>NC_045492.1:10706579-11956579 GCF_009650955.1 Corvus moneduloides
AAGTCTGCTGGGTGATCCTCTGTGTTCAACGTGAGAAATACTTTGTCATTTCTAATTTAGAAAAATATCTGTGTTCACCTGCAAAGTGCAGTGACAAGGAGGGTATCATTAACCAAGCCCAGGTATCAGGACTTTCTGGTTTCTCACTTCAGTCTGACTTCACAGTTTCCACCTTGATAGCACAATCAGAGAATGGGCCACCCACACTAACAAAACCCCCTTGTTCTGAAAAGAATAAAAAATATACATTAAATAAGCCATGGAGCAAGAAAGTCCAAGGTGGGGGCTGGTGAGGCACAAAGGGATAAATAAATGATCTGTCCAGTCTCATAGAGAACATGGGGGTAGGGCTTGGTATCACAGCCAGGTTTCCCAGGTGCCAGGATATGACACAGACTGCAGAGTAACCTTCTCCCTGTCCCTGGGCTGCAATGTGATCAGCAACAGGATCAATATTAATAATGTATTTGAAAGGCTTATTATTTTTCAATGGTGCTCTTCACCCCAGGGAGGTTTCCAAAGCACTTTAACAATTATTTATATATGAGAGTCAGTTTTCCCAAAGAAATGCAGCCATCCCTGTGATCCAAAGTGGCAGCTGTGCCACAGTGCAAAGCAGGAGGAAAACTGGCTGGGGCCAGAAACTCAGGGAAGGGACTGCACTGACTAGGAGCTGCGGGAAGTATTTAGGTAACAGACTGCAAGATTTAATTACACAAGTTGGAAGCTGGCCAGCAGGCATGAACAAATGTTTTCAGTGTTGTGTTTAAATATTTTAATTTGCTTTTTTTATAGATGTTACTGTAAAAATAATAAAAAATGGAAAAGGGTACTTGTTAGACAGAGCATTCCCAGCAAATGAAAAAAGTTGGTATTTTTATCCCCCAAAACTATGTAAAATATATTAAAAGTTCAACTCCTATTGAGATTTCCTTGAAAAGAGGCACAGAGCCTTTGCTGTAAAACACAAAACACCATCACTGGAAAAACAGGCACCACCATCACTGTCAGCAGTGATTTAATTTTTCTATCTTTAACCATAATAAAACCCTCCTTAGGTCAAGGTTGCCTTGACTTCAGTAGATCATGGCTCAGACCCTGTGTCCTTATTTCATTCAGTAACTTTACTTACAAATCCCTTTTTTTTGGTCATCCAACTCCTTCCAGTGCCTTTTTTCTTAACGAGCTGACACTCAGTATGTCAGATTAAAACCCCTCTGTCTGCCCCACCTGTGTCCCTTCACACACGTGGAAGCAGAGCCAAGGTCACCAAGACATCTGAGATCTTAATTAGCACTGCAGGGCCCTTGGAGCTGGCCAGCTGAGGTTCTGCTGTTCATCACAGCCCTGAAATTACCTTTCATCTCCCAGGCTTATGAAGATCTGAAACCCTGGATGTGGGCAGCTCCGTGACAGACCATGCATCAAAGGCATGCTACCATGAGAGCCAGCACCAGCGGAACACCCCCATGTATCACCTTGGAAATCCCTGCTCAAAGCTGGATATTTCTCCTCCTGGACCAAAGGCTGTTGTTTCCTGACAGTGCTAGGATGGATTAGCTTGGAGAGAGAGGTTTAGCCTTCTGTGGATTGGTATTAGGGTAATTAGAGATACCTGTAAGTCCTATCTGCATGGAGAACAGAAGTATGCAATATTTGGTACATTATGTCTCAATGACAGATGAGGCTGGGATCAAACAATGCTAAGCATGCACAGAGCCCTTCTTACTGAGTATGGGTCAATAACTCATAATTATGCACAAATAACTTGTGTCAGGGGTGATTGATAGCACTCCAACCCACTCACAGAAGACTTCACGGTTGGGCCAGATCACATCCCATAAATGACTTAAGTAATTTGTTTGCTTTCAATTTTTCATCTCACACTCAGCATCACCTTGACATCTGTCTATCACTTCAGACTCAAAGAACTTCTTTAAGGAAAGCCTTTGTGTGGTGAACTTCATTAGACATCAATGGAATCGTAGCTCTTTAGTGTTTTGAATGTTTTGAACATCTTGGGAACGGGCTTGCAAGGATCTGGATGTGCCAGGACAGCAGTCAGGATACACTTTTAACCGTGCATGCCATGGGATAATTTAGTTTTGCTTGATACTGCATGGTGTTATAATATTTTATTAAGAAAATGTAAAGACAATACCTAAACTTATAGGAACACATTACCTACCGACAAAACCTAGCTTTTCAAGGAGTTTGGGTATTTCTTTTACTTTTGCTTTTTAAAAAATCTTTTCCCACAATTTATTTCATTATGGCCCATTCTGTGTCTCTGTTCAGTGCTCAGGCTGTAAAAGACTTGGATTACCATAAAAAAGTTTTTTTAGAAATCAGAAATAACAACCTACTTGTGTGAGAAGCAACATGAAACATGTTGTGGCTGGTTCCTCAGCAACAGTACACGTCACATTTTCCATGGATTTGGTGCCCAAATAATACATGCCTGTAATATCCCAAAGTTAGCAGTCCTTTCAAACAAATCTGCTGTTCTAAATACAAATGGAGAGAATTTCTTTCCAGGATCCCAATTTTCAGTGTCTGTCACAGCTGAATGTCCTCTTGTAACATATCCCATCTCCCCTGCCTGATGCACGAGAGAGAAACCTCTGCCACAGGCACTTCCCTCATGGTTTCACGATTCCATGTTCAACCAGGCTTTAGGTCAGAAGGACAAGCCTGGATTTAGGTGATGTCAGCAGCACATGGAAGGTTTGGTCAACAAGACTGCCTGGGTTTCTTCCCCTCCCACCTCCCTCTTTGAAAAAAACCTGTGGAAATCCAAAGTAAAGGATGGTGGAGGAATAGAGGAGGGGAAGCAGCAAGATGAGAGAGCACCCACCTGATCCCTCCTGAGTGCTTCTTGTCTCTTCTGCCTGTCCTGCCTCCACCTACCCCAATCCTGCCCCAAAAGACCCAGGAGATGATGAGACACATCTGTTCCAGCTCCTCCTCCCACCACAGGCATTATTCCTGGATGTCCTGCTCTCCCTGGTGCCACCCCCTGCCCGCTGAGCTGAGGCACCCAGCCATCGATGCAGGAGTGTCCAGAGGTGGGGCTGGGCAGGAACCACAGCCAGGGCACCCCAGGGCCCCCAAGCCTTGGCCCCATTTCAGCTCTGGGCTGTTCCCAGCCCTGCTGCAAAAACACTGCTGGGACCACCTCCCATCTCCCTTGGAGCAGTTGTTTACGTCTCCCAATTCAGACCTGAACCATGAAATATTAAGATGATATTAAGGAGAATACAGAAAAGTCTCTGAAAATAGACCAGTCCTGTAGCCACAGCTTTCACTGTTCTTCATACATTAATCAATAGTTCATATTTAATTAATTAGCACCAAGTTCACTTGGTGATGAAAGTAGAATTTCCATGAATAGGAAAATAAATTAATGTGAAAATCCAGCTACCAGGCTGTTCTAAAGACTCTCTCCCACTGACTTACATGTGATAATAGATGTCCCTTCTTTATATTATTAGGCTTTTTGAGCTTTTTTTAATTTTATTTTTTTAGAGGGAAAAAAAAGACAGGTCTTTTTTTTCCCCACCAGCTGGGCAAGAAATATCTTAAGCTCTTATTGCAGCAAAGCCACCTGTCTGGTTTAGTTAGATGGTATCAGCAATCTGTGGATCAGCACTGACTTAGGAGAACACTGAGGATGCATCGTAACTGCTCCAGACAGCACTTGAGTCTAAAAGTACAGAACATTTACCAATTAGAGAACCAACCCAAAGCATTTATTTCCAACCAGAAATTTAATAAACTGCTCATATACTATGGAGTAAACATCTCTACTGCTGCCGAGCAAAGTATGTTTAATATTCAGAACCTATCTGCAACATTATCGTGTTCTCTTCATTAGAGCATCCGTTTTGTTAATTAGCATTTGCTCATGTGAGTAGTCCCCTTGACTTTAATTGATCCATCTTCATGAATACACAGAACATAATTTTATAAAGAATTCAGTTCCTAGTGAATGCAACAGCCGCTGTTCTCGAAGTTTAATTCTTACCATAATAAGGAAATAAAAATGAGTACAACACTTTTCATCAGATAGAAGAGAAATGTGTGTAAGGCAACAGTGGAAACAAGAATGAGTCCAAGACAAGATACCTGGCTATCAAATCCATTTTCCTTGCTCCCTCACCACAGCAAAAAAATGCTGCTAAGAAACACAAAATACTTGGCTGGAGATAAAGTTGTTTCTATTATAATGGCAACTCCTTCACTAGCACTGCTTGTGTTTTCTGAAAAGCCAAGAAGCATCTGCCCTTCAAATGTTTGGAGTTAACAGACCACGAGATGATCTGCTGAGAACTGAGGTTTTAGAAGAAAGAGAAACAGCACAACCCCCATCTGTTTCCCAAGGATTTGTTCTCAAGCTCTCACTTCTCATATATGCTCTGTGCTTACAGCCGAACCTTCCTGTTTACACTCCTTTTTATTCTTCAAACTAAAGGCTTCAAAACGAATTAAGGATTTTTTTAAAGTATCCTTAGCAGTAGGATGGTTCAAGAAGATTATTGTAGCTGAAATTTGGGAGCTTTCTTTAGGATGGTAATTGAAGATGGAAGCAGTGTTTTTCTTTCAGAATTCTTTATCACATTTCAAGAATATCAGATTACAGATGTAAACAGAGATAAGAGTTTGGGTCACAGTGAACTCCAGGCTGACAGAGTGGATGCAGGCACTGTATTGCCTCCATTTGTACAAACCTCTCACATCCCTGGCTGGAAGTTGTTCCCATTTCACCATGGGCTTTATGTCTTTAATTTTATTCTTAATCCAGAGTCTGAGGACACAGAGCATGCAATCACCAATAAATCTTTAAGTTTATGAACTAAAAAGGAGTCACTTTAACTAACTCAGAGAGAATTAATATGTTTCAGGAAGCAAGGCAATTTAGTGGGCTAATTGCTGTGTATATTTTTTAGAGGCCACCTTTGAAAAGGTGCCTGCAATCACCAGGTGCCTTTAGAGCTTTTTCATGTGACTGATTAGAGCCACAGATCTAATGGGGTGCAAAACCATGAATGAGGAATGCTGCTCTTTCAGATGAACTGCGTACACTGTGACCTTGCCATTCCTCAATTTTCATATATAAGTTAACATTCTTTTAACAATATTCAACAAATGTTGAAAGAGACAGAGCTGAAGTTTTGTGAAATTGAAAAATAGAGGCCTCTTCAGCCAGCACCTGCACCTAATCTGGATAACCCAATAAAATATCACCCCTTTTTTCCAGAAAGGCAGTTGTTTCCCAAGAGACTGACATCAGCTTTGGTGAGACAGCTGACCCAACAGCTGAAACAGCACAAAGGTTATGGTCAGCATGTGAAACCCTTTTCAAACACATCAGGATTTTGATGCTTTAAAACTATTCCAAATCCCTATGAAGAGAAGAAAAAGAGAAAGCAATCTAACGTCTCTTTGAAGATTCACTACAAAGCTATTTCCTTTAGTTTGGTAAAGAGGTAACTAGCAGACCAAACCAGAAAAACAGTTCCTTTCATGTGACACAGATGGATGACCTACCAATTCTGTCACAAACCACATTGTGCTTTGATATATTAACTGTAACATAATATTTATCAGCTAGTGCTACAAATTGCTTTGAAGATGAAAAGACCCACAAACCAGGTTTGGGTGGTTTTGAACACTATTTAAAAGATGTGTTTTGAAAACATTATTTTCTCCAATGAATTCTATTAAAAAAAATCCTGCCAGGATGGCATGGGAGCTTTGGCGGTGGAGGTGAAGGGATGGAATTATATGCAATTAGCAGATATAACCTAATGCACGTGTTCCACCACCTCTTTACCTGGCAAAGTCCCACTGACCACCCTATGGAGAAAAACCCTGTGGATGGGCACTGCTCCATCACATGGGAGGAGCAGCATCCCTTTGTAGTTTGCAGGCTCTCAACCTGCAGCACAGGGAGGCTGGAAAACAGAGCCCTTGGGTTTGCTCACCCACCTCAGTGGCTGCTTCATGCACAAGACACCATTAGGATTATTTTTTATTACTACATTTATCATAGGTTATGAAATAACATCCCATTCCTTGCCCTTCAGGACCCAAACACTTCAATTACCAAATTCTTTTACCACAGAATGCTGGTAAGGCACAAAGCATTCACTGGGAGAGAAAAATAGCAAAACACAGGAAATTATTTATATAGCCAATAAAGGAAATCAATTAATTCAATGAGACAGAAGATGGTAAATTACCATGTGAGTTGATGTAGGCAATGGTTATTATCAATAGCCTGTTGAGTAACTGCCTTTGCTCCTGCTAGAGGAGGATGTGACAGGATGTGCTCTACCTAATTTAGACACTTTGCAGTCTGCATCATAAACATATTGATTACATCAGTTAGGGGTCAGGTAGACAGACAATAAATCATTGTTCAGCCAGCGTATTTAGTCCACTGCTTTTGATAACTCCATGAAGGGTTTCCAAATCTCACATGCAATAATTTTACCTGGGTATGTACTGCATGTACTTCAGTTTTTTGGACACCAGTATTCATTCTCGCTGATTTTTTTTTTTCTTTTTTTTTTTTTTTTTTTTGCTTCATTATCAGCAGAGCCAGACTTGATGGTGTCACTGATGGGGAGGGGGAAGAAGAGGGGAGTGCAGATGTTGCAATCAACTTTATGCTGATGAAGATTTCCTTATCAGGAAGTCTGAGAGACTGCTTTGGTAGGTAGCAAAGTGGGTGACCAAAGACAGCGTGAAATGTGGATTACAACTGAACACACAAAAGGAAGTGGCAGCTGCAGTAGGGAAAGCAAAATTACAGTGAGCTGAAGAATAGGAGAGGGGAAAGTTGAGCTTGCAAAAGTGGTTCTCCTGCTGGAATACTAAAGACAGATCTGGTGGCAATATGAAGACCTCCAAGAATATTCAACCCTTACAGAACTGAGCTTTGCATTGCTGTTTTCTTCCCAATCACAGGAGGGGTGTATTGTTTCAGTGAAAGGATGACACATGTTCCCTATCTGTAATGCCCAAGCATGAAAGTCATTCAGAAAAAGAAAAACCACCAGTGACTGCAGAGGTACCCAGCGAGCCATATGGAGCTCAGTTTAGGCTGGGCTCTCATAAAAGTAAAAAGGTAGTTTGTCTGTCTACTGTTATAAAAAATAGTTAGTAAGCTCCTCCCTTGAATTATTTTTAAGCAAAATCAGAAGGAGAATTTTTCTCCTTCCCAGTGGAAGATTTGATTCTGAAGGAAAGACACAGAAAGAAAGAAAAATGGGAATAAAAGCAAGGAAAAGGAGCAAAACCAGGTTGGCTCATACTTTTCCAGACCATTTTCTGGAGAAAAAAGATCTAATGCCCACATCTGATTGTTTCAGTATGATTATTTAGCATGATTATTAGTTAAAGGAGCTCACAGTCCTGGGCTGTATCCACAGCCCTACCAGTGGGTACTGAATGACCTTGCACACACTTTTCTGCCTCAGTTTCTCCAAGTGTAAAATAACTGCACCGATACTGACTTCCTGAAATGCTTCATTGCCTCAGTACCTACTCATGAAAAATACAATTACAAGAGCTGAGCATAATTATCAGTTTCTGAGCTGTCTCTGGAAGGTGGTGAGGTGAATCAGCTGAGTCAGTAATGAAAGGCCAGGTTTCCTCCTCAGGGTGTTAGAGGAAATTGTCACCTGAAACACTTAGGACGTCACCTTCAAAAGAATTCAGCTCCCCAGAGTTCCAATTTCTGGCCCATTTTAGACACTAAGAAACAGCTGCATTTCCAGGCCAGCTTCTCCCACAATGGATCCCAACATTTGCACAAAGGTTCTTAAACTCCCCCAACTCTGCTTCACTGCTGGGAACGGGGACTCGGCTTCTCCTGAGAATCCCTCCATCCCTTGTGAGGACCACAGAGCTGATTTCTGCATCTGAACCTGCATATTTCCACATGGAAAAAAGGCAGCACATGCCAAAATGTTCCACTCTTGCTCCAGAGAAAAGCCTGACCGCATGACAAATGAGCATGGAAATGGCTGTCCTCCTCCTGTGCCTGTTTTAATCCTACAGGCCAACTCTGATCAGGGAAAGCTCCAACAACAAAAATTAATTCTCACAAAAAGACACACGGAAGACCTCGGGACAAAAAAAGGTGTTTTGTGTTTGGTTTGGTTTTCTGTGTTTTTTTTGGTTTTGGGTTTTTTTTGTTGTTTTTTTTTACCACAGTGTCTGCAGGGTCTTTATTTCAGCAAGCGTTTTTACCCTGGAAGGGAAATGTAGTCTGGGGAAGGAAGCAGCATTTAGTCACTGTCTGGGTGTACAGGATACGTGCGTGCCCATGCAAGTGTGTAAATCTGATGCTGTCAGCAAAACTTGCTGTCTCCTGACAGACACCCCGTGCAGCCTTCAAAACTCCTACAGTCAATCCTCTCACCTGTCAGCCTGAAAGATAACCTGGAGTGCTCTTCCCTTCTCTTCCTCCACGAAAACACCAGCAGAGGTACAGTTCTGTCACTTGGAAATATGAAGATTCTGGGGTTCTCCAGCACAGCCTCTCTCCGAGGGGTTATTTGAAACATTTTTATCTTCCAGCTCGCTTAAAACTCTAACAAATAAAACTAAATGATGGTGTTAATTTTATCTGCTGCTCCATGTACTGCTGCAGTCTTCAGTCTTCCAACTGCGGTCCAGCCTCCAGCGGCGCAGGCAGCGGAGCTGGAGCAGTGGGCTCTGGCTGGCTTTACAAGATGCCTCAGCTAATAATCTGTCAATTTATCTTCCTCCACTATTCTGTACTGCCTTCCACGGGGGGGGGGGGGGGTAACAAAAAATGTTCCCAAAGCCTTTTTATTTTTTTGGCTGCATACGTATGTCTATATAATTATCAAAGCATCACTTAACGTTCGCTAAGACAGATCCCGTCATTGAACAATTCATTTTCAGCACTGCAGCCTGGTATGACTGGGCCTTTTGGCATAATTGAATCCAGACTACTGCTGTCAAAACAGGGAATTTATGAATAATAAATTGATTGTAGCCAGCAAAGCTAAGTCTGAAAGATAGTGGGTTATGTCAAGGAATAAGAAGAAATTTAAAAACACAATAAAGATTAATTTAGAATCAAACCTGCAATGCTTCCATGGTGGACAATAAAGCAAATAAAACTGACATTCTTCTATGACATAACTTACAGTTATGCCACAAAGTGCTTATGCTCACAGACAGAAATAAGTGAAGAAAAAACACCTGCACACCTAAAATGTTAGTGCAAATATGAGATGCAACGTAGTAATTCAACACTGTGGATGTTGTCACAGCCCTGATGGTTTCTAGGTTGGGTTATCACAGTTTATAGAAGAGCTAATGTGTTTTATTAGATCAGCTGATAAGCAGAACAGCAGCAGGCAAGTGTTCTGGCATGGAATGTGTTTGTGAGATCTCTGAACTTCAAACAAGCACGCTTCAAGGCTTCTGTACCACCAAACGGCAAAAACAGAGATACAAAGGAACTCCACCCACCAAAGAAACAGCCAGAATTAATGGCCACAACTGAAGGCAGAAAGTAAGCTGTAGGGTGAGACTGTCTTTACAGCAAAGGCACTTAGGAGATGGAACAAAGGGTCACAAGGAGGAACATGTTCCCTATCCCAACGCTTTGAAATCATGATGAGCTGCCTGTCTGCAAAGAGTATTTTAACTGCACAGAAGTTACAGGAGCAATGGAGTCATGGGGTAAAATCCTGCAGCCTGTGATCTGTAGAAAGTACTCTATGACTTCTCAGTCCCTCAGGGCCTTAGACTGTGTTAACCTCTGCCTGTCCTGTGAGCACCCAGGGCTATGCAAGTCCAGGCACCACATGCAGCTCATCTGCTAAGAGGAGCTAATTAAAACAGCACTGCTGGTTCAAAGAGGGGACTCCAGCAATTTCTACATCTCCTGTTACTCCTGTTGTCTGGGAAATTGTTTTCCATTTAACTTTCTTTAGCTTGTGTCTCTGATCATAGACTTCACAACCCCACTAAGCCTCCATTGCTGTTTCTGGATTCCTCTTGAATTCAGAACTAGCCTGATTTGATCTTCAGCACTGCTTCAATCATTGTGGATGAGAGTCTGCCAGGGCAAACACCTGCCCAAACCTCCAGCTTTCAACACTTGCTCTGCACGTGCTGGCCAAACTCCCTGCACATCACCTGCAGGTCAGAGCACAGGAATGGCAGAGGCATGGACTAATAGGAGCAGATGGTCCTCCAGCTTAATGGTTCCCAGGGAGCCAGTGGACTCAATGAAGTAATCATTAGCAGCACATTATGGTGGTTTCATGACAAATTGTCCTCCAGGAATGTAAAAAGTTAACACAGGATCAAGACCTCTCTTCAGAAGTTTGCCATTAACAGATGGTCAATTATTCTACTTTTAAATAAAATGAGTAATCATAACTGAACTCAATTTACACAAGACACATAGAAAGTTCCATAACTGCCTCAAATTCATCCTTCTCTTAAAACAAAAAGTTCAAATAAGCTAAACTAGAAAAAAATGGTATGACCTGGATCCACCCTTGTTCACACAGCAAACTGAAAGTAACTACTTCCAACTCGGTGGATTTATGAAGATGGGTGCTAAAATAAGAAAACTGTTGGGATGAGGTCTTCTCTGGCAACATTCTGAATAAACATTACTGATGTTTTAGCTGGGGCATGTCCTGATTCCTAATAACACCCAGGTTTCCAGCCCCGTATTCCCAGCCTGGATTCACTGCAGTCACATCTGCAAAGCACTGTAGAAACCTAGAACACCTACAAAGCTCTACACTTAAACTGTGAATTTGAAAAAAAAAAAAACCAAAACCAAAACCAACCAACTCTGCCATCTGCTACTAAATGAAACCAGGGGTTTATTGGCAAGATTTTCAATAAAGAAATGGTTCTCAGAACAAGACTGATTCCAATGACAAGATACAGTAATTGGGGCAAACAGATAAACTTTCAGTCATTGCATTGGCTACCAGCCTGAAAACATCCGTGGATTTGGATGCTCAGGTCAATTCAAAGGGCAAAAGTCACAATTTCAGGATAGTGAAAATAGTAGAGGCTTTCTGCAAACCTCTGTTGACTTTGCTAAGAGCACAAACTCTCAAAAAAGGAGACAGAAAACCTATCTATACATTTTTACGGATGTCTGTATTCAGAAAAGAACTGCTCTGTGCCCTGACCTCTTATCATAGCTGGTCTTATTATATTCTTTTTCAATGGTATCGAGTGCTTCTATCATTATTAATAAGACATGTTGATATGACATTAATAAGACAAGCTAAGTTCTCCCCCACAGCCTGACAGAATACAGAGTAGCTGATAGGCTTATGTTCTTCCAGAACTGATGGATTTTCTTATTCCCAAGTCTTTCCCCTGCCAACTGCTCTCCCTTCTCATCTAAGAGGCCTGGAGAGAAGCAGGACAGTGTGGATGGGGGATGGAATCAAATGTTGCACAGATTTATCTTTGCCCACCTGGTCCTCTCTTCCCTTCCACCCACTGTGGAACATCAGGATGAGGCAGTGACAAGGGACTCCGTACCCCACGGAAGAGCTTTGTAACACTCCCCCCCTCAGCAGACTCTCTCTCTAACACACATATGTTTGACTTCACTGAAGAAGTTGCCAGGGAACCCAGCCATGATGGAAAAGCAAATCTATTCAGAAGGAGGAATGACACCTTCTCAAGGAAGGACCAAAATAGGATTAATGCTGGTTACACTTCCACCATCCTTTAGAAGAAGATATTAAAAGTGCTTTGCAAATCAACAGCCTGCAACATCTCTCTTGGATGGTTAAGTACTCTTAATTTTCAAGGTCAAGCCTCACACTGTATCACAAAGACAAAAACTACAAAAGAGTCAAGAAACTCTCTCCCATGCAGAGGATTGTGATCTATTTTTTTCCTTCTTTCTCTGGTCCTGTTTTTGGGGTGAACCTCAAATGTATAGCCATCAACAACATAGAGACACTTTCAAGGAAATATTTCAAGGAACATCTTTTCTTCTCAAAACCAGTTAAAATGTACAGATGAAACCTTATTTTGGATACTGTAATGCTCATCACATTTCAGCCCTTTATGCTCTGCAGCTCTAAATGTTGCTGGTCAAATTTTTACCCTCTTTCACACTGCAGTAAATCTGGGCTAAATCCACTGATTTAGCTGGAATTACTTGTGTTTCAAGCTCATCTCCTAGAGCATGAAAATGTTATTTGTGGTAAAATGAGTTATTGTATTTTGCTCTCCATTAACATTGATGTGTTTCATGTAGCAAATACTGGATGTAGCCACTGTGTGCACCACCGATGATGAGGGAAATCAGTAGAAGATCAGAACTTAATTGTTAAATGATCTTTCAGATTGTCAGAAAATTAATGGCACACTGTGGGCCATGTAGTGCATGCCTTGGAAATCTCAGTGCAAGTTCCCAGCTCATTTAAATAATTTCAGTTTATACATTTAATTTGCTCTTTGTGCAGACATTTAATTTGCTTTTGTTTTGTTTTTTAAAGAAAAACACCACGTATTAGGAATCTTTATGCACGCACATGTACATACACAATTTCCAAGAAAGTGCTATTTTCAAGCAAATTATATGAAATGTAAAATTAACAGAATGCAAATAATATAAACAATCTAAATTAAATATTAAAACAATGCTATATTTGAATGACTGGATTTTATTTTCATAAGAAGCTCAACTATAAAGCATTCTTACCAATGCAACACCCAGCTGTTTGGTGTTTAGCAGCAGAATAACATTATTCTAGTGCAGCTGCTGTTATTGTTTGCTGTATTTCTGCCAACTCGTGGAAGCCAGAGATGTTCGTCTCTCAGAGAGGGACAGCTCTGATGAAAGCTCCAGTTTGACAGATGCTCCCATCAACAACTTTGTTCCTCTGATTGACTACACGGTATTTTAGGCAAATTAACCTGTCCAAAAAAATTCTTTATTGCTATGCTTGTGGCACAGATGGAAATATGAACTTGACAATTCTGGGTATTGGCTTAGCAATTAACTGAGATGTTTCAATAGACTAATGAACTTTCATTCAAAGCATGCTCCCTGTCAGGAGAAGAGACAGGCTGTTGTTTGAGGAAGTGTTACAGAATGTCAAATAGATCTTGACAGTGATGCTACTATGAAATCTGAAATATTAGAGAAGCACAGAAAGGAAGTAATTTAACACCTTTATAATCTCGGGTGATCTGAGATGAATCTTTATTATCAAAATCTGAAACTCTATAGCATTTTACAGTCCTTTTGCTGTAATTCACACCCTGGATAATAACAGTTCTCAGTCACTACAGCTGTTCCATTTTGAATGGTCACCCGTTATAGAGGGGAAAAGAAAAAAATCAAGCCATCATTCTTCTGTTTTATGAAGATACTAACATCCAACTAAATAATTATCTAAGAAACTATTACAGGCAATGCAAATTATCTGAAATAGTATGGTAAAAGCAGAACTATGCATAATTAGTGTAGACAGATAAATATTAAAATCATTTATTTTCTTGGGGAGAAACAAATGGAAGGTTCTAGGGCAGGCTGAAGAAAATATACAGAAATGACTTAAAAACATGCATTTGATAAACTGAATCGACATTTCTGGAATCCAGCTTACACCATGTATGTAGTGCTCTTAATGCAGTAACACTGGACAAATCTCATCCTTGATGGCCTAATTCCTGCACATTTCCAGGATGGGGGACAAGAGGAGCAGGCCAGAGAGTAACATTCTGCTAGATCAGAACTGAAAATCTGATGCTTCTCCCAGCTATATTTTTCAATCCAATTTATTCAACACAGGCAATCTATTCTTTAATTTTTTGAGAGCTGCATTATATTTATATTTTTGGGGAGGAGCTAAACCTCTTCCATTACAGTCAGGTACCTAACGCTGGGTAAAAACGTGCACTGTGACAAAATATAATCCACTTTTCCTACATACCTTGTAAACAGCTTGAATCTCATCATAAAATATTAAAGCCTAATATTGCAGTTGGTTGCTTCTGAGTATCAAGACTTGGAATAGCCCCAAGCATGTCAAACACGCATTGGAAACGGTACATTTTTGAAGCAAGGCAACGTGTTAACTGATATTCTGCAATATTTAGTCTAAAGAACTTTGAGTGGTTCTTAAAATTCTTGAAACCATTAACTGCTTGATGACCTAATAGCACTAAAATGACCAACAAAATTTAAGTGGGCTTTTTAAAAAGTCGCCAATAAATAAAATAATATGAAAATACTGCTCTGCTGCTGTATTTAATCCTACAACAGGAAAATTGCTTCTCCTACTTAATCTAACTGCAGTATTCCCACTGGTTTCAAACTAATTCCACATATTAGCTTGTAGCTTGGACAAGTGCCATACTAGAGTGATTCTTTGAGCTGACAAATTAACAAACCAGGTAAGATGGGCAAACAGCCCTGACCTGTGACTGCCTTCATCTTCCAGGTATACCAAGGGCAAGGTTGGACCTCTGGATGCCACTCACTCGCTGCTCCAGAGCAAAGCCCAACCCCTCCTCCATACAAACAACTGGATAAATCATTTATCCTGACTCCTTTCTCAAACTGTTAGATGCTGCTTACTTCTATTCCTCTTGATGGCCACAGCCACAAGTATCATAATTAATTATGCAGACTATTATTGTACATGACATACCTGTTTTTTACATTTAACCACCAGAGCAAACTGTTTAGCTATGACAAATGGGAATACATGTTTCCAGTGCTCTACTTTTCATTAAAGAAGAGAATCACAGAAAACCAGGCTATTTTTGTTGACCAGAATCAAATATGAATGTTTTCTATCCACCGCCTCATAGGTTCCTCCCAAAATTTCCTGTTTCACACAATTTCCCAACACCAATTTATGAACATTTCTTTATCTCTGGAGATATAATACAAAACCTAAAGCAGTCAGAAGGCAAATATACATTTAAGCATCTTTCAGCTATACATGATATTCAGCAACACGTTCCTCACCTAAACTGCTCACCCTGATGCCATGAAGATTTTTTGCCTTTTCTTTTATACCACTGTTAGACCTTTTTACAACTCCTGTGTTCTCAGTGCTTTTTGCCTACATTCTTGGACTTGTTTGTCAAGCTGAGAGACTAAATGTTTTAGAAGCTTCGTAGGTAGAGGTTAGTGTGCCCCAGACCCCAAGGTCCTCTCCAGAACACATTCTGTAAACCAAGATAGAACCATCCAGGGGAAGGTTCCTTGGGGAGGGGGGCTCACTCAAGCCTCTCACTGGAGAATTTTTGGTGGATATGCTAATTAGTAAGACCTGTAATGTTATACCAGATCTTTTGGGGGTGGGCATCGCGATGTGCATGGAGGTGCATTTGACCTGGACGTGTGCACCTAAGGATCCTTAAAATAAATACCAAGATAAAATCCCTTTTTCCCCTTCTAACTGTGTTTCACTCTTGATTTTAAGACCAGGAAAGGCATCACCCTGATACCGCTGAATCAAGTGATGAAACACCAGAGTTCAGAGCTAAAGGGAACAATTCAAAGCAAAAAGGGTTTGGGGAAAGAGACTCGGTGAGGAATTACTCCAGCCAGAACAGGGAAGGTAGGCTGAATCCCTCAAGAGGAACAGCAGCCCTGTTAGTAGCAAGTGGAAGGTCAACAGATAGCCCTGTTCAGAGGCAAAAATAATGGGGATCTCTTTGTTTAAAGGTGGTAGAAGAGCAAAAAACTCTGAGGACGTTTGGCATCCTGCTGAGATCAGTGCAGTATTTGTGTCCCAGTGCACCTGGTTTATATTCTCTAGCACAGGGGCTGGGGAGCAGGATGTCAGGCTGGAGCTCTCCAGAACCGCTCTGTCTGTGAGGGATGTGTCGCTGAACAGGGAGAAGTGGGCAGACGACCTATTGACTACACAGATCAATTCCTTTTGTTATCCTGGCCCATGAAACTCTGCCAAATTTTAGCGCCAGTAAAATCATCTGAAATTCTCTTTTAACTTGAGGATGAGGTTTCCAGCTCTTTAAAGCAGCCTGCTCTGATAGCAGGCAATGCAAAGACACTGCTGAAAGAACACTGCAGGGAAAGGCCAAGAAAAGTTCTGTTTGCCAGAAAGTGGAGTTGAAAGGCTTGCCTTGGGAACTGTAATCAAACAGCCAGATTAAAGCAGGGCTGGATCTCCTGAAGTCCACAGGAATTCTCAGGAAGGCCCCGCTCACGCCCCGAGAAGACAATGAGTCAGCAGCTGCTCTCTCTGCTTGAAAAGCTCCTCTATTTCTTCCTCCATTTAGTTTGTATCAGACTGAAGATCAAAGAACTGGTTACTGTCACATGCCTGGTACCTCCTGAAGCACAGGGTACGTCAGAGGGCAGAGGAATGAGCTCCATTACACAGGAGGAGAATAAAGGTGGGGGACTGGAGAGGGACTGCTGATGTAACAGCAACAGGGGAGAACTGCAGCCCCACACCTAGCAAACAATGGGACTAAGCCTGTGTGAGGACAGATCCTGGATGCATTCTGTGGTGCTTCGAAGTGATGGAAAGAGAAGAAGGCAGCATTGCTTGAATGAGGAACATATCTATAGCTATATAAACACAAACATATATACATCAAAATATTTACAGCTGTATGCTTTCGTAAATCACTGCGCTGCCTTCAGTCTGCAAAACATTGCTGGTGATTTCAACAGCTAATTACTTGGTATTTTCCCCCTCATTCTCCTAGTTTTTTATTCACTATAAAAATGACAGTTGTAACTCCTATAAAATGTTGATTCAATTCGAGACACTTGGTAAATTTACCATCACCATTTCCAAAGTGAGATTAAGGAACGCCCTACCAACCTGTTCCTGGTTTATAAATAAATTGTACTTCCTGACGCAGAAATTAAATGTGTTGCTTGGGTAAGGTGGTGAACTGCAGCCAGACTTACATTTTATGGAAATCTGTGACAAACAGGCTAATAAGGATTCTTTATTTTTCATTTACCAAGTTCCATCTTTCTGTATGAGCAATATACTATGTAGGAGATGACTCTGAGCTTTTCTCTGCAATAAATCTGATATATTCTCCCTTATTTAACTATTATTTAACTACTGATTGTTCAGAAGGAAATCAGACCATTCTTAAAGCTGAACCCTAAACAATCTTTCTCTTTCATTTTTCACAGCACAGCTTTTTACTTTCTTGAGTCATCAAACTGACAACTACACTCCCATTTTGGTTGAAATGGTAAAAAGGTGTTTCAGTGCTTGCTGCTGCCCAGTCGTGATAGCTGTGGGTGTAAACGCTTGCCCTTGTTTCAGAATTGGGAGTTGGAGGCTGCATCCTGCCCATCATATTTAATTATCACCATAAGCTCTCCTCCTCCTCCTGCCTATTCCAATGATGGAACATAGCGCATACTACATTGGTGAATTTTTTAATGTAGGCACCATTTCCTTATTATGGTTTGCATTGTGCTTAGCACAGTAGGACTCTGTCCGTATGTGGCATCATAAAACAGTAAGCATAAAATAATAGTAGTAATTATCAGTAGAAAATAATTAGATGAAAAAGACTGTGACCTCCCAGTGACAAATCACATAAAACCCCAGTACATAAAGCATTCAGGATTCTTAAAAGCATCAGCACCAGCAGAAGTCATGCTGGTGATAAAGACAACGCAAGAATCCATGGATGGAAATATTCTAATGCCCTCTGGGAGCATTTCCATCCACTGTAGACACGTCTGTGCTCTTCTGTAATGGGGAAAGACAGGCTCACCTGGAAGCTGGTGAGTCACCCAGAAGGAGCATTTCTGTCTGCACCAACTACACACAGAATGGGGGCAGAACGGGGTTGACTTCATCACCTCATCTGGAGACCAATGCTAAGGGATTGAAGCTCTCCCCTCTGAAAAATGGGGCATGGACTGCACGACAGAAGCTTCTTAAGAAAGGTGCTTTATGCCACTAAACCTGCAATGTTTTGCTCTGAACCTCTGTTAGGCAGTAATGCCGTATTATGAGAGGTTTCTCAGCAATTCAGAAGATGACACATCAGGAAGCAGCGTGCACCTTGCAGAGCACTTAATGTTCAATTCAGACATTCAGAAACAGAATCTTTTCAGAGAGTCAATGATAAGCCACAGCAGCCACCCAGAGTCCTGCCCAGCATTGCTGGTGATGTCACTCAACACAGCTCCCCTGATTACAATCACAGTTAAACACTAGACTTGAGCTGAGGATCCATCTCGTGGTTTCTTTTGTTCAGAGGTCTCTATATACTTATTTCTCATTTTTCAGCCAGGCAACATGAAAACACTAATAGAAAAGAAGCATCCCCACAAAGGCGATAATGAGATGGCAAATCTAGCGATTCTCCTGGAGCTCCTGTAAGCAACAAAAAAGGAGCTGTTTGAAGTAGAGGTTTCCGTCAGAAACACAGAGGGTAATCTTTTAAATACTGCATTTATTCAATAAAAATATTTCAGTGAGGCTGCACAGGCTACATGCTTGCAAGGGAGCCTCTCCAATCCTCTGGGTAATGAGTCCACAGTCACAGCTCCAGCCAGGAGCTCCAGGATCATGCTGCATCTGTTCTACAGACCGAAGGTGCAGGAGGCTTGACTCCAGCAGTTCCCATCTCTGGGGCAGAGGGCATATGTGGCTGTGCCACTGCAGAACAGCTTCCTCCATCTCCACTGACCCGGCTCTATATCAGCACTTTCTCTTTTCCCTGGAATGCCTAGAAATGACCTATTTATTTGACGTGCAGCTCAATGCCTTAATAACTTTGCCATTAGGGATGGAATTTGCATCCTCACTAATGCTTGGACTGTGGAATTATCAAAAATACCATTGAAAATATTAATGATTCTGTCACTGAATGGCACATTTTTAATGGCACCTACTGTATTAAACCAAGTATGCTGTGAGCAAAAAGGATGTTTATTGAAAAGAATGTTTAGTTTGCAAAGCTTGGGTGCTGTCCAGCCTGACTGGCTGTATGCATTAAGCAAATCCCTGTCCAGAGATTACAGCACAATTTCCTCTCATTAGTGTGAAGTGAGTGACATTTTGAACTTTTGTGGGAAGACATGTTTCAAGAAATCAGAGAAGCTGGTGTCTGGAACGTAACCACAGCGTCATTACTGCCACTGTGCTGGGTGATAACTCAATAGCAGCTATAAAAACTGACCTACAAGAGCATCCCTGGAAATGGTTCCTTCCCAGGAGTTACAGCACAGCCTGAAAAATGCACTTTATAACTTGGTATAGAGACTGTTAACCAGCTATGGTCTCTCATGGCCATAACTCTTCTATGCCTTGAACACTGAGAAGGTGGTAATGAATCTCTCCCCAAAGATACAGAAAATACATCCCTTTACCAACTTCCCTTCTGGCGATGGGAAAGAGATGGTTTTGCCCAAGTCTGTGGGCTCTGCTTTGGGAAGCAGCAGCTGGCTTGCTCACTTCCACTGCCTCAGAGGCATAATTCCCTTCTTCAGCTGGAAAGCAGAAAAAGCTTTCTCTCCTTACTCCCTCCTTTGAAAAACCTCATACACAGAGTGCTGTGAGGGGAGGACTGCTGGTTCTCCACTGCTTCCCCAGAGCCCTGAGCTGCTGTAACTCAGCTGAGCACCATCTACTGAAACAATCGTTTGTTTATATTAAACCTTACTTCAAACATGGTAATGGTATCATTTTATATTTATACAGAGCTATTCATCCCAGAGGATCCCAAAATGTTTCAGCTACTTATGGGCAGCAGCTGTTTAATAGCGGATGGTATGACTGCACAGCAGTGCCGGGCAGGAGCAGGCAAGAGCTCCACATCCAACAGAAACTGCAGGGGGAATTCAGGCAGGTGAAACTGAATTACCCAAATTGCAATTTAGCCAAGACGCCTGGGGCTAACATCTCTCTGCTCACAAAATGTTGCCCTTAACAATTCGGAGGGCACTCATCTGTTGACAAATAGAGAGAAATGTCTTTGGGTATTCATGCAGCTTGCTCAACTCAAAAGCAAATTGAAAATTATAATAAAGCCTGTTCCACATTCTTCATTCATTAAAGCTGTGTTTGTGCCACGTTATTTCTGGGCACATTAGCATCTGCTGGGAAGAGCTCATTAAATGACCATTAGCCTGCTCTCCTCTCCTTCCAAGACAGTGCAGGAGCTGAAAGTCTGTCCTTCTTCCATGGCACCACACATAGAAGTGGCAACAGGACAAGATTTCATTTTGGCAAGACAGATAACAGAGAAAGTTTTTTGTTGGAAGCAGCTGTGAAATAGAAGGAAGAAAGTGCAGGAAAAAATGTTGCTGAATAGCAAGCCTAGGAAAAACTACTGCCACAGTCATCAAGGAACAACTGCAATCACCCACAAAACTAAACAAGGATAGCCTTGGCCACCGATCTACATAGATTTGCCTCAAATTCACAGACCAGTGGTCCATCAACAAGTCAAGAGGTAGCTTAGGGTATTGAAATGGCCCTTAAAGTAATGGTGCTAAAGAAACATTGCTTGGCCCCAGAGTTTTGCCAGGCCCATCTGTAAGGAACACAGCTGCAGCAACTGGAGGCGGCTGCAGAACTGACACAGCCTGAGATCCACAGAGGAAGAGAAAAAGTTGTGGAAACAGCTAAGTTAAGGAGAGAATGAGAAAGAATCAGATTTGACATGGGAAGCACCAAAACCCAAATCAATTTGCAAGTTCTCATGGTTTCCACAGTACAGATCAGCTCTGAGACAAGCTAGAGGTGACACATTTACATTGCTTTGCTCTTCTTTTTAAAACAAATTACTTCTCACTCCTACCAGCACAAAACATGAGAGCTAGAGTTCACAGACACAAAAGTAATATTGCAGCTGCAGGAATGAAAAAATGGGAAGAACCTTCCACTCCAAAAGTAAATAAAAGAAGTTAAGGGCTAAAAATTGTATTTGGGGATTTTTATTTTGTGGAAGGCTTTCCTGGTGGAGAGAGTCCATCAGGGCACTGGTTTTATGGCCTATATGAACATCACTGCCTCTTGTCTTCTTCCTCTTTTTGATTTACAAGGAATATTTGATTTACGAAGATACGGATTTGCAAGGAATTACAAGGAATAATAAGGAGTAACAGAAATTGTCATACAGGAACAGGGCACTACAGTCATCTCCCTTCTTATCACGTCTGTGATACTCTTTCAAAACATCCAATTTGAAGCAAAGTTCAAAAGAGTCTGTTGTTGGCAGTCATGGAATAATCCAACAACCATCCTCATGACCACTTAGCAAAATTTGCAGACTTACCAGGCCAGGAGATGATGCCTTTCCCTGGATTATGGCTATTTGGTGCTTCAGCCTCATTTCTCAAAGAACCAGTATTAAAGAATCTGTGTCTCTGTGCTCCCCTCACGCACTCTCCTCCAGAAGCTCTGTTTGAGCCCACTTCAGCTGACCTTGCCAGAAAGAGAGATCTCAACAACTTTTTTCAACAAGTTCCAGAAAAGACTGTGTGAGTACCTCCACCCATGAGAGCTGCAGTGCGAGCTCAGCTCCTGCCAAATTCTCAGGCATCCCCTGGGACTGAGTCCCCACGAATGCCCTGCTCTGCTGCCACAGCACAGGCTCTGGAGCAGGGAGCTCCAGGAGATGTCCCAGCAGGAAACCAGGCTCCAGCAATTCACGTGCTGGTATTTGCTGATCTTCCTTGTCGCAACTGCTCCGGCCAAATAGGTTTGGGAAACTTCTCAATGATGTTGTGTGTCAGCGAGTTCCACAGACTAATTAGACACTGCACAAAGGCTTTTCCTTCGGGGTGCCTTGGGTTTCACTGCCTATCCCCCCCTTCCCTGCAACCCAGAAGGAATTAGATAGTCTACATCGCAGACAGTAATTACTATCACCTTCTCCTCTTAATTGATCTGGCTCCAGTGAGCAATAAGAAATTAAAATAATTAGCAGATATGCCTAGTGTTCCTGAAGCCCCACCTACACTTTGTAGTCTATTTACTTTAGAATCAGCTGGGTCCATCGCCTTCCCTGCCTCACCACATCTGACTCGCCAAACCTGGAGAAGTTTCCCAACTCATCCATAAAACCCAGCTGAAGCTGCTGCAATGGACGAGTGCTCCATCACCAGCCCTGGTGAAACAGCTCTTCCTGAAGGCTCATTTGGAGAGCAAGGGAGGCTCAGTGCTCTCCTGTCCCCTGGAGAGACAGAGCATTATGGCGAGGTTTTCATGCTGTCAACATTTATACATTTGCTCCACTTCCACAGAGAAACACACAGGTCCAGGTTGGGAAGAGAAGCTAAAGTCTTGGAATAAAAATAGCATATTTAAGGGATTAATTTCAGTTTTGTTCCTAGTGATTGCAGCATTGCATTAATTAATGTTCCATCTTGACTGCTGAGCACGGACAGATTTATTTTATTTTAATAGGAGGAGAGAGCTTTGAGCACCATGTGGTTTTTCCCAAGCACTTGCTCCTCCAGTAGCTAAATGTGGAGATACCACTTAAAGTAAATTGTGCCCTCTCTCAGCTCTTTAGCAAAGAGTCAGTGGTTTTGGTTTTTTTTTAATTTTTCCTTCTATGCACAAATAATCTGCATCTATTGCCCTCCTTTCAAGAAACAAGAGAAAATCCAGACCCCAGCAAAGTTCAATCTTCCCCTCCCTGTACTCTGTAAATTTAGTCAACAATATTAATCCACATCGAACAATTCTGCAGAGTACAACAACAAGCTGGTTACACAGACAGGGATGCATTCGGAATATAAATGAGTTCCTGTTATTCTCATTCTCTTCAAGCCTGCACAGTGCTGAAGAAGCCTGTCTAATGTCTCTTAAACAGAGAAAAAAAAAAGAATTTAAAATATTTTTGACTATTCTGCTACTACTATTGTCTGTACTCCTGAAGGAGAGAGTTTCTTGATTTGCCCTCCCTCCTCAATTAAAGGCAGTCATCAAAGATATGCATTGACCCAGTTGTCTTGACAATGCTTTATGATTAAAAGACTCAAATACCTTCAGCTTATCATGCATTTAAACACATAATGAAAAAAAAGAGTAATTTAACATTCTGCAAGTTTGTTGTTTCCTTATTCCTTCTACTTTGAAATTCTTTTATTAAAATTTTTTTTTATTCCTATTGCAATGCTACTAATGAGGGCAACTCCTATAATCATTGTGCTAGGAGCTGTACAAACAAAAATAATGATAGAATATGCTCTTATTTAACCTGCATTCACACAGTATATTCTCCCACCCTCAACTCAACATATTGTGTAATGGTTGGACTAATGCCTATCAGGGAAATGGTGAACATTTGTGTGTATTTAAGTGAAATCAGGTCATAGTCTGTTCTTCCTGCACAACACTCACTGAATTAACACACATTACATTCCCCTGTCTCTTTTTCTCCAACACATCAAGGGATTACTGGAAAAAAAGAAGAGAAGATCTTGGCTACCTTTCAAAGTAGGCTCATCTGTCTGTTTGTGTCCTCTTGAACAGCACCAGGTTGCATAAGTTAATGTGGACTGTACTCCTCCACTCCTGGCTTCAAAGCATCCCTTCCACCAAAGTGCTCATTAGGGAACTCTCCGACCCTTCACCAGTAATCTCGATTCCTTGCTCTCTTCTAGCACTCAATACAAGCAGCCTGCTGCCTTTAACATCCAGGGAAGCCTTTCTATGTATCCATATGGACACAGGAGCGAGGATGGCACTGACAGGCACAAGTGTCCAGTGCCTGCAGGTTCCCTTCCACTGGGTCAGCAACAGATGTGAAGGCAAAGATTGAAAGAAATGTTGGAATATTGACTGTGAAATAAAACGAGCTCTAGGGCTGAAGATAAATTCCTTCATTAGAGCCTCACCTTAGACAAAACCCAGTTACACTCTGGCCCTACAACACTGTACCCTGAAACAAAAACCCTAATGTAACTCAGAGCAGACATTTTCACAGTAAAAGCTGACTGCTACTGTTATGCTGAACTGTGACAAAGGAGTGTATCTTCTTTTCAAGGCCTAAATATTAAATAGTATTTTCTTTGAAAACTTTGCTTAAGAAAAAAAAAATCCCTTGCTCTCATTTGAGCTAAAAATTTTTCTTGGTGTTTTCTCCTGGGCTCTTAGAGCTCCTTTATCATTTTATTGTAAAGAAAGAAGGAAGAATTATGGTAATTTAATGTTTATTCTTCTTTGTGAACCACTCTCAGCTCTTCTGTATAAATAACTAAATGCTCTTATTAGTCCTAACATACTGAGAAATACATTCTATTTGAGACTTCTCAGTGTGAAACCTATGGCAAACCAACTTCTGTCTCTTGCCCTTATTTTTTCAATAAGAGTCTGGTATTTCCCTCTAGTTTTTATTCACCTGCTGTTCCAGCAGCAGCATCCCTCCAAGTACTAAGAATGGGGAAGGACTATGCTCTTATAGGGATATCAATGTTCTTTTCTGTGATCACACAATCCAGCCCTTGCACTCATTTCTGTCTATCAGCAGACACAACCTGCTCTGCCGGCTCCACTGGGCTGGGCACACACCATGGGAACGTGCCAGGAGCTGATGCCACTACTCCTAAGGATACTGCTAGAGATGTTCCCTGGATCAATCATCAGGAATTGCAAAGCCCTGGGAGGCTCACATCACGCAGCCATACCTGTGCCAGTGGGGCAGCCAGGATGAGAACTGCACTATAACACATTCCTCTTGTTTTAATTGAAATGAAAGGCTCAGGAAAGATTGTAACCTGACATCTCCAGATATCTGTAATAGTAAGTCAAACTGCTTTTTTTTTTTTCCCCCCCAAGTCTGAAATTTTCATGCACTTTAGGCTAAAACACTTTCAAAAGAGCAGAAGGACACTGAGGTTGCTTGTGAAGTCAAGGCAGAGAAAAACGACAGTTCGAATTTTCAATGGATTGAACTGCCCAGTGGAAATCTCTCTCACTTCTCACTAACGAGGTAGAAAGCTGAGAAGGAACTGTGTTCCTCACTCAAGTGAAAGAGAACATGAAAATTAAGTACAGCATCTGCTTCAGCATCGGCTCCAGAGACCTCAGCAAAGAGGAGCAGAGATCAAGCCAACCTGAATTTCAGCATCAGCTCCAAATGTACCTTTCTGCCTTAGGGAAACTACAGTTCCTCTACTGCCTTTTTTTTTCCATCCATAAAATGATGATGATAATATTAATTACCTGAGGAAGTTAAGCTGAAGTATGGATTTTATTCTCACATATTTATTCCACATTATTACAGCACATTTCTGTAGAACTATAATAGCAGGAACGTTTGAGCTTTTCTAATCTTTACCACTCTACAGCTGCATTTGTAAGCACCCAGAGCTCAAATTGGCAAGTATTTGTTCTCTATTCTCATATTGATTTCAATAGGACTTCTGAGCACTAAGTGTTTTCAAGAGCAGTTTACATGCACAGGTCTCAGAGTAGCACATTGTCAGTGAATGGAAAGGAATACACGGTAAAAAATAACAGCTGCAAAACATGGGGGGATGTTCTGTGTCAGATGCAAAAATCTGCAAAAGAAGAAAACTGTTCACAAAAGCTTTTTTTTTTTTCTATGAAGTATGGAGATTAGCAGACATTAAGCACAAATATGAAATATTATACATGTATCTCTATAAACCCATGATTTTCTGTCTTTCTAAAACTGTTCAGAATGGAAAGGAAAACTACACAAATGACTTGTTGATTGCACTGTGAATCTAAGAATTCTCTAATTATCGCTGACATCTCCTCATAATTTCAGAAGCTTAGTTGTTTAAAAAGAAGAAAATCAAATCCTGACACTAATAACTGTATCTTTCAAGTTATTTTCCTCCTCTCAGTACAGTAACTGCTTGTGTGTGCTAATAGTTCCTTTTTTAAATTTTTAAGATACTTTTACAAACAAATGCAAATATTGATGATGCAAACTCTTAAGAACCGTAATCATTTTTCAGCAAGTACATAAACCTCTGGAAAAGAAAAGAGAAATCTGGGCTTGGGTAGCACATGCTGGGGCCTCTCTGCATTTTAAGAAACTCCCTGTGCATTTGAGGTGGGAAGTTGGGAATTGAGGACAGCCAAGCTCCACGCTCCTGCCCAGCTGTGTCTAAGCCTGGGCCAGATGAATTTGGGATGAGATCTAAGCTGTCTTGCCAGCACACCTATTTATGAAATCCCTCCTGGCTCAACAGTCTGGGCCAGTAGAAAACGTAACATCAACCACAACCCACACTTCTTGTGAGGCCAGTGGGATGCACGGAGATGTCTCCCATCTTTGGAGAATACAGTTTTGGAGGTCAAGGCACTCTGCAGCATTAGTGGGAATGCAGGGATAATGATAAATGCTCTCTGTCTGGAAAAGAGTTATTTAGTACATGCCAGAATACAGCAGTAAGGAATAGACACCTTCCTCTCTCTGAAAAACATTCCTTTCCTTTCTTGCAAATCAGTTCTTAATAAGAAACTTGCACAAAGAAAGGTGGCAGCATTCTTCCTTTCCACGTTAAGGAGACTAAGCTCTGAATTCTCATTTTGTGGAGAATGTTCC
Source organism: Corvus moneduloides (assembly GCF_009650955.1). NCBI lineage: Eukaryota > Metazoa > Chordata > Aves > Passeriformes > Corvidae > Corvus > Corvus moneduloides. The sequence goes on from NC_045492.1 coordinate 10,733,142, forward strand.
TTTAGAGACATGATGGCTATAAAATTTTTTAAAGAGACATCACTTCTGCATAGCACAGAGAGGTGAATTTGTATTGATGTTTACAAGATGGTGCTACAGAAAAACTCCCACAACTGGGCTGCTGCCCAACAGAATTAAACGTTCCATTTTTTAAAGAAGACAGTTCCTCAAGAACATCACTGAGGCTGGATCACACAAAGGGGGAATGCCATGAACTCCCAGTCTTCAGGCTGATCAAAATGCAACTTGTGCAGAAGGGGTTGGATGAACCTCAAGTGCACAGCTGCTTGTTTTACAGTTTCATTTTTTACATTCTGAAAGTTTATGTGATCTAATTAGCCATTTTACTTCACAAAAATACATTTTGGCACTGTTGGACTTGGAACAACTCAAAGGCAAGGGGTTTCCTTATGGGGGAGGCAGACAGGCACATGGAAAATATGCATTAGGCTTCCATTTCAGAAACATTAGGATGGGGAAGCAGAGCTGAGCTACACTTGCACGGAGATTACTTCACCGATTTGAACATTTCAGGTGCTATAAATATGTTTAAATCAAGCTAAGAAAAAACTGACAATGCCTAGCAGGAGTACCTAAGCATTATTCCAGTTTAATGAAAAGGCTGAGGAAGCAAGAGGCAGGAAAAGCAGAGTGCACTCAGCCCTGGGTTATCTGCACCGCTGACCCCCAGCCCACCGCGATGTGTGGCAGCACCCGGGACGTTATCACAGAGCCATCTCCCTCCCCAAAGCCCTCTGGTTCCTCATCACACTCTGCCTGCCCTTTCCTGTAGCAGCTCCTCTGCCTCTGATTTTATCTGGCTCCCCGAGAATGTGGATTATGATACTTCTCATTTCCAAGCACCGGTACTGTTAAAGGGTTATCCAAGGTGCGGGTTTTGCCAGGGAAAACACAGCAATTACGTTCCTGTGTCTGTAGCAGTTCAGCAGCACCAACACCCCAGGGAAGACATCCTGGCCACAAATATATCCAAGACATCTGGATAAACAAAAACGTCTCATCTCTGGAGCCAAATGTCAACCAGGCACTTTTTAAAAGCACCAAGATAAAATATCTGCCAGTGCTTAGAGAGCTGATACAGACCTGCTCACTACTTGACCCAAAGCAGCTCTTAAGCAGGAGCTCAGATGCATCCTGCTCCCACATAACTCTCTTCTGAGAAAAACTTTTTTTCACAGCCAGAGAACAAAAATATGCCCTTCCTCCTCTGCCTTATCTTTGTAATGTGAAGGAAAACCACCCAAATTAAAATGCCTGAATTGAGACATTTACCAGGAGGTTTCAAAAACAAGGCAGAGCCTCTTGTTAACATCTTACTCACTGTTTTCACGCCACCACTTGTGATAAAAGCAAAGTATTAAGGCATAAATTAGTCATAGAACAGCTGCATACTTAATACATACAGTCTATTTAACTCCCAGGGTCTGTGTGGATAATCTGCAGTCCTACATTCATCATGACGGGACAGAAAGTATCAGGGAAGGGCTGACTCTCCACAGCTGTATTCATCCAAAAGCAAAGACCCCAGCAACAATCAGGGTATATATGCTGTGGCTGTGAACCCCCACCAGGGATGTGGGATAACCAGTGCTTACTTCCATCAATTCTTGCACTAAAAGTGCTATTTGAGTAACCTGAGGCAAATCATGAAACTGCAGGGCATCTTGAAAATGTTCGAACAATAAGCACTTTGTTTAAAAGGATCTGTGAATGCAAACATGTCTAATCTACTGAAAACCTCAACCTTTTCTGCTTGTCCTTGCTTTAATCCAACCCACAGGAAATGACATTTAGCCACAGCTGACAGCAACTGATAATAAGGATAAAATACCTTTGTACTTCAAATGCCCATCTATCACTATTGAAAATATGAATGTCCCTTGATGATGCAAGAAGGTGCATTTGTTTCTCTTACAGTGTTGATGGATTCATTTCTTCTCATTAGAATAGTAAATCTCATTGTGTATCTTATTGCCAGCAGCAACATGATTGGCTCCCAACCTGGATGAGGCCTCCCATGTCTGACAGTGTCCATGGATTTGATGAAAGGCAGCCCTTACAGAACAACTGGCTGATCATGGGGAAATAGCACTATCTTACAGTCAAAAAAATATGGCACAGATAATAAATGATGGGGCTGTCAGAAAAATAACAACCTATGCACTTGAACATGCAGATGAGGAAGGGATCAGAACTTCTCCTATCATTTGACCTGCTTTTACAAGATGCTTGCCTAAAGTCACATCAGTGTGCTGGCCCCTAAGTCTCAACTTTCTTGGAAAACACATCAAATGCACATTCACTAAGCACCTTCTATGACCACACTTTAAATACACTTGTTAATTTACCTATTAATCATTTATGCAGGAGTAACTCAAGCATATTGGCACAGAAATGTTGGTGTGTAGTGGTGCACATGCAATATCCACAGGCTCTGGGCATTTATTAGATGTGGTGATGTGCTGAAATGGTTTTTCTACACTGTAATCAGCTCTGCTCTGAAACTTCTCTAGACCAAGGAGGTTCTAATTTTCCTGTTTTCTTTTCATACTTTACAAACTTAACCATCAATTGGCAGTTCTTTGCTCTCTTTCCTAGCTATATTTTTTTTTAGCAAAATTTTCAGAAAGACCATGCAAACAAGCATTTTTTAAGAGACTAAGGATATTTAAAGTGTCAAATAAACAAAACCCTTTTGAGTGAAGAACAGAAAGGTTACTCAGGACAGGGAAACTTTTGCAGGAGTAATGATGTTTTTCACCTGTGAGAAGGGGAGTGGTGATGGGTTACCTTGTATTCCTCTCACGACTGAGTGCTGGAAAAGAGTTGCAGAATGAGGCCAACTTGCCAGCAGAGAGAAGACATTAAGAATAGAAGTAACTGCATGGGATGGTGTGCCAGGAGTTCAAGAGTCCTGGCCCACACCAATTCCAGCCCCGTGCTTGGCAGGACAATTTTCAGCACCGAGTCCCACACACACTCCTCAGGCAGCTGGATGTATTTCAGCTGAAGGATGCAGCAATGAAGACTCAATGCCATTAACATGTTACCAGTGGCACTGCATGAAGATCTGCTCTGTTATAATTTAGGATAGATGCTTAATCGATTGCCTTGATTTACTAAGCTTTACTGCTTTCTAAATGAGAAGCAATACATAACAGAGTTTTCAGCCTGGTTTTAGGAACCTTGATCATTTACCCCATTAAATCAGAAGGAGGAATACAGGCTGCTAGTGGGAGCATGTGCTGATTTTTATATGCAATTCTCTGACAGCAAAACACACTGCAAAAATGCATTTGCTGTTTCAGCTGACATATAACACAATACTCCGAAAGAAAATATTAGCTTTGCCACTGCTACAGCTACTGATATGTCCCCTCAAATTTAGTACATGCAATAGGCTGGAGGATAAAAACACCCCAAAGATACCAGAAGAATTTATAAGTCAATGATCTGCTTATGAGGAATGGAGACTGCTGATGCAAGCTGTGGTCTTACTGATAAAAAAATGGATTTCCCGTAGCATTGCTGATAGCACTGGGAACTAATTGGCCTGAGTTTGCTCCCACTGACTGTCCTGTGCTCATCTAGGCTTGCTCTGGAGGACCCAATCAATCACAAGCCCCAACTGCAGCTGACCCGTAGGCAGCCACAATTAAAACTCAGTTCCTACTTACTTAAAGGTAGAAAATGAATTTAACCTGATCTAAGTAAGGGAGAGAGTGCTTGAAACCACTCGCAGTCCCTGAGATGTTCTATCACTTCAGACAACCCTTTTCCTTTTTCAGCAGAGCTTTTCATTGCCTGCAGCCTTTAGGAGAGCTCACACACCGTTTTTGCAGCTGGTTCCTCTCCCAGGTGCAGGCTGGATACATCAGGATGCTCCAGCAGCCCAGGATCCTGGGGATCAGTTACGTGATTTTTAAGGAACTCACTGACTGGCTTTAATCAATGCTCTACCTAAAACTAATTATGTGCTGGTGCTCACAGCACTCTTCTGGGCATTTGACAATTCATTTGCCTATGTGCCACAGAAAAGCAATCCACAAGAAAAAACCCTCTTGGAACAAGCCATGAGTCACAATACATTTAGAGGCAGGTTGAGCACATCCTTGGAAAAGTGGACACTTGGATTATGAACCTGGATTTAATCTGGCTCAGTGGTTTCTAAATGTACAGTACATACACGACACAGAAACTGCACCAGTTTAGTATCACCATTGCTCAGACAAAAACTGTACTGAGAACAGCAGGTCAGAGGGAAGTCAACAACAGTTACACAAAAATCCCACCATTAACAAATAAAAACATCTCATAATGGCTTGTATTTACTAGCTCTGTATTTTCAGAGGCCTTTTTCAAAAAATAAAAACAAAAAATTATTTTCAATGGAAGCTGACTTTCAAAACATTTTCCACTATATACTCAGCCAGGTACCCCCAAAATCTCTTCTCTTCTAATGTATTTTTCAGGCTGAGCAGTTTCATCGTTAAGAAAGTAGAACTTCTTTTCTCAAAAGGAATGAGTTAAGGGAAAGGCAAGTCATAATTTCAAGCTGCTCACATTTTTGGCCAGCTTCAGATCTCTTAGTACATTCCTGTCTGAGTGCTCCTCCCCACACAGAGCATGAAACACACAGCTGGTCAGGTTAGAGCAAGCAACTGAGCAGTCGAGTAAATGGAAAAGTTCCTCTCTGGAACAGCAGGAATTTGCTCTGGATCAGTATCTGTAACACATCTCTTTGACTTAAATACTGCTCATGGACAGTGTTAGCATTTAGGAAAACAGAAATTGGTATTTCAAGTAAAACTAAAAAGATGCTAAAATGCTGGATACACCAGCCTGTTCTCTAGCTAATAATATGCATTTGTTCAGCCAATAACATGCATTCTCTCAGTGCTGAAATCCCTTCTCCTTTGTAATAGTCTAGAAAAAAATGGTTTCCTGTAAAATGTCACGTTTTTCTAGCATCAAGTGTGTGTCCACTTTTTAGCTCCATAGAGCTAAAACATAAAGTGTTTCCAATCACAAACTTACAGGAAGTAATTACTGTTTAGATACAACAGGACAGGATGACAGCAATTCAATTGTTGCCCAAATCATAAGATTTTCAATTCCATCAAGCATTCATTCTGGTTTTGGTGACAGCTACAGTTGGGCAGAAAGCCCAACAAGGTTAATTGGGCAACAACTCCAAACCAAACACTTACTATAAGCAGAATTCTGTTAAAGTCAAGTTTCTGGGCTCTGTTACTTTCTCTGCAGAATGAACATCTACACAGTACAAACTGGAAAAAAATGCAAAAGACCAAACACTGAAAAAGACAAATTACTTCAATTTTTCAAAACTGTATTTCAATTAAGACCTGGAATGCAGGGAATAAACATCATTTAGACTCTACTTCCTTTGGAAGAAAAGGGAGAGCAAATACTTGTTGCCTGTTACTTGGGAGAAGAGACCAACCCCATTGGTTGCTATGTTGTACTTTCAGCAGACATCTGGAAAGTTGAAGTCCCCCATGAGAAAAAGGGGTAGGGATTGTGAGACTTCTCCCAGCTCTTTATAGAATATTTCATCCACCTATTCATCTGGGTGGGTGATGTATAGCACACTCCCACAAGGATATCTGCCTTGTTGGCCTTCACCGATTCTCACCCATAAACTCTCAAACTTAAGTCAGCACCGTTAAGCTCTGCTCAACAGCTCATTAAAATGTAAGAAAAACCAGACAAACTATGGGGAAAAAAGCCATCCTCAGGACCTGTGTTTTATAAGATTCCAGCACAGCAGTGGTGAAAACATGAGAGCTGAATTCCTAAGGAAAAGCCTCCTGCCTTTGGACCAGGACCTGGTGCTGCAGTGGCAGCACAGCACAAGAGCAGATGTCTCCCCCTTACTTCCTGCTGCTTCTCCCTGCTTGGTGCAGCCAGGTCTGGTTTTGTCACTGCCCATCCCTTCAGGACAGAATCACCACTCTGCTGTCAGGAAATGCAGGTGAGACAGAGCACCCCAAACAGCTTATGGAAAACACTCCTTTCTTCCAGCCCTGTTAATCTCTCCATTAATGGAATTCTGCTTATTCCACTGTTCTTTGTGCTTAAATCCCTTGGGCTCCCCAGGCACTGACTGCTAAATTATGAAATGGTTTTGAGAGCTTTGGTTAGATGTTCCATCTCGTTACACCACAGCCTTTTATAGGTATGATAAGGGGAAACTCCAAGCCCTGAGGGTGCTGCTCTCCTGGTCCCTATCCCATGGCTCTTTCAGACCATCAGATTTTAAGTAGTATTTGCCCAGAAAAAAAAAAGGGCTTTTTTCTTCCTCATCTTCTTCTCCTTGTTTAAAGTTTATTAATACTGTCACATCAAATCTCAATGCAAAGTGATGCGAAATGTCGTACACTAAAAATAATGTGCTGGAAATGGGTCAGTACTGAAATATTTGCACTCTCTACAAACTGGTCTATTATCTCCTCCAGTTTCAAGCTCTTTTAACCCAATTCTCAAGTATACCAACACGACAGGGAGTTAAATTCTGATTAATTTTAAGAGAAATACAGACAGAACTGAGTATTTAGGTCACTGTTAGTGAAGTTATTTTGAGGGGATTTAATCATTTTTGTGTAAAATAATGAAAATACTTTCTTCTGACTTTTCCCCTCCAGTGCTGACAGCTCCATAAAGCTGACAAGGTGCCCATGAGGTACTCACAGGGAGAGGAGAGGCAAGAGGAGCACAAGAGGAAGAGCACTATGGAATCCTGGATGTCGGAAGAGACCTTGGGAAGCCATCTGACCCAACCCTCCACTCAGATCAGGGGAAAAAAGGGAGAAGAATAACGGAGAAAGATGGCTTGAATGGCAAAGATGCCTCGGGAAGCAGAGCGGAGAGCTGTCCCAAAGCTGTCACTCATCAGCTGGCAGAAAGGACACAAAGGGGAATGTAGCTCTCCCTAACTCCACTTGGAGAACACAGACATAACACACAGGCTGTGGGGGATTATCAAACCAGCAAATATGTGTTGGTAAGTTTACATTGTTAATATAACCATGTACTTATGTGCTAAGGTGTAACAGTGGGAAAGTACCTCTGCTGTAAGAGATGTGAGCAGTTTACTGAAATAACCACAACACAGTCAGCAATGTCCAAATAGCTGTCATCTTTTCAGTAAATAATTAGCAGGAAGCTGGAGTATTACTCTGGGAAGTAGCCGGCTCGGGCTGTGCTGGGTACTGAACAACGACACCCTCACAGCGAGGACAAATGCCCATTCCAAGTTATTTACTCCTTTACACTACACATGCACATCCTTCGAGGAATGGCTCCAATCCACCTGGCACCCAGAAACGGAGGAAGCAGTGTCATAACATTTTAGAGTCTAAAGTGCAGGCACAATGTGCCAAATTGAGGTAACAGATGGGGATCCAAACATTGCTAAGTGCTACCTAGCAATGCAGCATATGCAGTGCCTGGAAATCATGACATCATCTCGTGAATGAAAAAGTCTTGCACTAATATTCAAATTGGATACTTAATCAAGAGGAAATACAGAGGTGAGCAAGGAGGAATGGTACCAAAGGTAAGAGATATAACAGTGCCAGGAACAAAGATAATCACCCTGGTCCCAGTGAATGACAGAAGCGTGGATACTTTGCAGTCCTCATCTTCCCCCCTTCCTGCTTCAACAGCTTTTGGCACTTGGATAGAGACAACCTGTGTGATGGTTTTGTGTTGAGAGTTTTGGAAGGGTAGGCTGGTATCCAAGAATTTAAGATAGAAAGCTAAGCAGACTTGCAGAATACATCCACCTCCTGGAAGCTAAACATGAACTGTACAATTGGAGGGTCATCAGCTGGATTATTCTTCTTAATTGTTAAGTACATATCAATTCTATGTGATCTTTTATTTATATTATTTGGGGGGATTTATGATGAAAAATTGGTACAGAATCACGAACACCCAGCTTGAAAATTCTGGCCTTCAGTGAGAAGATGAAAACACTTTTTACTGATTCAACTTTCATTCTAAACTCATGTAATTTAATCAGATACGTTCACAGCTAGAATTGCTGCATGCTGGAAATCCTTCCTGGCAACATAGAAGCTACCATTTTACCACTCCACAGATAATTTTCTCATTACATTATATACTACAGTTAGGAAAAGCTCAGTTATATTTACAAGCATACAGTTCAACCACTGATTGTAAAAATATGCATAATGCATAGCTAGCTTGCCCAAGTAATTAATGTGATTATGCATTCAAAGCAGGTAAGTCCAATAATTGGGTTGCTGTGCAAGCTGTGCAAGTGCATGCACAATTCTGCACACCTAATGTTTTGGGAGGTTTGCCCACTTGGGGAGATTCTGAAGTTCTGTTTTGCAATCACAGCCTAGAAAATAAAAATAAGATTATTTCCTGTGCCATAAACTGACCTAAGCACCAATGCTACTTTCCCAATATAATTAAATGTTAAAAGCCTTTAATTAAAGAATATAAATCAGAGTGAATAATGTCAGACCAGAGTAGCTTACCATACAAGCTGCATCCAGTGCTGAGAGTGCACAAGAAGAAGGCCATAAAAATGCCATTCACACCTTTTAATTGGTACATTTGAGCATTCTTTTTATTGCTCTGCCAAACCAGCAATGGTACCACTTCCCTTCTGCAAACATTTTCACTCTCCAAACTTCAATCCAAGTGCTGACGATGACAAATGGTGGCCCCTGCTTCCCTCAAGCCCCATCCAAAACAAAGCAATTCTTTGCCCTGGAACGCCTGAAGCATACCTGGGCTTGGAATTTAATTCTCTTTCATATTGTATTTCCTTCCATCTCAGGCTCTTAGATAGGGATTTTTATTTGTTTATGTATTTTTTTGGGGGACAGCAAACATTATTGGTTCCCTTGACACGGCTGTGTCGTTGCACGCTGAGATAACACGGGGAAGAAGCTGCTGTGGATAAAAAGTGGGAAAAAGAACTGCATTTTTGCCTGCTGAGGGGCAGAATCATCCCTCTCTCTTCTTGTCCTTCCCCCTCTGTGCTCTCTGCTCCCCAGCAGCAAAGTGATGGGTATCTATATATTGCTGCTGTAATAATATATTTATGGATTGTGAACACAGAAAACTGCAGCAGGGTAAATGCAATCAGATTTACAGATAAACTCGAGGCCTCTATAAACCTGGACTTCAATAGAAATTAGAGTGAGAGAGAGTGGGGGGGAAGAAGGTTTTCAGAATCTGAATGCTGAGATTCAGCTTCAGCCCAACAGTATTTAAAAAGATTTTGTTCCCACTTTCTACAAACAGGCAAGCATTCAGGGTTTGCAGCTAACATAGAGGAACACAGCAACAGATTTAGAGCTCGTAAATAATTTCCAACTGTGTATTCAATTTTAAATTTCAGTTTATACTGTCCTGGGTTATTGCGTAAGAGTCAAATACAGAAAAGGAAACTTAAACACGGGATAATACAGAAATTCAGTACTAAAAAATTCTGCAGTAATTATGATGCAAAAAGAAAACAAACCCTGGAAAGATGCACCAAAGACTTGTACAAATAATTTCAAATATAGAACCACTCTAAGGATTTTGCGGTCAAATCTTTAATAAAGAATTCCTCAAAGAAAAATATTTGAATTATTTACTCAGCCCCGAGGAAATGAATAGAGAATAAAGCAGATGAAAACAAGTAATCAGAATGCTTCTTTTAAAGTTGTGTTCTAATAGTAAAATTTTGCTAAATAATGGGAATGAATATCCTCATAGCTGTTGAGTATGCAGTAACAAGTGGGCCAGCTCTCCCTCCAGCCCTGCAAGTACAATATGGGTTTACATCTGGTCTCAAGAAGCACCAGGCAGATCTCAGACAGTTTGGCTGTCAGTTCAGACGAGCACCCAGCAGCTTGGGTTCTTATCCAAGGCTTACTCAACCTACCTGAACCTTTCGGGCCAGCAAAACGGAGCTGGCACTCTCATCAGCACAGGCGTCTGCCTAACATTCCTGGCACTCACTGCTTCCAGTGGGGCTGGAGATACTGCAGGAATAATCCTTCTCTTTTGACATTTCCTATTGTCAGAGTGGCAGGAGGCTGGAAGTGTGGAGATGCACAACATGCAGGATGAAAGAGGAAAGCATTTAAACCACCTGAAGCAGAATTTGCAGGGAAAGCCTGGTAGCCAGGAGCCACATTCTGCTCTTTGTCATCTTCCCATAGGGTTAAAATCACTTAAATATTTTCTTTTTTTTTAGTGTTTCTAATCCTGAGGAGATTATCACACAAACAAGGTGCTTTACAGTGGGAAGTCTGAGGGCCAAATGGTGCCTCTCTCCAGCATCTGAGGCGTGCATCCTACTGTGTTCAAACAACACTGCTCAAGGCACTCAAAGCAAGCATGGGGCAGAGCCTGTGTGGTACCTGGCAGATAAAAGGGCTGGAGCAGCTTCACAAGCAGCACCTTGACTTGCCTTTGCAGCTGGCACAGCAGTCCTGGCTCCCTGGTCATCCACATCAACAGGGGGTGGATGGTGGCTGTGGGGAGCCACCAGGATCTCCACACAAAATTGAGGATGGAAAGGCTCTGCTGCACTTGGGGGAGCAGTGATGGGCTGGGTAATGCTTCACACACCAGCTGATGGAGCCTGCCCTGAATGGCACAGGAGGAGCACATCTCTGGAGAGAGATGGGAACTTAACTGAGGAAAAACGAAACTGCCTGTAAGGGAGGAGGTGGCCTTTTCAGCACAAAGTGTCTCTGAAAAGTAACAGCTTCTTTGTCAGTGCCTCTTATGGTGATACCAATGTACCACCAACCATTTGCAAAGCACCTGTTTACTGACCATAAGGTGCATGAAAAAACTGCTCCCCAGCCAGCCTGTGATTTCACACTAATGGCATAATTCAGAGAAAGCTTTCAGACAGCATGTGAACAATGAGAGCTATTCCACACCTATGGACTTTCTTGGTAGTGCATAAATGATAAAGTATCCTTTATGATCAGCTAGGTGATCCTGGCAGGATTGGGCGAACCACCTGAAAAGCTGAAGTAACAGTCAAAACTAAACCCATAAATGAAAAAAAACCCCAAAACATTCAATGATTTGATTGTGCTGAGAGGGCAAGAGCTTTTCCCCTGGAGATGGGAGACAAGATTTTCTGGCTGGGAGAGCTCTGCTGCAAGCAGCACGCATGGCCACTCTGCTGGGCTGGGCAGCCCTGTCCAGCAGCCTGGGGGAGCCTCTGCAAGCCAAGAACTCACAGCTCTAATCTGAGATCTGTCACCATTCACTGCACAGCCTTGGGCAAGTTACTTAACCTCCTTGTGTCTCAGTTTCACCATCTGCAGGACTAGGCTAACACTGACTTGGCCAGTAGAGAGGGGCATTCAGGGCCTTAATCAAGGGTAGCTGGAGTGATTAAATTCCAGCTGCTCTGTTTGTGGCTGCAAACTCACTGCCCAGTGTCAGGTCCTGGCACTACGGCACACGAGCCGGGCATGGTGTCCTCGGAGGAGGGCAGGCAAGGAAGGCGCTGCCACAGCACAATATATGGGTCAGCATCCTCAAACTGCAGCTGCCAGCATGCTGACTTGGCATCAGCCTCCTCCCAGCCCTTGGCTGAGGCCCACCAGAGAAATCCCATCACTCCCAGCCCACTGGAGAAGGGAACACAGCCAGGTCATGCCTCCAGACGGAGCCCCAGTGAGAAAAGAGTGGACTGCACCTCCACACAAGGGAACTGGAGCCAGGTACATGGTGCCCTGACTGTGATGGAAACACAAAGGCACAGGAGTTGTGCTCCATCTGCCCTGCGGAAGTGCTGCCGACCAGCATCCGAACACCCCTGGCTGCCAGCCCAGGCAGGAGTGAGCACAGCCTCAGCCCAGGCAGGAGTGAGCACAGCCCCAGCCCAGGCAGGACTGAGCACAGCCTCAGCCCAGGCAGGAGTGAGCACAGCCTCAGCCCAGGTAGGAGTGAGCAAAGCCCCAGCCCAGGCAGGAGTGAGCACAGCCTCAGCCCAGGCAGGAGTGAGCACAGCCCCAGCCCAGGCAGGAGTGAGCACAGCCCCAGCCCAGGCAGGAGTGAGCACAGCCCCAGCCCAGGTAGGAGTGAGCACAGCCCCAGCCCAGGCAGGAGGGAGCACAGCCTCAGCCCAGGCAGGAGTGAGCACAGCCCCAGCCCAGGCAGGAGTGAGCACAGCCTCAGCCCAGGCAGGAGTGAGCACAGCCTCAGCCCAGGCAGGAGTGAGCACAGCCTCAGCCCAGGCAGGAGTGAGCACAGCCTCAGCCCAGGCAGGAGTGAGCACAGCCCCAGCCCAGGCAGGAGTGAGCACAGCCCCAGCCCAGGCAGGAGTGAGCACAGCCCCAGCCCAGGCAGGAGTGAGCACAGCCCCAGCCCAGGCAGGAGTGAGCACAGCCCCAGCCCAGGCAGGAGTGAGCACAGCCCCAGCCCAGGCTGCCCGAGACTCGCTCAGGGCACAGGCTGGGTCAGTCCCACCCAGGAGCTGAATCATGGACCGGGGCCACCAGACAGCACCAGAACTGGAAAACAGAGGGGTCCTGCATGAAAACCCTTCCCAGTTAGAATTTAGTTTTTGCTTATCCCACCATACACCCTCTTTAATCTTGAGCTCAGTGCCTGAATCCCATCAGACTTCTCCCCACGTCAGCTCACTGCATCTCTCCTCATCTTTTTGTTCTGTCAAATACACATCCCTTCTCCATGCATTCCCTCACTGGCCATCAAACAGCCAGAAAAACACAGTCCGTCTTTTGGCTCTCTTCCCATTTCAAAGAGGTTTTCATGCCCTTTTCAGCATTCATAGGACTATTCAGGATAAGAGGATCCATATATATATAAAAATAGGTATTAAGTACATCTTGGAAAAAACATCAAGGCGCAAGTGATTGCACAAGTTGCAAGGAGACTCTTTTAACAGGAAAGGGAAACTATTTCACCTGCAATCAGTAATCACTGCATCAACAAGACACAGCAAAACAATATGGTTATAAGTCAACCCTATAAATCCACGAACCAACTAAATTTTCAAGATACATGCCTAGACTTAGATGACAGAAAAGTAAATTTTACATAGATAAAGGAATTTCTTCTTAAATTTTCTTTCCTGGGATGGCAGAGGGAGGGTGAGGACAACCAGTCCCGTATGTACCAAGAACCATGATTGTGTGTTGGCTGGTACCACTGTGACAGTGCATTAGGGGTGTCAACAGCTGTCATCAACCCTTGCCACATGAGATTAAACACTCTGTTGCTGACTCTGAACCCCAGCAGGAGCCAGCCAGAGCTTTGCCAGAGCCAACACCAAGAGAAGATTGCAGTATCTGGCTCTGAGTTTTCACAAACAACTTTAATTCTCCCCACGTCCTGTGACCTAGGTAATAAAACAACGTTTAAAACTCAATTAGGGCATCTCAAATACGGATCTGTGATTTAACATGCAGACACTTGTGGTACTGCAGATTTAATATGGTAATGACTGAACAGATGTTTAGGAAATTGTGTACACTGGCAGATGCTGACTGACAAAGGATCCCTGTTTCAGGTGTTTGGCTTCCATGGGTTTACACATGACTGCCAAAAAGTCTGTTCCCTGCTCCAAGAAGAGGAACTACAGAAGCCCCTGTGCTTTGCATCCATGGCAAATTAAAGTAAAAACTGAATCTCTCCTCCCTATACAATGGAAGTGACTCAGCTTCCTCTCCCTGTGCTGCACAGGTGCAGCTACCACCACTCCTTGCACTCTGAAAAAGTAACTCCAGACGTGCAGAGGAACTCAGATCAGAGCTGTCTCCAAGTCAGGCAAGAAAACACACAAGCTGTTTTTAAAACACCACATCCTGTAACTGCACTTTCTTATCAAGTGATGCATGCCGCTGGATTACAGGAGACTGCTCCCATTAGGAAACATAATTCAATACAACAAAAGGTGGCAAAATTGAGCCTGGATTGATCAAGAAGATTTAACTTCAAATTGACAATATTGCTGAGCAGCGAGGCAGGGAGCACAGGCATAATTTGGTTTCTGCAGCACCACTCCAAATGATGGCTATCAGTATTCCAATCAGTGGCTGATGGTTTTATTTCCCCCATGAGTTTCTCCAGGTCATCCCTGACAGTTAGAAAAGTGCTTACTCGCTTGGGCTGCACTGAGCAGATGGGTCCTGATCAGAGATTAGTGCCAGAGCCGGGGGTCAGCGGGCTGCCAAAAAACCTCATCCGGGGGCTGCCTATTGGAGTCACCCCGGGGACAGCAGTTTGCTGACCACTACAGACAGGTGACACACTCAGCAATGCTACTGGACATGTCCAGGTCTCTCTACAGTACAGCCAGTGCTCACCTGATATATAATTTATAACCCTGCGACTTTGCTGCCTGGTGTTACAATATCACTCTTGCCTTCAGGTCACTCGGTATAGACTTCTGCAGGAAATGGAGGGCACACAGAGGTGGTGGCAGAGAATAATAAAAACCCAGACCATCCTGACTCTGCCCAGTCCCCACAACTAACATTTTTCAAACCTCAGATCAGCATGACAACAGGCACCCCTTTTCATAGGTTTATTTTTATCCCCCCTCCCCAAAAAAAGGGAAAACAAAAGAGAGTGGAAAAATTAAAACCATCAAAAAGCTGGTGGGGTTGTAGAATGCAAGCTGGTATTTCAGGGCCAGGCTTCTGGGACTATGGCTATGCACAGCATCCATTTTCTTCCTCCTGATGTGGTTCAAAGGGAAGTTTTGTCATTGACTTGATTATCATGGAATTTATGCACACAAAAACCAGAAACAAGCCCCAGCTTTACAGTGGTGGACTCTCTAAATGGTGCTCATTTTTACTAAAACATGAGGACCAATTCTTGCCAAGCACTGTGTCTGTACTGTTTTTGACCTGGTGTTTTCCCAGTTTCAGTAGGGTTTGCTGCCACAGGAGGAAGACAATGATAATGTTATGCCCTAAGATCCTAGGGCAAAATCACTTTTCCCTGGGAAAGGTGATGAAGGAACAAAGCTGAGCTGCTTTGCTCTTGTACTGAACACCATTTCTGATACTACTGCAGTACAGCAAGAACTATTGTATGGACAAGAGCCAAGCATAGAGTACATACCATACAAACCAACCACAGGGAGCCCTGCCCTCCAAATCTGTGTCTATACAGAGAACAGGAAAAGAGAAGGGGAGAAAAAAAAGTCGATGGAAGTAAGTTGCTGAAGGTAACCTGGAAAGTCACTAACAGAGTGAGAACCACAGCCTCTTGACCCCTGTTTTAGTGTCTTCAAAGCCATCTGCACCGTAACAGCAAGCGACTGTCAGCAGTCACCTTGTTTCAGGGAGTTGAAAAATAAAGGAAAATATAACAACCATTTTACCCTTCCCAAAGAAGAAGACAATCTTATTTTCCCAGATTACAGCATCCTATAAAGAATGGGTGCATCCTATGAAGAATGTTGCTTAGATACAGTACTACACATACAAAAATAGGTTCCTAACTGTTCTCAAATTATACAACAATATTAGTTTGGGGACACTTTTAAGTCTTACTTACTTGATTCCATTTTAATCTATTTTCTCATATGTGCTTTAATTTTTATATGCATTTAATTATGCGATTCTGTAACAGAACTAAGTCAGATCTCAACCCTACAAACACTTACATGCATGGTTAACTTAACATACACACAGCCTCACTATGAATTTATGGATGTCAAATTGGAATGACCATGGTTTCATTGTTTCCCATTTATAGTGATGTTTGCCTCATTCATTCCTATTATTCTTTTATTTCGTTGATTTGCTTTGACATTCATGCATTTATTTCCAAGCCAATACAGCATTTGAATGTAAAAGATAAGACTCTTCAGGAATTTAAGGCAATGAAAATGGAAGATCTGGACTTCTAAAAGAGGAGATTTGGGAAGTTATATCAGAGAAGCACATTAAAACCCAAAAAATAACAAAAACCTCTCTTGAGATTTCTTTTACGGCCACAGCTTGAAATCTGTTTGGAATTACCATGATGGCAGCATAGCTCCTGTCTTTGCAGTGCAGTTTTGGTGTGGCTGATGGATCTCTGAGGTTTGGGTTCTGAACTCCATCCTCTTATCACCTAAGCATGGATACCCTTCAGCATCTGTATTAGGTAAAAATATTCAGGTATGTTCCCAAAACCAAGGATAAAAAGGATGTATAACATCCTAGAGAAGCTGCATTTTAATATTGTACCCTACTCTATTACCACAGCAGTGATTGGTTTGGATTCTGAGTCCATGGCAACACTTGCTGCCTCTGAGTCCTAAACCAGCCAAACAGCATCTCCTGATAAAAACCTTCCCTGATGTTTGCTGCAAAATCCTTGTCCACTGCAAACAAACACATCTAACTACATTTTGGACTTCAAAGTTTTCAAGTATTGAGTACTGTGGCTTCAAGCAATTGCACAGCACAATCTACAGCAAGTGGTCAGCAGGATTTCTTTGGAAAAGTACCAATGAACTTTATTAGACAACATGCTGCACTAGCAGGAGCAGCACATGTGGTCTGAAGACCTGAGAACAAGCTCAGTTCCCAAGTACATTCTCAATTTAGGCTTTGTACAAATGCCTTGTTCCCCTCAATTTTGGCGATACTGAAACCTTCCACACTTGAGGCGCTCATTTCTTCTTGCGTCAGTTATTAAATAACCCTCGTCCTCCTCAACACATGGGCAATGCCTCCTGCACACCAGCTCTGTTCCCACCCACTCACTGTTAGTACAGGTGACCCAGACCACCTGTCACATTACGTGGTAATAGCTAACGTCATGTTTTGTCCCAATAATTACCCAGAAACTTGCTCTACTTCAGCGGCAACAACAAATAACCCAAACCTCAGCTCCAGCCAAGGGACTGCTGTGCAATAAAGCTGTCATATTTCTGTTCAGATCTGCCCCAAAATCAAGTATGTACCTCACAGGAAGCAACAGCCCTACTATGCATGTTCAAATGAATTGTTTAACACACAGGCCCCCGCCAAAAAGTTTTCCTGTAACAAACTGACTGGGGAAGGCTGGATAGATTTTGGATGGGAGGTCTGCTCACTGCTGCTGCACAGGGAACTCCCACCAAGTGCCAGACACAGAAAATTTGAAACTGATTGGAGGGGAAAAAAAAAAGGAGACATCAAAAACTTTCTTGGACAAACACACTGAAGCACTAAAAGCAGGTGTGTGCACTCAAAGGGTGAGGGATTAAAGCCCTATTGCTGTGTGCTAATTGAAGCAGGGCTGGGCTGCTCACTCAGAGTCATTGGGATGTTAAAGGAATTTTTTCTCTTTGCTTCATCAGATGGTCCTAAGCAGTGACTATGGTTTGTGGGAGAAGCCCCAAACAGTGTCTTTCTATCAGCATCACTAGCTAGAAATTGAGTGGACCAAAGCTACTCTCCACATTCTGCAGCTTTTTGTGACATCCCTCTACTGCCTTTCCTTGCTGTGGTTACTCTGCACTGACACTCAACTCAAGCAGCACTGATGGTTCAGTTCATTCTGAACAAGAACCCCCAAACCTGCGAGACACAAAATTCCCTGTTCCCAGAACTTTCACCTCATGTTGGCTGCAGAAATGAAAAATGAATCATTACATATTTCTCTTTCCCACTCTGAAGGTGAGTTTTTCAAGCCAAACCCCATCATTATTTGTGCATTGGGGGAAGGTTTTTAGTGTAGTTAATAAAAATGTAGGTTCTAAAGCACAAGTTACAGCAAATAGAAAAAAGCCTGTGTCTATGTGCTACCATATACCAGCCAAAGCTCCCGTGACATAATACTTGCCACAATTACTACTCTGAGTATCCATCATTTAGATAGACACCTTGAACTGTGTGCTAGTAACCTTTTAAAACAGGATTTGCTTTTGTTCCTTAATTGCCAAGAGATTTCAAAGCAATCACATTCTACTGATGCAAACTCTTGAGCATACAGAGTATTTTGCTTGAGTATTTACAAATGTTTTTCTTATTCATGAGCTACCTTGTAAGCAAGAATGTGTTTGAACAAGTATTCCTGGAAAATGATAAATAAGTTACAACTATGATTGTTCATTAATGCCATATGCAATATTCAAAGAGTTCTTCTTTCAAAGGTGTTTTGAGAATGAATTCATTCTTTTGTGTAGCGCTACAAAGATGTAAAATATGCAATACCTAAGTGTTAGGTATTATTATACTACCAGTGTCTAAGCTTGTGGACCCTCTTGGAAACACTCATTTTTGTACATGTGAGAAGAGACAGCAAAAGCAGCTTGAGAAAAGACAGTTGAAAATCTGCCTAGCATATTTTTTCACCCAAATATTGCTTTTAATGTATAATCAATCTTTATGGTCTGTTGCTGCAGGGAAGGTGTAATAGAATCAAGTTTTCATAAAATTGCAAGTTGCTTGAATCTTTCAGAAACAAGATCATAACATTCTTCATTCCAAATCAATATCGATTATTCCTTAAGTTACATATAAATTGCTTTTAGTTGCAGACATTTCATGTCATACAAATGCAGTTAATAATGGGAAATATCCCTTTCACCACACTAACAATGCCATCCTGCTTGCGGGGCTCATCTAGTGAGAAAGGTTATTCCCTTCCTTTCCTCATTTGCTATTTTAAATATACTTTAGCCAACCTCTGTATCCTGTTTTACCCTTGTTACAGCTGATCTGTGCAGAACTTTCAAAGAATAAAGCATTTTGTGACACACAAGTTGCAGGTCTTGACCAAAAGGCCATTTCTTTGAGCTGGTATTTCCCCGCTGAAGAATCGAGCCCATTCTGAAGGCACATCACCCAGATTCTCTCGGCAAGAAGCAGAATCCAAATTATTCACACCAAGGAATGAGTCACAAAGCATGCAGGAAACAAGTCAGAGGAGGAGGCCCAACACTGGAAGTGCTGCATGGGCGGACTTCTACAAACAGCCCTGGAAATGCACACATGGGGTGAAAACATGAAAGTGAAATCCCTGCTCTGTTCCATCTTTCTGCTGTTTCCTCTCTATTTGCAAAATATACTTAAAATATAAATAAAAATTGAATAAAAAAGCCACAACAGTGAAATTTCCATTCTCAACAGACTGGGGATAAGACATAGGGCAAAGAGCTGGAAAAATAAGCCACTTGGATAAAAATTAGGGATTCATCACATTCCTCCTTGGTTGGCTGCTCAGCCCGAATGGTGCCATTCACTGCATCTCTGCTGGTGCTCTGCCACTGCAGTTTTATGTGGGGCCAACACAAGAGTCTGACCATCATTTTTCAGGGTTTATTTCTACAAAAGGAAATACAAAGCTCTCTCTGCCATAAAATGTTTTGCATTATCTTTCATGGCTTTAAACCACAAAATACTCCTAACATTTTATCTCAGTGTTTAATGCTTTTTAAGTTTACATTTGAGCTCTGATGATTAACTTTAAGAAACAAAGTAAACTGCGTGTGCTTTTTTAGCCCCTAAGGACAGTTATTCCTTCAGAATGTAACTGCAAAGATATTTTTACATTGTAGGAAACCAACTATAATGTACATTACAGCTCATTTTCCAACACTGGATTGCATCATAAATATATTTTAAGCTGCTGTGTTGAAATTACAGTGGAAAATTAAAACAAGCATAACCCATATTATTTAAGATGAATTTTACAGCCAAGTAAGAACCAAAATGAAACAAAAACACAGTATTTGCATCCAAGAAAATTTGGTAGAAATAACATAAAAAAACCCCGTTATGGCTAAAACCTACTTAGCAAAAAAAGTAGATGAAAACATTTGCCATCTGCTGAGAACATGGAACTGGTTTCCCCATTAGGAGCTGCTATCTCAAAGCCAGGGATTAATATCCACAGCAGGGTCACCTCCTGAGGGCCAGAGGAGAGTGGGAGCGCTGCTGGTCCGCAGGAGCCCCGCGGAGCGTGGCGCTGGCACCGCACCAGCACGAGCCTGTCCCCAGGAACCTGGCCTGGCCACACAGGGCTCCTCCTGCTCTCACTGGGCTGCAAGCAGAGCCTGCTAATCAGGAGCTGCAGAGCCAAATGTCAGCAAGGCTCTCCAGCTCAGCCAGGATCGAGGAAAGACGGAAAGTGGATAGAAATAGCTGAGTCTGGGAGTTTGTTATGGTTTGCCTGTTTGGTTTTTTGCCCATTAAATATGGAACATTAATTCACCTGAAACCCAAATTAATTATTGTGGCTGACAATCCTAACAGGCAACATGGTGAACTATGAAGGCTGAGAAATATTTCTTTTAAAACTGATGCATACTTGGTCAACATTCTATTCTCCTTTTCACATATCCACAGATATACTCAACAGATCTATAAAAAAACATGATACTAATTACTGCCTTCAATGAGAGATCCTGCTCAGGGTTAACAGTGCATGAACATATCACACAATGTGATTTTCGTGCTTTGTGCCACGTTCAACCACAGGAGAACAGAGAACATTGTCATGATGAGGAGTATGTAATTAAAATATATTGGCCTTGTCTTATATGCTGATGTTGGTACCAAAGACCAGAACGGTAATGAGGACTTTGAGTCTCAAGACACAGTTTAAGAACACTGAGACCTAACTCTGTTCAGGAGCTTGATTTTTAAGTTGATAAATCTGCTTGCTGCTGCAGCAAAACAAAAACCATGGCTAGCTCCAGTCTTTTGGCAGAAGGATGGATTTCTGTCCTGACATCAAACTAAATATTTGTTATTTAATAATAAATTATCAGGGTGAATATTTTTTGCATTTTTCATCTGTGTCCTTAATAGTCAAATATAAATTTTACTTTTTTCAGTTCACTACCTCTAAAATATCTTTGAAAAATGACCAGAACTGGCATTGTCAGGTGTAAATGTCATCAGATACCGGGATTTTACAACAGTGTTAAGTATTACAAAAGATCATAATCAGTACAAAGTACTGTATACATAACAGCCATTTCTTGCCTCCATCAACTGTCTATCTTAACAATTCAGATAAACCATGGAAAGCAGACAGTGTCTTGGTGGTCTTGCTGCCTTTAAAAAGTCCATTACCACAAGCAGGCACCTTCTCTTTCCTAAAGGAAAATGTTAAACCCAATTCCAGCAGATCCTCAACCAAGAGTTGATAGTGAAAGTGAAAGTCAAGCCAAAGTGGCAGGACCAGAATCCCAGCTTCCTGACAGAGATGCAAATGACCCAAGCAGATGCACTAAAACAGGCCCCAAGGCATTAATGATACAATAGTAACAATACTTATTATGGTGTTTCATGGGGCATTATTGAGAACATAATATGCACTTCTATAGGAAATTAACTGTTATTCACCAATTAATGTGGTGTTGGGAAATGGGATTTTACCAGTCCTGCTGAAGTTTAAAAGCTGGATTTAAACCTGCACCTCAGTGACATGTTTTCTGAAAGCAGAGAGAGTTCAGACAGATTTGACAGCAATTTTATCTACACAAGATGCAAGGCTGAGTTTCTCAGCTAAGTCGCCTACAGGGAGAGGGACGGGAATTTTGTCGGGTATTTCAGAGACCGTGTGAGATTCTTCTGTAAGGCTTATCTCTCATCTCCCAGCTAGACCGAGGGATCTAAGAAATCCCTCTCATTCAAATCAAATATCAGTCCAACTCCTATTGTTCCTGCCCTTATTGGAGATGCAATCCCCCTGATAAAGAAGGATGTGCAGTGCTTCTTTAAGCACTTATCAATACTGCCCCTGCAGCAGAGAGCAGCCTTGCCCAGGCTCTCCACCTCTGAGCAGCACACACTGACAGAGGCTGGAAAGCCTGAACTTATGAAAAACAAAGTATTACTGCAAGGCTGTGGGTGGTTTTTAGCTACACTTTCAGTCCACAAAGTCAAATTCAGAGGCTTATCTGAGCAGGGAGTCTCATATCCCTGTCACACAGATGCACAGGAGCAGCGAATATCCTGTAGCAGGGCAGGAGATTTGATCAACATTTCCATACTCATTTACAACCCTCAACACTGCTGATGTTCACCAGGCTGTTCTGAGGCCCTGATTCTCTGATGTCCCCTCTGGACAACATCCTCAGGATGCCCCGGCTCTGCACAATCCCTGCGTGGGTGAAGCAGAGTCCTGTTTTCCAGAAAACTGCCCAGGAATGATACCACCTTAAAAGGTGCAGACACACAGGTTCATCCTTCAATCATTCAAGAGAACATTAATACAAAATCATTTTTGCCTGGGAGCCTTTGCAGATACCAGGTCAAAAGAAAAGTCTGCAAGAAGGGGAGTGGTGATGTCCCCCGCAGTGCCCTCTCCCTCCAGCAGAAGGGGTGAGGGATTCAAGGACACACATAAATTGCCTGGCTTGGGAAGAGAGACCTACCTGTGTCATGCTACAGCAGAAGCACCTAACTCACACATATCATCCTTTAAAAAAATCTAGCCTGGCCATTCTTTCTAAAGCCCATCCCTAATTTTCTTTTCAATAGCTCATATGTCTGGATCAAAGAAAAGATGGGTTTTAGTGTATTTTAAAAACTGCTGAGCTTGGAAACTGTTCTTAAAAATTACTAACTGTATCTAGCTAAAAAACTGAATCCCTTTTCTTGAAGTTTGGAAACAAGTCTCCTTGCTGCCCCTAGAAACAGCGGGGAGGAGAAACATTCCCATCTCCAAACTTCCACCAGAGCAAAGCGTGCATGGCAAGTAGAGGCTGTTGTGGTTAATTACTTCTTCATGTGCACAGACAGATTGGTCTGGATAAAATGCCAGCACTGCTGACCTCTGCCTGGCTCCTGTTCCCTCCCTTCAGCAGGTGCTCCAGCATCAAGAGGTGCCAGGTCCCTGTGGCAGGGCAGCTCCAACTGCTTCGTCTCCATCTCATGGAAAGCCATATGGAGATGACAAAGCTGCTTCTGAAAATAGCCTGTAGGTACAATAATCTGCCCTCAAGCCAGCCAAACTCAACATTCATTTTTATTACCAGATTTTCTCAACACCCTCTGCTAACAAAAAAGTTGCCTCATCACCTTTTTTCGAAGAACTTTCCTTTTCAGTTCCATCTTTCAGACAGGCACACTAATCATATTCAAGGCTAGACCTGCAAGTAGGATGTAAATCACTTTACCAGCTCAGCTGCCATGTATTTAATAACTTATTCACAGTTGCAGGAGGAAAAAAAGGTGTGATTATATGGGGGGTAGACGAAGAGGGAATATAATTTCCAGGAGTTATACAGGACTTTCCATAAATTTTTACAGTGTTATGGTGGAGGGAAGCCCCTTCATCACATTGCAGGGGCTAAACCTGGAGCCAGAGTTAAAACCATGTTGGTGTTTGATGCCCCTTGGGCATAGGAGGGAATTGCTGCTTGTAAGCAAGAGTGAGTGAAAGGAAAGTCAGTTTGCTGGGGGAATAAAAAGGAAAATAGGGGGAAAAAAAAGGTTTTGTTTGTCAGACAGAGCTGTACAATTGTCTGCAAATGCCAAGGAGGGAAAAACTCTCCGAAGACATGTCAAGCCCCTGATCCAGCTGTCAGTTGTTCTGGTAGGCAGCAAATGAAGGCTGGCATGTGAGATGGATCCGCACGGTGCCTGCGTGGTGCAGCCCTTCCCACCTTCCACCCAGTCTCCCCAGCCAGAGCCCAGAGCACAGGGAATGTGCTATGCAGATTTCCCTATTAGCATGATTGACCTAATATTGGATGACTCTGTACCCAAGTGCTTATGTGAAATAATAAGCCTGGCTACTGAGCAATTATTAAATACAAGGAATTGTTAAATCCTTGCATTGTACATATTCTAAAGGAAATTAATCATTTTGAACTCTGGAGAATACAGTTTTATAAGAAGAGAAGAAATAGCAAATACACAATAGGGTATTTAAATGCTAATACAGTCAAACAGTTTAAAGCATAGCATACATTTTAATATTGGTTTACTGAATACTAATTATGCTCTCCTAAGTAGCAGTAAGTAGCATTTATTATGATTTGTTGAAAATATTGATCCAGATGGTGACAACTGCAATTTCCCCTTCTCACAAATATCCTTAAAAATACATATTATCAGATTACCAAGTCTTCTTAAAACATGTTTTTTCTTGGAATATTCTGCTCCAACTATCAGCAGCAGCCTGATACGTTATAGCCCAGAATTATTTCAGCCCAATTACATGAGGTGAAAAGATAATGTTTGCTATCCACAAGCCAAAATTTACTGTCCTTTACTCAAAGCTTTGCATGTTTTTTGCATCTGGTCACACAGTAGCCTATACAGGATGGAGAAGAGTCTTAAACATCCATTCCCTGTGTTCTGTCAGCAGAACTAACCCTATTAAACCAAATGGACTGTGCTTTGGGATGCTCTGAGGTGGTGCTGAGCTCCCCACTGACCTGAACATCATCCGTGGGTGGTCAGGCAGGAGGGGCTCAGCCTGAGCTGGGACCAGCTCAAGGCACCTAAACCACCTGTGCAAAGACTACAGAGAGCACAGGCACTTCCACAGCCCAAACAAATCCTTTGTGTCCATGCTCACTTTGAGAAGCACCAGCCTGTGAGCCACCCACTGATTTTAATTAAAAGAAACTCTGCTAAAATATGGCAAATGAGCAAATTCAACCATGCTGCTACTAAATCAAACTTGTCTGGGATAGAAACCAGCACAGGATTTGTTCCCTGGCCTGTATGATAAAGCTCTTCTAAATACATCGAGCAACAGCTGTCACGAACACAAAGCAGCTAATTCTTAAATACATATTTTAATAGTAATCTTCAGTTTGATTAACATACAATACCTGCTGCATTAAATGCAAATTAAATATGCACTTAGTAAATTCAATTTAAAGCTTTTCTGTTTTCTTTTATCTGTTACATCAAAGATAGCAAAAAAGTAGTGGCTTTATTTTTTTCATGTGCTTCAGAAATATAATGTGAATAGAACTGACTTAAAGGGAACATGAATGCGAAAGTAGATTAAACTCTATTAACTTTTACAATTTTGCTGCAGAAATTGTTTCTCTTGATATTTTAATTTCAACTTTGCTGATCATGGAAACAAGCAAGGTCAGGACCTTTGCTGTTGTTCCTCAGACTGCACAGGACCACTTAGCATAATTCAAGCAGTTGTAAAAAATTAGTACTGCATGCTACGATAAATGGGTTTGTGTTTGTATCTCTAATGGAGCAGGATTAGGGTAAAAGAAAGTACCACTTCTGTAGTTCAACTGAAATAAACATTACAAAAGGCCAATTTACACTTCCAAGATTATGTGTAATGACACAATGTTTAAGAAATTATTTCAGTCTAGCATTGTTCTGCCACGTAGCTGTAAGTAGGCCATTCACTAAAATATCCCAGCCATCTTTCTCAGCAGCAACAAATCACAAATGTTTTACAATTTATTTTTATCACTAAAATTAAAGAGAATAGTGCTGTGTTTACACTGTCACAAGGGTAATGTATCATGGCTGAGAAAGTAACAAAAGAACCCGAAACCGATGAAATTAGCATCGTCTTCCCTATTAAAACTCACTGCTAGAAACTTTACAACCCAAAACATCCCCTTTTATATCTGTCAACTTGATACTAAAAATCCCACAAACCAAACAGATTATAAATAGTCCTCTTGTAATTTGCTGCCTCTGATGAGCAGGTGAAAATTCACACACACACACTGTTTTTATACCCCCCTTGACAGGCTTTCAGTTTGAAACCACAACTTTTCCAAGTGTAAAGTTATTCGGGTACACACAATTAACATGTTATTTTGTGGAAGCAAAATGGCCAAATCCCCTTCCTACACTCCCACTCCCAGTACCTCCTTTTGGAGGAGAAGTTAGTCATGGCAGGTGATGCACAGAGACAAAATGGTTTTCGAGAGATTGGCAAAAAGCTTTAAACTGAATATCCTGTTTGATTATGACTTCATGCAACTGCAAGTCGGTGTGATAATGCCAGAGCCATTCAATCCCAGTGCTGCTGGAATGCTGCCAAAGCAGTTAAGGTTGCTGACTTGGCCATGAAGCTGGGAATATACACACAACAATTTTACACCCCATCATACTGTGGTAACGGGTACTTGCACCCACAGAGGAGGGAGAGACAACTGTAAAGTGTGGTCTAAGTCAATGCACGGAATTTTTATCAAGAGCAAACGGCTCTCAAGTGGGAGGGTAAAACCCCTGCAACCAGTGCAGCCCCAAAACTAGGGAAGTGTTTGGGTCTTGAGGAGCCCAGGGCAGGATTTTTTCTTTCATGTATTCACTGGAATGCCCGCAGAAGGAGCACGCACCAAGATATGCTGAGGCACAGCCTTACAAACCTGGGGATGCAGATGTAGGAATGTACACTCAGTTTACATATCTCCCAGCCCAGCTCCACCTGTCTTAGATTCCTGTTTAAACTTCATGTTCTCCTCCCAAGCACTGATTCCCAGTGAGGCTGTGTAGGATTCACCAGCCCAGCAGATGGAGAGGCAGCAAGCAGGGGTATGGAGGGCACAGCTCCAAGAACACCTCCAAAAGCAACTCTCTAAGTCTTGCAGTGAGCACAGGAGACAAACAAGCAGGTGCTGGGGCAGCCTTTGGGAAGGGCTGCATGAACACAACCCCAGACACACAATTATTGTACAGCCAGGATTGCTCTGGGCTACGTGACCAGCCAGTCTGATGAGGGGACAGCACAGATCCACAAACACGTGAAGGGGTGGATTTTCAAATGGAAGAGTGCAGAGTTTACAGCAGCAGAGCTCTGCACCAGCCAGCAGCCTTTATGCACCGCTTAATATAATTATCAATATATGGAGGGAAAAAAAAGGGAAGTAAATGAGGAGTTGCCATAGCAACTGTTACCTCCAAGGAATATGAAAGATGTGGGACCACCCTCACCGAGGGAATGTTTTATTTATTGTTTCCTATTTTGAATGTTCAGCAAAGTTCTGCTGCTGGACACTGCTGCGCAGGCTGGAGACCTTCGCTGGGCACCACCTGCATTTCGTTGGTGGGTTCTGCCTGGAGAGAGGCCCCTCATTTCCAGTGCTGACAGGCAGGACCAAAGGCAAACTCTCCCATCAGCACAGCAACATCTGCTCCTAATTCAAGTGCCTGCTGATGGTCAGCACTTCCCCTGCTAAATTACAACATGCCCCCAATTTATAAACTGGCTAAATAACTGTTACAAGGAGAAAGACAGAGCAATGCACTCCAACCTTTGTGATGATAAGCATGTAAGGACCCATGGGTTTTCCTGTTCGTTTGTGGATTTTTAACCAGGCACTGGTTTTTGCCCTGAATCACTATTTCTCTGATAGCTGAATGTCCATGCAAAGTATTTTGAAGCACATGCCTAAAACCCATTTGCATTAACAGGACAAAAGCAT
This sequence comes from Corvus moneduloides, assembly GCF_009650955.1. Taxonomy (NCBI): domain Eukaryota; kingdom Metazoa; phylum Chordata; class Aves; order Passeriformes; family Corvidae; genus Corvus; species Corvus moneduloides. Next base: position 10,760,527 of record NC_045492.1, read on the forward strand.
GTGTCAAAACATTGAGCTGTGCAGAAACAGTGCCAAAAACATGATTAAGTAAAGCATAAGCTTAAGCTTTGAGGAATTCCAGCCTTTACACCATCAAACTTAGGCACGTGTCTATGTAACATTGCTACTGCTGGACAGAGCTGAAAAATTGGGATTTGGAGCAAGGGGGGAGAATATCCCTATTTCAAGATCCTGCTCAGTGTCCAGGACACAAAGGCACAGCAAAAAGAAATTAACACATAGCTTACATATAACTTCATTAATATAATGAAATATTGGAGGTCATCTTCAGAGAATACAGCACTTTGCAGATACCCTGCTTTTATGAATGGATCCCACAAGAGAAGGAAGTAAAGGGCAAAAAGCAAGATTTAATAGCAGTAGGAGTAGTAGGAGCAGCATCAAATAACCCAACCTAAAATTCTATGTAGCTGCCTCTACAAAACCAGATTGTGTTCATGAACTCAGAAAATTATTTAATTTCTCATCTTTGTTGAGGCTAAGCTTTGTCCCTGTGACATCAGCAGACCAGTCCTTCTCCATATCTATTTTATTTCCCGTTCAGCTTATGCATTTGCCTTTCTATTCCTGCTGTAGTGTCCTTTAGAGATGCACTGTTAATTCTGCCAACAGAGACAACAGGACCTTCATTCCCACTATCTACCATTTCCTTGAATAACAATCTAAGTCATATTTCTAATCCACAGATAATTCACTAATATTACATTAGCACAGTGCCAATGCACTTACATGTAACATGAAATATAAACTTCTAAAAAAATATCAATATTATCACCTGGAAGTAGAAACAGAATGACAATGCTGAAACACAGAATAAACAAAAATTAAAAACCAACAAAAAATATAACTTCCTCCATTCTCTTGTGCATCTCATTAAATGAAGCAGACTGGATTTAAATCAATCAAAGTCTGAGCTAGCTTTAAAAGGTAAAAAGAATGCAAAAATTCAAGCTTACTCTTGGAAGCAGAGACACAGAATTCAAATCACTCTTCTAAAAAAATTCTCGTTTTAGAAGTGTCATGTATTGAGCAGCCGTGTCTGAACAGTAGCTGACAGTGGCAGTGCAACATTCACTTGGTTGGGTTAAGCCATGTGAAAGAAAGAAATTCACCCTTACTTTTCTACCTTGAAAATGGAGATTTCTTTTTTCCTGCCCCACAAGGAGTGTCCTCAGGAATGGAATGGAATGGCACAGAAATTCTACGTGTGTGGAAGCGCACCAACAGCACAGCCCAGACGGCAACGGCTCTGCCACCAGCTCTGCTCTTCTTCAAGGCAGAGGGAGAGACAAGCAGCAGGAGTGTGAGGTGAGAGGCTGGGAGCAAGGAGATGTTCATTACAGGACACTCACTCAACACACTCTTCCCTCCAGGCACAAGATGGCCAGCGAGGAGCAGTAACAGCTTTCGCTGCGACAGCAGCTGTGGCAGTAGGAGCTGCAGCCTTAAAAAAGACACATCCCTGTTTTCTCTTTTCCTAGTGTTTCCTGTCCTAACTTCCTAGCTTGCTTTGCTGCCAAGGCTAAAATAACATCACTCTGTGCATCACATCATTTTAGAGAGAGCTGCAAACTCCTGCGCTCGCCCGCCAGACGGGAGCTGTGAGCCCACACACGGCGCGAGGACAGCTCTCGGAAAAGGGCTGGTAAAATGGGAAATTTGGCCCTTAAACATGCCTGAACTCCTGTCTCAGTATCCAGGGTAGAGTGGAACAGCCCGAGGGAGAGGTGCTCAGCCCACTGAGATGTATCCAAATAAAACACACCCAGACCCCTGAGCGAGTATATTTGATTATTTTATCTGAGCAGAGGCAGTGGCAGCAGGAGAAGCAGAAGCCACCAGCACCCTCTGCTCCTCCCCAGTCCTCAGGGATGTGGAAATCAGGATGATCTGCTAGGACATGAGAGAGCTGAGCCCCAGACTTACACAAGCAGAAGGGAAGGTGTGTCAATGACTTTCACATTTTGAACTCTGTGCTTATGGGTGACACAGAGAACAAAGAGATCCTTCAAGCAAAACATCCTTCCACAGCTCTGCTCCTCCCGTTTAGCATCTCACCACTTCTCTCACAAATGCCTGAAATGGCTGTCCTGGATGAGCTCTGATGGAAGGCCTTGTCTGACACAACTTTTTATGTCCCACCCTGACAATTTTTTTTTTGCAAGTTTTGTTGGTTTTGGCCTCTCCCTCCGTGCCATTTCAAATACGGAAAAACAGAGATGGGGAAAAAACTTTAAAGGCGTGTCAGTCCAAACAGAGAATCTGCTCTGTTTGCCAACTCGGAAAATCAATTATTCATGTTATTCATGCAGCCAAACTTGTAGGCAGAAAGGGATTGTCAGCTGAATTTCCTGATAGGACACCACAAATGCCGCATTGTCCAACAAACCCTTCGCCAAAGGTACTGACCCCAACTCCAGGCTCCATTAGGGGTGACTTCCAGCCATGCCCATCTCTGACATCTCCAGGGATGGGCACAAGAAACCCTTCCCTGACAGACCCACAGCTCCATTAGACACAAGCAGCCACAAAATCACTCAGGAAGGGAATGAGCGCACCTCCACTTCACCCCACCCTTATTTCAGCGTGGGGCAGAGCTGCAAGGCAAAGCAACACCAGCAGCAGCAGAGAGACTTCCATCAGAGAGGCTCACACAACCACCAGGTCTTTTTGATGTCACACACACTCAGTGACTGATGATGGCAAAAGTGGGTGTGGAGAGAAGTTGTCAGGATTTGATGGTTTAAGTGAAAGACACTTCAAGGGAGAAGAAAATGTTCAATTATAAAAAGGCCCATTTTACTCATGCACTTTAAAATGGCAATAATCCATTTGATGCCAAAAAGAAGAAAGGAAGAAAAGAATCAAAGAACAATAAGAACGATGCTCTGGCTTATAATTGTACTGTCTTCTCTACAAAGTCTGTAGTCCTTTTTCTTCCTGCTCTATCCTGAATCTTCCATAGCTGCAAAGCCCTCAAGCTACAGACAGGTTTCAGTCCAGTAAGACTGTCTGTGGCTCATTACAGCTGAAGATCCATGATGAAGGGCTGAAATATCCTCAAGTTTGCACACTTGAACAACACTAGAGATAAGAACAAACTTTAAAATCCTGGATAATCCTCACTTTACTAATAAGCAATTTTATCTAAATCCTCCTTTAAAAAATCGTGCTTCCCTGAGTGATGCTGGGGGAAGGAAGTTGCCACGTCCAATTTCCAGCTCTATTCAGCCAGTATTAACCTGAGCTCCTGCTGAGTCATGGGGGCTCTTTGGTCCTCCTCATCTCAGCTGCCAGGAGTTTCATCCTCATCCTTTCTCCTGACAATTTGAGGTTTAGCTCTCTCCAGGCTGCCTCCCTATGGTGCCAGGTATCCCACTCCCACTGGTTGCCCTAATGCAGGCTCCCATCTGCTGTATCACAAAATACTTATTCTCTCAGCACCCTTGGGAGGCAAAGTAGTGCAATTATGCTTTTATGGCTCTGAAGCTGCAGAAAAGGAAGATGAAGAGATAAATTTGCAAAGACACTTTTATTTTGAGGCCCTGAGCTTTGACTAAACAAGTTCATTATTTGAGTACCCAGAGCAAGCCCCACAACATCCAGTGAAACCCCGAGTCTCCCTTGTCTCCATTCACAGAGAGGCTGTTTTCCCACCTGGCATTTTGGGGCTAACACACTGCACCAGGTGAGAATGGATCAGAATTCTTAAAGGAAGCAAAGCTTTATCCAAAATATGACAGTTAATTAATCAACATGTTCCAAACCTTTCACTGAATGCAAAACATTCCCCCAAAGGACCCTCCAGCAAGCATCGCCTCACGGCAGGACACACACACACACAAAAGAAAAGCATTTTCTTCTTTATCTGTGCCCAATACAGTCTTATGAGAGAACTGCTCCATGATAAGATCCCCAGGAAACTACAACAACATCCACACAAAACCTGTCACAGCCCACAATCAAACTCTGAGTCCAAGTGATGCACTTCTTCTAACAGGAGGAGCTAGAGCGGGTCTTGGAGCCCAAGTCCAGAGGACAAATTCAAATAACACAATGCACAAGTTATTAATCCAGAAATGAGCCCAAGAAGCAGCTGTTGAGCTGTGTCTGACTGCTTCAAATTTGTCCAGGCAGTCGCAGTGACACGGCAGCACAGCCACACTCACACATCTGACTTATGAAATCCTAACAGCTCCACGGGGACCTACCCTTTGGAAAGGGGGGGAAATGGGCACCACACAGCTTGTCCTTTACAGGAAGCAAACAGGGGCTTTTCTAAGGTGAGGCAGGAGAGCTGTGAAATGACTGAATTGTTCTGTGGAGGTATGTGCTGACCTGCAGAGCTTTCAGTGTGTCACTGCAGTGGCAGTGCAGTTGTTCAAATGAGAGCTGGAGCACAACTACAGCTTGAAAACATTTTCATCGTGGAAACTCTGCCTGGCTTCAGTTTTAATTTTGTGCCCTTTTTAGAGGATTAACTGTGCAGCACAGGACCGTACTCCAGCTGGCTCTGCTCTGGCAGAGGCGATCCAGCAGCAATGCAGGACGTGGGATCTCAGCAGGATCTCCTGATGGTGTGGCACATTGTGTCCTCACATGGCTCCTGGAGCTGTGTCCCTAATTAATGCAACCACATCAAAAGAAGTGCACTCATAGGTGTGCAAATGTGGTTGGAAGGTTTTCAGGGTGGAGAACAGCACCACAGCACCTCATATGTGAAAACCTCTGCCTGCCTCTCTCTGCCCCAACCCAGTTAGCTGTAATTGTAATACAGGGGATGAAAGACAATAATTAGTTCTGAAAATAAATTGAGTACAGTTAAACAATCTCCTTGCTGCAATCTTCAATTAAAAAAAATGAAAGGAAATGAATGAATAATTCCTTTCCTCCTCAGGGAATAAGGGAAACCAGATCTTCAGAAATAGGGAGTATAAACAACAAGGCAAGATCTATTCCCAAACAAATTCATCTACAAGGAAAATACATTAGAAGGTTTTTTTCCATTAAAACATATTTGTTTCTCAGCTTATGAACCAAACAGAGCAAATTGCACATACATTTGAAATTCTACATTAAAAATGTGTGCAAACATTTACAATAATCAAGATGACTGTGAAATGTTTGTGCCAAGTGTTTCAATAGCTCTTCCTCGTTTGAAGATGGTTCATATCCATCACATGGGTATTGGTTCCAGGCCCAGTGTTTCAGCCTGAAGTACTCAAACATCATGAGTCAGTTTCCCTCCAAATCATTTCAGTGACTTAAAATGAGACACAACATACATAATTCTTGGGTTCATTTGAAACTGCCTTTTATCTTACAGGAATGTACATCACTCATTTTCAGGCTGCTTTTTTCTAACACTAAGAAGGTACAGAATTTACTACAAAAATTAACACATTAAATGTGAAAAGGGCCATGTTCTCACATTTATGTTATTCCATGAACTGGAGAGTTAAAAGACCATTTATGATGAGGGAATCTTGAAGGTCAGTTTGCTGCTCCTTGATTGTGAAGCTGATTTGAAACCTTCCAGACTCCCACTCAACTTATTTGGTTGCAGGGGTTGAAATCTAGCAGGCAGTGAACCAGCGTCACCCCACGATGACACTGGCACTGCATGTGACACTCTTCACCCTAAGTTATTGAGCTGCCAGGCAAACAATGCTCCTGGCAAGGGGAACAGATCCCTGGAACGTGGCATGTCAGGCTGCAAACACACCTGGGCAAGCTCCTATTGCTGCTTAATCTGGGTTATGCCTTTGCACCGACTTCTCTTTTTAACATTCTAACTTGTTACTTTTGCTTATGGCATTTTCTCAGCAGCCATCACCACCACATCTCCTGTCCAGCCTTGCCAGGCTGTGCCACCTCCAGACTGCCAGAGACAGCCACGCTGCCTAAACATGTCAAACAGCAAAATTGTTACATTGCAGCCGAAAAGAAGTTTTCACAAGCTTAAAACCTCACAAGCTTAAAGCCTCACACCCAAACCCCAACACAACACCACACCAACCCTCCAAACAAAATGAAAAAGAAAGTGCCAAAAGCTCATCATGCATAGGAAGTAAGTGAATGAAGAGTTCTGCAGGGATTTCATTTAAAGTCAAATGCTCTCTGTCTCCTTGATAGGCAGAACCCGTGCCTCTATCCTTCCAAATACCAGCACAAACAACATGAAAAGCTGCCCAGATATTTTTCTTTAATCTGAGCCTTAAGACAACCTATTGTCAGTTCGGTTTAAAGCCAGAGAAGCTCAGAATCAAAATATTCCTGCAAAGTAACTGTTCTGCAGCCTGTTGGACAGCAGTATTTTAAAAAAAGGAGAGGAAAAAAATCTCACCCTTACACTCTCCAGTGTTCGTAGGGGAGCGCTGCATAGAATTGTCACAATAAATTAATATGACAGTATAAAAGCCAATACTCACCCTGGGATTACACAATAAATAGACTCCATTAAACTACTCTGTAAACTCTCCTGTGAGAAATTTCTCTTTGATCCAGAACTTAATAGGAATTATTTAATCATAATGAGATGGTAATAAAACAGCATCACCTGAATAAGCTATTTTATTACCTGTTTCATAATTAGCTCTTCTTCATTATAATTCTTTCAGATACTGGAAACTATGCTAAGGCACACAGAAAATACAGAGGTGATTGATGACAGCCAACGGGGCTTCATGAAGGGAAAATTGTGCCTGACAAATCTGGGGGCCTTCTGCAAGGGGGTTACTGCCATGGTAGGTGAGGGAAGAGTGACTGACATCTACCTGTGCTCGTGCAAAGCATCTGCCACTGTCCTGCACAACATCTGGTCCCTAAACTGAGAAGAGATGGGTTTGACAGGTGGGTTTGAGCAATTTTGCTGGGTTACTTTTCCTTACCACAGTTACACAAGGCCCTGCATTGGCACCAAGGAAGTGACAGCAAAATCCAAGAAAAGCAAGATCTCTCCTGAATTTGTGTTCACAACCAAATCCATGGCTTAATGCATCTCTGCTGATGATGTTAACACACTTTTCTTTCAAAGACTAAGAAACTTTGGTTGCAACTTCTGTGAGAAAGAGACGATCTTTTGTCTTCTCCAACCTTGTGCCAAACATCAAGTTCCTGCACCAAAGCAGGGTTACATGAGACCTTAAAAACAGCAAATTCATGCCACAAGCTTGGAAAAACAGGACACTTTTTCAGCAAAGCACATTGTTGAGTATAACTGGACAACTGTTACTGAAGCTTTCCAAAAACTACCTGGCACACACCACACAAAATTTTACTCACATGAATGATTTCAAATTGCCAAAGTTACCAGTGGACAGTATCAAGAATCTTTAAAATAGCCTTGAAACCTTGAACCCTTAAAAGCCCTGAAATTAAGGGCAAAGCATGTGCATACACTGACCTATTTAAAAATTAATGTGACATAATAATAATCCACATTTCTGGAGAGGATTTTTGACCACACAGATTTATAACCAGATGCCCTCACAGAGCATCCCACAATTTTTAGCAACTGTACATCCTGGACAGATGCACATCTCTCAAACAAGACTGAAAAAATCAGTGTTTCACCTTTGTTTTTCCTCTACTCAAAAACTTTATTTAAGGATATGAAATCTTGCCACTACTATGAATTTTTTCTCCCTGTCCACACCTCCCTCATGAGTATTTTCACATAGATGCCGGAAAAGTTAAGAGTATTAGAATAATTTTGTAACACTTTGGTATTGCTAATAATTTCCTTTAGTGCAATATGAAATCCATCAGAGTATTTTTTTTTCTTAAAGCTCGCTTCAAGACCTGAAAAAAGCATTAACAGATAACTTGACAATCCTTTAAATGCTGTTGAGCTCCTAACACAGAATTCATGCCAGAATCCAAAGCCCTGGCTGTATACATGGGAAGTGTTAGGCAAGTTTCACTCCAGTAAGAATGTAATTGAATTAAAACACATCATTTGATAATTTTGCAGTTAGTCACCGAAATAAGCATGTAAGTAATTTCAATTTGCAGAATAGTCCTCTTAGTGGAGTAGTACAATTTGGTAGGGAATTATTTTTAGGAAATTTTGAAAGACAGCACTATTTAAAATCATATTAAAGATGTAACTGAAATTAAAAAAAAAGTTGTACGAAATTCTGTCAATATCTCAATTTGTGAATTAACCAGCTCTTGATATTCAACTCTACTAGAGTGATTATGGGCTATGGCCAAGAAGGGGCATGTGTGATAAATATCTCTTTTTATGCCTTCATAAAATGCTCTTCTAACATGAGTAAAAAAAGTACATAAACAATCTGTGATGACAAATTAGCATTTAAAATTTCTAGGCTATCTAACCTCCTCTGCACGTACTCCGAACAAACACTAATAAAGTGTTCATCTCTACAATGAAGCTGTTTGGGTAGCTAAATAGTAATGGAGCAGATGCTTAATATCAGCCTTTAAGCCTCAAAATGTACAAATACAATTAATTGCCAGCCCAATTTTGGAGGCTGAGTTGTTAGAAAAAGAAGTGTCTTTGCAATTCTGACTGTAGGCAGAATTTTTTTTTTGGAGGGGGGGGAGAGTGGTGTATTTTTTTAACATAATTAAAACCTTATTTTTAGCGCAAGTATCACCTTCACTGCTGTTCTTCCCACCCCATCCACTGGTACTGAATTCTTCTTACTGAGATTCTTGTTGTTACATGGAGAAAGTCAGAATTTGAGCAACATGGATTGTCTTTTTTAAAAGGACAATTGCACCATTCAGCTCTTCACAATGTAAGCAGTTTGAGGTTATCAGTCTGTTTGCATGTGTTTTCACTGTGCTCAGCACAATGAAACCCTGACCTTAATTACTGGCTATCATCATAAAACCACCACGGTTACTACCACCAGCACTGAGTCAGAAGCTTTGTTTTATACATGATTACTAGCTGGTGAACCTTCCCTGATCAAACTGAGCGGAGCAGTGCTGAAAATAAAATAACCATTTAAAATAAAATCAGTTTTCATAGTCTAAAGTGCTGCTGGAAATAGGACAATATAAGCTGTTCATTCCCGACACCGCTGCTGCGAGTACAATCTATGGTTTATAATTAACAGATATACAATACTTTTCCCCTGCTACTCCTTTTTTAAGCTCTCCTACATTTATGACTGTGCTAATTCCCAGTGGAAGTGCCTACACTGCAATGCTGCTGAAACTCCCCTTGTAGCACAGTCCTGCTAATACACGGCATTGATCCAGCAGCAATTGCTGGCTGGGTGGTAGAAAAGTTCCACACTCCTGGTCTTAATTTCCCCCCTGTGCCACAGGGTACCTGTTTCTGGGGCCGTGGGATGGTTTCTGGGGATGTGTGCAGACCCCACTGCCAGCAGGGATGTGCTCCTGGTACCGCGGGCACAGCACTGGGAGCAGGAGGGTTCAGGGCTGTGCTCCAGCTCTGGCCCTGTTTCCCGTGTGATGCAGACTGGGGTAAAAAGGCCACATCAGCACCAAAACCAAGGCAGGGCAGCCTTTCAGACAGGTCAGTGGACTTTTGATAAGCAAGGACACCACTGATGCACTTGGATCCTTACCAGTTTTTCTGCCTTGTGAAGCCCTTCGGAGAAGTGATGACACCCAAGCTCCTGGCAGGTGAAGGAGGGATGGAGAAGGATTATTGTAGCCACACCCCTTTAGGCTGCACATTCTAGAAACAGAATCAACTTGCTACTACTCGGCGTTTGGCCCACAAGAAAAAAAAAAATCAGCATGTTTTAGGGAGATCTCTTCCTATCCCCGCCCAGTCGCACCTCTCAATAGAGGGAAAGAAAGGCAACCCAGTAAGATTGAATTACACTGTCATATCCATCACTCTGAACTCTATCAATTTCTTTATTTCTTCTGTACAATGAAGAGCGAAGTACACACCTTAATTTTGCTGACACTAACCCTGCTCAGTAAATAAGCATTCTCTATCAATATTTACTTCCCTCTGCACAAGGCAAGAAACCACTGCTGGAATTCAAATCTTCCTCGCTCCCTTTCAGAGGTCTCGGTTGCCCAGAAAAAAATCAATCAGCTGTAGCAGTCACTCCTGAAGGGTTCATAATAGCTCAGCTCAGGCACTGGACAAACCTGAAGATTATCATCCAAAAGCTAGTTCGCTCTGAAAGACATTTCTTCTTAAATTTATCACCAGCTACCTGGGACAGGCATCACACCCTGTGCAGTGTATTTAGCAAGGCTCAAGGAAACACCCAGACACCACAAACTGGCTCAAAGGCACCTCCATCCCAACCACGTGGAGCTCTGATGGCCAGAGCATCCTTCCAGCTGTGGCTCTTCAAGAGTCAGCTCAAAACAAGCCCAAAGGCCAGCACACGGCAGGCTGGGGGTTACCAGTTTGCTACCTGGAGAGACAGGAGCAGCCCACAGCAGCAGCAGAGAGCCTACAAAAGCTGCTACAGGCAGCAGCAGGGACAAGGGTGGAACACACAGAAAGCCGCTGGCTTTCAGTCATACCAGTGTTTTGGGGTTTTGTTTGTTAGATTTTTTTTTCCCCCCCATCAAATAGAGTTTCCAAGGGAAGCTTTGCCCCTGCCAGAAGGAGGAGGGAGAGCAATTCAATTAATAAAAACAGATTACCTTTTACCAAGTTAAATAAAAGCCAATAAAAATGAAATACCAATGCACATGGCAGATTTATGCTAACCACTTCATTGCAAGGCAGGCACACCTGGGCATGATATTAAAAAAGATCAAATTAAACTTTTGTGACTGCAACAGCAGGTGACAGAGCAGCACTTTCCCTTACAACATCTTGTGACTATAAAGTATATCCTTTCCTTCTGCCTGAACTCACTTTTCAACCCTCCTCAGACAAGTAAATACCATTTCCTGCGCTTCTCCACGATCTTGCATGTACCTGTGGCAAAGGGGAAGAGGGCTGACACCAAAACCAGTTCCCAAAGCCAGGAGCCATTTCTCAGGAGTATTTCCGACCAGATTCCAGAGCTACAGCTTCTACTTAATGGAAAGACTTTGGGTTTGCCAAGTGACACACTGCTGCAGCAGAAGTTGTGCTGTAATTATGTGTCTGTAATGAAAACACAAAGCCACGTAAAGGGGCCTTTTGTTTAGACACTATGAACAGTTTGACATCTTCCATCATAGCCAGCACCATGTCAGAAATTCTTTTATTAGCAGAAGTCACAAAGATGTAGAAAACAGTAAGATCTCATATTATGTAAATGCTAACTGGGGACAAACAGCTTCATGTCTAACAACAACAGCAGGCACTATAAATGTGGCTGCTTGAGCTGAAGGGTATTTAGCTTATTATTCCTGAAAAGTCATTATTATTTTAACCTTATTTACACACAACATACACAGCTGAATGCATCACATTTTTGTTCATGCTATGCATGAAACAGTCCTTCCCCATTCCCTGGAAATGAGATTTTTCACTCCGTACCATGGCACAAGCACAGTCTCCAGGGCTAAGATGGAGACAACCAACCAAAGGCTGCAGATCTGGGACTCAGGAAAACCTACGGAGTGCTGAGAACCAGCACTACCGAGCATGGGAGTTGCTGGATTTTTAGCAACCCACCATCAAACGTGCTGTGACAGCAGCTCCCACAGCGAGTGCCTGCACGGGCGCCCACTGACTTCCCTGGGTGTTTACTACAAGAGTGGGGCCTGAGCATCAAGGAAAGAACCATTTCCCGCCCCCGCCTCGATTTTGTGAAACGTCTAAATTCAATTAGTTATGCTTTCTCTCTTCTTCCACAGCCTATGCAGTTGATTTCACACTGTGACAAATGCAGCCTGGCTTTGAATTTCAGCAGTGAAAGTTGACTGCCCAGATGCATGCAGAAAGCAAAAAGCAAAGTGATGCAATTGTGGCCAAGGTGAATTAATTTAAATTTTACATCAACACTTGTAAAGCAGCTTTTTAACACCACTCACCTTGGCTTTTCTCCCTCCAGAAAGAAGCACCATTTTAAGCAATCAGAAAATCCTCAATTTCATGTTTCTAGTTACGTACACAACATTTTCTATTTTATATCATCACATCACGGAGAGTTGTTGGAGATTAAGCGTCCGTTTAACTTTTAGCACAACAGCAGGGCTGTTTGATTCCAAGGCAGGATGTCCAAGATAACAAGCTGAGGATGAACAGTCCTTTGGCACACTGGGTACTTTAACAAGCAAACGTTCAAATGACTTTGTGAACAGTACATGGAAAACAGTCCTGAGGAGGAGGATGATGATGATGCCCAGGGTGGAGTTCTGAAAATCACCACCAACACATTTTTGTCCTACAGTATGCTCCTCCCTCATGCTAAACTTGCACTTGCAATCAGTCCAGCACTGTTGGGATACCAAGCACACAAGCCCCAAGCAGCTGCATTGATTGAGCTCTCCTGCTCACCTGGGTTAAGCAGAAGCAAGGAGAAGTCACATATTTTGGGGCCAAACTGAGAGCAAAGCCAAGAACACAGATCCCAGCAGTTCCCTGACATTTTGCAATTGTCCTCCTGTTCAAGTGAGCAACTACAAACAAGCACTTTTAGGCCACGCTTACAAGCTTTGCAGTACAATTCTCCATTTGCCCTTTTATGTGAGACTTAGTATTAAAAAGGCTCTTCGAAAATTACTTTTGTCTATTTAATTAATCTTTTGCCCATATAAAAATCTTAAAATGATTATGAACACATTCAATTTTACTTTCATTGATTTATCTCCATCTGATGACCTATTTTATCTTTTATAAGGCTCACAATAGCAGAACTGGGTCATAAGGTAAGTAATACAGCAGAGTAATGTACATTTTGGTGAACCCTGTTATTAAACCTCTCATTCCTCTCTGCTCTGTTCCGAATGAAGCCTATTACAGCAATTGGACCTGGACTGCTTGGATAAAGCTCTGTCAATTGGACTGACTCAACCAAATTTTTACAGCCTTAACCCTGACATTCAGTGCACCAAAACCAATCCCACCAAGGGAGCCCCACAGTGCTCCTGCATGAACGTAGATACAACCAAAGTGGCCACAGCTGCAGGATGGAAGGTTTTAGGAAAGACATGGAGAAAATGAGAGGAAAAAAAGGTCCCTTGAAGCCCAGTGGGGAATTTCAGAGCAGAACCTGCAGTGAGGCAGGAGCACTAAAGCTGGACTTTGCAGCCAGAAGTCCAAGGAACTGAATCAGCTACATAAAGGTCTCCACCACCAGTGACAAGTGTCCTTGCAAAGCTCCGAGCATGGAAACAGCCTGGGATCGTCCGACTTTGGACTGAGGACGAAGCTCAGGAAAATCAGTGCCTGTGAAGGGCATTATTTGGTTTGCTGCTAAGTTCCCAAGTCCCTGAAGTCAAGTGCTGCAGTCTGAAATCAAGATAAAACGAGCTGTATCTACGTTGCTGCAGGCTGCTTATCAGCAGCGTGGAGACATCCCAGAGACTCATTATATACAATACACATGAAAGATGTGGAAATAGTTTCTCCCAGTTTATTGTAGTATCAATGTCCTTAGGTGATAGATTCTGTCTTTGTGAATACTATTAAGAATTCTGGCAGGGGGAGCCTTCTGAAGACTTCTTTTTCCAGGTGAGATCCACCTCAATTAACCCAGTGAGTGCAGGGGAGATGAAGTATAGAGGCTGCTAATCAGAAGTTGCTTGAATTTCATTTCAAATAGAAATTCATCACCATGGGTGAATTCACCCACTTCAGAGGGCTAATAACATTCACAGCACGCTGGCATCCTTGCACAATCAGACCTTTAAGAGAAGTTGAAGTTTTGCATCCAACTTGATGCTTCACTGGGAGGCTGCCATTCTCCAGCATCTTTCATTGGCTGTATCTTGTATTTTTATATTATTTGTGAACACATTCATCTGCTAATAATAATTTAAAGGGCAATATTTGAAAGTTATCTCTACATTTAATATGCTCTCTCGGCTTAGATGAATTGAATGCTCAGTTGCTGCTGCTGTACCAGTGCATTTGGTATTTAACTTTATGCAATGATGATAATGGACCATCATGGCACTGAAAATGGGATCCTTTTCTTCTTCAGACCTAGCCACAGCTCACCCTATGAGATGGAAATACAGTATTTTTACAGTAACCACCAGTCTGTCTCCTCTTGATTTACAGACCAGAAACCCAACAAAGTCTTGCTGAACACAAATATTGAGAAATACAGGTTTTCTCAGCGTGCAGCCCCCACAGACTCCAGCATGACCCTGGCTGGTCAGGCAGCACAAAAACAGGGATGTGGGGGTCTGCACCTATGAGGCTCCCTGCCTCTTTTCCTCCTTTCCTGAAAACACTACCAGAACAGGTTTGCATCCATCCCTCTCTGCTCCCACAACTTCTTGCTCTCGATCCCAAGGCTGCACCTCCAGAGCACTCCCACCACCTCAAGCACGTGCAGGGACCAGCAAAGCCTCTTCCCTGAACACAAGGGAAATGTCTTTCTGCCACTTCTCAGCTCTGCTGGTACCACAGACAGAAAGGGAAAAGTTTACTTATCCCTACTTGATTAAAATTAGTGTTACCCCTGAACACCACACAGAGGTATTATTACCCAACCGAGTCTTCAAGGAAAGAGAAAATCCCATCAGCTTTATTTTGTCAATCTTTGCAAAAGTCTGTAATTCTTTTTAATACCCTCTGCCCGTTGTACTTGTGGAAACCGTTAAAACTGGAACAGGTCCCCAAGTAGCATGGAATAGCCACAGTCACAGAAGATATTCTGAGAACATGGAAATGCTGCATGTCCTCATTTTATCTCTCATTTATGAAAGAGCTTCAAGAGCCCCTCTCTAGAACTCAGTGAAGAGGGGAAAAACCTTTATATTCACTATGCAAGAAGATGAGTCTTGAGATGTAAAACACCACAGACACTCAAGTCTTTAGGGGGCCTTTTGGTTTTTTTTTTTTATTTAAAACACTATTTTTTATATATACACTACTATAGACACATTTATATTAGTATACAATATGTATATATTAGGATATTTACATACATTCAGTAGGTAGTCAAAAAGAATTCCGGCCCTAAACTTCAAGAATCCATTCTGTTTCAACCCATTTTCAGGATAAAAACGTACAGCTTTTCTGTGGCAAAACAAAGAGAACTGTTCTCACTGCAGCAATCACCAATTAACAAAATTACCTTTTCACAATGGTTGCTGCCTCGTTTACCTTTCACATCCTTAGTAGTGTTGCATTGTCAGACACAAAAGAAAAATGGATGTTACAGGTGTTCTTTAAAACGCAGTAATAATGCATCTCAGAGAACGTGGCAGTTCATGAAATAATGATGCCACAAGGGTTCACAGTGGAGCAGGAATCGTGTATGATCAATTCTAATCTACTACAGGTGTGACTGTCTCTCTTACTTAATAACAGCAAGACAGGATTGAGAAAACAGGAATGTTTTCCATTAGGAAGGGAAATGGAAACTGGCATTTTATGCCGGGCTGGGTTTCGAGGTGGAGACACAACTCTTCATCAGCCAGAATCCTTGAGAAACCCAACGAATATTGTCATTCTGACAGCAAACATTGCAGCCTCTTTCACAGACACAAGAAAGCAAAGGCAGTGATTATATTTAGTTTTCATACAAGCTAATGTGTACTATCTGCCGTCACCCTTAATGTCAGGTTATCAGAGTACCTTTTTCTTGTGCAATATAAATAACTAAAAGAAATGCTCTTACCATGCAAAGATTTACTTCATGTCTCATGCATGTGGTACCTTTCAGATGTGTTTCAACTTGACTAGAATTAAATGTTTCTTTTGTAAAATCCAATTTCTTAGCTGTTTTTAACCAAAGCAGTATCTGGCTGGCCAAGATGTGTCTTTCCAAGTGCTTGCCTACTCCAGGTTGAAAGCTCCAGCTGAAGGAGGTCAGTTGGGTTCAAGATCAGGGTAAGTAAAATATTTGTATGCATTAAAACAATCGGGCAAACCTTTTATTTGAAAAGGTGTGGCATCTGCACAGTTTTGAGCAATGGCTGGGAATTTACTGGAGGGGGCTTTGAACACAAGAGATGCCCTTCCTCCAGCTCTCTGAAAACTGGGATGTTGGATCCCACACCATCAGCAAAATGCTGATCTGTATTTCACCGTTCAATATTTCATACAGAACAGGTCAGAGCTCCAGGGGAAAACACAGATCACAGCCATGAAAGGAGGAATGGGTAAAGCAAGAAGTCAGGTGAAGAATGGCTAAAGGTGGGTAAGAGGTGAGGAGGACAAGACTGCCAGGAAGGGCAGAGGCTGGAGTAGCAAAGGATATTCACAGAGGTGAAAAGGATGAAACAGGCAGGGAGCTGGTAGTTAAAGATCACAGAGTCCAATCAAATGGTCTCCAGGACATACCTAATTAAGAATGGAGTCCTTCCTCACCTTCACCAGTGCCAGCCTGGATGGAGGAAGGCAATCTTTCCACTCTGTCTGTGATTTCATTATCTTAAGTGAGGGGCTAAATATTCACAGCTGCAAATGGACTCTGTGGGAGCTGCAATCTGGTTGTGTAAAGTGCTGTACATTGCTAAGTAAGCTGAAAAAAACAGGTCCAAGTCATCTCAGATTGGACACCTGAAATTAATGGGTAGTTTTGACCTTAATCTCTTGTTGGTCTATTCAATCCTACAAGGTGGGGGAAAACTGGAACTCTCTTAACCTCACACGGAGTTTTAATTCAAAAAAAAGAAACGCCCAGGTGCTTATGATCCAGTCAAATACTAAAATGATGAGTACTACAGAGGAACCCAAAAGGAAATTAATAGTTTTGTCTCCAGAACATGGTTTGAATTACAAGCAGAAATAAGGCATAGGGGACACATTGATTAATGAAAGGAAAACAAAATATTGAATAGCCTCTCATTAACTGAGCATCCTACTTTCTGTGCACTGAATGAGGCCAGGGTCCTGGGCAGAAATAGCATGAGACCATATAAAGGCTTCATTGTAATGGAGATGCACATAAGATGCAAATAAAGGTTGCACAGACAATCTCAATTTAAGGATTTCTTAAGGTTTGTGTGCTCTGTTTAGCTGCTTTTCTAATATCCTTTAATGCAGGTATTTTTGTGTGTAACAACTTGCTGAGAAACATGCTTTGGGAATGCTGAAAGGGCTGAATACTTCCCCCAGATAAATCAATTGCTAACCTCGCCTACACCGGTGCCACTGGAAAGTGTATTTGACACATGATTTATACAGATGCAACACTTTAAACATCCAGGCACGCTCCTGGTGCTTTCTGATCAGCTAATTCAAATAACCACCTATACAAGAGCCCTTTGAATTGACATAAGTGTAAGGGCACTATTTTTACACGACATGAAAAACAACAGTGTCTATTCAATTAGGGAGAGGTGCATGTTTAAAGCACATTTTGCAAACTGTGGCAGCACAGTGTTATATGTACCATTAAAGATACTCAGCAGCAACGACTTCTGAACTTGGTAATTTTCCTCTTAGTATGGTCATAGTAATATACTTTTAAAATGGAAATACATTTCAAAGAAATAGCCCAGAGGTTATATATATGTGGAATATATCACTGAGCTAATCACAGTAAAGTAATATCATAGGCAATATTAAACCCCCAGTGATAACTGCCCCAGGTATTTAAAGTAGCAGTGCAGAAAATGCTGCTGTAACCCAGCCAGTGCTCTATCTGAAACTGACACTATGCATTTTTCCCCTGATTTAAGCGCTTTATACTGAAACATGCTGACTTCTTCTCACCTAATTTGGTATTATAACTGAATATAGATATACTCTTTACTTTCCAACTGCTTTCACTTCCTTAGTGGTAATTCCCACAGCTGGTGCTTTAAAAGAGCAAAACCAGGACAAATGGAGGGTTCAAGGCCAAGGCAAGGTGGTGCCTGCAAAGTCTTTGAGGACAAAAGTAATGTGTTTAATTAAGCACAGCAGCCTGTCCACCCCAACCCCTCTGCCCAAACTGATACAAATCAACATGCACTGGGCCCATCTAGACATGTTTTATTCTTTCTCTCAAGGTGAGGGACCAAATGAATTTCACCCCACTTCTGCCTCTTCTGAGGTTCAGCCAGCACTGAAGAGCTTTAGTTGTGGCTGATTTATGCTACACTTAAACCAGGAATGTTGTTACAAGACCCTCTGTGCCACACCAGCTGCCACCTGCCCTCACGCTCTCCGTGTGATCCTTCAACGAGGCGTCTCAGGAGATACAAAAATGGGCCACTTGAGTCTGAAGAGACTCAGCACTATTTCTAGAAGCTGGGACATGCTGTTGTGTGGATTTGTTCAAAGAGAAACCCACAGCATTCCCAGGGAGAGGTGACAGGATGGATGCAGCTGAAGCACAACAAAGCAAGCCCTGGCAGTGCCTCCGGCCACGGGCACCATCACCAGGAGGGACCCACACAAACACAAGCAGAGGCAAGGCCCACGGATGGGTAACGTTCCCAAATGTCCAAAGGAGGGGCAATCACTGCTTTGGACAGCTCTGCAAGTACTCTCAGAAATCCTGAAGTGCTGCTCGACCACTGACAGAACAGCCAGGGTGGTAAAAGCAGGATCTGTGCCCTGGATGAACAGCAGTGAAAGACTTCAGAGAGTGTCTGTGCCCAGAGAGAACAAGGTGCTGCTCTGGAAGAATGCACACGAACAGGAAAAAACAGTAAACTCCAGCCCAATGTACCACCTAGCTTGCTAAAACCTGTCTGGAAGGGCTCCCCATCTTCCCAGGCTCCTATTTCCCCAACCCAGTCCCTTACCAACACCATCTGCCCCAAAACTATCTGACACTTTCTAGAAGCAGCAAATATTGGGTGGAATTTCTTTGCTCTGGTCAAAAGCATCAGACACTTTCATTTGGCTTCTGCTAGGAACTGAAAATAAAACAAATCTAATTACAAAGCCAGTGTAAAATGCTGATGTACCGCTGCATTATCTGAAAGATGGTTATTATAATCAAGACAGCTCTGCTTTACTCTGCTATCTCCTAATGAGAGACACTGGCAAATGTTATTCCAGATTTTGTGGAGAAGGCACATTATTTTTTACATTTCATTATTTTTTACTTCTTTATGTATAAACTGGATTACACGTACAACCTGACACAAACACCAGCTTTATTGGCTCTGCTTCCTGTGAGTCAAACAGGCACCTCTTGCAAAGGTAAGATGTTTAAAAATGTTTTAATATGATGCCAGTACAGGTATTTTTCTTGTTCAGACTGAAAAGTCTCTTGACTTGCTGCATGAGGAGTGATGAACAAAACTGTTGTGTGTTTAAGCACTCAGAAGCATTTGTCTCCTTAAACAAGACATTATAATCATTCCTTTTGTAGCCTACTAAAATAACATTCCAGAAAAACTCCTCTCTAAATAAGGATAAACAACATGGTGGCTTGATCACAGCAGACTGCCAGAACAATCACACTTATAATCTTAGCACTGACAGCACATTTAGCAATCTCAGTTACAATTACTTGGTCTCATTTCACAATATCCTCGGGATGATGATTCTGAGAATGCTGAGAGAGAACTCAGGAACTGTTTCCAGAGATACAAGCACAACTTGGCAATACAGAACAAGGAAAGCCAAAAGAAGTCACTTTAAAAGAACAGTATTTTTGAATGAAATATCCATTTTTTAAATGCTTATCCGTGAGCATTTTTTCTTGATATCTACTTGAAAGAAAATAAGGTAGAAGTTGGAGAGTTCTCTGCATGATTTGTGAAATGAAGCCACCAGGCTACATTAGAAGCCGTAATACCAACCATTTTCCTAATGTTTAGTCCTTATTTTTATGACACCTATATCTGCCACTAGTAAATACTGCAGCATCCGAGGTTCTGTGTCTCATTTCTGTCCTTTCATACAAGAGCTCTCTCCAGTCTGGGAACCTGATGGGAAGTTGGGAGCGTGATTTGTTACATCAGATCAGAGCAATAGCTCTTACTTCAGTAACAGTCATTTCTGAGATCAATGAAGGCAGATACACGGTTTAAAATAATTTAAAAAGGGAAAATAGCCTGGCATCATATTTTTCTTAAGCCAAATATTCAAATATAACCAATGAAGTCTGAGAAACATAATCAAAAAGAAACACCTTCTTCTATATTAGAAATGCTCCAAACTGCTGTCTGTGTTGTTTCATCATTTTTTCCATTAAATCAGACACTTCTTCTAAATCAAGCCCTTGGGGAGCAAGAGACAAAAGTGATGAGAATGCACTGTGTGAATACAAAAGTGGAGCATGTGTTTTATAACTAACTCTGTTCAGAGATCAAGGGAAATGTCACTGTTTATAGCCATCAGGAAAGAATCAATGTAATTATATTAGTAGTATCAATTCAGGTCAATATTCTAATACAGACACCGTAAAGCCACAATTACAATTTACATCTGCATCAAGCAGTGCATTTACCTCTTAACCTTATGTAAAAAAAAAACCAGAACAAAAACCTCTTTTTCCTTCTCCCACACACACACATCCTCATTATTTCAGTCTTGAAACAAGATGTAGCTGAGCCCCTCAGATTAAGTCAGAAAACAACACAGTGCAACTGGATTTGCTCTGAAACCTCAGAGATCTGGGTTCAGGAGTGAAACCAGACCATCAGCTCTTTAAGGCTTTGAGACCTGGATGCAGTAAAAACCTTCACTGAATTCCCAGATTTGGAGCAATTCCCACTTAAAAAAGAAAGAAAATCTAATAGCATTGCACCAGGATATTTTTCTCCACTCACTAACCCAGACACTGTCAGCTTGATGCTTTTTGGGAGGGCTGAATTCCAAAGGAACCAATCTCTGCCATTGTCAAAACAAAGTTCTTTCCAAACCAAACTCTGTGCAAGAAAAATCGTATGCTAGCCCTTAATCCTCTCTCCATGGTTTTTACTATGGAGGCTAAAATCATAGCTATTACACAATAATATTTCTGTAGCACCATCAAGATGGGTTGAGATGAACAAGCACCAGACTGCTTCAGCCTGTCTGCACACTCACAGGCAATTTAAATTAATGTGGCTTTACCCAACAACAACAGAGGAAAAAAAAAAAAACAACATGAAAAAATGTGATATTCTTGATTTTCCTCCGTTCAGTCTTTACCCATAGTCAGCCTCAAACTTGAATCTAAATTAAAAATGTTTTGCACACAAGTCTACCTCCTCTTCAAGAATCTGCAACGCCCATTAAACATGACAAAATTCAGAGGTAAAAATGTCCTTAAAAACTCAGAAAGGACTGAAAATCTGTGACAGACTTTACAAAAAACTTAAGCATAAGAACTTTACTTGCTCAGCAGGCATCCAACTTTTCTGAATTCAGAGAACTTTCCTGCAGTTTCAAAATGGAGACACTTACCTAGAGAAAAACAAGAACAACAAAAAGTATTAAAGGACACATTAGGCAGAGTTAAAACTTCTGGGAAAGTTTTGCTTTTCAAATTATGAGAGTTCACTGGACAAACTTTCATTATAGATTAAAATTACATTTCATAAATACTTTATTATAGAAGGTTTCATTGATAAACAGATATCAAGTATTAATATACCATTAATGCATATTTTTCAGAATGGCTAACCAATTTTAAAAAGTTCAACAAAACTGGAAATTGCTGATGCTTATCACAACTTTCTGCAGGGATTTGTTAATACTCTCCATTTAGGTTTAATCAACCCCTTGCTCACCACCTGGTAAAACAAGCCCCAAGCCCAGACTTGTACAAATCCATACACACGAGGCAAGCTAATATCAAAGTAAAACTTAAATATTTAAGGTTCAAATTCAGGGTGCAACCCAATCCAATCATTTTCAAACACCAGTTCCATGTCTGGAAACCTTGTCTCAGCAATGAAGATCAGCACCTTCAGAAACAGGACGTGGAACAAAGGCTGAGTGCAGCAAGGCAGAGCATAAAACAACAAAAAATTCACCGGGAAGAAGAATGGGGAAGAAACTTGTAGGCAGGAAATACACAAACCAGGTTTAATTATCTGTCAAACCTGCTCATTTCCACTCCTGCCTGTAAAAAGCTTCCCTGTAACTCCACTTACAGAGCACATTTCACACACCCAAAGTGTCCTGTGATGGGAGCTGGCAGAAATCTGGGAGAGGAGCTCAGTGTGTGTGGGGCTTCCAGTCCTTAATCCTCCCATTCCAGACAGGATTTTAGCACAGACTTAAGTCCCAGTGACTCAACTGGACTTATGCAGGTACATAAAGTTGAACATCAGCTTAAGGGTTACCTGGAAGGAAAGTCTAATGGCTTACATCACTTTCACCCTTGCTCCTCCAAACAAGGTAATAGTTCTAAGTTTTAGGGAAAAAAAGGGGAAAAAAAAGAAAAAGTAGAAAGTCTGCAATGCTATTTTGATCCTTCTAAGCCTTCGGGACAAATGCTTTACAGACCTTCTAGTCTTACAGAGTGCAATTTATAAAGATTAAAGATTAACATTTATAGAAAAATGCCTTTCCTTAATACTGTAGGGATGCCATAAAAAGTAATACTTTTCATTATAATACCACTTTATAGTACATGAGAGCTTTAGTACCCCACAGGTCTTTTCCTCCTCAGTATCTGGAGGGGAAAGAACACAGATTGCAAAAAGTAGATGCTTCTTTCTTTCTTTTTCCAGCTCAGCAAATATATATCATTACTTCAGACCCTTCAAGGTGAGCTTTGTTGTGAAGAGAGATAAGGCCCAAAGCAGAGGCAAGGCTGGAACAAAATTAGTCATTGTATATGCATTTTTATCCGTTTTGACAATGTAGAATTTTAATGAAGGAATACTACAAGGATTCTGCTCTGAAACAAGCAGTTTAATTCTCTCTGTAATTCAGAAAGCAAGTTTAAGTAATGACTTTATAATTCTTAATTATCATGGAAGAATCCTTTTTACATTCTCTTTTTCTTCATTACTCCAGTATATCCTACCAGAAATTTAATTTTCATTTTCAGCTTCTGCAATAATATTTTTCATTATTTGGCAAATAAAACACACTACAATGAACAAATTAGAGAGGGGCACATGCATGAAATGGCATCCTCTAGATTGTATTTTTCTGTGTTGCATCCAAGCAACTTTTAATATTTTGCAGTGGTTGTAACAAGTGTTATTTCAGCCTTTTTTTTCCTTGGATGTGACAGCTCTGCACTCAGGGCAGCAACAACAGCCTGGACAGACACCTCTGCCCAGTGACATCCTCACTGCTTTGCCTGCTGCACTACCAGGGACTCCTGGCTGCTGGATCCCCTCTGTCCCTCCAGGAGAGCAGACCAAGAGCTGAAGTGACAGGATGCATTTACAGCTGGGATGAGTATTTGCAAAAGTCTGTTCTCGTTCCAGCTACGAGGGATGAGACACAACCCACCCTGCTGTGCCCAACACAACCCAGCCTAAGATTGAAGCCAGCTGGAGTTGGGAGACTTGCTTCCAAAATCTGGCTCAAATTTCCTCTGTTCTACATCAACCATCCTGCTAAACCTTGAGAACTTTGACACTCAGCTTGTACCCAATTTGGCTGAAACTCCAGTAGACAATAGACAGCAAGCAGCTCTTCATCTCTGCCCATGTAAAAGCTTAAATTTAGTACAATAACATAAAATAAACCCCAAACCCTCAGAACTAATTATCTGCAATATGTATTCTTATTTTTATATGATTTTGGCACTTGCCATCAAAATACCACGCTCATAAAAAATAGATTTGCCTCCTGTACAGATGATCTATTACCACCACTGCTCATGTTATTTCCTCAGAAGAAAATGAAAAGCTCCATTTGAAACTCACTTAGCAGCTGGTTATTCTGCATTTCATACAGAAAGCAGCACCCGTAAAGGTGAAAATGAATAATGCTCCGTTTGCAAAGAAGTCACAAAAATTCAAATGCAAGACTTATCCAGAGCTTTGATACTCCAATCCTCTTAGAGGGTTTATAAAATAATGCTCTGCACATTGAAAAAAAAAAAAAAAAAAAATTCCACCCACTGTACAAAACCAAAGGAAATTCACTTTATAAAAGAAAAACAAATTAAACAAATTTGGAGGCCTGGCAGGCCTGTAATTCATTAGGAGCAGCCCTGGGGTCCCTTAGGAACAGCCTCACACACTCTGCAGAGTACTTAGAGACCAGAATCAGCTGAAAACTTGCAAATCCAGAGAATGGTTCTCTGTTTAATTCATTTTAATGCTTTGCTTGGCTTTGACTGTTCTCTCCTCCCATATTCTGCACCCAAAAGTTTGTCCTGCTCCTGTCTCCTCACCAGACCAAGCCCCCTCTCACTGTGCAGCCTAGTTTGATCTTCTCCAGCCTCAGCTTCCTTCACCCATGCCAGCCCTGCCCACCTCCTCAGCACCCTGCACTGCAGGGCAAGCTCTGGCCATCTGGATGGGGCTTGGAGCAACCAGGGTCAGTTTTCATGGACCCTGTTTCCCCTGGCATTTCTGTAGAGCATCAGCTCCAACATCAGTGCCTCCCTAGCACAGAGAGTCAGAACAAGCCACTCTGCAGTACAACAACAGCAACAACAAAAAGGCAGAGTGAACTGGATCTCTCTGAATGGCAGGGGTGGGTTGGAACTAGATGTTCTTTAAGGTCCCTTCCAACCCAAACCATTCCAGGATTCTGAGATTCTAGAAATTAAACCACTCCCTGAAGGATGGCCAACCTGGGCAGCACAGACTCAGCTCCCTGCTAAGGTAACCCACCCTGTCAGAAGTGAGACAAGAGAGCAAAGTAACACTGAAAGTGCAGCAGAGCCAAAAGTAAGTGCCAAAAGCTGCTGTGTTTTGTAGAAAAATTCTCAATAAATATTTTTCTGTGGTTTTACAGTTTTATAAAAAAAGGACTGAAGTCCACATTGGAACTTTTTCTTCTTCAACAGAGCTTGACCACAGGCTCAGAAGCGAAGAAACAAACACATCCTCAGACAGCAGGGAAGCTGCTGGGCGTGAAGTTTTATTGAGAAAAACCCCATCAGGGGAAGAAGCTGTGTGGAACACAGCGGACTCGGGCTGGAGACGCCGGCAATAAACATCTGAGCTGAGTTTCCAGTCCAGTGGCAGTACAAATGGTGCTGAACACCCCTCACAGATATGCCTGGTCTGGCTTGAGCCTGTCAGACTGAAAACTTGCACAAGGATTTGTATGCAGCATCCCAGATTACCCTGGAGATGCTGGAGCTATCACAGTGTGGGGTGGATTTCTAAAGCAGCTCGGCCAAGTTTAACAGGCAGAGACAGGAAAGCTTTGGGAGTCAAGACACACACACACGTATCAAAGACACAATCCCCAAGCAAAAGCTCCTATTACACCTTTATGTGCCTACAATATGGAAAACACTAGTTGCATTTTAAATTTTTAATGCACCCCAATGTTCACAGAATTTTTTATTTTTGCTAAAAGGGAGCTTCTAGGCAATGTTGCTGCTGGTACATCTTGAAACGTACCATCTCTGTGTTTTAACAACTGCAACGAATTTGGTGATGCATGTCAAGAAAGTTAGACTGCTTCTGGTTGCTGGGGTAAAATAGGTCAGGAGAGCTGAATACAAGGAGACTAACCCCTACTGACAGGAGAAAAATCTAACATTTTGGGTTGTACCCCACATTTTTCAAGCTGTCCTTCCATTAAAGCATCCAAGCACAGGCAGGAAGGACAGAACAGTGTGACATGGTATAAAGGTGTTCTGGCATCTCAAATAGGTCATAAAAGCACTGGGGGAAAGCAAAGCTTCCAGGCACCTCGTTCTCAGCCAAAAGGGAATCATCCACTGGAATGAAATGAATTGTTGGGGATAAATGTGGTCAGGGTCAAGAGGAACAATCCATACTAACTGCTCTCATGTCTGAAACATTGTGGAGCACAATCCAAACAAAGACGACCTACAGAGAGGGCTGGATTATATTGAAAACATGTTCCTGCCAGGAAACAAAGCACAAACCAACCCATTCTCTGAACCTGCAGTGACTTGAGGGAAAACAAATAGATTTTAAACCAATCTTGTTCTAACTCCTTAAATTCCTCTTCAGTAACAGTAAAGGCTTAGCAACCATTACAAAAAAAAAACCACCTTGGGATTTTTGTCTGTCCTGAAAGATCTTCAGTCCCCAGAGGACAACCTGTACCAAGACATGGTTAAGTCTAAAAAGGGGCCCCATTCCAGCAGCAATACATTTCTGTCTTCTGTGGAAGATAAAAAAGGAGCTCAGGGGAATTTCACTACTGTGTTAAGAACTGACAATTTATATGTAATGCCTGATTAATTTGTCCCTGAATCAGACCTCTGGTCAGAAATGGGTCAGGTTGACCAGAATTAACTGTTAGGAAGGGAAACGTGGATAGGAGGGCTGAGTGAAGAACTGCAGCATCACAGGGAATCAGTGCCATTTTTCTCTGGAGGAGTGTGTATTCCTCCAGAGAAAAATAAACTACTCCACAGTTATGAGACCACAATGTTCTACCTAACCTACAAAAAAATTCCCTTTCTGCTTAAAGATCTATTAATTTTTCAACGTCCCATTAAAAAAAAAAAAAAAAAAAAAAGGGAGGAAAAAAAAACCATGTCAGTCACAAACCCCACATCAGTTTTCACCACCACACCTTGGCAGACATCCTCCCAAGGACCATGCACACAAAACAGACCCCTTTGTAACCACACTGACACACTGCAAGAGCTGCTCCAGCTGATTCTCCAGAGAGAAATGATACAAAAACGAGCCAAATTACAACGGGACTCTGTACAGCAGGGCAGCATAACATACAATTACTGTAACCTTGCCCTGAGGCATCTCACAGGAAGATAAAAAAAATAGCCTGCATTTAAGTATTTAACAGTTTTCCTTAAGAGAAGAAAAAGAAAAGACTCATTTTCTTGCTCCTTCCAAAGCAGGCAGCACTGGGATGGATTAATCACGCAGAGGGAAACTGAAGGAGGGGTCCCCTTCATGAAGGACAGGTTTGTTGGGCAGATGTTTGACATGGAACACAGTGGATTCCCTCTCCTACGGATAGGAAGGAGGACAGTGCAGAATTGCAGCAGCTCATTAATAAATGAGATAATGAGTGGAGAGAAAGCAGCCACTCCCTTAGTCCAGAAGTGACCACGCTCCAGTTTGGGGTAACTATCAGGGTCTGCAGAAATCGGCTCCCTACAGACTGTTGTCAGGACCTTGAGTTATCCCTGACACCATCCCCGTGGTGTCTGCCCCTCAATCACAGGCATAATTTGCAGCACATCCCGAACCACTTGTGCCTGAGGCAGGACAAAATGGATGGCACTCAGGTATTCGTGTCAACTATTGGAGACTCCACAGCCCATTTCCCAACATTAAGGGAACACAAGGAGACTGGAAAGAGCAGGCAAAGCCTCCAGAACTGGGTCTGCTGAGAATCAGGCTCTGCTATGACAGAAAATCTTGTAGGATATAAGTCATGACATGGACTAATCTCTTAATGAAAATCTAATTTAGTTGTTTCTCCTGGAAGAGATGTGGCATCCTGCTTCCACCAAATAGGAAATGCTCAGTTATTAAGCTGAATTAGCTAATTCTCCCTTGGTACTTACTTTGGTCTCGTTCAATAATATCCCCAACATCACCTTAACAGTTGAGCAACCAACCGAGAGAATGGCATTACTCTTACTACTCTTAGGTACTGCTTAAGCAAAATAAATCCTTTTTTTTTCCCCCTAATTGGTAAAAAGGAACTTATCTCTATGGATAAGCATCACCCTGTCTAGACAACCACCGTAAAGTCTCCGCTATTCCACCACTTCAGTTCATTACACACAGATGCACAAAAGCCTGGGTTTGAGAACATAAGACAGAGAGATGCTCCAGCACTTGGTTCACATCTCTGGGAGATGCCAAGTGAGCCTCGGGAGCAGTTTTGTGTTTGAAGCAGTGACTGTGAGTGCAACCTTCATCTCGTTTTACCAGTGCCTCACTGGCACCTCAGATCCTGGAGCAAACAGCCTCAAATACAAGGCTCTGGACGCACAGCAATGCATTCAGGCTTCCTCCCAGTCCCACCGGTACCGCACAGCGGCAGGGCAGCAGGAAGAGCAAGGCAAGCAATTAAATGCTTTTATTGCTGACCAAGTTACAGGATCCAAAGGGCTGGAGCAGGCAGGAAGCCAGCTTGGGACCCAACAAAATGCAGATTAGGTTTTGCACCTGAAATTCTGAGCAATCATCAGCTGTCAAATAAAAATGCTTGTGAAGGATATGCCAGTTCACTTGGAAGCCACAGCTCAGAACTGTGTTCGGTGACCACAGCCCACAGACTCACCTGCAGCTATTGATGCTGCAATTCAAAAGTGGACCCAAAAAACACACACTTGTGCATGTCAGCCACACCAAACAGCAGGAGGGAAAAGAGAAAAGCACAAAAATAAAAATACACCTTCTCTGATCCTTTGAATTACACTGATTACCCCTATTTTTGGGGGAGGAGGGGAGAAGGAAGTTTTGATACTGTGTTACTGAGACACACATCCCCTGAGTTCATAGGTGTTCACTGCTAAGGAATAACACTCTAGCCAAAGTTATCACATTAAAAATTAATCTTGCCAGTTTTCCCTCTATAACTCAGCTGCTCTTTGGAAGACAGCTGTAACTACAAAAACCAGCTTGAGAAAAAACATTTACAAACATGGTACTATTAGCATAGACATCTGCTATTATTTCTTAAAAACAAGACTTTCTGTTGCAAAGATTGCCCCAAAGAGAAGCTCAAAAAAAAAAAAAAAAAAACAACCAAAAACCTTTCCTCCTTAAAGACCTGAAGATGAAGAACCCAAAACTCTGTGATACCTCTTAATGCAGCCCCATCCTCCTCAAGAGCAATTTTATGCAGAAAAAGCCTTTGATGCAAGAGGAATTAGAAGGACAATATTAACGAGAAAAATTAGATACTATTTCATCTCATTGTCTCCAGTAGTGCCATTAATGGCACTTAGAATAATGATAATTCAGGATTATTTTAATTACATTTCACACTTTTTCAGGGCACACCAATGAAGGGCAGGGATAAAGGAGCAGTTCATTGTGGTGGGCACTGTCAGAACTGCCCAGCACCCCACATGAAGGATGCACAAGTCAACTTCTCACCCTCACTATCAATTCCCTGTTGACACCTCTAACTCAAGGGCTGTCAACTTCTAGAATCCTGGCCAAATTCCAGCTGGATAATTAGATTGTGTCTAAAGTGCTTATTTATCCCTGGAGTTTTAATTGGATAAACACATACATTTTCTTTTCTGGATAGCCATGAGTGTTGCTGAGCACTTTTCTGTACTTTCAGAGTTTATGCCACAGTTGGCTCACGTTGTTCCAGGTCAAACCCACTTGATCATCTTCTGATTCTATGCTGGCAAATCGTCCACAGATTTATATCAACAGAAACTCTCAAACTAAAAAGAACAAAGTATTTCGTGCTTCTTCAAAATTAGATCATAAAGCACTTCAAAATCACATTTTCCCCTTCAATGTTTATCAATAATTTTGAAGCCGCTCTATCCTCAAACCTAACAGCAAATTAATTCTTAGTGTACCACCAGCAAATTTCATGCAAAATCCCACAATAACAGAGCCTTCAGTTTGATAAAAGACTATCATATGCCAGTTTGTTTTTTTCAGATTTCACTTCCATGCTCTAGAACAATGTTTATCTCCAACCATCAGCCAAACATTAATCATTTATATTCCCATATGGACACAAAGCTGGAAGATGTGGCCTCAGACACACAGGCAAGCGTTCACACCTTTTTGTGGGGTGGGAGGTTGAGAGGCACAGACAGGAATCCAAGCTTCCACTTCACTACTGCAGACTCTGAGCGATGAGTCAGAGTCCTCAGGAAACTTTCTGGACTATCTAAAGAACTTCAGTCCCCAACAGACTCCTAAATTGGATGCCTGTTTTGAGATGTGTCAGTGTCTCATGTTTTCAATTGGATTAATTGGAAAAAGTGTCTACAGCTGCTGGATTTCCTGGGAGGGGAAACCTCATTCTCTACCATTAATTTCTACAGGTCCACAATTTTTTATGTAATCAGACAACTAAGACACTAGTTTCTACATAAATATTTTCATAACTTTGACAATTACTTTAAAATAGGAATAAAATGCTCAATTTGACTGCAGCTTATTTTCCTATTCATAACACATTAGGTATCTTAGGAAATTAAAAATTGATCCTTTGTGCAGCCAGCTTCATACTCATAATTAAAAAGCAGATTTTGATGTACAGTAGGCACATCAGACAGAATTAATTGCCTTTATACCACACGGTACTCTGTTACAAATGTCTGCACCAAGAAAACTGAAGATACCATTTCTACTGGGCATTACTAAACCTGTTAGAAATACAACTGAGCAGAGCATTTCTGCTGTCCCTCCCTACCCCCAGATATCCTGCTGAGAATATATTTAGCCTGCAATGGCTAAAAACCATAAATGTTGAATCATCATCGTATTCTGGATGATCTTCTTTTAACCTAATCAGCCTGAAGTAGGAACAGTCCTGCTGAAAAGTGTGTGTTAATGTAGCAGAAGCATCATCATGCACATCAGGTCCAGCAGATAAAAGGGCTCTGAGGCACATCATTCTACAGGAAATGAAGCGTCAGTGATGAACATCGGTTTCTCATTTTAAATATTAAAACAGGCCATAGGACTTTGCCCTTTCTAACTGGGACCGAAGAGACAATTTGAAAGGTTAATTAAATGACTGACACATAAGGGCGACATGGTGCAGGATCTGCAGAGTAAGGTCTGCCCATGGAAATCCATGGCTTTCAGTCTGCAGGCAGCAGCAAGAGCAGGACCAAAAGTCACATCAACAACATAAGGACACTCGGGAAAGTTGAGGCAAATCCACTAATGGTGTGCAGTCACCATGCAGGAGTCGCAGCACATTAAATCCCAGTGGGAACGCTCCCACGGGAGAGCACAGACACCCCCCTGGCTTTCAGCGCTGCTTTTCTCCTGAGCGTCAACATCCACACGCCATTTAATGTGCTTTAACTTGTGCTGCACACCCACCACAGGAAAACTTTCTGGAACTTCTCAAAGCAAGCAAGGCTGGTGGTTTTACAGCACACATCTCACAAGTGCTGTTTTTGTTTTCTCCACAGCCGAGTTTGCCCTGACAGAAGATTATTGGGTTGTGGAGGCATTGCTGGGCACACAGCAGATGTGATGGAAAGCACTTCAGCTCCACCAGTTCTGTCCTGAGAGCTCTCTGCAGCCCAGACCCCATAAGCCTTAGCTGAAATAAAACACAGCAGAACTTTTGTGTTTTACCTAACTTGGATACAGGACTGGTGAACAGCAGCTGAGCTGGAAACTCAAACTCTGACTGGGCTTTTTTTATATCTGTACCTTTATCCCCATAAAATTCAAAAGGAACTTTACCCCTGCCTGCAAAGGCAGCTGCACATCCCCTGGGCAGCCCCAACCCTGAGCATTTCCCATGAGCAGCACAGACCAAGGCAGGTGCATCACAGGTCAGCCCTTGCAATCACAATTCCTAGAAGTGTGAGTGAATTTTAAAATGAGGCAATTTTGACATTTGGAACTCAAATTTATATAGAATTTATGTGCATGCATATACACAACTTCTCCCTTAGTTTTATCTCAGTATGTATTAGTGACTGATGAATAAACACAAGGAATAATTATAAGATTTCATACACTTTTACATCACTTATACAAGTGACAGCTATTTTAGTAAGATTCAAGCCAGCATCTTTACAAAACTTTTTTTCTCCCTTCTTTTCTCTAAATTTTTCTCATTTTTTTTAAAAACATGCTGGCCAAGAAACTGAATTCCACACAGAAAAGACTGAGATTTTTCATCCAAGTCATTCAGTAGGGAAAAAGAAATCCATAAATTTATTTCAAGCTTGGATTCCTACTGCAACATCTTGAAATGCTCAATAATTCTATTAAAGCTTCGTAGGTGAGAAATATAATCTGCTATTCTGCTACTAAGGCTCCTCTATTGTAACACAAACAACAGGAGCAATTCTTTGAAACAATAAACAAAAAAATCCACTCAAGGCATTAAAAATAATATTTTGAAAGAGAAAAAGAATTAAATGTTGGAAACAATCATAATTATGTTTTAAAGAGAGGGTTTGATTGCGTAACTTCGGTTACCCAGGGCATAATGATTACCAAATTCATAACTCTTCCCCATCAGAGAGAAATGGGAAAGTCGTAATAATCTAAAAAATATTACAGTATCTTTCTCTATTTGGAGTGAATCAATGATATTTATAGCCCCAGAGGTATTGAATTTCTTTTGTATCAAAGAACACCAATAATAATGTACAAGTCCATTATGGAAGTGCATATCAAGAAAGTGAGCACTGTCTAAGACTACAAAAAGGGAGAAAGTCAAAACTCAGCCTGTGATCCCAAGAAAACATGTCAATCTTCTCCCACCACATGCAATGATCAAATAATCTTGCATGTTTGTAGCTCACTGTATAAAAATGGGATGAAAAATGGAGACTGGTAACTATCAAGACATTTTACAGATGGAAAACTTCACAGCCACACTCCACAAAAAAAATATCCTAAGCAGATTAGAGTTGGTTAAAAAAAAATTTTAAAAAATTAGAAATTTTATATATATATATATATATATATAAAACAACAGAAGGCAGCAAAGAGTTTGCATTGATTCTGGAATCTAAAGTAATTCCAAGGTACAAGCACTCCCTAAAAGCAGGATGAGAAAAGAGACTGGCAAAGAGGGAAGCACCTGGCCTGTTAACTGCACAGACCTCCTCAAGAACAATTTTTTGCTGGCAAGAAGAGCAGTTTCACTCTCTGGTTGCTCCCTGGCTTTATTCTCCCACCTCTGAAGAGTGTCCTCAGGCACCATCCAGCAGTTACAGAGGGACCAGTGGGAGTCATTAAAGTAATTAGAACTGCTTGAATGTCAGCAGCAGATGATGCCATGGAGGACAACGCATCCCTACCCTACTGTTAACATGAGATGTTAATTTTGTGAAATCTTTTCTTTTGTGTTCTGCTTTCTATGTTAACTATATAAAGCAGAGCCCAAGAGAAAAGACCTACAAAGATCTTGCCAAGCAAGGTACCCAAACGGGCCTGGTTACCATGGCATTGGCATCCAAGTGTTTGTAACCGCAAACCACCGAGCACCCTGTGTTAGCAGGACTTTTAAATACTTAGTACAGCACTCAGCCAACTCAAATAATGGGAATTTAAGTACATATAAACTTAGATTTAGCTCGCTACTTTGGAAAAATCAGCATCTAACTCGATCCCTGTTTTCAAGGATGAAAATAGCACCTCAGCTGAAGGCTATCATGGGCACTATGCAAATTCCAGACGGTGCTAAAATCAAGCTCAGCACATGGGCCTCACACCATCCTGGGGCAGCATATGCCACGGAGTCCACCACGGCTGCTACTGAGATTGGAGTCAACCAAGACAAGTTCTTTCAAGTGCTTTAATAAAGGAGAAATTTCCTATTTAGATGAGCAACAGATATTTGGCAGAGCTAAGCAAAAAGTGTTGCTGGTATTACCAATAAAAATTAAAAAAAACAGGCCCAGTGTACTTTAGATAGCCAAGGAGAAAGTGTTCTTGCCCCCCAAAATTTTCTGAGTGAAAGCATAAAACAGGCCTATGGAATAGAAGTGAACATATCAAGTCAGTACTTCATGAGCTATAAGCAGCATTGCTGACCTTCTAAAATAATAACTGATTATTGTGCAATTGTGAGAAGTCATTTCACTGTGAAAGAAAAAAGATCCTGGATATCAGAGAGGGCTAACACTTAAATCTATATGCAATATGAATTCATTTTGTTTCTCTTTATACTTTGCTATTCTTAGACAGATAACAGCTTCATGAGACCTGATTTATTGTCCATGTGTATCAAAATAGGAATGTGCTCTTACGTTTCAAAGCATTAAATGAGATTTACTCCACAGTAACTTCATTCTGCCTTACCGAAGCAGGATTTGCCATGCCCGGCACTTCTGCCACAATAGAAAATCTCCTCCAAGAAATGCAGAGCTTAGTGGAAAAGTTACTATTACCAGTGTCTTGATACTTAATATTGACAGCCCAGGCCAGCCAATGTAACTGGTCTATGACTAGAACTGTCTGGAGGAAAGAATGGATTAGAAGAGGGGAAACAGCAAAATAGAGCTTAAAAGAGGTGAGTGCTGTCCTCAGTACACCCGAGGACTCTCAGCATCCCAGGCTGCATCCCCGTGGTCCCCTCAGCCAAGGCTGCTCCCTGCCCAGTGCCAGGGCAGGAGGGGATGGGCACAATGCCAGTTTGGGCGGGGGTGGCTCGTTTTTTTCAAGATAAGCTATGGGCTGTGGTTTGGAGTTGTGCTGAAAACAGTGTTGATCATGCAGGGATGTTTCAGTCAGTGCTAAGCTGGCCTTACACCACTGAGGCCTTCTCTGCTCCTCACCCCACCAGCGAGGGGGCACACGAGGAGTCTGGGGGGACACAGCTGGGACAGCTGAGCCCGACTGACCCAAGGGGTATTTCAAACCCTATGGGCTCATGCTCAGCATACAGAGCTGGGGGAAGGAGGAGAAGAGGGGATGTTCAGAGTTCGGGCATCTGCCTTCCCCAGCCACCGTCACATGAGATGGAGCCCTGCTTTCCTGGGGATGGCAGAGCACCTGCCTGTGGGAAGTGGTTAAAGAATATCTTGCTTTGCTTGTATGCACAACTTTTGTTTTCCCTATTAAACTGTCTTTACCCACAGGTTTTCTTTCCCATTCTCTTCCCCATCCCACTGCAGGGGACGGCATTAAACCGTGACAGGCACAAACTGAAACACAGGAAACTCAATTTAAACATAAGAAACCACACAATTTCCACAGGTAACTTCCAGCCTCAACAACTTCATGGTTCTGTGATCTCCAACACATTTGTTTTTCACATATATGAGCATTACCAGCACAATATTTAATAACTGTATCCTTAGCTACATATAGATTTTGAATCCAATTTAAGAGAATGATAAAACATCCTAGATTTTAATAGGTCGTCACAGTGACAGTCAGGTCAATACAATCCCTGATTCATTACTCACACTGCTTCCTTCTGTTCTCAGAAAATAAATTGTGCCAAGAGAACATGTGTTTTATATCATTTTAACTGCTCTCTGTGTGTGTGTATATATATAACGTTATTTCACAACATTTCTGTGAAAGAAAGACTATATTTCCCATATTAGAAAAATCATGGAAACTTGGGGACACAGCTTATAATTTTATTTTCCCAAGGTTATATGTAGTTAGGTAATAACTGACACCATATTAATGGAAACAAACTAAAATGGCAACAATAGGAAAGCCTCCACACAGCACACACCCATGAAGTACTTTATTAGCTTTGGCAACTCTTTCAGCAACTTACAGCTGAAGTGAAAGTTCAGATTCTTATTCTGAATGCCTGTACAGTCCAGACCCTTTGTCTACGTTTTGTGTCAGGTGTTGCTCTGTACCTGTTTGCTTCTTGTTTCACTGCTCCATGAAGTTCTGCAACACTAAATGATATGGAAATAGCTACAAAATTATGCAGCTGGAAGTAGAAACAAGCTGTGTCCATCACTTCAAAGATGTGCACTCATGAAGCGATGCTGCTCCATACAAGCAGCATTTCTGTTCAGATTTCCTGTGTTTTAGATACTCAGGGATGGACCAGTACCTACTACAACACACCACAACAGCTGAACATTTTCATCCTGTTCTGCTTACGATCGAAGCTTCTTTTTTCTCCAAATCCCAGATCTGAGAGTTGCATGTTTTGCCTACAACAGGACCCAGCAGCATTTAACTTTACCTAACTATTTTCCTACTAATATTATTTTAAAGAGTTTATATAATAACAAATGGACTATCCAATATGTGCTTGATAATGGCTCAGGCAACCTCTGACAACAGGGTTATCACATCCATTTGATAAGCTTCATGGGAATCCATAACATTCCCCTGAACTGTCACCAAAGAACAGGTTGCAAGGGAACGAGGTCTTCCAGAGGAGCATATTATAAAGGCAGCTTTTATGATACACATTAATGGAGGTCAGAGGCAAGGCTACTGTTCTCATTTATGAAGGGAAAACACTAGATCATAATGATGCCATAAGGATGGGGAGAATAATAAAGTCATTTCCCTGGTTCAGGAAAGATTAGCACATTTTACCCAGTTAAGTTCTTTTCACTATAAAAGTACTGCCTAAAGGTGCCTTTAAGTATAGATTTGCAGACAGTCAGGAGTAGGTATGTGTATCACATCAAATTGCAGCAGGTGACTCTTTACCTAAAAGTTATTAGGAATAAATACCCCATCCAGAGCAGAAAATCAACTCAATGCTCATGGCACTCCTTGCTTGAGAAGATGTGGCTCTTGAGACCAGGGCAAACAAACAGCTCCAAAAGTGGACCAAAGCCTAAATTACAGTAAGTCTTAATTCCTGGCTTATATTAGGAAATTTTATATGGTACTAAAATGCACAGTGACAGTTCAAGCTTCATTTTGAGCCTGTAGATACAAGCAGCGACCCATGCCTTTGAGGTTATGTTAACCACTGCTAAGTGCGTACTTGTTACTCATACAATTCTTCTCTAAATTACTTAAGATAAAGGAAGCCAAGAAAGAGCCAGGTAGAATCAAACACGATTGCTTCCTATTAAATGGCTGTCAGTTCCACAGATCTCACCAACCTTGGATCAAAGGCAGTCACACTTGGACACTTTTCCTTTAATAGCTTCATTCATGCCTGGGCAGCACTGGGAGTCTTCAGCTGTGTTCTGATGCTATCTCAGCACTTGAATGAGCCCTGCACATTGTGGTGCTTTGCACCCTCGTTCAGTTCTGAAAGAAGCCTTCAGTTGGGTAGAGAAGCACACAAAACTCAGAGAACATCTACTCCCTCACAGGAGGTGGCAAGCCCAAGCTTGGTGCCATTTAAATTTGGAAAGGAAGAATGCAGACGTGTACAATATTTAGAAGACTTCTATAAAAATTGAGCATTGTCAATGAACTGCCCATAGGCCTATTCCCAGTGCTACCCCAGCTCAGAAATCCCATTTGAAACTGGCCACAAGAGCCATTAGAAGAAGCAGGTCCTAAATTGAGAGCAAGTCACCAGCTATTACAGCAGATTAAAGCTGTGTTCAACAGTAAGGTTAAAGCATGATGGCAAAAGTAACCAGGTCACAACTGTGGCCCTCAACCTAGAGCAGTACAACTCCCCAGGAGCAGCTGAAAATTCTTCTTGAAGAAAAGCAGAATTATTGCCCTAATTTAGAAGGGCCCTCAGACCGGCAGAGGTACCTGCCAGCACTGTGATCTCAGCTCTATCAGATAAGCAGACAGGAGAGCACCCCAGTGTATTCCATACATACACTTTATTAACTTTTACCAAAAGGTATTATAATTTGGAGGCCAGTATGCTGGGTTTTCCCACTTAAACAGGACAGAAAAAAGCCTGTCCCCTGAATATTCTTCTTGGCCATTCACTTCCGTGCCCCGCAAGAGAACACCCACTCTGCTCCCTCAGCATGCACCCTGCCAGTGCTCCATGTCTATGATCAAAGTTTCTCTTGGATTTCAGTGGGGACTTGGAAGCACAACCTTTAGATGTAAAGGAGTGTTAAAATAAAAAATAAAAACCACTGAACCCAAACCCCTCGTGTTTTGAAGACATATAGTAACTCCAAAGACTTGCCTAATACATGCACCAAATTTTACACCTCCAGGCTTTAGCTTATTAAATAGGGAAAAAT
This sequence comes from Corvus moneduloides, assembly GCF_009650955.1. NCBI lineage: Eukaryota > Metazoa > Chordata > Aves > Passeriformes > Corvidae > Corvus > Corvus moneduloides. Next base: position 10,798,362 of record NC_045492.1, read on the forward strand.
GTAAAAATGCATGACCTGGGTGAAAGTACCATTCTTTTCTGCTGTGTTCCCAAGTTTCTGAAGTTGGGGACTTTGTTCTTAGCAAAACTACTTTGGTAGCAACTCTGTCTCCACTGGATGAAAATCTGTGTCATGGAAAACCGACCTAGTTTGGATCCACTGTCCAGTTCTGCTCTAGAGAGAACTCTGATTACACTCAGAGTTATTCTGCACTTCTTTTGAGGGTTGAGGCATTCATATTAGCTATTAGATCCTTAGCAACGATCTTGCAGCTCTTGTGCTAACTCAGACTAGCAGATGTATCAAGGACTATAATTTCTAGCATTACACAAACCAATTAACCTTTGCCAGCGGTACGCACTGCAGAGAACTAAATATAATAAAACATTTTAAGAGTATTGTTTAATTCATACTCAGAGCAGTTTCTCAGAGGTAGTTATGAAATGATATGCACTGAATCACAGCATGTTACTACGATGTTCAGTGTTGCTCTATAAGGTTCAAATTAGACTCCCTCAGCTCCAAAAAACCATGCCCAAACCCTGGCATCTGTTTCACCTAGGTTAGCTAACTCTTCTGCAGATAAAGCCAACAAATAAGCACAGAGGGTACATGGAATTTAAAAAAAAATTTAATCTACATCTTAGAGAATCGTTCACTTCTACCCTGAGCACACGTATATATTTATATGTATTCAAAACTTTACTCATTTTTGGATTAACAAAGAATGTGTATCTTTAGTCTTTAAGAAACTGGAAAGAACAGCGGGTAGAAAAGATGTGTGTTTAACAAATGCCATTCTCAGCCTCTGAATTTGTATACAAAGATGTGCATGCAAGGCATTCATGGGATTCTCTGTGAAAAAGACACCTGGCAGTGCCAGATAAAATGTCTTATTGGTATGTATCTCATTGTATTGACAAAAAATATGCAATATACTTAATAGCCAAAAGATGAAAACCATCAACCCTTAACGTTTTCTTTCTGTAAACATCTTTAGAAAACACTGAAATACATCCAGGCTGTTCAAACAGGAGGCTCACACATCCCCAGGACCAGGAGGCACACATTTGGTACGACTGATGGCACACCTCCCCCAGAAGTTACACTGCCTGCAAAGGCAGACTGGAGCCTGATGAACCAAGTGGGTATTTGAGCCAAGAGCTCATTTGAACAACCTGAAGCGTGTATGCTCTCAAAGCAGTGTCAGCACACAACCTAGAGCAGATTTGCCAAAAGGAGATTAGTCAATTTCCTCCCTTTAACAAGTAAATTGGTTAAATCACAGTGATATCTTTGTGTCTTACTAAAGGTCTATATAGGATGTCACCCTTCCTTAACAAAAAAAGGTTCTCATCATGCTTCATCTCCAAGTGAAAAACCAAAAGCACTCCATGTATGAACTCCATGTTGAATTGCAGACAGCTGATTTGAATTTTAAGATTCAATATAAATTATCTCCTGCATGCACAGAACTACACAGAGCACTATCATCAATTATATGGGCTCAGAACATCACGTGGTGAAGTACCCAGCGCATAAATGGCACTTTTGGGTGTGTGTGTTTTCCCAAATCAGCCTTGTTTTAATTGTCAGAGGGATTATCTTGCTATAACAGTCTGTTCTGTTTGTTTTCTTCATGTTTATCAGCTATGAAGTGAAATTCCAATAATTGAGTCTATTCAGCTTCCCAGCCCCTCTTCAAACCCCTCCCCATCTTCAAAAAACAAACCCAAAAACAACCAAACTAGAGGGGGAAAAAAAAAAAGCTTCCAGCTGACCACTCAGGAGTATCTAATCTAACAGGAAAAGGTGAATCCTATATGACATGCATTTTGTGGTTGGGTTGATTGGAAGCCTGAGGGTGCAAAAAAGGCAGACCAAAATCCTTAACAAACCTATAAAGTGAAAAAAGCAACATCTGCCTATGGAAAGATAGGAAAAGCAGGGTCTAATACAGACTGACACATCATAACTAGTGTTTATGTATATTGCCAAAACCATTGCCCTCCGAAATTTCTAAGTAAATTTCAGTTTTAGTCTCTTAATCAGTTCAGCATTCTGCTCTTGTTGAAATGTCTTGTCAAAAGGCATTACCATGACTTAAAAACTTTAAGTTCAGAGGAGCGCTAGAGGAATTTAAGCAACATCTATGAAACATGGCACTTCTCATCTTAATTTTAAAACAGTTTTCACTTTCATGATATGAGGCACTATGTTCTGTGCCCTCAAAATTTACACCACCTCCCAGGGCTGAAATAAGAAAGTGTGTTGAATAATTCCTCTCTTATCACTTACTACTGAAGTGTAAAGTAAATCTGCTGCTGTTCAATAAAATTCCTCCTTGAAATCACAAGTCTCTCAGTTACTCTTTCTGTCTCAGTGGCATTGAGTATTCCAGGTCACTGCACAGGTTAAGTGAACAACCTCACAAATGCAGAAATAACACAAACTGAGATTGTTCCAATTTCCCCACCGTAGCACTTGAAAAAAAAAAAAAAAGAGAAAATAATCAGATCTACCATCTCCTTCCAGATCTGCACCCCGTGCCTTTTATTTATTTAAGATTTTTGTTCTTACAGCCTCCTTAATATGACTGGCTCTGCCTCAAGTGTTCATTTCGAAGGCAACTGCTCTGATCCGCAGCCTCCCCGCTCCCCGAGCATTCCTGTCGGGAAGGGCCTTCTCCAGGGCCAGTCTCATCTCATCAGAGCTTGGTTAAAGCTCTCTCTGATAACAGATTTGCTGAGTTCTGACACTCAGCATTCTGACACTTGGGGTTGTTTCCTCACCCCCCTCTCCCCACTTTTTTCCCCTCTGTACTTTAAGTAGTTCATTAACCCCACATAACTGCCAATTAAGAGATTTTTTTCCTTGAGAAGGAACATTCTCTCTATGAAACCCACTTAATTACAGAAAAATGCACAGCTTAAGTATAATAACCTCCTCTCCTGTTAATTCAGCTGTGGTGAATTTTGCATGCTCTATTTTATCCTCTGGTTATGACATAAGGGAATGCTGAAAAATACTTCTTTTCTTTCTCTTGATTTTTTTTTTTTTTTTTTTTTTTGGTTTAATTTTTTTTTTTTAAAAAGTTCCTGCAAGTTGGGTAAATCCTGAAGGCTTCACTCCTTTAGGGATTATTCCCACAGCGATCAGAAAGCACAACTTTGGGAACTGCTGTAGGTGTGTATTCTAAGAGAATCCACAGATCCCACAACTTTACTTGCTGAATGCTCACAAATACTTTATGTTTTTCTCCTAGACATATTCCTATAGAAAGAAAAGTTATCTTCCACTCACAGCATGCTCATGAGCCCAGGGAATGTATCCAGGCTGACACAAAGATGTAAGTGAACAGGTACAGGACCTCAACCAAGCTCATTCCCAGTAGGAGGCAAATATTTTAGTATCCTGTTCCCAAACTCCTGAAGAGACATATGGGACTATTCCCACAGCTTAAAGAGACTTTCCCTGTTGATCAGCAGATCTTCAAAGGACCAAGCAGCAGAGAGGCAGGAAAAAAAAAAGATTCACTTCTGCAGAAATATTACTATTTCTGAGACAACTTCACCTATTTGGCATAATTTGACCAGATGCAGTGGCAGAAAGGTGGGGGGTTTTAACAAAGCAAAGCTAGTTTGGGTGTAAGAGCATGTTTCCAATACTAGAAAAGCCACTGTTCTTGAGTTTGCTGAGTCTGATTCTCAGCTGGTATAAATTGATAATGTTGCTCTGATGTGGTTCTTTTTATGTCTGCTCTGCTCTCTGCAGTGTTCTTGGCACAAGGCGATTGCGGGGTTTGCTGCATGACCAGAGAGCACACGATTGATGGTGGGAGATAAGCAGAGAAATTAAAACTCATATTTAGCATTATGAACTCTGGAAAGAAATGTATGCAGATCAACAGTTATCAAAATACAGCCTCTAATAATAATAGAAAAAAGATGATACCATTTGAATGCATTTATTCACAGGCAGAGCACTCATTCCTGTACCTTCCCCTGGATGCAGGAATACAAGGGACAACCAACAGAAATTTTAAGTGGGATTAGGTGTAATACCCTTCCCATTAACTGTTACATGGGAAAAACACATCCAGCTCTTGTGCTGGCTCCTAATTTCCACAAAGCTTCCAGTATCCATCTACCCTGCACAGTTTCCTGTGGAATGACTCTCCCTCCTCCTCACAGCTGCTACATCTGCCAGCAGGTAAGGAAGATTCAAAGTGGTGCTTGGTCAGCATGACCTCACTCAGAGACAAAGCAAATGAGCTGAACACCTGCCCAGCGTGTTCCCTGTCAGCCAGAGCCCAAAGTAGCTCCCGAACTCCAGTTCCTACCGAGCAATGCAGCACACAAATCACCAGGTGGCCCTATTATGTAGCAGTCATTACCAGAGACATCCCAGCCCTGCATAAGCCCCAGCTTTCATGCAGTGCAACGCTGCGTGATTATTTGAATAAAAATGTTTCCCATGGAGACAGCTCCCCGTGGCTTACACCTTGTTGGGGACAAAAGAAACGATCTGGAGATGCTGTTAACCTCTGGAAAGATGTGAGAAAGGCGCAGCTAAAGGCAGAAAAGTGAATGGCTGCAATGACTAATTGCTTAGTGCAGAATCCGCCGTGGTTACCAGCATATAAACTCTGCCTTTGGGCAATTCATTTAGGGCTTTTCCCCCTTCAGAGCCTGAAGTGGGATAGCCAAGATGGGAACTGACCCTGTTCACAATTTGTAGGAGGGCATCCTGTATGAAAACAAAAGAATTTGTCATACAGTATCTTCCCAGCCATTTTACTGGCAATAGAAGCAATTTGTTTCATATTTTTGGTAATCGGATTTTAGCTCAATATATGTGCATATAAACAATTCTCACTGTGTATTACAAGTTTAACTACTCTAAGCTTGGATCTTCTACAAAATTATATATGCACATAAAAAAAAAACCTTCCTATTCTTACATCCCAATTAAAAAGGAACATATTTTCAAGTGCATTATCTCTCTCCTGTGGACCCAGTCACTAAAATGTGCAGCAAAAGCAGTTGGATTTACAGCCCTGGACTACCTGGAGACAAGCATCAAATGACTTCAAAAGTGGCACCAGCGCTACCTTTTTATACTGTCAATTTACCTGTGTGGGTTAATGTGAGCAGTCAGTGCATAAAGCTGAACATTTGTGTAAATCTTTACTTGGTCAGGACTTGGCCAACAGTTGCAAAAGTAGCTGCCATAGTTAACGTCAAGAAATTTTGAAAGGACAGGATTATGCACAGTTAAGTACTTCCTCCTTCAGGCTGTAAAACACCAACAAAAGAACAACGCATCCCTGGGTCTGTCCAGATGTGCTCCCTCCAAGTCACTTGGCACACACGGTGAAGGTGAGCTCATTTCCCCACGATCAGGAGGCACTGATGGAACACAGAGACCACTCTAACTAAAAAGAAAACCTCCAAGGGCCAGAGATTAAATTCTATTTGCCTCAGGTCAAAAGATCTACTGTAGTCCCCAGTGACCATTTGTGTACATCACAAAGCCTTTGCACAACTCAGCAGAACTGGCAGCCACAGGAGGAGACTTCAGTGCTGGAATTCCAGAGGGATTTCAATGCAGAAGTGAGATGTTTTAGCTCAGATTAAGAAAGCTTCTTCCTCATTTGCATCTGCCTGTAGCCTGCCTGTGTGAACCTGAAGCATGTCAGGGGCAGCCAAGAATTGCACCAACACGTAATAAGAAAATAGCAAAACATGAATTTATCATTCCACCCTCTTTTATGTCAAAGGGTCCCATCAGAGCAAAACATGAGATGTACTTCAGTGGAAAGTCAGGTCTCGAAGTGAGCTTCTTGGATTACCTCCCAAGTCAGAATCTTGCCCTGTGTATAAGATATAAATCACTAATATTCTCTCATGTTACAGTAACATTTTAATTGCATAGCATATTTTAATATACTCAGGTTAGGTTTTAGCTAAGTTGACTGTGTTTCTTGATTTCTTTGTGGTATTTAGCCATTTATTATAAATTGACATGGTTATTTCTCAAAGTTTCATTTGCATATCTTCATTTCCTTGCTTAATATAGACTCAGAATTTGATGAACATCTGCAGATACACAGACATCTCCACATACAGGAGACAGAACCTTAACATCCAATGCAGATGTCAGTGCCCTAACACAAGAAGTAGCATCCCAGCAGCAAAACAAAGCCAAAACAAGTGTCAGAAGAAAATCATATTAAAATTCATACCAGCACTGCCCAGAGAAGATTCAACACTTGCAAGTATATTGGTATTAGACAATACAGAACACGCATTATGACAGAAGTCTTCCCTTTTTTATGCAAGTGCTTCTACCAGAAAAAAAAAAAGAGAATGCATCTGTATGCAAGAAGTGGATGTCAATTCTGATACACATGCTTTATAAGAGCATAAAATGAAAATGCACTCTGCTTGCTCTGCCCTGCAACACCTGTTAATGCTCCCATCTCAGCAGTTATGAAAATCAAACCCAGAGAAATAACCAATGATTTCCAAACCTTCACTTGAATAGAAAATAAGGTTTCTTTACCATTACACTGTAGTTTCTTTTATTTTTTTTTTTCTTGAACAACACAAAAAGAATAATGATCCTACCAATGAGGAGCCCTTGTAATACCTGTGGTTCATTAAGCACCTCAAGTTCATGCTGGCAGAAGATACTCAAAGCCATACATGTTATCCCTCTAACAGCACTATCCTTTACATCTTTTTTATTTTTATGAAAAGATACGAAAAGAAATCAGAATCTACTTGAGGTCACAATGATAAGCAACAATACCTACACAAATTAAGTCACACCCTTGTTGTCCATGCTGAGTAAGGGCTGGAGTGCCCAGCAGGGATTTGATCATGGTCTCTATCAGCCAACTATGCTGTACCCTTACTCAGACATTTAGCTAAAAATGTTTCAACATTGGCCATACTCCAAATGTGGTTTTTTCTGACTCTGGCTTTACACCCACAAACCACCCAATGTTCACGTTTAAGAAAAGGAATCTTAGCATTTGTTTATACTTTGCTCTCTCTGTCATCCCAGGAAAACCATCTCAGTGCACATGAAGTTGTCTGTTCATTCTCTCCCGTATTTTTTGCACAAGCTCAAAACATGATGGTCTCACTCGTGCTGCTGCTTGGAGACCCTGATGGGTCCTGCTGTGGAACAACAAAGTCAAACTGAACTGGGAACTTCCCAATCCCAAAATCCTTCCCTATAAACACAGGCTCCAGCTTGACCACATGAGCTGGCTTGTAGGCGTTGCAAGGTTGGGTGCTCCAGCTGGATAAAGAACTGGGGTCTATTTTTAGGATTACAAGCATGACTCCTTCTTGCACACAGCCCTAGCGGAGTCCTCACTGGCTGATTCTCAGGCTCAAAGCAGAGTTCCTTAGAAATCTCACCTACAGAAGAGCAAGGGGGAGTGTTGTGCATAAAAATAATTTTAAAAAACATCTGGCATTAGGGTTAACAAATACAACTCACACTGACTGGTCTGGGAAAACAAAGGCTAGGCCAAGAATACACTGTGGGACAGAACAGTTGTTACATAAAGAGCTGCTCGTGTTCTCCAACTCAGCTAATGTAATGGGGGAAAAGAAAGGAAGTGGAAAATGGTCCCTGTCATAGTGCAGCTTGTCCTGGATAATGAGGCTAACGTGGAAACTTGTAATGTAGGATATTAAAAGCTTTAATTATTTCCTTTCCCCCCAGTCGGATGGCATCTACCTGTAGACATCAAGCACGACCTTTGTCAAACCCATGCCTCCCTCCTCTCGGCACACACCTGCTCCTGTGCTGAAGCTTCCCGAGGAACCCCAGGGCTGGGGACATTCCCTCCTGGAGTATGTGAGGCATGAACACTGCACTGCAATAAAGCAATCCATCAGCACACAGCTCCCACCACAGCTCTGCCAGGCCTCTTAATAAGCTGTTAGTGACAACCACTCCACGTGTCACATCCACAGTGAAAAGCAAATTACGAGGGATCAGAAGGTTTCTACTTGAACTCGGTGATTCCCAGGAAAAGTCATCATCTCCTCTCCCCTGGACTTAAAGTTAAGTAAACTCAAAGGAGTCTGAAGGTTCATGTTTCCTAATGATTTTATCGCATGAATTATGGGGCAGGAAAGCTGTTCCAGATGCTCCAATGTTCTTATATAAAACTATTCCCAATACAACATTTTCCTCCTATGACTTGTTTGTTGTTGGGCTTATTATTTTTATTTTGCAGTTCATTCTCAGGACGTGCATATTCTCTTTGAATAACAACTTCAAAAATGAAACTCTGCTGTTCGCAGCAGCAATCACAGCACATTCCATTAAAATGGAGCTTTTAACAATATCTGTGATTAAATCAATTTTGTTTGCCCTTTTTAAAATACTCTGGAACTCTCAGAAAGCATACTGTATTCATTTATTTCCAAGCCAATGTAGCAAATACAAATGAAAATAAAATGACATTATATATTTTGGGAGATTAGACATGAAAAAAGCACATGTAATTAACTGTACCTGGCTGGACAGTAAATGACAAATAGCTCCAGCCTGCCTTTGCGTATAGAACTCTTGATTTTCTATTTTGTGTAATGTCTCATAACAAATAACAAAACATTCATGAAAATCAACATTCCTGCTGCATCAGACCCCAGGATTACCTACTGAAATATCTCGTAGAGAAACAATTAAAAAAGCATCTATTTAATCTACTCAGAAAAAGAATATTTTGAATCATGCCTAACTGTTGCAAAAGGTAGGTTTTTAAGTCTTAGAAGTAAACTCTGCAGCTCAGAAGCCAGAGTTAAACAGACGTTAAGCCAAAACAACACTACCTGAAATTTTCCCCAAATAATCCATTAATCATAGTAATACAGGAGAGTGGCAGAGAAGTAATAAAATTATCTGTTACAGAACTGATTCACAAAGGAGGAATGACTAACACATGACCAACACATGACCAGCTACTCTGATTAGTGCTCCTCAACCTGATGGGAGTGGGATCAGACAGCAACAACATCGCAGTAACACAGCCAAAAAAATCCTGTCACCTCAGCTGCCATGAGGCAACACAGCAGACCTTTGCTATAAATCAGATGAATTTGAGTCTTCAGGTATTTTTATTTTAATAACTTCACCAGCAGTGTCTTCTTTTGGAATTAATATATCTGCCTTAGTGGTTTTTAGTTTTCCTTGTAAAACAATGACAGCTAATAGCAAAGCACTGTCATGTATCCTGACTAAAGGTAATGTATATGTGACAGCTGTGTGATCATCAGTAGGAAAGTATTTCCACAAGACAAAAGGAATAATTAAAATGAGCCTGCAGTCCTGGCTTTGGATTTAAATGTTTTAATTTGAAAGAACAATGGCTCCTTGAAGCTCCTTCCCTACCAGCTCTGACAGCCTATCATCTCTTAACCAGCCCTAAGTAACAGTTGTGCAAGTCTGAGCACCAAACAGCAGATTATGCCTGATAATCCTTAAAACAGCACCACTGCTTCCAGGAGAGCACTGGAGATGAACCCAGCTTTGCAACCTTTTGAAGCATTTATTCCACTAAAAAAAAAATCCTTGGAAATGAAGCTAATGAGAGAAACAGCGAGCCTGGATTTTATTTAGGTGTCTTTTCACATGCAGCTACTTGGTGGTACTGCACAGCAGAGCCCTGAGCACCCTGTGTGTGTGAGAGGACTAACACAGACTCTTCCACTGCTGAGGGGCTCCACTTTCCGTCAAACAACCACCCCAGAACTCATACAGGCTCCAAGGCAGTGGGGATGGCACAGGGATGTACCTGTATTCACCTCTGAGTCAGGTGATGTGAATAGCAAAAGATTTGCAACCACAGCCCAACAAGCGTTTGGCATTGAAACACAAGGCTCCACTCAAGCAGCAGCCAAAGCTTCTAAAAGTCTGATTTTTCCATTAAAAGCCAACTTCTCCTTCCTACAGGAGATTCTGCTTGAAAACAATTTGATTTATCTAGATTAACAAATGTTTTAAAGAAAAGAACTTGCTTTTTTCCCAGGACAAGGTGTAAATGAACTGTTTCCAACATGTTGCAGAATTCCTCTCCTATCAACTCTTCTTCTGAAGAGGATCATCCTCCCACTGATGCTGGTGGCTCCAGAGCCACACAGGCAGGAATCTGCTTCAGATTAAGAGATTCTGCATTTTCCCACTCTCTTTTGAGACAGACATAGAACGAAACAGTAGTAAAAATGGCAATTATTTGCATGAAAGGAGAAACTCCAAGTCCACATCAAAAAATACAAATGTGTGCACGTCCAGAGTGTTTTCCACCGAACTGCAATGCAGAAGTCAACACCCACAGGAGCAGTCCCCATGACCACACTGCCCCAGGAGCCAGACTGAATAAATAACATGGAAGACACATAAATTGATCACATTTCAGTGACACAAGTGTCCCAGGAAGAGTTGCAATTCCAAAAGTTTTTGGATCCTGCTTCCCCTGCTTCTCTGCTTGCATCCTTTTATGAGAGAGCAAAAGGAAACAGAACAACACAGGTTTTTAATATAGCAGATGTTTCAGAGGGAAAGGTGAATGATTCAATCAAAGATTGAACCTTGTCAGCCAGCGAGGCAATGTGTCACCTGGCTGAAACAAAATAAAACATCCTACCACTGCTGAACTCTCTTTAACCACACAGATAAAAGGCATTTTTTTCCAAATTTAGAATATATGATTCCTAAAAGAAAACACTGCTGTAAATATTTCCTTTAAATAAACACTTTGATTTGACAGACTTACTGGTGGTTAAAAAAAACAAAAACATCACAGGGAAGTAGAAGAAGAAATAACCAATCAAAGTATTTTGCTGTGATTTGGGATTTTGGCTTCATTTAGATGTTTTAACTTTTCTGGTGCCTGAATTATTTATTTCTTCTCCCCTTCAGGGCATGCACATAGTGTTTCAAAAACAGTAAGAAGAGTAATATCTTCTTTTGTTTCCTACTCAACTGAACAAGAACCAGAGTAAGACCTTGGAGAGCCTGGGGGACAGGACTAAAGCAGCAGACAGAGCTGGGAGCCGTGTGGGAGAGGAGGCGCATCCCAAACCAGGGTTCTTTTTGGGTTTTGGGTTTTTTATCTGCATCCTCAAGGTTTCTTTCTAAAGATCTGGGTTGTCCTGCAGGATTTTGGAAGGGGTCTCAGGCACTGCCACGGTGTGAGCATTGAGCACTGGCTGTGCTTCCCCAACAACAGAACTACCACCAGCTCATTAGAGCCCAACCCACAACTCCCACACCCTTCAATGGGTTAAGATTTCACCCTGAAGGGTTCTGCAGAAGCCAATTTCTCTGGTTTTCCACATATATTGACCAGTTCTCAGGCCAGTGTTTGCCATGGCTGCTGCAGAGGAGAGCTCACTACGATAAACATTCCCCACACGTTAGTGAAATACAGACACCCAGATCTGCAATAAATTCGCACTGAAGGTGATAAACCATAACCACAAGCCAGCATCAATGGAAAGCCAAGTTTCTCTTACTCCAAGCATGACACTCAGCAACTTTTCAAGGGTTCAATAAAATATAAAACTCTCCCAAAGAGTACTCCACATACGTAATGTTTTCCTTTTGCTGAAAAATGCATCTTATTGATTTATAATGTACTCTCAAGGAGAACAAAACCTAGTCTATAAAAGTAAAATTTAGGAGAAAGCACAAGTGTTGTAAAGGAAACTCCATACCATTAGTGACAGGGATACATATTCTCATATTTTCTGATGGACACATTGTGCTCTAACGTTGTTCTCTTCACATAAATAGGAAATAAAGGACAAAAAATGCAAAAATAAGTGTTAAAGGTAGTCAGTACCTCTGCTATAACACACAATTTAAACAAAGCTTGCTATTTAATAAACTGGAAGCTGTTAAAATACATTTATTAAAAGTGTTACAGAATATGATGTGAACCTTAAATATGCATTTGAAGAAACCAAGTTGTTTGCTCTTCTTGAAACTGAATTTTTTTAATATTTACCACATTTTCACAGGACTGTAATCAAGACTTGAGCATCTCCAGAACAGTATTGCTTTTGTTTTTCTTCTCTTAACATCAACTCCTATTTCGATAAATTTTTGTTTACAAAGTGTTTTATCGACCTAAAGTGCAAGGAGTAGCTCAGGATGGGTATGGGAAAAATGTTTTTCATTCTTGTTATTCCATCAAAGCCATGTTTATGTGTATGCAAAGGAACAAAAATCATCTCTACCTTGGGAAGAGATCTGTGTTGATGTTATTCAAGCCTACACTGTAACTGCATTTGTTCTCATAATAACACAATATAAATGTGTTACTGTGTTTAGCACATCAGCACACCAGAAAGGGCTTTTATTGTAAAACAACCCAGAGCAATGCCAAAGAGTCTGCAGATAAAATAGCCCTGATACTCATTTCCTAAGGAAAGTTTATTGAAGTTTACAACTGTGGTGTAAAGGACTAGCAAAATAATTACATGTGAGAGAAGGCCATGCTTTCCGGCTCAAAGACATGAAACATCACCCACAAAGCCTCACCCTCTTTAAATACAAATATATAAGGTATAAATCTCACATTGAAGACTTTTTGTAGGAATTGTTAGGTGGTATATTCCAAGATGAGAAAGGTGTAACTCCTGAACTCGCAGAGATCTTGGTATATACGGCCCTGACTGGGAGTGCTTTTAATTATTCTTGATTTATGTTACGTGCCCCAGAAGACACACTGAGAATTCTGGATAAGCTGTAATTCCAGTTACTCCTGCCACCCCTCCCAGTCTGTCCAGCCTCTGCTGTTCATGGCAATTCACACTGCTATAGAAATTCTTTAATTTTAACAAGTTAAAAGTCAAGGGTGCATCAATCCAGCAGCACTGCCAAACAGATCAGATTAAGAATGCAAGGAACAGCCATATCTGCACTTGTGGGAGCACTAGCTTTGCTAAATAAATATAATCAGAAAACATTGCCAAAATTGGAAGCCTTTGAGTCTGCAAGGTACAGGGAAAGCTGATTCATCTGCATCCTCTAACAGGTGAGAGAAATTAATGGAATGCCCCACTGGAAGCAGGATTCCTCTACCAAATGAATTCCACTCAGTGTTTTCAGAGGTGGTTGGTTTGGTTGTTTGTTTTTTTTTTTTTTTTATTTAAAACATACATTTGCACAGTTAAATTCCCCACAAACAGCATAAATTTCATAGTTGATAACATCTGTAATTAGACTTTGAAATTCACGCTGCTATTAGCTGGCAAAAGTTTTGCCTGAAAACACCATTTAAGCTGTTCTCATTTTTTCAAACTATCAAATTTGAAAGCCTATTACATGAGATGAATTTTTCTTGAAGAATAAAACTAAATTGAGTTTATTTGAAAGATCAAACTGTAAGGACAAGATTGAAATAAATGTTTGGTTGCATCAAACGACCTGCTCCATAAATCAAGCTCAAAGAAGATTATAAACAGAGAACATGCACCAAACCCTCCCCCCCCCCCAGACTCCAATTCCTCAGATTTGACCTAAGAAAATGAAAACCATAAGAACGAACCTGCATGGTTAAAAGCAAAGTGGCTGCCAGAGAGCTGAGAAATCATCAGCTAAAACACATTCCCTTAGTCAAAATTCATATCACGGAGCACTGCAAGTGAGGGATATCCCCAGTGCCAACTTCAGGGGTACAACACCAGAGCCCCATTATTGCTGTATTTATCAGGAGCAGTTTACATCTGACCTGAAGACATGCCAAGAGAACGGGTGCACCTTTAAATGTTCTCCAAGGGCTGCATAAATCAGCATAAACTGCATAAACTCCCCAACAGGAGCTGTAAATCCAAAGCCTCCCTCCAAAAGCCGTGGCGGTGCTGGTGCTTTGGGATGCTGGTGCAGAAGGGAAGCAGGGCTATTTTAGTTTTCATCCATGACTTTGTGCCAGCCACAAGTTTTGTTGCTTCTCTAGCACACTTTGCTGTCTACCTCTTGCTTCTAATGGCTCCATTTGCCTTTTAGCCAGGCTTTTCCACAGATCCTGATAGTCAGTTAACTTTCTGCTCGCTGAGTAAACTTCCCAGGATCTTTTACAGCACACTGCATTGTGCTTCAATGTAGAAGAGAAATAAAAAGACCCTAAATCCTTGTTGCAAATCTTCATTTTATAATCCAAATGAATTTTTCACAGACAGTTTCTCTGTATTCAAGTAAGATGTTGATACAGAGATACTGCACTAGCAGCGTTATCTACTTTATTATGTATGGGTGGACAATGTGTGCTGGTCCAGGAGTTGATCCCAACAGCCCCCCACACACACAATACAAGCAGTAAATTATTTACAGGGTATTTTTCCATGGAGTGAAGTGCTTAGCAGAAGAAGTACTTCTATTTGAATAATTAAAAAACCCTTTTTCCTCTCTGCCCTGCAAGGCTGGATCCCAAGTCCTTAGCCTGGACCCCTGTTTCTCCTCCATATGGTATGTTCAATTACCATTTAGTTTTCGAGTGCTAATAGTGGCCCATAACTTCAAGTACTGCTATTTAGAGTCAGTGCCTTTTCCCTGATTAATTACTATGGAGAGATGATACCTCTGGGAATCAAATACATCGTGTGCTAAACTCCAGAATAGACAGTTCTTGTCAATAACACATCCAAGCAGCTTAAAACTTCAATAGCCTGGTTTCTTATATACTGTAAGTGGTGCTGAATATTCAGTTTTATTTCTGTTTCTCTGCCAGTAGGAAATAAAGAACACACTTTTAGCTAAATGAGAACTGAAGTGCATTGGAAGAGTGCTATAAATTATATGCAGGCCACCAAATAAAATTCAATTTTCAGGTAATGTGAAGGTGTAATGCGTCTGGAGAAGCTGTTTTGCATATCACACACGACAGCAGGCAATAAGGAGCGGGGAATGACTAAAACCTGATCTGTCACATGCAACTCTTTGATTGTTCCCCCTACTTTACCTACTCTAATCGCGCTGTTGCAGTGTTGATTCAGAACACGGCGGCCCATGAAAAATGTCACCGTTCTGTCGATGTTGCGGATCCGCTGGCAATTTCAGCAAGCACTGGATGCACATAAAGGGTGATAAGGCACTATATCCTGCCATGCTCAGCAGGTTTTCCATTTCCTCCTGCAATTACACATCAAACTGTTTTAGCTTCACAAGCTTCGGCACTATAAATGGCCTCAAGGCAGAAGTCTGCTCCGCACACTGATGAGTCTATCTTCAAAGCAGAGTGCAAACTCAGGTTTTGGGGAAAGAGATTTTTTTTTTTTTTAAATACCCTTTTTCCAGAGCTTTTAAGAGTTTACTTAGAGATTATACCTACCATTATCTCCGTGTTCTCCAATTAACAGGCAGTTTTATATCAACATTAACTGGAGCTGCCTCTAAGAGGAGGTGAAAGCCATGCATACACAAGAGCAAGCCACCGTCTGCACAA
Organism: Corvus moneduloides; assembly: GCF_009650955.1. Classification (NCBI taxonomy): domain Eukaryota; kingdom Metazoa; phylum Chordata; class Aves; order Passeriformes; family Corvidae; genus Corvus; species Corvus moneduloides. The sequence continues at coordinate 10,813,840 of NC_045492.1, forward strand.
GAACCCTGCTCACAGCATGACGTCTCTACATAATGGGATTTTTCTTTAGCTCCGCCTTCTATTTCTTCCTACAAGACTACCTGGAATTCCAGACTGACAAAAGGCAGAAGAATCTGGTTCCCAAACATTCAAAACTTTGTCTCTCACTACAGCAATGCTGCCAGAACTGTATCTTTCTCCTGTTGCTCCATTTAAAGCAATTCATACATTCTGGTATAGATATCTCACACTGATACTAACAGGGAAACAAGGCAATGTTAAAAGTTATTGTTCTCAATCATTCTGGCACTATGATCTGCTCAAATTCAGATATTTAACCATATAAAAGCAGCAAATCCCAGGATGAGCAAAACAACTGCGGTAGCATCCATGGACTCAGGCAGAGGACAAATCCCACCCAGAAATCACAGCTCTCACCTACTCACACTTCTCATGTCAGCCATGAGAAGTGGGATACTGCAGAAGTCATAACCCCAGCAACTCATGACTCATGAAAAACACACAAAACTCCTTCAGGTGCTGCCAGCTGTAGGACATGCTGGTGGCTTTTCCCACAGCCCATCCCGGGGATACCATTAATGCAATATCGGCACAGAGAGAAGAAACCACCACAGAACACAGTTCTCCTTCCCTACTTGTCCCCCCAGAGTCACACAGCAGGGACCTGAGCCACTCAAATGACACCCTTTGCCCAATGACAGCAATGACAATGAGACGAGTCCTGGGACTGGCCTGAAATAATAGTTGGTTTGTGTGCCCTCCACCTCTGAGACAGCATGACAAAAGGACTGTCAGAGAAAACGTGAAGCAGCAGCTTTAGCCACTGAAAATGAATAGGAACAAACAGCTCCTTGCACACCATAACTGACAGCTTGTTCCTGTGCCTCTCCAATGACCCCATCCGTGAAGAACATGGACCTTTTATAATATGCCTCAGGGTGTATTATCATTCATTCCCAACCTTTGAAAAGCTCAGCTGTCACTGTTGCCTAAAATGGGCTTTAGGATCTTCAAAAAAAAAAGAAAGACAAAAAATATTCTGAACTAATTATGTTTAACATACACTTAATTTTGTTATTAAATCAATTATCAAAGCATATGCAGGTATGTCAACCCTTCCAACCGGGACTGCAGTGCATCCACTCTAAAACAGGCTTCAGCTTCCTCAACAGCAAAGACCTTTCAGGAGGGAGTTCAACAGCTTCAGGCAGCACATCCAAAGCAGCAAAATCCTTACTCAGATGATCCCACTTGTGACTCCAAGATGCCCCCATTTATGCACAGAGAGCACACACAGGACTCCAAAAACATCAGCACTGTCAACCAAACCAGTTTCACTGCCAGGACATAGAAGACAGCAAGGAGGGCAGAAGAGGGTGTTCAACACCTTAATAAAACTTAATAAAGCTTTGAATATTCCTGTGTTGGTAAGTAAAGCACAAGAGCAGTGAACCAAGTCAGTAATGAGCCTAAATGGGAGCGGAACTGCTGGCACAGCAGGAAACTCAAGTCAACACAGGGAAGATTTATTTACCTATTTGATGGTGATCTACACCTTGGCAAGAGCAGCATCTGCCCTGAACGTTTATCATCATTGCTACCTGCATCTCTGACTCCTCCTTTGCCGTCCCATGATGAGATACTTGTACTCACTGCAAAGACATGTTTGGCATTGATTGCTACATGAACTTAACTACATGCTGTTTGTAATAAAATGACTATTTACTTATTTCTTGGCATCTTCTCTTAGGCGGCACTGCTACAATACTTGCTGTAATTCTCAAGTGCTGCTCCAGATTGAAATCTCATCCAGGATAGGAAAAACCCCTTCAAAATTCCAAAAATAAACAATTACTTAAGTGTGGCTGGGCAGGCTCTTTTAGTAATTTTTTTTGGCTGTTGTCATTTTTTAACTCTGAAGATATTTGCTGGTACTTCCATTCAGAACTACAAAGAAGAGAATTCTTTGGACGAAAAAAATGGATGAAATTCTGCAACAAGACGCAGATGGAGGACACCAATGTGAAATAAAGACCATGCTGCTATCAATAGGAGGACTAAGTCGAACCAATTTTGTATGTATTAACAGCTGTTTCTGCATAAAATCCATTTGCAAAGAAACAAATCAGGACTCACTAATTAAATACTTGTTTAAAAAAGCCTCATGAAATGTCATTTAACAGGGACTTCTCTAACCAGTGCCAAAACCAAATCCAAACCAATGAGAGCCACACCACCCTGAATGTGTTGAACGTGAAGTGGGTCCAACCTTGTGAAGGAGACCTCAGTGCTGTTTACAACACATCCTCCCACAGGAAAGCTTCGCTGATTAAGGAGAAAAATTAAGCCCTGAAGATCTCCTCATGAAGAGGAGTCCAAACAAGCCATGGTCAGAATTAAGTGGCCTCTACTAAATTTAGATTGTATCATCTGTGAATAACCCTGCTCCACCACAGTTAATAGTGTGGTTGCTGCTCCAACTTCTTTTTAGTTGTGGATGTTGGTCAAGTTGGTATCAATCAGCATAAAGCACAAGAGCATCCTCCCATCTCCAGCTTCTCAAAAAAGCTTTATTTTAAAGAGTCTTTAATGGACTATTAAATACAGAGGAAAACTTCACCACGATCACTCACTTAACCAAGGAACAACGAACATTTTCAAGCAAATCACTCACCAAATCTGCATCAGTAAGTGATTTCAGGGAGTAGCTTTGCTCATGTTATCCTAATGTGAGCTTTCCCTGATCCATCTGCAGTATATCTGCCGGAACAATTATGTCAAGCACATGGAAACAAAGCTGGCAGGAGGAGGGGACAAAGAGACAGCAAACCCCACCAGCTGAATGGGATGTAGAGTTACAAAGACAGCACCTACATGAAGCTGCAGAGACCAACTACTAAATGTTCAGCAAAATAAAATGCTGTTTCTCTGCTGTTTACATATTATGATTATTTGAAATTCAAGTATGCTTACAGAACAGTTCAGCTCCTTCAAAGCATCAATTGCAAGAGATGATGCTCAAGTCATTTCTATTACCTTGACACTGTTGACAAGTGCACCACTGAACGATTTTATCACTGTACAAACTCATCATAACCATCAGCACACCACTACTGGTAACGAAAAGCACTTTATGAAGTGCCCTGTGTGAAATCTAAAATTTGATATGGCTCCTATCTGACAGCTATCCTGTATTAAACTCACCTTCTAACTACTCTTAAAGCCAAGCAAGTACCCAAGTAGCCTTGGATACCTGCGCTGAGAATAATTGAGCAGATGGAGTCCAGAGAAGCTAAACAACACTGATATTAAGAGCATCTAAGTTCATACAGAATATTTCCTCCAAGTACAACGTGTTATCTTCAGATGCTACATCAGCCCTTTATATGAATTCCGACAGGCAGTGAAGATTCACATGCGGTGACACCTGAAAACAAAAATTAATGCAGGTGGTTTTCCTGCCTGAACGTATGCTCTGCAGCAACGATACACAGCTCTTAATCCTGCTAAGTGCAGCACACAGTAATGCTAGGAAATTATGAGTGCACAGACATCTTTATGTTTTGCCTACTTGGCAATCTATGTTTTCTGTACACAGATTTATTTGTACGTGATCCATATGCATACTATTCCCAGAGTTTGTGTAAAGCCATACTTCAACAGCAAACAAAATAAAATCACTGCAGGTGTGGTGAAGGGCAAAAAAAGGGAAGGCTGGCACACAGTGTAATTCAGACAAAGAGCTCGAATTGAACCTAAACTGCAGGAAATAATAGAATTGGCTCCAAAATCAGACAGACCGCTGATACTCAAAAAGTAGAGAGGCTTTTTTATTTGTGGTTGTTCTTTTTTTTTTAATTATCATTACTTGCTTCTTTCTAGAAAAAGCCCCTTTGGGTAGTTTTTGCTACTGAGGAGACATCATGCCAACAAAATAGGCAAAGTTTGGCCTATAGCTCCAGACCTGGCACTACTGGGTACCTCCAGCTGCTCAGTTCATGATTCTTCCCTTCAGGACTCAGTCACCTCTGTGTGAAACACGTTCTTCATCTTAAGAACATCTAATCCACCTAAAGGTTATAAATGATAAAACAAGGAATCAAAACTGAGGTACTGCTGGATGAGTCAGGCAGTGGATCCAATTTGCATCATGCAAGCAAACAAAACTTGGGAAAATTGAAGCCTGGAGAAACAACGACACCTTCAACATGTGCATTTCTTGCTGTTTAATCAGAACTGTTTTCATTTCTATTTTTTGTGTATGTTTGATGCAATTACTGGAAAAGTTTTTAGCTTGTTATGCAGGTTGTCAGAAGAGATGATCTAACAGTGCCTCCTGGCCCTAAAATCTATGCATCTTTGATATATTTCTCAGGAGCTGGTGAAATATTACCCTTACTTTTAAAATGCCTAGGCATACACTTCTCTGGCAATCTGCAAGGTATTACTCACATTTCATTTACTTAATACTCTATCTTCCCAACAATTTGAAATAAACTTTCTATGAGGGAGGCATGTCAGTGTATGCTCTCTAGTACTTCTCTGAAATTAAATTCTAATTGCAGGGTGTTATCTGCATCAAACTGAGCCTTTTAAACTGTAATATTCAAAAAAGCTAAACAGTCTTGCTGAGATGAATCCTCCCAAAGAATGGCTGGTCCCTGCTTCTGTCCATCTCACTCTGGCTGTGACTGACTGGATGGACGCAGAAGATGATCAACCTCCTGATCCCACTCTCACAGCCAGGGCAAACACCACAGTTTCATACAAATGTGCTTCTTTCTGCCCACATACAGCATGGGTACAGAGACAGATTGGGACTGGGAGTTAAATACAAACTGATTTACAAGGGAAACGGAGAAAAACCCAAATCAACCAACAAACATGTTTTAAAGCTGGTCTGAAGCCTCCATTTATTGAAAAAAAAAAGCTGGTTTGTAATGCAGGGTCCAGTCCCCTTCTCAGCTCCTAATACCACCGCAGTAGGAAATTTGCAAGTTAAAATACATTTCTAATGCACTGAAAACATATGCAAAGCCACATTTTTAAGCCATTTCCTCCCCGATTTCCTCTCTGTGGCAGCTCACTGCTGCACTTCTACTATTTCATGAGCTTATTAATATTGCAGCTGTGCAACCAGAGTTACTATAACCAGGCCCAAACCAAAGCTCCACATACAGGGGTCAGTTTGTCAAACTCCCCATGAACAACATCTATAACAGCTGAATTCAAGTTGCCCTGAACACTTTCCTGCCAGCAGCAGGTCTCTGCCTTATTAACTATTGACTTTGTTTCAGAGTTGCCCAGTAAAACTGCATTTTTAAACCTGATCTGCATCAACAGGAGCTGGCCACAAGCAGAAGAGTTTTCTGACTGCAGTACTGGAAATGATGGAAATACTTCCTTCATAATCACAATTAGACTTCTCTTGAAGTTAGGCTACTTTCTGTGATCAGCAGCTTTGTACTACTAACAATGATTTCTTTTTATTCTATACAAACTCCCAAAATATTTCTTATCTGTATCTTATTTTAACAGAACTATGCTACAAAAGATCCATCACTGCAAACATTTAAGTCCATGACTGCGATTCACTTCAAACATAGCCAATGGCCAGCTGGAGGTTTGTGAGACACTTCCAGGTTCCCCTCAGGATTTACGCCTGTAAATCCATTTCTGGCACCTTTCCCACCTTTGGCCAGTATTCATATCCCATAAAAAGCAGCAGTCAAAGGCAGAAGTAGGATGACATCAGTGCAAAATACCTCCTGAAAGCCCTGCTCTGTCCCCATCAGAGTGAATCAAAATGCAGAATTTACCTTATTTAGAATCCCATAATTTTGTAGAGAGAGACAATTTCCCATCTCTTTTAACTAGTCTTTTTTCCGCTTTGAGTTTACCAACTGAGTAAACAACTTAATTTTAACCTCCTCTATCGTGACTATATTTCATTTAGAACCATTCCTGAACAGATTGTTCCCCTTCTGTATTTTCAGTTTGGGGACTTTCAAGTTGAATGACGGTGGTCAAAAGACATCACAAAGCCTGAAAATATCTTCCCAAGAAAAAAAAAAAGGCAATGAAAAAAAAAAAAAATAGAGGGAGGCAAGAAACAGAAAAGAGATGGGTCTAAAATGGCTTGGGGGGGGGGGGGGGGTGTGAAATCAATCTGCTACAGCTGTGGGTCCAAACTGGGGCCAACAGAAGAGGTTCTCCCTTATCAGGAGGAATATCCCCATAACACCCCTGGTTTTAATACAAAGGCCCAGGCAAAACTTGGTAAGCACAACACTCCCCATTAGAGCTCTTTCTCTATAAAAGAATATCTTTTCTAAAAGAGATGATCCAGATTGTGGAAAAAGCTATACATCTTTTCAATAGATCCTTCTCTTTTCATCATAAAAGCGAGCTCCAGCAGCTCTCCCATGGAATTCACTGTGAAATAAAATTTGCAACCTGGCAGCAGTGTCTGATGAGCAATATACAATCCTTCCTGAAAGGCCCAGGAGGATTCTATTGTTTTGAGGCTTAATTTTCAATTTGCATCTTTAAAAAGGTATGATTTCATCCAAATTCACTGGTCTGCTCATTTATATTTATCTGTAAGAGACCACATTTTAGTTCCTTTGAGAAGAAGCACAGTAAAAAAATTTTATGTTCAAAATTCTAAGAGCACTACTCATATTTCTTGTTTTATTGCAATCTGCTTGGACAGAGATGTGACTAATTTATTTTGAAGGGCCTGATTCTGCAGGCACTCCACAGTCAGTAATCCCTTTGTGTTCAGCATGTCAGGCAGCGAAAAAGAGGAGTTCAAGTGGCAGAAATCGGCACAGTTTCATTACATCAGTGGCTTTAGGCTCATTTACACCAAAAGAGGATAAAGGCCTATACGTCACAATGAAAAATACAGAGATATTTTGCCCCACACTAAACAAGTCTCTTCTTAACAATGACAACCTGAAAATGAACAGCAACTGGAATCAATTAAAATTCATCACAAAGCACTGGTACCTTGCTTCAAACCAAACAAAAAGTTGTGCCTCGCAGCCTACAATATCTCGGGAATGTTCACGCCAGCTCCCTTCAGAAAAGGCTCTTGACTCTGCTTCTATAATGAACATCTTAAGAACTGTAAATGCAACATTAACTGGTGGTAAAACCTTCAGGATACACAATGATTTTGAAAGAGAGCAATTAAACAGCGAGTTATTTTGAACCCGTGTCCCCATTTAAAATACTTTCCTCGTAGCCCATCTGCCAGAGAGCCTTTAAGGCAGACAGGAAGATGCAATGCCCATCCCAGAAACCCGCTATTGCACTAACGCTTCCAAAAGGCCCGCAACGCCGACTATCATGAGCCTCATTAAGAAAATGCAAGTTGTTCCACTATCCTTAAATATATGAGTTCCATGGGCATTGTGCACAGAAATGAGACTGAGTTCCTACAACAAACACAACCAAGAGCAGCACCACGCTCTCCACGCCTGCTGTGAGGCCAGACATGAAGCCAAGGTCCTGCTGATGGAAGCCCAATCCCATCCTGGCCATTTGCAAATTTTTTTTGCATGGAAAGTGTTGGATTTCAACAAAAAGAGAGAAGAAATGATGAGAGAGGCCTTCACAGCTCTCCCAGCAGGAATGAAAGTTTCTCTCTCATTCACAACTACCAGATGGCAAAACAAATTCCAAGAGGAAGATGAATTTTAAGGTTGATATTTTTACTACACATGTTCAATAAAGTAAATAAAGACTGTAAGGAAATTTATGTAACTCAGAGGAGATTTTCTCAGCACACAAAAATTCAGGAATGAATTTAATTGCTGTACCTGAAGAAAGAGGAGAGATTACTAGGAAAAATTCATTAACCTACACAACATTCACTTTATTCACCTAATCAACGTCAGACAGTGGCAGCTATTTTCATCAAACCACAAAATACTCCAAGCAGCACTCTGGGATGAAATCCTCACCTACTGGAAACAATGGCAATGTGATAACTTTGGTCTGGGAAGGATTAAAACATTTGGATTCTGTGTGTTTACAAAGACTGATGAACACGATTCCAGACTGATTTCTATTTGAAAACTTTCCCTCCTCACCTTTGGCATTTCCTCTACAATGCTTTCCAACACCTTCATTGGCAATCCCCTTCTGAAGGCAAAGAAAATCAAAAGGTCAAAGCCTTAATTTGTACCAATCGTAGTGTGCGTGACTAAAAACGTACTGCTAACCTTGACACTCCAATAATTGATGGCCCAACCTCATTTGGAAAGCAGTAAAAACAAATAAACAAAATCAAGGAAATTTACTTTGTGGTTCTGAGAACCACTGTCAGCAGTGACATCAAAAACCCTGCAACATTTATTTTTTCTTCTAAATCCTGGAAATTAGGTTACTAGAAAAGCCTCCCTTTAAAACAAATAAATACAATACAAAAAATTACACAAAAAATGTTGGAAAACTGGAAATTAGCATATATCTGAAGTCCTGGTAACCAAGAAATTAATAAAGAACTTGAAAACACATCTCCCTTCGCCAGTCTCACAAACATCTGGAGACTGACTCATGGGTTTTGGGTTGTTGGTTTAGCACTGGTTTTTTTTTTTATTTCAAGGTGTTGGCACAACTCTGATGTTATGATTTGGCCAAATTATTCCTTTGGAGTAAAGGATACTAAGGAGAATAAAACAGATTAGATAAACACTATTTTTATATATTTCACTAACTTTCCCAGTCAATGTTGTATTTGTGAGACATTCCACACTGCAAACTTCAAGTAGATCTCTAATGTAAAGGCATTAAATAAGTGAGAATTGAACTAACAGAGCTGAAGCGTTCAGCAAAACCTATCACCGAGGCTGCTCCATCTGCTTTTACTTATTTAGGAAACAGCAGGTTTCACATATTTGAGATGAAACGAATGAGAAAACATTACAGCAACATAACTTCCCTCAACTGAAAATATCCACCTAACAGATTTTAAAACAGATTTCTAATACATGTAGGAAGGGTTCCCTGATTTTTTTTTAATTGGCTCAGTAAAGTACAAAGATGTTTCATTTCTCACAGGTTTACTTCTGTAACACTTATTTGTTTAACAGTTTTGCAGCAAAAACGGTGCTGCCAGCTCATGCTGCTTCTTCCCACATAAAGTTGCTAGAACCCATCCTTTAAGAAAATAATAAATGAAACGTGGGCCCTGATGGTGTAAAGTGTTTACACGGGTGCTCAATCTTGCCCACAGGCAATGCCAAGGAGCAATTCTTCAGGCCTGTTTTCCTTCCTGCCTTCAGCAGCCCTCTAACACCTCTGATCTCCTGTGCATCCATCCATGTGCTGCTTCCCACCTCTCTGGCTACGTGTGAGCTGCGCTCCCAGCAAAGTTTGGACTCTCTGACCCGGTGTTCCGGGTGCTGCAGAGCCCATCCTGCCCATGGGATCCTCGGCACTGCTTGCCCTTTCCTGCTCTCCACGCCTGCTGTGCATCACCAGCCTCAGCTGTTTGGGAAAACCACCCTTGATGCTGGTGCTGGATGCTCAGTTCTGACCTCCAAATCCCCTGAAATCCATTTCCAAACACCACTGCTTCCATACTGCTCCATGCAGCCTGTGCCAGGGCTGCTTCATCAGCCAGACAGCCCAGCCAGTGCATTTGGGCTTCCAAGGCTCCTCTCCAACAGGGGAATTTGATGATAAAAGTCAAGATATCATTAGTCCTGTGCTTCCCTAAGATAACCATTCCTTTAGTACCATATATATACACACATACAGGCATATATAAATATATGATCTCTCTCAGTGCACTTACTTGAGCTGCACTGAGTCTTTTGACTTCAACTCAGCATAAACCAACTACAAAAGGTCCCCACTCAAAAAAAATCTCATGCATCCACAACATATTGCACACCATGGACTTTTTGAAGCACCCTAATCTCTGACTACATCTGCAGTTTTCTCTCAAGTGAGCTATATACACGTAAGGCACTAAAGAGATGATAAAGGAACAGTAAAACGACAAAACTGGAGGAAAACCATAAAGGAGCAAATTCTCCTTCAAGCCATCCCACACCTGACAGCTTTACCATCTCCCTGTGCAATTCTCATCAAGAATCATCATGTGGCTTCTTTGCAGCTATCATAATTACAATTAAGTTTCAAAGAATTACCTCCAAACCAGGTGCTATCTACAGTTTTAATGTCACTGGCCATTTCTGAAATGCTGAGAAGCGTAAAATCTTTCTGATGTTGAATGTGTCAGCAACCCACCATTGTGACAGAGTGTGCTAACTGTGAAAATTAAATAAATTAGCTCAATCTTCCAAAGATGGTATTGTCAAGGATACTGAGCCACTGCAATGTTATTGCCTACATGGAGGGGGAAAAAGGGAAAGCTCACTTTTCAAAGTAAAATGGAATTCTCTTGTTCTTACTGCTACACAGAAGATTGAGTCAAATGAATGGAATCAGGCAAAAGAATAAGCCAGCAAATATCTTCTCACTGTCAAGCTGCCAATTTAAACCAGCTTGATGTTTGCTACAACTCCATAAGCTTTCTGGTCAATAGTAAGTGAAAGCAGTACTTATCCCTTACATTTTAATTTTCTGTGGTTGCTAGTCATTTATATATTTCAAGAAAATAATTTTAAAAAAACAACATGAAGATCTCCATATTTTCTAAAGGTTGCCTTCTGTAACGTTCATATTTTACTTTACGGAGCAAAACCAATAGTTGGGATCATATAAGCACTACTTGAGTGGAGAGCACCAGCTGATAGAAGTTTGGACCTGCAGTCTGGCATCCCATTTTAAACCAGTCCTTCCACTTCAAAAGTGGGGCTCCTGTCTTTCTGAACCTAACACTGCCAGGAGTGGAACCACAACTCTCAATGCTAGGGTTGGCATGAGCTAAATTAATTTAAAAAGCATGCAGAAATAATTTGCCTACTTAACACATCAAAGCCAATTGAAAAGTTGAATATTTAACTAATGAGTACATTGGCATTTCAGAACTTACTCTACATTGTGAGGAGTTATTTGTGAAAATAAATTCTCACCTGAAAGGTTACGCAGTAGAGTTTTCATTTTGTATTATAAATCATAAAATAACAAGCATAAACCTGCAGTTTGTTCCAACAGGGTTCCAATTTTGTATTTTGATCAGGCTGAAACAAACACCTCTGTACTTTGCGACGAGCATGCCATCAAATCATAACTACTGTTCCACACTGATTTTACCACAGCAAAATTTACTATTCAATTTTACTGATCCTTTGACCGTTTCCACAAAGCTATCTGGTTCTAATATAATCTCATAATAAAAAAAGCCAGCAGTGAAACCAAACAACTCTCCTACCTTGATAAAAGCCTCAGCTTCCCCCTGCTTCACAGCACAAATTCTCTCCCAGCCATTTCCAAGGAAAAAACACTACTACTGTGTAAAACTGCACACCAGAAGTGATCATCAAATAGGACTGACCTCGATTCTGGCACAGCACTCAAAAGGCTGACCAACACTCAAGTCCATACACAGTAAAAATGAAAAAAGAATAAAAAACCCAGGAATTAATTATCCAGAGTTTACAAAGCACGGGGCTAATTACTGGCAGCACACCCATGGGCTGCAAGATGCTCAGTCATGATCAGCATCTGATGGTGCTGGTGAGGAGGATTCTGTGAGTACCAACAGCCCCATGGCTCTGCAGATGGGACAGTAAGGGAGGTCAACAAGACAGGATGAGAAGGAAGTCAGATCAGCCTCTAAATATGTCCGTGCTGAGGTTAAAGCTTCAGCACAGCACCAAGCAGCTGTGAAATGCTTCATTTTCAAAAAATTATCATGTACTTGCACATCTCTCAAACTCTCCATGAGCCATCTAAAGCCTGTGAGGTGCACAGGAGTTGAAACATCGAATGGCCAAACATCAGCTTTTATCAGCTGCACACTGAAGAGCTGCACCTCCCATGCCCCCTGCATATATAAAGGCAATACAACATCATCCAATTTTGTTTTGTCATTTTTCTGCATAACTTAGTGAGTTAAACATGTATTTATCTCCTTTGCAAGTATCTCGCTAAAGGCTAAAGCTTATGTTTATTTGTACAGACAGAAGATACATTTCACAACTGAAAAACATGTTTGAGGCTCAAACAAATGCATTAGTAACAAGAAAAGGGCAATTGGTTGATAAATGGGAATATTCTATGTAACTCCTTTAATTGATATATAAATTTTGCTCAGAGGAGGTGAAGGGATACAATGGCAAAGGATGAGCTGTACCTTGTTTTTTCTATCCTGCAACTCTATTAGACCATTACCTTGTGTATAAGGCAATTCATTCAGGACTCATTCTGCAGCATTCAGGTTGTCCCAAGACCCATAACATTATTAGACAGATCAGTAATAGGTTAAATTTCATAATAAAGCCCAGAGTAAATTGTGTAACAGATCTGAGACTACAAATTTAACAGCAGCAGCTGCTACCAATTCTAATGTAAAACTTAATTTCATTTGGTAACAAAACTGGAAAATATGGGAAAAGAAAGGCCACAGCCAAATAGTCCAAAGGCAACTATTTTTGCAAGACAAGTGATAGTTTAATTTACTGGCCATGGTGAGTTTTGCAATGAAACAAACTGCAATCTAATTACTCGCTGCAAAACAAGAGCCTGATTTGATTTTAGGAGAGGTTCTCTCTAATTCCCTGTTATTGTTTTGTCACTGTAAACTTAGATATTGCTAGAGGGCTAGCAAGTTTAATTTTCAAATCAATCTGTGATTTACACACACATCCTGCCTGGCGTGCATGCTTAATGCACACATCCCCAGGCAGGACTGGGGCACAAACGTACAGAACTGGAAGAATATCCACCTACCTCATGTCTACACACATGGATCTGGGGGTTAAAAGCAATGATTAAAGAAAGCCCTCAACCACCTGCATAAGGAGAAAGGGAAGAGAAACTCCAGGGCCCAGAGAATACAAAGCACATCAGCAAATAAGGAAATCTTATGCTCTATTTCTAGAATATCTCTTAAAACCAGTATGTATTAGAAATTAGAGCTATTTTACTTAAGTTACAGAAAGTAAAACAAGATTTCTACTCAGAACCATCTCTTGCAAGTGATGTTAAATTGTTCAGAAATAAAGGAGTTTACAATTTGTCTGAAACTTATTTGAAAGCCAAAGAAGAGCTCGTCAGTTCTGTCCCCGCATGCTCCTACTCGATTGCTCTGATGTGTAAGTGATCCCATGCAGTACCAGCTGCATTATTTAAAGCCATTTTACACAGCTCCCCACACATACACACTCAGTTTGAGAATCTGCAACACGATTCCTGTGGAGGGCCTCGAAGGTGTATTCTTGGAGAAAACTGTCAAGGCAGGAGCAGAGTCCTTGGCAGGAGTCTCAGGAGCGCTCGAGGAAAGCCGGGCATCCCCTGGGCTCACCCAGGGCTGTCCTGGAGAAGCTGCAGCTCGGCCACAGCTCCCACAAGCACGGAGCAGGGCTGGCATTCCCCAGCTGAGAACAATCCTCCTCTGGGAATGGGGCAGGCTCAGCATCCCACCCCACGGACAGGATCCCACCGGGAGCTCCACGGACAGCACCTGCAGGAGGGAGCTGCCCTGGGAGCCCATCCAGACCAACAGCCCAGGACAACCGAGATTCATGGAAAATGTCATCTTCAAGAGAACGAAAACTGTCTTTTGACTCGGAAGATGAGAACTCAGGGGAGTTAAATTAACAACACAGCACAACATTTTACCAAGTAATAGCACTATATTTTTTCTTTTATGGAGCACTGCTCGGGGCAATATTTAATCTCTTGAGTTTAATGAACTTTTAAAACTACTCAATAAATACTCAAAGCCATGACAAGTACAATCATAAGATAAATTTAGTCCTACTCCAGTGGACTATATCACTTTTTGTTATTAAAAAATGTTAATTTTAATATACTAGGGGACTTCATTTCTATAAAATAAGGTGTCAGGGTTTCTAAATTCATATCACAATGGTTAGTTTTCATTAAAGATGTTAAGTACGTTGTCATTTTTAATAAAAATACATGGTGAGCCCTTCTTTCTGGGCTAATAATAGAACTTTGGATAAATAGTCCTATCCATAAAATGTTCCAGCTCTCAGCAAGGCTTCCTTTAGTCACTATAGAGGTTAAGATTTCGTGAAATTACTTGATGAATTGAATTCATGTAGCTAAAGAATTTGTGATGGACCTCAAAGTGAAGCTAATTATTGCATATTAATGCATTATATATGTAATATAACATTACACACGTAACAGTAATGTATTATGTTGTGCCTATAGTGCATTAATATGCAGTTAATATCCATGCTAGAGTAAACAAAAGGACACTACAGCTATAAAAACACTAAAATAAAACAGAGCCACTCTCAGAGTAACATCACTCCCAAATAATGTCTGTAAGGTCTGTTATTCCTGTCCACCTACATCCAGAAGAAAATGCATTAAAAGAATGTAAAAATCTCAAAGTGAAACACTCAAAAAGTAGGAAGCACTAAAACTGAGGTTATGGATGTAGGTTGTCAGTCATCTCAACTTCAGAGTGTTTTTATTTAGCTCTGTAAACAGTATCTGCCTGCAAGTGTTCAAGAGTAGCCCCCAATTCTCTGTCTATACCTCCCTGCATCAAGATGGAATATCAGAGAAAATAAAAAAAGCATCAGGAAGGTTTGGTCAGTGGCATGAAAGTATAAAAAACCAGAATTCAGCATACACTGCCACACCCACACACTCTGCTCCAGACAGAACAGCCAAGGACACCGTCCATGCTGCCTTCATCCATAAATATATCACTCCTCAAATGCCTTTAAAATTGACTACAGCTTTGTATAAATGCTCTGAGTTATCAGACATGAAGTACTAAGTAGTCTTCCTACTTATTTTTCATTACCTCCCTGAAAAATGGAGAAAATCAACTGCTACAATTCTTTTTGAAATACATTTCTGAAAATCTGGGTATTGATTTAACCTCTTTCCTGCCACATTTCTTTCAATTCCCAGAAGCGTGCCTTAGTAAAACATCCCTATTAGCTTGAAATAGCAGCCAGGACGTACTGTGAGAGTTATGCAAGAATTCTTCTCATGGTAAGGAGCTCCCCAGATACAATAATGTTCTTCCTGCTTTAGCTTTGCACGTATCAGAAACAATTACATATAATCTTTCCTAAAATCAAACTTACTGGCCTCCCCACAAAAGAAAAAAAAAAAAGCAAGATTTTTCTTCTATAGAATATCTGTCTGAGATCTAACTACAAACATCCACTGCCTTGCCTTCAAAAAGTTCTGTGTGGTGTCTCTCAAGCCATACAAGTGAAATTGTACTGAAAGCATCCATGAAAAGCAGTCCAGGTTACACAGGACTCATTCCACTGCTTCCTAATTTTTTTCTTACTCTGATAAAGAGCTTTCCCCATTTTTACAGGACACAGGAGGTTGTCATTTTGGTCCACTGCAGGGATGACAGAAGTGCCTGTGCCCAATCAGTCACCATGGAAAAGCTGTTGGTGTTCCCAGCAATGCTCTGCCAACAATCCAGAGGGGCCACGCGCCCGCGCTGTCTTCATCACCTGCTATTGTCAGAGTTAGTGTTCTCCAGGAGCCAAAGCCAAGCACTTACACTTGCCCTTTTCCCTCAAATAAACCTCCTCTGCACCCTCTCCCACGTTCCATGGCATTGGTTCTTGTCTGTTTGTACGAGCTGCTCCAACAGCAATGGAAAATGCTGTAACACGCATCGTACCTTGGCCTCTCTCTGCAGCTCTGGGGGGATGCTTACCTTCATTAGATGACCAGATAACTGAAAATTCTGGAAAAAACTTAGGGTTTTTTCTCTGAAAAGGAGAGTAAAGAGCTCTCAAAGGCTGGGACATCATATACTTACACAATTAACAAAATATTCTTGGGGAGAGTAGGGGAATTATGAAAAGACAGGACTTTTTCACCTATCCACAAATCCTGGGTCTCAGAATTAGATTACACAACTTACTTTTCTAATGAACTTCCCCATTCTTCATTAGTTCCAATATTTATATAGGTTCTTTCAAGAACAACAACATAGTGTGAATTTATTAGTCTTCTTTTTAATGAATTCTTCTCTTACAAGGAACCCTACAGAATGAGGTTGCCTTCAGCTCAGCTGCTCCAGACAGCCACTGTACACATTATTACCACCACACTCAACCAGATAAGCCTCCTCTTATAAGCTCCTGACACCTTTGCCACTCAAAGCACACCATAATATGAACAAATGAGGTCATAAAAAATGGTTCTGACATATAACTAGTTAATTCACACATTTTGTTCTGAGGGCTGAAATTGCTTTTCCAGTTTTATGAAGAGACTTTAGGACTGGAGAAGAGAAATTGGGTGGTTCTATTCGCTCTTCTCTGATCCCATTACTCAGTGAGCAGAGCTGTCACTGGGAAAGCTTAAACACTACACATATTTACTGTATTAGCCATACTGTACTGGACATTTCATATATAGCTCAAAAAGGCACTTTCAAACTTGCCAATTATCTTTGATGAACATAATGTTACCCAAAGTAATTGTGTACATTCAGTGCAGTTTTTCTAAGGATTTTCTTCTCTTTAATACATTAGAAGGTTGCTGTTCATAGCTGATGATGCAGCTTTGTCAAAATGGAGCCAACACCAACAAAAGCAGAGCACAAAAGGCAAGATGACCTTTCTGCTGTACATGCAGCAACTAAAGTGAAAGAATGAGATAGAAAACCAGACTAGGAAAAGACTTTCATCAACCATGCAACCAGGGAGAAACTTTACATAGGAAAACTGTACTTGATTTGCCTTCAAACACAGTCACAACCAAACAGACAAAAACTTTATTATTTTGCCTTTTCTGAACTGAGCTACACAAACCCCTTTGTTTGGGGGCTGCAAGGATGACTCTGCAGATTCATCACTGGAAAAACATCCTCAGGGTTTGCATTCACTCTGATTCTGTTCCATATGCCAAGTTAATTCAGTTTTCATCAGCCAGCCCCAGCCCACACACTGCCTCACACCTGAGCTACCTTGAAGAGTGGTTGTGAACAAAAAAAAAAAATAAAAATCTGTCTTTACCAAGTGAAATCCATTTTTTTCCAATTTCAGATGGAGGTTTCCAGTCTCGTAGGAGTAATGGGACACAACCACTGACATTATAATTCAATAAAGCAAAAAGAAATCATATCTGTCAGTCCATCTTTGGATCACAGGGCCTCTTACTTGTTCCTCCTAGCTGACCTCTGCAACAAAGCTGTCAGCGTGGAAGAGCTTAATATCTTGAGAAGATAACCCCTTAAATTTCTTCCCTGGCTCACTGACATTCTGTCAACTAGGAGAAAACCTGGCCCAAATTTGGGATCGCTGGGATTTATTTCAGCTTTCTGAGCAGCATGCCAATGCTGTGTGCATCTGCCCAGGGTAAACTCCCAAAGAGCCTGATCCTGCAAACTGTCAGGAGTCCAAGAACTTCACCAATGCCTCTCAGCAGCATGCTGCTTGGAAATTAGGAGAAACTTTTGGGCAGAGAAGGTTTAATTCTCTTTAATTTAAACACATAAATAACGCCAGACTAGAAAACACCAATGCCAGCCCAGCTGCACCTCTCTGCCTCCAAACTTTACTGGCATACTCAGAAGAACAGGAATTTCACTGTCCTTCCCCAACTGGAGTGGCTTGCAGTCCTCCTGGACCAAAATGGGCAACACCACCACAGATACGGATCCAATTTCAACCTGCCAGAGCTGAGCATCACCAACACTTACACACACTGGGAAGTGAGATGCAAACTATGGAACCTGCCAGTCTCCAAGGTTCTCCTTGTGCTCTTCAGAAGTATTTTATGTTAAATTACAGCAGTGTATTTGTATGTCAGACCACAACCTAGAAACCAGGTGCTGATAATCTGCCTTGGAAAGAGCTGAGACAGAAACAGCATTTACTTCTTGCACAGGGCTGGAATATCCTGTCCCACGGGCAGTGCACCCATTCCAGCATTATTTTGCTGTCTAATGATGGGAAAAATCTTCTGAGGGAAAACCTTCATTATTCTTAAATTGTTATAGCACACAAGCACTACATGGAGTTAAGGAATTCATTTAGGCTAAAAGATGCTGCTACTACTAATTTTAACTACTGTGAGAGAAACTCAGATTTTGGTTCATTAACATTTGGGCAGTCAATTCAGCTACAATCCAAGCTGAGGCTTTGCTTTTCATGTTCCGACATTTCTGGCCTTCTTAAAGCCTTTGCCAACACAATCATTCACAGTCTTAGGACCAGAGTCAGTATTTAGTTATCTGAAGCCCATTTAACCAAATTTTCCACAATCATTTTCCAGTAGAACACAACTTTTAACTCTTTCCCCCCCCAGATGAGCATTTTCAAACGCCTTTTACACGGTTGGAATTTCAAACACTGAGTGGGTGCTAAAGAACCAGAAGTGAAAAAACTCCAGGGAAGAGACTGACGATCAACTCAAAAGACATTATTTATTAAAGCATATCAATTGAACATGTATAATTTGCAAGTTCAGCTGTAAAGGCTGACACCTGCCCTTTGCTATGTTAACAGTAAGGTACAAAATCCCTATCAGCCACACTAATATTGGCACTTAGCATGTTTTTAAAATGCAACTAAATCTAAAATCTGATCAGATTTATTGTAGGACTAGAAGAACTTAAATTTAAACTGCCTGCTGTTGGTGCCATGAAGTATTATTGCCTGTCTTTGCTGTGCACAGACAACAATATGAAGGATTTTGGAGGGGAAGTTAGCAGAGGGTGCTGGATGATGTGCACTTTTTATTGCCTTAAAATTTAATGTATTTCTGACAAGGTGCATGGAAACACCATACATTTTGTGGATTTAAGAACACCTGAGTAACATGATGGCCAGCCTCTGGCATTAGGCTTTGCACACAGATGGGTAGGTCATTACATCTCTATCAAGGAATGGGGCACTACAAACTTAAGCAAAGGCATGGGATGGAGCAGAGACAACAATGATTAATGTATGAACAGTGTCCACTCAACCACTGAGGCAGTAATAAAGGTATTAATTTGACTGCAAACATTAAAATATGTACAGTAAGATGGATTTTTGAACAATGCATTGTGGCATAACCTTAATACAGTACATTAAAATCATTCATTACAATGAATAAATAGCTTAATGAGATTTGAAACATCCAGCACTCTCTGTGTAAGCAGGTGATGAAGTGAAGCCTGATATCAGCACCACTGAACATAAATTATGCAAAAGTAATACTTTTAATGTCATCTATTCACTGGCATTGTTGCTTTTGTTAAATATTCAAGTGTACATCTTTCTGGGACAATATCAAATTAGTCTGTCTTGGCATTTGCAACAAATTTCCCTGCAACAGCCTGATTTGCATAAAAGTAAACAGAATAAAACTGTGCACATGTAGTGTGATTTCCTTCCCTTGGTTTATTTTTGTGAGGAAGAGAAATACATCTTACCAGGGCTAGAACATCTCTTTGTTTTGTTGCTTTTTGTTGCTGGTGGTGTATTACTCCCTCAAAGTCAGTTGCCACATTAAACATGGTATTCCATGTGAAACTGCAGGGGTATAAGATGAACTGCTGGAGCACTTTTTCCCCCCTAGTAACTTAAACAAATTATTAACAAATCAAGCCATTTTATTTAAATTACGCGCCAAACCATGTAATTAGTTAAGTAAAAACCACTTAAAGCACATTTTTCTTCCCATTTTAAACTGTGATGTTGGAGCTGTTCTATGCTAAAGCAGAAAGAAAAGCAATTACTCTAACAATGATTTTTTAAAAGGCTAGTACACAGGTTCTGTGCAGCATAGACAAGGCTGTGGGTTTTGTTTAATGATCACTTATTTCTTTACTGCGTACAGACACAGCTCGGAGTTTTGGATTAATTTCAATAAATATAAAATCTTTATTCTAACTGTTCCAAAGCACTTGTTATTTACATTTGGAAGTGCAGGATTACTCATGCATGGCTGCCTGTCAATTAATCCAATATCACCCCGCGGATTTTCCCATTTGTAATTGGAAAATAGAGCTTTCCTGGTTCTCTGCAGAAACAACAGCCATTTAACTACAGGTGGTGCTCACTGTGGCAGTGCACACATTTCTTCAGTGTTTATACAGAAAATAAAACCCCTATTTCCTCCAGAGATAGTAAAGCATTTTGGGGGGTTATTTCCCTGTCTCTGGTATTAAAGTGAGGTTTTATCAATGACAGAAGGCAGAACAGCAGCAATGGGTGAAGGAGATTAACAATCTTCCCAGCATGGCGTGGTTTAACCCTGGCCACGGCTCAGACTCCCCCGGCGGGATGGGGGAGAGAATCCAACGAGTAACAGTGAGAAAATTTGTGGGTTGAGATAAAAACCCTTCTCTCAGTGGCGTCTGAGAGTCACTGATCCCCTCTGCTGAGTCCCCACAAGTTCCAGAAGCAGCAGGAAAGTGACCCAGAGCAGAGCGCTCAGCCAGGTCACCCCACGGGAGAGGGTGGCAGGGGATCTGCTGACAGTCACACAGCCAGGCTGCATGAAATCAAATGGAAAAGCTGGTGAATTACTGCGAACGCTGGCTCCCAGAACTCCTACATATTCAATGCAAAAGAGAAGGAATAAAGATTAACCGAGTGTATATTCCCTATAGTGTCCCAGGGAACTTGGGTTTTCACCAAGTTCAAAATCCAGCAAGTTTTACCATAGGACACCTATTCATCAGCTACAAAGTTGCCTGCAAAAACTTATCAGCATGCCTTTCCAGTCACCCATGACTACTCTCCCAAGCCTCTTGGATTCTTAAGGTATTTATAGCCAATTATTCAGATCCCTTCTTAAGTCATTTCCTACAAAAGATTCACACAAACATCTTAATCACTGGATATCTTCCAGGCACTTTCAGTTTTACGAAATGCCATTACACTAATCAGTCACAGTGCTACAGCTGGTATCAGCAATCATCCAAATTCAAGGGGTTTGGACTCTAAAATACAACAGCTCTGACTGTCTGACTCAGGTGGAGAACTGTCCTTGACAAACAGCAGGTGGGGCATTCACTTTCAAGGCACACACAGCAATATAACATTGCATGCTCCACAAAACCAAATACCATTTAGTGTACAAATTCATATGAAGGAAAAGGGAAAAAAATCTCAAAAAATATGACTCAGCACTAGAAATTTCATTCCAGAAAAGTAATTTTGGGGGAGATAAACCCACAGAGTCCAACCCTGCTGCAGGATAAATAGGTGTTTACTTTCATTCAGTGCAAGAGTAATCTCAACTACCACAACAGCATTAACATCACCTAATTACTCATCAAATGCAGGAGCAAAGCTTGCTGACCCAGCCAACATATTTCTTTTTTCTTGATGTTCACCATGTCCATATCTCTGCAGCACACAGCAAGACAAAAGTGGCCCAGCAGCTGTCACAACAGGGGCTGTGGGCTCATGCTTGCAAAATACCTCCCAACCTGATTACACGCTTCCGCAGCTATCACTTCTCAAAATTCAATAGAAATTAATTTCTCGACAATGAGGGCAATTAAAAGGTCTGCATACTATAAAGTAAGAATACCTGCTGACACACCAGCTATGGCAATAAAGCTGTAAACAAAGCTGGAATGCAGTGATATTAAAAGGAAGACATCAAACTTCCACGGTCTGATTATGGGTCTGTTAATACAGTTAATGAAACAGTTACTGGTTTAATACAGTATTAACTTCAGCACAGCTTGCGGTACAGTAAGTTACACATAACAACTAAATTTTGTCCTCTAATTAAAAGACTTAATGTGAAGCAAAAAAAGAAAGCCTTCATTATATTTGTGGTAAAACATCATTCCTAAAAGGTTCCAAACAATCAATGCAATCAGCAGTTCTGGAGCTTGTTTGAGGCCTTGTTGTCACTACTCAATATGAGTTGCTTCAACCTCCAGCCATGCTTGAAATCTGAGCAAAAAAACCCCAAAAAATAATGGTCATCAAAAAAATATTCTGATAACTCACAGGACCAACTGCTGTGTCTGTGAAGCAGCAATTTCCTGAAAGCAAGTAAATAGAGGTTGTCCGAAATACTTCAGGAAATTCAGGAATGCCACAGTGATGCCTGAGCAGGAATGGCATCAGAAGCCTTCCTCTTAGCGAACTTTAAACTAAATTAAACAGTTACCTTTCTAGACATCAGAAGCCAAAATTAGGGAGTAAAACAAAGAGCAGTTTTGTCAGAAATGGGCTGAGAAAAAGCTCCTGCTGACCATCGGAACAAGCTTCTTTTTGCTGACAAATTCCTTGTGCCCTAAGCACGTGTAGAAGTGAAAATTCCTACTCCAAATAAGCAGTGCCTGGCTACTGTAACTCCACTGGCAGGTATAATAAAATCAGGTACCTGTATTTAAAAACAGGCCACATGGCCATCTCCACAGAGGTGATGTATTTGCCCTTCCTTGAAAAACCTCCCCAAACTCCTGAGAGCTCACCCTGAACATCTTTTGGTTTTGACATACTTCCTCAGTAGCTGCCTGAAGAAAGCTCCCACCAAAAGATGACAAAAATAAAGGCAGGATGACAAAGTGCCTTTCCTTACCCCAACAGCTGGCTTTAACTAATTTTCAGTTATTGAACAAGCTCGCACAGGTGTGGAGTGTTTGTGGGAAACTTGGTGGCACGCAGATAAATGAGAACAGCAGCTTCCTGCAGCTCACAATCAGGCAGAGGAGTGTCTGTGCCGGCTGCCACCGCGGCCGTCACAACAGAAACCACGGGGTGTCATCAGAATTCAGGTGGAGTTCGCATTTCCTTTCCATAATCGCTTTATTAAGTGCTTTTCAAGATATCTATGCTGCTGCTCTAGCAGCCCACAGCCTGGATTGTCTCTGGCCACACATTTGAGCTTTAAATCAGAAGAAATTGTATGTCAGATGCAAGTTATGATTTGGGAGGAAATAACCATATTTAGTCTTTTTCTTGGAGAATTGAATAAGCAAATTGAGGTGGTTTTGCTGAGCTCAGGTGGGTTCCTGGCACAGTCTGTCACATTTGACCCATAGCCTTGATGCCACCACAGCTCAACTCTATTTTTTAGTGGAGTAAACCCACAAGTTGATAATAGTATTACAGCAGAGGAAGGAAACTCTGGTGGTCACAAGTGAGAAATGCTCAGAGCCAAAGACCACGCTGGGAAGCTTCAGGAAATAGGAGGCTTAAAATCCATACACGTTTTTTGCAAGTAGTTCTTCAAGTTATGTAAGAAATCAGGCCTCTAACATTTAACCTTCTTGTTGCAAAGGGTCACGAAACAAAGATTTAAACTGCAGTCTAGACTGGAAAAAACACCAGCTGCCCAATAAAAACCCCAAAAACCCAAACAATTTCAGTGTTTAATCTAGAAAACACAACACAACGGTCCACAGAACTGTTTGGGATGCAACTTCATTTCCACAAATGAAAGTGAAAGCGTCACCCTGAAACTGGGCTAAACAGGCAAATGAAAATTTCACTTGCTAAAAATGGGTACAGTTAAAGAGGCAATCTCTTCCCCAAAGCCAACTGTAAGTTTACACTGTCTTTAATCTGGTTAAGTGCAAAAATGAAGCAGATTTTTCCACGCCTAGTACCAATGTGTGCTTCAAGACGTTCAACCAGGAGAAGTTCTGCACCAGGGACAGATGCTCTCCTGCCACACCACCTGGCTCAGGCTTGGTGGCCACCCAGCCCCAGGCTCAGCTAAATCCTGGCCCCATTCCTGTCACAAAGTCACTCCCTGAGGGGTTGGAGCCTTTATTCACCAGCTCTCACTCTGCAAACACACACTTAAGCAATAATTAGGTTTGCAAATCCTTATGCTTAGACTTGTGGCTTTTCTCAGTCTGAGTAAAGCAACACCTCCAAGATCTCGGGCAACCCTGGAGACCTCAGTAAACAGGACTGGCTTCTAATAATATGCAAGAAAAAAGGAAAATTTTAAGAAATAAGCCTGATGAGAATAGCAGAGTCCTCTGAATAATGAAATGATGTCAGCTGATAGCAATCATTATTCTATTCCAGAAAAATTCCTTTACAATTTAAATACCACGAATACCTCTCTGCCCACAAAGGACATTCCACACTTGCTTTTTCTGTTCATTTCATTCATCAGCTTTTCAATTTTTCTTACTGAAACACAGACACAACTAATTAAGTGCTAATATCACAACGAAGGACTGGGCAATACCAAAAGTCTACCTCAAAATTCCCTCAGAGAAAAAGACCTCTTCAGGTGATCAAATTGTGTGAAAATTTAAAAGAGAACTTCATATAAATTAAGAAGCATGTTGCCATTTCAGATCAGAGAGCAGCCCCGTGAGTAAATTTAGCTGCTGGTAAAAATCACAGCATTGCTGTAACAAGACAATACTCTGAACTCAATCCTTTCCATTTTCTGCATTGCAAAACCTACATATGAAATGCCAATATATTATTTTAACATGAGTTAAAACAACATTTCCTCTGGTCAGAGAGGGGCATTTTTTTGGGTTTTTTTTTTGGTTGTTTTTTTTTGTTTGTTTGTTTTTTTAAATAAGGTTTTGCCTGCTGCCTCAATGCTCCAATGTCAAACAAGGTACAAGATTGTTAAAGATTTCTCCCTTTGGTAGAAGCATTTTCCTCTTATGCCCACCTATAACCCTTGCAGGTACTTTATTATTTTTGACACTTCTACTTCTTGCCAGCAAAATCTGTAACAGGGTAGTGAAGCTGCCCAGCTGGTTGAAAAGTTCCTGGGAAGTCAGGGAAAGAGACAAGGGACACTCAAGCTTTGTCTCCTTAGAACAGGCTGAAAACCTCTTGATGCAACACTGCCTACTCAGAACTGCCAGAATACAAAGAATACAAAACTTTAATTATTTATTTTACAGAGGATTTCTAGATTAGACAATGAACATGAGCTTTAAAATAACTATCTTTTATCTTCAGTATTTATTGACCCCATCTGTGTGTGAATTAACTTAAGTTCCCTCCCCAAAACCCACCTTGACCTAAGATACACTTGTAGCCTGGGCAGGAGAAAAGCTGAATCCATTTGGCTTTTATTTTTTATTAAGCTTCCCTTATTTCCATCATTCTTTCTTCTCAAGGGGATATAGACAAATCCATTTTTCTCTCCTTGTTGCTTTCAAAGTCTGAATAGATGTTTCATTAAAAAAAAATCATACGAACTGTCGTGGTTCTTGGGGCAGGGGCAAGACAGCAGCAGGTTCTTTACCTGGCCTTTCTAATGCCAAAAACCCAGCACAAAGACAACCTGAAACAGAGCTGTGCCCACTCCATTTGCAGGCACAAACACTTAAATTGCCCCCTTAGCCCAGCCATACATACCTGGACATTCTGCACAAACTCAATTAAATGCTCCAGCGCTTTTCAATATTTTCCCACTTGTCAGTGTAAGGAGATGTGTGCACACAAAAATCTCTGCCTCTTAAGCAGCCTTTTTATCTACTCCCATTACTGCAGTGGCAGTGCTGTGTTTTGTGACCTAACAGCACAGTGCTACAATACGTGGCAATGATGAGCCACACTCTGCATTTCCATGTTCCAGGGTATTGAGGTTGGGTTTAGATTGGAATTTTACAGGTTTCCCCCCGTCCTTAATAGGGAAAGCCCCTTTTTGGAACTTTTCATCTTTGAGATTTTTCCAAGAGGCTCATAAGATATCAAAATTACAAAACCTCAAATCCAAAATTTAGTTTAGACTAAGCAACATGCCAGCATTTTTCTGTCCTTAACAGAACTAGTTCACAAATACCAAGTGAGATCTGACTTGAGGTCTCTGACATTTCCCCCTCTGCCTTGTTTACTAAAACACAGATCTCTTCTGACAGGACTTCATTGGTTTTGCTTTTCTTCTTTCTTTTCTGAATTAAGTAAAATTTCTGCTATGGGCCCTATTGTACAATTCATTCAAACAAAACTATTTGCACAATGCTCAAAAGCTCCTTTTTTAGAACTAGGAAACAAACCAAAAAGGAACTAGGTCTGTACAATGAGATTATTAAGGAAACATTTGTCTTTAAACCACCTGAATCCCCAGTTTGCTGCTGTACCGTAACACAAGGCTCATTGCTTTCCCTCTGCCTGCCACGCAATAGGTTGTGGAGTACCACGGGGACTAAAGTAAATTCTTTGTTATGTCTGCACAAAGTAGTAAATGAAGCATGCAGCTCAAACCTCTCCTGCAGCGGCCAGATCCTCAGTGCTTTTCTTTTTGGAGTGGGAGATTTAATGCTATTTTCTTTTCCATATGCTTCATCTTTCAGCTTTAGCATAAAAAGGAAAGGGAAAATCTAAAGGCTTCGTTTCGCACTAACTGCTCCCTTCAGATTCTGAGACACATCTTGATGAAAGCTCATTTGTGATGGTACAAAATCAAAAGAGGAAGAAATTTCACCCCATGAGATGATACTTAAAAGTGGGGGGGAAAGACCTTGGAAAAGAAGTTCTTTATTGAGTAATTAGCCATAATCTTAGATAAGACAACAGATCAAAGAAGTTTTCTTAAAAGAGTTGCTGTACGAAAAAGGCTTTTGGCAAGGGTTTACAAATAATGCTAGAAAAATTTAAAAGCAGAAACACTGGCAAACTTTTCCACCAAAATTAAAACTATCTATGCAGTTGGTATCTGCTCCATTTCAAAATGCAAAATTGGTGTGGGAAAACTCCAGAGAAAAATAAGCTCTTCCCCAAACAGCAAGCCCAAGGAGGTCTCTGCTTTTCCAGGATTTCCAGCACTTACTCGGGACCTGCATGTCCAAGCTAGATCCATGCAGCTGGAGCAGGGGACACAGCCTGGGGGGCCCAGAGCTGGTCCCCACATGCTGCTCCTCAGCTTTAACTTCACAGCACATTTCTTTGCCCTCTCCCTCTGCTAACTTTTGCCACCAGCTTAAACAAGCAAGATTTCAAATCCTAAACAATTAAGAATTCTACATTTTCCCCATTTGGAAGGAACCAAATTACTAGTTTGTGTACCTGTGATCTACACTGCCCTAAGAGAGCCCACCTCACAAGTACAGCTTCAAAAAATGCCATCCATGAACTACCAGGATGCTCCCATGGGCACTGATATAAACTCTGAAAACACAGCAGGATGAGCTGTGTATAAGCCTGCTGGCCTGAATAAAACATTAAGGAGAAAAAAAAGGGAAAAAAAAAAATCACACCCTAAACTTGACATCCTCTTTTCATCCACATCCCTACTACATCTGAGTAACTCCCCAGTCCCAGAATAGTCACGCTCAATTCATGAGCTAACACTTACCGACTTGCCAGATGCTTTACCTCAGATGACAAGTTTTGTTTTATATATGAAATGAAGACTTAAATCAAAACCCAACTATAAATATTTTGATGAGACATTTTTTTGTCACATTGTGAAAACCTAATTAAAGGGCTCATTACATGTGAGAGTGAGTGCTGTCTAAATAAAGCTGGTGCTTGCCCTAGGCTTGTTATAAACCCAAGCTAGAGCATCCACCCCTATTCCAAACCCACACAGGGCTCACTATCCTCTCCAAAGGCTGGGCTGGAGTGTCCCTGATGGGTCTGTAATGGTTTTCCTTGACAAGGAGTTTGCTCAAACCACTGGATTAGGGGCAGCACATTCTCCACTCAGTGGTGAAACAATCCCAGCTTCCACACGCAGTGGAAGGGCTGGGGATACAGTGAGGAACTGAGCAAAATCACCTTTCCCACAAAAATTTTATCTGGACTTTTGAGACAGATTGATGGCAGATTGTTCTAACTCAACTCTTTTCAGTCTTTTTGTGCTGTAATTTTGTGCTATTCTCAAACATTCAAAAACATTTCAGACAAAAGAAATAAACACATGCACTCACTTGGATGGCAGTGGCTTTCTTCCTAAAATAAGTATTTCTGAAAAGGCACTTTGCCACCCGTGAAAACAAAACACTACAGCTGTAATTTGTTTCTTGCCTTTTTTTAATAATAGATTTTTAAATCATAACTTCAAAAAGACTATTATGTTTAAGCTATTATGTTTAAGGGCATGCCTGACCTCCTTCATAAGCGTTCTGCCCCTTTCACACAGGTTACTATTAAGTTTCCAGAGGTGATTTGGAGTTTATGGCCAGGAGTCACAGCCTGTTCAGAGTCACTTACCAGCCATGACATACCCAAGCACCCTTCCCTTGTACAAAAGCACAGTGATACTGAGCAAGCAGTGATCTAGACCACGGATATCAAACCAGAAAAGATGAATTTTGGAACATTTTTCCTTCAGATAGATCTTGATACACATTTTATATTTTGTAGATCTATTACATAAATAGTTTCAGCTGTTATTGACATGCTTCTACCTCTGGAAGATTTTCATCAATACTGTTTAGAGCAAATTAATTACCTAAACGTTAAAAACAGGAAATACAATGCAAGTTATGAAACAAGAACTCTTTGATCTGTTTGATTAAATGGAATTAGGAATCCTACGTCTGCTGCCTTAATCTAACTCCTAGAGCACTGAGAAACAATGAGCCAGGCTGTGGACCAATGGGACCAAAGCAGCCTTTAGGTCATTCATTAACAACATGGCACATCTTGGCGGATGCAAGACAGGATTGTGCCTGTGACTGGAAGTATAAAATCTAAAACCAGAGATACACATCCACACATAATTTTTAATAAAACAGGCTTTGCACTACAGGAATATATTTCCACATTTTTGCAAGGTTTAATCTCACAAGTTTTACTGAAGGAGGTGATGCGAGTCAGGACCCAGGAGTTACCACTTGACACGTCTTGTGGTTTTTAATTGACTGTATCTGACCTGAAGTTTTGATTTTTTAAGCTAAAAGGATTCAAAGCAAAAAGGATTTGGCCAGCTGGAGGTGCAAATGTTTTTTGGTGCATCGGAGTATCTTGTACATACACCAACAGGCACGGAGCAGGTTTCTGTTCCGAGTTCCATACCTGGGAACATCAGGGCTTGTTTTGGGCTTTGGTTGTTTTGTGCTCTTAGCATCCAAGCTGTGCACTTCTTCCAAGTGATACACTAATAACATTATTGCTCTTAACGGCATTTTTTTATTATATAATTATCCCAGAAGCCTTACAGCCATGGAAGATATATGTTCACTGGCATTTAATTGCTTTATCATCACAACTATAATCACAAATGGGGGCCTTCCAGAACTGAGAGCCAAGAGAGGCTTTTACTTACTCAGTTCTACCTGTCACTGTAATAAACACTCCCTGGAAATCTCCCCTGTGCTGTATTTTAAAGTGTTACATATCCAAGAGCCTTATTTATGTATTTTGAGTGGGTGGTTGCTTTTGTACAAAGCTGTTTCCATTTCTCAGGGTGAAATGCGCCGTGCAGGGGGATGAACAAATGCAAACGTGGGTTCTCCCACACAGCTACTCATGGCACAAGCCTGGAGGGAAGCTGGGACCCTCCAGGTGCCAGAGCAATGGTGCTACCTGTGCTATAGGTGTTTGTGCACCTTCCCAGCACAGATGAACTTCCCCCCCAGAGCACTGCTTGCATCCCACATCCCATCCCACGAGGAAACTCTGTGCAAGTCAGTGAAAGGGTCAGGGGATATTCCTATTTCAGCAGAAATACTGCATGCAGAAAAAACCACAAAATCACCTGCAATACTTATTTCCATAGTTAAAACAAAGCCCCTAAAAAAAAAAAACCAAACTCCCAAAACCCCTTCACAATAATGACCTGAAAAAGACAGGATTACTTTTAAATTGTGTATGGCTTGCTTAAAAAGTAGCAAACCTGTTTCAGTTCAAACCTCATAATGTTAAAGAGCTCAGTTCTTGGGGTTAGAGCCTATTTTTTGATGCTGTGAGTATCTACTTTTCCTAGACGAGAAAACTGGGAGAACTCTTTTCAAGGCTATTTGAAGGTAAAAGTTATTTTGCATGAAAGCAACAATTAATTAGCACTCAGCAAGGTTCCCTCTACTCTATGCTGTGAAGTAAAAGCAGGTCACTTCTGCAGCCCCTCACACCTGTTACAGGTCACAGATCCTTACCTGAACACAGTATCTTATTTGCTGTTTCAGCACCTCAAGGTTAAAGCCTATTTTCCTTCTAAATATAATAGCAATTAAATATTTTTTTAGCATAACTGTATCAAGGGATGGAATCTGAGATGCTTCTGTTTGAGAGCTGAAAAATGCAATCACTGCTTACAATTTTAAAAACTAAGCATTTGTGCTGTAAGTTATGCTCCAGAGCCCAAGACAGTGTTTGTTCCTCTTCATATCCCTTCTCCTAGAAGGACCTTTAACAGGAGGGCCACCCACAATTCACCCTTCTTTAAGCTCTTGCTTAAAGAAGATGAATTCTTCCCTGTCTTTCCTGACTGAGACAGGGGGCAATCTCCATTTGATTAGTTAGGACGGCTGGCTGGCAGATTTAAATTATTTGTATATCAGTATTGATGCTGCTCCACATTTAGTGTAAATGCAATTATCATTAGGGCACTCAGAGCTATCAACTGAGAGTACTTTGAGGAATGTCAATGCCTAAGCAGAAATAAATGCACGCACACGCACACAGGTGGACTCAGAACGAATCCCCAGGCTCTCTTCCCCTCCTTTGGCCATCAAATTTATCCTCTAGGCTCTCTGCTCTCATTTTCTCACACTTCTTACTGTACAAGCTACTTGAGAAAAAGCAATCCAATCCGTGTAAGACAAATTTAAACTGTAACCCCCCACCCTCCCTGGAGCTGTGATAGTTCTGAAGTTAAAAGGGTGCTCTGCTGGGATGGCAGGCAAGGCTCCAGTCCTATTCCCACCAACATCCGCGAACCTTGACTTCACCTCTGGGAAGGGACTCAGTGTGGGTCATCACCCCACACCCAGGGTGTAACTACACTGGACAGGAATTGCAAGGCTGATGGAGAAAAAGAGCTGGAAGGGAGAATTTGAACTCTTTGGATGCTGACCCTCAGTGAAGATGCGGCAAAAGGGCAGCTCCAGTCACAGCCCCAGCTCAGGCAACAGCAAAGTGAAGATCCATGGCCAGGACATCAAACCATGATAGGAAGAGGAAAGGGGGAAAAAAAAAAAAAAAAAAAAAAAAAAAAAAAAGTGTAGGCCACTGGCCTACCAGACATTTCTGATGTGATTTTGTGCAAGTCTCAATGAAGACTCATCTCAATCTCAGCTTGAAGAGGACAAACAGCATTCAAGGGCATTTCTCCCTGCCCCTGCTGACCAAGGGGAGCTCACCAAACTAACACTGGCTCCATGTCTAACTTCTCGTGGCAATGACAGGGGAAATCAATCCCTCAGCCTGGAAAATGGGGCAAGAGCAGTTCCTGCTCCCCATGGAGCTGGGAGGCCAAGAAATCCGAGATGGATGGGCTGCAGGGCTGAGATGGATCACTAAAGGAGGTCAGCGGGCCAGTGCTCCCTGGGGTACAGAGGTATCGCCAAGCTCTTTCCTAAAAAGAAAATTTCTTCCAAAGAAACAGACCAGCAAAGCCTAAAACTAGATCCCACAAACTGGATTCCTACCACTTGAATAACCTGGGTGAAAGGAAAAAAAAAACCAAAAAACCCCAAATAAAACCCACCACCAACAAAACAGAGTAACTAAACCAAAACAAAGACTCAAAGCTTACTCACTCTGTTCTAACACTTTACTCAGGGAAATGACAGCAAGCCACAAATACAAGATGATTTCCAGCTACGAATAAAAAAAAAAAAAATCACCCTGAAAAGCAAGAATTTAATAAAGCCACTGGAGCTTTTTTCATTGCACTATTAGTTAAGATTTTTGAATACATAAATGAGAATTATTTGACTGACAGCCTCTTTATCAGTGGTATAATCAGCTCTCTACTGTTGGAATAAGTCATTTATTTCAACAGTAGAAACATCTATTTTAGCTGTAGAAATATAACCCTATTTATTTCCAATATGCAAAAGTAACCCTTGGTAGTATAAACTAATTTAAAGAGAAAGGCGATTTCTTATCTGCAGAAAGCAGCAGCAACACCAGCAAAGGACAATGGTCTGCATTTTTATTAATGCAAACATTAACCTTCTATTGCCACACTTAGATTTCTAGCCTCAGAACAATATTATCTACAATGGAACTAAATTTATGGTAACCTAATTTTATCATACATTATTTAAGTATCAGGACATTTACCTATTAATCTCTCCTTTTCCCTCCTTAGTGTTAATATTCCCAGCCTGCTTACAACTTTCAAGGGCAAGTCTGCTTCA
Source organism: Corvus moneduloides (assembly GCF_009650955.1). NCBI lineage: Eukaryota > Metazoa > Chordata > Aves > Passeriformes > Corvidae > Corvus > Corvus moneduloides. Next base: position 10,846,157 of record NC_045492.1, read on the forward strand.
TCACCAGCTGTCATCGTTAAAAAAATCATTTCTTGTATTTATAAAGCAAATGTAAAGTAGTAAGCTCTGTCACAAAAGCTAGACAGGGAACATACTTTTGCATACAGTCATGTGCTGATTCCTACTTGACTGAACACGATCATATTTTTAGGTTCTATAATTAATAGCTAACAGCTTTAAAAGTCTTACTAAATATTCATTATTGGAGGAAAAAAATTGAAAGGTCTAATCCATTTTAAATGGCTCTGACAACTGCCATTAAAACATCCTCGTGCAGCCTGTCACAGATATTTATATTCAGGCAGCGCTGAGATGGATCGTAGGAGTCCACATCCTGTGTTGTTCTTCCTCTGTTAAGGATAAGCAGAGTAAGCGTCAAGTGTCACAAAAACACCTTACACATTTAACTCCTCTCCAAAAACCACTTCTCTCTGTATTTCCAGAGTGACAGGGGTGCACCTTCTGCAGTGGTTTGAGTTGACTTCTAAAGCTCACCTCGTTCCAACCCCCTGCCATGGGCAGGGACACCTTCTACTAGACCAGGTTGCTCCAAGCCCCATCCAACCTGGCCTTAGACACTTCCAGGGATGGGGAGCCATCACCTCCGGGTAACCTGTGCCAGGGCCTCCCCACTCACAGCAAAGAACTTCTTCCTTACGTCTGGTGTGTGTGAAGTACACAAGTGCCAACCTTTCAGGCTGTATCAGGTATCAGCTTTTTATGCTGCCCACAGGGCCATCAAGAGGAGCGGAGAGACAACACAGGAACACAGAGCCACCACTTCATTTACTGCTGCTTGACCAGGAGGGACCCTTCCCTCAGCTCAGGCAGAGCTGACTCCACCAGGAGCCTGAAGCTGGCACAAATGATTCTCCTGAAGGTCTAAAAAGATGCCGCAAATGTCAGTCCTGCCCCTTAACAATGAAGCCCATGCTTGCATTTTCATAGCAATTAATACTTTTGCCTTGTTGCTTCATATAGGTTTCCAAAGCCAAGGGTTTAAAAGTTCATGTTACAATTGACTGAGATGCTGTTTGGATCCAATAATAAGCTTTGCTTAACCTTGAAATTGGCTACTTTCAAGTCTGATGAGAAAGCATTATATATAAGCAACACATGATCTTTTTGGTGTATATATATTTTTCAAGGATTACATTTTAATTTTATTCCTTTTCTCATGAAATCACTTGGAAGTTATACTGCAAAACTCAGGCAATGGGTATAGTTCCCATGAATGCAGGAGGCCCAGGGTCCTGGTACAAGCAGTTTAAGCAGCATGGGTAGCTCTTAAAATCAGCATGTTTTCAGAAAGCTAAACTGCAATTTTTCAGACTGAAATGCATGACTGGCAGTAATCCATAATCTTGACACAGTGTCATGGGTGCCAAAGGGCCTCCAATGAGTGCTGCCTTTGCATTTTTAAAAATGTTTTATGAGCTCAAGACCCCAGAATTAAGTATCTTTACTTCGCAAGCAACCTGCCATCCACTAATACTATAGGAAAACCAAGCCAAAGAGAAACAACCAGTCAAGCACAGAACAAAGGATCTCTAACCCATAAGTAAAGTCTCTTTATCCCCAAATCCTCCACTTTGAGTCCTTGAGTGTTAAAAGCTAAGAGCTTTCAGCTTCGAGCCCATTACCATTTGCTCTTTTTTATCTGCACCAAATTGCTTTTGTTGCAAATCAACACTGGAAAAAGAGTAAGGCCAACAGATGAGCCTACCACATGTACAGCTGATTCCTCACAAATGACCAGGTTTCCCATTAAGGAGACTGTAGAATTAAGCAGTAAGGAGATATTTACAGGGCCAGCAAAAGATGGACTGTTTTATAGTGAATTAGCACCCCAATCAATTTCCTAATTGCCAGGCCACGGTGTTTACCAACCTGACTCCAGAATTACTTAATTCCCTGCTCCAAATAAAAACACTTAACAGACTATTGGTTACTTTAATAAGCTGATGCAGCTCCATTTAGCATAAGGGCATGATTTTTTGTTTATTTTCAAGGAATATGGAAGCATGGAGCTCCTTACAGTTATCTTTGTCATTGCCCTTCAGTCAGTAAAGCAAAGAGTAAAGCAAAAGGGCGAGGCTGGAGCAGCCTAATCAGGATTCTTCTTCTCCAAATGCTGTCATAAAAATCAAACATTAGTTTTTAAAGAGAGTTTCTGCTGTGATCCTGAATGGAGAAATACAGAGCTAGTCACAGACAGTATCTCATTAACATTTCACAAGAACTGTGCTCTGGAACAATTTCTCCAGGTAAAAGACGTAGATGATTTTTTTAAATAAGGTTATAGATACAAAAATAATTTAAAAAAAAAAAGTAGCATCATATCATGTAGTCTCCCAGATGGAAAATTTCCAGAGTGGTTTACAGACACCTTATGCATCTTTTTTCAAGCTTTGTAACCTCAGTATTTCTTTAAAAGAGATTAAAATCTCATCACATGAACTAAGCAAGTGAGTGAGACTGAACTACATCAATACTGCTCCCAACACCCTCTGAAGTGTCCCTCCTGAAGGGAAAGCAATGTCACAGCTTTGTACCAGCCCTGCTGTGCCTGCAGCAGGTGCAGGACACCCCTAAATCCACACAGCACCAGGAACACCCAATAGTGAGTGCACCTGAAGCCCTCGGGCACCTCAGCACGCCGAGAGGCTCTAGAGAGATGTGGAGGAGTTTGGCTGAGCTTACAGACAGGGATATTGGTGCCCTGGCAGCTGTAAGCAGCAAGGACATCTCTGCAAACACAGCCAAAGGTCAGTGTGACACAGTGGAAACCTGGTGACAACTCTGCACCACTGAGCTCATGGCATCACCTGACCCTCCTTCTCCCAGCCAGGTCTTGCTCTCCAAGATGAGAGTGAAAATGCCCAGTTCTTGCAGTCACACAAAGCTTCAGGAGCTTTTCACAACAGCACAGATGTTCATCATCATAATCCCAGTCATTTTTAGACACTGTGCATACAACAGATGCACATAATCCATGTCTGCAATCCACATTCCCATTGTCTGCATTAACCACGAATCTCAACCTTGCAGACAACCTTAAAGGAACACAAAGGCTGTGAGAGCAGACCCTTCTTGGTTTATCCAGTCAGGAAGCAGCAACCCCAAATCTATGGAACAGCTTTAGTTTCATCACCACCTGCATTACTGAGCAGCAGTGCCATGAGATGACCTCAAGGTGCCACACAACTTCAGTCATTCTGTGATCCCAGATCTCAGAAGGACTGCAGATCCTTGTAAAGGGAGTGCAGCTGCTCAGGGCTCCTGTGGGACAGTTATTTCCACACCTCTGCTTTATTTTTCCAGACCTTCTAAAGCAAGAAAAACTGGAGTACTAAAAAAGCTGTAACTCACAATTCCATTCCCGTAAGCGTTCTCCCACCAACTCCAGGCACCAAAACCTCAAAGAAACCTTGCTTGGTGATTCTGTAGCTCACCAGGTAATGTCAGAAAGAACTGAATTTGACTGTGAAGTGATTGTATCAGTTAGCTTTCAATATTTAAAACCTAAAACCTAACCAAGAAATGGACTCATTCCAGCTTTGGCTCCTTTTCTTATGCCTTCCCTCTGCTGGTATCCATGAGATCTCACAGCTGGATTAGTGCTCCCTTAGTCCAGAGACAGCACATCTTCCTGTGGGTTTGTTCTGTGCCCAGCAATGACACCCCTACAGTGCTATTTCAACACAATACTGTATGAATTATTGTTACTTAATATCAGCATACTAAACCTGGAGCAAACTGATTAAAATTCAGTGTGTGTTACTGCCATTAAACCATCATTACCACCCATCCCTCTCTCTGAGGTTAAGTGTCTGTCCTGCTCTACCTCAGGATCCCTCTAACATCCCATAATGATTCCAACTGGGACATCACACAGCATGTTAATTTGAAAAAGAAGGGAGAAACACTTCAAAGCAAGAATAATGAAGAATTAACAAAAATTACAGACTAAAAGTAAGACAAGTAAAAAGTATTGGTCCCAGAGTAGAATTTATGAGTAGTCCAGCAGCTGGCATGTGAAGTTTCTGCCCATAATGATTTTCAATGTCCTAGCTATGATAAAACTAGAGAAATTAGAGGCAGGCAAGAATAATCAGGCCAAATGATCCTTTCCCCACCAAAACAGGATGGATTTAAAATGCTTTAAAAAAAAGCATCCCAACATTCAATAGCAATACCTTTTACCCTGACCTCTAAGTACATTTAGTGAAAATTTAACTTCTCAGTGTTATAATTTACCAACAGAAAGACACACAATGAAGAACTTCAACTGTTCTCTCTACTCAGTGCTACATAATCAGAGGAATTTCAGATACAAAGAAAGCTCAAAATTTTTTTAAGTAACTGATACTTCCACCAGTGAGAAAAAGGTGGAATCACACACACCAAAACTGTATTTGAAATTAAATTTACACATCAACTGTCAAACTTATTGATCATAAACTGAGATGGCTACTTGGAAATTCAACCATAGCTATTCCTGAAGAACATGCTTAGACACTTACTTGTCTTTAAAGAAATGCCAGTTCTACTCAGATAATGTAAATGCCTGGAATTGAGGCTTCCTAAAAAACTCCCACAAGTGACAACAAGTTGTGGATGTTTACCTTACACAATGCCTGTTCATCACTCATCTTCAATGTTTGATAACCTTCTCTCAATGCTTTCATCAAACCTGTGGGTTTGACCCCAAACCAGTTCACACATTTAAATTAACATGCAAATTATACACTTAGATCACCTCAAATTTGCCTTTGAGGGATGGAAATTGTCTGACAAGCTTTATGATGACATTTTAAGAATGATGCAGCTATTTGCAACAGGGCACTTGAGATGAGAGAAGGCAGCACTCAGCTACACAGTCATTCTGTCTGTGTTGATGTCTGGCTAAAACCTCATCCTGGATGAAAAAGGCAAAAATTTTAATATCCAACTCCTAATCATTATCACCTGCTAGAATAAAAGTTTCAGGTGAAAATTATATTGTTAAGTCCAACAGCTGGCTTTGAAGATTTCAGTAGCACCTCTAGCTGCAGAGATAATGGAACACCCTCCTGGAAGATTCAGAAAAAAGTTTTAACAATAGAAGTTCCAACACCTTTTTCTTCCAGGTGCCTCTTGGACAGCTCCCTCAGAGATCCAAAGAAGTGATACAAACCGCCAGGAAAATTAGCATCCTGAAAGAGCTGACAGACACAAATGTACTGTGCAGGTATCTCTAGCAGGTATCTGAATTTATGATAATCCCTCTCCAAAGCACTTCTGGAGTCAGCAGCATGCAGCCTGACATCAGGGCTTTCAAGTCAACAGGGAGCAGCATGCCTGGCTGAAAATAGTAACTTTTGTTTCATTGCACTGTGTCACCACCCCAGGAGCTCGATATTCTGTGATTAGCACCGAGGGAAATGCTCCCTCCACGGAAGCAGCACCGTCCACATCCCTGGGAACGGGCAGAGATGCAGCTCAGGGCACTGCACAGGCCCCAGGTCATGATTAAAACATCGTCGTTCGGATCACTGCATGTGCCAGAAGCGATCTGGATATTTTACCTTCCTAGTAACAGACTGAAATATGATTGGGGTAGGATTTTAGGAATGATCTCACTTCTTTTACAGCGAAGATCATGATTCTTGATTTCAGGAAATTTGCATGACTAAAGCCCATAGGAAAGTCAGACTGCAGCCTCTCAATCACTGACACACAGCAGCAACAGCAGGGCACAATCACCAGGTCAACAGACAGGCAGGAACATTTCTCAAGAGATTTGTACTCTAGAAAAAAAATACAATTGCTCTATGTGCACTCAAGCTGTCCCCTTTTTTTTTAAGCTTATCTAATTACATCAATACAAATACCTACAAATCTAGGCCTATTTCAGTAAAAATGCAATTATATTTCTTTTAACTCAAGTTGGAAAAAAACCCTCAAATGGATTAGAAATATTTTTTCCCTCCAGTAAAATTAAACTTCAGGTAAACTGCTAGAATAGTTAATCTTAAATGTCAAGAAGCAATAGGAAAAGCGTTGTTTATATACAAAACCAAGTTTTGCTGAGTCCTAAACTTAGAGCTTTTGAACATCTGTCTTAACACACAGTTAAATTTCATGGTTACAAAAAATTTTAAATTCAAAATTTTCAAAGAATTTATTGTTTTGCATAATTAAAACAAGTATTACTTATAGCCCCCTAGGGTAGACATGGTGATCCACAGACAATCAGAGTTTTAAGAGATTATGGGTTCCAGCTGTTTGCCTTGCCTGGTAATCTCCCTAAGGTGCTGTTTCCTCATGATACCAGTAATCACTTTTCATGGGTTTACATAAAAGGTGCTGTATATCATCAAATCAAAAGGTTATTGCTCTCTTCTTGTCATACTGAATATGTGGCTTAGCACTAAAAACAAAGACCCAAAATAAAATGGGCATTTTTACATTACAATTGACCTAATGCTTTTTATTCAATATATAAAAACAAGCATTGAAGTTGCCCATTAACAAATTGGCTTCAATATTTCATATCAAATCATGTAAATATATTCACATTGTCAGTAGCTGTGCTTGTCCAGTACTGCTGAGCTTTCAAGTTATACTCAGGCTGAACAATACAAATCCATGACTTGTCAACATTCTTCATCTCATTAGTTTCACTCAGCAACAAATCTCAGTCGTCACGTTTATTAAAATACAAATGGTTCTTATACCCTGTTGAAAACTGTGGGAGATTTGATGTGGCAAAATATTGCCATGGCAAAAATGCCTTGTAAGATCTTTTGAAGTTGGAGGGGAAGCTCAAGCATTTCTTTTTTTTTTTTTTTTTCTGCATCTGACAGAAACAAACCTTCCATCACACTTCTGAGGCACAGAAGTAGTCCACAGTTAAGTTCCTCTAGTTGTGAAAATAGCTGAAAACAAGAGGTTTTACTGGAGGGTCCTCTCCTCTGCTCTGCAGCTTCTCTGGCTGGAGTATCCAAGCTGACACCAGTTCCCAGCAACTGAGCGACCTTCACAGAATTTGGAACTCTCCATAAGCCAAAATCAACCATTCTAAGCCATTTCCCACTTTGTCCATCTGGAAACCTGAATTTCAATGAAGTTATGTTGACTTATAGGAGAAAGGAAATTGAGCATTAGGAAGCACCAGCATGGAACAGTTTGTGTTGGAAGGGACCTTAAGGAGTTACCCTTGGGGTGATGCCTGGGCAATGAAAATTGTTCAGGGCCACAAAAATCTAAATTAAAACCACCAGTGTTCTGCTGATAGGCAGTGCAGTGCAAAAACAAAGCCCCCAGCAAATCACCCCTCCCTGCTGCTGGAAACCTGCACATACAATTCTTGACTCGAGTGCCACTGCTGCTTCTTGCAGCCACAAGTCGTTTACAGCCCCTGCTCCATTAGCCTGTGGCTCATAGGAAATATTTACTGCTTCCACTCAGAACTTCAGCATCCCTCAGCACATGTTCAGATTGCAGCTTTGTTTACTGCAATGTTTCCTTTCTAATTTTTTTTTTTTTCCGGAACTCAGCATTATCATCTTTTAAAAGAGCTTTCAAATAGAAAACCTGCAATATAATACACAGACTGTCTCTGAAGGAGTGGGAAGGACAAAAAGAGTTTGGATATAAAATCTAGGGAATTCTGTGATCGAAATACTTTCACTGATGAAATTAGCACTGCATACATAGCAGACAGTGAAGAACCTAAGCTTCCAAAGAGCACAATAAAGACACTTCATGAAAACACCTTTTTATTTACATGGAAGATCTGTTAGTATCTACAGTTAAGAACTGCAACTACATCTACTATTGTCCAATCAATTTTTAAAGTAATCCTTGTAAAAACACCCCATGTACACACATCTCTTGCACTATCTGCACAATCTTTATTAAGCCCATGCCTAGGACAAGGACCATCACTAATGTCTCTGAACATTGATAATATTAATGAAGATTCTGGAAGCACTACTTTTTTGGTACAGGTGAGGGGTGTCAGAGGGAAGCTCTCCACTTCCTCATGCAGTAGCTCCTGGGGACATCTTTATTAACATTAAGCTACACATCCCATGGTGAAGATGCCAGAAAATCCAGTTACAGCAAACCAGCAGCCAATACAAGCTGAGGACCTGACACAGGCAGGGTGGGGAGAGACATTTTGAACAACAAAAAGAATCAAATAACAAGGATTTTCTAATTTTGTATCTTCCATCCATCTATTTTAGCATAAATAACAATCCAGCTCCAATCAATGAGGAGCTCTGTTGTTGACTTGCTCTGTTGAGAGCCAGAGTTTTGCTCATGATGTCCAAGCACTACAGATTAAAATACAGATTTTAATTGTTTTAGGGTTTCCCCCAATCACAAGTATTTACTGATAATGAGCTATACTGCTTAGTTTTGGCAAAGGCAGCAAAAGCACACATTCTAAAGTAACCTGAAAATCCATAAAGCAAAACTAGCTGTCTTAAATTGACAGATCACAATAATTTTGTCATATAAATGTCTTCTGTGACAGTCACACAGGCCACATCCACCAGCAACTCCTGAGAGGGAGCACAGGAAGCCCTAAGGACCTGTCAAAAGGCCACAAGCAGGAGCTGCAGAGGATAAAAGCCAATGCTGAGAGCATCAGTCCTACATCCTGAAACAACTCTGACTCCAGAAATCCCATCATCCCTCCCTTCACTGCCCTGCTAAAACAAGGGCAAGAAGTTTTATGACCATCAGGCACAGTACAGCATCTTTTTCAACATACTTTGGAAGCAGCAGGGGAAAAAAAAGCAAATAAACAAATAAAACCACTCACCATATTTGGTGTCAGTCTTTACTGTCAATGCAACTAAAACTCTTCAAAATATCGAAAGCTCCACAAATGTTATTAGCAGAAATTTCACACTTTTTTAATGGATATTTACACTTCGAGGCAGTCTTTTAATTACTTTTGTTATTTGCATCTGATGACTCTGGGAAATGTTGAATTCAGATATGAGACTATCAAGGACCGCTGGATGAAGTCCAATAAAAAAACTGAGATCAGCCTAGTTAAATTAGCCATCTGTCCTAAATAAACACAAATCAGAACTACTTTTTAATATTCTTTCAACCCAATCTTAAGTGAAACAGGGGCTTCATAGAAGGCAGCAGTTGTGGCAAGGTAAACTCCAAGGAGGTCTGCATCCATCTGATTGATGATGGATCAACTCTAGCGACAAATAACCCACCCCAGATATGGCATAAGAAGACCACATGATAACAACCAGATTTCAGCCTTTAAATTGTGATAGAAATGAATTAATGAATTACATTTGTACCAGTTACTGTTCTAGTTAAATTATTACCAGGAGAGTGGATTTATAATGTGCTGGTTCCTGTTCTCATTACAATCCATTCTCACGAGAACTTATAATCAGAATTTTAATGCCTCCTTCATTCTGGGAGAGACAGCTGTAAAATATATATTAATTTGACCTTTTCAAAATTTTGTTATTTGATTTGGTGCCGATTTTTATTTGCTCCTATCTACAGCTCTTATATTTGATCATATCTATAAAAATGAGTAGAAAATGGAAGTATGTCAGTAAGTCAGAAGAGTTTTCTGCTCATTTTTTCCACCCAACCTTACGACACTCCTTTGATGCCATACACAGGCCAAAGTCACTGCCTAAAGCAACCACTACACTTTAAATAATGTTTCATCAATAGCAGAGGAACAGTGATATCCCAAAAGTATCAAGAAATACAATAAAAACCATTCCCAGTGGACCCTTCCAATAGACATTCCCAGAGGATGACCCACATTGGACACCCAGCTTGAGACAAAACCAATCCCCCTGGAGACTCTCCCCTCTCTGCACTACAGGAGCCTTGAGCACTTGGATTACAACACAAAGGTGGTTTTAATCCCCCTAATTGCCTCTGTTCATGACAACACACCAAAAAGCTGAGCTCCCAGGGACCTGGAATTAAACCAATCCACTTCCACGCTGAGAAAGCCCCAACAACCTGTGCCTGGTGGGCAGCAACGAGCACAGGCACAAGGCTGAGATTCCAGGAGTAAAAGGAGGATTTCATCTCTTGCCAGCAGCCCACAGGGACTGCTCCCTCTCGTGACCTGTGCGCCGGCTTGGAGTCACTACACCAACCCTCTGCCCACCTGAATATTCCTTGATGACTTCATCTGAATTAACCTTAATTTCATGGCACACGAGGAGGTTAACAGAAAGCAGATTTATCAGACAGCAGAACCTGACCTTTACTTCACACCCAATCCTGTACAGTCTCTCTGTTCTACCTCTGAATCTGGAACTGTGCTACAAAGCTTTGTGGTACCAGTGACAGGCTGAGGACAGCTTCAGGTGACATCTCAGGAAACTACTCATCTGCTTTTACAAGTTTTGGATGCTTTATGAGACACCAGAGCCTAGAACTCTTAATTTTTTTTTAATTGGAGTCTTAACACCGAGCAAGAGAGTATGTCACCTTCCAATCACTGGGTTGTTTTTTTTTTTAAACATTCCTTAGGGTTGCACTTATCCAGAATACTATTTAAACTACACCAAGGTAGTCAAGTGAATGCTATCCAAGAAACTGGATATGAAATTCAACTGCACAGCACATGCAGTAAACTCACAAGAAATTGTATTTCTGTCAGCATCAGGACTAACAGTTCATTCAGGACCCCAAAGTAAACATCGTAGGTCAGTACTGTTCCCTCTGGGAGCAAAGAATGAAACCTGTAACAATAGGTAACTCTTATTCCTTGTCTGGAGGAGTTTTCAGATTCTACCCAGCCTCCTCAATTCAATCCTTCTGTTCTCACAGCATCTGCAGTTATCATTTCCCCTTTTTATCTGCCTTGGGAGCAAAGGCTTTTCCTGTGCAGCTATTTGTGATTACAGATAAGCACACACGAAAGGTGTAAGGGAGGAATACACGTGTGTATATATATATATATATATATATATGTATTTACATACACACACTTTGCTAGGTCCTCAGTTCTACTTCAGATGAAGATAGGCACAAACCAAAACTGTGACAGAGTAACACCAGCAGCAGTGATGTAATGTAGGAACCTGAACTTCAGTGATTACACCGCTGATGGATTTGGGTTCCTGAGTTGCCTGGGTAGTTCTGAAAATTACACCTGTAACACCTACCACGTCATTACAGGGATAAAAGGTGTTGGAGCCAGACCTGACAGCATTTCCCATCACATCCATCACAGGGCTGACAACAGTGACAACAACAACAACGTTCAGCCCCAAACAAGGACAGCAGGTGAGACAGATACCTCCCTGTCTCCAGTGATTTGTTGCTCAGAGGAGTTTGGAGACATAAGTCACATCTTTTATACAAGAGTGCTCGGCAACCCAGCTCCTCTGGGTAAGATCTGGAGTGGCTACATACGCACACCAGCTAAGAGATCCCATGAACATCCTCCTCGATGGCAAAGCCATCTCTAGAAAGTTTCTTCTCCTCTGACCCAGTCACTGGAATCCCATTTAACTTCCTAATTTCAGATGAAATTCACGTGTACTAATTCTAAGAACACACTGGGACGGTGCCTTTTCTGCAGTCAATGAAAAAGCCCTGAGAGCTGGAGTTGTGCTGTGCAGAGATGATGTTTCTGTGACCATGTTGCTGCTCCAATGAAGGTAATAGCAGACAGTGCTGTTATAGTGAAGCTGCTGCGACCTTGAAATGTTAATTCCCGGTGACTCTGGGGATTGGAGATGTCAGCGTGGCAATGTTCGTGGCTTCCACAGGGGATGGAGCATGTTCACAGCTCTGCTCTTACAGCAACCCCTACAGTTTAGTGCACGGAGTGGAACTGATGCCTGTCTCCATAGAGACCTCCTGTCCTGCTTTTGAAAACGGAAAGAAAATGGAAACTATGACAACAGACAAACCTGTGGGATGAGAAGGCGTAAACAAGCCAGCAGGAAGCCCATGGTAGTACACTGAGGCCAGGCTTCTTGTTTTCCTTGTTATCCAATATTAACATAAACAGATAAGTGAAGTACTTGGGAACAGAGCTGCCTGCAGCACCAGCAGAACCAGAATCCACCCCAGGACAGGGGCTGGGCGCACAGCTGGCTCTGGCATTCCAGCTGATGAGGAAACACGTCCATTTCCATCCCACCAAACCCCAGCACTGCAGTGTTATCAGTGTCATCTTCCCATCACACAGACACAAACATTTTACTATTTAAGGCACTGATGGACTTATCACGACATCTTTACCCAATATCACTTATGTATAGAGATGAAAGTGATGTAATCAGCTGAAGAGGACAAAGTTTAAATATAAATCTTAATTTACTGCACCTTCAAGACAACTTAAACCAAACCAATCTTATGGCACAGCTCCTGCAGACAGATCCAGGCAGAAAACACCCCTGCCTTCTCTCTATGAGCTATTCCTACACACCTCACTGGACTGAAAAAGCTTCTCCACTTAAAGGCAGAAAAATATTCAAGACTTTTTAATAGAAGACATCCCTATCTAAAGAGCACCCTTGGTATTTGTAAAGCATTTTGCAGAAGTAATTTGCTTTAAGGATGATAAAGTCAGCTCTTCATTGTTTTATTAGAAAGCATCCAGAAGGTCGTTACCTCCAGCACACAGAGGGATTCATCTCCTGGATTGCAAGAGAGATGCCAACGGGCAGCTGTTTGGCAAGTCCTGGAAGAATTAGAGCTTGTAATCAACTTCTGGTCAGTTGGTTTTTTTCACAGCTGTAGCCTGGATACATGGCCTCCAACTACAGCTTTTAAGTAGCAGCACTGTAAGATTTTTGGGTTTATTTCTGCAGTATTTATTCAGTGACTCCTACCTTACACACCCACACTCATTTCCTACAGAGGAAAAACCACAGCGCCACCACCAAGGTGAGCTCTCAGGGTAAGGCAGACACCCAAAACAAGGCTCTCTGTTAGAAAAAAACCCTTCTTTACAGGGCCTCTCCAAGGCCAAGTTTTCCTGTGCTATCTCTACATAAATATCAGTGCTTGATATTTGCTCTTTAGATGTTTAGCTATTTCACTGACTTGGCTCAATGAATTCATTAGCATTTCCCCAGCTTTCCAGTCACACACATACTCTCTCAGCCTCAGTTTAGGGGATTACCATCCTCTGACTCTTCCCAGCCTAATGTTGCAAAACCCAAGTTGCCTGGCTTGAAGCAGGGCATTGTCCAGAACTGTGCGTGCAGAAACATTTCATACTCATTCCATTGTCAGTAATTAAAATTGCTGTTCCCATCTGGGACAATCTTCCCTGAGTTTGCAACAGAATCTCTTTGTCTGATTGCACTGATAGATTGAGATGATGTTCTCCTCATTATTATACACTTCAGATAACAACTGAGATGGAAAGGGACTACAACTAACAAGGTCAAATTTTCATACAATAAACAATATATTGCATAAATATAGATTTATCAAATCATGACCTGGGATGCCCTTTTGTGGGTACATGCTACAGTGCAAGGACTATTTTACAGATCTAGGAATGCAAGGTTCATCAACAGGTAAAATAAACACCGTAGACAACTTTTCTATTTTACCAGTAAAAGGAACAAAGCTGCATAACTTGCTATAGTTCCTAATTTTAACACGAGTCATGTGAATCTTTTATTCCTTTTTTTAAACCACAGCTGTTCAGGTTTGTGCAGAACGAGATGTCTGTTCCATAGAAGACGTACAAACTGCTTTCACTGAACAAACCTCCACCCAAGGAAACATGGAACAGAGTTGAACATGCAGATGGACATTGCCAGGTTTGTTTAACAAAGCAGCACCAGCAATGAGGTTATTTGATGTATGAATTTATCCATGAAATGCCACAATGAGAAAAGGAAGCTTAATCATCTCTGCCACTTACAGAAGAACTGTACAAAAACCTCCCAAGGCCATACATGTAATTTCTAGACCCACAAAAAGGGAGTGTTCAGGGCAACCCTAAGATCCCCACCCAGCAAGAGCCTGCAGGGAGGTAATAGTATGTAGCCAGGGAGAGATGCCATGCTAGAGGAGAAACCCATTATCAGATCTGAGCCACATTCCAGAATGCAAATCCAAACACAAATGGTAAATGAACCATGACAGACTCATTTTTCGTGGGCTCACAGACAAGGAGCTATTGAGGCAGACAACACACAGCAAGAAAACTTCTATTTTTGAGAGAAGTGCTCCTGCTCTTGCAAGCATTACTGAGAGGCCAGGCATTGGAGGCCAAGCAGCCCCCCTTCCCCACCTTTCTGTTTGTTACTAAAGGTCACTTTTATGGGCACGGTCACCAGTCAAACACCTGAAGGGCCTGAAAAGCACACAGCGATCTGTGAGCACACCTTCCTGTAAATAAACTCAGCCAAAAGCTGTAAACAGCTTTAATCCTGTTCCAAAAATCCCTCAGAGTCACAGACCCCCATAGACTGCAACAGTCATTTGATCAATCCCTTTTCACAGCATTGAACAAAGGGAAAATACTTCAGTTATTGTTTCATGTTTAATTTCATTTGTCAACAAGTTTATTTACTATCAAACATTAGAATCCATCAACAACGTGACTACCCTGCTAAATCATCACCACCAAAGGCAGCCTGCTATACCTTTAGCAAGCACAGGAATTTGTTTTCTCAAAAGATAAAGCATTTTTCAGTAAGAAGAGGACCTCTCAAAAAAAAAAAAAAAAATTCAGGCAGCTGAGAAGGAGGTGAGTATTTTACTTTTTCTACCCTTCCCCCTACTACACACCAGCCAAAGATTTAATTTAATTCAGTTTAATTCAAAATAAAAACCATGCTTGTGTACTGACTTTTTAGAAGAACTAAGTATCCAGCAGACATGAGTACAACTGGATTTGTTTAATGCAAAATCATCCCAAATGTTAGGGAAAAAAACCAAACAAGAACAACCATAATCCACAAGTTTGAAATGATCTGTGTGAAGTTTTTGCTAAGATTCAGCTCAGGACACACCAAGGGTAAGATTCTATCACTACCAAGAAAAAAAAGTTAAGAGTCTCTCTCCATTTTTAACATTCTCATCCCACCACCTTTTAATATACTTATCCACAGAAGAGGTGCATGTCTGAATGATTCGTGATCTGCATTTTGACAGGAATTTTGGAGCAAGTCAGCAGCAGAAAAACTTCAAACTGCTCCTCTAATTCACACAGGCAAAGGAATTTTCACTCCATGGTACGTCTAATGATACTGCAATGGATTACAGGCCAACACCAGCACTGTGAATATCTTAAATTTGACTTGTGTGTGCCATGGAGGAGTCCAGAACAATGCAGTTGCTTCTGTTAATGAATGGTCCATCTCAACAGTCAAGACTTGTCTGATATGATTTATGCCTGTTGATCTGTGATTAACCACCACAGCAAGATTTACTGCAGCTCATTCTATAACTGGAAGTAAATTGACTGCATATAATAAAAATAAATTTAAAAAATCCCCACACTAAAAAAATCTGTAATAACAAGTATGGTATAGACCACATTTCCTTGGAGCTTTTGTGAGAAACGTGCATTTGTCTCGTCAATCACAGAACTGCATTTTCACGTCAATCAATCACTGCATTAATGTGCTGCTCCATTTTCCACTGTAAACATGCATTTACTTTGTAGAGATTGTTACAGAGGGGGGGAATCAGCACTTGCCTCTCAGAGGGTGCTGCTTGAAGAACTGAGAAAGTCAATATTTATCTGATGAGAGGTAAAAAAAAAAAAAACCTGAGGTAAATTTTCTCACTAGGAGGGAGATGGAACAAAGAGCAGCTGGTTTGATGGCTGGGCTCACACTGCCACATTCCTCAGGCACAAGGGACTCCAGTCAGGAGCACCATGACATGGATCTGGTACTTGCACAAGAAACACCCTCAATCTACCCCAGATAAGGCAGCTTTCTGTTCTCACTCTTTGCATCCAGCTATCTTCACAGTCAGCTTAGCTGCAGGTTGGAGGCTTGTGCCTTATGGCCTCTCAATAAATCTCCCCACTCTTCTACACTCCAAATACTTATACACCAAAGAACTGTAAAACAGGCTTATGTGAGCAAATGGTGGAAAGCCTGCTTGCCTTCAGGAGCCAAGAAGGCTGTTTATAATTAGCAGCAAATGCATCTACAGCGTGTAACTGACAACTCTCTATCCAGCAGAAATCAAACTGTAGTGCCAACAACATCCAGAATAAATAAAAACCCTTCATGAAGTTCACACAGAAGAACCTCAAGACATGTTTTTATGTAAATGTACATGTTGTTTTACCATTATTTTCATCCTTCCCTGCAGATCAGCCCTCTTATATAAGAAAGAAACAACAGATACTAAGAGGGGTGAACTCCATCAAGATGACTTAGATAAATGCAACAAATTCCCAAATAAGATCAGAATAGCAGATAGGAAATCAACAACCATAGTGCATGTGTGTGAAGGCAGCCCCAGGGCAGCTTTAGTTAACATCTCAGCAAGTTACACAGGGTTTACACAACTGTTTACTTTCCAGTACAGCAACAGCTCCCTCATCACATGCTACCCACACCTCACCCCAAAGACACATTCCCCAAACCACACAGGCTTCTGTACTCTTCAGAGCACTTGAAAAAGCAGCAGCACATTCACACTTCCAGTCTCACCTGCTCAGTGCTGATGCTTTTGTGGTCAGCATTGCTACAAGCAAAAACACTGCCCACCACTTTCACCAAAACCAGCACAGTCCCTTCTACACAACCACAAAACCTTCACTTACAGAGCTGGAATTCCACACAGGTCACAACTGACAGGCCAGGACATGAGCCAGCTCCCTTAAAGCTGAGTTTTAGGTGCCAAAACCCTGGGAAGGAGAGCAAAGCCACATGCAAGGAACCCAAGTCCTTCCTTGCAGAAAATAGGCATCTAAATACAAAATACAGACAAGACAGCACACTGAGCACCTCACCATCAAGATCTAGCAAAGACCTAGGCAAAGAAAACAGAATTCTGATTTCTTGGGGGTGTTCTCACCTGTTCCAGAGCCACAGCCCCTGCCAGACATGCAACCTGAACCCCCAACTTCCCACAGCAAGCCCTAGCTCCCAGCACCCCCTGGCCTCCTTACAGCCAGGTCACACACCTGCAATCCATCACCCAATAAAGCCACAGCTGCCCCCAATTTGGGAGGGGACGCTGGTTCCAGGTGCCAATGTTCAGCCTTGGAGCAGGGGATCACTGCCCTGTATCTGCTCAGAGCTTGCCTGGGGGGTTGGCATCAGCCCATTAGCAGCTGGTGGAGAGAAGATTAAATGCCTCTGGAGATCCTCGTGCTCTGCTGAGTAGGGAGGATGCTGGGAGGCATCAGGAGCAAAATATTTAAAGAATTTTAGGATTAATTATGAATTTACTTGAGGAGGAAGAGGTGTCTCCCATAATTTTGGAATTAGACTATTGAATTCTACCCCCTTTAAGTTTATTGAGCTACTTAATTGTTACGTGCCAGAAGGTCAGAATCACTTCAAATGCTTAGGAAAAAAGGGTATTTTTAACCTTTTATTAATGCGTTCTTCTGTTCTTATAGGATAGAAATATGAAATATGGCTTCATTTGGAGGAGTAGAGAGCTCATTCATGTGGGAAGCATCAGTATGTTGTTATAATGTGCTTTTAATTAAGCAGACATTGCACAGCACTTGGTAAGATCAAGTAAATGCTGCTAATGTTTCCTCTGCTATTGCCCCTACCCTGCAAAGCATAATGCAATCAACAAAATCAACTGAGAAAATAACAAACTTTATTGAATTTTCAAATTTACGAACAATAACAGACCCCAAAAGCTCTTATATGCCAGTAGATGGCAATCTTCAGATAGAGTAAAATTGTGTCATTAGCAAGTGCAAAATTTCAAATTAAAACTGTAGGAGAGGAAAAAAAACTCAACTCAAGGGCTGAAATTCCTCAGAAGTTATTCAGAATCACTCAGGTTTCATTTTATAAAAGATCAAAGAGAACAGAGAATTTTTTTTATCGGTTTGGTTTTAATTTTCATTCTAAAAATTAACTTTTTTTTTTTTAGACAAGTTAAAGAAAGAGCAGTATGGAGACATACATTAGCGGGAAAACTGAATCTTGTATTCTGGACAAGTGAAATATCTGAGGTTCTCACTGAAACTCCTGTGTCTTGCTCCCTGGGGAGTCCCTCACAGGGCCAAAAGCCTGGCCAGTTTTACTTGGGCAGATGTGGCCCAGAGCCCACAGCTGGATATCCACCTTATTAGGGACAGGGGGGAGAGACCCGAGTGATGGAAACGAGGGAAGTTTGAGTATTTTTTTGCCATTAGGAAATAAAACTGTGCACTCAAATTTTGGTTTCAAACTCAACTGCATCCCCAGCTCACGACACGTGGCCAGCACGTCACCAGGAATGCACAAGAGCACACTGGCCTATATTTAATTCCTGCTCTTCAGAGAAGCTGAACTTGAAATTCTGCTTACTGTTGTTTCTTGATATTTTAAGACCTCAGGACATCATGAAATGTGATCACACTTATAACAGCAGAAGAAACCCAATAAACAGTTTCAATATCCATGCTGATCCCAGCTCAGTGTGCAACCATGGGAGGGCTGGGAACTCGAACACCACTCTGTTGTGTCCACTGATAAAAGAACACATTACAACACATGCAATGAGATTATTTTTCCTATCTGACATCATACTTTTAAATAAAAAAACAATAACTATAGGATATAAGTTAAAAAAATAAGTATTTTTTACATCCAAAGCTGTATTTGTAATAAAAATTGCAAATTCACTGCCTGTGATCTTCTTTAAAAAAAGAAAAAATCATCTCAGACATAGAAACCTTCCAACCTGCTACCTGAACTCTCCAAAGGAAACTCCTGGCCTCCAGAGAACAGAAGTGGGACAAAATCCGTAACAGCTGGAGCAATTTTCTTGGAGTTAAAATTAAAAAGTCTGACAGTGTCATAAAATACAAGATCTCAGAAAAAAAAATTATGCAAAGGATGTTATTAAAGTAAGGTTTATGAAGTTTGAGAATAATTACAGATAATGTGTATTTATTATTCCTGCAGGATCAATCCGTGGCACAGATTTCAATACCAGAAGCCAAACGTACAGATATTTCTCATGTCTGTAGTTATCTTTGCTCTCAACTCCCACTCATCTCCCCACTGACACATTTACTGTTTCCATTTGTGATATATCAGTACCCTTCATTTTATTTATTTCAGTTTTCTCTTTACAAGAAAAAAAAAGAAGGAAGCTGATTTTAATCTTTGATAACAACCCCTCCATTTCTGACAGGACCCAAATCCAAGGAGTAAAAGCCCATGTCCAGACCATCATACCAGGCTCCCTAAATAATGGCTGATCCATGTAAAGAGCACATAATAAACTCTAAAGAAATGCCTCTAAAGCCTCAATGTACTCTACAGTCAAGAGGAAAGGGCAGATTCTCTGTTTCTTTGAGGACAACTATTCCAGCAGGCAGCAGGGCAAATGAAGATCTCTGAAGATGAAATACTGTCTATCTCACTGGGTTCAGCTGCGAGGCTCCCTCTGCAGTACCAGCACACAGCCCTAGACAGACTTAAGTGATGCTTCAGGAGCACTTAACTCCTGCAAGCTCCATATCTTTGCTTCAGTCCTTAAATGAGAATGCAAAAGGCCTATTTTTAATTCTGAAACCGCAGTTTACCTTGTTAAATAATATAAAAGGCGCCACTATATAAAACACAAAATCCAAACATGCAGGGGCAAGAAAACCACCAAATAGAAATTTCTGCAAATAAGTTTCCCTTCATGTCAAACACAGAACTTTGTGACACTAAGTTGCTTAGAAAAATAACTTTCAGTGGATATCTTCATCCCTTTTTCTGGCATGTGAAGAAGTTTCTAGGCACAAGTAGGACACAGGACAGCAGAACACATTAACTACCTTTGTGGCCAAATTATGCCCAACTCAAAATTCACCTTCATTTCCTGCATTCTCCACTGGCCTTGGGTTACCTGGTCACACGTTTCCACTTAAAAGTATGATGGAAGCAGGGACGTGGGAAAAAAGTTTGGTTTTTTATTTACAGTTATATATATAGCTGTAATCCTACACACCAGTTTTGCTTTCTAAGCATGATTTCCCCCCCCCCCCCGAAGGAAAAGAAAAAAAACATTAAGTAGCCAGGCAGGCAAAACCTCACTGTCTTCATTTGCTAAGAACAGCACCATGACTGAAGTTAACACCAACTCCCCAAACGTGTTAAGAAATTTTGCTACTGAATGATTTCTTCTTATCATTATACCATTTAAAAGTTAATTTGATCAAAACACACCATTTAAACATGTCCAGGCTGTCTCTAAGTCTTGCACCAATTATCCTGCAGCACTATACCTCTTCAACGTTTCCAAGAGAAACATTACCACCATAAATACCCTCATTCATGCTGGAAATATTCCCACCTGCACATCCTATCGTGGCACCTAAGATCATTAGAACTGACTAATTAAAGAGAAAGAAATCCATTCCAGTTTGAACCTTTGAAAATGTAAACCAGCTCAGGATTTGACCCAGAGCTTAACTAGCAGATCCCACAGTGCTGCTCCCAACCCCGTGAAACCCTAAAGCCTGGAGACCACCATGCTTCTAATGAATAAATAAATAAATAAGTGCCCAGGGCACTTCCATCAGCAGCCAGCTCTCCTTGGAAATACAGCACGACATCTACAGCCAGCATGACATCTACTCCATCATGCAGGCAAGAAAAAGTCAGGGCTCTTGTACACCAACAAATACCCAAATCTTCAGCCTTTTCAATGAGCTGCTTCAAAATACAGAGCTGCTCAATGCTATTTCACTTCCCTCCTTTAAATCAGCAGGAATGCCAATGATGGGTAAATTTTTCACGGAAAATGGGGGACAAGCAATGAAGAAGGGAAAAGGAAAAAAAAAAAAGCCCTTTTCTACTTCTGAAAAACTTTTAGAAGAATTATTCTTGAGGAATTAATGGAAAGAAACTATTTTTTATACACAGTATTAAGTGATTAAAAGCTTGTTCATCACTTTGCTTAGTTTAATTTTAGAAAGGCCTACTTGCAGATTCTTTGAAATGCATAATTAATTGATAGCAGCGTGGTTACATCAGTACAGAAGTGAATGATAGATGTGAAGTGGTTTTTCCACAAAAAAACACAAGCAGCACAGGGCACAATTACAATATCCGATTCACTCCGCCCTCCAATGAAGCTGTTTGATCTGCACATCTGATTGCACAATCGTCCATAAATATCCCTTGCATTAAAATTCTGACTGGTTTGCAACTCGTTTCAACTCGTGCGAGATTCTTTTTTTGTCAATTGGATCTGACAGAAAAATTAAAATAATCCTCTTTTACCTCTGCATTATCCTTTAAGTACTTAAGTTTTAATTATATCTCAAGTCTACCTGAAGACATTTCAGGCAACTTCCAGTAACGTGTATAAGGAGTTGAATACAGTGTAAAAGTGCATGTAATTTCCAAGTCCCCAGTTGTTAATGAAATCCCAAACATTCAGATTTTAATTGAACTAGATAAAGATTAAGAAGCTTAGCAGCAGCTGGCATTGCGAATTAGTTCTCAGCAGATTTTTATGTTGTACTCTAAATCATTGCTTTTGTAATCTTCCTAAATTGTCCTTTATCTTGCTAATGCAGATATGATTCTCAGAAAGCATTAGGCTTCCACTGTTCCCATTGCCTATAAAATCTTGAACTGTAAAATCTTAATAGTCTTTTTTTTAATAAGTATTATGATCTATATGTATAATGTGCATTCAATAAAATCTTACTGTAATTAGAAGAAAAGTTTTTAGGTTTTTTTACGTGACCTGTTTTACAGATTAGATTTATTAAATAGCATAAACTGTTGGAGCTGCTTTAAGACCTATTTAGAGCCGTCTGGCATCAGATGAAAAAACAGTGCTAGACCCAACGCTTGGGGCTCAGCTCTCCGGGAGGTTCATTAGGAAGTTTCCTTCTCCTTCTGGTTCAGGGAGCTCGGCATAAGCAGTTTTATGTTGCCTAAACGCCTGACAATGTATTATCAGCACTGATCAAATAATGTTTTGCTTGCAAGGCTTTCCAAGGCTCGGGAAAAGGATTCAGACTAACACCAGCGTTCATCAGCTGCTCCCCCTCTCCATGTCCGCTCCCTGCACCCCAAGTGCAATGCTGGGAAGAGCCCTGCACACACCAGGGCTTTCTGCAGGCTGCAGACTCTGGAGGGAAGGTCTGTGTTTGAAATTACCATGACAAATGTGCTCTCAGGACCTGTTCATGGATTGTAACAGCTCTTACGAGAGTTACAAGTGCAGTTATTACTTGCATAGTAAAAGGGGTTATATTTATGCATCTCACTTGAGGATGCACTGTTTTTATTCACACTAATGCAGATAAAGTTGGAGTTCATGCTTTATGGGGGAAGTGTGGGGAAAAATAAAAGAAAAAGGATAAATAATACTACTACTACCATCATCAAAAAGCAAGTAACACGTCCATTTTTCTCCTACATAAAAAAAATTCTAGCTGTTTTTCCAGCTAATAGTATTGGTCTTTCAAGTCTGTTGGTAAATGACCAACTAATGCAGTTACGTATGCACTGAAGAAGAAAATTATGAAGAGGTAATACAGCCAACTGGCATTAAAATTTTGAACAGAATGGAATTTCAACAGTTCTGCTGAGGTCTTTTAATACTAAGAATCTTGGCTGCTCCAATTTTCTTCCAAGTAAAGGAAACATTTGGCAGAATAACAAACATGAATGTCAGAAGAAACGAAATATCTTCACCTGCACTTGATGACTTACTTATTTATTCGTTAGAAGCATGGTGGTGTCCACACTTTAGTGATGGCACTTCAGTGTGTTCTGTCACTCTGGCCTCTTCCCAACTGCATTCTCCCCCTTCCCAGCTGCACTTTTCCCTCGGTGCTGAGCTCCACGGTGCCATCCTGCCCAGAGATCAGGATGCTCCAGGGCAGGGACAGCAGCACCACAATGACAAGCACAGAGATCATCAGTCTGTACCTGGCTTCAAAGGATTGTGTTTGGTTCAGCAAGCTTTGAGATCTTTGAATGAGAGATGCTCTAAGTAGCACTAAGCAATTTTCTCTCCCTCAAACCAAGATGAAGCCACGAGCTCCTCACGTCTCCTCAGGCCCCTTGTTACTCTGCCATTTCCCCTTAGCAATCTTCTCATTCCAGACTCTGATATTCTGGCAGCCCAGCTATTTTCAGAAACTATTATCTGAGTTTGAAATTGTGATTTTTCTGCTGGGTCTTTTTTCCAAGCAAGCATTTCTCTACCTAAACTTCAGCAAACTTCCAAGTAGATTCCTAGACGCAGCTCTTTATTTTTTTTTGCCATAAAACAAACAGTTAACTTCACAATGCTGACTTCTCATTTAAGCCATTTTCTGAAGTACAGCTCTCAGAGTGACTTCAGTACTTTTGCCTCAATTTGCTGAGCTTTTTATAAAATCTTGACAATTTTTTTCCTAACATTAAATAACACATTCTTTGGATGTTCCAAGTTCACACAAGGTTTTCTGATGCTGCTGCTGATTCCAAGGTGCCCTAAATTGAGCATTTATCGAAAAGCTTGTTATGAATTTTGCCCTTCAAATTACTCCAGTAAGAGCAATGGAACTTGGCTGCCAAATTGCTTCCAAGGCTGAAGGGTTTCTTTTGCTTCAAGATAGCCTGTAAATAAGAACTTCAACTTTCTTTTTTTTTTTAAACACAAAATAAATTATGCAAAAGAATTTGACACCAAAAGGAATTTTTTAATGGACTTTATTGGGAACATTCTTTAAGAGCCCATCATCCCCCCTGTGGCTTTATCCTCAAGTTTCTTCAGAATTTACCAATGCACCTTGAGAACAAGAGTAGCGAAACCAGAAATCTTTCATTTAGAACAAAAATGAGACATTTAATTTTCCTAAACATACAGAGAGGCATGCACAAGATTAATCATTCAACAAAATGTTTTTCTTATTTCATGAAAATACGCAGGGTGGGAATGCAAACAAATTATAATTATTTGGACTCCTGTTAAACAGACTAGTGAGCCTTATAATTAGTAACATAATCACTTTAAGACAAATACACTAAATAAAATAATGGATCTTCGGCAGTGCTCCACAGAAAAATGTTAACAATTTATGCTTTATTAATTAGCTTGTTGCTTTGTCAAAGTTTGGAATTCAGAACCTCAGAGAGTTGCCATCTTTGTTGACTGGAGGATTCGCTCTTGGTTGAACAGAGGTGCAAGAGCAGAAAAGAACTTCCATGGAGTGCTCACACAGCTCTAAGATCTGCTCGTGGGGATGTTGATTATCCAGGACAATGGATCAATAGAATTCTTGTATTTCAATCCTCTCCTCCAAACACACCCCACCAGCCCTAATTGATTTCTCTGCTGGCTAATGACCAACCCAGATGCACACTGACTTGAAAACGACTGACCAGCACTAAAGAGTGTTGTGGCCACATCCAATGAATCACAGGGACTGAAAAGAGCTGGATAAGCTATTTTTCTGATATATAACCACAGATGCAACTACTTCTATTACTCAAATCATAAGGCAAAGAATGCTTCATCAACTGACTGCCGGAGTCATTGGAATTAGCCACTCAAGTGCCACTTGCAGGCATTAAAAATTCTTCAGAAAATTTCACATTGAGGTGTGTTCATGTGTTGCCCTACATGGAAAAAAAGGGGAAAAAAAAGAGTAAGGAGCTGACACCACAACATAGACAAGGAATGCCTGAAGCAGCTATAAAGGGAAGGCAGAAGTGAGGCAGATCTGTGCCAGGCCAAGCAGTTCAGGCAGGAGCTGGGGCAGCAGGAACAGGCTGAAGCAGAGAAGCTGCCACATTAATCACCAACATGCAAGCCAGGAAAGGTGCTCCAGGATCAAAACTCACCACGTGCCAAGGTCACTTCAGAGAACACAAAAAAGGTTCAGTGATGATCTCACATTAAAAGTTCATAAGCCCATCAGAGGAATTTACTAATGAAAACTATTTTATCTGAAGAGGTCTCCTAAGGCAAATCACAGGTTTCAGTGTCTCCACTGAGAAGCAGGAAATTACATTTTAAAACACCACAGAAAGTTAAAGGATTTATAAGCAATATGGGAGTCCTTAACGTGAGGTCTCACATGCACAGGAGCCATGTGAAAGTGGGGACTTGCAGAACTGGGCTCTGCAAAAGGCTCAGCATCATTCAGAAAAGATCTTCTGAAAGAAGAGCAAGTTATTGTAGTCCTTGATAGAACAGAAAGTTCTTAGAAGTGTTTTTTGCCTTTTTCACAGCATCACAGAATAACCAAGGTTGGAAGGACATCAAAAAATGGGCTGGTGCAACCTCGGAATTTTTATTTGTTGATCATTCAGTAAATTGTCTATCACTTCAATGAGAAACACAAGCTCTGACTTGCATCCAGAGCTACGTTTTTTGTTGGTAGAATGATTTCAGCAATACAGGTCCCAAACATAGCATTCAATACTTTTAAAGGTAGGAATTTAGAATTAGTTATAAAAAAAAACTTCCTTCAAAAGATCTTCAGAAAAGGCACATCACCAGCAGGTACTGCCACTTGAATTACTCTACTGGAGACAAACATCCCACACCACCATCCACAAAAGCCCAGGTGCTCTCTGGACACACACAACAGCTTGTGATTTTTTTTTAATATTAAATGTAAAAGAAAATCCTTTCCTATTTCTGTTTTGCTCTCCCTTCTACTGTATGAAAACAATTTGCCTGCTTTCAGACTCTGGCTGTGATTACTTTGTTTTCACGTCATCTGAATGCAGTGAAAAATCTCGGTCACGGCTACAAAGATAAAAGCCAAGAGAACTCATTTGTTGTCCCACGCAGACACGAGATGCCAGAGACACCTGTACCACCAGGAGGGCAACTGCACGCTGGGAGTGAACCTGCTGCCTCCACAGACCCAAACACCCCAATCCCACTTCATTCCTTTCTCTAATAATGGCACCAGTTTCCTGGACAAACACATAATGGCACAAGAACAGATCCATCCTGACAGCCAAGGCCAACTGTATAATGCTCATCTAAGTGGCAATAAGATTCATTAATTAGGTCGCTGCTTTAGAGTGTTGTTCCCCTGCAGCTATGTTCTGCTCAAGGGTATTTTCAATAGTATTGAATAGATGAAACAATTACTAAGCAAAATCCACTAACTGATGGCCAGAGTCAGATTCCTCAGGCCGTGCTTTCAAAGAGTGTGTATACACATTTACTTGAACGAGTGACTGAATTTAAGGGAAAAAGACAAAGCAAAGCAAAGGAAAATCCCAGTGAGGCACAGCCTAGGTGTTCTCCACTTTTAGAGGCGTGATCTCTAAACCAAAACTCCCCCTTAGCAGACACAATTAAGATGTAGAAGGGCTACAGGGTACCTGATTGCACATGCAAATCAGGCTGTTTGCTATCTAAAGACACCTTCTTAACGCTCACAATTAATGGCAGGCAAAGAGAGCTTTATCTGCAATTATCTGCCCTCTCTACTGACAGCAGTATAAGCAACTTGTAAAAATTGTAAAAACTGGACTCCAGCCGAGTGTTCCCTGTTCAGGTATCTGACTTGCAGGCTACTGTTTTATTCCAGTAATACTATTTTTATAACATGACATAGTTCTACGCATTTGAATTAAATAAACACAGCACAAATATTTTGGCTCTACTGTAAACACGTGAAAATATTTCCTTGTGAATTGTTGGGTTGGCTTTTTTTTCCCCCTTTCTGCTGCCTCAGTTACTATGATGTTCAGACTGTGCCTCATTAAAGTTGGGAGCAAAAGTGAAAAAGTTTTCAGCACAAGCACTATTTTCAAAGTTCAGGATATCTGTAATTCTAACTGATCTTCCACCTGGCATTAAATCTTCAAAGAATGTCAAAAAGTATCTTAGAAACTTGAGATGCCTGGCTGTATACAGAGAAGGAACAGATGCACCTCTGTAATTTGCCCATAAATAAGTAAAAATGAACCCATCAACTTTTCAGGGATACTTGCATGCAAGCAGGCAAACACATCCTTTTTTCCTTTTTCTTGTGTGTTTGTGGTTTATTTATTTATTTTTTTTACAGTTTTAAAATATCTTTTGAACCAGACCTTACAGGGTGCTGGTAAAAACTGCTGTGTTTGTTTTTAGGAACTTACTATGCAGCAGTGCCATCTCGTAACCTTCTGCTACTGCCTTTGGCCTCCAAATTCAAGGGGACCCATCTGTGGCAGTAAAACACACATGCACCAAGTACATAATTTCTCCCAGAAATAGTGAAAGCTCCGTCTGCAAGAGCTGTCTTTAAGGTCACAGCAAGTCAACTGCTGAAGAGAAGTTATCACCATAAATTAAACTGTTCCTGAAACCCAGCAGACTCTTAACAACTCTCCTAGTTCCCCCTGCTCCTTTTCATCTCCAGTTTTAGGCATGCCTCTGAGCAGGAGTGCACACCCTTCTCTAAGCATTCATCTAGCTGAGCAAAGAAGAGAAAATCCATAAATTTGAAAGACATTTAGTTAAAGTTTTTAATGGCGACAAATTTCAAAAGACAGATCTAAGAATCAGGTTGTGGCCAGTCCAAGACCACTTAGAACATCCAAATTTGAACCTTCATCTTTATTCTTTGCAGATTAATAAACACATTCTGACTACTGTTCTTCCAATTGATTTAACCAATTTATTTAAAACGTGATGTAGGAGTAGTGGACTAAAGGATGTGAATTTTAAAAAATCCTTTAAAGTCACCTGTGCAGAAGTGACACAATTTGTGGCTTGCAAATTCAGAAGGAGTCAGCTACACAAGCACAGGTGAGGAACTCCCACAGCAGGAAATCCTTCGGGCTGATGGTATTCCCGAGCTTACAAAAGTGTCTGGGTGGGTGATCAGATGGGGCACCACGCTGATGCTTTGTTCTCTTCAGCAGGCTGTGCTGGGTTCTGTAATGAGCCTCAACGTCGACATCTGAATAACACATATAGGGAGGAATCCTTTCATTCCCTTATCGAGAAGGCGCGGAATGAAAAGAAACAAAGAAATCAGCTGGTTTCTGCTAAATGTTCCGGTGCCAATTATGAAGTTGAGAATGGAGTAAGAGGCACATCAGTGGCTGACAGCACATGAGCGCTGCCACTGCAGATATTATTTCCCCTTATCTCATGTCATGATACTGGCACGCTTTTTCCATTTTCCTTGGCGTTTTCTACTCCTCCTTCAGGACTGCACAACGAGACAGGGAAAACTTCCAGCGCTTCAGGAGCAGCTGTGCTGACCTGGGCAGTGTCCCAGGGTTGTCTGTCTGCTCTAAAGGCCATCTGTGTGAGCACTGCCTCCCACCTGGC
The DNA here is from genome assembly GCF_009650955.1 of Corvus moneduloides. Lineage (NCBI taxonomy): Eukaryota > Metazoa > Chordata > Aves > Passeriformes > Corvidae > Corvus > Corvus moneduloides. The sequence goes on from NC_045492.1 coordinate 10,874,582, forward strand.
TCCAGAGAGGTGTAAGCTTCCATTTCTCTTCTATTACTTCCTCCCATTCATGCATGTTCAAGCTTGAAGAATCTTCTTTTTCAATTATTCAGGTCTAGCGGGTGCCTTTCTCCTGCCCTTTCTGAAAACACCCACGTCCTTAAAGACGACAATAACACAGAAACCCCAAACCAAAACCAAAAAATAACACACCAAAAAAGACCTGAACTGATGTCTGTATCACCCTGCTCTAAAACATCATCTCAGCAGGAGACTGAACAGCCACCCAAAGGCATCTCCTGTTTGTTTTATTAATTATTGACTTCAAGATAAAAGCTGGGAGACCCCACACATGGCCAGGATCCCACTATGCCATTTGCTTTATAAACTCAGCCCAGGAAAATGGTGATCTCCATCTCAGAGATTATTTGCAATCTATGAAAAGATCAAGGGGTAGATACAGAGGAAGACACGTGCACAACTGAACCAGGATTAGTCAATAAGTAAGAACAAAAAATTACACATTTAGTTTGCGGGTTGTTTTAATTTGAAGACATTTATTTCTGTCACATCCTTACAGAACTAATCGTAATTCATCGCATGTAGACCTGGAAAGGAGCAGGATGTCTGATACCTGACAGACATTCACCACTTTGCCACAGGTTATACACAAGTCCTCCACAGAGAGGGCTACAATATAGAATGTATCTCACATCTGAATTTGAGGAAATAGTTATGAGCAGTATTCCCCTCCTTCTATAAGCTTTGATCAAGGAGACTCAAGAAATATGTTCTACCACGCTTTGATTTCACTCAAGGGCTTTTTGTTATTTAAATAGTGAATAAAGATGACAGGCAAATACTCTAATTAGCACAAATATCTTGTTTCCTGAAACTTCCAGCAATTTTTAAACATCTCTTGCTCAGCGTTACTACGAAGCTCTCCATTCCCAACCCCGAGCTACTGCGGGTCTTTTGTCTGACACAAAGACACTTTTCTCTTCCATTTTTGGGAGGAAACAAGGCATTCCCACCTGCACCATCCCTGCCCTCCCATATGGGAGCAGAGGGGCAGTGGGACTCCTGGATGCTCTCACATTCCAGAGGGTCAGTGGATTCTACCAGGCTAAGGCACATCTGCTGGGAGTCACTCAATGCCCACTCGCAAAGCTCAAAGGTCAAAGCATATTTCATTTCACTTGGTAGCTCCCTCCAAGGGCAAGACCCCCACCTGTTGGAAAATCCATCAGGGGTCTTACTAAACCTCGAGTGCTTTGGTTCTCTGTCAAAATCTTGATATTCCCTTCTTCCGCAAGGATACAACAACCTCTGTGGATCATCAGGACTTTATGACAAGAAGGTTCTTATATTTGGCTAAGCATATGCCAAAATGAATCATGACAGTCTTTATTAATGCATAAAAGCCATCACTGCTGGACTGCCCTCAGCCTGAAGCGTGAGGTGACAGAGTCCTCGTGGCATCGAGAGCTTGTGATAATTGAAGTCTGAAAACATTTCACAGAACAGCTGAAATACCAATTTATATTTAAAGAATATATTGAATTACCACAGATCACACAAAAAGGGGGACTAGGACTTACATATTTTGTTGCTGGACTTTCAGCTCAGCATTTTACGAAAGGCCATCTCATTTTAACCTAGATAAGTTGGAAAGATTATTCAACTAATGTCTTCTCTGGAAGACTGCAGCTCTGGTGCTAATAAGGGAATTTAATTAGATGGACAAGCCTTGACAGCAATCCGTTTCCAATACACTTAGTATTGAAATAGGTCTGGGAGTTCCAAGATTTGTAGAAGAAATCCACTACTCAAGTTAACGTGGAAAAATATCTGAAAGTTTTGACTAACCAAGATGTAGGCTCTTGTTTTTCTGACTTTATTTGTGAAATACATCACATTACAAACAATTACACCAACAGATGAAACCCCTGTTCCATATGTACATGCGATAAAGTTTGAGCAGAATTGATTTTTCCCTTTGCACTGGTAGATCTCTAAACTAATTCCCTGGAAATCAGCTGAGGACAACAGCCCATCCAGCAGTGTTTCCACACAGGACACCCACGGTTTCACCTCCCCCCAGCAGCACCCAAAGCCCCAGGACAGAGCAGAGCTGCTGAGCACAAGGACTTGGTACAACCCCAAAATGGGATCTCTTTTAGGGTACTTACAACAGAAAAAGACATGCACACAGACAAAAGGCACAGAATAATTTAAAAAAAAATGCACAAAGCCAGTACTTTCTAAAATTGTAGAGGGAACCAGCCTGCCAGCAGGCTGATGAAACACTTGAGATAAAGTAGCATAATCAATAACAATGCTGCACCTTTAAAACCAGCAAGTACAACACGATCAATTCATATCTTGGTGAAGGAGCGTAATAAAAATCTGCAACTACAATAAGCTAATTTAATGATACTTTATCAAGCGCTCACATTTCCAACCACTGTTGTTCACGGCAGAATGAAGCCTGTGTAAAAATATGTCATGAGTCAATATGGCATTCTACTGAAGAGAAAAGACCCACATCATTAAAATCTTAAATAAGCTTTCATTAAATAAAATACATGAAATTAGCTCCTTCAAAAGAATTTAATTAGTCAACACATGCAGGTTGAACTCACAATCTGCCACTGTGGTCTTTTAAGCCGTTCGTTTTCTTAAAGCTTTGTCATAAGAAGGACAATTTTTATTGTTATTATTTTTATAATATGGTGGGAAACCACAGTTCCTTTATGAAAAAAGACAAAGTATCCCTTGCAAACAGCAAGACACATTTTCATTGCTGCTCTGTATAGAGCACTGCCTTGTTAAGGCAATTTCAGTCATTTTACGCATCTTCATTAAGTCAGAGATACGGTTCAGCTTTTCACAGAGAAAAACCTCAGCAGCTGCAGAGAAAAGGAGGGACAACAGATTCTTAAACAGAAAAGAGAAATTACCAGTTATCTAGCTTGAAATGAAGCCTCTGGGAAGCCCCATCTGCAGTCTCAGTCATTACAAATCACAATAATTACGTGAGCTCTCAGCCCATATATAAAATTTCAATATCTATGAAGAGCTGCAATACTGCAACGTCCACAACACAGAAACATTGCCAGCTCATTTTGCCAGGCTTCAGGCTACTTGTAACACCGAGAGAAGATGAATCAATAAAATGTTATCAGTAAAACAGTTTGATTCCTGCACAGTTAAGCGCATGGCCACTTCTATATTTCAATCCCCTCAGGTCAATATAATTTTACACAGTTACCCAATTCTCAGCAGTGAAATGATACTGGTAGATGTTTCAGATATTCTAAAGCGCTTATTTCTACATGGGGGTGAAAAAAATAAAAAGGGAAAAAAAGCATCTCTTGTTTGCCATCTGGTTGAAAGTTGAGTTTTTAGACAGGTCTTAAATGCAACTCTTTACCCCAGCTCCAGCAAATTAAGTCCCTCTGAACAGCTCCCTCAGCCAAATCCTGGGTATCCTATTGACCCAGTGCTTAAACAGACATTTGGGAAGAAACACAAGTCAAATCTGGATTTGGCCTTTCATTTGAACTAAATCTGAGACATGAAATAAGATGTACTTTCTGCCTACTCAAGAAAATCAGTCCATTTAAGCAAATTGAACTATTCACCAAAAAATTCTGCTAGGTTAGTCACCACAAGGGCTGAAGAAACTCTAAATGCTGCTGACAAACTGCACAGTTAATACAACATTTTGCCTCATACCCAGGTAATTCTTCATGCATACTCTGAACTACCAGCTTCCCACCTGGGTCTGCAATGAAATAATGCCTCAGGTTAATCACACACCTCCAGAGAGATGCATTTTTTGCATAAATAAGAGCAACAAGTGTGCTTCCAAACCCAAGGAAGAAATAATCATGTCTAATAAACTACAGTGCTCCAGAGAGGGAATACTCACAAGGAAACTCTTTTTAGATACAGGTCCACCTTCCTTAACTTGACAACATCCTAATGACACAGAATAAACCTATTTTTGGACCAGCTATGGGCACTGTGAAGTCAAAGGGAACTGATTTCAGCTGGACAGGACCTTAGTCCCAAAAAGCCAAAACAACCCCTCAATTTTATTTCATTTCATTTCACCACCAATTTCATCTCATTTGTTTCCTTCACTAACTCTTGCACTACAGACAACACCAGTGCACTCAAAGGCAAAAAGTATTTTTTGGGATTTTTTTAATTGTAACACAAGACTGTTTATTCCCATATTCAGTTCTCAGAAAAAGGAATTAATATTTTAATAACAAGAAAATTCATAAAGCACCATCTTTTCTGCTGTCACAGCTCTTTTAAAAGGCTTAGTTGATCTTCAATGCTTAAAGGGTATTCCTATAAAGGAAATATCTAAGGGACAAAGTTCCCTGATTTATATGGTGCAATTCCCTTGCCACATATGTCTCATTGGGAAATTACATGGATTTCCCAAATACTGGCACTAAATTTTTTAGTAGTTTAAAAATTAGCAGAAAAGGCCCAATTGCTAAGAAATAAAGCACACAAATTTATGGGAAGATAAAGCCACACTAACCCATTAATTTTTATATTTTGTTATATCACCAAAACTGTTCTCATTACTTTCTTCTGAACAAGTTTCATAATTGCAAATTCTCAGACAGTAAAACTTAAGTGATCTCCATACTCTGCCTTCCTCCTAAATAATGAGCCAAGCACCACAGACACACACAGGAGGAAGCAGCCTGTCTATTTTACTAGAAGACTGAGCTCATGAAAATCCAACTGCATCAATCCTTCTTTTATTATTCTTTCAAACTTCCCAAATCAAATAACTTTCTTGAGCTTGGCTAGAGCCTTCTGAATAGAAATTCCACTGGGGAAAGAGGTTTTAGATTAACAGCACAATACATTCAGAAATCAATAGATAAACCCTCTGTGCAGCAGCTCTACCCGAGTCCATGAGACTGAACTAGGGCTCAGAAAATAGAACAAACCACTCAGAAACGAATTTCCTATCTGCCCACTTTTGGTTTTGCACTGAAACCAGCAACATGAACTTCACCTCTGTATCACACCCAGAGAATTACTGCCTGATGTTCTGAATCAAGAATACTTTTTATTTGCAAAAATATATTCAGCTTTGTATTAAAAGCAGAGAGTTTTGTCTGGTGGTGCTTTTCTTTTTTATTTTTAAACTACAGAGTTAAATCTGAAAGGCAATAATGCAACTCCAAGATAACCACATGTGGGGTGCCCATCCTGATATAATGCAATATATAAAGCTATAAAACAATGTGATGAGAAGTCAGATGAGGGAGAAGGGACAGAGTGAAGCTTCTAAACTTACGGTTAAAATTCTTTAAGCCTGATCTCAACTTCACTCCAACACCTGGCTTGGACAGGATCAGCTTAGATTGTTCTCTATGCTGGAAGCAGGATGGCTTTTACTTGATCTGTTTGACCTTTTCTCTCCTCGTTAATAGTTGCTTTCTCCGTTTGCCAGAGTCCCTTTTGCAATCATGAGGGCTGGAGGGGAAAGGGTAAATCAGAGGGAGCACTACTTGGCCAAAGACAGTCGGACCAATTTCACTGCGAGCAGCAGTCGTGGAGCCCAACTGCAGAGCCCAGCAGAGCTGGCTCTGCTTTGGAAATACACAAAGCCAGCAGCTGCCAGAGAACAGAAAACATGCTTCTGCCTCTGCCCATGCGCCTGTTACAGCCGTCACAGGCATCCCAGCTCTGTAGGATGTGAACAGGGCACAGCTCACCACAAAGGGCATCTCCCCTTGGTTCAACTCCAAACCTGCCCAGATTAGATGAGAAATGTACCTGTACTGAGACACGAAGGGAAATGGATTTCCCCCACTTTTGGTAAGCTGGAACAGCTTTGATGGCACAAGCCCCCAGCCTCACTGGTGCTCCTGTTGCGTTATATTCATTAAATCCTGCATTCGTTATTTATTATCCTGCATTTCTGTAAGGCAAATCTAAAGAAACGTTGCCATGACTCCACACACACACTAACTTGATCCCCATGATGTCCCTTCCTTCCATTAAAAGAGCCCCACTTTAGTGTATCTCAACAAGACAATCAAAATATTTTCAGTCCTGCTGCCGTGAGCCTCACAAAGGGACCAATCGCCAAATCCAAAAATCCTCTGCAGCGAAGCAGAAGAGCTTTACACACAGCCAGACCTCTCAGATGCCATGGGCTAGGATACCATGTTATAAGGCTGTAAAACTATGGCCTGTGGCTCCAGTCCAGCTTGCAGAGTAATTTAATCTAACTCACAAAGAGATCAGGAAAATGGCCTCTGCTGTGCTGAATCAGCAGTGCTGGAAGCCGTGCCACCCTCTATCAGCTCGTAAGAGAGTGCTTTGTCCACGGTGCCAACTCTGTGTAGAGCAACTATTGGGCAAAAGAAAGGACCAGCAGGAATATTATGTGCCAGATTTTCAGTAGATGTAAGTCAGAATACTTCCAATGACTTAAGGAGCTGCACCGGTTTACATCATTTCACGATTATAAGGATTTACATCCACTGGAAGATTCACTTCTCTTTTTTGGTCTTTTAATTAAAAGAATGGTGTAGTCTTGGCAGTATGAGCCTTCAAGAGATTGAGATTTGGGAAGGATCCTGAAAAAGTTTTAGGCTCAGGGAATGGCAATAAGCCATTTTTAGTTTAAAAAGGTACAGTGGCCAAATTGAAAGTCACAGGATGTATATAAATTCTGATCTATACACGAGCAGTGTACATAAGCATATATTTTCACTCTTTACACTGGAGCTCCCTAAATATAACAATGGCAAAAGAACAGCAATAAATGAAAACTTTGTTCAGTCAGTCTGGTTATATATCACAAAAAACTATCAGCACAGATGTTATCCCTATTTATGAGTCACAACAAGCGCCAAAACAAATGCCATGTATTACTTAATTTTTTCTCCTAACTGCAAGTGCCAAAAAAATGACTGCCACTGGGATTAGGAAAAAACACACAAGTGGAAGAAACCAGGGGGCACTGCTCCTGAGGAAGCAAGCCAACTAGGCAAAGTTTGGTTTGCTCCGATTTCCAAATAAACTCAGAACGAGTACAACATGTCTTGTGACCTCAGAGCAGTTTCTATTGCTCATCTGCTTACCTCTCAAAGAAAGATCCATTATAAACTTTGTAAAATGTGCCTAAAACCACCCTCAGAAACGTGCATACATCTCACTTGTTTCCTGTAGATGACCATGATGGGGAGAGAATAGAAGGAAAGTGGGAATCTGGTACCTGAGATCCTGAAATGGGGAACAGATTGATGCTTTAAGGCTGAAAGTGAGCAGGACCTGTAGATATGGCCATGGGCAGAACTACACAGATGCTCTTCAAGCTATTTCTGTGGCACAGTGACCCACTCCCAGCCCAGCTGAGCCCTGAGAAACACTTAAAAATAGGCCCATAAATAAACAGGCCACTGTTACCAGTGCAGTTCAGCTGATGTGTTACACAAGAACTTAAAAATAAACTGGTCGAGAAGCCACCTCAGGAAAGCAAAACTGAAGCCCAAATGCCTCTGTGTTGCAGAAATGCAGCCTCATTCCATTGTACCTTTTTCACCACTCACCTCTGAACAGGTCAGTTTTAAATCTCCTTCTTCCAACGAGTCCAATTTAAACGTGTTCTTCAAAGGCTTCTGCAATTTTAGGAGTATTAAATTTTATACCTCCTAAGCTATTTATTAGCCGAGGAAGTACTTAATTGACATTCACCAGATATTAACGCTTTCTGAGCATGTGTTACAGATTTTGATATGTAAACTTGAGGTTTTTTCTTTACTCTTTGTTGCTGGGTTTGTTGGTTTGTTTGGTTTTTTGTTTTTCCTTTTTCAGGACAGTTCTCCTAAGAAGAGATTTCTCAGTGAGTGGATTCCCTACAAATTTCTCCTGGAAGTGCAGACAGATACACTGCAATAAAAGACTGCTCACAAGGGACCCCGATGCAGATGAAAGGTCAGAAAACCACTCAGACTGTTAATAAACTCTTGCAGAAATATTGCCTTTGCTTTAAGTCTCCAGAATATGCACCATTGATGGTGTTGTCCAGACCCAACAGGAGCCCTGGCCCAGCAGTTTTGTGGGGCCCCCAGGGCTCCAGGCATCCACATCTCTTTATCCCTCCCATCCTTATTTTAATTTTCTATTTTTTTTTTTCCAGAACAGCCCCACTCCACAGATGTTGAACTCTCCCTCCTACAGGTGCATTGCAAAAGGACACAACTGCTGCATTAACAGAACTTTGCTTCATCATCACATCTTCCAGCCATGAAACTTACTCTATTATTGCACAGGTAAAATCGGCTGTGCCACCATTGCTTGGTTCTGCTGCTCTTTAACAGGATACAGACAACATTATGTCTCAATTCGCAGCAGAAAAGGAAAATAAAACTTTTGTTTATTGAAAAAACCAGGAAAATTCATTCTGGTCAAATGCCTCATCTCTGCCAAAACACCACAGTTAATTCAGCACTCACAGGAATTGCCTCAGTGCCATGCCCTGCCTGTTCAGTGAGTAAGGAGGGTTAAACCTCTGCTAACACCAACCCAGGCATTTCTAACTGCCCACACAGCCCTTCTTTGGGGGCTTCACAGAACTGCTTAGGTTGGAAATGCCTTCTAAGATCATCAACCATTCACTGACCCACAGCCCCAAGTGCCACATCCTCATGGTTCTTAAATCCCCCCAGGGATGGTGACTCCACCACTGCCCTGAGCATCCTCTTCCAATGTTTAACGACCTCGACAGTGATGAAATTTTGCTACTGCCCAACCTAAACCTCCTGCCTTTCTTCTTGTCAGGAGGTCTCAAAACCACCAGCACAATTGGAGTAGTTTGCTTGTTAGCAGATCTAGCAACCAGCCTTTCAACTTTGAATTTCTCTTATATCTGAGACTCCAGGCAAACAAAAAAAAAAAAAAAAGGCAGAAAAATCTTTCAGTAAACTTTGCACAGAGATAATCAATCTCCTATTCAGTTATTTGAACAGGCATCTAGAGTTTAGCGTTCCAGAGATCACTGAACTTGTCCTGATGAGGGTCTCTTCGTGCAGTTTGAAAAGAGGATGGGGAAATCTTTGGATGCAATCCAAACATTTTTGATAGTTGCAATCCTTGAATATTTCATCACTCCAAATCTTGCCTTGACCTATTGATTCTCCTTCATCCTATCAACCATACACATATTTTTCTTCATCCTTAACCTGTCCCTTCTCTGCACAGGCAAAGGAAAAATCCAAACAACATGAAAAATCCTTTTTTTTTTTTTTTTTTTTGTAATGCCATTTACCCACATTGCTTTATCCTCTACAGAGAGCCAAAAGGAAGATGAATCAACTGAAAAATGTTCCGAAGCCCATAAAAAGGTAAACAAGTGAAAGTTTAATTTCCAAAATAATTCAGGCACAATATAAAAATATTTAAGGCTTATGGAGATGAGCAGTTGCCTTTCATGTGTAATTGTGTAAACCTGTTTTGAAGGGAGCAAAGCAACCAGCCAGCAACATCAGGCTCCTAAAAGACAAGTAGCAGGGCACACAGGGTCTGAAACAATGACTTTCTCTGCCTCCCCAGGGAAAGACTTTTACTGGGAGCAAACCACTGGAAATTCTCTAGCCCAGCTCTTTTCCCCCTCTAAATTGAGATGCTCCAGAAGATTTCAGCAGAGAGAATCTCTTCCTCCAGCACAGGGAGCAGCAGGCATCTGCCTTTCCTCAGTTACCAAAACACACAGACGTGATGGGCAAAATTCAACAGAGATCCTAAACAGTAAAATATTTAAGTGTGGGCTAGGCCTCCTAAAACAGTCTGTGAATAATACAGATCTGTAAAAACAGGCAGTGCAACATCCAGCTGGTTTGTGTAGGGTGAACACCTTGCTTTCCACACCTTTCAAGATGAACTGGGAAATGGGAACACAGGAAAGGTGGAAATCCCCAGCCATCAGTGGAAATAGATTATACCACATACAGGTAAACAGTGCCATTTACTGCTTCAACTTTAATTTAATCCCATTCTTTCAGCTCACACTGGGATTGGTAACATATCTGTCAATAAAAATGTCTTTTATTAGCAGACCTCCAGCATCCAGAGGAAAGCCAACCTGAAAATTTTGTCCTGTAGCCTGGACATACCTCTGGTCCTGCAGCTGAGTTGGGGCATTTAAACAACCCAGTGGGCAGAGAATTCCAGCAGTCCTTCCCCTCCCACAGCAACAGCATTTTATTTAAATTCCCTGAACCTAGCCTAGGCTTTTAACGTAGAATGTCTCTAGATGGTGAAAATTCAAAGGTCCTAGTGTCTGTAATTCCCTTAAAAGTCAGGAGAAGTACTGACAACTGAAGACATTTGGAATTGTGTTCCTACAGATCCCAGATAGACGACATGAAGGCTTTAAAGGCTCAGTTCACCAAGGCACCATTTCAACTTTAGTTATTGAAATAACTTTACCCAGAGCATGTTCTGATGGTGCATGGTCAGAGCAGAAGGCTCTGTCACATGGGCTCTGCCACAGCCTGTTTTGAACTGGGTTTGTTCAATCCTTTATTAACAGAACAGATAAAGGAATGCAGCATATGTCTGTTACATCTGCAAGCCATGCACGAGCAGGATGCAACTGCAATGCTGTTGGATGGCAAGACAAGAATGCAAAACAATCCTAACCAGTTAGATAAGGCTGATGATAAAAGAAAATAACATGTAATTCAACAGAAGAGGAGCAAGGTAACACGATTCAGCAGGATTAATCTACTACACATATAGAAAATGACTGGGTAGGTAGCAGTTCATCAAAAAATGATGTGGGAGGTTATACTGGATCACAAGCTGAACATGAGTCAACAGTATCATACTGTAAGAAAAAAAGCAATCATCACATTAGATAAATCTAGTGGAGTATTGCCTGCAAAACAGGCAAAGTAATAGTCCCTGTCTGTTCAGCACTGTGAGACGTGGCTGGCAGTGTCACATCAACCTGGAGTATCAAGTTAGTAGCAAAGATAAGGGCTCAGAGGAGGGAGCCAAGCACGACACACAAGAGGGAACAAATGAGAGGTTCAGCCTACAGAACCTGAAAAAAATATTTTCAAGTGTGTTGGGGGGAGAAGAATAATCAGCAACTGTTCTCTGTGCCTATGACAAATACAAACAGGTTTAAATTGCATCAAGAGAGCTCCAGCTTAAACACAGAGGAAGGGAAGCAATGTAATATAGTGGCTTTGGTCCCCACCAACAGATCTTCAAGTCCCCATCAGGGACAAACCTGTTCCACAGGAGCTGCTCATGCTCTGGGGAAGGAGTGTGCACTAGAATCCTCCTGGACTCCTCCAGCCCTGGTTCTGAGTGCAGGAAACACCAACACACAGGTCCAGGAGACATCACAAACAGCTCTCAGTGACATCCGTGAGACTCACTGACAGAACTGCGGCATTTATATGGAATTATCTATTCACCCCCACTGACTAGATCAGGAACAAACAGGTGATTAAATTTAATACTTTAAACTAGTCCTGACTTGCACTTTATCACCTGTAGCAATTTCTTTATTTTCCACCATCTTCCCAAGCTTGTATGTTTTTCTTTCATATACCAATAGTTCCAATATGCTTTTCTTGCTACATGGTGAAGTAACAGACATTTGTTTCACTGACCTGCCTTCCATGACTCTCTAGACATGAACTGACAGAGAGCACTGATACACAGCTTTTTGTAATCTTGACTGTTTCTCTTTGGATAATTGCTACATTCATAATTATTTTAAGAAGGACTGGAATTACTACAAGACAAACCCAGTGTAAGAAAATTTTAGACTAAAAGTAATTTTTGTGACTAACCTCTGAACTGCTAGGAAACTGTGATTTATAATAGGCATAGTAATAGCCTTTAATGACTGCAGCGCTTCTGGGTATCAATGAAAACAGACTGGCTCCTTTCAAAGCAGAAAGGGCATCTATCTTATTTTTTTTCTCCTTCATGGGTGGCCCATACATATCTTCAGGGTCCTCAGAGGAGCTTCCAACACCCCCACTGTGCGTTGCACACAGCGGCTGCCATTACCACGCTCATGTTAATGGGCTGCAGCTGATGCGACCCCTCCGAGCAGCAGCACAACCAGCACAGGCTGAATTACTGCCACTGGCTCTCTGTTACAGAATGCTGGCAAGTGGGGAGGAACAGTAGCAGCAAAGTAGTGAGGGCACAGCAAAAAATCATTAGGATTTTGTATTGGAAGGGAGCAGGAAACGGGAATCTGGATGCTGCAGCCTGGGGTCACAAGGCACAGGGCAGCAAGCACGGCTGACTGTTCCCAACGACAGTGCAGCCCATATGCCAGAACATTTGCCACTTCCCACTCCCTCTGTGCAACTGCAATCCAAAATTAATAAATAAATTAGGGATAATGAACATAAACAAGAAAAATCGCAAGCCTGTGGCAAAAAGAGATCCTGTTCAACCCAAGTATTTTTCATGTTGCAGAGAATTTGCTCAGGAAACAAACATCCTCCTGAAAGAAACGAAGTAGCCAGTTATAAGACAAATATTTTGGGAAAACAGAAACTCTGCATGTTCTCTTTCATTCTACTAAAACTAAAGAGGAAACTGAGTGCTTTTTCAATATAAGTGTAACATTTCCTTATGCCAGGAGACAAACTCTGCCTAGGTTAAGTCTGGACATTAATGGAAGCAAACAGCTGAATGCTGGTCCCTGGTGTTTCAATTATTCTCTCTTTAGAGGTTGTGCTTCCAAGAAATTAAAGAAGCACGATTTCCCAGTAAGGATCATGTTTTGCAGGCTGTTGCAATGTTTTTATTTAAAGCTGTTTGATTTGTATTTGCAGAAAAGCTCAGTTCATCCCTCTGCCTTCTCATCTCTTCCCCTGCAAAGTGCTTGCCAGGGTCAAAGCCCAGTGGAGGCTGCAGAGCTGCTTGCCCGAGTCCCTGCTCAGCACAAGGCCAGCCAGAGCAGGCTCCAGGACCATGTCCACTTGGGTTCCAAGTATCTCCAAGAACAGAGACTTCACAGTGCCTCTGAGAAACCTCTCCCAGTGTGACAACCCTCACACTGAAAGCTTCTTCCCACATTTAAGTGCAAGGTCCTGCATTGCAGTGTCACTGCCCATTTTCTTCTGCCCTTGCTCTGTGCATCTCAACACACTCTCACAAGGAATTTATACACAATGACGAAGTCTCCCCCTGAGACCTCTCTTCTCCAGGCTAAACAATCCCAGCACTCTCAGCCTCTCCTTTCAGAAATACTAATAAATAAATATTAAAATAAAATATCAATATATCATGGCATCCTGAGCAGTAAGAAAACCCTGCCATGGCAGGGCTGGGCAAGGACACTTCTGGGTTTTACCTGGAAAAGCAACCCTGGGGTTCATGTAGGCACCAAAAGGAAAACTGAATGTGAAGCCAAATCCTCTTCAGAAGCTTTGGCTAGAGCACAAAAGGTTTACATACACAAAAAGGGATACAGATCAATTCCTCCTGCAGTGCTCCACATCAGGATCCTGGAGAAATCTGTCTGGAATCACTGGCACAGGTTCATCCCAACCCCCTTGTCAAAGCACTCAAAGCTGGAGCTCCCAGAGGCAAGGACTGGACTTTGCTTTTCAAACATCACTTTATAGTCTTAGTTCTTACTACTTCCATTTGCCTGAAAATAAAAAATTCCACTTGATACAGCAATGGCCCTAATTTTGAATATACCAGTAACCTCAAATCAAACAGAAACTCCCTTCTTTCCTTATGTTACTCAAATTCATTCTATGAGAAACATTAAGCAGCAGATTTCCAATGAAATCCTATCCTCTGTAGTTTTAATCTCTTCTTGCCCTTCAAATAAGACTTTTAAGTATTATCTATACTGCTAAAATATTCTATGAGCTGTGCACATGGCCCATGCTGCTGTTGAACCAAGTACTTCCCCTCCTTGAGTTTGCAATGAAATAAGCTCCCTCTAAAAAAACATGAGACTCATTACCAGAGTAGAAATTAAGGCAGAAGGAGGCCTACACATAAATATCAATGAAATTAGGCAATGAGAACTGGCATTAGGTCAATGAAAATTATGCAAGAAAATATTTCACTGCTAGAATAAATAAGTTTGAATTGCCACATGCAAAAAACGTAATTTCCAGAATGCTTTCAGCATCTGCTCAGGGAGATCAGAGCTCATGAGCTCTGTCAGTGACAGTCAATTCCTGTACAAAGAACTGACTTTAAAATTAACATTTTCTAACCTTAAAAGACTTAAAACGATCAGCTTAGAGTTCAAAACAACAGGTATTTCACAATAAATAACTAATTGATACTGTTCCAGACATAGCTTATTTCCTAAAAGCCTAAGCATAAATAAAGAAATGAATAAATTATTCAACAGAAATTATTGTTTCATTTTCTTCCTTAATACCTATTTAGAGTGCCTAATTTGAAGCAGCGCAATTCTCTAACAGACAAATCCCTGAAAAAAGAGAGAAGCTTCAAATCTGTTGTTGGAGAAGCAGATTTATTCAGATAAAAATCAGTTAACTCCCCAGAATGCAGAAAAAAGTAATTTTGCTTGGGTTTGAGGAATTTGGTTCAAAGCTCTGAACTAGAAAGCAATATATACAGTTATTAAACAGTGTAAGGGGATTAACTCTACAGAGTGTTATTGACTACTCCAGTCTCATTAAGGGCAATTTTATTTAGATAAAAATGTCATCTTAAACATCATTTTTGTGTCAGAAGTTAGATCTGAAGAACAACATTAAAAATACATAGGCATCAGCAGTTCCCCGATCTGCAGCAGCTCTTTCTGGGGTCTCCCCTGGAACTCATGATGGAAATTATGGTTTTGATTTGCAACATGCCCATCACAAGAAGCTGCTTTTAAAAGAAGTTGTCCTGCAGAATGCAAGAAGTGTTTTCTGAGAGGCAGTTTCACTGGAGCATGTACAAGCTGAACGCAGAGAGCTGATGCCTGTCTGCCTCTCCTTCCTCCAACAAAGGAAGGAAGGAAGATCAGGGAAAGAGTTCTGGGTTCCCAATGGATGTTCTCCTACTTGCAGATTTTATTAGAGAACTGTGAAGCTAATTACATGTACAATAACTTCAGTAACTGCTTTCTATGCAGAATCACAGACCAGAAAATAATGAAAACATGAATGGAAAAACCTCTCTGCTTTTTTCAACTCTGAGCAGCTTGGAGAAGGTACTGGCTATTCCAGGAGGCTGCAGCAGAGCTGCTGCAAGCACCGAGCAATCCTCAAGAGGTGCTAAACAACCCCACCAAACACCAGAACAAATCCCAACATTCCTCAGGCTCTTCCCTTTTCCGAAAGCACCTGTAGGAGACACAAAAGAGCACCTGGAAGACACAGGCACGACTGTGGGCAGGGGAAGCCTCACACATCCCCACATACTCTCCAGAGACAGACCTTGACCTGCCTGTGGGAATCAAGCTCCTGTCAAAATTAACAGCAGAGGGGTACCTGGGAATTTTCTGGACTCTAGACCCGGGAGAAGTGGGAAGCCTACACCATCTACACTGTTCCAAACTATCCCACGGGATTGTGGATGCTGGGGTTCTTTGGTCTATGCAGTCAATGCTTTCTAAACACTATTCACAGCCTTCCTAAGTTTTAATATTGGATGTGGTGAGGGCTGAAAAGGATGGAGGTTTTGAAATTTCAATGGGGAGAACAAAAAGCTTTGGACTGTGAATAACATCCTACCTCTAAAAAACTTACAAGAGATGGTCTCCATAGTGAACTCTTATAAAAAGAAAAAAGAGGTACTTCAATAAAGCTTGTATGAATTTTGTTTGTTTTTAACCAAAAATCATGCTAGTAAAAATCCTAGAATGGAAGCAATTACATTTTTATGCATTTGCATGAGCTTGGCTACCTTTGGTTTCATACACTTGCTTAGAGCAGAACATGCTGGCAGAGTTTATTCATCTTCCCTTATGAAAATAAACTGTGCTGCCACGCACTTGTCCCCAAACGTAGCTGCCTATGCAAGTGAAGTTACCCTGCTCCATCAGCACAGGCCTGCTTGGGCTGAGCAAAGAAATGTGAATCACTGCAGATGAAGAGATGCACAGAAAAACAAAAAAGTGGCTGTGCCTCTCACCTGCTTGTGTTGTCTGCTGTGAGTTGTTTTGTTTAGGTGTGTTTGAGAGGCGCTGGAGCTGTGGTGGGACTACACTGAAGAAATAATACATTCAACACCCTGATGCCATTCCACCCACTCCCAGTTGCCACAGCCCCACTGCATGCCAATTAAACCTGAACTTCTAATTTTGAAAAACGTCTTTTTTTGTTAATTATAATCTTAAAAAACACTACAAAAAAAAAAGGGCATAAAGCCAATAGCAAGAATATCATATTGCACACCACTTTCAGTATCCTACTCCTTCTTTCCCTCCTTCCCCAAGAGGCCACTGGTGATCATCACTCCCAAGCACTGAGTTCACATCAGGAATCAGATCCCCTGGGACACTGCTGAACTGAAGTGCAGCCCTACATGCCCCTGCTCCCCACCCCTCAGGACCAATGTTCTCACCACCATCAGTTAAAATGAATAATTAACAAAGAGGAGAAGATCCCTGTGCCTCAATCGTCCTCTGCCATACTGCAGACATGGAGATCTTTCCCTTAGGCTAAAGAAGAAAATTCTTAGTGAACATATCTTAAACATTATCATGCATCAGTGATCAAGACTAAGTTTATTATCCTGCAAACAAAAACAAAGACAAAAAAAGTAGAACAGATTACACCCCAGTAACTTTCATTAAGAGATGCAGTGATGGCATTTCTAAGGAAGGCAATGGCTCCACAAATCACCTCAGCTCACACCCCATCATCAGGCCACAGTGTTGGCAGTGATGTGCAGTGTGTGGTATTTGTGGCACGACTGGGGAAAACTATTTTAAGTCTAACATGAAATTTTTAGAATGCAGATGCTTTTCATTTATACATAAAACAAAATGCCGTGACATTTCTCCCATCCATTTATCATAAACAAGTTAATTACTGTGTAACAAATAGCTCCTGCTAGAATCTGTATGTTTTTGAGCATGTTAGAGAGCTGACTCAGGCAAATAAGATGAACCACAAAGTAGTAGCTAATAGCTTACGGCATACTTATAATAAAACAATGACTCTGTAAAAGCTCTTGTTGTCAAATTAAGGCTAAGCTATTTCCATTGGAATAAACCAATTATAAGCAGTCATTATCTGTTTAACTTGATTCAAACCTAGAATACTATAAACACTTTCATTTTGATGCATTCATAACAGTGCATACATTTGAGAGCTGGATGTTGCAAAGCTTAAAGGGGAAATGCTGAGTTTATTGCCATGCAGCTCATCCTGAGCCATGGAACATCCAAACTTCCCCGTGTGGAGGAATTTCACCACCATGCTGAGGTCTCCATGCTCCCTGATTTCTGACGGACAAACCTTTAGGTATAAACTGGCCCAGGACTGCCCACCTCTCCTTCTAAGGACAAGGTGAGCATTATCCATAAAAATCTCACGTTTGCTCCATGAAATCCCCCAAGAGCCATCCCAGCTACACGCACGCTTTTTCCGCCCCCCAAATTCCATGAAAGCACTGACAGGTGAATTCCTGCCTACATTTTTTTTTTCTTTTTTTTTTTTTTTGCTCAGGCAAACAGTCCCATTTGGCCTGCAGATGAATTACTGAATGCTGATGAATAAGATGGTGGTAGCTGGCAGCAAAGCTTTGCGTGGTAAGATGGTGTGAAATAGTACATATGTCAATCTATCAAACATGATAATGTAAGCAATCTGAACCCATTTTTGGTCTGAACTATTGTACAATACTTCACCCAGATGGAAGAAAGAGATAAACATTTTATGCTTCAGACACATCAAGTGCTAGGAAGTAAAATTAAATCTAAACTGGAAAACTACCAATTTTACATGCTAGAGTATATATAAAGAACAACACAAGCATGAAGAAGAATTTTCTCGCCCATTATTGTATAAATTAATTACATATATTTGCTTCCTATGATAAACAACAGCATGTATTTGACTGTAGATTAAAAGGTGCAAAGATGATAGTTTGCTTATTAGCAAACACAGTGCTTGCACTTTTTTCTTCCTCCTTTTGTTGAGAAAATGCTTATAAATCATAGAACTTGTGACAATGTTACCAGGACATGAATCTTACAAGTGGGGCATGGATACATAATGTCCCCAGGGTGAGTTCAGCCCTAAATCAGAGGCAGGTTTGCCATGACTAATGTAGAACTACAACTGGTCCCTAAAGGATAAAATCAAATAGAAATATATTTTCATTCAAATCAACTTGACAGCCTGTGTAAATATAATTTCATATTTAAAAATTATCAGTTAAACCAGAAATGAAATGACAGCCAGTGTGCTGTTTTTAAAGTCCCAGCCATCTAATGCCTCGAAACAGACCCTTCTGCTCCATCCCTGCTGTCCACCTCCATAAACACAGCACAATATATCAAGCACTAAACTTGAAAAACGCTCTTCTGAGCAAAGGTATTTATGACATGGCTTTCTACAGTACTCAGAGAACATTGTTTTATCAAGTAATTTGCAAAGCTAAAAGAGCATGAAATCTACTCAGTTTCCAGACTGGCCTGCAAGGCCGCCTTCACGTTTGGGAAAAATTGCTACAAAGTGTGTGAACTACTGCTGTTTGGTCTCTTTAGAGTTGCATATTCTTGGGCTTGTCCATCTCAATTCCCTCTGTGGTTACCCTTCAAACTAAAAATAAACTCCCCAAGGTCTACTAATTAATGCCAGGCCAGTCAAGAGAATTCCTGAACAGCAACACTAAGACAACTGGGCACAGAAACAAAAGTGATTGCCAGCTCATGCAGAGCAAAAATGTCCAGTCCTGGATTCTGCTGAAGCCAGAGAGAGCACTGACAACTCTCCCTCTCTTCTGAGAAAAATCAAAGTAAAGGAGCAGGTGTTTGCTCTGGAGGAAGACAGAAATCCCAGCTTTCTGGCAGAGACACATGCATGTGAGCAAAATGTGCTCAGGAAAACACTGCAAAGGGTTTATAAAGCCTGGAGAGGAGCACCAAGTCCTGATGTGCTCCCAACTTCCTGGGGTGCTGGGAGGGGATTCTGATCTTCAAAAACGCTCTTGGAATAAAATATTTTTCTGTATCATGCAAATATAAAGTTTAATTATTTTTAACTTGAAAGGGAGACAGATCAATACACAGGATAATCTATTGTTATTTGGATTACGAAGACATCTTAGAGTTTACAATCACAAAAGTGGTTATAATCCTGCAATTACTATAAAGCTAATTGGTAGTTTCTTTTTGCCTGTGTTTTCATGTTGTCAGTGGGGCAGTAATGAAAATGAATGCCACATTTGTGAACAGAATGTCTGTAGGCTTGTTTACCACATTTCCAACAACAACGTCTGCTTTATCATCCATTTCAAAGCAGAGATAATTTAGGGATCTTTGAATTTCATACATAAAAATACTTTCTAAAATATCAGATGCAGAGTTCCTTCAGACAGGGTGGGAGTGGGAGACTCAAGAGTGAAGTGATGACCTCGCATAGTATAACAAACAATCCACCTGAAGCAGACAGCACGCGGACTTGGAATGATTCATCTGTATTCAAAACTGTGCTCAGGTAAACCACTTAGTGTTTCATCCTCCTACAAACATAATTCTGCAGACAATTTCACCATCAAAACCAGCATCTTTAAGCCTCCTTTCACCTCCTGAAAATACAGTTATTGCAGAAGCTATTAAGCTTTTTATTCCACTTACCTTTGAGTAACTTCTGCCCTTCATTGATGTTCTGGGAGATGAATGCTGTGTAGTCTTGTTCTGAGAAGCCAGGCTTGCATGTGGGTCTAACTGTAAGATCCCCATTGTGTGCCTGCAAAAACAAAACAAGGAAAATGCACACCATGACTTTTGTCATTTGGGAAAACGTTTTGCACCCAATGATGAAGTGTTTAGGCATGAGCAAACCTGAACAGTAAAGCAGTGTGCAAGTAGAAGTTGCTTGTGTTAGAGTGCCTATCTGTTGGAGGGGATCCATACTGTAGCTGCAAAAAATAAAATGGGCCAGCAATAGTTGCCTGACTACAAGAGAGCATTGTTTGTAGGAAGGCTGGAATACTGGGCACTGTCAGAATAGGCGAGGAAACAAAGAGCAGCAATTCATCAAGGCGCTGTGCTCGAACTGGAGACACGCAAAGGCCTGATGTTGCAACATCCAAATCACTGAGGTTTGCTACTGAGAAACTGGGCAGACCCCAGGATGGGAGAGGGAGAAACACAGGAGCCTGCGACCCGGTGAGGACACCCTTCCTTCCCCTTCACCCTGCAGCAGCATCCCAGGCTCTGCCTGCTGCTGCCTCTGGGACCCTCCAGGCTCTGCACTTGCCCCGGCAGTGGGCGGGGATGGAGGGGATCCCAATTAAAAACGTAACCATGCACAGTCTCGCGCACAACGTGCCAGCACCCAGAGGGAAGCAGCCAACTAAACACTCAGCTGCAACTTTGGACTGTGCAGAGGATCCAGCCCCCGCCACAGGGACAGGGCAGTCCAGTCACAACAGCCGAGGTTCCTTGGGATTCCCCGGCAGGGAAGGTCCCAGACCCCAGCTCCAAAGGAACTCGCTGACAGCACACAAGCCCGTGATTTATGCCTAGCGAGTGCCAGGTGATTTACGCACTAACAAGTGCTGGTGGCAGGGGATTTCTAACGCGCCCGGGCTGTCGGCAGAGCCAGCCAGAGCATCGCTTAGCGATGCTGGCGGCACCTCCGACGCCTCCAGACCCAGCAGCGCCGACTGAAGCCGGGGGACCGGGAGCGGCGCTTCCCCGGCAAAGTGCAACTCCAGGCGTGCACCTGCCTCCCCGGGGGAGCATCGCAGCCCCCCTGGGGCCCCCGAAACACTCCTGCACACAGACAGCGCTGCATTAGACAGACGGAAGGGAAGCGGAGAGAAGGGTCCTTTCGGATGAGCTTAGTAAGCAGAACACAAGCCAATGCACTCGGCTTAAAATCACGCTCGGGAGACGGATGCCAGCTACTGCATGGGAAGCGCAAGGAAGCGGCGGCTCTGTTAGACTCTGACCGCGGCGGGCAAGATGTTGCCATTAGGAAACATTTCAAAGGGTCTCACCGAGGATAGCGGGCTTTGAATCTGAGATCGCCCCATTATTAGAGCGGTGCTCGCTAGACGAGAGCGCATCGGGGCTAGTCCTGCGCACCCACCAGCCTCCCCAGGGCTCGGGACATCCTCACAGATTCAACTTGGCACCGGGGGATTGAGGCAGAGGAATAAGCGGCTCTTGTTCCTGCAGCCAGCCCAGCCCGAAACCCAGCAGCCACCCGGCTCGCTCTGTAACACTGCAGCCACGCGTTCAGGCGCTTGTTGATGTTCTACAGAAACCTCTCAATTTCAGGCGGCGTGTGAATAAAACCCTAAAAATCGCGAACTTTTCAGAGCATCACCCCCCAGCACGATCCGGGTCCGCTCGGTGGGTCTAGGGGCTTGTCAAAATAAAAAGTTACGGGCTGCAGCGCGGCGCAGGCTCCGCGGGGCTCGGCGGGGAGCGCAGCGCGGCCGCGGGGGCACCGCGGGGCTCGGAGCGGCTCCGCGCCGGGACGCGCCGCTGCCCCCGAAGTTTCTGCGGCGAGGCGCAGCGCGGAGGGCAACTTGTGCCGGTACCGCGGCGGCACCTGAGTCCCGGCTCAAAAAACCAACAATTTAAAACTGCACAGCGGCGATTTAGAATTTAAAAAGGGGCCGAAACGGCGGAGCAGCGGCAGGAGCTGCGCGCAGCCACCACCATCCTCACACTCGACCGCGAAGTTGCCGCGGCGAGCGCGTAGGAGCCGCGGCGGGGATGCTCCTCGCCCGCTTCCCCGGGGCGCCCCACTTACCGCCGCCGAGCCCCAGACGGGAAGGAAGAGCAGCAGCAGCAGTCGGCGGCTCGGGCCGGCCGTCATGTCCCCGGCGGGCGGTGCGGTGCGGTGCGGTGCGGTGCGGTGCGCAGTCGGGCCGGGTCCCGCAGTCGGGCCGGGTCCCGCAGTCGGGCCGGGTCCCGCAGCCGCCCCGCGCCCGCCGCTCGCTGCCCGCTCCGGGCTGCAGGTGAAGCGCCCGCCGCGCGCCGCCGCCACGCCCCGCCCCGCGCGCGCGGGCACGCGCCGCTTAAAGCGACAGGCACCGCCCCCCGCGGGAGGGGAGCGGGGCGGGGGGGAGGAAGGTGGTGGTGATGGTGGTGATGGTGGTGGTGATGGTGGTGATGGTGGTGGTGATGGTGATGGAGGAAAGGGGTTCGGCGGTGTCGCCGCCGCCGCTTCTGAGCTCCGCGCCGTGCCGAGCTCCGCGGCCCGCGGGAGCCTCGTCAGTCCGGAGAAGAAACTTACACGTGTGAATTGTCGCGAAAAGCTGATACATTCGTGGGGAAATAAACAAACAAACCAACCAGCCAGCGCGTCCAGAGATGATGGAGGGAGATCATAGAATCACCAGGGTTGGAAAAGAGCTTTAAGGCTGGTTAGGGCATGGTGGTGATGATGCCAAGGTTGTGGTTTGATCCCCGCCATTCACTCAAGGATTGGACTTTTGGACTTGAAGATCTTCTGTGTCCCTTCCAGCTCAGATTCTGACTCCCTGACCATTAACCCAGCACTGCCACTGTCACCCCCAAACCATCACTCAGTGGCACATCCAGACACCTCTGAAACACCTCCAGAGATGGTGATTCCACTGCCTCCCTGGGCAACCTATTCCAATGCCTGACCACCAGTGAACATTTTTTCTAATATCTAATTTCTAATATCTAATCTCAATCTGCCTTGCCTCAGTTTAAGGTCGTTTCCTCTAGTGCCCTCTTCGTGTGCCCACAAGGGAACAAGTAGCACTGCCAGGGGAAAATTGGTACAGCCCTGGAAAGATGTGCTTAGTGGGCAAAAACAACATGCCCAGGTGAAAACCAAGTGTATCCCATGAGGAAAAATAAGTGTGTCCACAGAAAAGATCTTTGTCCAGTGGTTAATGAGCATATCACTTGAGGAGAGCAGAGCCCAGGCTGTGAGGGAAGGGTGGCGTGAGGGAGTAGTAGCAAATCTACAAAAAATTACATATTGGGGAGGAAAAAACTGATCTATCCAGAGACAAAAATCCCAGGATAGGGTAGAGAAATGAGTAGTGCCAGAATTGCCTCCTCAACCGTATCTGTGAACCAGCCTGAGCCTGGCCCTGCTTTTCTTGGAGGGAAATAGGCTTGTCAGGCCTAATCCACATCCACATTAGTAGCAGAGAAAGCTAACTCCACTAAACTAGCAAATTCCTGGTGTAAAAATAAAGGCAGATCAGTGCAGGGGCAGAAAGTGAAACTCCATCAGTCTCACAGAAAACCGAAAGCAGCGGTTTCAAGCAGAGTGTGGCTCCTGCTCTTTTCCTACAGCATGACCCTGGCACCCAAACCCCAACCTCTGCCTCTCCAGCTCAACGCCACAGATAGCAATTCCCAGGCACGAGTGTTTTGTGCATATAAATCCGACAGCAATTTGCATAAATAGATGCATATTATCTGATGTACGTGCAAAATCTGACATTGCAGCTGAAAAATCCGGCCATTAAACTATTCTGTTGGATTTGCACGTTTCCCAAGGAATGAGACACATCAATCCACTGGCTGCATCTTTGGCTATTGAGTAGATTTAATGGCATTGTTTTAACACCTAGAGACGTTAGCAAAGAACTGAGGCCTCATTGTACTGAGCTCTATAGACAAGAATAATGAAAAGATTGTTCCAACCCCACCAATTTACAGTCTTAGTGGATTATGGGGTTTATTTTGTTTTTAAATAAGTATTTCTGAGTTTATTATATAACATGAAATAAATCCCATCATTGTATTGAATTTAATGTAGACCCTTTCTTATGAAGCACTTCCACAGTGGCAGAAATAATCGAGTGACACTATCACAGCAAAAATAAATCCCTATATATCTAAAAAAATCTAAATTTTTTTCCTTTTATCTTTATCCTCAGTTTCAAAGCTTGAAGCAGATTGTTCCAGGTTTAAGGGCAGTTGCTATTTAAATAAAACTACAAGTACTCCCTGAAGACTACTGAGGATATTTTGGATTTGGGCAAAATACACTGTGGATGTTCCTTTTTGAATACCTATGGCCAGTTATTTTGCCTCTTGCTGGACTACAGCTGTTGCTGTGCAAGTGCTCACTCTGCTTGATAACTTTGTTAATATGACAAGTTCTACAAGTATTGTCAAAATAAGTCTGACACCACAACAGATTGTGAAGAAAAGGCAGAGCAGTAGTGAAAAAAAAATAGAATTCTTCAACATGTTTACAGTTGATTTCTAATCTGATGGCAAATTGATTTTTTTCCCAAACTAGTTTGCCATCCCGCTTTTCTAAGCTGTGGTAACAAACTCTGTGCTCAAGGAATGAGGCTGCAAATGGAGTGAATTCTCAGTTGTGTTTCCAGTAACAGTGCCCGGTGTGAGACAGCAGGTGCCTCCCAAACTGAGGTGTTTCCAGAAGGAGCAGAGGAGAATCCAGATCCATGTTCAGACAGTGGAAATCTCTGGTTTATGTGTGTGGTTGCTTTCACTCTACCATTTTCCTTCAACTTTTGACACTCCAATTAATTTTGGAAGGAATTACAGTTTTTCTAACTGATTAACTACTATTTGAACTACCTCCTTGTTTGCTGGCACATCACATGAAGTGCTCATAAAATGTCTTCCTTCAGATCTTTAAGGAAAATTAAAATATGCCACTTACATTTTTGTACCTACTGAATTTTTCCCAAACTTTAAGATTGCAGGCCTGAGCTGGGCCTGAACATATGTTATTTGGGAGGGTTTGCTTCACTTGGAGTCTGCTGGGAGACTGGTTAGGAATTGGTGTTCTGGCACAAAAAGGAAATAGGAAGCTCCACCATCTAACACAGGAATGCTACAAGATGTGGGTTTGGCGGGATGAAGACATTTAAGGATGTACACATGCACTGTAAATCAACTTGCTAAACACCTCAAGAGCAAAACTGCTGATCCTAGGAGGCAACTTTCTGTACTGCACAACACTCAAGAGAATAAAAGGCTCATAGATGAGACATCTCCAGAGCTGACTGTGCCAGGATAATGAGGAGCGCAGAGCACACGAGGGATTTTTCCCTCCTTGATGCACACGTGTAATTCCTATTGACAGCAGTGGGAGTTGCACATCCACACCAAGGGGACAATAGAACCCTTAGTGGTGGAGATGAGTATCGGATGTGAGCTGTGTGACCACGGAGAGGGAACCAGGGAGAGGGAGGTGTGATCACTGAGGGACAGTACAACATACAATAAAATTGTCAAGCAGCCATCAAGTATGTGAAAGCATGGGAATAACAAATTAAATGGACAGGAGGTGAGAAAACAGGGTCTCAAGAGGCTTTTGCCTTCCTAGCTTAGGGCTGATATCTGAATTCCTTATCTGGGAAATATTCCTGCTGGCTTAACCCATTTAATTCTCTGACAAGTAAATATTTCTCTGAACTTGAGTAAATAGTTGTGGCCCAGATGCCAAGGATAAAAAGCGGTTTTATTAAAAAGTGCGATAAACAAGAAGAAATTAAATTAATACAGTGTGCAGGCCTTACTGTAGGTTTCTTCTGTGTGATCTGATGATTCTTGCTTTTCAAGCAGGAGAGAGCTGGATGACCAGTGGTTCAGAGTCATTATTACTAATTTGGGTTTGTGTCAGAAGCAGTAACAAAGGACACAACAGGAAATAGTGATGATTCTAGTTTGATAGATAATGGCAAATTATGTGTTTGTGACAGCAGTTCAAAAATAAGATGTATGAGAAAGGCCTTCAGATTTAATCTGCATTTGGGATCTTTTAGGGATGTGTAGGGAAGAGGGGACAAGATGAAACTGAACAATGAAGTGAAATGTAAATCGAAGCTATGGAGAAATTAATGATCAGGAAAAGAAAAACTTCTACCAGATCTTGATGGAAACCAACAGAAGAAGCAAAGGATGCTCCTGAGTGGGAAGACCACAACCACAGAAGGAAAATAACTAATGCTAAAAGCCAGAGTTTGGTCCATTTATGTAAGTTTTTAAAGTAACAGCAACTGGAACTGCATGAATGGTTGGGCACAGCTCAACATTCTGGATTGCTTATGATCTGGCTCCAGTACAAAATCTAAAGACAAAATGATGAATCACAGAGGAGAAATGACTTGAAGAAAGAATCCACAAGAAAAGGCTTCACTGAACAGGAATGGGATATGCTTTAGTCCAAGCTGATTCCATCCCTGCACGTGCTCCCTGTGTGCTGGAATGGTGGGAATGACACAGCTATCTCCCTGGTTAAACAGCTCTTTTGAAAGCACATTTTCAGTCCTGCCAGACAGGCTGCAATGCCAAGGAATTTTAACCTTCTTTCTTTTACACTACCTACTCATCCGCACATTGTGGATCCAAGGGATTCTTCTTCCCAGCTGGTCATGCGAGTGGCAATGAGGAAAACACAACTTCAGAGGCCCTGTACAAACCCTTCCTGCTCACTTAATTACACCAGCCAAGGGAGGCCAACTTTGGTGCACTCTGACCTCCAATTATGAGGCACACTGTGGTCTCCTCACTGAGCTGTGCAGGCATTAGTGGCAGCATGCCAGCAATGGCTATATTAAAATCAATTTGAGACTCCCAATTCTATGTCTCTTTCACCTCAGGTGAGGTAACACACCTTATACTGATGGAACTCTTTGTAAAATATTGTAAAACAAAAGTGACCTATGCAAAACAAGTAACAGTTCTATTCCTTTTTTTTTTTTGTCTTTTTTTTTTTTTTTGTATTCTTGCAAAAATAA
This sequence comes from Corvus moneduloides, assembly GCF_009650955.1. Taxonomy (NCBI): domain Eukaryota; kingdom Metazoa; phylum Chordata; class Aves; order Passeriformes; family Corvidae; genus Corvus; species Corvus moneduloides. The sequence goes on from NC_045492.1 coordinate 10,901,486, forward strand.
AGGAAAAAGAGAAAAGCAGACTGAGAGGCTTAATAGATCTGTATCTTTGCAGTGGATGGCAGTTTAAAGAAGGGGTATTAAAAAAAAAAGCAGAAAAATAGAATTAGGTTTATTTTCAGAGTCACAAAGGAGAATAAACTGCAACAGCTCCCTGATACAGCAGGCAGGCAGCTCCCAGGCTGCTCCATGAGGCAGTGCTTGATATTCATGGAAGCAATGAAATCTCACCAGATATAGTACAAAAAAGAGATGAATAGCCAGTCTGTGATTTTAAAAGCAGGAGGAAGGCCACAGATTCCCAGTTTCCCCAAAGCCTTCAAAAACTTACTGATTTTAAGACTCTCCTCATATGAGCACCTGTTTAAGCAATATCGTGCCATCACCTCAGGAGCAGAGAGTTACCTGAAGAGTCATCACCTGCTTTACCTGGAACAGCAATGGGAGAAGAGAACATTATCAAGTACTATAATATAATACAATATAAACCCAGGGATTTCCTCCCCACCCTCTCTGTGCACCCTCCTCAGCAGCTCAGGAGGAGATGCCTTTTCTAAAAAGTCCTGTGCCTGTGATTTCCTGTGCCACTGGAATGCTCACTCTCACACATTCAGTGAGATACCAGGGGAAGGGGGCAGGATCTGTGATCCAGCATCTGACCTGTGAAACTCTACAGGATTGTAATTTTTACTCATCACACACCAGAAAACTCTGAATTAATATCAACATAAATAATATCTTTTTAAAGTGATTGCTGAAGGAAAATTAGAATTTTTCAAATGTGCAGTTTGTGCTGTTGTTATTGTTTATAGCAGCAAATCTCATCACCATTGCCTTCTTCTGATAGACATGGCCCCATATACATTGAAATGTTCACAGTAATAGAACTTATTCCAGTCCAAACCTCAAACTAAGTTACTCTGCTACAAGCACCAATATTAATAAATGATTGCTCTTTTTACCTAGCAGAAACCTGAGGTCCAGATCAGCCTTTCTAATATCACTGACACTACATTCTTTTCTCCTTGATCAGTAAAAAAATATGTTTTCCTCTGCACAGATTGGTAAAGCATAAATAGAAATGATGTTCTCAGCTCTCTCAGCCTTTTGTGGCACCCAGCTTGTTGGTATTCCTCACAAATATTTTTTCCTCACAAATATATCCAACAACAGTTTTAGCACTGCAGCAGATCCTGTAAATTGTGTGTGTGTGTGCCTGGTAAATGCTGAGGCAGAACTCCTCAGAGAAAGCCCCAGTTACCTGTTTAATACGAAGTAATTTTCTGGGGCTGTCAGCATTTTTGGTCAAAAACCACCTGGAAGACAAAGCACTTTGCAAGAGACAGCTTTGACAACCTATGGATTTTAATAGTGGAATTGAAAGGATAAGAAAAGAAAACTTGAAGAGAGGGGAGAGGGAGAGATGTGCTCTTGCAAGAGATTACTTTGTGATAAAATATCTCACACTCAGAGTAATGCAACTTATTTCCAATTAGGAAAAATAGTGAGAAATTTACAGTGTTTGCCTCCTTGCAGCTCCTGTCAAGTTAAAGATGTATATGAAATTTATTTAAATGTCTGAATCCGTGATTTAGCTACAAATGAGGATAATAATATGATGTTCTACTAACAATATTACATTCCTAAGTGAAATAAAGCCTAGAAATAAAAGAAAGGGAACTATATAGGAACACCATATCCGTGAATAATATGGACTGACTGCAAGCCAAGAATAATAAAAACCAAAGTGTTCCACACATGCATAAACAGAAAGGAAGAGAAAGTGTAGAGTCACAGGGGTTAAAGTTTTATTAGCTACCATTGGTAGTCACCACCTGACTCCTGCTCAGCTGATAAAGGCTGTTTTTGATGTTGGTGGAGTTCTGTACATGAAGTAACTGATGCTTTTGCCAGTGTCTAGAAATGCCTGAACTCCAAAGATTAATTTTTCAAGTTCATGCATTCATCTAATGAGATTATCTGCGTTTATCCTATTAACTCTGACCAGCAGATCCTGTGGCCTCACATCCCCTAATCCATTCCCAACTGCACACAGGCTTTCAAGTCAGACTGGAACCGTGTCCAGGACACACAAACAGGTGCTAAAAATGTTGGTACATCCAAGACTGGGTAACCCCCAGATAAAGAGTGGTTTTGGTCTCTTTGAGAGAGAAATCTATGGGAGATATTCCTGCACCATCGTCCGGTGTGAGCTACAGGCAGACTTGTGTTCTACTAAAGCTCATTTTAACTGATTCTGATTGTGCTAATCCATCAACAGGAAATGGCAGAATCATGGAACAGGTTTGATTGTAGGCCAGAAGCAGCACAGGATAAAATGGGACATTGTTAAGGTTTTAATAGTTACTACAAATTATGTCTGGTGCGAGTTTTGGGCTGAATGTGGTAACCTGGACTTCACCTATGCAGATATTTCACCAGAAGAGTCATTTGCAAGCTGATCCTTAAGTACTTTATGAGAGATAAATCTAATAACCTTTCTGGGAAAACCTCAGCAGGATGCAGACACTGTAATAATCCATATGCAAGCTACCACATTGTATTGTGTGCTGTCAGACAACTCAATTATTTTCTTCCAGATCTAACATAAGCTTCTGTTTAGTAAACATGATGAGAGTCAAACTTTTACATATATATATATATAAAGTGCTTAATTTGCATGCAAAATTGCCCTAAGTATGTATGCAAATAGGAAAACTCATGCACAGATGACTAATTAAGTGCATTTATGTGAGAAATTACCCAATGCACGCATGGAATCTCAGTAATTGTACACACAACTCTGTGAGCCATTGCCTTTGCAATTTGGACACGTAACTGATTGAAAAAATTGTTTCTCAGTACTCTGTTGGAATAACTGATGTGGAGCACACGGCCAGAAGTAGGACAGCTGAGGGGGCTTTGGGAAGAAACTGCAAAAGCTGGTGAGGAGCTTTACAGTAAGAACAGAATTTGCCATCTCTGCTGTTACTGCTTTTGTATTCACTTACAGCCATCCTGTGCTAATCTGTGGCTTGAAGAGAGTCATATCTGTAAAAAACACTCAGAAAAATAAAACCAGTGTGATGGCACAAGAGATGGTGCCATTAAAATTAAAGTCTGTAGCCTGCTGTTGCCTGTCCAGTATGTGTTTTGAAAACAAACAGCAAATTTTACTTTATGTGTCTTGATCAAGCTGCCTTTTGTCTCATCCAAGCAGGCTTTGTAGTATGACAGCTCAATATCCCTCTGGAAGGTTCAGGGAGTTTTGGTGAGAAAAGGGGTGTCTATCTGTCTGTTTTAATTTTCCAGGCATTGATGTTATTATAAGTTCTGTTATCTCTAAACACAGATTAGTTCTCTTTATACCCCCAAAGTTAGAAAGTTCGTGCTAACATTGTTAAAATTCAATACAGAGAACAAGTTCTTTCAGTATGATGTGATAAACATCCCTGACTTCAATGTCCTGCAGAATAAAATACCTGTCCAAATTGTTTGGATATGCTCTGGCTCCTGAAAGCAGGGAACATCCTCAGCCTTCTTTGCTATACTCTCCTATTTTCTGGTCATTGTGTTGATATTGAGCATAACAGCTAGCAGAGCACCTGTTTATTTACCCACAACTCGAGGTCAAACGTTTCAATCAGCCACTAACACAGGCAAAATGTCTTTTTGGGCTCAGTCAAATAAGAGGAACAGGCACAGGGAAGGGGGGGGGGAAGAGGCTGGACAGGGATGCGCTGGCGCTGCCTGGCTCAGTCAGGGATGCTGTGCTGCAGGGACAGACTCAGCAGCCTGGTGAGGCTCTGAGCCTGAGAACTCAGGCAGGAGGGAAAAGGATGCGCTGTTGCAGGTTGGTTTGACTCGGAACGAAGTTCCTCAGATTCGATTTCAGAAGGGAGGATTTGAAGTCGACTTCTGCCACTAAGTGGTGCTCTAAACAGCGCAGCATCTTCTGGTGTGCCGCAATTCACAGGGACGAACAATTCACAGCACTGTCAAGCTGATTAGACTGATGCAGACACTTAACAAGTGTCCATTACGCTGATTTAATCCTTCTGTGCCACTGGATAAATCGGGGGGAAGAACAGGCCAATCCAAAAGATTAAAGAAATCCAAAGATTGAGCTCTGGTATACAGTATCTGAAGTGGAGGATTACAGAAAACAATTCTATTTTTCTTTAAAGCTTTGTCTGGCTTCTTTCCATTCCTTTTTAATTATTACTATTGTTTTCTCCAAGTTTATGGTTGTTAGAACTTGAAGTACTTACCAAATAATACTGAAGCAAAACACTTAATTAATACTTGCAATTGTTCCAGAATTTATTTTTAAAACAGATGCTCTATCTTTTTATCAATTGAAAAAAAAAAAGGTAGAAAATGTTTTTTTCCAGAGTACATATCAACACGTAGATTTTATCCTTCCCACTCCCCAAAAAAGATGCAATTTAAAAACAGGGTGGAAATTTGGAAGGAGAATGCAAGCTTGCAGATTCTGCTCTCCTCGGTCCCAGGAAAAGTGGAAACACAGCAGGCAGAGGAGCTGTTTTGGCGTTTTGACACCCTTGTTATTGCCCACAAAATTGGGTTCGTTACCTGGTGTGCAACAAGCCAATAATTACACACTCCAGAGAGAGACACTGATTATTTATTTGAGAGTTGTGCAAGCCTGGATGCTCCGTGTGTTCCACAAATCAAGCACCAGCACTGGGCTTGCCATTATTTGTACACAGAAATTCGGATTTAGTGACTTTCCAAGAGCAGCCCCTCTGTTATGGTTGGTTGGTATTTTCCATCCAGGTTACATAACCCCGGCTGACACCTACACACGCTCAGGGGAAGGGTCTGTACCTGGGCAGGGTCTGTAAGGTGTGATTTTCAGTATTATGAACATGTCCAGCTCTAGGATCCACGGACCTTGCATGTGTTGCTAAATTAGCAATTCATACACAGACATACATAAATATCTTGATTTTAATACATCCTTACAGCCAGTTAATTCCTGGATGTCCTGGCTAAGAAATGCAGCTGCTCTGGTTCCACTGTTCAGGTTTCCTTTCTTGCTGATTAGGCTTGGAAGTGCACAAAGGTCTTACATGAAGGAACACGGTGATTTAAGGTAATCTTGACATATTCCACGTTTTGCAGTGCTGAGAGCCCTTGCCCCAAGCAATTCTGCAATCCGTGGTGCCTCTCAGGCAAGGCTGCAGCAGAGGACCCTGGGGAAGGATCAGTGGGCAAGGCTGTGCAATCCCAGGAATGCCGAGGCTCGAGGCTCAAGTTCAGGAGTCAGGAAGCTTTTGTCCTGTTTAATAGAAGGAGGAGGAATTTGTTTAACCAGAGTCCATGAAGAAGTTCACTCCTTTTCTCTGCCATGGGGCTGTCCTACAAAATGAAGAAGGGATGGAGAAAAGGGGTGGATCAATGAACGCTCAGCTTCTTGGATGGTCCCGTGGTGGATTTCTTGGCTCGTCAGGGAGCAAGTTCAGTGCTCTGTATTTGCACACCCATCAGGTGGTGTGTCTGCAGCCAGGCCAAGCTCAGCCTTGGCAGTCAGCACATTTTAGCAGATCTGAGGACCCTAAAACATTGCCTTGCACTGAAACCCAATGAATATCTGCCTATGTGAGCTGCTCTGCTGAGCAAAATCCTTTAAAAAAGGAGGTGGAACTTCTGGGGAGAGGATTAGTGCCTTTTGTGAACTGTATTTGTGTGCAGGGTGCTGGTTTATTCACAACATTCCCTGAAAAGTGCTTTAAATCAAGAATCAAAAGCCGAAAGGGTATCAAAGCTGTACAGGAACTGATTACTACTATAAATTTTGCTGAAACAAGCTGATGCTTTGCTGATTCTTTGGTCTTTTTCTGGTAAAAATATGTCAGTGTTAACTCACAGCATTGACTTCTCTGTATTTTTCATTTTTGTTCCATGAGATTATTTTTAGCTGCTGTGCATTAGCTCTGCTTCAGAAAAATATTGAGGTAGAGGTTGCAGGTTCTTCCTGAAAAAAACAAATGATTTATTGATAGATATAAAACAATACCTGTATATCCATAAAATTAATGTCATATGACCCCTTCCCCTCCCTTTTTGAATGGAGTCGAGACAGATGTTAGAGACAGATGTGAATTTCTCAGGAGAGAAAGGAATATCACAGGTAAATCAACTTTATACCAGAGAATCTGATAGAAATGAGGATAACAGCTGTAAAATAAGTAAATTCTTACCAGGAGAAGGAACCATTTGCAATTTTAGGGGAAGTGGCCAAAGTACCCAAAGCAACTTTGCATGAGTTATTTATATTATAGAATAATTTCTGAGCTCCAAACAATGGTAAGGAACAGTAGCTCTCCAAAATGTCCTCTAGAGAGAGCAGCAGAGATGCAAAATTCAAATGCCATGAACAGGGTCCGGTGCAAGTCCAGAAACAGTGTGGTTCTTCTGACATTTACATTTTGTAGGCATGCATTTACATATTTAGAAATAAATTTAGAGTGGTCTACAATTTCCCTGGGAAGTTTTTGAGTTTAGCAAGTAGTAGCTTCACCACCAGAAATCCTGGCCCCTCTGCAATCATCCTCAGGCTTTCCAAGATTTAATCAGTGTATGCAATTTTTAATGTCTTTCTTGTGATGCAGGAATTTTCCAATTCTTTACAATATCTTCCAAGTGTTGAAATCCATTATCCCAAGGCCAGCTCTGTGTGGTGGCTTTGGCCTGGCTGGCTTGTCCCTCTGCCTTTCCCACTGTTCATGCACTTCCTTCTTTTATTTTCACAGACTTTTTCTTCAGAATAAATTCAAATGTAAGCAAACGTTCTGAGCTGCTGAAATCTTACTGTTGTATCTCCAAGAAAATATCACAAATTCAGTAGCAGTGACCTCAGTTCTTCAGCTAAATTTCAAATTCTCTTTCTGGGAGCAGTTTTCTTGTATTCTGTTAGCTGTAAATTTGGCCTCGGATCTTGCTGTGTACAACTAACTCTGGTTTTTGACATCACCATTTCTGAACGTGTTGGATTCAAAGGGTGAATATGTTCAATTTTCAGCTCCTTTTGTCCTGTTTATGCAGGGTCAGACACTGCTCCCCCAGTCCCAAGAGCAAACATGGAGGTCTTCCAAAAGGATTGTCCCACCTATCCAGCTGCCTCCTACTGGGAAATTAATCTAAATTTTTCCCACTTGTTCCTGGCTGGACAAGGAAGGAGGTTCAATATGAATGTCTTCATTTAGGAGACACGAGTCACACACACTGTGAACCCTGTCATGGTCTGGTTTACCTCCAGTAATTATTTGGAAAAAACAAATTCAACTACTTGTATTTAAAGAACAATCAAGGGAAAAATCTGAAAATGTGGCTTCGTATTACTTAGAGACAAAGATTTCTCAGTGTTAGTTGGATTCACCAAAAACTTGTTTAAATATTAGACATAATTCCCACAGTGGTAGAAATGGATAAGGATCTTCAAAACCCCAGTTTAAACCTGCAGGAAGCTTTCTGTTAAGGAAAAATAGGGATAATATATTTGGAATAGAAATGAAGCAGTGGGAAGGTTTTCCCCCTGTGGAATGTGTACATCTTGTTCCTTATTCCGTGAACTACAGACCAAATATTGATTACAATTTCAAATAAAATACAAAATGTCATTTATGCCAAGTATCATAAAAAACCCGATATCCCCTCATCTCTCAGAGTTTGTGAAGAATGGAGACAATAGCATTTCCTCACAGAAACTATAAAGAATTTAAAGAGTAAGATCAATATTGTAAGAGGAACTTCTCCATGTACATATCCAGCTGAATTCCCAGCAATATTAAAGGAAAATATTTGTGTTGAACTCCCTGCCTAGGGCTTTAAATTGCTGTATACTATCATGCATTACGGCCTGTATTAATTATCTAATTGAGATATTTATATGGTCATCAGGCAAGTGAGGACCTGGAGAGAAATCCCTAATTAAGACTTTGGAGTTTGATAAGAGGCTTCTACTGTGCGGTGATAAAACACTATTTTTGTCTTATCTTATGAATGTGTCAGGGCAGATTATGTTAAATGCTACCTACATGCATAATCAGATGACATATCTCTGGCAAGGCCCACAGATAACAGTCTGCAAATGCACATTTATTATTTTACAGTTCAGACTGTTAAAAGGAGAACAAAATTTGTAGATCGAAAAGTACAGCAAGTCCCTGGCGTGTCACGCCACGGGTGTTTTCCTTGGGGTTTGGGGACAGAGTGTTTGGGGTGTGATGAAAGGCAGAGCAGCTGGAAGCCAGCACCTGGAACCATCCTGTTGGCTCTGTACTGCTGAACTCTCCAGGCACTCCCTTCCCGCTCCCTGACACGCTTGGTATTGGTAGGTGGACTTTAGACATCAGACATTCAATTATGCCAGAGGAATCCCTGTCCGAGTGCTCTGTTTAACCTTCATTACCCTCCCAGGGAGAGGGGAGCAGGGCAGGGATCCGGCCATTCAACTCTCCGCATCTCATTTCATTCAGAGTGCACTCCCTGTTTCTTGGCATTATGAGTTTGTTGTGAATGCTGAATATGTAATGCAAAAATACCAGCAGTGAAGATTTTTTTTTTTCTTGACAAGTTTTATGGGAAAATTCAGAGCTGCTCTATTTTTTGCATGCAGCCTCCCCATCCTTCTCTCTCATCTGCAGGGTTGACTCAAACAATAGCATTCACTTCAGGATCTCTTTCCTCATTGGGTGCTTTGAGATCTCCAGGAGGATGGTCAGCTCTACCACCAAAGCAAAAGAAAGCAAATTCAGAGAACAAAACATACATGACAATTGTTTTTAATATTTTTCCTCTTGCCATCATCCAACAGCGCTGATATCAGTGGCAAATCTCCTGCCATATCTTCCATTGTTGAAGCCTCACTCCAACAAGGAAATGTTTACAAGCTTTATTTATATGCATATATTCATACAAATAAATATAAAATGTGTATATGCCCTATAAAGCTATACATTTACACACACACACACACACACTAAATTTAACACTGCAATTATAATTTGGGCTTATTCAAAACCTGCATTTTAAAACTTCCACAACCTCCTACCTGGATAATATCTTTTTTCATTTTCTGCTATTTACAGACATGCATAATACAAACTGACAAGTGCTAGAGCTGCGGAAAAGAGGCGAGAAACAAGGACCAAAGGTCCTTGCTAAGTAGCAGGATGAAAGATGGCTTAGTGTAATTTTGCAGAAGGATTCAGTTTTACAGATTTCCAAACAAGAAATGTGGATATTAATGGAGGTTTGCAAAGAGCAAACTCAATAACAGTCCTAGTCAATTAAAAGTACATAAAGTATTAATGTGTTGTACCCTGGTTTGTGTTTAAGGGGCTGTGGAGACTAATGTTTAAATCCCAGGAGAAAAAGCCCAATCCTGTGCTCAAACCCCGTATTTGGAGCTGTCATCCATTACCAAACATCACTTCATTACTATGCAAAAGGTTTGTACATGTTTCCCAAAACATGGATTAGGTTCAAGGATTTAGGAGAGCTGAGTTTATCCAGGCCCTGTCTCCCAGAAGCTCAGAGAGAGCTCAACTCCATCCTCTCAGCTCAGTGTCTCCTTCTCCCGGTGCAAACAGGGGCTGCGGGGCTGCCAGGTGGCATCGGGATAAATCCATCAGATTCCCAAGGACTGGATGCTGCTGTAAGGAGGATCACTGAGGGCTGGAGCTCCTGATGTGCTCCAGGTCCGCAGCTCTGCCCCCTGAGAGCTTGGGAAACATGGAAGATTAATTGGAAGCACAACAGAAGAATAACTGTTCGAATGCTGCACACACCTGGTTGAGGTGCAAGCCAGGAGCTTTCCCAGAGTGATGGCCCAGGCATGGAAAAGACCTGGCCACAACAACTGGCATGTATCTAATTTCCAGCTTGGAAGGAAAAGAAGAAAATCAACCACTTGTGGAAACTTTATAACCCCTCTGCATCTTGTTTAACCTGATCACTGCATGTCTAAATAGGTGATGGAATGAACACGACCCAACAAAGCCTCTGGGGGTTTGATTAATGGAGTGCCCCAAAGTAAAATAGTTATTCTGAAAAGCTGAGGAGAAATGCAAACTTTTAATAACATTTCCAAATTATTTAATCATACAATCAGGCCTGACCTTGTTCAATATGAAACTTCATTACAGCCTGGAATGTTAATACGGAGTTCCAAAAGCATCATAAATTACTGGTTTCTTCAATGATCCATGGGCCTGTCCTGCTGTGGCCAACTGCAATTTTAATATTTTCTTAAGAAATGAAGAATTAGCAAATAATGGCATGATCCTGAAATTACTGTTCTAGGGATCACAGTTTATTAATTGGCTAAAAAGGATAAAGACATTAGTCAATTCCATAGATAAATGATTTAGCTACTCCTTTTTTTTGGGGGGGGGGGGGTGAAAACCCTAAATTCTTATTTTTGAATAGATCCATTAATCATCAACTCAACTGACCTACCTTTCTGCAACATGACAGCTCTGACAGTCAATGAAGGAATTACAACTTGTAACTGGCAATTTTACCATCAGGAACATTATTTTGTATACAGCTAGCACCTTGTAACAACTTAAAAATGGTATTCACTATTTGAAAAGGGCAAAATAAAACCACTTGCAATATTGACTGACAGAAATCCTTATGTGGTGCTTATCATTTAACAACAGAACAAGAAAAGTGAGTGGGAATTTTAAATGGCTTAAAAATTAAGGGAAACTGAGGGGCTGCTGCACTTTTAATTCAAAAATGCATTTTGTAAATGACCTACAATAGCAGTTTGTTTGGAATTAAGAAGATTATTGCTAGAATCTCGGTGGTCTTCAGGAATAGTCCTGTTCAGTCCCCCAATTTGATGGTTCTGTAGATTTCAATAGGATTGGATTGAAATATAATGTTCTGTGCTCAATCACTTATCAAAGCATCATAAAACATTGGAGTGGTTGTGCTGTGGGTCAGATACTGGCCCAGGAAACCTTTCCCTTCATGTATTAACACACCTGTCTTTGCTGAGGTCTGAGAGTCAGCTTTGTGCAGAGTATTCCAGACATGAACTGTTTGCTGTCAGCACTGAAAAACAACAGCACAGGCCTGGAAATAAAGCAAATCAAACATTCTGCAGCAATTAGAAAGCAAAATTGCATTTTTTCATATGATTTTCATATAATGAACAGCATGGAAATGTGGAGATTTAAGCAGCTCAAATGCTCAATTAATTCAGGTTCTATTATCATTATGGCCAGCACTATGAACCTTTCCACCATCCCTTTCCCCCCACCTAAATCTCTGTTTGTAACCTCTTCTGCATTCTTTTAAATCTCTATCAGGTTCATTCTAAAAGCATTTCGTGTAAATAAAACACACACAAGACAGTTCAGTTTTTTTTCTATGATGCTCATCCAAGGCTTTACTTGCTAAGAGCCAGAAATACTGAGCAATATTGTGCAGAAATCTATAATTTCCTCTACAATAACCTCAGTTTGCTTTATAAATATTTTTTTTTTAAATTTCTTTTGGCCATGAGACAACATCAGGAGTTTTCATGGGCAACCCATTGCCCAGAACTAATTGGTTGGAAATCACAGTAAGCAAGGAATTTCATTGTTTTCAACCACAATATTAAACAACTACTCAGCAGAGGGAGAGAATAATGGAGAATAATTATTAACTGAAGAAAATATTCAGAACACATGGTAAAACAAACAATTAGGCCCAATTGTGGCAGTTCTGTGAATGTTTTACGCCGCCTGTAATGAACTCCCATTTGAAAGCTCAGTTTTACACTGGGCAATGGTTCAAAACCCAGAGACACATCAGTCCCAGGCAGGAGCTCAGAGAGAAGTGCCAGACTGTAACTGACTGACAGCACTTCCCACTGCAATCTGGGGTTGTCTTCGAGAACTTCTATTCAGCTCTGCTTCAAATCAAACTTCATTTAACTAAGGAATTCTAGCAAGGTCACAAAGCAAGAGAGGCTGCCTGCAGACACCAGCGATCCTTTAGTCTGTTGTACAATCACACATGGGAGATTTACAGAGCAGAAATGCCAGATACCTTCTGTGGCAACAACCTCATCAGACAGAACTGCCACAAAATCCAAAATGTTGAATTTGCAGCTACTGAGCCATGGCACAGTCTGTTTGCAAAGTCCACTACTCAACAGTGTGGCTGTGCACTCACATTTATCTCAGAGCAAAAATATAACTGGAAGAACTAATAGAGGGGAAAATACAACTGGACAGTGCACTGGCAATTACAGAGCTGAGAATTAAAGCTACAGAGGAAAAAAAAAGTGTTTTGGTGATGAAAGTCATCTCTAGAGTTACAATTAAGATGAAATTTATTGCCTCTGCTTAACATCTGTTTTATATTTATTCATTCTGATAAAAAATTATATCCTGGATCCAAAGCCTCAGCTTCCAAAGTTGCAGAATGAATGTTAATTAAATATTTGATATAAAGTCTTTTAAAAACCCACAAAAATTACTCAGTTTACTTAAAATAGGACCTAGCAAAATACAGTGTGGTATCAGATCCCATAATGAAGTCTTTCAGTTCCCTTGAACTCCCTACGTTTAATGTGAAATATAAAGGACTAACTTTCATATTTGTTTCCCTCTGGTATAAACAGACTGTGTAATGAGCTGCTGTGTGATAGGAGCTGAATGTCACTCAGAAGGCAACACACTGGTGGCTTTGCCCCTCTTAATCTTCACCTTATATCTGAGATGTTCTTTCCCTTTTTCATGGATGCTCATTATGTATCTGTTACTCATCCACTTTTCTGGATTTGAATAAGTATGGACTTCTAGATATGACATAATCTACCAAAAACTACTGGAGGAGTGAATATTATTTGCTGAAAAGCCTCATGCTCCTGAACAGCTTGTCAGTCTGCTCGCTCCTCAGAGGTCTGTTTCCCCATTAGTGCACATTTCCCCAGCTGAAGATTTAAAGGGTTTTTTTTCCCCACTGTTACAATAAAAAAAGAGGAAAACGAAGCAGGTGGTGTCTTTCTAAAGTCCAAGTGTTTTTTAATGAACGTTCTCTATTTCTTCAAGTGCAGAAATTTCAATTCTGATTAAAATGAAAAAATTACAAGCCATTACAGACAGACCTCCATTCTCCAAAGGCTCCCCTCTGAATACACAATATGTTTTCCTATATAATGCATGCACCATATTTCAATATTAATTATAGGAAGGTCTCTTTGGGGTCACATGCTAATTATATCTGTTTAGAATTTATCATGCTGCTTCCAATATAATGTGCTGTCATTGTGTCCTGTTGTTTTTCCTTGCCTGAGGCAGAAGGAAGCTACAATAAACCTGAAAATATTGGCAAGAAATGTTCATTTTAAAACATATGGGGTGAAAGCTGCACTAAGGGCTCTGCCCAGTGCTCATTGAAATCAGCAGGAATCCTTATGTTAACCTCAAGGGAAAATTATTTGAGCCTGTTAAATGTGTACAGTTCTACCTGAGGAGCTCTGTGCATCTCTCAGTGTAATGAAATGGTTGTGCCACAACCGACTGTAAATAATCAGGGGAGCATCCAGCATCATGCCAGGGAGGATATGCATAGAGGAGTTTGAGCTCTCCTGATTCTGAGGGGGTTAGACTGGTACTAAATGGCCACAAGATAAAGAAGAATCAAAGCCTCTGCTCCAAATCATCTCGAGTGTGTTTGATATGTTCATCTACAGTATTGTGTGATCACTGGGTCTGTGCAGAAGGCAGTGACAGTGGGGATTTGTTCAGTAGCCACTGTATTACAGTCCTGGATTCAAATACCTCACATTTTAAAAATTCTGCCTCGTTACAAGCACTGAAATATCAGCACATTTGCTGATAAACACTTACTGTGTTTATAATTTTCTTTTATAAGGACTGGTATAAGTCTGTCAGCATTATCAACCCAAGGCATCTTCTCTGTGTGAGGAATCCTCGAAGTTCCCTGCACAAATCACAATCACAGTTAAATGGTGCCTCCTTTATGCCACCACCTTATGAACACACAGCCAAACTTGCAGCAGGCAGCCTTGCCACCTATGTACAGCTATTAATGCTGAAGATTTGCATCTGCTTTCAAGAAATAGTAGGATTAAACACGGATAACACAGAAAAAGTCCAGGCACCAAGATAAGCATCTTGTCCTAAATTATGTCTCTCATGTTTCCTAGCCTTCTAAATTGTTAGTGCCACATTACCAGGCAGCAATGACACAAATCAGACAGTCAGTGACTCAACAGGCAGGAGATTACCTCATCCAAATTTCCACGCATCCTTTCAACCCAGTTGCTGCCAATGTTGGTCCTTTTACCTTCTGTGACTTTCTGTGCCTGCATGAGGACTTTTCTAAACACACCTCCCAGTATATTTGTGGTGCCTGTAAGTAGCCTGACTCCTAGAAATAAGACTCACAAGATACAAACATGAAATGACAGTTACATGTCTGTATCTCACTGGGGTTACCTTTTTTTTTTCAGTCTCTAATGAGATGTTTCCAGAATAAGAAAAATGGTAATGTCCAGCCCACTAACTATGTATTTTTTTATTGATAGGTCTCAGCACAGAGCAAACCAATATTCAAGGGGAGAAAATGAATTATCTGGAGTCAAATGTAATTTTATTTTGGTATGCCAACAATCAATAGAAGAAATGCACAGTCATTTCAGTAATTGCCACAGCTTCATGACAAATACTTCTAGAAACTCCTGGCTAGGTGATCTCAGCATCCAGTGTTACTGAGGGGTATCTTTAATGCAGGTTAGCTCAGATGTTCAGAGACACATGCAAATTATGCAAGCATGTGTGCTATTTGATTTTAATATCCAAGGTCATGAGTCAGATTGTCTCGTGTAAAAATCTTGTAGTGGAAAACAAAGCTTAAGTGTGAGAATTTCACATTCCTTACCTGCATAAAAGGTAGAAAATCCAATTAAGTTGTTAAAACCCCATATGAAGATCTGAAGACACTTCTCCCAAGGTCTAAAGGCACAAGACCACCCTCCACATGGATCCTGTCACAATTAGCTGTGCCTCGTGAAGCTGCCGAGGCAGCTGTAAATCCTGCTCTGAAAACTGCTGAGCAAAACCGAGCTCCCCTCAGGAGCTGCTGCTCCCTCACCTTCTGCTCTACTGCTCAGCCCAGGGGACTCTGTCCAGCACGGAACACCAGGAGAGGAGATGCAGCATTCCCACCTGGACATGAAGGAAGAGATGTTGCTGCAATAATGGTCTGGAATTGGGCTGCCAAATCCAGCAGTCCACAACTGAGCTTCCAAAGGTTGGGTGGTCTGGGCTGTGTCCTGTGGCAGCAGCTCAGGGCGTACAGATGTATTTACATTTGTAGTCTCTGATGAGGTGAGGAAGAATTCAGGCTCAGGAATGATGGGGGAGAGATGGAATGGCTGCAAGATGCTTCACAGCTCCAAAATGTGAATGATGTGGCTGATGGAGTAATAACTGATCATGAGTTTTGACTGGGGCCCACAGTAGTGTTTTGACTGTTTTGAAAGACTGGATATTGCTCTGCTTGTGGAGTTCATGGCATTCTGAGGGATTTTTGAAGCTCAAGGAGGCCTGATATTAGTCTGTTTTTAAAATGCCTTCAGGGAAACAGAGCAGTGGAATCACCAGTTGTGAGGGGGATTACAGAAGAAAAAAAGTAAAAAGCGTATTTTTCAAATGTGCATGACTTATTAATTTACTTTCTCTGAATTTTCCACAAGGAATGAAATCCTGTTTTACTGAAATACTTTGGGATTTTTTCCCAGCGGCCATTTGTCTCAGAGTTTTCAGTTATGCAGAGCAGACACTCGGGAAACGGAGAACATCTTCATTTCCCTTTTTGTTCTGAAACAAGAAATATTCTTTATGGCATCTGAGGGAACTTCCAAAGTATGAAAGAGACTTTAAATTATAATTTCTCCTTCAAAGAAAAGCTATTCTTTCGTATAAAGGGAAAAAAAGAAAACAAAACAACAAAACATTTGAAGAGTGTTCAATCAAAACAAACTTAGCCTTGAGTGTTGTTATGAGAATAGAAATTTCTTCTGCCAGAAATCTTTCCTACAGGTAATGCTGTCTTTTTCAAATGTAACAGAAAGTAAAGAGTAAGGTTCCTACTTGTAGTGTAATTAGCAAATCTTGGAAGAAGAAAGGGAATAAAATATTTTGCACATGTTTTTGCAGGGTAGGAAATAGAAAGGATAAAATAATTCTGGTTGGAAAAAAACCCCAGCCCAGGCATAATTGTACATTAAAGAAACATTGTCGTGTACCTGTCCCTACAGGAGCAACGTGCCTGCGGTTGGTCAGACCCAAAGAAAAGACACTGGGTTCATTAATTTGAGATGAGAGTGAGAATGCCTACAAAGGAACAGACAAAATAGTTTCCCAACCTCCTGCTGGGAACGTGCAAGTTCCGGGTTGCACACAATTCCTAACACCTAGGAAAGAAGGAGTGGTTGTTTCACAGGGACGATGGGTAAATGCAGCCAGGATGCTCAGGTTTGTTCCTTGTTCACAGTTGTCTCAGTCTGGGGTGGTGATTTTATTTGGCATAGACACCCGAAGTATTCCTGGTAAAACCTTCCTTCAGTCCAATCTGACCCACAGCACCTTCACAGAACGAGTCTGTCTCCTGCACTCAGCAGCAAGAGGGATCCTTTGGAGTCTGCCCAATTCACATCCCTGCTTTGCCACAAACTAATCCTGTGTTCTAGCACAGGAATTGTGGCATCACCTCTGCCATCTTTCCCACACTGACCTGATCTTCCTGCTGACTTCCACATCTACTTATTCCGACTGCACACACAGAATAAGTAACAAAATGTACCAAGTGTCCAAGCTGACCTGTGCCTGCAACTCCATGGTTGCAATAACTGTGTTTAAGCTGAAACACAGCTCTTTTCTGCAAAGCCTACAGCTTTATGCTGTTTTCTCAACCCATTTTTAACTGAGGTTCCTCATTTTATACTGTGACCACACACTACATTTGTTCTTGCTAATTAAACAGCATGACTAAAATGTGGATTGCAAATATAATAATCTGGCTGTTCTTTCCTGAAATGGTTGTTCTGTGTACCAAGGGATGTTAAATTAAAAAAAAATCCAGTCTAGTTGTGTTTGGCCACATGTAGCCACATTAGCTCAAAAAAGACCAAATAATGATTGATTAGCACTTACATATTCAAAGTTTTTGTGATCTTCCATTTCTCTGCCCCCATGCTACTGAGTTTGAATTGCTTCCCTACAAGGCTGTGCATAGCAAAGTACAAGCAAATATTTTCAGAATCCATCTCTCACCCTCAGGATCCACACTTGATTTTGATATAAAATGTTATTAACTTTAGCTCCCAGTACAAAAGGTCTTGATCAATAATTGTTTCTACCTGTCTATCTTATTTCTGTGTATCTTCTAGGACACTTTTTGGGCTGCTGCCAATACATTTTGGTTTGTAAGCACATAACAGTGTATCATACACCTCAAATCTATGTGGGTTTATCTTACCTTTTCATTAGGTAGAAGATGGGGTTTTTTATCTACATAGATTAGATTAGTTTAAGGTCACCCTGAGAACAGAAAGAAGAGAAGAGAAGAGAAGAGAAGAGAAGAGAAGAGAAGAGAAGAGAAGAGAAGAGAAGAGAAGAGAAGAGAAGAGAAGAGAAGAGAAGAGAAGAGAAGAGAAGAGAAGAGAAGAGAAGAGAGAGAAGAGAAGAGATAAAGGATAAAGCAAGGAAAAAATAACAAGGGCAATGCAAGCTGTTAGAAAATGGAACCCATATATTCTAACGTAAATCATCCTGTATCACATCTAGCCACCTCTTCAAATCATTCTTACTGATTTTTCAAATCTAGGAATACAAGAAACAAAAGTAGACAACCTTAAAGAGGATGCTGTGAACAGCCGCCCATCCTCTGTCTCTTGACGGTTCTCCAAAGACACATTGTCACCATTTGGCCATAATATTCAAAAGATCAGGTAGCACAGCCAGATGATCCTAAATACCTGCTTAAATTGATTAAATAAATATTTAAATTTTTACCTGGTCAGTGTTTAATTCCTGAAGAAGCAAAATCACTGCAGATTATTGTCTTTATTCTCTTTATTGACCACAGTGGAAATACCAAAACCTGTGGAAACAACACAGTCACAGAAAGATAGTTTCTGATCTTGTAAGGTACTCCACAAGTATACCAAAATAACTAAAAGGGGGGTGGAAATTCACTTATTCTGTCAATAATTCAGTCCCCAAAGATGGTAAAATCAGCAGAAAATAAGCAGTCTGGCATATTCAGTGGCTCCATATCTCACCCTTTCACTCAACTCAAAAATAAAACTCTCTTGCTGCATTCTTTACTTGTTAAAAATCCTGAACTCGAGAAATTTTCACCACCCATGGTGATACCACCAGGTGACAACTCACCCTGGGGTGCATATTTACCAAGAGCTGTGATAAGAAAAACAACTTCCTGCAGCACTATTGTGAATATATTTTAAAACAACTCTCCTTTGGTAGTGGAGGAAGAGCTGTGAGTGAGCAACCACAGGTAAAGAAAGCAGGAGCCCCTCTGCCACCTGCACAACTTTAAACATTCACTTTGAAAGGACTGGGCAGGAACTCCACAAAGGGATAAATCACACTCAACAGATCGAACGGTTTTGGTTCATAAAATCTATTCCTGGTGCATAGCTACATTTTAGCTAATTTCTGGGTGATTTACCTTCACTTGCCAATCTGCATTTGGAACATTAGTGAAACATTAAAAATTCTTCAGGGTAAAATAAAAATCAAAGGAGATTTTGAGTGTTTGGAAAACAGTATGGAAAAAGAGGAAGTGGTACAGAAGAAGGAGCATTGTGCCTGGAGGTAGCAGGGGAGGTAACTCCTCTCCTCTCTATTCTCTTGATAAAGGAACTCTCTCCCTCTCAATGTTCATTCTCCTCATTTAACATTCGAGGCAACTTTCTGAGACAAAACATTACATGAGTCTTTGAACTCTTCATTGTTGAGAGTCAGTCTCTGACTCACCAGAAAGGGCAAAGATCTCCCTTATAAAAATGTTGCTACCAAGACACAAATATCATCAGCTGGCTAACTGGGTGGGAGGGGTGAAGGGAGCAAAAACCCTGCAACTGGATTAGACTGCATCTGTTCACAGGGATGGAATCCACTTCTGTAAATCCACTTCTGTAGCCAGAGTCGTTCACGGCCTCAGGGAATTTTCAACCTGTAACCTCTGACTCAAGCTTCAATGGATTTAATTGGAACACAGCCCTAAACAATCATCAGGCACTGATATGGTTTTACAACCATATATATTTAAGGCCCTGATGCTTGACATGTTATGTTTAAAAGAAGTTCTGGAAAGTGCATGATTTCTATTAGATTCTCCCTTCTCATGATCTACATTGTTTAACAAGATCTGCGCTAAAGATGGAATTTTGGAGGCAGAGAGAGTGGGAGGCTGTGAATAGTTTATTCAAAAAAAAGTTAATTAGAACTGAAATTATTCACCATTTTGAGTCAAGCTTGGCAAATATCTTGGGCTGAGCAAGAAAAAAAAGAAAGTGGGACATAGGTGACCATTCACAAAACTCGCAATCAGAGATCTCTGCATCCCTACCTTGTCCCAGGGACCATGACATTCATCTCACACAGGGACACGTGGGTTCAAGTGTTCCTTCTGCTTGCTTCAGAGCAGGATCTGGGGAATGCAGCCTCCCATTTCCAGGTACAAGCTGACATCATCAGCAACAAAGATTCATATCTCTTATGAAAAGAAAGAAAAAATGGGTGATATTTTGAAATATTTAACTGGTTGGTCTGAAGCAAATGAGAGATTCCAAATTTGGTTTTTTGTTTGTTTTTTCTCTTCAAGTGGAACAAATTAACTCCCTCCCTTCCCTTAAATTTACCTTCCTTTCCAGGGTGAGTCTCCTAATTCCAACAAATGGACTTCTCATTGTGGTCTTCAGGGGGATTCATCTCACCTAATTTCAGGTCCCTATAATAGACAAAATACCTTTGAGTTTAACCCTCCTGAGATCACTTACTCATCTAAGCTTTTCCATATACCTACTGCCCAAACAGTGAGTCCCATGTAGGGGGTTTAATTTCCCCAGCAGACCAGCAGGGGTGATGAGCAGGGGATGCATTTCCATGTCAGTTTTCTGTATTTGGTGATGTGAATCCCATCCTTGATGCAGCCCTTTTTCCCCACCTAAGACTTCTATTAAAAGCAAGCATAAAGCCCTTTCATAATCCTGTTTCTTTGCTCTGATACCAAGATACTTTAGAAAACAGACAAATTGGTAACCAGTTATTCTAGCTTTCCTTTTCATTCCATAAATGCAAATTAAAAATACTTATCTGCTGTATAAAGACTTGCCATGTTTAAATAACTATTATCCTTTAAATATATTCAAGTGATGTAGGAATCATTATTCTAACAGATAGAATAGGCATTAAATCCACAGGGGAGTCATTATAAGATGGCTATTTCTCTCTGTTTGACCGAAGCAGCAGTTGTAATGTATTTATTCAGGATTTAGCAAATGGAATTCAATTAGAACTGAAATGGTGTTAAATTGAGTAATTCCTATTGTATTTGTCTGACAGCAGGAGTGGCATGACCTGGAAAGTTAAAAGGAGCAACATTCAGCCAGGATCTCCATGGGCTGCAGCACTTGTTGACAGGATGTCACTGAACAGGGATCTATCCTGCTTAACTTCTTAATCACTTGCTTAACACCTGTAAGAAAGAATAAGGACCAACAAACATCTATGGACATTATGTGATAAAGTCCCACCTCAATAGAAATAATCTCATTTATTCATAGTGGCTGAAACAGAGCTTAATATTCATTGTATTACAGTTGTGTTTGAATCAAGTGTTCAGATATAATTCAATTCTAGGCAATGAGAGAGAATTCAGTATTATACAGTACCTTGTTTCTCTGGAAGAGTTTTTATTTAGCAGCAATGTGATTTTAAGGTATGCAGAAAAATATTGTCTTCTTTTTAGCATAGTATGAAGGCATAAATATTTTACACATTATTTAAGGTGTGCATCTGCACATACAAAATGTAGAAAGCTACAAGGACATGTGGGATGAGTATGGATGAAGAAGGACATAAAGAGATATTAAAGAGATATATATATATCTCATATATATATATATACATATATATATGTATATAAAGAGATTGTGTTGGGGCATTGCTCAATGTCATAAATCAAGGCAGGGATGTGCCCTCCCTATTTTTGTAAAACCTCTTTGACAGGAGCAGATGGGGCTGGGGTGGCGTTTCCTGTGATTTTCCATGAGGAGTGCAGCCTGATGCCATTGAGCACCAGGCACTGCTGCTCATCAATAAAGGTGCATCTGCTGCTGCATTTGCTGGGCTGTCCCTCATTTGAGCATCTCTCACTCACATGCAAAAACCAGTCTGGGAGTGACATTGGCACATAGAGGAAAACAGAGAAAAATTGCGTGAGAATGGCCCAGTAAATTCAAGAGCCTTGTTAAGGAAATTGCCCTGCTAACAACACACTCAGGTACTTCAGCCACTGCCTCAGATCTACCACAGTCAGACATTAAAATAGGGATCAGGCTAGAGGACTTTGCACATAATGGATATAGATTTTTTTTTTTTTCATTAGTGGCAAGCAAAACAATCCTGGTGTTTCAGTCCTGAGACACAGAATGTGACCTCAGATGATGCAAAAGATTATATTTTATTTTTTACTAATTCTATGGTTCGGATCTCTCTAGCTCTAAGAACCTATATGACTTCACTCCCATTAGTATTCCCACCAGTTGCCAAATCTCTAATTCAACAAAATACTAAAGCTCCTGCTTAAAGCTGAGCGTGTGCTTTGCTGCTAGTGGCTGAAAGAGCCTGGGATGTGAGTTAGACTTAAAGGAAATAAAATGTCAGGCGAGTCCTCACCCACACCCACCGTGCTCCTGACGAAAGGGTTCTGCTGTAATTAGCATGCAAGGAACGGATTTTCACAGGAACAGAAGTTGCTCAATCAGGTCAATAGAATTCACAGTTGAATAAAGCTAGATTTTGTTTGTTCTTTTCAAAATGTAGATGTGATTGGTGATACTAAAAGGCATTTCTGAGAGCGTTTTGGTGAGCAACTTGTAGGGGACCAAATCCAAAGCTCCTATTGCAGAAAATGGGTCTGTTTTGTCTAATTTAATATATTTGCAAAGACTCTGAACCAAAAATTGCTTCTGATGAGTACACAGTAAATATCCATGATTAAATACGGAAGTATATCATTAAGTGTAGCATTTCTAAAAAGCATTTTACGACTTCAAGCTCAATTCGCTGAACATACATCCATGTGATTTTAATATATAAAGAATTATACTGTTTAGGAGGAAGAATTATGCCTTTAGCTGCTCTCTAAAATATTCAGATGTTCAGAAAAGGAGGTAAACATATGATAAAAATCCCACTGGACACCACAGTCCCCCTTGGAGCACTGGAAAGCAGATGGTGTCTTTAAAAACATGACAAGATTGGTCTTACAAAAAACCAGATGCTATCCATTTTCCAGGAAAGATCACTGGCAACTAATAAGTTCACACAATAAACTTTTGCTGACTCAAGAAACATATGAAAGAGTTTAGAATAAAGAAAATTATCTAGAATATTTCAAGGGAGAAATAACCTGAGGCTCAATAAAATTATTTTTTTTTCCCACAACAATTATCAGATTCACAGCAATCCAGTCCAATTTCCAAGATGAAAGATGAAATGATAAAAGTCCAAGGAGGTGAAAACATCGCCTAGAAATTTAGGAAAAGAAAACAATACTGTCCTAAGATCCTTAAATTAAAGACAAATCTGGAAGTATAGAAGACAAAACATTGCAAAGCAATAGGAGATGCAAATCTGGATCCATAAATCGAGTTTAGTTACTTCTAAGTCCATAAGTTTAGGAGCACAGAGCAGTTTCTGGGAGAGCTGCTGGCCCCTGTGTATGGCAATCACCCCTGATTTAGAAACATTTACCTCTTTGTAAAATGTTGTGTATGACTCCACATAGAAAGAACAGAAATATTATATTATATTATATTATATTATATTATATTATATTATATTATATTATATTTTTAAGATTACACCCCTTTTTTCCCCCAATGTATCCTGAAAAATTAAACCTGCACTTTTTTTTTAAGGAATGTATCTATCTGTGTGGACTTCACAAATGCAAGACAAAGCTCACAAAGCCAAATTTTATAATTAGATGTTAAAAGGGAGAATAAATGATGAGAGACAATATAATGTGAGTTTTAAAGACATTTCCAGATTTCTTTTTATACATTCAGAAGGAGGGAATCCATGACTGTGAAAGCCATCTGATCCCAGCAGGAATGGATTTTCATTTGTTGTTTCCATGTGCAACCCTGGGTCATTGGCCAGTTGTGTTGTTGCAGGGGATGAATATTCCTGAAAAAAAGTGGGATATGGACACAACACAGAAAATCCCCTGAGGAAAACACTCCACTCACATAGACTGGTGCAGTTCTATTAATTCTGACACAGTAATTACAATATATATAATCTAAAAAGCATCCAGGTTCTTACCTCTAAAAATGTTCTGATGTGTCACAAGTGGGGCTGTCCTGCTCTTTGTCACTGAGATTCATCCAACATCTCAAAACAATATTGCAGGTGGGAAAATGGGATGCAACACCTTTGGGAAGCATTTAGGGCTGGGACATAGGGAGCACAATGCTCTGCTGGATATTGCTGCTACCCATGGAATGATCCTCAATCTGGGTACTGTTTTTTGGAGTTTTGTGGGTAGATTTCTATAAACAGATCTCGAGCCTAAGCACAAAAGGAAAAGGAAGTTCTATGACAAAAATGCCATTCCCATTTCTTTTGGGAATTTACAACTGTTATAGGAGAATAATAATTCCAACAGTAGAATGTTTACAGAGGATTTATAAAAGAAAAACTCCTAACGTGTGTGAAGTGCTCAGATATTCCAGGAGCATAGGGAAGAACATTTAAAACAGGTATTTTTCAGGGTCATAGGCAGTTCATACAAACACAAACCAATAAAAGGAAAAAAAACTGCAGAAGAAGAAAGAATGGACTTTTCACAGAAGCTTCCTGACTGCCACATTACAGTCCTGCAAAAGTAATTTAAACTGAAAATCATTTCCATTGTGAACCTTTCACAGGGCCTGGTTTTGCTTCTTTCATAACAATTCTGCATTTGGCTCATCTTCCCCTCCCTTCTTTCTTTTAAATCACAGTCAAACTTAGATAATATAAGTTGAAAATAGAGAGATAAAGACTTTCTGCTACATTTTTCTTATTCAGGTTAGAGGATAATTCTGTTTACTTGGTTCAGGTAATATTCCAGTTGTATTGCAAGCTGCCGCTGACGAATGAAAAATTGATTTTTCTTCTTCTGAAGTATAGCCTACATGAGCACCTATAATCTTCATGCATTTACAGTGATTTTAAAAAGACTCAAATAGTACATAAGTGTGTTAAAATCATAAAATGTTCTCCAGACAGTGCTGTCTTTGGGCTCCTTCAAGCTGTAATGTCTGCAGGTGCAGAACCCACTGCAGGCTCCCACACAGGGATGGGGGCTGCTCAGCTGGAGCTGCTGACAGGGGTGGGAGGGATGCAAACTTCCCAGTTGTGCTCTTGGATACTCACTGCCAGCTGTAGCACAGCTGCTCCAGGAGGCCCAGACCTCCTGGAAGCACAAAGATGTGCACCTGTGGGGTGTCACTGTTCGCATTTATGGTTGCTGTAGTCCCTGTTAGAGCTTTTCTCAAAAGCAGAGGACAGGGCAGACACTGCTGCACATTTAATCAGCTCAGACCGTTGGATGGGAGATAAATTTTTCCTTTCCTGGAGAGCAGTGGTTTTCAGATCTGTTAATTTAGGCTTTTTCACCTGTTAGATCTGAATTTTCCCATTTAGGGACTTATTCTGTGTTCACCAGAATGAGGTTTCAGAGATTCAGAGCCAAGTGTGTGAGGTGCTGAGAAAGAAGTGCTAGATCTTTCCTTTTACCTCATTGCTTCCCAGTCAACTGAGTTTCAAATCCAGCTTATTAAAACTTAAGTCATGAAAATTACTGACTCTTTGCAAACACAAAGCTTTGAGTTAACTTTTTATTCACATGTCACGAAGATACTATTTATCAACTTAATTAAGGTGTAGAGAACATCAGACTCTCATTTTTCTTCTTAGCAAGCAGGTTAAAGAATGTAAAAAATTATATTAACACACTTTGGGAATTATGCCATAGTAAAATATGGCAGTGGCGGGGTTGTTTTGTGTGTGAGAAACCTGAATGCATTGAAAAGACGTTTCCCACGTGGGGCTGTCACTTTTCTCCCTGATGTGTCACAGCCTGAACAACAACGGGGTTCTTCACCTGGCTTTGCATCTTATCACAGCATCGACACCACTGCAGCCCTTGTCCTGCCGGGCAAGGAAAAATGGCCCAGCCTGGGACAGAGGGAACGGGGCAGGCACGTGGGAACAGCTCATCAAATGCTCTGGGATTTGTCCTCAGGGGCAAACTGACCCCTGGAACCACCCTGGTGTAATTGGAGTTAGAGCTCTACAACTCCTCACGTGGAGAATCTTATTCTGCACTCAAAGTACCTTTTCTTTGTGAGTCTTCTGTGGCTTTGAAAGGTACAATTATACCCATAAAGTTACACTGAGGAACTTCCCCATGTAGACAAGCCCTTACAGAATGCCAGCCTCATTTACTTCCCAATCAAATATTACAGCTTTAAAGCTATCATTGTTTCATTTACTTGTTTGGCATTTACCTTCCTTTCGATGCTGATATTGCCTGACATATTATTCAGTCAGTAGTTAGATAGAACAATTATTCCCCTTAACTGCTATTAGAAATGCCATCTATCTCTTTTTGTTAATTCCTCTGCATCATAGTTATTAACTCTCCAATCAACTCATGTTGTAACTACTGCACATTTCACTGCTGAATGATCTGTATTTGCACGAAACCTAAAAGGCAAACCCTCACTCTTTTTCCAGGAGCCAATCCTCTTCTCACTCATCAGGATTCTTTCCATCTTTTCCTTATTCCATGCCCACAGCTAAACAAGTTAAAATAATTTTATATTACATTATCAGAGAGACTGTTTTGTGGGTTTTTTTTTCTTATACTATCAAGCAGGTTTACAAATGCAGAAGAAAAACCTTCAAAATATTTAGAAAAACATTTAAAGAATTCGTTTATAAACTACCTGTGAAGATGCACATTGCAGCTGGTGACACAGATTGCCTGTGGCACTGGCTTCCTTTAGTTCCCACTTATTTCAGCAAATAAATATGGTAATGCAAAAATCAGGGGTTGAATGTGTAATCTCTGGACTTTGTAAGCCAGTTTTTGTTTGTGTCACTGCAGTATTTTGAGTATTGTCAAAGGTGGATTCTTGCAAAAGGTGTGAGGTGGTTGAGCAACCCACAAATTTTAACCACAAAGTGAATACCCTGAAAAGTAAATCAAAAATGAATGAAAGTATCCAAGTTTATGAAATAATTCAGGAGTTAATGTGTAATCTTAGCTTTAGAATAAGCTTTAGAACACTTTCCCAATTTAGGGAAGGTGTCCATGGGCATCAATTGATTTGACTAATCTGAAATATTCTTAGCAAACCCACAGAAACACCTTAATTTCACATTAAATGTCTGCTGTCCCAAAAGGCTAGTTCCTTGCTGAGCTCCCAGGTAGCAAAGAAGTTTTGTTTAGAAGCCCCTGAGGCTTCAGGCTGCTCTGTCCATGGCTGGGAGGTGAAGAAGCCAAGCCACAGCTGCCCAAACCTCCCCTTCACACCAACTGAAATGTGCTGGGGAGTTGCCTAAAAGGAGCTGCTGCCTCAGGTTTGCCTGTCAAACCTTGCAGCAACATGAGGTAATGGAGCAGAGCACAGGAAAGGAAAAAAAAATCATCCTGCAAACCCTGACGTGTTCCTCAAACATAATTTGATGGGATTTCCCGGGGACTGCCTAACCAGCTCTGCACTCTGGGCTGATCCATGGTGAGAGCAGCATAAACCCTGCATTAACAGAAGTGACAATTCAATCTCTTTTTAAATCAGATGTCAAGAAGAAGCTTCATCATGACAATGCAAAGAGACAGTGATGGACAGCCAGGTATTTATTAAGTTTTGCTACCAAAATGTAGCACTCAGTGTCTCAAAAGGTGTCTCAGTTACTCTGAGAAGGTAACTCTGCCTTTTGGGGAGCCCAGCTCTGTGTGACCTGACCTTCTCCGTCCCTAACCGGATCATTCAACATAAAGAAATGCTATATCCACTTTACAACTTCAGCAAGGTGAGAAGCAACATCTTATGATTTACTGTCTTCCTTTGCAGTGAGGCATAGCACAAGTGCCATCCATCTCTGGCAGGGAGACTGTAATATTTGCCCCAGCACAGACATAAATTCATGACCTTCTCTAGACATTAAATATCAGGAGTTCTTGAGTGTTACTGCTCTTTGTCAAAATAAAATCCTCTCCCCATGGAAAAGGGACATCGTAAATTAAAAGGAAAACAAAATTGCTCAACAACTTTGCCAAACTAGGGTATGGTGACCAAAAACCTGTTTCTTACGAAGACTGAAAGATGAAATAATAGCCCTGTTGCATTCAAAGTACTAATGTAATCAAACAATAACTGCTGCTATTAATGTGAGAACACCTTGTCAGGTGCTCTTCCAAAGCTCGTCAGAAAACCTGTGACAGGTTTTGTTGTGACTTTATTTAACACCCTAGTCACTCACTCTGTCATCATTTGCTTCTGACTTGTTACTGTAGGTGTTCCAACCTCTTGCACTTCGATGTTTCACAAACTTTGCCAGCAATTCATTGGATTTGCCAACCAACTCTAAACTTGTCAAGTTTCTGACCATAACTTAAACTCACTTTTCTTCCCTCAATAGCAAAACCCAAGGAAACAGAAAAAATACCAACAAGCCCAAACTCAAACCCATCTCCAAAATGCAACCAGTGGATTCTGGGCAGCCTGGGATGAGCTCACTGCCCTCTCAGCAGTCCTGCCAACTCTCCCTTTGGAAATCCTTGGACATGGGCTGGTGGCTCACACCCTGCAGCAGCACAGGGTACAATGGTTCATTCACACTCTGAGGGGTGTGGACAAGGCTGGTTTGTGCAGAGAAAGCAGAGAGAGGATTTCACCTTCCATAGGCACTGATCCCTTCCTCTCATTTTCTCCTCTTCCCTTACAATATATTTGAGCATTTTAAATAAAGCTTCTCCCAAACTCACTCATCAGGAGTGTACAATCCCAGGAAAGAATTGGATTTCATTTGAAAGGCAAAAATGTCCTAGAACACACTAAAATCATGTTAGACTTGGCACTTTCTGAGTGCCATGAACTGAACCATGTTTTGGATATTTTGAGGAGAACAAGGTGATCTGAAAATATTCCACAGACCACATCCTGAATTTCAGATGTAATGAAGAAAGAGCAAAGTAGAAAAGTAATTTGTCATTTATTCTCAGGTGGAGGGCACTTGGTCCAGGACTCAGTAGGAGTCCCAGGGCATACAGATAACATGGCTTTTTATCAGAATACCATTTCACAACTGTCTTTGTGTTAAACAGAGTAATTAGTGCATTGGGAGCCCCAGCTCAGAGGCATTTCCTGTACTGGGGGACGAGTGCCTCTATTAGTGTATCATATCTATAAAATTCAATTGTATCCAGGGCTGATGCCAACAGCTCTAGTCAAAGACCTTTCTCCTGAGGACCCTTCTCCATTCCTTTCTTCTTGTCCAATGAAGATATTACTCCTTGGGTACTAATTATACATCAGTGAGGTCTAAATTATCTTCTTTTTCTGCAAAGGACAGACAAAAATGGGCTCTGTACCCCACAGTCCTGGGGGCTAATTTCCAGACAATATTGCACCTTTTCTATGCAGCTCTTTTTTTTTCCAGGTGCTTCAATACTGAAGTGTTGCAACACTGTGTAAATTATAGTTTGCAAATGAGCAATGGGGACCTGCACAGTGATTTAGAAAACAAAGAGTGTCTTTTATCCTGTGGAGAAAATAGAGATGGAACAGGCTGAAGGCCATGTGGTAACTGGAGAGGCTAAATTGTATGCTGAAGTTATCCATTTTGTATTCTAAGTCACAAAGAGGTTAAATATCACTGAAGTAAGATGGTGTAAAATCTGCCCAATAAATGGAGCTTGAAGCAAAATATGTCTCTTCTTTTGTTTATGTTCTTCAAATAAATTGTATAAACAAAAGCGAATATATCAACAATTTATGCTCCTGTGTGGAGCCAGGAACTCAAAACAAACCCAAGAAACTGACTTGTGCCACTCCTTTAAACACACATGGAAAGAAAGGCAATGACTCTTGTTTATGAAGATTTATGTGACAAGAGAACCAAAGAGAGAAGGCAGAAGGAAGCACCACATACAGCTGAGGAGAACTGGCAGGCTCAGAAAAACTTAATGAGCAATTTGGGGCCAATTAATGACTGGAAACAGCCAGAAGTGATAAGCAAAAGAACTTTCCAATGGGGATCACAAACGCTGCATGTTCTTTGTGGGGTAAAAAAAAAAGAAAAAAGACTGCATCAAGATGATCTGCATTCATCTGTTTCTCTTGTTAAATGAAATAATCTGCAGCATCTGAAACTAGATTAATCCTTTAGGTACAGTGTCTTAACACACCTCCACTCATATGTGACCTCTGTGCCAGACCAAAATAGATATTTATGGCATGAATTATGCATAAATATATACACATACATATGCATCCATACATGTATACAGGACTATGATTTATTCATTACTCTTAGACATTCTGGATAAAACAAGTGGAAACTGGTAGTGGAGGAGATGCATTTACACTGACAGAGTAAAAACCGATGCACATTATTTATGAAGCCTTTTCTGTCAAAGTGTGTTGGTTTTGATGATCCTACTCGAGTCAATGCCTCCGTTAGCTGTCAAATGAGACACACACCAATCTCCTGCTTCTCTGAGGGAGAAAAAAGGGCTCCCAAAAATGCACACCTTATTATAAATAAACATCAAGGCATGGTCAGATAAAAACACAAGCCTTGGTATATGTGTTTTAATTGGCACCAGACAAAAAAATGTACCCAGCATGTGTGTGCGCAGTCCCACAGCCACAGAGTGGGATTTGCAGTTTGGAAATCAAGGTTTATGTTTTCATTTCTGTTGGCACTGAAGAAGGCAGAGAAATAACTGCCAGAAAACTGGAAAGCAGAAAAGAGAAATGTAAAGATATTCCTCTTATTTGTCAGAAAATAAGAAGTTCAGATGCATCTTGTCATCGAAACAGTTTTGTTCCTAATGCTTCATTTTTCCTCCTTGTAGTTGAAGACTATTATAGAAACTAATAGAGGTGGGCAGCAATCTGATTTTCTGTTGTGTGTGTCATTCTGAGATTTTGACAGGCTTTAGGTTTATATAATTAAACAAAACAAAACCAGAAAAGAAGTTTATTTGGAATGAAAATCTGATTTGTGGGTAGCTGAAATGTGCCATTCAGGTTCCAGAGATTTACATTTTCTAACAAGATAATCCACTTTCAGTTTTTCACAAAGAGAGCGATCAGGGCTTATTTTTCTGTGAAACATGTTATTTTGATTAATGAGGAAAGATGGAAAAACATTTCACTGAAATATTTTTGTTGGGTAGAATTTAAATTTTATGTTATGCAGGGACTCTGGCTCAGAGCACTGATATATGGCACTACAAAAATGAAGGAAGCTCCATGACAGCATTAAGTTAATTCTGGATTTACTCCAAAACTCCTAAGAGCAATATTTACTTCTACATTTTTAATAAGAAAAAATGTGCACAAGGTACAAAATATCCTCAGAATCACTAATAAGAAGGAAGAACAAACAGAAAGGAGGACTGAAAAATATTGCAGAAAGGAAAGGACCCACACATGAACCAACATTTTGTATGGAGTTTAATGAAGCAAACATTGGAGGTTTGAAGAGATGACAGCAAACATCCATTTCCTGTATTTGTACTACTGCAGTTTCTAAAGAATCTAACTGGAGATTTTCAGATTTTGAGAAGATATGTGACTATTACAGCAGGAAAGGTAATTATTTCTGCCCTTCAAATTTGCAGGTATTCTTAAAAAAAATTAAATCCTCAAAAGTTATTCTTTTTTTATCACTGACCATCTTTCCCATAACCTCCCAGAGAAAGCATCCTCGAAGAGGGGGTTGTGTGTGCAAATCCAAATATAATTTTCAGTCAAAGTAATCAATTCTTGGGCAAAACTGTGCCTCCAAATTGCACTGGATCAGATCAGAGCAATCCCACTAACCCATGAAAGCTCCAAAACTCTTCTCCCCCTCAAAACTGTAACTATTGTTGAAATCAAATGCTGAGCTTGACTTTTTGACTCTCTGAGTTGATCTTGCGTCTCCATCAATTTAAAACCATTTTGCACCAACTTTTACACTGCCAGGGCGTGGCTTTCTAAGCAAGAATCCAGAAGTACACATTCCTCTGAACCATCAGATCAGATCTGCTTCCCTGGGTTCACAGTGACAAAATTCCAGCAGGCTGCAGGGGTGCGTGATGGAAATACACACCACGAGTCAGGACCACGATGTCTGAAGGGATTAAAGAAACCCAAGTCTTTCCTATGTTATTCCCACCAACCAAAGATGGAGAATAATTTGTAGGACACCCAAACTCCACAGAGTTCTGCAGCACTCAGGGTACAGAAGTTCACTGAGGGTGAAACGACATTTTTGATCTTTTTGAAAAGAAGTCTTAGGTGGGTGTTGGCAATAACCTGGTGAGAGACAACGCCCTTCTTTACTCAGTGTATCAAAACCATTTGGGAGCAATCACACATGCAAAAATTATCTCTCTTTGGTTGGCCATGTCCTGTTTTCAGTCCACTCAGTCACAGAAATAAGTCTTTTTTCTAGTGATTCATGTTGCAGGAGTGTTGTAAGTGAAGCCAGATCTGACTAGCACAACTGTTTTCCTTTTCTTCTTGCAGACTTTGAGCTCAATAGGTCATTTTGTGCTACAGCTAATATTTGTTCTGCATAAATTTCATTCAATTTAATAAATATGATTCAATAAATATAAAGAAAATGAAGATTCATTTTTAAATAAACTGAAAGTGAAGATTAGTGAGTGTGGAAGCATGCAGGATTGCTTTATGTCTTAAAGGTAGGAGTTCCCAGAAATTTTAAAATTAGAAGTGCAAGGATCTCATCAAATTTTGCAGTCATAGATGTGCTCTCACCTCATGGCACAAAGGTTCCTGCAGTGGAGAGCTTCAGTGACTGGCAGGTCACATCATTTCTCACCTCCCTTAAAATGCTTCTTTTCATCCAAGAAAATTTTATTAATGGGATTCAAATTAAAAAAAAAAAAATAAGCAAACTTTATATGCTTATTGGGACCAAGTATGGCCTTCATTTTAAAGGGACTAAAGTCAGCTGAGATTTTATCTGATGAAAATGGAGAAGCTGAGCAAGTCTGTCAGTTGTTTACATGTCTAATGACGAGAAAACTTATCATCTAGTGCCAGCTGTGAACAAAACCAAGCAATTATCACCTCTGTATTTAATAAAGAGAGAAAGAAAAGCTAAATAATAACTGTGGACTTGTTCTTCCTGCCGTGTCAACAGCAACAACAACCCCCTGAAGTAGTTACCACGTACTCAGGAAACACTTTCAACCCTCACTGTGGAACTTGCAATAGTATTTGAATTTAAGCATATGCATAATGCTGAATTTTAGAAACAGCAAATAGTACTTTTCAATGGAACCCTCTCTATTTTTAGTGTTTTCCAGAGAGTGTGCAGACTCAGAGAGGAAGGCAGCAATATTTACAAAAATTTCACCATGTGAGAAAAAATGTTAAGGAACAAGTGTAAAACATGAAGAAGATGAATGTAAATGTCTTTATAAAATACACCAAGGCTGTTAATTTTCTTATGGCCAAAAGTACTTGCTGATGACTACAGGGAAAAACTTTCTAAAAAATTAAGAGTTTGCTGGGAACAAGAGATTGATTTGTGTCTGCTAACTTGGACTAATGAAAGCAACTGCCAATCATGCTTGTTAGGAAGAAAATGTCTTGCAGCAGCTAAGATAGAACTAAAAAGTTAAAAGGCAGTTCAGTGCTGGGTGCTGGAGGTATAGAATATGCTGCATACAACAATCACAGCCGATAAAATGTGCCTGAACTACCCCAGGTGTCGTTAACAAAACGTCCCTGAGCTGCTCTGAAGTCAATATTGTCGCTCACACCCACATTAGCACAGCGAGGATTGGGATCTGTCCTCGTGCCCCAACACCTCAGTCAATAATACATCTGGTTTTATTTCACATTCCTGGTTTGAGATCACAGATGCTGCAGAACAAACGGAGGCAGCGACGTTATTGGCCATGAACTGTGTCCATACATTACTGGGACTGCTGCTATCCTGTGACGGGACTGAGAAGTGCTGGTACAGGGAATAGCTGAGCAAATCAAAGCAGCCAATAGGTGGAAAATCCCAACGGGACCACAGAGGATTTGCTGGAAATCTCTCAGCAGCAGACAATGAAGGCAACTGTTACTTGGAGACAGGTTGCATTGCTGTTTGGGGTATTTAACAGCATCTCGTACTTTTAAGAGTTATGTTTGTATTTTATTTGTTTAAACAAAGACCTTTTTTTCGGTAGATGGATTACTTATCTCAGCTCTTATCATTATACTCATGGTTATCTGGTTTTACTGGAAAGCCTTTTTAATTCAGTGAGACTGCTCGGGCTGTGCTGCGTGGCACTAAGTGTATTTCTCTTATTCCAAATAAGAATTTTCATCAAATGTCCCATTTCTCCCAGCTACCCCATCCAGTCTGTCAGGAGCAGTCTAAACACTCAGTAATTATGAAAAACCTACCTGCATTAAAACAAAGAACTCTTCATGCACTCTCAAAAAATCAGACTGGATGTTTTTTTAGATGTTTTTCATGGGGCGCAGCAAGCACCACAGCATTTTATTTATTGCCTTGATTTTAAGTTGTGTTTTCCTCCCAGAGTGGTCAATAAAGGACTTGCTTGTCATTCTGAGCCTTATCCAAGCCCCTAACTGACCTCGCTGGGTTACCCACTCCCACACCAGTGTGGGCTCCCTTCATCCTTGACAGCCATTGTTTCGGCTCTGTGTTCTCCAGTCACATACAGGACTGCCTGTCACAGGAAACATTAATCTTGTTCCCAACCTCATTAGAATAAACAGCAGAGAAATCCCATCCACAAAAAAGTCCATACCTTCGAGCGAGGGAAGAATCAGCTCAGAAGGAACTTGGTAGGAGGATGTGTGGAGAGAGGAAAAGAATTTGCTTATTTTTGGATCATGTGTGATGCAGAAAAAAGCACAAGGGACTACAACACTGCCTGGAAGGGCTGCTCCCCTTCCTGCAAGTGGAGAAGCTGATGGAGCAGGGGATATTCTTCATGGCTCAGAGCTGAGCCTGCAGCCAGGGGTGGCTCCACATCCACGGATTAGGATGCACAATACATGGCAAAGGCAGAACAGGCTGCCACAAAATGACATCAGTTCTGTAGGCTTCTTTAGAAAATAAGTGAGGAATAAGGATAAAAACCCTGCAAAACAAAATTCAAACCATGTGTAAGAAAAGCAGGTCCATAACAGCTGCCTCTGCCTGTGCACTCCAGGTCAGCCGAGTTGGGGGCTGTTTGAGCAAAGACCACATGAAATAAGTTAATCTTTTCTAATGTGCTGTTCTGGGGCCTGATACTCCTTCGCTTCCTCCTGGTTTTATACCAGATAAGCAAAACTGTCAAGTTTTAGTCATTGAAGAATTAGGCCCTGTGGCTTCTAACTATACACAGGACTGGGACAACCTCCTCATCTAAGCCCCAAAATAGTCTCTAACAGGTAACAAAGTCAGAAGAGAAGTGCAGTTTAAGGCTGAATTTCATTACATAGCAGCATATTATCATACTGCATAACATTTTATCAAGTCTACTCTCAGTTTCACTATTGCAAGGGCTTTTCTCCCCATTCTTTCTTTCCTGATGCCAGTGATAACTGAGTTTGGCTTTTTTTTTATGCCGGCATGATAATTTTGCAGTGATCTTTCATAAATCTCAGCATGTTCTCAGAAAGTAAATGATGGCATAATTTATCACTATTGAAAATGCATTTTTTGCCATGACAGTATAATTAGACATTCTTTTCAGGAGACATATTAAGTATATACCAATGTGTTAAAGCTACTCTGCTGCAGATCCATTTAGCCGATTTATTCTTTGTCTCTGCCTTCCTTGCTTTATCATGATACCCACACAGTCGTGCATTCTTATTGCAAGAATATAAAAAAAAAAAAAGAAGCTCAGGCAAGGAAGCAACACATTGTAAGAGAGAGTATCCGTAGGTTAACTAATTCAAGTGGGAACAGGATGCAATTTGGCTGCACTCTTGTACCAATTCGGAACGCATTAATTATGCAGTGATCAAAATAATTTCCCATGCATAATGCTGACCTCATTCACTAGAGGGCAACAAAACCCCAGTTTAAAAAGCCTCCACCTTCTACTTTCAATGACAGAGCACTTTTAATGAGATGCGGCGTGGATTTCATAACAAACACCTTGTTAATTTTACATAAGTCCAGAGCTCCTCCTGAGCAGCCAGTCAGGCTGTGGCACAGGGAGGATCGAGGCTCCCAACAGGTGCCAGGAAGGTGTTGTTGGAGTCACAGCCCCACAGCAGATGGGTGGGTGTGTTCATTTGTTTGAGCACAATAGTCTGGCCCAGGTTACCCCATCGAGCTCTGTTCCACAAACCCCCCTGGACCCTGTATTGCTTTTGTAGATCAAAGCCTCTGGGTTTATCCAGAGATCATAAAGATACCAATGTTCAAGCCACTTAAACTGTGGCAATGAAAACCTCTCATCTGTCTGGCTGGGCTTTGCTTTTGATCAGGGAGGTTTGGGGGCTGTTTGCTGCCTGGCTCTGCCCCTGAGCTGCTCCTTCTGCCATCACCTTCTCTCTCTGACTAAAGAGAATGAATATTTTCATGCTTAACCAAACTGCAATAGAAACCCTTTGCTTGTAATTTTTGAGGATGTTTGTTAGGAAGTCTGAAAGAGTTGATACTATCTCTGCCAACAGTCTAACAACTAATTAGTTTACTATGGGCCACCACGTTAGCTCTGCTAATTTAATTTTGAAAAGTTCACTCTGCATAATAAAATCTGGTTGCTGGATCTTCTCCTCCAGTTGTAAATAAGAAATAGCTATTACTGTTATGGTCTATTGAAAAAGGGCTTCATACACTGTGAAAAAATGATTACACAGACACAGACCCAACCAATTGAAAAATAATTATGTGAATTTGTCTTTTGTCCTCAGATGCAAGTAATGGCTAATGCAAATAAACTTCCAGAGAAGTATTTTATGTGCTTTTTATAGCACGAATAAGAATACATTTAACCCATTTTTGATGAATAGCTAACTGGTTTTTTTTCCACTGGTTTTGTTAGAGAAGATGATTATTAGGACCAGATACAAATTCCCATCTCTTAAAGCACTTGCTCCCAGAAACACATCCTTGGCCTCTCCTTTAAAGGGGTTCATGCCAAGAGGTGACCAGAGATGTACAGATGCATTCCTGTGTTTTAGAGGCAGTGCAAAGATTAGGAAGGGGTGGAGGATGCTCAGGAGGGGGGAGATGTACAAATACATTTTTCTATTACACAGTTGACAGCCCCTTGGGAAAACAAGTCTAAGAAATGTGCAACCTTGAAATGTGTGCACGCTGCAAGGGATCTTTTCAATGTGAACCCTGTGTTGGGATTTTCAAAGTCCTTAATCATTTGGCTCTGCTGGGGAAGAGGGATATATGGAAACTCCTAAACAAACAGAAAGGTTTGATTTTGATGCCTTCTCCTCACAGAAAGGTGGAGTGGGCTGTCCCTGCTACACCCCCTTGGCAGGGCACTGCAGCCCCCACACTCCGTGCCTACTTAACAATATTCTCCCTGCACACAGTGCAGCATGACACATCCCCTTCCCACTAAAGTATTTAACAATTTCCTTTGAAATGCAGATCATTATACAAAAGCAGAACTAAATAAAAAATACTCCAGAGAGAGAACAGATTGCTAGATATAGATTAGATGTGCAGCCTAATCCTTCACACACATTAAATATTTAACATAATCACACCACAGGTGACAGGAAGATGTCTGCATTGTTTAATTAGGCTTAATTAAACATAAGGAAAATCTAATACTAATTCAGGTCTAGCTTTTAAATTGATTACAAAACTCTCTTTTTAAGGTACTTTGGTATCTGGAAAAATACATTCTTTCGTTCATTAGCTGGGGAATCCTCTCCATGCAATGCTCAAAGCCCATGAAGAGACGATCTGTTGTGCTCAAAAACCCATGGATGAGAGTAACTTTTCTCCACTGGGGTAAGGACAAAGCCAGAGGACTTGGCACCTCCAGCAGGCTGTAATGCTGAGCTCTTTTGGCCATATTTTGTATAAGCCATTACACTCGGGACATCATTTTTTTTCTATTACCTCTTTTATGGTCTTATTGTTTACAAGAAAATAGATAGAGCATTTAATTATGAGATGGACTTAATGTTCTATAACAACTCCTGTATGCAATACATTGCCTCTGGAGCTCTGCTCACAACTCACATTAATGCGACAAATGAAAAAACCCAAACTAAACAGTGTAACACAGAAGATGTTTTGCAAGAGGAGGGTGATATCTAATGCTATGAATCATTCCCTGATAATATTCTCACATCTCCCAGTTAAAGTTATGGTTCAGAACTGTGTTTAAGCACAGATGAATACAATATGAGTTGTCAAAGAACCAGGGAAAATTTATGCCTTGCTGTTTTGTTTCCCAATCATCTTATTTAGTGACATTAAGTGGAACAGCCTGATAAAGGCCCAACCTAAAAGGAATATCCTCATGACTGGATTAAAACTTACAGTATCATTTTCTCTAAAAACTAAAAGTTAGAAAGGATTAAAGAAGTGAAGCCATAACCATGCTAGAAATGAATTAATCAATCCAGTGAGCCCCAGCTTTGCCAGGCAGCAGTGATCAAAGTCAGTTCCAGAGATCACCAAACTCAGGGCTGCCTGTTGTTGATGTGGTATCCTATATATCATTGATATCCTATATATTAGATCAATTAATTTATTGATGCAGTACTGAAACCAGAGTGCTACAGCTCTTTGCTTTTATTGATAGTTTGTTGGTTTACCTGATCTTATGGCTGCTTTCCTCCTCCTCTGGTTTCTGGGTTACTGCAACAAATTTTTTTGGGGGGAGGATACAGGTTGTGGAAATGGTAAGTGCAGAATTTTGGTTTCCAGATGTGTAATTCTCTGACCATGAGAGCTGGAGCTCCTGTCATCAGCCTCACTGTGCAGGTGTGTGCTCATCTCACAGACAGGAAGGAGGGGTTTGTACCATGAGTATGCGCAGGCAGTAGGTTCCTGGTCTGGATTTGTGGGATAGAAATTTAGGTCTCTTCTTTCTTTAAAGAAATGAGATCCATATTGAATTGCTGCTATGAGTTTGGAACAAGAAATAGCAGAACACCCATAAAAGAGTTACAACAATAAATACCCATAATGCAGGTAAGTAACAAACTCCTGGTCACACACAGCAGAGGACTGGGTTTTTTTGCTCTTCTCTGGCAGAAAGAGGTTGAGGTTTTTGCTTTTTGCTCAGCTAACCTTTGGCATGTATTGGGGGTGAATCACACCCTGCTGACCTTTCTGAGTCCTCAGGACGTGCACTCTGACACATTTCTGTCTGCTGTGTTTGAAAACACAGCTGGTGAAAGCAATAACCATATTCATGGTGCAGTGTCTTAGTCACTATTGTGCCAGTCAAACTGGGGTTTATCTACAGAGAATAAGGGGTTATGCTCTGGAAATTGCCACCCTTACAACAGAGAACAGATAATAAGCTCACAGGAAACACGTTTTAAATGAGGGGCAGAAATCAAGGGAAATTTCTACTTTAGGCAGTTCTGTTCCAGAAATGGGAAAAAAATGATGGAAGCAAAATTCCATAAACAAAGATCAAAATGAAGGCTGTCAATCAGAGGGGAAAAAAAATCGGAGGGAAGTACTGTAACAGGAGGAAATAATGGAAAAACCAAAAATGAGTGAGCAGCACAATCATTCCACATATGAAG
This sequence comes from Corvus moneduloides, assembly GCF_009650955.1. NCBI lineage: Eukaryota > Metazoa > Chordata > Aves > Passeriformes > Corvidae > Corvus > Corvus moneduloides. The sequence continues at coordinate 10,940,811 of NC_045492.1, forward strand.
TATATGGTATTTAAATTCTAGACACAGGAAACTAAGCCTTGTGGGCTGAGAACTTTTTCCTCACAGGAGCTGGGAGGCAATTGGGAGCATTAGCACCCAGCAGAAGGTATCCAGCACCTGAGGGGAGGAGATGAGGCCACGGGGGTGATTAATTCCCTCTTACACAAACTCAGCTCAAGGTTGATGTAGTGCATATATATATTTTAGGGCTCTCCTCTATAGAAGGTACATTGATAAACTAGAGACACTACTGAAGAGAGCAATAAAAATGATGAAGTGGACACAGTGCTTGTCCTAGGTAGTCAGGCTGAATGAAATGGATCTGTGTCATATGGAGGAGCAGTGACAAACAGGGGACAGATGGGTTGCAGGTGTATAAATGACTGAAGGTTACTGCCTGATGCTCCAGCCAGAGATTAGTGCATTTCCAGGAGTTAAACACAAATTCTAGAAGGCTGTGATTCAGTCATAGCAGTCTCTAAGGGTGCCAAGACCATCCCACAAAAATCCCCAAAGTAAGATAATCCATAAATATATCAGTGGCAGTGCTTCCCATGTGTCCTGCCCTCTGGAGAGAAAGGAGAGGCACTGATCCTTACCAGGAGGGATCCCTGGCTAATCCTGTCCTCCCCAAGCCTCACCACAGAGTCACAGTTGCAGGAGGGGGGGCACATCCACAGACCTGGCTCTAGCACCTTGTGCTGTCCCCAGTGATGCAGCAGCAGAGTTCCCTCCAGGCCAGAAACTCTGGCCACAGCTTGGGCTCAGGTCTAAGCCAGGAAAAGGAAGATGTCAATAAACAACTTCATGTATTTTTCCCTGTGATGGGCCCAGTATCAGCAGGGAGCAAGGGGAAGAAATGATGGAGCAGCAGCACTGAGAGGTCTCATGGGTGCAGTAGCAATTTGGATGCCTGTCCTCACTCGTAGGTAAAGTCCCAAATATCTCCAACAACATCCTTTTAGATATGTTTGTGTTGAATGTACACAATCAGTGCCTTAACACAATGATTCAGCTTTCTGTTTCAGAATATGCCACAGTGTGGGGGGGTTTCACCTTCTAGAAACCGTTTCCAGCAAGAAAAGATCAGTGCAGAGGAAACGACACATATCAGATCTCACACATCCTTTCGTAGGTTGATTTCCATGGTGTGTAGGTTTCAGCTTTACCACAGCCCCTCCCTGGAGGACATCTGGAATCCTCAGCTTTGTACCAGAGTTTCAATAGGGGAATATTAATGTTTAAACTATAATGGATCTGATTTAATCTGATTTCATTAACATTTTATTAACAGCTCTGTCTAGGCAGTCATTTTAATCATTTAACTATATTTCAGGAGTGGGGTGGGAGGGTTTGAGCAATTCAGGGGAAATGACAATTCAAAGTCAATTCAATACTGCAGTTTTTCTCAAGCACAACTCATACACAATCTCAGTTCAAGTCAGTTGCCCATTACCAGGACACAGCATGTCCTGCCCTTCCTGCCCAGTGTAAACCCCAGGAATGACATGTGCTGGGGCTGTGCTAAGCCCCTCTGGCACATAATCAAATTAATATTTGTCATAAAACCCCACAGTCTTTCAGACTTCTGAAAATAAAACCAAAAAACCCCCGAGCACCAATGTTTATCACAAAACTCTTATTAACGTCAAAAGGTACTTCAGCTGCTGACGCATTTTGAACTGTTGAACTTTGTGTTGGCAGGAGGACCAGATATAGACCCCTGGTTTTCTAATTACTGAATCACAGACAAGCAAACACTTGAAAAAGCCCCCTTGGCTCTTTGCTGCTGTTTGGAGGCAGCTGTGGTGCTCCGGTGCCTCCCCGTAGAAGGCAGCGAAGTGCAAACACACCAGACACTGCCGAGCAGAGAAGCTGCTTCTTGCTGGCATCAGACACTGCCTTCAGCAGCTGCTTTTGCAGCCACCACGATGTGAAGCACGGGCCTGAGGAGAAGAGGAGAAAGTGAGCAGCGTTTCACTTTGGGTGCAATCCAGCTCCTCAGCTCGGTGTGCGATTTGCAAATGAACGACAGAATTTCTCCACATCATTGTTGCAAATAAAATCCAATATAAAATCCTCTAAGACACAACATACGTCAGTACTTCATAGTTAAACTACCTCCAGTTATTCTGAAGCTCCTAAGCTTTCAGCATTTCACAACACAATCATTTCTGGATCACGGAGAGAAAAAATTGTGCATACTATACAGCACTGCATCAAACCCTGACGTTTTTAAAGACTAAAGGACTTGAGAAACAACCTTCTGCTCCCTCCCCCCTGACGCAGCAACAAACAACCAGAACTCAAACATAAAATTAAATACAGTTTATCTCCTCCATGACATCTCTATTATATACACAGAATTGGAAGAAGTTTACAATAATAACTTTCCCTCTCTAATATGATACTTATTTCAAGCACTTGGAAGCAGAAAATAGCTCAGAACATTCTCGCTCTAAGCCTGAGACCTCATTTCTCTTCACATTCCAGCCTTAGTCGTAATTCTTATCCTGGTTTATTCAAGAGCAAGCACTCCATCTCCCACATAAATTCTTCTGGATTTCCAAGAACATTGATGCCAGCTGAATGTGACTGAAATAAGTAAACCGTGGGTTCAGTGAGAGGGCTCTGATACCACCGTGGCTTAGTTTAAGTCTGAAATTGAGGAGCAATATGGTAAATTCACAAAATGCAGGCATCTCTGAAGCATTCTATTTAAGGGTTTGTTCAGGTAAACCCAACCAAATTGGTGCCTTGAGTTTTGTACTTAGGAAAACAATTTTTTCCTGTTGTCCCATTACTTATAAGTCAGAACAGAAATCCCAGAGAGCCAAGTGCTCCTTCCAGACACTTCAGCACTCAGATCTGCTCAGCTCATCCACTGTTTGTGACGTCCTGAGGTTTGCAAACAGCCAGAGGACTCTGACCCAGGCAGTTCTGACCTGCCTCCACCCAGAGAGTCAAAGGATGTTGTTGCTGCATCATTCTTTTAGAGCTTAACACAGCTTTGCTGCTCAACACACCTCTTAACAAGCACCACCACATATTAGTGGGATGTTGCCAACACTGTACACTGTCAAATTAATGCTGTTAAACACAAGGCCTTTGTTTACAGTGCGAAAATAAGCTGTTGTTGAACAAACGAGAGGGTAAACATTTACAAAGCTGGAGAAAAACTTGCACAGCTGATGCTGGGCTGAGGGTGTTCTTTCCTTTCTTCTTTAAGAAAAACTGGCACAAAATTATTCCAGTGCAGTCACTTGAATTAGAGTGAGTTTTCATGGTTAGTTTTCTTCATGGGACTAAGAGAACTTGAGCAAAGTGCCAGAAGGAGCAGAGCTTTCGGAAAATATTGAACTTGAAAGCAAAGATGCTCTGTGTAAAGATAATGGGCTCATGGAAGAGACATCCCGATAACACATTTACATGAGGACTGGACTGAATAAAGCACAGAAAAAAGAAGAGACAGCACATCACCCTTAGAAGGAAGGTTTGGCTCCTTAACACCGCTACACTCCTTCCCATGGAACCCTCAGCAGTGGTTCTGTGGTGCCTCCAGGGAAGGAAAACGTCACCTCATATCCCCACAGGTATCAAAATCCTCCAAAAGCAACCCAAGGCAAAGGCTCCACCATGAGCGTGCTGGCTCAGGGAGAGCTAAAACTGAGCAGAGTGGTGGGAAGCTTTGAGCACTCCCATTTTTCAGCACATCTTTGTGAGCACCTTGGGTCTTTCTAAAAGCAGAGGCATTGTCTGGGTCTTATTCAAAGCAGTTTTCTGTTGTGACCTCATTTAAGTCAATTGGACATAAAGGAGCAAAGTAAAACAAAAATGTAGGAGCCGTATTTTTAGCAGTTTGAACTTGGACCTACTTTAGTCATCATAATTTTGAAATTCAAGTTCATCACCACAGAGAGTGTCTGTGGAGGATGTTATTATAAGGAATGAACAGAGTCCTGTACTGCTTGTCATGGCCTAAGCTTACTGTGCTGATAAAATTTATCCTGCCCCACAGTGCATTTGTAATCAGGAGTAGTTATAAAACAGAAATATAGTTACTTCATACAAATACTTCTTTAAGACAATCACTTCCTAAACACAGGTGAACTTTGGGAAACCAAAGGTTCGGACTACTCCATTCAATTTATTTATAGACAATAACTTACAGATATTTGTATGTATGGAATACCATCAACATAAATCAGCTCATAATATTTTGGTAGTGATATCAGTCTAATTTGAATTTTATATTGCACAGTAGAAGTGAATGCTAGACTTGATTTTTTTAAAAGTAATTAATGAGCTAAGCTACCTGAGAGAAAAACAAAATGATGATTATAATTAGAAGTGTTCCATGGCTGCTACCAACTGCTTAGATATACTTACAGGTAGCATTTTTAATTAAAACCCTCTTGATGCTGAGACATCTCTCTGTTCATTCGTTATTAAAAAGTGGGACTTTTTTTGCATTAAGAAATCCCTTAATAGAAAAATAATAGAAAAAGTTACATGTAATTACATTCTCTGTTCTATTTGTGGTGAGCAGTTCCTGTGAGAAAATGATCTGCAGGTGTGTAAGAGTAAGAAGTGCCAGCTCTGATTTCACTTGTTTGGAGTATTCCACCTGGAAAGGATTTGGGATTTAGGCTGGCATTCTCAAAGGAGCCTGAAAGGGTTGTGGGGGTTTCAGGGTGTCTAACGCCCCGGGGGCTCTGTGAAAATGATATAATTTGAGGGAGAGAGGAGGAAAAATAAATCACCCCAAGTTACTCTACTGAGAACTGTAAAATCACAGGGAGTTTTAAGCACAGTCCAGGGTTTGTGACAGTGAGCCTGGGATATGTGAGAGCCTGGCACTGACAGGCTTGCTGTGAGTGAGGTTGAGCAAAGTTTTCCCAGCCAAAATAGGTTTCAAGCCACTGTTTGCAAACAAAAATTTCAGTCACTCATGAAAACCAAATCTGTAATGCTGCAGCAGTGTTCAGCTAGATTAGTTACCCGCCAAGACTGTTATTCCTATTTCCAGTATCAGCTTAAATATTCTACATGCAGGGGGAAAAAAGCAACCCTCGAGCCCCATTTGCCAAATTGCAGGGTTGGCAGTGAACGTTCTGGTAATACCAAGAGGGTTTCTTTCTGCTACCGCCTGGGCAAGGCTGAGTGTCTTTTCTCCTCCCACACTGAGTTGTGCTTCTCTCAGATGGGGATGGCTGTCCCTGATGCTCACATTGTTGTTGATGCAGTTATGTTTAGGCTTCTGAAGCCCATTAACTTGCAGTCATGACATGGCCTAATGGAGAAGCCCTTGTGTGGATGCAAACTGTCCCACCTCTGGTGGCTTCACTAAACTGCTGCTGGTTTACACCACAGCAGAGTCCCATCTCATACTTTGCATTGTTATCCTTTGTGAGCAATAGCAGTCATGTTAATGAGCTCCAGCAGCAGCAAATTGTGCCTCCTGCTTTACATCAGTGCCAAAAGTTGAAGGGGAAGCTGAAATGAGGGATAATTATGTCCAGAAGTGCATGTTTGAAAGACCAATAGCTGCTTCAGATGATCTGAGGAGCTGGGAGATAATCCATATTCCCACCAAAATCCCTCTCCTGGCCCAGAATTTGGCTGTAAGTACAAAGGACATAAACCAGCCTTCTCTCCTTCTCCAGACTGATCTTTTATAAAGCAGGGGATTTATATGCATTTGCTGTGTTCAATCACTTCATGATCATTAGGTATGAATTTCATTTTTTTAAAAAGTATTTTGAAGAAGTACCTTAAAAGGCTTTTGGACATGACTTTGAAGATGAGTCACAGAGTGCAGGATGTGTGTTCCTGTCTCCAAAACCTCTGGGAACTTTGGAGCCAGAAAAAACAATATCACAGTGGGATGTGAGAGAACCTGTCTGCTTTGATAGCAGGTGCCTTGCTGTCCAGACTTTGCACATTGGAGAGTGTGGGGACAGGATCACATGTACTGAAATTCCAGAAAGTCAAAGTTAGAGAGGATAGGAAAAAAGGAAAATAAATGGATTAAAAAAACCCTACAATATTGCTTGCTTTGGAGAGACAGGCTTGTGGAAAAGAACAATGAGTGAATAAAGCCACCCTGCTAAGTTTAAAGTGCTCTTTTGATAGCAAGTATGCCACTTTCTCCTGTGGGAAGAATAAAAAAAGACACATCTCTGATGATTTCTTACTGATTTAGAGGGGTGGGTTTTGCAGATTAATTATGCTAAGTTTTGGTTTTCTTCATGAATTACAGCATGTCCAAACTGTTCTCAGCCACTATCAGGGATTTGAGAGTTTGGCTGCTTTGATCCAGGGCAGCATAACCCAGTAGAAGAACTACCTAGGCTGGAATTTTTATTGCTCCATCTAAAATGCTTTGCTTGCTGCTAGAACAGAAGCAGAATGCTGGACAGGTGCATAGATTTATGTTTGTATTGACCACTTTTGACCTGGATTTGACTAGTGAAATTGCAATATTCATAATGTGGAGCCCTTGGCCTGATTTCTGAGATTCTCTCTCCTTCCAGTCACATGGAATATGCTTCCTTATTAATCTGGATCCCAGTGACACTCAGTTTGCACACAGAGCAGTGAGTTTTTGGCCACATTTCTCAGTAATGTTGTGCTCAGGAACACAACAGAATATTCACCTTTTTCTCTGCACATCCACCCCCTGATGTGTGGCTCTCATGTGACAGGGAAAAGGCAGGAGTTAAATACTGAGACTAATAAAGAAATACATTTATTGTGCATATCTGAAAGTTAAGCAAATCTGATGTGAAAAAACTTCAAGCTGTTTCATTTGAAGTAAACTGGTGTGCAAAATGCAGTGTGGTGTCTCTGTCATTTATACCCTGTGCAACAGAAACCCTTCAGAGACATTAATTAGCCATGCATGACATTTATGTGCTGAGGTGTGCGTTGTAACGTGGTGATGCAGGTAAGATAAACTAAACAAAGCTAAAATCTGAGGCTGTTTAACACCCTGCTGTGAATTATCTCTGCAGCCTTATTAAAGTGGTGCACTGTGTGACAACAGAGCTGATCTTTAACCTATACATCCTTCAACCCTGTCTCTGTCTCAGGTAGATGGCTTAAAAACAGGAGTGATTTAAACACAGGTAATTTAAAACAGGTAATTAAACATGTTGGAAAAAGGGAGAAACAACTTTAGGCTGTAACTGGTTAATTAAATGTTTTGCACAGCCCAGGATCATGCTATACACCCACCATGAATGGATTGAAGCTTCAGTATTAGAAGGGAGACTTAATAAAAGGGGATGGCTATTTCTCGGTCTGATTAGGACAGAAATTTTCCTGTTTTAGTCAAGCAAATGAAAACTTGACAAATGAAACTTGTGCCACAGATAAATGTGGGGTGATAATCTTCTACAGATTTTTGTACTCCATTCCTTCTCTGCTTACTGATGAAATAAAAAAAAAACAGAGGGAAGGATATCTGAGCCACAAGGTGAGAGTTCAGCTCCACAGCTTCCTCGAGCAGAAGGATTCGGCCTGGCTTATTATACGGGCTAAAAGTCATAAAATTTGAATGGGCTTTCCAAGGTTAAAAGATGTGAAGTTTCGGGCCAATCTTTAGTAAAAAGTTTTCAAAGGCATTGAGGGAGGTTATGGATAGGGGCAGTGGGTGAAGGAAAAGCTATTGTGTTATGCACTGCTCTGCTGCCAATCCCTCTCCACCTCACTCCTCTTCTCCTCTGGAAGTGCCCCAATGCCCAGGGCTGTGTGGGGGCAGGGGCAAAGGGCACAGTGGCAGCTGGAGCTGCGAGTGCCACCGAGCCTCCAGAATGTCACTGCTCGCTTCAGAGTGCACTGCACTCCTCGTGCACAGAAGTCTCTGTGAAACTGAATTCTACTCTGAACTTCACTACTTGAAAAGGGGATTTGTTCCTCAGTCCTCCACATCACAGTCTTGTCTCCATTGTCCGTGAAATCCGGAGAAGCTCGCTGCCCTATTCAGACCAAAATGGCAGCAAAGTATGCTTATGATATCATTAGGATATTTATACTGATTCCAACATAAAATATCCCTAGAACTACGGATAGCAAACATGCTTTTTATTTTTTTTTGGCTAGAAGTCAGGTTTAAATCCAGGTCTGTAACACAAAAGCAAGACCAAACATAAAATATCTTCTGCCTCCCATGGATTCTTCACACAGGTAATGTATGCACCTGGTCCTGACTTTCAGAACTATTTTTGTGAACACCTTTGAGTTTTAACAACCACACCACAAAAGAAGATCTAAATCTAGTTATTAAAAAAATATGCCATAGAAATTTTCTAGACTATGCCACTCATCTTAAAAATGAAAAAAAAAATTCTGGAGAAGGGATACAATCAAAAGTAGTAGAGGAAGCTTAGCATTCTGATAACATGGGTGCAAGGCAAAGGTAAAATCCAGTTCATTTATTTTCTTCTCTTCTGAACCAGCTGAAATTCAGAGCCCTGGTTTTCACAAGCAGACCTGAAGAAATCATCAAGAGCAACTTCCCTTTGGAGTCATTTTTCATCTGGGGCAGTACTGAATTACCTCTCCCATGCCACCACACAACCGTGTCAGTAACAGGACTCAGAGTGAGCTCCCTACACTGCTCATTTCCTGGAGAGTTGCTTTTAGGGGGAATCAAGGTCCAAGCAGCAACAAAGGAGGAGCATAAACTGCTTTTGTATTGAAGCTAATGAAACCTAGAAACTATGCACCGTGATCTTAAGCGGATTTCTAAGACATATTGAAAAGTTCTTGGAGAGTAAATGAGGCATACAGCAGTCAGCAGTGGGGACAATGGCCACCCAAACAGACAGCACAGCCAGCCATTAAACACTTCCACAGACAGAAGTAGAAAGACAAAGCATTCACATGACAGTTTGTAAAGGAAGTGGAGTGGGATTCAAAATAGTCAAATATTCAGTAATGAAGGGAAGCATTTGCTTGTCACCCACTGCATGACAGCTGCTGTCATGGGCATTAGTGAGCTGTGCCAGGAATTCCCAGAGTAAGGCTCTACTCCTGCAGGGGGAAAATTTTTTCTTGGTTTGTTAATGTTTGCCTGACGTTGTCCACAAAATTAACTACAGGCAAAAAACATCCCCAGCGTGTGTACATGTAAGGATGAGATTTGCACACTAAATCAAGCAGTTACGGGTCCCAGGGTTGTTCCCATGCAGCACTGAAAGTGTGAATAACTTCCCAGGAGAAGAACATCACAGCTACACTGTGAACAGACAAGTCTTATTGCCAGAAGTAATGCTCCTTTATTAGAGGAAACATGAGAAATGGGGAGTGAGAGGGAAGAAGCTTCTGGGACATTCCTCCATCAAGGTAGATTCATGGGCCTTAATATTTGGTTGGTTGTTTTTGTTTTGTTTGGTTCCTTTTTTCTGAGTACTGGTTGAACTAATATGTGGCATTAGCAGTCCTTGCAACATTTTTTCAGATCTTCTCCTATTCTGCCCAGTGTCATCCCCTAAAATCTCAGTTTGTATAGGACCAATAAAACTCTAACAAGTTTGGCACCTAAAAATCTCTGATGATTCATCCTGTGCTGTCTTTGCTCAATGTAACAAGAAGCTAAAGGACTTTCACTCTACCCTTGTCATGGCTGCCAGGGACTGCAGCAGTACAGAACACAAGATCTGAGAGAGAAAGTCCCTCTGGCAGAGTCCAAGTGGCACAGAGAGAACAAGGGAAGAGACTCAGTGGAATTCTCAGGGACAGGGAGCTGAGAGAGATGAGGACCCCAGGGGAAAAGGATGAGTTCTGATGTTGATTCCACTGAATAATCATTCAATACACCTCTGTGAGCCATTTGGAAACAGGACCTAAATATAAAATAATACACAGTCTGGAAGGGAAGGATATGGTTTCAAATAGCCTTTGTGAGCACACTGGAGCAGTTATTTTTCATAATAGAGTGCAGCATGGATTCTCTCTCTATGGGTGTGCTGGGTGAGATAAGTAACACTTCCAGAGGATCCAGGATGACTTTCCTGAATGCCATTTTATCTCCATCATCACCAGTGTAAGTTTCCCAAAGCCATGGCCACAGCCGACAATCCCAAAGTGCAAAGCCTTGCATGAAGGGCCTGTGCCAGCCCCATGCCTGTGCCTCACACAGCTACAGCCTCAGCTGCAGATAAACACCTTTCCTCAGTTCTAATCTCTTGTGCAGACATTTTTACAGTGCCACGGCAAAGAGGTACAAGGAACTTTGTGCCACAGTGCCAGGATTTGCACTGACAGGGCCCACTGCCACTGGAAAAGGTCCACATGATGACCTGACTGCACAATACAGTGTACACCAAAATCACAGGAGCTGCAGAGGGGCAGGCTACACCCAGTAGCAGCAGCCAGAACAAGCAGATTACCAGCAGCAGCAGCATATATTGTAACATATCTCTGCTTTTCCTGTCACTAAGCCATCCGAAGCATTTGCTGTAGAATTATTCTTACATCTCTTCTGTTGATAAGCTACTTAGCAAGGTGGAGTTGGAGCTAATCTGAGTGCTGTGTGAGAGATGTGATGTGCTATTGCACTGCGCTGTTCCTTGATATTTGCTCGCCTCTTCCCAGGTACCTTTTGTGAATTGCAGCTGCTATCTCAAAAGTAACTCCTTGGGACCATGCACAGGTAGTAAAAAGACCCTGAAAGCAGAAGCATCTCCTGAGCAGAAGGAGGGTAAAACACTTTCTCTTAGTTTGCATCTGAGAGCAAGGGAAGGGATTTGGTGTCTTTAAACAAATTTCTTCTGAACTGCACAAGGAAGCAATAAGATCCTGCTTTGCTCAAGTTTGATAAATGACTTATTAATACATAAAATCTATTTCTGAAGGAGAAAGTTTATGAAAATATATCAGGCACCATTCCTGCAGTCATATGACTGATATTGCCCAGAGCAGCCAGTGTCTTGCAATTATTTTCTTCTGTAAATCTTTTGACAGTCTAAAATAACTCAATCAGGGGTTTTCAACCACCAAAGTTTATAATTTCAAGGTTTTCCCCTCCTCTAATCAGCAGTTTTATAACCTACTGCTCTTCCTTCAAAAAGAGCTGGTGATCATCAGTGTTTATTCCAAACCATTTAAGAAGGCAGCTGTTTATTAAAGTGCCAACAGCTATGATTGATTTCTGATGCTCATGAGTGCATCTGTTTTCTAGTTAATGACATCATTGCAAGCAAATAGATACTGCAAGCTGAGGCTCTAATGGAGAACTAAAGCAGCCATGCCTTCTCTATAAAAATAAATTGATTTCGCTCAGAAAAAAAATCTATTAATATGTCAAATGTTCGAGTTACATTCCTGCCAATTGGCATTCTTATATGCAACTGGCATTTCCTCAAAAAAGAATCAGTGGGTTAACACTGTTTATATCAAAATCTTTAAAGAGAACATCTGTTAGCTGAAATTCCAAAAGTAGTGACTGATTTATGATCTAGTAAATCACATCTGTACAGGGTAAAAAAAAGACTGAACCGCAGCGAACCCAACATCTGTCATCAGGCAACTACAGGCCTTGAGAGTGAATGGAACATGGAAGTACTGCAGGTTAGGAGGGTCCCCCTTAATTCTCCTCTTTTTGTGGTGTTTGAGATAAGGAATAAAAATGAGTATACTCCAAGCTCCACTGAAACTTGCAAAAGTAATAGCTTTTTAAACCTCATTTCTTAGGACCGAGTTTTATCTGGTATAAACCAGCTCACTTTTTACTGGCTTTACCTTTTCCTGCCTCCTCAAGAATGCACTGCAGGCCACAGTGTTGTCAAGAAAGCATTGATGGTATCTCCTTTTAAGAGTGTCTTTTTAATATGTTTATTTTTCTTAGAGAAAATATAAAGAGCATATGTAACCATTTCCTTTGCAATTCCTTGTCTGCATCAAACAGGGACGTGGAGCGAAGAGCTCTGCTGCCTCCCCACCTCCTCCTGGAAATCTCTGGGAAATGGTTCATATTTTATGGCAAACAGGGTTTGATGTGCTCAGAGAACAAGGCCATGGCTCGGAAACCCTGAATTTGAAGGGCCTGTCCTGACCAGAGCTTTCGCTGGCTCTCTGTGATGCGTTGAGAGGTAGAGAATGGGCTCATCTTCACCAGGGCTCTGCCTTGGTGCTGGCCCTGCTCCATCTCCTGGCACTTTCTTCAGGAGTCCCTTCCCGGTCTCTCTGCTCACTAAATGCCTCTTTTGGTGTGTGCACATTTTGCCTGACTCTGCAATTTGAATTGAATGAGAGGCACTAAACCTTCAAAAGTAGCCATTTAAAGTTCTGCACACTGGGAAAAAAAAGGGTTTTTTTTTTTTTTAAATATCAGAAATAGTGAAATCAAACTTTGAGGCCTGAAATAAAGCCTTCAGTTGTCTTGGCTTTTGAGCCCTTTTTACTTCTGCCCCAGCTCTTGACCTGAGTATCAGCAGCTTCTGAAACCTGGAAATATTATTCTGCAGCAATGCCTGCTTTCTCCCTGTTATTTCATTATCTCTGTGTTTCTTTCTGCCCCCATTCTTCCACTGGAGCACCAGGGAACAGCGCTGTTCTCCTCACAGAAAACAGGAGATGTCCTGCTCAAAGCCTAATGAGCCCAACCTCATTCAGGTTTAAATATTTAACCTTGAGACTAAATTTAACCCTACCCAGCCAGTTTTCATTCTTTGTTATTTTCTAACTTTTCTCTCCAAATAATAACTCTGAACCTCATACCCTTTCCTAACTTCACTCACAAATCCAATCCTCCTACAAATAAAGAGTGTCATTCCCTATTTCCTCTTATGTCTTGAAATAATTAGAGATGGATAAAGAAACAGCAGAAGGCACTGGTGAATCCCTTGACTTGAAATCTATGGCAAAGCCTGTCCATGTTTGCTCTTTTGGTTGAGATGGTAAATCCCTTCATTTTACCCAAAAGAGGCTTCTTATAGCACAGTTTGAGCCAAAAAGCACCAGGTCCTTATGGGAGAGCTTGGCATTGGACATCACTATTGCTTTATGTAACACTCTGAACCCTGCAGACCCTTATCTTGTCTCATTAACAGCTCCATGTGATCAGTCCCCATCAATAGTGGGATAATCAAACTGCATTTGTTCCAGAGAGATGTTTTGTGTAGTATTATTAATGTTAAATGTAATCATGCACCTTACAATGAAATGCTTCAGTGTGATCACAGGTCTGACGTCTGGAAGCCTGACTACTCCGTTTAGTTTTCCAATAGGGAAATAAGCCCAGGGAATTGCCTGGGAAATCTCATCCTGTGCCTTCAGGGAGTTTTGAGACATGAATAACCTTTCGTGTGATTACAGTGGAAATGTTTAACATGGAGGGTAAATAAATATTTTGCTGAAGGTTTAGATAATTCATACTATCACATCAATGGACTCATTTTGCAATGTTTGATACCATTTCATTATGTTAATTAGACAACATATTCAATAATGAAAACAAGCTTCTTACAGCCTTGGAACATGCAAAAAAAAATTGGATCTGTTTCCTCATGACTTTTCTTTTTATAGCTATTTTTAATTTGCTCTTCACGAAACTTAGGGGAGGAATTCAAAACCTTGACCTTTCCTACAACAGCTTAGTGCATTATGCTGCCCTTACTCCACGGGTAAGTGCTTTTCTAAGCATCCCTGATGCTGAATTTGATATCCTAAACATTTTCATTAAGCTCATTTTTTGGGGCATGCATTATCACGTCAGGTAGCCGAGCAGCGAGTGCAGGTCCTGCTGTGATTGCGCTCAGCGAGCGTCCATGTGCTCGGGATACGCAGCAATTATCCAGCAGAGCCCTGGGAAAGGTGCAGTGCAGGAGCATATTGGACGAGTTATGGCTGGGGAATTACCTTGCAGCAGACACAGCAATAGCATTAGAGCTGATTAGATTGTTTGAGGAATTATACTGACAAGATTTTAAATCTTGTAACTTCGCTGCCGTCGCTTCCCGACAACACTAAGGTTTGGGTTGTGGGTGATGGACACACAAGCAGAGTAAGATCACAGAATCAGAGTCAGTTAGGTTGGAAAACACCTCTGGGATCATTGAGTGCAACCTATGACCCAACATCTCCTCATCAACCAGACTATGGCACTCAGTGCCACATCCTTGTTCCTTGAACGCCTCCAGGGACGGTGACTCCACCACATCCCTGGGCAGCCCATTCCAATGTCTAACCACCCTTTCTGTAAGGAAATTCATCCTGATGTCCAACCTAAACCTCTCCTGGTGCAGCTTCAGACCATGTCCTCTTGTCCTGGGAGAAGAGGCCAACCCCCACCTCCTGTGTAGGAAGGTGCCCCTCCACAGGAAGGCTCTGCAGGGCAGAGACAGAGCTTGCATTTCCACAGGGATTTCATGGTAATGGTAATCAACAGATAAAAACACCAGAAGGACTGAAATGTCTTAAGGAGACTGAACTGTAAGAAATCACGAGCCATTAATTCAGCTACTTAGAGAACAATTTAGGATTGTCACTTATTTTCTGTCTCATTCTCAGATGACATATGACCGTGGTTTCCGAATACAGCAAGCATTTAAACATTGACTGTATAAAGAGAAAACACTCTCATTATTTCAAACCTTTAGGGAGGATAGTTTAACTGCCCAGTTTCATCTGATTTTGAGGTGGGGAATTGCCAACTCTCCTCAAGCAGCTGACCAGGGCACCCGACAGATGTGCTCAGAATTAGCACATTTTACACTTTCAATGTTGAGACTTGAATAAGAAGCAATATATTATTTCTGCAGCTATCAAATTAGTAAAATCTTGTTGGTTTTGTATGTTTTTTTTAATTCTTAATAAGGAAAACACACAAGTTCAAGATGAGAAGAAAAATGTACAACAAGGTAAATGTATTAATGTGATCCCTAAAGCACCCAGCACCATATGCACATGTTTGTGAGGGATTCTGCTCCAGTGAACAACTCAAACAACACATAATTTCTCTGATCCTGCTTGATCCCTGGAGAAACACTTGCAGGTCGCTGTTTAAATGAGGAGAAAATTGGTTATAAATCAACTTAATTTTCAAATATATTAATCCAAAGAGAACCCAATTTTGTGTGAAATGGTAGCATTTAGAGAGGAGTATAAGTAAATCTCAGTAAGAAACCCCCTCGAGTTTAATCTTAGCTATCATCCAAACTGATATTGTCTTTCTCACTTTTCAGGTCTCCAAGTTTCAGCAGTGATACAGAACACAAAGGTATAATTGATCATAAACAAAATACTTACATTTTTGTACATGTAAGTATGATGGAATATTTGATCTTCCCTTTCTTGTCTGACTTTGGATAAAGTATAGGCTATGAAGAATAGCTGTTACATGCAATTTCTGAGGCCTTGCATTTCTTCTGAAAGGAAATGGTTTTAAATCAGAATAAGTTGACATGGTTGCTTTAATGTCACAACTTCTAACTAGCAAGAATAAAATAAATGTTTGCATTCAATAACATATTTCTCTCTGTTCTGCCACGTACTGGCTGAATGAAAAAAACCTTGCAATTGTGTCCTGCACTGGTACACAGGAACACTCACCCCCCCTCCTCTCCCCAGGAAGCTTGGTAACAGTTGTACCTCTAGAAGGTTTTTCCTTGCATCACAAAACTATCAGACAACTCATCCCAATCAAGCTGTGTTCAAAACAAAATGAGATGCTTTCAAATGGTGACAGAGCTGCTCCTTTCCATGGCTTAGGTGGAGAAGCAGAAAAAGTTTCCTGACCAAGATCCAACCCCTCGTGCATGCAGTTACCGATAGAATTTCTCGGGAGAAGGATTTAGTGAGGGAGCTAATCCTGCAAAGCACTGTCTCTACTCAAGTGGAGAGAGCTTGCCAGGGATGCTCAGCATCTTACAGAGCAGACTCCAAGTGACAGCACGAGAACAGAATGACTTCAAGGTCAGAGAGATGCAGAGAACGTAAATCTCTGCACGCTCCAGACACGGGCTCTGCACAGTGCCTATATTTCACATTAGAAGTTGCCACATCATTTTTATAACAATTTTTGGGAAGGAGAGGGGGAAAAAAAAATCAGCAGAAATAAAAAGCAAATAATCTTCAAAGACAAGAAAGTCAAGATTCCAGAAAATATGTGTACTGAATCAGAGACAAGCCTCTACAGCTTTCTCATTAGCTGGAGGACAAATTCTCCTCTCTTGTCCTGTTACAGAGTTAATGAGTAAGGTCAGACTGAACTGAAGCCAGCACTTTTTTATATCAATATGCAGCATGTTGGTACTGAGGGATGTGCTTTTATCTCTAAATGCAACAGAATCTTAAAAACATTCATAAAGCAACAAACAACCCAACCCCTGTGGAAAATCCAGACCAGTACTGGAGTGACACACAGCTGCTCCCAGTCTCTTCCCAGAGGCAGAAGATCCAGTGATTGAAGCACACAAATAGGGCTGAACATCTCATCTCACCACTGATTTACTACATGACCCTCCCCACCTCCTTTCAAGCAAATTATGCAGTCCCTGTCACTTTTTTTTACCACATGGTCAGGAAAATACTATTCCCATGTTTCTCTAGCCCACACTAATTGTGAGAACCAATTATCATTTGTGAAATGCTTTGAATATACATTGTCTGAGCACAACTAAGGGAGAGAATGGTAATTACTCATAGTTTTCACTTTCCAGCACATTTAAAACAATTTTCCGTGCCTCAGCTGAAGTGATCACACCCAAACCTGATCTCCCTCAAACCACTGCTTTCAACAGGGAAACATTACAGTGCAAATGTGTAAAACAGACCTGGGAAGTCTGAGAGTCTTCACTAAATATGCTGGCTGTTAGATAAGATGAATTACAAAGTTATTCTCTTGAGCATTTAAATTTACAACTCTTACCTAATTGAAGCCATTCACATACAGCTTGTGTAGTGTCCCGTGGATAATGATGAACTGAAGTGTGCTAAATACTTGAAAAGCAAAGATTTTCCTCCCTGAATGAGAGGGAATTGTATCTACAAATACATTTATACATACTTGTATATAAAACACAGCCAGATATATGTGAGTTTATAAAAACACCAGTGTTACAGAGAAATCAGGTATCTATAGTAACAAGATGCTGGTATTCTAATGTCACTGTGCTTCCTCATAATAGGACCATTAATGAAATAGTTGTTTGATGTTCCATCACATGTAATGATAGCTTTTTGTGCCCTAAGTAGACAGCAATACAGATGTGTGCAGCTATGTTGTTATCGCCAAAAAACTCCTCAGCAAGGCCATTAGAAAAACCCATCATTCCAGCCTCGCTTTCTTTGATTTGTAGTTGAAATATTCCCAATCTACACTTAACAGCAAAAATACCTGCAATTCTGAGAATGCAATGGCTTCCCACTCGCTGCAATGTAAACAAACAAACAAACAAACAAAGATAAAAATCATTAACCTGATGAAAAGAGTTCGTTTGCAGTATGGAACTGTTGAATGAGGATAGTCACACCCTATCACGTTTTAGGGCACATCATGCAAACTTGCTGACTCTGGAGTTCTCTCTCATTCCCTGGAAAATCTGTACTTCACTGGCATAAAACTCTATGTGGATTTTTTTAATCCAATAAGAGAGAAAGTCTAGTTTTGGGTAAGGATTATTCACTACAATATCCTTTAATTTTTTTTTTAAATTTATATTACTACTTCTTCCTATGCAACCACTGCTTTTTTTTGTTAGCAGATAAAGCAAAATCCACTCACATTTGGACAAATATCCTTGACTGATCAGACTGTCTTATCCTTGGCTGGCTGGAATTTACATGTTGCAAGACAAATGCCTTCCTTTCTTTCTTTTGGTTGTAAAGTAGAAAAAAAGTCAGCTTTAAAGCCTCAGATGTGAAGGTGAAATAAGGTTCTCTGTGGCTCATTTGTACCAACACACATTAAGAGTGTTTAAGGCTGGGCTCATTTCCACTTTTCTACACTCCAAGGCCTGATGCCGTAATTTCTGGAAGAGAAGGAGCTTCCTGCTGCTCCCAAGCCCTAAACTGAGGAACAGATCAGCTCATGGAGTATTTACGACAGCTTATTCTGACATGTAAGGCCTGGCAGCATCATATCCTCATCTTCAGCTGGACTTGGAACTTCTGTGACAGGCAGGAACTTGTTCAAAAATATTGCTACACTTATTTTAGGCCTGTGTTAAAGAAACGAGAGTTTGAAAAGGATGTTTACTGCAGATGGTGGATTATAAGGAGTCACACACGATACAACAAACTGTTTTTAACAAACAAGTGGTTTGTGTCCTATTTTCCAAACAGGTTTATAAGGCAGGCTTCAATCTGGCTCTTAAATTCCCCTTTGTTTTTAAAGTACTACTTCTCAGCTTCAAGAAACGATAACAGCACCTTGAAAACAAAAGCCAACATATTCAGACATCCGTGCAAAGATAAAAACAAACAGTTTAGAGACAGAACAAAATCAGTATGTGCAATTCATACAAGCGTGTTCCAAGGAGAATGACATTACAGAGAAGTACCTTTCAGCCTGCAGGATGTTCTCAGAAGTGTCACACTTCTGCCTATTGTCTCTGCATGGTGATGGCTCCTCCTCACCCACACTACAGCTGCAAACCCACTTTGCAGTTATGTGCTCTTAAATTCAGTGCCCTGAGCAGACTGGTCAGCTCTTCTAGCAAGGAAGAGCACCAAACCTGCTCCAGCTTCCATGTGACGATCTAAAGGGAGCCAAGAAGATTCAGCAACCTGAGCCCTTCCCATGGTACAGGAGCATCCTTTTCCACAGCTGGCAGGAGGGTGCCCAACCTCAGAGCTGGGCAGCCCTGCCACTGAGAGAACTAGGGCATTAAGTGTCTGCAGCACCTTCTGGCTGCAGCTCCTCGTGACTGTCCTCACACACTTATTCTGTATATTTGGCACAGGAGTTATCCTATTATATTTTTATCCGCTAGAGAGTTGATTTTGGAAGAGTGTTAGAATACTGAAATTAATGTTTATTAAGGAGGACACACTTTTTATTCACTGTTCTACTGCACATATGTGTATACATTTCTGCAGGAAAAGGCAGTGACCATGTTGTCAAAGCAGAAATGTGTGAAGAGCTTTTAGAACAAAACAAAAGATGGATGTCTTGCTATGTAAAACACATCCTTACTAAGGACATTTTCACCTTGAATCCCATCAGCCCTCACTTTCAGATGAATTCTGTCATTGTTTGTGTGCATTCAAACAGCAAAGGATGCTTTACACAGCTACAGTTTTATAACTGTTTGCCCTTGGCCCAGGCCCATTGGAATAAGTAGAACTGGTAAACATCCTGCTCGAACAATGTATTTCTTTTGTTACCTGAGTTTAAGGTGTAATGAGTCATTTTTTTTCTGAGTAATTATAAAGCATTCTCGATTTTCAAACCTTTATGACATATAGCGAAATATGACTTACAGCATAGAAATAATAATAAAAGCTCTCTAAAAGTTTATAGCCTCCTGCATGTTGTAAAAATGCCTCACACGTTCGTTATATCTCCCACTAGAAAATTATTTCCATGGTGTGCTTTCATGAAGCTGGCGACAGTTTCAACACCTAGGCTATTGAGAAGGAAAACTATTATTTTCCTTTTGATAGACTGAGGCAACCTTTCAGCCATTTACCAGCTGCGACATTTTCAGACACAAAGCTACCCTTTCCTTATAGAAAGGAAAAATTAAAGACATTGTGATGATTTGGTTTATCAAATATGGGTAACTAAAAAAAAGGAGGTTTGGTGGTGGTGTGAAGGAAGTATCTGTCCAGAGCACTGAATTACTGGATTTGACACACAATTAATTTTAAATACAAAGCCATCTTTATAATAACTTCATAACAAAGTTATAATAGCATTAAATAATACTTTGTCCAAAAGCCTGAAAACAATAATAGAGTCTAATTGATAAGAACTCAAATTCACTTATCTAGAAATTTATTTAACCCAGGCACAGCTATTTTCCCCATCTATAGGTACAAGGAGAGTGTGCCTTTGTGTGTGTCTTTGCAGAGGGAAGAGCACTGAAAGGGGTTGGACACAGGGAATTCTAATGCCCAGTATGGGATTAAAGGTTGATAAAATGTGACAAAACCATATTGAAATATTTTGCTGCTTTTAGTTACATTTGGAAAAGTTTTCAATTATTCTAGCACAGGACGAAATAAAATTCCCAAAGGGGATGTACTCCTATAGTACATTCATCCTGAAGTACTCCATTTTTACTGCATAACGCAGAATTCAAGATTAATAACTTTGCACCAGCACTAAGTTCAGTTTATTTTCTTACATGCTTTCCTAAAATCCTAAACACAGCAAGTAGGTATTATAATTATCTCTGTAGAGATTAATTGTTATTAAGACTACCCAGTTCTGTCATGAAGTGTAAGTATTTTCCTTGAGTTAAGCCAGAAGTAAATCACAGCATTACATTTGATGTAATTTCAGTGAGGTGTTTGTGACATCCCTGAATTGCAGGGGGAATATAAAAGCAAAATGTTGTCCGAGAGTGGTTTATTGCTGTGAAACTCCTCTTTGCATCTTCGTTTTCTGCTTCCACACCTTCTTTTCTCTCTCAGAGAGCTAAATAATGTGAGATCAGGAATTCTGCAGTCTGTTTTCAAACAGGGCTGCCTCTGGGCCCATGCAGGTTCCTCTGGGTGGCTGGTCTAACCTGGACAGCCTTTCTTGCCCTTTCCTGACATTCTTGCCCATCTCAGCTCCCATGACTACACGGAGACTGCAGAGCTGAGCCAGATGTGCTCTAATGTAGACTTGGTGCTCTGAATATCCAGATGTGCTCTAATGTAAACTGCTGCTCTGAATAGCCACAGCTCACTGAGAGCAGCAGACGAGCTCAGCTCCTGCCAAGGGAACTCGCAGTAGCCTGTGCTCCCAAGGCAATCATCTCAAACAAATGACATTTCTCCCCATCAACATTATTAAAGCCTTTGTGTCATCAGATCTATTTATCACTGTCTGTCTTCCCTTTCTCATATCACACATCTTGGTCTAACCAAATTCTTAAGATTAAGCATCTCTCATGAGGCAGCAGTTACAGCCTTCCTGTCTTTTCCAGCTATACACACATAATTAATAATAATAATAATAATAATAAAAAATAACTGTGTGCAGCTGGATGAATTATTCATAAATATATACCAAAATGCTTGACGTTATCTTCATACATACCCAAGAAAGATGACTGTGTATATTTCAAAGTCATTTTTCTGTTAGATAGAGGAGTAAGAGTTTTGATGTGTGCACAGTTAAGTAAAGTCAAGTGAGTGTAATGCAAAGCAAAACTTTCCCAAACCCACAGCATTTTTGCCAGAGCACAGAGCTGGCTGTGCCAACAGGAGGCTCTGCACGTGTGCACTGCACCCACAAACACAGACTCATTGCTGAAGCTGTGCAGACATTCCCACTTCCATTTCTTCTTCCATCCGTGCTCCTGACAATTTACCAACGTTTTTAAATATAACTACTCACTTCCCTCCTTTCTGCAGAACTGCAATTTCGGAAACTGCCTAAGTAAGTGAATTTTTTTCCTGTTTCCATTATACTGGGATCATTTTAACAGAGTAGAAGAAAATGCCACATAATATTCTGTCTTACACTTTAAAATACAATTCTAGTCAAAATGTGAATCTAAAAATGGACTCATGGGACCAAAGTCTCAGACACTGTAAACTGGCACAGATTCATTCTCTTAGGCAGAACTGGAGTGTATTGCTGAGAATTTGACATAGCAGCTTTATATCAATGAATTCATTTAAAACTGCAGCAGCTTCCAAGGAAAGAGTTTTCCTGTTCACCAGCCTGATAAACAAACTTGTAAATTTAGTATCAGAGTCCTTGATATTGTGTAAGTGGCTATAAACGATTCTGTAGTCAATTAACAATTCTGTTACTGATATATGAGCCAGATTTAAGCTAAATCAGTCTCCCACGTTTGCACGACCTTGGTTTGTGCAGCAAATGCAGCTCTGAATTCAGGCAGCATTTTACCCTGGTAAACCCCAAAATTTATCACTAAACTTATGGACTTGACTCTGGACCATAACTGCACTTCATGAATTTTTATTCCTTAATTTCTCTTGGCTTAAAGAAGTATTTATTTATGCAGACCTCCCACTAAATTTATGGGTGTCCTCCAGGGAATATGGCAGGAAAAGCAGAGCCCTTCCCATCAGTGGCCATGACAGCACAGACACCAGGACAGAAGCTACACTGGGGGATAGAGCCTAAAGCATAAATTAAGCCTTTTTTAGATCTGCAGGATGAGTGGACATGGCTTTGTCCCACCTCTGAGTAAATCTAGTTCATCTCTAGCTCAAGCTTTCCTGCCAGGTGTGTACCAACGCTAAATAACTTACACAGAGCATTGCCTGCTTTTCATATGTTTCTGACTTTCACAGACAGCTCACTAGCAAATTTCTATCTTACCACCACTAGGAATACAGAGAACAATTCATATTAAATAAAGAAAACTCAGAAAAAGTCAAATGCATTTTTATATCTTTCTCATGTCCACAAAGTGGGACCTACCTAGAGCTCTAATATCTCTAGACTTCGACTGCTAGATCCCTAATACCAATACACAATAGAAACAGGGGAAATATCTAAGTCAATTTTTTTTTTAATGTATTTAAAACACACCAGTGGTATCTTTGAGTGAGATAAACCAGTGTGTCTCCACTGACAACAGTGGAAGCTGAGGGCTGCTACACCATCACAGATGAGAGGATACAGAAACTCAGCTGGGTAACACCGAGAGCAACTCTTTAGCACTGCTTTGTATTTCAGAGGCTCTCCTAACTCGACTTACCAGAACAAGTGTTCTGTTTATTAATGATTCCCCCCATTTCTATAGAAACAACCAAAACAAACAGAAATTTCCTACACTTTCCATTGCTCAAGTTCAAATGCATGACTGTACAACTAAAATAAATACCTAGGAATATTTGAAAAATAATATAATTATCTCCAAAATGTGCTAATAGTCCTAAAGCAAATGGGGTTTTATTGCATTTGTTACTTGTGACCTCTTAGCTCAATAATTCAGCAGAAGGTGACTGCAACCACTTTCCATCTAATGGAAGGAGTAAATGCTGTGTGGTGTGTGGGTATTTCTGCAAATCTCAAATAATTGTTTCTTTGCAACAGAGGAAGTGATACTAGACACAAAGATGCACAACCAGAGGATTGTGTAGCCACAGGAAAACACGAGTTTTGTGAAAAGTAAAGAGACCCTATCCAAAAGTCACAGCTCAGTGTGGAAAAGGACTTGGCATATTCCTCAGAAAGGAAAAACACATGTCAAAGCAATACCTTATGTATTGAAAATGGATAATCAATATGAAATATCACTAACAATCAATAAATAATTGATTTTTCTAATGGAAACAATTCAGAGAGGCCCAAGTGCCCTAATTCCCAGCTCACTTGCACTAACAGGCACCAGCACAGGAATGTGGCACTCAAACCCTAGCTCCTTTCTCACTGGAGAGATCTACCAGTCCACAGTTTCCACCCCAAAAATGCACTGTCTAAATGAGATTCTGGCCCAGTAACTCCTCCTTCTTCCTCTGATCCACTATTGCTGCCACCAGTTTGGCATCACAAATTCACCCAATCACAAACATACTTTCTAGACCATTTGTTCATGTTGTATTATCACTTTCCCTGTGTCTTCCAATTAAAAACTCCAGAGAAAGTTAGTTTATCTTTCATCCATTTCCCAAGACTGTTTTCCCTGCCCCTGAAAATTTCTGCTTCTTTAAACTCCATCAAATAATATGGCTAGTTTGGGTTTTAGATTGTTGTTGAAAAAAGCCACACAAGAAGATTGTGGTAATGGAGACCCCAGCTGACATCTTCCTTTGTAATGTGTTTCATGTGCCCTCAGATCTTTTCATTAAATAATTCAGTGTCTGAAGGGGGGAGGACAGGACAGGGAAGAAATTGATTTTAGAATTCATCATTAAATGCCCTTGGATTTTTTCCTTTTTGCACTCCCTTTGTTTTTCTAACAACAGTGTGGCATTGTCTGTGGACAGAATCAAAGACAGAACATCAGAGAAGTCATATCATTGGAGGGTTGGTGTCTATACAAAGTTTTAATATGTAAAACCTTATCATATAAGGTGTTTTCTGGGAACTCTTCATGGAAACTGATTTCTTTTTCAGTGCACAAAAATATCCCCACAGTCACGCACACACAAAAGAGGGATTTTTTGTTAAGTGCTCTCCAAGTGCCTGGGCTGGGATGGCCTTTCCACCTCCACTGGCTGGCAGGTCAACTGCCTCACTGCAGCACTACCACAGACTCCTGAAAGCATTTCCAGCTTTATGAACAAACTGATAGAAAACACGTTAAGTGTGACCCTGCAATTACATTGCATTGAGCAGGATCAGCGCAGTTATTGCCTCCTGCAATCTCCCCTGAGTCAGTTCAAATGCAAAGAGCACTGATAAACGTTAATGGCAACCAAGTAACAGTTAAGCCTCAACACTAATTTTTAACCTGACTACTTTGGTAATAAGTCCAGGGACTGCCATTTGAAGATAATGAGACAGGTGTCAATGGCATGGATGTGTTTGAATCCCACAGAACTACAGGGATGGCAGAAGAATCTGCAGAATGTCTGAGTTAATTCTATAAAGGTCCATGTGTCCTCCATGATGCTAAAAAAGTCTTGTGAGAAGCACTCACATTTCTGTTTTGCCTGAAGTAGAGAGAGGGGAATGGGAATCCTTTCTGAGTCAGACAGGTCACTGGCATGATCATCTTCAGTCTGGGTTTTCCCCCATTCTGTATTCCAGGAAAATTTCTGGTCCATATTGACACCCATGACCGAGGGACCTCTTCCAGCCGCAGCCTATGCCATCGCTGTGATGGAGCTGGCACTGCACTGCCCCGCTGGTGGGACCCTGTGCTGTCCCCACCTCGAGGAGTGAGTCCCCTGAGTGGGAAGGTGGGCTCTGAGCAGCTCAGAACTGGAAGCATTACAGCCAAGCCATTGTTCTCCGTGGATGAGTAGGGGACAAAGAAATAGTTTTGCCACCTAAACCAGTGCGGCTCCAGCACGAACAAGGCTCCTGCCTGAAGGGTCCTGGGTACATTGTCACTTACTGGTCAGTTCCATGAGGCAAAACCCCCTCCATCCATTTCCCATAATCAGCAAGTTCCTGTCTCCATGTGCAGCTTACAACCCATAGTAAATACCCCTGAGCCCCACGGGATCTCTGATCTCTTTCTGCTGTGCCTTCCAGCCTGAATGCCAACACAAAGGCCTCAAGTCTTACTTTACACAGACCCTAGCCTATGAGGTTACTTCTCCAAGAACTTTCCAAGCTAAGAGGTATAGAGGAATTTAAATCCTGTCTGTGGTGTAGCACGAGAGCTCTGAGTTATAATATTCACTTACACGCTGTATCTGTTTTTATCCATCTGTGTCAATGACAACACACAGGGAGCCAACAGCTTCAGCTATAATTGGTGAGAGTGTAGGTACAAATAAAACCCATTTTTTCTCTTTAGTATATACAACATATGGAGCAGCGCTGTGGGGTCAGGAGAATTATGTCTCAGTGTTCGTGGGCAGGTTTCTGACGGAGGTTTTATTTTTTGGTGTTGCAAGCTTTCAAGGAGTTATGACATTATTGTTTCTTTTCGGAGTGCCTCGATTGAGATCAAAGTTCAGGGGTTGTATTATGTTACCCAAAGATTGCTTTGCTCCTGTTCTTTCCAAAGAATTGCATGGATCTGAGCTGAGCAGCTTAAGTTGCAGCAAGCCTTGGCTTCATTTTTGCTTGCAATAATGAAAATCAGGACTAATGAAACACAATTAAGCTCATGTAAAAGAGAAGAGACTCCAACTCACATGTTTTTTCCTCGTTTTCCTGCCATGTTGTTTACAAAGTGGTTAAAAAGGAGTTACTGAAAAGACGCAATTTGTTTCAAATTGTTTTCATTGTTATATTTTCTTTCACTGCTCCTGCTTGCCAGGCCAAAGACTTTCAGGGTAATTCTGACTTCAATGCCCTTTATACTTATCATATAACTCCACAAGGGAATTATCATATGCAGGGTAATTAAGCATCTTTGCTGATGGTGGGCTTTGACTATGGCAAGATTCTTACAGTACTAGTCTTATTTTCTGAACTATTTTGTCATTTGCTAATTAGAATCTGGCCTTAAGGTCTTTCAGAAACATTTTCCTGAACTCATCTTATTATCCAAAACTTTTCTCTGAGTTTTCCTCGCCAACATATGGCAGCTAATTGCTGATGTATATATATTCACTTACAGCAGAACCTTTGTTCTTAGTGAGCAGCCCTTTCCTACAGCCCTCTTTTTCTCCAATAAAAAGTTGAAAACTGTTGCCCTGAGAAGGACAGAGAATGGATTTGTTGTCAAAACCAGCAGTAGCCTGTTGCTATTTTAGTGTGTGTAAACTTCATTCTGAGGATGCTGTATGGGAATATCCTGAAACCCCCTAGATAGGGGCTGAGATCTGAAACCAGGGGTTGCACACAGCTGAGAACATGTGTGCTGTGAAATAACAAGATCACTCCAAGGTGAAATCGTGACTTGGAAGCCTTGGAGCAAAATTCAGGGAAATGGAGCAAGATTAAGAGTTTAATTGTGTGAAGACTCTATTTTGTTTTACTTTACACGCATGGATTTTCCCTGTAAAGCTAAAGGACTACTTGAACATTTAAAATTAAGCACACAAAGTTAAATGCTTTTCTGGATTCAAGCCAGACTGCTCGGCAACTTGCTGTATTATCCCTCTAGAGAGCAGTTACTTTGTCTTTTGAAAGCCAATTTGTCCACCCTAATGAATCACTTCTTGCCTCTGACCTGTGTTTTGTTTCACTGGTTTTTACATGAATTTTTATGAGATGAAGAAACCATCCCTGCCACCCTTCAAACACTTCTGACAACCCAAATATTCGGCCCAGAGTAGCACTGAATCCACACTCCTGGCAGGATGAAGATCCATAACATTACCTCTGGAGCACAAAGTATGAAGTGCATGATCACACTGTCTTTGCCAAACTTGAGCAAAAAAGGCAAACACAGAAAACTGCAGCTCAGGAGGATAAGAAGAGAGGTGAGTCAGCCACCAGCCCAACTTTATCATGGCACGATGTTCCTGTTCAGCTCTACAGAAATACAGAACACAAGAGAATATAAAGAAAAAACATCACTAACAGGCTTGTGTACTTCATAAACATACCTAAGAGAACTGCAGCTCTGCAAACAATCTGCCTATGACTGACAAAACATTTATTAAATCAAACAAGATGCTTTTGGCACTTCCAAAACAATTGAAATGAGAGGAGAAAGGATGAAGTGAGGACCTGAGTGAAACGATCTGGAAGCAAAAGTATCAAAAATACACATGCCACAGGACCCTCTAAACGTTATTTTCACTCATTTTCTAGCAATTCATTTTGCTTTAACATGGGCATAAAAAGTGATGACAGCCCAACTCTCTTATACACTGATTATTTCTCATGATAAAATAAACATTGTCCAGTTCTTAGCTCATTCCTTACTAGAAAAAAACATCAGATAGTTGCAAGGGACAACTGTGCTTTTCCAAAAGGAGAAAGAAAAGTTTGAACAAACTAAAACACCTTTGACAGGATCGGGCCCGGAACCGGGAGTGGGGAAAAACTCGGACTGGCTCAAGGCTGGGATACGGAATGGTGAAAAACCTGGACTGGATTCTGGTCAGAATATGGAATGCGGAAGAGCTCAACCAGGCCTCTCAAGCGCCAGAGAACCGAATAAATGTGTTCAAAAAACCTGTCCCTTGGCAGCAGCAAAAATTGATCTCATCCTTTCCATGCCGCCCTGCGCTGCAGAGACACAGCCGGGGTGTCAGTGACCGCGCTTCCCCTCCCATCGGAGCCGAGGCAGAGCCCCCAGCAGTGGGAAAGGCTCTGCTGGAAGCTACAGGAAGAGTAAGGTAGAATCAGGATGTGAGTAGATATTTTAAGAGCTAAAACAATCCTCTATCTGATTTAAGATTAGACCTGCATTACAGCTCTTTGGGTTGACTCTTCCCATTCCCCTCTCTGGTTCTTACCAGAGCACTGAAGCTGATGAGAACTCAGCTGGGTTTTCCCCATTCCAGCTCAGGCAAAGTGGTAAACGAATGACAACACAATTCTGTGTCCTTTAGGTTAAAAATTGCTGCTTGGTTTTCTATAAAGTAATTCCAGCACTTGGTGCATTTTTCAGGAGAGGCATTTAAAATCTGTGGGAGCAACACCCATTCTATCAAAAAGAGGAGACCTTTTGCTTGCATTAAAGCAGCGAAACAACTCCAGAAACACCATCTGAAGCAGAAGCCTCCAGCTCATCAAATCTACTGTACATGCATTATATGCATCACTACCCCCCAGAACAACAAAATTAGCCCGTGGCTATAAGAAAGTGCAAGTTGGCAAGGCGGATTTTATCCTTTTACTCTGTCCCTGACTTGTGGAGGAGAGACAAAGCAGCTGTTGTAGGGACCATACAGGATCTCAGGCCACAGGGAGAGTTTAGAAGAATCAAACCCAGGGGTGCAGACAGAGAACTGTATCTTGCCCAGTTTAATAAATTTGTCTCTCTGGATTGGATAATTTGGTTACCTGCGAGAGTTTTCACTCTGACAGTCTGAAGGAAGTGTTACGAGTGTGTCCATGGCTGAAATGGATACTGTAATACTAAAAGACATTTTATATTTTTGGCACAAGAATGGTACTTAATTATTTTAAGCTATTACATTGCACCATGCAATGGCAGGGGGAGCCAAGATGATAAAATACCAGCTACAAATTCTGAGGTTTATTCTGCCCACCTATTTTTAGGTATTCAGGTTGCTATCAGCTCTTATACCATTTCCAGGGGAAATAACATGACAGACCAACAATTCAGTGGAGGGATTCAGAGCAGCCTGTCAAGCTCAGACTGTCAGAAAGACCCAGTTTGTTGGTATTCAAATTACTAGGGAGCTGGATGACCTGAATGTGGCTCAAAAGGCAAAAAAGAAATCACTTACCTGAATAACCAAAGGAAAGTCGTTGCAGGAGAGGTTTGGCGCAAAGTAAATACTAATGAACTTATCTTTTTCCTCTCTACCCAAAGAAAATCAAAGTAATATTCAAGATATTGAATTCCAGCAAGATACCCTTCTGTACAGACTTCCCTCAGATGGAAGCTAAGTAGCAGAAAAGTGACTCTGGAATTCTGTTTCTGCAGTTTCTAAATCACACTATTTCATAATGGATCTCTGAAACCTGTGATCAGATATGGCACTTGCAGCAAATTCTGAAAACAAGCATATTTCTTAGGAAACAAGAAGAAAAACCTTGCAGAGGTTAGCAGTAAAATAAAAGGAAGGAAATGGCTCTCAACCTACCTCAAAAATTGTATATATTTTAAAGTTCTGTCTATGCCTCAGCACAAGTACACATAACCTTTCATACCTTCATTGTTAAGATTTGCCAGCTAAGAAAGTGCTATTATCTGTCTTTTATAGATAGGGAACAGCACACAGGGAGCCTGACTAACTTGTTCAGTGTCATAAAGGGATCCTGCAGCAGAGATGAGAATTAAACTTTGTTCTCAGAGCTCTCCAATAAATGCCATTGTTCGTGAGTTCTTTAAATAAAAAGCATGTAACAGGAAAAAAAGAGGAGGCAAGGGAAGAGGGGTTTTGTATCATTAGAGATAAAGAATTGGAAGTGTTAGGAGGAAGAAAACTCAATGCAATTTAATGTAGGAAATGCTATAAGGGACTTTTAATGAATTAATTAATCTGACCACTAAAACCAAACCAACAAACAAAACCTAAGAGGGCGGAATATTTCTAATTAATTTTTAAATGGAAAACCACATTCTTAATGTGAAGCAGAAAATCAAGCCTTTTTCATTCCCAAATAACATTGAAAACATCAGAACACGTCATCAGGTCTTCATAGCATTTAAAGGGAAGTTCTTCTGATTCAAATTTATCGGTTCTACAATGTTCAAAATGACCAGAAAATCCCACCCTACCTGCATTTATTATGTTACCACTTCTGTGACAATAAAAACTCATCAGTTAGGAGGTGCTCTATGGGAATGCAAGGTTGAAGGGGGTGTTTTTCAACTTGAAATAATCAATAATTTAGTTTTGATCAATTCTAATTTCTGTGCAAATCAATGTGGTAACCCTGGCCCATCTATTAAGTGAAGCCCACGCTGAATGAACTTCCTCACACAAGCAGTCTAAATTAAATTCAGACCTGTAACTCAATACTAAAAGGAAAAATTACCTGTGACGGTCAAAAGTTGGACTCAGTGACACCACTCAGGAGTGGGGCCCACTGACAGAATTAGGAACACTGAGATGTCAAGCGTTCCCCCAATATCCCAGGAGCAGCTAAACAGCACAGGAGGTGATGCACTTTTGATACCTTGAGTATTTTTAAAATACATTCTCTGCAATATGGCAATTTCCATAAGAATTCTGTTGCACAGTATGCATTTATTTATGCACACCACATATTCATGCCTGTCAGGAGATGTCTGCGTGAAGATTTACTTTAGTGGGTTCCAAATGATGCCTCTTTTACTGGTGTTGAAACACAAACAGCAAAGCTTCTCATATTTTAAAACCATCCCCATTAGCACGACCTCCTTAAGCAGTTAATTCCTGCTCTAGGATATATTTGTAGCATGGCTGGGATATGGCTTAAGGAAAAAGATCCTACAGAAATCTGCAGTC
This sequence comes from Corvus moneduloides, assembly GCF_009650955.1. Classification (NCBI taxonomy): domain Eukaryota; kingdom Metazoa; phylum Chordata; class Aves; order Passeriformes; family Corvidae; genus Corvus; species Corvus moneduloides. The sequence goes on from NC_045492.1 coordinate 10,971,600, forward strand.
TGGTCTGTCTCCAATTTTCCCTTCCTGCAAATATTTTCTGTTTGCTTCCTCATTATTCCTCAGTGAGATTCTCTGCTGTAACATAATTCACATAGAATGGTTTATGTTCGTCGTCGTCATTGCCTCGGAAGACTACAATTAAAATCTTGCCCTGCTCCTAAATGTTGCCACTGTTGTGTGTTCTCCGAGCGAGCATTGTAAATGAACTATGAGGAAGGGAGCTCACACAAACAGAAGAGAACAGAGAAAACAAATCCTGTGCACTTTCCTCCTTAAATCACAATAAAGATCATAAAACCCCCACGAAAACAAGGGAATAATCCTCAATAGATCAGAGCTTACACTGACAAACTGCATGAAATCTTCCTTCTGGTGTTTCCTTCCCCTCCTTTAATTTAGTTGTAAACTAACTTGGAATAAATTCTGGAGTCTCCAAATACGCATTGAGATGAGTGAGACACAGGGAAAAATCTTCTTAGAAATAATCTGTATGTAAGGCTGCATTTTCCAAGCAATACTCTGACTTCATGTCCCCATGAGAAAGACTCCGTTCATCATCTAAAAGGCTGTAATTAATTGGGAAAAAAATAACTGAAGGCGATTACTGGGACACACATGGGAGGTGAGATAGACTATTAAATTTATTTCCAAGAGGAGATGTGGAAAGTATTAAATTTCCTTGTCCAAATAACCTTAGTTAATATACATTGATCAACTACTGCTTCAGATATGTACACGGCCTATCAGTTTATCAGCATCTCAAGGTTTTGTGCCAATTGTTCTGACATGTTCTCAATAAAATAATAATAGCAAAAAGGACAAAAAAAAAATAAATGGGAAGATCCATCTTTCAGTGACTACTACCACCTCAGTAGATCAATATATGTCATAACATTCTTATCACTTGGAAAACAGAAATCCTTTTATGGCAATAAATCTTTGGTGTTTTAGTTATTAATTTAGATCAGTCATGACGGACCCATGAAATTTCAGACAGGCACAGGAAAAAAACCTAAAATTAATGCAAAGTAAATGTGAAAATCATGTGATCTTATGTTAAAACTTTCACCTGTTTCATGGGTTTGAGATTTTTGTCCAGATTTTCAATGCCTATTTAATGGGACAGATTCTGGTTTTACCTTGTGATGGAATTCTGTAAAGTAAGTAAAATGAAGCTAATGTGCTGTTTTATATTACTGTCAATCAGAGAATAGTCAAACCCTGTTTTCTGGAATTGGAACATGACAACTGTCATAGCAAACAATAAAATAGTGCCAAATACAGGGTAGATTATTGCTGCTGTAAGCCATGAGCAACAGCAGGTGTTACAATACAAAGTATTGAAGTTTTGTGGTTTTTTTCCATATTTACACACTAGATAATTTTTTTTATCTAGTCGAACTGGATGTTATTATTATTATTGTTGTTACTGTTATTATTATTATTTTTATTTCTATAACTATCTATAGTTAGTGACAAAATCCAGGTCATCTTGACTTTTAATATTGTAGCCCACTCAGTATTTTTATAGAGTGATAAATTAAACATTTTTCCTTTAAAGATAAATTTAACCATTGGACTTGGTGATCTTCAAGGTCTTTTCCAACCTAAAAAATTTTATGATTCTATGACTCTATAGATTAACTCATTTTCCTGATTAGAGTAAACATTGATAACTACTGTCTGGTTGTGCTAAATCATGATTCAGGAATTTCTGTCATTGTTTGCCAATTCACACAGAACATCAACCATTCTTTAAAAGTTACATATGTACAATTCACTTTGAGCCTAGGAGCTGCTGCTTCGACTGGGAAGGCCGGAAGAAAGCTTGGATATAAAAAATATATATAGATTGTGTATGTTCATGAAAAAAAGATGGCATCAAATATAGTCAACTTTTCTCTCACCCGAGGCTTGGAATTTATATAGGGCATATTTCAGGGAAAGGCTGTGGTTGTATTTCATATCTGGCTGCACCACTACAGCTGCAATACTAATCTTTGGCACAGGGGAAAGCTGTCATGTCAGACAAACTCCAGCTGTCCACTCCGCCTGTCACTTCCTTCAGCTTCAAGTTTGCAGCAGAGGGATGGAGGGGTCTGTGAGCACATTAGCAGCAGGACCCAAGGGACAGGAGCAGGACAGGAGTTACTGAGCAGGGAGGAAGGTGGGCAGAAAGGGACACAAGCACATTAGAAGTGAGAAAAGCATTAAGAGAGGGTAGGATGGGCAGAAAATAAAAGCCTGGACAGGGAGTGGAAAGAGAGCAAGATGATAAAGAGAAAAGCCACTGGATGTCCCTTAGGGATATTTGCCTTTTGGAGAGCAGAGGAAGTCGATGAACACTCGTTTTGGAAAGCTCTCAGTGTGCAGGTTCCTTTAAGGTAAAAGCTGGATGGCTCTTGGCTGGCTGCCATGTCACTGGAATGATTCCTGCCCCAGAGCAATGACATCAGGACATGCATGATGGACTCCACCTGATGTCATCGTCTGGGGCTTCCAGCCATGTGTCTCTCAGGAAGTGCAAAGCTAAAATTTGTGGAAGGCTGTTCAAAGAGAAGAGCAAGAGGCATTTGCCTCTTGAATGTGAGACATCCTTTGAGCACCCTCATCTCAAGGTGAATAAAACCTTAAAATTCAACACATAGGTGTTCTGGGTTCATTAATATACAGAATAACGCTCACAGGAATTTTAGGTTCAAGTTCCCTCCAGGTTTATGAAAAATCTGGTTTTGGGATGTTTCTCCATTTGGCTGATACAGCCATGAAGTGCTGACAGAAAGAAAAGCCAGGAGGCCTGGAACACTCCCTGATAGCACAGGCATAACGAGTGACAGAGGCCAGGCAATATCCCCTCCCAGCCTGTGGGGAATTAATTGCAGCATTTTCATACTCTATAGATGAGTTTTTGTGGTTGGGAAAGCTGGGAGAGATTTTGGAGATGGGTGCTACTACACTTTGTTATAGGGGTAAACATCAGTCCCCCTCAAAGATATTACTTCTTTATTAAAAAAGTCTTTTGAAAATATATGTTCATTCATTATTCAGTCTAAAATAGTTCTGAAAAGTATTTTCCCTCTGTTCCTATCGAGGTGGATATAGCAGTCATCCACAATCGAGGGCATCTTCGTCCAGAGATAATGGAACAAGTAGCCCAAAGGCTGTTATTGCCCTGCACTTCTTATCAGTGGTCCTGCAGCTGGTCTTGAGGGAAACAAAAAAAAAAAGGAATAAAAAAATTTGCTTTGCTCTGAGAATTAAACTACTGAACATTCTTTGCAGCTTTATACTTAGTCTAGTACTTTCTATTTCTCTTAGTTTGATAAAACTTTGGTCTATAATTAAGCTCCCCAAAGCATCACCCCAGTTTTCAGAGGTCTGGAATATACTGTCCTAAGTCTTTTTGGGAAATTTTAAATTGCTTTCCAGTCTTTTGTCAGAAGTTGTATGTATTATACCGCTGAAAAGAGTTTCTTTTCAGTATAAAAAAATTTTCTTAGAAAATAATAGTATCCATAATGCCATTTAATTTTCTTTCAAGAAGGGTTCTCCCCTTCAGTTTAGCTTTTGTTTAGCTTCTTTTAAGATTTTCAGATTTGCAGACGTACAGTTTTGAAAGGCTGCTTCATTACTTTCTTCCCTCTCAATCATTTCATCAACTGATCATACAATGATATACAATGAAATTCAGATTCCAAGGAACAAATAAAAACAACTTCTAAAAAACATGAAACTGATAATCAAGAGCCAAATAAATCTTAAACCTACTTTTAAGCTCCAAAGAAAGCAGAGTGCTGTGCTTTTATACTTCTGTATTTCTGTTCTCTTTGCCAAAAGACAGGAGATTAATCTGACAGGGGAAATGACCACCCATGGGCTGTTCTAGGATGTGGCACAACAGGCTCAACAGCGCTGGAAAAAGGGACAAATACTGAACCTGCCTCATTCAAATTAGGTGATGCAAACTACAGGAAGGGGTTACAATCACAGACTTTTCCTAAAATAACAACAGGCATCTCTCTCAACACTTTTGTCACCCCTCTAAGAATTTGCGTCCGTAGTTAATTTTCAGTAGTTCCACAGAATCCCAAACTAACTAAATCCTTCCAGTGGTATTTTAATTAAAACATGAGGATCACATACAGAATATTTTAGCTAATTTAAGACATGTTCACAGTGCTTTTACTGAATTTTATTAAAACTCACTGCAGGTGTATTTAAATTTTGCAACTTTATTTTTGTCTACTTTTTTTTTACTGTGAGTGATGTTTCAAGGGCATATCAAAAACATACCAAATCAAGAAAGACTATTCAGCAAAATGAAGCTTTTCCCGTGCTGAGTAATTAAAGCACTGCAGGTTTCCATGGCTCTGTATGAAGCTTAATCCTTGCTGAAATTTAAAAGTAAAAAAAAAAAAAAACAAACAGCCTGTTTACCACCATTAGAGAAAGACTTCATTAACTTTGGATTCTTGACCCTATTGGCAAGAAGTCATTAGAAATCTGCAATGGGGGAGGATGGTTTTGTGGTCAGAGGGTGGCTACGTATTCAAGGAGTGAGCACAGACATTGGGCTTAAACTTTCCTCTCTATTTTAACTTCTGGTTGTCAAAATAAGGATGATAATACCTTACTAATGTCCTGGAATTACAGAATGCCAAAAGATCTGCAAGAACTTGAAAAGGAAAAAAACCCAACTATCAAGGCTTTAAAATTTTTATAGTACATCTAAAATTAGCTGCGTATTTACTAAAAGCAGCTTGCACCTCAAGGAACTGAGTTCTAATCTGAAATAAAGAAATTCTGAAGAATACAGTTAATCATTACCCTGGGAAACTGGATGTTGTGAGGTGACTGTATTTATTATGAAGCATCTTTTATGTCTTCCTATAGATTGGAAGGAATTGTTGGAAATTCCACAAAATGAAACCATAGGCTGAACAAAGGTCATTGATAAAGTTAATATAGTTTAGTGTGTTGCAATATATGAAAACCCCCACAAATTTTCTTCCACAGTTTTTCATTTCTTCAAGTCTAAATTAAACTTCCAGCATCGTATGCTGCATAGAGCCTGGAGCTGCCACTAATATACCTGTTTCCACGTGAAGAAGCAATTGTTTCTCAAGAAAAGATTGTGAAGCCAACAGAAAGAGAATGGGGATGAATTTGGTAAAGTTGTCCAAAGTGGAACTCAGCCCTTTTTGCATGATGTATCCTGCTTTGTATTCTTGTGTCATATAAAATTCCCATAATCTATATGTGTTGCCAGAAATATACAACAAAAAAAAAAGAAAAATCCCTTGCTTCTCACACATACAGTAGGTCTTAGCAAACCCCAAATCAAGCAATGAACAAAATTTAATACAAATCTGCCCTTGGGGGTTTTGTCACTTGCCATTGTTTCCACCACAGCAGTCAGAGCCACCCGTTCCACGAGCACTCACAAACAAGTGGCAGTGGAAATAAACACCCCTAAATCTGTGCAAATTGCTGAAATCCTGCCATTTTAGTGGTGAACACTGGCAGTGGAAAAGGCTGGGTAAACAAAATGTTAAAAGACGTTTTGCTTTAATTTGGTCCAACAGAGACGGTAAGAGAGCGCCCAGACAATAAAGGAAGCCATGGATTAGTCACACACTTTGTTCAGCCGATGCCTCTGCTCAGTTAAACTTGCCCTTCCTGACCTGCCTTCAAGACGTGTTATCATATTTTCTCTGAGTATTATTTTGGAAAAAAAAAAACAAGACAAGCAATTCTTTTTTATTGATTTCTTCTGCCAGGTTTCTTGATGCAGAAATATATTTTATGATCAAACTTCAGCCTTTACTTTTTGATAGTAAATAATATACAGAGCATCTTTTGCTATTTTTGTAAGGAAGAATTTGTGCACATGTGTTGAAGGAGGTAGAAGAAATGGGTCGTTTCAAAGCATTCAAAGTTCAATTCTCTATGTATTTCCTGTTCAGTTCCTTCAATCTACTTAACAATAATCACCACCAGAGGTTAAGAGTCTAGTATTGCCCAGAAGGTGAAAAAAAAGTGAAAATCAACTTCTTCAAAACTTTCCTTCCTAATTGCCAATTAAATATTAATTAAGTCTTACTTAATACATAGATCTGCAATGCAGCTGAGTGCCACCAGAGCATGAATCACAGCTCTCCAGTGACTGGCTAATGAAGTCACCACTATGTCAGCCTGCACACACAGGCACGCAAAAGTTTATGAAATTAATTCATAGTGTAGTTTTAACATCTTGAAAAATTGCAAATAACCTTCCCATCCTGCCCTTCAGGATGTCTGCAGACATCCCTGTGTCTTTAACACTAAACAAGGGCTGTGTCTGTCTGTGAGGGCTCTCAGGACAAGGTCGTGTGGTTTCTTGTCCTTGAAAGAAAAGGACTGGCTAAACCCCCAAAAATGTGTAGCAGGTACATACACTGTCACCAAGAACTAGAGACAGGTTTGATGGCTCACAGAAGAATATTTGAGAGATTTGTTTAAAGAAATATAGAGAAATCTGCTCTTCCTTTAGGCGCTGATCATGGGGACTATAAAGGAGTCAAAATTAATTAATACCCACTAGACGTATTTATAAAATAAAGCTAAAAGAGAGGGGTTATACTGAAAGCCCATCTTTTATTTTGTCAGGGAATGGGCAGGGATGGAAGAAAGGATCATATGCAGCACCTGACTGCTACAGAATGTGGAATCACAGCACTCATCTATAATTTACAAGTTACTGCAACAGTTCATATACAGCTACTTCACATAGTTTTCACCCCAGCAGCCAGAGTAACGCTGACAGAAGGTTTTCTCACAAAGTGACGATGGTCATTAGCTATTTCTCTGGAAATTCTTAAAAGAAATAAAAATATATAGAAATATGCAACCCTACAGATTTTTGTGAGCAGGGCTGACTGACAGAATGACTTTGAGACCACTGAATTCTTGGAAAGTTGTATGTGGTGTTGGTGGGGAAAACAAAGAACCTGTTCAGATAGAAAAAGGGAGAAATTATGAAGCAAGGTACAAACCCAGATGTTTATCTATACACAAACCCAATACAAATGGAATAAACCATCATTTAATCTAAGTTGATTTGCTTTTGAAAGAAAATTCTGCAGATAATTTCTTCAGGGAAACATGAACAAAATAACTGTTTATTCAAATGGTGGCTTCTTTACTTGACAGCAGTTGTTGAGTGTGAGGAACCAGCAGACCCCACCATGCTCAGTCACCCAGTGCTGGTTGCACATTAGGAACACAATAAACAGTGAGGAGAGTGTTTAATGCCTTTCCTCGTAAATGGAAAAACATAGATTTTCTCTAACAAATACCTTGGGAAAAGAAGCTTCGTGTTGTCAAATATTGAGTAACTTAATCAATATGCAGCACTAAAGAAAGCTGAAGCACTCTAAAATACCATTACCTCAGCAGGTATGAAGAGCAAGATTTCAGCCTTTCAGGTTTTTCAGGGGGGAAATGCAGCAGGATTAATTTTTCGTTTCATGAAAAGGACTGTCACAATAATAACTGGCCTCAGCAGAAGCTCTTATGTGCATAACAGAGAAAATCATGAAGAATACACACTTAAATATCTAAAATCTGTCTTGGAAAGTCTTCCCTTTCTCAGCTTACAGAAAACAACATCCCTGTATTTCTGTATAGAAAAAAATACGCCTCAATATTTCAATGGTGTAGGAATGCTTAGAAAAACTGTAAATACACTATAAATACTGAGAAAAAATAATATTATTTGTTTATGATACTTTTCTAGCTTGAGATTTGCATTTAATGTCACTTAGAAAATGCAGAGGGAAGTGGAGATGTCAGTTTTCACAGTTTTCTAGTTTTAAATACACATACAATGATACAAATGTATTTTCTCCAGTTTCTCCACCATAAATTCAGTATATTCCCATTTCTTAGACCAAACTCCAAGTATTTCCATGACAGGTACTTTGGTGACTTTGGTGAATCTTCTCTTCAGTTCTGCTTTTAGAATGTTTCTATTTTGGAAAAAAAAAAAAAAAAAAAAAAAAAAAAAGTATATATATGTATACACACACTTTCTGGATCAAGGATCTTTCTCTCAGTAAGTGAGCTGTTGTCAAGAAGTAGCAATCAAGCAATCAAGTAAATAGCAAGGCAAAATCTTTGCCTGCTGTCAAAATTCTCAGCTTCAGGACACACTAAGTACATAAGGGAGGTGAAGAGAAGGCTGAGATCATTTACATCTTCCCAGTTATCAAAGAGATAAGTTCACTGGAGCACAGGAACTCTAAGGAAGAACATACCCAGTTGTCATGGGATTTCCAATAAAATTCAGACAGTCCACCACAGCCTTTTCCTTGGCATGACTGAGCTCTGCTATTTCACTGGTGCTTTTGCAGGTTATTGAACAAGCATCTCTCCTGCCCTTGTACAGCCCTGGATTCTGTTATTAAATGGCATCACAGCTTGGCTTTGGTTTGGATTTTGGGGCTTCTCCAAGATTCTGCATAGGAAGAAGGCTTCAAAGCCTGCTTTGCTTCCTGCTGATCCACAGGGTCAAGCACTGGTGAGTGCTTTGGGCCAGGACTCAGGGGGAAGAGCAGCACACACAAGGTCAGAATTGACAAAATCCTGGAGAACCAGCAAATTATTCAACAGCAGAAGTGACTCTAAAGACAAGAGGAAGGAACAGGGATGTCTCTGACTTGCCCAATGAGCCACTTCCCAAACCACTGCTGCTGCACCTACTTGGAACGTGCAGCACCTCTGCACAGTCCTAAATCAGCATTGTTCTAAACCAACATCTTAAACCTCCACAGAGTCATAAAACACGGCATAAAACATGGTGCTACAGCTCGAGCTGACCTGGAAGCTGATTTGTTCCAGGCTTCTCAGGTGCCTGGTGCAGCCAGGGACTGCCAGCTCTTTGTCAACTGCTGTCCGTGGGGGATTTTCCAAACCAATTGCAAGTTAGCCGGGAGGCCACTGCACCTGCCCTCCAACCAAATCATTTTCTGGTGAAAATTAAGATCCGAATCGCTGGAGACTGCCAAATGGAAGGTACAGCTCCCCACACATCATTTTTCAAAGGCAGAAAACAAGCCAAATGCAAACTGAGGTTAATGCAATATATACAAGAAGGAGAAATAAGATTAAATGTGATGTATGTGCCAAGAGGCCTTCTGCAGGCAAGGGAAGAAAGAGAATACGGTTAACATCTTTGATTTTTCTCCTCCCCATCCCCAAGAGCTGAGAGGAGTCTTCATAGCATCAAGGTCAATTCTAATCGTATTTCCTTATGCCTCACAGTTATTTCATTACCTTCATTCCCATTTTTTAAACTTCACAGCAAAAATATTTTTTCCAGAAATTTCTCCAATCCAGGATCAGTTAGATATCATAGCAGCCTATTTTAAATAATTAACAAGCATGAGATGTACAAAGAAACCTCTTTAAACAATAGCCATCTGCAACAAATTCTGTAAGAAAATGCACCCTTTTCTTCTTCTGAATGATTGCTGCCTCTCATGAAAACATTAGCGTTTTGCACACACAAAAAATGATGTAATTAGCAAGAACTTTCTCTGTTTCTGTTCTCATTATTGCTGATTACCAAAAATTATCAGGCAAATAATGGCTGCTTTCTCTTCTTGTGATCAATTTGTTCACCCTCCATCTGATTTCTCTGGCAATGAACTCGAATGTAGCCTCTTGTGTCTGTGGCACTTTGCAAGAGGGAGAAAATGGGGGGAGGGAGAGTGAGAGAAATTAAACAGCAATTATGTGTAAAGTGTCAGAAAGTATTTAAATCATCCGTGCCAAATCAGAATTTTACTTCAAGCCCTGCAATTTTTAAAAAAAATTTTGTTAAAATCATAGGTCCTAGAATCTGATTAATCCAGACTTCATTTATTAATTATAAAAATAAATAAAACAGCTTCTCACATAGCAAAAAACATGTTCTCAATGGAAGTTTGAAATTACTAAAATGCTTAAAAGCTCCAAATAAAGTCACCCCCCAAAAAAATCATAAAAGAGAGACCTCAAATCTCATAATTTCAAAGGCACTCATGATTTTGGGGTGATAACATCCATTTTTCAATAGTAGGGCAAGACTGTTACCATGGCAGCTGGCAAGAGATGGGGATTGCTTCCACTTGAATACCAAAGCACAGCCAAGTTTTCAGCAGTTGCAGAAAAAGCTATCTGGGAACAGTGTGGGAAAAAAAACCTTACAAAACCACCCAAAAACCTGTGCTGAGTTCTACATTACCAGAGCTATTGCTATTACTATGCAACTCCCCGCTTTAAATCTATTTGGCACAAACCCATGCAAGCTGCAGACAATCTTTGGGCTGCACAGACACCCCACTATTTTTCAGGAGAAGTAGGAAAGATTTCTCTCACTTGAAGCATTTAATACCCTGAAGTTGAGGGTAGAGCTGAGCAGGCTGATCTTCTGCCTGGGAGGACACCCCCAGCCCCCTCCAGGGAGCTCTTCCCTGAAGGCATAACTGCAGTTCCCATACTTAAGGCCAGGCAAAATGATTTGCTTTTCAAAATGGTGAAAAAAAAATACTATTCTCAGCCTGAGACTTTGCATTTTAAGCTTTAGCCTGGAGCAAATTATTAAGGCAGAATTACTGTCTAAATCCTTGGAAATAGGGGTTTATAGTGAAAATACTGACAGATCCATAACTATAGCCATGCAAATACAGCAGATAAAAATATGTATAAATGATAATGTAATTTAATGGCTTAAAGAATTTTTACTGGGGAGGAAAGGAACGTCTGCTTTATTTTGACAGTGTAAAATGTCAGAGCAGAATCCAAGGATGTAGCAGAGTCATACTCTATACTTCTTGGAGATTATTTGACAAGAACAATTTCAGTGTTCTATTTAACGCACTTACGACAAATTTAAGTGATGAATTGATGCCTGAGAGACAGTGTGGCTGGAATTAGGAGAACAAATTTTCTTGTTATGCGAGCAGCTACAGGCCAGCTCAGTGCTGAAAGGCATACTGAAAGTTAGGTAAAGGAAATCTGAAAAGAATATTCTGTCAGTGGAAGTGAAAGTGGAAAGCTATATATTTATTAAACCGTAATGTCACCAGGTTAGACTTTGAAGTAGCTGAGAGGCACTGACTCCTCAAAGTCTGTGGATACAAGAACAGGATCAAAGTCTTTTTGGAAAAGTCGGTTTGCTAAGAAAAGCAAACATTACTGTACAACTCTAGATGTCACTTCTAGTCAAATATCATATTATTTCATTGATCTCCTCTAATATGGAGTAAAATTGAGCAAACTGCTCTATAAAAATGAACCTTCATTTAATAACAGTGGAATGAAGTCTGGCATCATTCTAGAGGTCTCATTTTTTGTATCGTTTTCCATGCTCAGTAAATAGTTATAGCCACACTGAAATCTGCAGTTACTGGAGGTCAAATTCCACCAATGTCCCAGACACAGCAGTTCAGGGGAAGAAACACACCCATAAAGAATATTGAACTGAATATTTTTAAAGCATAATGGCAGTGAAAAGCAGGGGTTATAAAGTGCTGCCCAATCTACATCCTCAAAACAGCCACATTTGCAGGTTTTTGGAAAGAAAGTTTGGCCACCTGGTGAAGGAACAGATCAGGGGACCTGGACCCTATTATTAAATCTCTCCATATGTAGCCTTAGCTTAATATTTTACAGGTTTTTTGTCCATCTGTAGAAGAGAAACTATCCTTCCCTCACAGTGTTTGGAGAAATATGGACATGCCTGTGCAAGAGATCTCCCGCTCTGCTCAGGTGCCCCTACGCAGAGGATCTGCAGGCATGGATATTTAGGTGCTGACATCCTTAAAAACACTGCTTGTGTAAAATTGGGGTAGGAATTCGAGGTGAATACAGCAGAAGCTGCTGCTGTCACTGCTTCTTCTAAGCTTTATACATAAGTGATGGGAGAAGAGAGGACGAAACATTGAATATGTTTGCAAATATCGCCAATGCAGATGATGTACATTTTTTTCTACAGTTTTTGTATTTAGAGTTCATTGCAGATGGAGAGTTATGCCAGATACGAGGACTTAGCAAATGCAATATGAAGAGTAGCCTCTCTTAATTCTGAAGGAAAGTAAACACTCAATAACTCAGGTATGATCCCCACAAAATCCTGTTGTGGAGTCCATGGAGTCACCTGTACGTGCTTGTGGACTTCATAAATCTTCTAAACCAGACTATGCTTAAACTATTTCTTGATTTCTCCCTACTCTCATCCCTTTTTCTCCTACTGGCTCTTCCCACTAACATTTAGCTTCACCCACTGACATGATAGTCAATATTTATACCGTTTGGAAAGAAAAGAAAACATGTCTGGCAACTTAAAAGTCAAACCAAAAATTCTCCCAAATCATATAAATACTTATGGACCTGAAATCAATAATTAAAGCAAGAAAAATCTACCATTACGATTTTTTGTAGTTCCCATATTACTCTACTTTATCCAAAGCCACGCACTAAGTGATCAAATTAATCGGAGGCATTTAGAGCAGGGACCATGTGGCAGCTTACAAAGCATTGGTTGTTCACAATAATTCGGACATGGCAAGTAGCCAGAGGACTGCTCACAAACATATGGTTATTTATTTCCACTAAACAGCCACTAATACAGCCTGTTTGCTACATTACTTGATAAATATAACAAGCTTCAAAAACAAAAAGGACCACAAGTGCACAAAGCAATTAATGAAAACAGCCCAAAACATCATGTAGAACCACCAGCATCCTGAATCCCTGTGTGATTTTCTAAATTCTTTTTCACTGTCACTCAAGAGATCCCCAAAGACTGGCTCAAACTTAATGTACTGTAGCATGTTTGACTCCTTTGTTTAATCACATCTGAAATGGCACCTTCTGGAGTGACACCTCAGCTGAAAGAGTTTAACTGTTGTTCTGAAAACAGCATTGATCCATGTTTTGCTTTCAAGGCTGGAAGAGGTGTCTGTCTGTGTAAAGAAAAGGTGAGGAAGTGAAGTCCATGTAAGTGGTGACAACAATGGGCTGAATTTATTGTGGTGAGAAAGAAATTCACTTTAAAATGTATTTCATCATTTCAAGTCATCCCATGAATTTAGATTCTTTGCTCCTTGCCAGGTGCCACAAAACAAATCCTTAGTTGCCCATGAAATGTTTGAAGCCAAACAAAATATTCAATTTTGAATGAAAATAATACCAGCAGAAAATATTAAACAGAAAACCATGTATGGTTCTTCCCCATTATCCAGATCACACCACCTCTGTTCACAGTCCCCAAAGCAATCCAGCAACTGCTGCTTCCCAGAGTCAGCCAGGGTTTTGAGGTGGATCCATCGAGACCTTTTCCTCACTGTTAGCAAACCAAAGCTTGTTTATTTTCAGGATGCAAACTGGGCTGATTACCCTTCTGGAACAGAGAACTAGAAAATGAACCAGAAGAGATATATAAAGCTATGTAAAGCAGCAATTTCCCTCCCAGCCATGTTCTCAGGGGGAATTTCTCACTTCAAGACCTGGTCCCATGGAGTCTCTGGGACACTTCTCCTTCCATCCCCATGAACGCTGGAGCTGTAACTTCCCTTCCCTTCCCTTCCCGCACCTCCATTGGCTGGAGCCACCCATCATCTACAACTCCCTGATTACCTGCTGCTTCCAAAATGCCCTACCTGATCCAGGTACAGCTTTCCCAAAGGAGGGTAACACATGTGCTGAGGGAAAACAGAACAGGCGCTTTTTGCCACCTAGCCCCACAATTTTGTAGGCAAACCCCAAGAAATTCAACCCATTTTATGGCTCAGTTTTCCTAAAACAGCTCTGCAATGAAAGATGGGACCCACCCCTCTGCTGGGAAGCTTCTGGACCACCAGAGCAAGTTGTCCTTTTTTTTAAACAAACAAATCTTAGGTGAGAGGAGCAGTTGTTGAATTGTGGTCTTAAATCAGAGTGATTCCCTCTGCCAGGATCTCACTGGGGATCATCAATAGCTCATCTGAGAGCGCTGCTGTACAAATCATCCTCATCCCAGGATCTGTTGTATGCTAATGAAGAACTCTGACTTCCCTGCTCAGTTAGGCAAGATTGAGTGACAGGATTTACGGGCAGAAAATGCAGCCAGAGGGTTCAGATTCTGAGGCTGCCAGAAGGTTGCAACAGCCACAGACTAATGCTTGAATTTGGCACTCAGGGAGGATAAATGTTTAAGGATAAACACAGGGAATAGGTTACAGAATATTTTCTCTGTATCTAGAATAACTCTATGACCTACAATGTCACAGCCATTTACTTCTTCAGTCTTTTACAATATACTAATAGCTGCTGAAAAATAATGGCCAAATACTTTCTAATAGGAACAGATATTTTTCTGTAAGAAAACTGAAAAATAAATAATGATAAATTGGTAAGAAAAGTATTATTTTACCCTCTTCTAATGGAAAATAACTGAATGTCATTTAAATAGTATTTGATGAAGTATCCTGTTCTTGACTGAATGTAGAGAATGTAGAGCTTCCTCATAAATTGATCTGTTTCCTGGGGTTTAAACTCCACCAGAAATTTTACTGGGTAAGAGAACTGACAAAGCCTTATCCATGGTAGCAGAAATAATACTGCTAATTATACCAGAGAATAAGCTGTCATTTGAGAACTTGCATATACAGAAGGCTCATTAATAGTGATTTCTAACTTTCTTTACCAGCATTCTCTTAACAAGTGCCGTGTCCTTTGGAAATGAGGAAACAAAGACAAAAGAAGGGAGACACAGGATGTCCCATTTTCTGCCCTGAGCAAGGAACAAGACAACTTTGGCAGCAGCAGATAAATCTTCAGGTTCCCACCCTGAGGGATGTTATTACCCAGCTGGGGAAATACGTGGGCAACATCTGTGAGGATTGGACAGTGGACATGAGCCAAACCTTCACAAAAGCATGAGACATCCTGGAGAAGGAGAAGAAGGGAAAAAAGAGAGAAACTTGGGATGCCAAAGTGCCAATAATGTTTGTAAACTAACGCCAGTGTAGCACACAGTAGGACTGCAGACAGAATTCAAAGCACAGCCAGAACAGTCAGTGACCTTCCTAAATTATTCATAATGTGTCATCTGTTTGCAGCCTGAGCACTTACTCGAAACTCACAATCAAGATTTGAATCCCACTTCTGGTTTTGGATAAACAAAACCGATTTTTCCGTGACCCACTGAGCTTAATTTGAATCTTTCTATGGAACTTGCCTAATTAACCCATTGGGTATTTTCCTGCTCTCTCTTTAAACCACTATTGACGTTTGTTTTAGTGCATCCACACATGGGACCACCCATCACGCTCTTCTTCGCTTGTAGAACATGCCAGATTTAAGCTCCAGTGAAATAAACCAAATAATTCTCATTTCAACAAAACATTTTTAATTCTTGGAAAGGATGTACCTCAAGCTGACCTCTGAAATCCCAACAACTCAATTTATTATGTCAAAGCAATAGAAAAGGAGATGGTAAAGATGAAAAGAAATCAGGACATGTAAAAGTAAAGATGTTCTGACCAGAGTTAAATAGCTTTGGGTACAAAGATCTGTACACCTAATATGAAAAGCAAGGTCAGCTCTAGGGTGTGCTTTACACAGCTCCTTTTGAAAGGTTCTGGTATCAAAGCCAGCATGGAAGCACTACTATGGATAATTTTCTGCACTTATATTCCTCCTTCCTTAAGTTCAGCTGGTTTTTGGTGACCTTGATGACCTTGGGAGGTGTCAGTCAGGGTGTGGGTGGTGGAAAGCAGGCTCAGGCTGATGGAACTCAGAAGACAACTTGTGCTGCTGCTGACTCCCCACCCTCTCTCCAAGACCTCCCAAACATCAGGACCTTCCTGCAAACCAAACCAGTAGTGACAGATCATTATGCAGTAGCACCCCTGGGTTTAGTCAGGACTCTCAATAATCCAACTTCTCCAGAAGGCCAAAGAACGTCTTTGTGACCAAAGCAATGTGACTCATCAGTGTTTCTGGGGCAGCACTGAGTTACAGCTCACTGCTTTCCACTTTCACTGAAGGCTGTCTGCCTTAAGATCCTGAGGTCCTTTTGTGCAGAACTTCTGAAGACAAAGATACTTTGTAAGGAAAGCCTCAGTAGCTGATTCTGATGACAAACTCCCCTAAATCTGAGGTGCACTATTTCCAGTAAGATAGCACACAAGTCCCACACTGCCTCCCTTCCCTTGGGCTCCAACAGTTTCCCCACAAACTTTAGCTATTCAAAAGTAATGAGTCTCCTTTCTCACCACCATGTGGTTTCACTTCCTTTCAATTCAGTATTACTGGAATATGTGAATGGAAAATATTGCAAATAACTTAAAGACTTTTTCCGCCTCTGAGATTTGTCAGTTTATACCTTTTTTCACTAATTATCAACTATTAGCATGTTCATGAATATATTTTACTGAGATACATATCTGACTTTCAAAACACAAGTGGTGCATCAAACATGTACAGCATTTCATCACACATCAAGTTACAAGACAATTTGATACCATTTCATTCTTTTATGCTACCTCCCAAATTCAGTCCAAGGTTTCTCTGCCTTAAAAGGCACAATTAGTTTAAATTTCTGGAAGTGAGCTTTTTTCCATTTTTCATATTTAAATTAAGTTCCCTTGAGATGGAAGAAAAGCAAGGAATTTTTATCAAGAGACTAATAATATAACCAGTGAAAAATCTGAGCATTTTTATATTGAATTTATAAATCATGCTAGCAGTAACCAAACTGTTTAAATAATACATAGAGTTTAACTATAACATGCTTATTGGCATAAGTAATTTTAGTGCTTTTTAATGTAACAAATCACTCAGAAAATATTCTCGGTTAATCATTAGCATACTCAAGTCTAGAGAGAGTTGTATATATTGTTCCCTTTATAATTTGGTAGGAATAGCTGAGTCATAAAACCTCACACTGTGTGCCACTTGATTTACAATTTCCTGAAGATGTTTAGGTACCCTGACAATGTATCAATTTATCTCTGTACTATAAGCCACACTCTGGAGATAGAATAGCTTGTAATTAAACTCGGGAGCAGGGACTAATTAAAATATACATGTCTGAGAGTGCATAGACATGTATTTGTGTTTATTATAGAAACAGTGAAAATACCCTCTAGCACAGATACGTGTGAGATGAGCCTCTTCCTCACCATCAGTATTTGTTATTCTGTTTATCACAGAAACAGAACACAAAAGTGGTGACTACACGAAATTACTGGGGGCAAGGGGGTTTAACTTTGGGGGGTGTAACTTTGGGCTGTGGATGAGTCAGGCAATGATGCTGGACAATTTCAGGGTCTCATTCTGCAGGTGATGGCTCATCCTGAGCATCGAGCCACCATTTGTCCACCCACCCCTTCCTAGGTCCTTAGGAAGCAGCATCTCTGCAATGTTCAGAGGGCTTGGAGCTTTTCTTTGTAGTGTCCCCTGTCCCCTCCTACAAAGGAGCCACCCAAGGGTTACACAGGGTCTGGGTAAGAGAGATTTCCTGAACAATGAGGTGGAATCCACTCAGAGCATTCCGTGTGAGGAAGGACCAGAGCTCAGAGAGTTCAACCCAGACACTCTCCATTGTGAGCCTCAGTTACGTGAGATGGCATTTTAATTAGAAGGGGTCAAAGCTGAGAAATTTGTGTCAAGCCCCAGATGTGAACTTTCCCAAATTACTATAGCAGTAAAAAGTTGAATTTCATGCTGTTTTCCAATCCCATCTCTCATTTTCATGTTGGAAATACTTATCTATTAGTATTACCATCAACATTCACCCGACTTCAAGGCATTTCCCCTAAAATTTCAGGCATACACTGTATTCTTCTTGCTGTTTCAGTGACAAATTCCCATTCAACTCATGCAGTCATTGTACTAGAAAAGCACAGATCTTTGAGAAAATGACAGTTTAGGGTGGGGTTTTTTTGCTTTCGTAATGTTGCTACTTTGTTGAGCACCAATCATTTCCCCACAGCATTATAAGACAAAAGAAATAACTCAAACCCCAGTGGATATATTGGAAACCTGAGGTTTATCAGGACCAAGGTGCCAGCTTCATGTGCAAGTTTGCAGCAGGGCAAATACCCTAATTCATCACATTGTGTGGTTTTTATGCTGCTGTATAAAATTAATTGGCTTACTCTGTTAGGGTTATCTTATGATGAGGTCCTGTAATTAAGAGATTTGAGATGAAATAGAGGGTATGAAAAAGCTGAAAACTGCCCACTAGCTTCAGTTTATTTTTTATGACCAAACTACTTAGATTATCAATTAGCTTGAAAAGACTATTTCTTTTTCAGATGTTTAAATATTAAAAAGGGCAGAGTCCACAAAAAAAAGAAATAGATTAAGGCTAAAACAAATGTCTTCCACATAAAAATGAAAAGGATTAGCACAGCCATTACAGAAATCACATCATTCATGTGTCACAATTGCTGGAGATTATTTAACTTCTGAACAATTGTCTTCACACATTTGAGTTTAGGAGAAAAGCAAGAGTAGCTCCATTAAGGTCTTTTCCTTAGAGAATTGTTTCCTCCTAAATAAAAATATCTACAGGGAAGCAGGTGGGAATTACAGGACATACTTGGAGAGCAGAGTGGTTGCACCTCACACAGGAGTATGCCAAGAAAGAGAACCACAGTTAGTGGTTCCCAAATTAGTTCAAGAATCCGTATTTCTTCAATATTTTAGTATTTCTAGTGCATGTATTTCAAATAAAGTGATGGGTCCCTAAAAAATTCCTTTATAATCTGCTGAAAGGGAAGTCTGGTGCTCTTTATAAAATGTCACGTGTAAGAAGGAACTCACTCAAGTACACAGACGTTTCACAGGAAATTCTGCCTGATTGATTTCAGGCTGATAATACCCCCAAACTAGGCTTTATTCTACACTCATCTGTAACTTTACTGCTCTCTGACATCTAGGGGTGCAAAATGACCATTTCTCTATACTGTGATAACCTTTCCACTGTGATTCTCTTCATCTGGTAGTGAAAAAACATAATGAATTTGCATTATAAGTTCTAGGGGACAGGAATACTTGTCTTGATTGTTTTTTAAAGCATTAGGGGCACACCAATGACTCACCAATAAATAACATTAAAACCTTAAGCTCACGCTCTGGTAACAGGAGGCAAAAGGGTGTTAGTGAAGTTGTTCCAACCCTTTCACCTCACCCAACTGAGACACCAATATTTTTATTGAAAAGCTATGTCATGCTTAAAAGACAAATCTTTCAGCTGTCATCTTTTCTCCTTGGCTAGAAAAACCTATTGTTACCAACTGTGAAGTTCCCCATCCTTCAAGTCACATCTACGGCTCCAGCAAGCCCAGTCACTTTGTCCAAGTTGCTCAGCTGTCGGGTCTTAATTTCGGAGTGATTGGAGGATACACTCAAAATTTCTCAGGGGACTCTCATGACCTTGTTATATTAACCCTTCAAATGGATATAAATTTTATTCCACAGGTCAGTAGACATGGGTTCTATTCTCAGTTCTGTGATTCTAGAAAAAATAGAAATAAAAACACTGAGGGCCATGGTTTTCCAAAATAGAGGCATTTAAGGAAGGCTTTAAATCACTGTGTGAGCTCCTGAAAAAAGTGACCAACAAACAGTCCCAGAATCTTCCTGCCATGAATGGGAATTGAAGGAGAATACAGGAGGCACATTCTGCAGGCAAAGTGGCCACACTGATCCATCCCTTGTCTGAATCCCTGTCCCCCTGAGGCGTGTGTGGGACAAGCCCTGCTGGATCCCAAGGTGTCCAGGGCTCTGGCAGCCTTTAGCTGCCTGATCTACTTTGGTTGGACTGGCAGCCGCATAAGGGGAAAACCACTCATTTTTACAGACAATACGTCAGGGTTTTTAATAAATATTTCTTTGCTTGCCTTTGGAACAGAAGTCACTTGGAGACTGTGTTCTGGAGAGATGAAGCATCCACAACAAGGCTTTCACAACACAGCTCTCTGAAGCCAATAGCCCAGCTAAATTCACATCATGAAATGAAATTCTAAGCCAGATTTTCAAAAGACTGTTTTGGTTTAACTCTACACCCACAGAATTCAACAATAAACCTCCCCAGTCTTAGGGGGCGTAGTTTTAGGTCAACACCATTCAATTTCTTTCTGCATACTTTCCAAAAACATGTACAAGTACTTCCCCCAAGCACACTCAGAGATTTTGTCTCCAGGAGCTGCATCTTAATATTGGGGCAAATTTCTGTTTAAGGGATAGGAAAGATACTCTAAAGCCTTTCCTCTTCTGCCTTGTCTGCAAGTACACACATCCTGGGGACAAAGGATTTATCACAAGCTAAAGAGGAACATTTTTGTGGGTGCCCTTTGACAAGAGGTACCAAGACTACACTGCACAGGGACAAAATAATACAATTGAGGCTATTGTATTCTTGCAAAGGAGAAGGTTAAAGAGGAGATTGAGTTTTGGTGGCTCAGCTCAGAAGAAGGATTAGCAAGGGAATGTTGTTGATATTCACTGAACAATATCTACAGTTGCTTTTTGTGCTGTATTAATTTTCAGCAACAGAACAGCAGCCAGGAGAAATTTTAAAGGAGAGCCCTAAATGGCTGATACCTCTATAAGATCCAAGTGATTGCCCACAAGAGATTACAGAGGTGCATTAAACATGTTAAAAAAAGATAAAGTCGTAATAATAGTATAAGTAGCCGAGGACAAACCCCCCCCCACACAGTGCAATTTCTTTTTAAAAAAGATGTTTTCTTGAGATTTCTCAACTTGAAAACACAAGCAGTGGGCACAGCCCAAATTACTACTGATTGTTAAAAATCATAGCCAAAAAATACCAGAAGGGAAATGTAGTAAGATGCTTAATAAGCTTAAGCAGAACACTTGTTTATGCATTTATCTCGCTTCAAGAAATTAGATTTCTAGAATATCTGCTATTGGCCATAAAGTATTTTGCCTCCTCTGTTTCAGAAATTTAATTTAGTCTCATTCTTAAATATTCAGCATGCATGATGGTTTATTTCCTAATCTACCATGAAAGAAACTCAGAAAATGTTTATATTCATCTATTCTTTTGTGGGGAAGGGAGGTAATCACAGCTTTGTCTCTAATGTGGTTTCATGCTTTCCTTATAGGCATTATTAGATTAACCCGATAACTCTCAAACAAATTTTGCCACCAGTGATGATCCAAAGACATTTTCAATTATAACCTTTCAGTATTATACATATCATGATTACCACTTAGCAGATGGAAGAACCGTGCAGTAAAAGCCTTCACTGAGGAAGTTTCTCATATTGATGTTGAACACATTTTCACCAAGATTGATTCAGAGCATAAATTTGTCTGTGTCCTTGGTCTTTGCTACTGTCATTAGATAAAAATGCCTTGTTTTGCTGCTATGTTTTTTGCTGTCAAGAAAACAATATTTAATTCTTTTGAAGTATAGGGATAATATCAAGCAGATTATGCCAAATTGACCTGGTTTTTTCCTAGCAAGACCAGGATCCAACTTTCATGTTTTGCCTCAGCAAAACAATCACTCTCAAACTGTCCTGTGGTTGTTTTTTGTGCCACTCCAAGTTCTTTGCAGTGTTAAATTAACTGAATGGGTCTTGTGAACAAAAGCAGTAGAACAAGTAGAATTTTCCTGACAGCATGTTGGCCTCCTTACTCGAGGAGTTTAAGAAATCTTGTGCTCAGGCTTTCTTTTTTCTCTCTTACCAGGCAGAGGCTGATACCACGACTGTTACTCAGTCTATTCCCACCTTTCTCCTTGAACGGCTGGAGCTGGGTGTTAGTAAGCAACTCTGCCTGATGGATTCTCATTAAGCTGCAGCTTTTGAGGAGGTTTCACTGCAGCTGCCATTTATCTCACATCTGAAAGGATCCACTTCCTGTAAGAGAGGTGGATTTTAAGCCTCCTTTTTCTGTCTCCAGCGCTTTCACTCGCTTTCTGAAAACTTGTAGCAGATGCTGTAAGTTGTTAGGAGCAGTCATCAAACAGAGAGATAGACTGGGGTCTGCACAGAGACTTAAAAACCCAGGGCTGGGTATGGGAAGGTGCAGGGAGATCTAAACCCTCTTTGGTGTCAGCAGAATTTTTGGACACTTGGTACATAATAGAATCTGGTTCCTAAGGCAGGTCAGACTGGAAACACAGTAATCTTCATCCTGGTGCAGCTGAAAACAAATACCTTGCCTGGCTTGTATAGCCTCAGCCTGTATTTTAGGCAAAATCCAGCAACTAAGGATTTTCTTCAGAACTATAAATCACAGGAAAAAAAAAAACCCAGCAAGGCAAGCCAGTGTTCCTTGTCTGGACCCCCGTGACATCCTGTAAGAAGTCAGAATCGATCCACAAAGCCCTCTTTTTTTTTTGCTTTTCACTTTATAACTCCCACAAGCAAGCAAGGAAAAAGAATGGGACAAAATTCAAGCAATAAATGGATGTTTGCATTTTAATTTACGGACAGAAAGCACAGTGCCAACAAGCCAACATCATCTGCAGTTATTTGACTTTTTTTGCAATACTCTTACAAAAGTTTAGCCAGTCCTCTGACTTTAAATGTTTGAGAAACACAGACTTCAACTGTTATTCCTGGAATTATGATGGTCTCAGAAAGAATTTAAACAATGTTTATGCAGTTAGCAGCTGTAGCTATCACCCTACTGCTCTCTCACAGCATGTCAAGGACAGCCTTCTTTGAAAGGTGGTCCTGGTATCTTGGGGTTTCCATGTTTTAAAGAGAGGTAGATCCCAAGAAGGCAGAAAAATCCTTTTCCCAGTAAAGCAAACATTAATTACAGTCATTATAAAGCTCCATGACCCAGGTGAAGCTGGAAATCATCTCTGGGATCAAGGCCACAAACTTGCAGAGGGTTATGCATATGCCTTATTTTATGAAATGATGCTATTTCCCTTTGGCTTCAAGGGAAATATTCACTGTATAAAATCACACAGATGTCTAAATCTGAGCTGGACAGATTCCCAAAAGCTGAACAAAGAAGCCAAGAAGATGGACCAATTACATAGCTGAGAATACACAACTCTAAAAGCCAGAAAGAGACAATTTTGTAAGAAAATACGGAAATAGTCTTTCATTCAGAATTTGAGAATGATCAGCATCTAACCATATAAATACTCTGCAGAATGATAGGTTTTTACCTTGTACACCTAAACTTGTTTGTCGCATTATTCAGAATTGATCAAAAAAATTTGCTGTGCCTTTTTGCTCCTTTTCCCAGTGTATCACCAGGGATAGATGGGATATGATAAAGAATAATTGCTTGCATATAAAATGCACAGTTTCAAATGCTGGTCTTTATTTTGGGGTACAAGTTATACCTCCATCTGCACATGAATTGCTGGTGCAAATATTAACATTTGAATGGAAAATGACCTGATTTATGAGCATCTGCCAGGTTACCAGCTCTGCAAGTGCTAAATCCATATCCTCCTTTCCAAGGGTAGGCAAATTTGCTGAAGCTGTATCTCAGCCAGGATAGAAACACGTTCCTTAAATATCTCTAACCATTGATGGTGAGGTGCAATTCCAAAATGCTAGAGATGGCTTATTCTGGAGTAGAAATAACAGAGGTTTGGTGCACAGGTAGATTAAAGCAGTATTTAGGGATTTGCATATCAGCAGATCAAGAAGTGTCTGAGGCCTGTACATGAGACAGACCTGTGATGATTTAGCTTGTGCTAGAAAAGCTTTATCAGGATACCAGAGAGTTGTCATAAATATTAAAAATTACCAAGTAGGGAACACAACCTGTATTCAAAGCTTTACTATTACAGGCAGATAGTATAAACTCTTCTATAAATCCATTTCTAATTAAACTTTCAAGGAAAAAAAAAAAATTACTAAGCCCATTTATCCAACCTTATTAAGATTATTTATATGTTTGTTTCAAATATTACATTAACAAATGTTGACAGTTTTCCAATTAATAAATTAAAGCCTGCCAATATAAACAAGCAAAGGGAAACAAAAGACAAGATTATGAGAAATCATTTCCATAGCTCCTGAGCACCTTTTAGAAGAGAATAAAGGCTATTATTGAACAGTCAATCTGTACTGACTCAGAGCAAGAAGAAAGGGATGAACATCTCTTTTCTATTGGTTTGATATCCCCAGTGTGTTTTGGGGCTTCTTTTCCTTTTTAGCAAACTATTTAACCTTGGCAGAACACACCAAGAACACAAAGGCTGAGACAGAGAAATATTTCACTGCACATAATTTAGGAAGGAATGATGATTGTTGCCAGTTTTCATCATTTCAGCTTTTTTGAGAGCCATCTGATACATGTTATTAATAGTCCTTAGGAAGAATATGTTCACCTCAGCCCAATGTAACCCCAAAATGAACAGTCCCCATCCTGCTCACACACAGACAGCTCTGAAATGTAAAACTCCATGGTTGAAGATACTTTATGCTGAACCATGCTCACTGAACTCCCAAGGGAAGCAGAGGGGAAATGTCCCTCATGCTGAAGCAGAAAGGCATTGCTTAAGCAGCCAAATACACAGGTAATGCTTTCATCTGATGGATTCATGTGCCCCTAAATAAATGGGAGAATCTTTCTCTGATGTAGGGCAGTGGCGAGTTCTCCTGAACCCCTGAAGTCTGACTGGCCCCTGAAGTGCTCCAAACAGAGCCAGCAAGGAGCTGTGCTGGGGAAGGCTTGGCAATGATAGAATTCAACACAACACACAGCGGCACGGGGCGAGGCAGAGCCTCTAAGGAGGTGGTTGTGACATCCCACAGGGTAAAAGAGAACATACTCTTCATTCGGGTCCTGGCACCACAGAGACCAGGAATAGAAGAAACGTCTGTCAGTTGTCAATAACAAACTGAAAGCTGTCATGAACCAAGGTGCTGGGAAATACAACTGAATCATTCATTTAGGTAACCACACAATAAGTTTTGCTCCATAAATTTCTCATAGTATTTCTTATTAAATCAGAAATTCATGGAGAAACACAGAACTTTAGGATATTGGAAAGATTACTTATTTTAAATAAACACAAATGTGTATTAGAAATATAGAGATGCAGAAAGACCAAGGGATTTGCTAGAGACAGCAAAGAAGCCCAATTGCAAGAAGTGAACTTGAACTACTGTATGCAGGTACTTCACCCACAAACTTCATACTTTCTGTCTGTGATGTCAAACAGTTTAAAGTAAAAAAGGTCTCATAAGATCTTTTTAGCGTCAGTGAACATTGTAGAGGAAAAAAAGAGGGTATTATGTATATTCACGAGATTCTAAATGCATTTTTTTTCCTGCCTGAGGAGATCTGACACTTGATTAGGCTAAATCAGGTGATGCTGTCAGACAGACTTCACCCATACAGAGACAACAGTCATGTACTGTGACTGTGCCCCAGTTAAAAGTTTTCTAGTCTCAGGGGCGTTGAATTCCTGAGGTGAGTTGTGCTATTAATGAAAGAATCAGCAGATATTGCAGTTCAGAGCTTGTGACCTCCATGGAGGATTGGCTGTTCTCACAACCAAAGACCAAGAGATTTTATCTGCTGAATGCAAAGACGTTATCAAGTATCATTTATCAGAGCTGATATTATTTCATTCCAAACAGAAGTAACAGTGTGACTCCAAGGTTGGTATTTATTGTGCAGAGAACATGCAGCCATTACTGGGAGCCTTTCAAACCAGGCCTGGCAAATTACATACATTGGGAATTTTGGGTTGTTTCACTCCTGTTTGTTAAATCATTAAGAACTGGTTCTGATCTCCCAAAAACGTATTTTTAACTCAAAATGCTGGTATGCAATTTCTGATTTGTTTATGAGCTGCACCAAGCGCTCGATGTATTTCTCCAGAGATCCCGTGGGCTTGGGGCGGAAATCCGTCTTCCCTTCCACATGGACAAAGATGCCCAGCTGCTTCAGGTCCCATGAGTTGAAAGGGGGTGGGAGGAAGTCGGGGTAGTAATATTCAGATTCTTTAAATGCCGTTTCAAGGACGTGTTCCAAACAAACTGGGTCGATTTCTTCAGCTCTGAGGATGAGCTCTGGTGGTGTGCAGGGAGAGGGGGGAATGGGAATCCTTTCTGAGTCAGAGAGGTCACTGGCACCATCATACTCAGTCCCGGTTTTCTCCCATTCTGTAATCCGGGAAAAATCCCATCCGGGTTTTCCCCCATTCCGTACTCCGGGAAAAGTCCCGTCCGGGTTTCCCCCCAGCCTGGATCCCGGATGGAATTGACCGAAGGCGGAGAAAAATCCCGGTTTTTTCATGACTCCCCGTGTCCGGCAGGAGCCGGGGTGTGCTGAGCTGCACCCTCCACCCCACACTGCAACACTGGAGTTTTCTCCAAGAAAATTCAATGGTGCCATCCTGAGAGAAAACAAAACTCAGTAACAAACAGAGCAGCACCTCACTTTTAATGTAGCAAATATACGGTACCTCTGAATTACAAGATCACTTTCCCATGGAAATTCGAAGTTCTTAACTGGACAAATTTTGGAAAGCATGCACTAATTATATCTCAGATATTTTGCAGTACTTAATGTATAGATGGTCTCATTAGAGGAACATGTTCATTCTTGCTTAAATCTTTTCTCTGAGCAAGTACGTTAAGATACAGAAGACTGAAATCTTAATAAGGTAAATTCGTATATTTCCTCATATGAATAAGAAAAAAATGCAGATTTACCCTGACAACTGACAGCTATAAATTTCAAAAAATAATGACCTCTGTTAAATGAACTACAGCACTAATGAAAATAACACAACCTCCAAAACTCCCCAGTCATACAGAACTGCGCAGCTCTGACATGCCAAGGTGAGCTTTCTCCCCTCAAAATGCTGATGCAGTTCTCTGCTGACCCTCGAAAACTCTGCCATAGACAGGCAGATTATTTCATTGCTCTGAACTGACTCCTGAAAACATCATTTTTTCTCTGTCAGTTTGGTTCTTGACTTCTCTGCTGAGGTTATCAACTCAGTGTGCAAATATTCAGTGATTTTCTGGTGCATGCACCTATTACCTCCCCAACTTCTAACAACCTCCAGGCCACCAACAGCCACGAAGAGCATCCAGTCAAAAAAAAGTAAATATTTTGTAATCTGATCCATAACAACCAATCCAAGCATGAAATAATTCTCCAGATGTAGTTAGAACTGTATAAAGCACAAGATGAAAATATTCTCATGTGGTACCTCACATGTTTGACCTGAATCTCATTAAACAGGAGCAGGTACAGCCACGGAGCATCACAGGGAACCAAGGGGCTAAGGCAGCTCTCACAGCACCTAATGATGTAAGAGAAGGTATCAAAGCAGCCTGGACACCCCCAGAATAGATCTGCTCCCATCCTGATACCACCAACTTATTAGAGATTTTTGGCAGCCTCACTCAGTTACATCAACAGATCTCACTGAGTCTAACTTGATTTGTTATTGATTTCCTAGAGGGTGTATTTGAAGCAGCAATTTTAGTGATCTTTGGACTGGAAATACAGGGCAAAGAGAAAGCTTTGCTTATAAAGAGGGACTCGAGTGTGTCATACTTCAATAAACTGAATTCAGGGGATTTTTCCAACAGAAAATCTGCAGTTTTGGGGGAAAATGCAAATAATTTCAGACACGTTATCTGCTTTACTAGAAACCTGAACTACTTCAAATTCCAACACCTGACTGTTAGCAGATCTGAAAATAGGTATCTTATCTTAAACCTGGCATATTTGTGACAGCTGTCATATATTTGCTGACATATCAGAGATTGAACTGTGGAGCTGCTGAAGCAAAAAAATGAAGCTGGTAGAGGCTGAGCTAATAATCCCCAGATTGAGCTGCAAGCAGGTTCTTTCCAGGTAAGCCATAAAGCAAAGTATGTGCTCAGCTGTTCACATCAGACCTGGCATTGTGACATCTACAGGGGAGGGAAACTGTGAGCATCCAACCTGAATGGAAAATTTATGCACTCACACTCGTGGAGCATCACGAGGTGTTACTAACAGAGGTGGATGCTGCATAAACTGTGGCTCGGGATTAAACAGTCTTTCAATCTGACTCCAGAAGAACATCAAGCATGGAGTCAACAAAATTTCACATGGTTACACGTGAAACATGGTTACAAAAAGCTCATGGTTACTGCAGAAGCTGCCACTGGATGAGAGACAAAAGAGATATGAGAAAAAGGGTCCTTTACCACATCAAAAGATAGATCTGCCATTTTCAAGGCTTCACCCAGAGTCTTACACACATATAAGCCCGTAATATTTATTTTGGCTGTAAACAAATTGTATTTTTATATTAATGGGAAATGCCTTTTCTCTATAAGGACCTTATATATATATATACACATATATATATACATATATATACATATATATATATATAACTTATATATATATATATATATATAACTTCCCTATAATGAAGTACAGACTTCTACTGTGACCTCCATAAAATCGTCTGAAATCCAGGTTTTTCCCTAAGAAAAGCCTACACACAGATTCTCATACCACAGTTTACTCTTTGTTATTAGATTGCTTATACACGCCATTATTTTTTGTAGAGTAGAATCAACATTTTTGATCATTAAACCTAAAGTAAATGTGTGGCAGTATCAAATGTGATGGTTTTAGATATGTGAGGTTATATATAGATAAAGATGGAGGGGTTGGGTTGCCTTTTTTAAAATTATATCTACTCTGGGAGCCTCTAACTTCATACCACCATGAGGATTTCAGATGGCAATTATTCTAAGTATTCTAATCATCAAACCACACACATTGGATGTATTTTGGAATCACCTGAAAACAGAAAGAGCAGCCTAGAACAGCTGTGTAAAGCAATAAACGAGTCATCTTTGCACACTTTTCCTCACTCCTCTCAATCCATTTTCTCCTGGCAGCTCCAGCAGTCACTGCCAAGAGAAGATGTAGGAGACACAACACATTTGTCCTTGTAAGCCTTTGTCAGCCCATTTCTAATGTGATAACCTATTTTGTTTGATTAAAATGCATGAAAGTAGCTTTTAAAGCACATCCTACTATGGACTTTAATCCTTCCTGACCAGAAGGGGGGATAGTGAAAATTTTTGTTGCTGTTTACTTACACCAACGCTCAAAATAATAGCAGTGTTTACATTTGGCTGGGATAAAAATTTCTCCTATTACTTGGCAAGGTTTTGATTTTTTTTCAAGTTTTGAAGTTTTATGGAAGTTTCAAAACTAAGCACTGCAAATCACATTGATTAATACACTGAGCTCTGGAGGAAAACTGCCATGGCTAAGAGGAAATGCATATATTTATATAAACAACACCAAAAAATTGTCAATAAATATTTTCTAGAGTTTATTTACTCAATTGTCTGATATGCCATGATTTCAGAGGCAAGTTTTCCTAGTTATATCAATATAAAAAATGGAAATAGAAAGTCAAGGCCACAGATCCTTTCCAGACACTGACCAAAGAATATACTATAACCAAAAAAAAAATATATAAATTGGTACAGAGCTTTGCTTATTTCTTGTTACTTTAATGAAAGCTCCATTATCCTACAATGCCTTACTTGTGATCTAGCTCTAGAGAGTTGAAAAGGTCTTAATTTTTTATCCCTGAAATCCCACCACAAACTATTCCAGGATTTTCTGTTGGTGTATCTTCTCATTTCTAGGCAAACACATTTGCACTGAGTTGATATAACAGTTAATAAAACAGTTCATGGTAACTACACATATTCTATTATTATAATTGCTCTGAACAAAGATCTTCAGCAATATTGTTATTTTTTAGAATGGCGGACAACATTTAATTAGGGAAGTAATTTCATTTTCTACAGTATTTAGGAGCTGAGGAATTTAGCCATCCACTTTTTCTGACATTCATGTAAAGACCTCTCTTAAAGTACAAAGAAAATCTGTTTACACCTCCTTTCTCAGTATTCTATGAACAAATTAGACCACCATTTTCTTTAGGCAAGTACTTTGAGATTTCTGCAAGGCTGGAATTCTTTGTAGCTAAATGTGGATTTCACTGTTTCCTTCTGAGGACTTGCACTTTGGATCAGTTGCTCAGCTTTAACAGTTGTAAACCATTGGCTGCAGTGTATTTACTCTTGGTTTGCAGATGTGTAACTAAGATGGAAAATAAAAAATGAAACTAAAAAAACTAGTGGGAAAACAGCTTTATTTTCTTCTTTATTAAACTGACTTTTAACGACTGAAATTCATTCAAAGCTGCTTCCCTCTTCCCAGAAAGCTCGAGTTTTAGGAATTTACAGCTTAGAGAAAAACAAATTAGCTCAGAATTATAGCTGAAAAATCCCATTGTGGCATGTGATGTCAGGCTGCATCAGTCTTGCTTTATTCTATGATACAACTCACCAGGAGTGACACAATCCAAAGTGACTTTGCACAAGACAACATGTCAGCTAAAAAAAACTGAAACAAACTACTTTTATCAACATTATAGCTTAGACAAGTCCACTTTTAAGAATGACAATTTACTACTTTCAAAATGGAAGGTAAAAAAAGGAAAGAGATAAAAGAATATGGCTAAAATGTTTATAAACCATACAAGAACAATATGTACACTAGAGACTCCAGGGATTTTATTAATTTTCTGTGTCATCTACACATTCTAGGGCAAACCTCACACATTTCTGTCATCTGCCCAGCACGTTTGTGCACACAAAGCCAATGAAAATCTAATTCAGTAGAAACACAAGCAATCATTGCCAACACACACGTGCACCCCCCACTTCCTAAACTGATCAGAAGCTGTTCCTCCAGAAAAGGCTGAGATCAAGGATCACCTCCAGTCATTCCCCTGTTAATGAGGTTCCTACATACACAAAGGCTATTTTGGAATATCCACAATGGAGTTTGCTCTGGTTTCTCTTGCTGTTCCAGGGCTTCTTGCCCACTGATCTTTGAAACAGGAAGCTCACTTTCCTCTTATCTCTTTGGGATGCTGCCTGTACTTTTATTAAGGTATCAGGTGTGATGCAGAGACTGGAATGGGGTTCACAGGACGGCTGTTCGGTCAAAACAGCAAGTCACGTTACCTAGTTAAAAAGTTAATTGATGTATTATAACACTTCCCAAATATTTCTGTTCTTTTTTTCTTTTCTCTTCACGCGAACAGTTCCTTTGTGTCCTCCCTGCACCTAAACCCACAATTTCTCCAATTATAAAACTCAACTGAAGCCAAATTCAAAGTGTGTATTAGCACAGGCTGTGATTCCATGGCAGGGAGGTGCAATGGGCATCGGGTCAAATGTTGAGATGAATTGAGCTTGACATCTTTCAGGGACATTCTTGCACATCTGAATTGCAGAATGTGCTCTGTGCCAGCCTAATTCAATTGATAACAGAGGCTTCACACTGACCACGACACATTGCCCACGTACAAGCGTTTAAGCACAATGGGATTTTCTTCTTAGAATGTTTCTGGAAACATAATGACTTAGAGATTATATTAAGAGCATAATACAATACAAGGCTAAAATCTAAGCGTTATCTTTAGCTTTCTTGGGAAAAGAGCAATTTTTATGTGTTTTAGCAGGTCTTTCAGAATCATTTTTAAACCAGTAAAGTTATCTCCACACTAAATATATTCAGTAAGAGGCAGAATCTGTCAGATATTTAGATACCTACTCTATATGGGGAAATGCAGGAAACAACTGAATTCTCTACAATCTACATGAACTCAGTGGAAAATGTCCCACATGGTGCCTAGAAATACTACTTGCTATTAAGACCTCAAATGCCAGCTATAATCTAGACATCTGTAATCAGCCAATCAATATTTACTTTTCATAATAAAATAAGAAACCATTTTCTACATACCATCCAAAAAAAAAGCAAGCATTTAACCGTACAGACTCGTATGCCTTTTAAATTGCTGTCCCTATCTTTACTCCCACTTATAAATCAAAAACTAGAAAAGGTACCAATATGTTATGCATTGCACCGTAAAAATTTAAAATCAGATTAGAAAACATGGTTGCCATGGTACCTGAGAGCTACAGTTTCATGCAAAGCAATTTAACAGATGCAGAAGAATTGAACCTTACAGCAGGCATGGTATCATTTTTAGATAAACTTAAGAAGAAGCTGTAAGGATATTTCCAGATGGCTGGATGGCTTCTTGTTCTGCATTTCAGGAAGCTGCATCTCTGTGTTTGCAACTGCTTCAAACCCTCTCAAAGGGCTGAAATGTTCCAAGGATGAAAACTGGATGTTACTCGAGTCAATGGGGGTTTTGCCACTGACTTCAAAGAAGACAAGGTTTCCCCTTGGCTCTTTGAAGAAGGATGACAAAAAGAAGCATTTAGGGAGAACATTGACCTCGAGCCAACCAGGTCAGGCTAGCCCACACTATGGCCCTGCTCCCTCACTCACAGGAAATATTCCTGCAGCCTATTTTTACAAAAGCTGCTTCTCTGGATACCCTGTATTAAGTTTAAGGGGAAAAGGTTCACAGATTAATGAGAATAATTTCTATTTCACAGTATGATTTGCAGGTGTTGTACATATTCTTTCCTTTGTCCAGGGGCACTATTAAGGAGAGAGAACAAAGAAAGAAACATCGGGAATACTCTGGCACATAAAAGGCAGAAATAATAGGGACTAAAAAATACCTACTTTTCTATGCAAAAGACTTTTTTTTCCCCCAAAAAAAGGAAAAGTCACCTTTTTGCATTGTTCTTACAGGAACATTGCACTGGAGGGCTCCTTCTCCTGACATCATTGAAATTTGATTCACAGAGACATCTAAGTTGCCCAAGAAAAATCTACTTCTTTGACAACCAAGAACCACCTCGACAGACTATTAAATTACTCATCAGGAGTCTGGGCTGGCCTTTCAAATTGTTAAACACCTACTATTTTCTGTTCTGGCAGCAAATTGATGGTCAGGAGAGCAAGCTGGTCATTCTTCCAGATTTTTTTTTTTGACCTGGTCAAAAGCCCGTAAGTTCAATGCTTTTTAAAACTTAGTCATTTCAGCATGACTAAACATTAGAAAGGTTTAAAAAATCTGTTCCCAGCAGTTTGCTCCGTGTAATTTATACACCTCAGCCTGTGAGCTCGTTAATAGCAAGAGCTAAATCTGAAGATGAAAAGCTGCCTCCTGTTTTGCTGGGCCACCAAGAGGCAGTGCTCTGCCTCCCACTGCACTTCATTCCCCGATTTCTGGGCTCAGCCAGGAGGAGCAGATGTGGCAAACAGGCAGCTAGAAAAAAGGGAAATTGGCACCAGCTTCCTTCGGTGCTTTAGTGAGATTATTTACTCTAAGAGACACACTCCTAAAACCAACTTCAGATCACGTCAAGTACCATAGAGGGCTTTGTGCATTAAAAGAATTTGAGAGAAAAGCAAGCCAACAAACAGGGAATCTGCCCCAGACAAGTGCCTTGATTGCTGTTATTCTGCAGCCCAACAGGATTGCTGAGCAAGAGAAAAGATAAAGGAGCCCTTTGTAGGCACTTGCAATGACACAGCACACGTGTATGCACATCATGTACCACCTTTCACTGCTTTATCCTTTGCTGCTGGGGTTTAGTTTTGAAGGAATTATCTCACTTTGTAGCACAGAGGATTGCCAGTGGTTTCAGAAAGCCTTTTAGGTAGATATAACTCAGTTTAAAAATAGCATTTTAACAGAAAAGGAAAAAAAAGATACAAAATTCCCACTCCCTCAATGAATAATTTAATTTTACCAAGAAAAATGAGGTATTGTGTTCAGACAGCAGCACAATGTGCTGCAGTGAGTTGTAAATTGCTGAGGCAATATCCCAATGTCCTGATACCAGATTTGACGGGCCACACTCTTCCCTCCTCAGATGTTTCCCTGCCACTCTGTACAGCCAGATCCCACAGAGCCACCTTCTGCTCATCTCTTCCTTCCCCATCAGGGAGGTAGAAGGTGAGGAACAGGGACAGCCACCCACAGCCACCAGGCCCTGCAGCAGGTTGGGTTCATTAGAGCCCTGGCACGGAAAATCTCCTCATTGAAATTCCCCTTCCTGCACCTGGAATGTGCTCTCCTCAAGGAAGCTGCACTCACAGAGTGACAGTGCCTTGCCTGCTGTGTCTAGGCCTGATTAAGAGAACACACAAAAACTTCAGATTTTTAATTCATTTCCAGTCTGCCAGGAAAGAAGAGCGGCCATGCCACCCACTGCCTCTCCCTGCAGACTCAGAGAAGGGATGTGGGATGGGAATTCCTTGAGTGGCTGCTCTGGGACAGTCCTTCCCTCTCTGGCTGTTTTCCAGCACTTTTTCCCTCCTATCTTCAACCTGTTTGCTGTGTCTGTATTTTAAAGCCTCGGAAATTCTGAGGAAGCAGGAACTGAGGTCCCAGGCCTGTCCCTTCTTGGCAGTGCCTGGCTGGGAGGCTGCTCCAGCTCCTCTGCAGACCCAGAGCTGGTGGGACAGGGAGGAGGAGATGAGGCTGTGAGAGGTGTTTGCTGCAGTCCCATTTTCATCAGAGCTGGAAGGTCCAGGTTAGCTGAGGTTTTTAAGGCACTCTGAGATTTTTCCATCACCCACAGGAGGAAAAGAAAGGGTATAAAAGGCTGACTTATTTAGGACCTGAACTGGAGATGGAACATATGAAAACAGTTGAGATGCCTTGAGACAGTTTTTGAAGGGCCCACCTATTTTAGTATTTTATCTGTTATTTTTACAGTCCTTCATAACTCCTTTTTCTGGAAAATGAGGCAGTTTGGGATAATGGAACTGCAGCAATGTAAAAGAATTTTCTTTACTAACCTTCACTGTGCTGATTTTGACAGCACAAACTTCAGCTTGTGGCAGACAGGGAGAGCAAATGTGATGAGCCACCACCAAAGGAAGGCTGCTGTCTGCAGCCCGAGCATTCTCTTCATCCTAATGAATCTATCTCTCAAGCCTCTGCTGCTTATATAGACACAACAAGGCTCAGCCTTACATTTCTGGTTCTAATTAATTAGGTGAGAATACTGAAACACTTGATTTTTAGGGAAGGGCAACAAACATTTCAATCTTGACTCTTCCTTTCCTTGCTACCACTCAGCCTATTGAGAAAAATTATATAAGGTTCAGGCTATTTAATTCCATTTTGAAGAATGCATTCAACAGCACTTAAAAAGTGATACCATTAGCTATTCTTTTCCTCCAATATGTTTCATATTAACAATAAAGTATCATAGTGAAGAATGATTATTAAAATCTAAGCAATAGGGCTTTAGAATAAATGAACTGGCACACTTGACTAACCTTGAAACCTGCTTTATAGATTAAAAGTGCTTTTTTTGCCATGAACACTTCAGTTGCTTCACTTTCTTTATATTTTTCCGTATCTGAATTGTATTTCATTCTTTCCCCTCATACCCTTGCTTCTATTCAAACAAGGCAAGTCATTCTGAAAGCCCTGAATGTGCACCTGATCACTGAGTTTTCCTACTTTTAGGTCATCAACAATGGGCTCATGCTCACACCGAGGTTCTCAAAGTTCCATCAGTGAGCACACAAAGCCTATGCTCATGTAGAGATTGATCAAATTGATCAATCAGGGCATTTATGCAGGTAGCACATTTTATTACTCAGCTCCCATTTGAATACTGACCTCTATGTTTAAAACAGAATAATTTAAAGTATTTAAATTTAGGACCCATTGGTATAGAATATTGTGTTTGGCCATTACAGCATAGTGTGAATTGTGACAACAGTCTGTATTAAAAAACTTCTATCCCAACAAAAACTGCAGTTCTATTGGAAAAAAAAAAAAGAGAGAAACCCCTAAAAAACTAAGAAACAACTCATAACAAGATATTACCAAAAGCTTTTAGTTTACGGGGCACAGGAGAGAGACATTAAAATGAAGATAAAATGGATAGGGTAGCACAATTATAACACATTGATAAAAGAAAAGAAAGGGGGGAAGAAGTGTAACAGAACTGGAAATAAACTTGCACCTTTGTGGTTTGTGTACGCACACAGCTGAAAGGTAAGCAACAAAAATTGCATGAAGAAACATAAAAGGCTACTTGAAACAAGATAACAAGCAAAATCAATGTAAAGCCACTTCAAGTCCAAAAAGAAATGAAAAAGAATAAAATAGAAATCAATGGTATTTAAAAGGATTAAAAACAATAGCCCATCCATAAAGCACATTTCCCTTTTGGTTTTTAATTGACTTTAACATCTAGAGCAAACAGCACAGGCCACTGTGCTGCAGATGGCTGCACAGCAATTTGTTCCTGTAAGGAAAGCTTTCAAATTTGTTAATTTATCTCATTAGCAAAACAATCAGTTTTATTTGAGATGAGCACAAAATCCTTTGACATTCTGTACCTGTGTAGAATAGGCTGGTGTTGGGTGGGGAGAGCACAGATCTACAGTTCTCCGGCAGGGCTGATGTGTTCATTTGGGATAAGTGTTCTGTTACATGCAGGCAGGGAAAGGGCCAGCACCCCTTCCTGCACAAAGCTGAGACAGTCGTGTTTGCAGGCAAAGGGGCCTTGGGAATCTCGTCCTAACACACTCCTCACATCCACAAATGAGTGTACTCCAGCAAATACAATTGGCTTTCCTTACCAGGCAGAGGATGGCTAAAAGCAATAGATCCAGGTAGTCACAGATCTGACATTTCTTTCTATTTGTTGCTCTTCCCCTGCTCTGGCTCCTACTTCCCAGCTCTGATGTGTGCTGGTGTGTAAGAGGCATGCATGAGGTGCACGGACAAGAACCCTCCTCTGCTCCCTGTCTCCGATGGAGCAGGGGCACCCTTGGGTCAAGGAAAAGTCAGAGCTTTTGGCCATTACAAGAAGGTGTGGGATGACAATAGGTATTTTGACAAGAAAGGGGGAAAAGAAATCACAGGAGGAGGGGTCAAGGCTCATAGTAAAAAGCTACAGTTCTTCATGGATTCTTACCTCAGGGTATAAAACTATTCCCTCATGGTCAGAGACCCACATTTTATCATGAAATAAATTCCCCTTTCATTTTATGCCAAGCCCCAGCTTATTTACAAGTCCATGTAGGCAGCTGATTCCTGGCACTATGTGGCCAAACAATGACTAATTGTTACTGACTTCCCAGATGGTCATTGTAATAACTGGAGAAGGGCAACCAACCCAGCAATCAGGTTTCATTTAGCTGAGGACAGCACAACAGCTGTCTTTTCCTTTCCTACACACTCAAGCAGAGCTTTCTGTTGTTCCAGCAGTCTCTTGAGCATGCAGCAAATAGAGCTCCAATGAGCTGGAAAGCCCTGCTTTAGATGATGCTTTGCTGAGTTCTCCCCTGCCCCTCCTTCCACACTACTCTGCATTTCTCTCCTCTACAGTTGCACTGTAACTTTTGGTGGGGAAAGTGGCTTAAATGCAAGTGCTACCCCCAGCCTGTTCAAAGCATTTACATTCAAAGGTGTCTTATGAGAGAGTATCCAAAACCCACACAGAAGTCAGAGCCTTTGCAAATTGACAATTCAGTTCAGTTGGTTCTCGCTCAGCTTGGGATGGACTGGTCCGTTCTGCAGCTCTGGATACCATTCTGAAAGAAAGGCATACACAGCTCAAATGGAAAGGCTTTTCCCGAGGAATATTACAGCCACAGAAAGCAAGAGAGGTCAAACCTTTGCCTGGGAGAAACTGTCTTGGCTCAAATAAGGCCAAATAAGCCAGAGGAAACTTTGAGGCAGAGACAGTCTGGCACATGCTCTGATATAAACACTGAAACTGGGATGATAATTCCTGGAACAGCTTTTGACTGCAGCAGAATTAAAACTCTTTCAACTGTGTGTTTGCACTTCAGCAGAAAACCATTTCTATCCTAAATTTATCTTTGAATGTGTTATGGTTCCTGACTTCCAGACTGAATACAATTCAGCCAAGCGCCAATCTTGAAATGCTATCAGCTACTGAGTCTAATATTATCTCAGGTGAGAAACCAGATGTCCTCCACAGAGTTTTAATTTGTCACATTTCTTTCCTTGGTTTTCTAGTCCAGCCTTTTAGACCATGTATTTGGCCCAGTATTAGCCCAGGAGCAGCAGGTTTAACAGACCACACGTGAGGCAGGATGCAAAACTCGGAAAGCTGAGGGAAGAGGAGACTTTTGGCAGGTACATGTTAACCAAGGCTTGTCCTGACCCCAGTTGTCACCACTTTGATCCAGTTCTCAGTGGTGCCAGCACCAAAAGCCCACTGACTGCCTTCTTCCCGTGGCAGGATTTGGATCACCCTGCAAGCCCTGTAACAGCAGAGCTCCTCTGCTCATCACATCGTGCAGCTCCACCACTGGAAACCCTTCCCTAACAAGTCTCAGGTGACCTACCCTACATTAGCCATTTGCAGAACAATTACACGGGTAAATGCTACAAATAGCTAATCCCAGCACGCTTTCCCCTTTGTTTCCTTTCCTCCTAAAAACATCAGACATGGGAAGTCAAGGCTTGTAGCACAACAGAATTCCAAGCTGCTTCTTTCCTTGTGGTTTTTAATTGCTATCATGTTGGAAATATGCAGATGTCATTACAAATTGTTTGTGAAATCATTTCACTGGGAAATACTATCATCTAAATACCAAAAAATGAGTTTACAAATAATACAGTCGCTCACGTATCTGAAAGGGAATATGTTCCCCTAAACTTAAAAGGTAAACCACACCATTTTGGGGGGGCTGGTAAATCACTTTCCAGCTAGACACAATTGTTCCAAAAGTAGCATATCAGATATTCCTAAATGATGAATTTCTAAGCACTTTTAATAAGACATATGACTTTTATACACGTTACTTTTTATGTAGAGCATTTCCTATGAAATCACATAGGTGTGTAAAACTTGTGTGCCAGAACTGGGATATCCTAAAGTACTTGAAATTTTGGGACTCAGAAATTATTCCACATCTTTTCAGCAATTACCCAGGATCAGGAATAGACAATGACTTTCAGTTAATAAAACAAAACCTTCACTGATATAAGAATTAAAAAATACTTACTGATGAGTGCTTTTCTTTCTATTTGATATCTTTATTTGTCATTAGTCCGAAAGTTTCTGAATTTGGGTCTGAGGAGGGTTTCTGGCATGTGAATCCCAGGAGGGGAGGTGAAAACCCAGGATATATGGGTTTTCTTTATGACTGGAATTGAATGTGAAATCTTCAACTTAGAATATGAACTTCTGCTGGCTGGGCAAAGAGTTTGAACTCTGAGTGTGAGAATGCAAAGCTTCAGCATTAGACTGGCACAGAAAGGGCACTTAACACACCGTAGCATGTAGCTGTGTTTAGGGAGACTGTTAATGCCCAATAAATATTTATTTCTGCAAAACCATCTCTAGTAGGAGCCTAACTCAAGCCAAACATATCTGAATCTAAATATGAACATAACCTAATAAAATGTTTTCATTTTTAAATTATGCATTGCATTCAGGATTTTAGAATACATCAAAAATTCTCTTTGTTAGCTTGGATTAATATTTTAAAGCTGGAAGTATGACAAGGAGACAAAAGGAGTATTGTAGCGGATTAAACAAAAAACACCCTTGCCACATTAAAATAGCTTTTAGAAATAAAGGGACAGCTGTTCACAGGATGAAAAGAAGTTAGAATAAATGAAACAACTACATGATGCCTTGATAGCCTGATGTATGCACTCCAATGCCACAGATCTCTCTTTGTACAATATTTATATTTGTTTCTCAGTAAGATAAACCATGTTCTTATTATTCATTTGCATTTATGACTCGGTTTCAGAACAGCTCTCAGATCTCCTCCACATCTCAGTTTTACCTCTAAGTGTGATAGGAGAAGAAAAACAACACCTGTGCCCTGCAAAAGAACAGAGTTCCTGCAGAACATAAAGTAAGGAGAGGTCAGGCCACTTTTTTTTTCTTTAAGAAATAGCCTGAGCATGACTGTATATACTAATTTTACTTCTATAACAAAGGAAAAGCTAAAATTTTCTGCAAGAGACTTTGGATAAGTAAAATAGTAAATATTCTACCCTCTGACTGTAT
Source organism: Corvus moneduloides (assembly GCF_009650955.1). Lineage (NCBI taxonomy): Eukaryota > Metazoa > Chordata > Aves > Passeriformes > Corvidae > Corvus > Corvus moneduloides. The sequence goes on from NC_045492.1 coordinate 11,011,601, forward strand.
CTGACGACCCAAGGGAATGCAATAAACATTGGAACTCAAGGTAGGGATCTCTCACATCTCAGAGGCCACAACTCCATTAAATGCACACAGGCACGTGTGACTGCAAGGCAGAGAGGAAAATTAACATGGTTTCTGAAACGTAGTTATGTTGAACGTGACCCATGTTTTTCCCAGTAGGTTGATAATTGGTTTGATTTTAGGGCTAGCAGCTCACCCCAGGAGCTTCCTCTAAATCAGTGTCTCTGCTCAAACTCCTCTGCACATCAGAGGTGAGGTGAGAGAAAGTCAGGTTGTTAAAGTAAGGATAAGATCTTATCTGCCCCCCAGCTCAGCTGGGACAGCAAAGGTGCCCTTCTGAAGGCTCTCAAAAACCTCCAAAGAGCCCTGAAACCCACCACGCAAAACACCCCCCAAACAGCCACGTGAGTTTCTCACCAGGCTCATGGTTATTTCTGCAATCACTGCAGCTGAGCCATGGGGGAATTCTCCACAGCAGAGCCCTAACAGCACCCTGTTGACAGAACTACTGCTAAACCTCCTCAGCTCGTGGAATTCCTATTCCTGGGGAGCAGCCCTCAGGGACTGCTTTCCCTCAGGAAGAAGGGGATTGCCTGTTCTCTGCCAGGCTCGAGGATTGCCATGTCTCAGAGCTGGCTGGCAGTGGGGAGGGGAAGGTCTCCTCTGTCCTGGTCCAGCAAGGAGAGACAGGCACAGCTCGGGGGGAGCAGGTCTTGAGCAGGGCACTGGGTGAATATTCAGTGACTGAGTCACTGCAGGAGAGCTCCAGATAAAACCACCATCCCTTGTGCACCTACACCATAAACCTGTAATGCCCTGTCCCATGTTGGGGTGTCAGGGGGGAAATAATTCCAAGTAAAAGGGATTCTATTCTGTCTCTGCTATGCACCATTTCACCAGTTTACCCTTCAGAAACATTCTATTTTTTCTGCTAGCAAAATTCCTCCTCAGAATATTGATCTATACAGGCAGTGCCTGCCTCTGAACTTACTCATTAGAGAAGGATTAAGGTGGGCAAGAGAAAAAAAAAACAACAACATTCTTTGGAGTTTGTAAGCAGTGTCTTAGAAATTAAGCACCAGAAATGTGAGTCATAGGGTGGAAGAGATCGATGGCAAAATTCAAATGAATGCACTTGCAGCTAACAAGTGATCCAAAAATGCTGATTCTCCCTGCAGGGCAAGTGCTGTGCTATAAAGGAAACAGAACAGAAATGAATTTATCATACTGTTCTTCACTTGAAGCAAAGTGTGAATACTTGATAAGAAAAATGTATAAAGTTGAAAAATAAGATTAATGTAAAACAATTTTGCTTTGCTTTTATGTCTTCTTCCTCACAGTGAACAATGCTATCTACACGTTACTAGTCCACTATAAAACAAGAAAAATTTCAAGAGAAATCTCTAGAGAAGTCTTGAAGGCAGAATGGGAGTAAAACCCCAAACAAACAACAGACCTGCTGGCCCAACACTGTGTGCATGGATCCTGCTTCATTCCTGCCTCCATGAGCAGGGAATGAGCCCGTGTGCTAATGAGAGATCCACACCTTATCGCTACCTGGAGCTCCCTAAACACACAGACTTAAGGCTGTTTTACATTCCACCGTGGGATAAACAGGATACAAGCTGCTCCAGGGCTGGGGAGTCATAAAGGCAGTGTAGAGTCCTTGGGTTTTTTAATATGTTTTTATTCTGCCTCCACTGGAGGTGAGGGCTGACTCCGTAGCTCGATACCCTGCTGAACAACTTGGATGCATCTTTTTGGACATTGATTTTAATGTTTGGAATTATTTTGCTGAAGGTCTCTCAGCAAGTGTGTGCTGAAAGAAGAATGATTAAATAACTGGCAAAAGCCTCCTGTTTACCTAAGAAATCCCTTCATGGCAGACACAGATCTAAAACCTTACCATTTTTCTGATTATGCGTGATTTAAGGTAAAACTGTATAAAGTAGCAGAGCATGGTGTGTCACTGGTCTTTCCCTACCATTTCAGTGTCACAGTTCTGCCACACATTTTGGGGAGCAATTTGTCACTGGCTGATAGTGTAATGCATGTGTGGCACGTTGTACCATGCCTGGTGCAGGGATCTCAGAGATTCAGTGAAAGGAGCACACGATAAACAGGTCAGGTTTCTGGACATATTTTCTAAACAGGAATGACAGAATTCTTCTTTGTTATTTTCAGATAAAGCTCTTTCTCTTCGACTCTGTTAGAAGCAAACAGCAGAGACAAAATGAATCCCAGACTTCTCTGGCTGTGTCTGCTTCCTTCCATTGAATGGTGAGAATGCATTGCCTCCTTTAGGGTCTTATTCCAGCTTGATGGTTTCCAGTAACACATTTCATGTCAATCCTAGACTTGTCTGAAAATTGTTCAAAGTATTTTTATAAAAATCAAAACAAGCTGAGCTATTCGTGAGTGCAATTTGTAAAAACTAAACAAAACAAAAACGCCAAAAAAAAAAAAAAAGTCTTTACTATCTTGTGGGCAATTACACAAAGCAGCTCTAATATGTAAATAGTTATAGGAAATATCTGAAAATATTAAGTAAAAAAAAAAAAGTTACAAAATACTAGAGGAAGACTTACAGCTAAGAGGGACCATTTTGGTTGTCCCTGCTTTATGTCCACAAAAATCAAGAATGATTCCCACACCATGTCCATACCACTTGATTTAATTTGCACCTGCTCCGTTGCAATGTAATGAAGAACTCTTGCACCTTAGGTACTTTGGAAGCTGCAAGATAAAATACCAGAATTTTTCTAGAGCAAATTTTCATTTGTTAGATCATTTCTCTTCTAGCACAACTGAAGAATATTTTTATAATGAAAATATTATTTTCCTTTTTTTTTCCCAGAGGCAAATGCTTTTCTATTCAATGTTCAGTGTATGATGCAGATTAAAGATCATTTGTACAAGAATACTTAATATAATAAATACTTCAGTTAGAAATACTAGTATGAAACAAAACTCTAGGTGCAAACATCTACTTAATTTATATGATTCAGAAATCTAGGGATGCATTATAAACACCCTGTGGGCTGTTTTTCAGACAGAACACCTCAACCAGAGCCATTGAGCAAGAAACACTGGAGACAGAAATCACATAAGCAACTAAATGAGCGGGGGTTGATTGGTACAGCCACCACAACATTTAAGAAACAAGTTTATCTAAAGCTGAAGGGAAACCATGAAAATGCTGTGGCATGATATTTGTGGCCCCTGATTTTTTGCATGACTGGAATTGTCCTGGAATCCCATACCCTGCTTATCCCCAATTGTTAATGGTTGATCTATTTAAGAAGGAGCACAAACCAACCCAGTATAAATCAACAGACTTTAAATGAGATCATGGTGTGTCCAAATCAAAAAATCTACGTCATGTGTATCTTCAAACCTGAAAATAATATAGCAGATACATTAAAGAAGATCTGACTGTAGTTCAGTCTCCTCTGGGCATCATGATGTAAACACACTTGTTCTGCATCACAAATAATACACCCGATCAATGCTCAGCCTTTGAAAAATCTTGAACAAAGTTTCCCTCAAAATGATCAGAGGCAATCACACAGGGGTTGCTGCTTAAAAGCTTTTACAAGGGTCTTCACCGTAGATTTCACGTGGCTTGAATACCTGCTGGGGTTACCTAGAAATGTAGGGATGCTGCTGGGATGCATCCCATGCAGGTTTTGGTAGCTCTGAAGCTGGGTATCCACAGAGAACAGATCAACTCCATGGGCTGATGCTGGAATGCCTCCTAGCAAGACAATTTTTGGAATTAAACAGCAGCACTAGGCTCAGCAATTACAAAAGAATGTCTACTAAAAGCAATCTGAATATCTAGATTTCCAGATTACAGAGACACAGACCCAAGGGCTCTGCTGGCAGCTCAGTAAAATCTGCAAGGGATCGACCCCCCTGCCTGCAGCACTCCCAGGAACCACAAACACATTCCAGAGGCACTCCCCGAGCCCCCAGGCAGGAGGAGCAGGGATTGCTGACAAATGGGTTTCATTTCTTTAGACACACACTGAACTTTACATTGCAGAGGGGGTTATATGCACAAATACCAACATAGCACTGCTACAGCCACGCTTAAATCTAACCCTAAAGTGTCTTCTGGCTCAGTAACAAAACAGCCCTTCAGAGACCAACAGTGCTGTGTTTTGAAGGATGCATAGTCTAAGGTGCATTTTTTAGAAAATCTGGCCACTCATCCTGCAGCCTTCTAAGATTTGCCAAACTAAGTTGACTTCAAACAAGCACGATCAGCACTCACTCACTTTGTGCTGATACAAAAGCAGAATTCAGCTCTGTGATATTGCTGCAGCTGGCTCCTACTCTAGTGCATAAAAAATTATTGATCAATTTGCAAACCACTTAGAGAGGCAGCCTGAGGAGCTGAGCATGAGATACCCACAGAAACATGACAATTCCACAGATACTTTAAAAGTACAAAGAAAGATAAAGAAATTTTGTGTAAGGTAAATAAATTTTGTGTAATATTAGCCAATAATTTAAATAATATTTAGATTTAAATAATAAAGATAGAACTCCAACGTACAGAGAAACTTCTTTATAAAGGGGAAGGTTTGTCCCTGGAAGAGACCTGTCCTCAAAATTACTATTAATTCAGTTACAAAAAGCTTTTCATGTTTGAGGATAGCAGCTGTAGTAATGCTAGTCCCTTTTATGTCTACACTATTAAAAAAAAGAGGAAGAATACTCATAAACTTAGAATATCAAACCTAAAATCTTGGTCATAATTCGGAGTAATACTAAATACTCCCCCAAAGTTGGTTTGGCCTTGCTGTTTTATTCATGATAACCAGAAGCTATGGGTCAATTACAGAGTTCATAATCTAATACTACAGTTACACAGAAAGATGAGTTATTTCATTCACTCTGCCTAAAACTGAATTTACATCAGTTATCCTAAACAATGCAACGTCAAACTTGAAATACCAGATTCTGTCATAACAACCAATAATAAGTGGAAGTGCTTCCTTCAATAAACCTCCTTAGGTAATTTATTCCACAAATTCTAAAAACCTTAAGTTCACAATTATATTTATTGGCTAAATAACCAATAACCCATCACTAAACTCAGCAATTCATATTTTCAATCAATGCAATAGTTGTCTAAAATGTTTTCTTTTGCTTCTGCCTATAATGTTGTACACTGACACTTCTGAATAAGAGGTACAGATTGTGGAAAGTTTTTAGTGTTATGATGATTTAATTGTCAATTATGATGTTATTTTCCATGGCTAGAAAATTAAAAATATCACAAACTGTTGTAGAGATGTATTATTCTTCCAGTTCCCCTAAACCAACATTAAAATGCACTAGTCCTTTGCTTAAAATTTTCAGAGATATTCTTTGAAATTTTAGAGTGATGTCAAAGATGAGAGATTCCTTTCCTTCCCTAAAAATCTGGAAATTTGGCTCCCCTCACCCATTCCACCTACTGGGCTGCTTTTGGCTCTGCCTGTCAGTCTTGAGACTCTCTTCTAAATCATCAGGTTCCTTGACTCTGTTCCTCTCTCACCCTTGTCCTACAACTTCTTTTCACCAAGACATATCAGGAAGGGTAAGGAGCCCCATTCCCTTCTGGCAGTTCAAAGAAGAGCTCTGCAGGAAGGGGGATGATGGCTGAGTGTGTGGAAAGACTCAGTTCCCTCCTTGTATGAGCCAGCCACGCTCAGAGCAATGGAGAAGAGCACAGCAAGGCTTCTTTCCCACTTTAATAGGATATGAAATGAGCACAAGTAGTTAAAGTAGCAGCTCAAACTGAAGGTTCGCAGAAGAATCTGGAGCTCGTGGATCATCCCACAATGTGCTCAGAGCTGGAAGTGATAAATGGGCTAACCCAGACCTGCCTGCAACAGCACCTCCAAATGTCACTGGAAGAAAATGTTCTCTGCTTAATTTTTCCTCCCAACCACTGCATGTCATGTTTGGAATAAGATGATTTTTCTTCTTCACAGGAGCCACCCTGCTTGCTAAGCAGCTTTGCCATAAACCAGGGAACAGAAAAGAATGAACCTCACTGACAACTTCATGCCTTTTATTGTGTGGTTTTGGTTTTTTTTTACTGTTTCAAGCCACAGCTCCCAAAAGGAGGTAAATACCCCACTGTGTAACTTTAGAAAACACCAAAGTTTCATTAGCATCTTTGGCCTGTTTGTTTAACAGAATTCCAGGAAGTCCTTGTACACAGGAAACAAGTTTCTCAGATTCTGCAGGTAAAGGTGAGGTATGAAAGGCTATGATTTTTTTACAATCTTTATTTCTTTTAACAAATAGATTCTATTTAGGCCAGGTTTTCTGAAGAATTAAGACCTTTGCCTCACATCTCATTACAGATTCTTCTATGAATTAAATACTGTCCTTTCTTAAGGTGAGACGCAGCTGCTCTGACTATACAGACTTTGTTCAGTGGATATTGTGAAACTTCATGGTCCTGAATCCCAATTCCATTTGGATGTCAGGCAAAAATACTGCAGGAGCAAGGCAGGAGGCCTTGATGGTATGAGCAGGTCATATTCCTGTGAATGTCTGAACAGAATAAAAGTTTATAGACCCTCATTTTCTTCAGCAGGAGCTTATCAGAATAGTTGGTGTTCAATATTTAACATCTTCCCCCCGCTAAATTTACACTTAGGGTGAAGGAGTGTTTTAAATAAAACATTAATGTACATACTATCAGTGGGAGGGAACAGAAAATAAAAACTGTCAAGATGTAAAGCCTTAAACATCATTATTTCTGTTGGTTTCCTTTATGTCCCAATTTTTTTTCCTCAGGATAGCCATAGGGTGTAACCTCTTTGTGTAATGTACTATTTCTTTCTTCTCCTTTCAGAGTTTTTTCAATTGATTTGGGAGAAAAGCAACTTTTAATGATTTTTTTTTTCTTTTGCCTCAAAGAAAATCTGTTTTTTTTAATATTCAGTAAAGATTTTCAACATCCAAAATCTGTCTTTAAGGTGCTTATTTCCCTTATATTTACTTTCTTGTTTGTACCATGCAGAAATTAAGATTGGTTAAATAATTCCTAATTTTCTATTAATGAAAAGATAAATTTTTTCACCCTTTAGAAAATAGCCTTAGAAACAGATTCCTTTCATGTTTTTGAAAGAAACACTTGGTAATATCCACCAGAGAAAAAGAGACATTGCTGATAACGTTTCATAGGTCATAGGTACCCCACCAAACCTTTAAATGCCTGATGAAATTAGGTAAAAATGTTTAGCTTTCATCTGGGCTGTTATAAAACCCCAAAGTTTTTATACTGTGGCAAAGTTTCTTCCCCATCTGCAAATTCTCAATACCAAACACAAAGAGCTGCATAAGCAGGAGCAAGATGAGGATCTCTCAGCTGATTGTATGGGCAGAACAGAGAACACACTGACACCAGAATTACTGTCACTGATTAGGGATGAGCTCCTGTGACCCACTGAACCCGTGCTTTTCCTTTGTCATTTATGCATGCCAAGGTTGTCTCCATCCTGCTTTAAAAAAAATTATAACAAAGAACTCAAAATGCTTGAATGGCTGTAATTTTCTACATAGAACTTACAACATTGTAGAAGAACTAGTGTGCAATCTGAATAGGTAAAGGAGAAAAAATAAATTGGTCTAGCAACATTTAAATGATGGCAAATGTAAGTTTAATATAAAACCATATTAGAACAATTGAGAATCACGAGAGGCTGATTTATTATTTATATAGCACACTAAACGTTATCTGTAAAGGAAATTGTGTAATATGCAGTAAATTAGACAAAGCTGCACTATAAATTGGGATTAAATCTTAAACTGGTTTTAATATTTAATGCGCTATCATGACTCACATTTTCAATAATGCTTGTTCAAAGTTCAGGAAGAAGTATGAAAGCAAGACAGAGGAGGAGCATTTGCCAACCCTTGCCTCCTGATGATGCAAATTAAATCAGATAATCTCTTAATTGCCAAAACCAGACAAAACTAGCACAGATCCTCTATTGAGGACCTGATCCAAAACTCACCAGGGATACTGGAAAAACTCTCATTAAATTTGTTAGAGTTGAGGCCACAGTAACTGCACAGGGTGCAAGGAGGTGGGTTCTTGTACATAGGAGAATGTATTTGTTAAAACTTGTTTATTTGTGAGTTCCACCTGAAGTCCTGTGGGACACTGATTTCGAGGGTATTGACCTGCACGGCTTAGTCCTGCCTCAGACATTTAGTTTTTGCACTACTATGAAAAAACAATTGTCTCACTTACAGTCTGTGGCCTTAAGACACTGTGCAAAGAAAATAAATCAAAGTCCTTGACCGACAAGGTTTATAACTGAAGATGTCAAACAAGAGGCAGACAAAACAGGGACAGTTCAAGGAAACCATGACACAGCTTTGGTCAGCACTTTAGGCAGTGAGCTCAGCACATTGGCAGCCTGACTCCCTCAGGAGAGCTTTAAAGAGGAAATGACTTTGTTTCACTCAGGGTTAGAGGGAGTCTCAAGGGCAGCATGGAAAAGGCACCAAAATCCTACACGTACTCCTTGGGGCAGTTGTCAGGCTGGGGGATAAGTCAAGCTACAACCTCTTCATCCTAGAGGATGACAGAAGAAGTGGGGTATGGCTTTACAGAAGGAAAAATAATATTTCATCAAGTGGAGAAGACAATCACAGAATCAGAGGTAATATTCCAGCAGCAATGGTCTGAATGGAAATGAGTGGGTGATGTTGTTGGTCAAGACCGCAGGAGAGGATTTGCACTACTAATCAAGACACAAAGTGATCCTTTATCTGCATGATACTTAATTTGTGGCTCACTAAGAATCCTATCATAGGTATTCTTTATGCAATAAATTGCAAAATATAAATATATTTCTATCTGTGCATACAAAGAAAGAGATGTCAGGGTAAAAATACACGTATTTCAACTCCCCTCTATCATATAAAAATGCCAGATGTCTAAATGGATGTCTAGTATGTTGAATCACAATCTGGCCAGTCTGTCTGACAATGGAATAGTTGGAGGGTTCCACACTAAACCAGTTCTCCTTCTGTTCTGGACAAACCCTCAGGAGTTTTGTTTGAGTTTAATTTGACCTCAGCAGTTTAACTCCTCTGCACTGCTCTGTTTGATGCCCATCACTCCCCTAAAAGCATCACAACCGTGAGTGGAGCAGACTTTAAAAGAAATGGTGTAATTTGCAGCTTAGACTTTACTAATCTTTTTAAGGCTAATGTGTTCTGCACAAGAAATAATATTTAGTTGTCTGGTATGTTTTGAGCTGCTTAAAATGCCTAATTGTCATTTTGATGAATGCAAAATAGACATAAGGCAGATAAATGTGGTCCACAGTGAATTGGCATTACAAATGATAATACTTCCTAGCACTGCTGCTGTAGGAAATATGGATTTTAATTAATATTTTCTTTTTGCACAATAAAGGGTCTCCTTATCTGCATGAACTTCAGACTTCTGAGCTAAGTATTGTAGCTGGAGTTTTCCTTGAAGAACAAAGGTGGCCCTCCATTAACAACCTTTCTGGGGACACAGAAACCTGTGATTACCTGGTTCTAGGACAGTTTCTATACTAAAAGATGTTTCTATCACAAAAGAGCCTTCTGGAGTCTCTTCAGCTCCTGTAGTTTATTTCTTTATTATCTTTAAAACTAGAGTTTGTTTGTGGCTAGTTATGATTCCAGTCACATGTGACACAAATTCAAAATTATTGTGTATTAATGGCACACTAACTGTACACTATTAGTGCAACATCCTGGCCCAAATAAACAACAGGAAAACTTACATTACCAAAAAAGTCAAATATATAGGGAAAAAACCTCAACAAGAACCCACAACACCATCTTGAATTCACGTATTTTGGAAATCAGTCCAATTTTCCCCCAACCCCAGTGTCAGTAAGAGTTTTAGACATTACACTAAATACATTTTTTTTTATTTATAACAGCCCCTCTCTTTACAGTTCCACAATAATATAGCTTCTAGATTGTACTTGTATCTTTGTGTATCTCCCCTCCCAGCTTTAATTTATCTCCATCCTTGTTACAAATATCTGAAAGCCAGCAGCAGTTTTTGGGAGTTGGCCTGATTAGGCTGCTTTTTATTATCTAGCGGAACTGGTAAAAGGTGTGAGGATGTGTTTCATTCCCAAAAACTATCCAGTCGCTTTATCTGTTGTTGAAAGAAAAGTGACAAATTTTTGGTTTTCAAGGGAAAGGTACGTTAGCAAGTAAGGATTTCCACAAAAAGCACACCATTCTCTTTCTGCACTATTAGAGCCCATGTTTATCAGAAATTTATCTATATATTTTCCCAAAGAGTACTGGAAGTAAAGGTTTATCAATTTCTTGGAAACACAGACTGTGAAAGAAACTGCTGTACTTCTTTTTGCTAAAGACATCTGATGTTCAGAAGGTAAAGGATAATAAATTAGAATTCCAGACATTTTCTGCACCTGCTGCCTCTGGCCTCAGTCCCAGGATAACAACTGAAATCATCCCTAACAGCACGAGCTTGACAGCAATGGGGACGAGACCCACTTGTCACTTACACAGCATCTCCCTCTGTAATTAGAGATTTTAAAGGATATTCCTGCAGGCTGGGATTCCTATCCAGCGTGGTACCAGGTGCACAGGGCCACAGGACCAGGCCTGACAGAGCTCCCCTGACTTCAAAATTTGGCTGGAAAAATCACACAGGGTGGAAATTGGGATACAGCCCCATCTCTGCTGGGCTATGCTTAATGCACAACTACAACCACATAGCCTCTCCTGTGGGAGAAGGAACTCTGGGAGTGCTCCTGTGTGTGTTTGTTCCCCAGATCAGCATCTGAAAATCCCTCTCACTGCAGATCAAGGATGATAGGATAGACAAATAGTCCGTTTAGATATTTCCAGGTGTGTCTCTCTATATATTATTACCACTCTCTTGGAAAAATGTAGCTCAGATAAATGTAAGCCAGTCTCCTTATGGAAGAACACACTCTGAAATATATTTCTGGTGCTGATTATAAGCTAAGAATTTTTTAAGAATATTTTAAAAAAATTCTCAGCAAGGACATATCCAATCTTTATCATTATATGAAAAAACATTATGATTTCCAACTTGGTATTATTTTTATGAGATCCATTCTTTCTTAATAGAAACTTGAATAAAAACTGGTCTGGCCAAACTGCTCTATTTTATTTCTTTTATTGTAACCATTAAATCAGCTTTCATTTCATTACTCTAATTGTGCCTGGGAGCAGCAACTGCCACCTTAAGGCACATAACCTAATTTAAAATGCTCACAGCTCATTCCACCTTAAAATATATTGCAGTACTTAGGTTCAGCCCAGCAGGTCAAGCTATACAACAGCACTCTTGTGATCAGAGGACTTTTTGGCAGTTAAATGAGGAGAAAGACTGAGGCAATGTAAAAAAAAAGTAGCATTTCTCTTGCTTAAAAGATACACAGTAGTTGACATAACCATTTTTTACTTGTACCTTAAGTGTCTCCAGAGGATTCTTATTTAGGTAGAGATTTCTCACATAAGGAGCATTTCTTGGCACAGCACACAAACATCTAATTCACTTGGATGATTTTTACTGTGGGAATTCTACATGTAAAGAGCCACCTTGCTGGGCTGTGAGGGGAAAATCCATAATGATGATGTATTTGTCTGTTTGTGCTGCTTGTGTGGGACTTTCTCCCACTGTTTCTGATCTTTATCTATTCCTGGTCTCCCTGTAAACTGCATTTCCCTCTATTTTATTGATGGGGAAGTGAGAAAAACAACAATTAAATAACTACCTAACATTACATAGGAGTGTAAAGACAAAGCTGGCATTTAAATTTAGGTCTCCTGCTTCCCAGGTGAGTGCTCCATATAAAAGGTGCTGTTGTACCTGCTCCTCCTTTCCTCTCTCATTCCACAGTGAGCAGACTCACATTCCCTACAGCATTATTTCTGAAAGACTTTCCTCTGGCTAAGGGATTCCAGCTCCTGTAAACAGGGCACAAGTTAAATACCCTGCTTGAGGAGATGTGGGGCAGATCTTCATCAGCAAGAGGTGCAGTTACAAACCTGAGTTGTTGTAAGGTGCAATAAAGGGGCAAACCAACATTTCCAGTCTTTAACATCTCTGAAAAGCCCAGGAGCACATCCCAGCCTGCAAAGCTCTGTAACCCAGGCCCTGGTCCCTACTGGACCAAAAAAAGCCAAAAAGGAGACAAATTCATGAGGGGAATCAGGATTTGTGTGGTGTGCAAGGTCCAAGGGAATTCAGTGCAAACAACTAATAAATACCTGCAACCTGACTGTTTGCTTTGGAGGGAGAAGGGATATTTTCCTTTGTCTTGCAGTGAACCAGGCTGATAGGAAATAACTCCCCATTCTCCTTGGAAGTCAGCAGCTACAGAGCTGCTCATTTCATGAGCTCAACAGACTCAATTGCACCTCAAAGCCAGAGGCACTGATAAAAGACCAAGCAGTCCCTGGACCAGACATAAACAATGAATGGATCCAGTCCACTCATGAAGCTGTTTTGGATATGAGAGAGCAAGAGATGCATCAGTGGATCTTGACCAAAAACCCATAATAATCCTACTTTGACACGTTCTATGGTGTAACATCTGTATAAGTACTTGCATAAATACATATTTACATATTTCTAGATACACACATGCCCCACTCATCTATAGAACAGATTCTCAGGACAAGAGCTCATCTGTTCAAATACGTGTTCAAAAAAGGCAAAATACAAATTTTAAAACTTCCTCAAACCTTCTTTTTGCAGATATTTTCAAATAAGTTTTTCCCCTTCAAACAAATCAGCATATTTTTAAAATTCTTCAGTTGAAGTGTCATTGATGAAATACTCCAGGCTGGGGAACTTCACTATGTGATAAGAATGACTGAGCTGTGAGCTGAGGCATCCCAAAATGACAGTTTTCAGAAAACCCTGATTCTGTTTTCAAAACGTAAATTAGATGATTGAGTGGCATATGGTTATCCTGTTATTATGACATAGCCGTGTGTATTTTCTCTGCATCATTATAATTAGAACTTGAAAAAAGCACTCGTTTAAATTGGAGCATGAACAAAGCCCTAATTTAAACACATCACACATATAATGTGCAGGGATATAGATATACATATGCAGAAGCTTGATGCATATTACAGCTGACATCAACCTGCTTCAGAGCTAAGGACACCACAGGTCACTGGAGAGACACAGTTATTCCAGCAGCCAAACTGCTGCTGCAGGATCGGGTCATGGACTTCACCTTCTCCTCAGTGCAGCAAGGTGAAGCCCTCCACAATATGACATCTTTTTATTTGAATTCCTGAGTCTCAACTGCTGTCTTTTAGTCTTTGAATTGTTTCTCACAATAGTGTCAAATTTAGTGAAAACACTTTTAGTGCTTTCCCTCAAATATTTTGGATCCCACTTGCACATGCTTTGATGAATATTTAATTACTTTTACAAAGTGCAACAAAGGTAATGAGGACATGAACCTGTTGCCTCTCTAGGTGCTTCAGGGGCAGAGGTTCAAAAACCTGCTACAATTCTACCATGTCCACACGAGTCCTGCAATTTTGCTCTCCAGATGAGGGACATGGGCATCTCCTGCCTCCTTTTTGTCTGTGTGCTCAATAAATACAATTTTAACAGAGAATTGCGGTACTAAAACCAGTGGATCATTAATTTTTGAGTATCTTCCCTAGATACTTTGTCTGAGCAGCTCTGGAGCAGAACAAAAACATCTAACCCCTGAGGATTCATTTTTACCACAGAGATTACATATGGTAAAATGTGTCATGTAAAATCTTTGTGATGCCCTGGTGGGATCAGGGCATTGGAGAGAATGCTTGTTTTGAGAGTGGTTGGAATATAAGTGAAAAATAACATTACCTGAAGAGGCAGATGAGCATGAAGGCTTTTAGGCCACGTTCAGGCAGAACTGGCAATCACTCAGGGACTGGCTGATGGCTCCTGTGATGCCGTAACTTTTTTGTGCATATTGGCAGCTTCCGTCTAAACTCAACTTTGTAGCCCAAGTCTCCAGCATGTTTAGAATTTCAGATGTGTGTTCTGAGATTTTGCGGTGTTTGCCAGAAAGACACTATATGATATTAGCACAGTTGGTTCTGAATTTTAAACCCAAATCTGATGTTCTATGACTCACAGCCTCAGGAAAGAATTAGATGAATATCTCATAAGGGGAAAGACACCGCCTGAATATCTTTATAGAGGAGATATGCTGAATAATAACCATTATCTCCATATGACAAGCTACCATTCTATTTAGGATATGGTGTGCTGCTGTACAAGCAGAGAATGCCACACAGATATTCATATCTGAATTATCTTTAATATACCTAGAGTGCCAGAAATCAATGGAACTGCAGCAGCACAGACCTCACTCGTTGCTTTTTCTTTCAGTTCATGTCCAGGATGCCTCACTAATACCCCTGGACAGCCCACTCTGAAATCCAGGCTGCCCCAGCACTTCCAGAGTTGCCAGACAAAAGCTATCGCAGGTATCCTGCTTGTGCTGTAGTCACACCTCTCGTCACAGCACTGCACCATCTCCAATTTGGAACCACGCAATAAACCAGCACTTAAAATATAGAGGGTATTTACCAGAGCCTCAAGGTAGCTGGCCTTTGATTTAGAAAACCAGCACTTAATTTTCGTGTACATCTTTCCTGTAACAAAGTCCCTCACAGCACCTAAAAACAATTGATACAATGTGAATCTGGCCCCAAGTAGATCTGAGGGGAATTTCTGTAAATAAAGATATTTAGTACACTTGATTCTGAAAAGTCTGGGTCGTCTCATAGACTCTGGTTGTTATCAAACCTAGAGTGACCTTATTATCAGGGTTTCCGGATTCCATCATGTGTTAGAATTTCTAGGATTTGCACTCTCTCTTCTATGACTCAGGAGCACAATAGTTGGCTTTGAGAAGTTTAAGTAAACTGTGTCCAAAGAATTATAACAGAGAAGTGAACAACAGCTTGTGGCAGCTATGTGTCCTAATTGGTGGTCCCATGTAAGTCAATCTGCTCCAAGCATCCCCATTATAATTCTTTTTGAAAGGCACAATAAATGCTTTATAAACTGATTATAAATCACAAATCCTTTAATGACTTACAAGAGCACACTGCTTTGCATGGGGAGGAGGTGCACTTCCATTTGGCTGACTTTACTGCCTAACATCTGGAACAGCAGGATTTATGGCACCTTCAGGCCATAATTCTGTGAAAGGAACATGGGAACAGCTCCTTCCATTGTGCCTCTCTAGGACATGCCCACACCAAACAGCTCAAGAGGAGCTGGGTTGCTCCTCTGACTTATGAAGTGTTTTTCACTTGTTTTTTACAGAGAAAAACCTCGTGACATTGTCCTCAAATGTCCTGAAGTTCAGCAGGAGGATGTAATGGCAAATATCAATATTCAAATAACATGTAATTTGCTGAATTTAACACAATGACATCCAAAATTCCAAACAGAAATGAAATACTCACAGTAACCTGGTACAATAGAAATACACAGTGTAAGGTTCCTTGTTCTGGAGGGTTTTTGTGTTCAATACCCGAAAAGGCCAGAGACTGAAAGCGAAAACCTGTTAATTTGTGTTTGGTGGGTTTTAGGGTTAGTGTGGTGTTTCAGCACTGCTTACCTCTTATTTCCTCCCTCCTCTACTCTTCTTTATCCCATTTTCTTATTGGATTCACGGTGAATCTGTGGCTTAATCTTTGTGAATAGGAGGAGGACAATTCTGGAATATTCACTCCCTTGCCCTCCGACTTCCGATCACAATTATTGTGAGAAGAGAGGGATCTGCAACAGAAATGGGTGTGTTTTAACAAATATCCAGCATTTCTGGCTCTGTGCTTTTACATCCCTGGTACCACTTCTAGACTATGCCCAGGAGGAGTTTGTGTGCTAATGCCTGCAGATTTGGCTTGTGAAAAGTGCCTCCCTAAATAGAATTATCCTTTCAACATCAGTCTCTCTCCTTCCCTGCTGAGCAGCATCTTTCATTTTTCACAAGGTGCAAAAAGAACCTACTGATGATAATGTCCTTTTGCTCCTCTAGAAAAGGAAGCTCTTAAGCCCCTCCAGCAAAACGTGTCCCTATTTAACGAGTAACTGAATAAATGCAAATTCTATCGAGCTTTGCTTAATGGGCCAAGCAAGTACTTCAGTTCAAAGTTGAAGAAATCAAGGATGCCAACTTAGAAATACTCCTTTCCCCATGAAGTTCTGCGCACAATCAAGGAAATAAAATCAGCTGAAAAAGACATTCACAGATTTAAAAAAAACCCCCAACCTCTCAAAATTTCAGCTGTAACAGGCTGAATATTGTCAGATATGTATATAGATAAAGTGATTTTTAACTAAGTGGCAAGAAAGACATGACTTTTCATCAAAAATTAGGCTGGAGTGGAAACACTGAGTACAACCGTGCTGGTAGGTCAGGCTTTGCCAGTCCCAGGCAAACTACAGCAAAGCCTTCATGACTCAAACTTTCAGAAAAGCTTTTGTTTCCTCCCATGCTGCTCACCTAAACAGAATGATTAGTAAACATCTGCAAAGGCACTGCTGGTTCCCTTTACAGCCCTCCTTAATCTCCAGCACCGTAACGGACCCACAAAAACAGTGACAGCTTCAATTGGACAGCTCAGGATCGACACTGCTGCATTACATCTTAAGAAATATTGTCTCCTGGGCTATTCAAGCTCCTTCATAAGCAGCTGTGGTCTTTTTCTTCTCCCGAGAATGCAAGATTTAAGGAGAAAAGACTGGATTTTTTTTTTTAAACAGTTCCTTAGTACAAAGCACCTGAAATGGGAAAACAGCAGCAGCACCAACTCCAAAACCTCTCAATTCTTACTGCACTGTCAGATCTGAGAAGTTGTGATGTTTTTCTCTCCTGCATATAGAGGACAATCCCAAAAGCACAAACAGCACCCATGGTCTACAATGGGTGCCAAATGGCAACCTTCTAATTCCACTTTCTTCTTCTTTATTCCTCGTTTGGGGTCTCAGACATTATTTTGAGGCTCAAGGCAAAGGTTTCAGGGCCCAGAGAATACATAAGGTGTAATAGAGAGCTCTCTAGAAAAGTGTGGCTTCTGGAGCAAGGGGAAAACGTGAACCTAAACACTTCTAAGGGACAAAACTAATGGAGATGAAGTGGTAACAAGATTCAGTTGGATAGAACTAATTACTCATGGTAGGGGACGAGAGCAAGGGTTTGCTTTGGCAATAAGTGAACTTACTGAAAGTAAGAACAACTAAATATGGGCTTGATTAGGGGAAAGATTTTCAAAATTCAATGTATAGAAGTAATTAGAAAATTAGAATGGGAAAAACGGCACTAAGTCCCTTGGAGACTGATTCTCCTTATCCATAGCATACACAGTGGACTAAAGCTCCTATTTTCTGATCAATCTTGCCTTATCACAAAAACATTTATTTTCTAGTCATGAATGACTGGATTCAATTTAAATGCAAGCTCACTTGTCAATTAAATTGAAACAGAAACTCTCCTGACATTCACAAGTAAACATTAAAAATCACCAAGTGCTACCAGAGGCTGCCATACTTAAAACTCTTCATATGCAAGAACAGAATGTATTCTGTTGCTGGATTACTGTAAAATGTGAATTTCTATTACCTTGTGGGTGCTAAGTTAAAGAAAGAAAAAAGTTATAGTCCTTTCAAAAGCCTAAGGATTTAATTTTTTTAAATTCCAACAATAAATATTGCAATAGCTGTGCTATGTAGATATGCAAGGGCATGATGAATTATTGGGTGACTCTATTGAGTCACTTTTCATCTACACTTAAAAGCTGCCAATTCTTTATTAAGTTTACTTACTTAACCTACCATTTCATCCAGTGTGTAGTGAAGCTTTGCTGACACCTCAACTTAGTTTAGTTTGCTTAAGTGGAACTTTGCTACATTTAAATACACGTGCTCTTGGTGCCAAGTCCTTAGCTTATTTCAAATCACTGAAAATAAAGTGAGGTACTGTCAATACCTGTACTCTGGGTACAATATTTGCTTATGAATTTGGTCTTGAAGCTGTACTAAAACAGCTTTTGAATCTCCCCCAGAGGAAATAAATATTAAAATTTCATTTCTCATAACTCCTACGATCCACAGAAAGTGCACTACCAATAGTGGAGATTCTCAAGGGGAGGCTCTGTGAGACAAAGGTCACATCAACCAAGGCCAGCCCTTCAGTCACCTGTTGCATCCCTCAGCTGTGAAGGACCCATGCCTGGGCTGTGCTGGTGCTTTTTGGCGGCAGGAGCTCTTTATGCTGCTCCTGCAGGAGGAAGGCTCTTGGCTCAGTCTGTCTGTGACTGTGAGGAAATTCCCTTTAACATGAGCAGGGATTACCAGGGACGTGTCAATGGAAGTTGGCCTCTCATGGGCGGCTTTACCCCTCGAGCAGCATGAGGTTATTGGAACTTTACTAGGATTTCTGAGCTGTCAGGAAGCAGAGCTATGACTCCCTTGTTAATAGTTAGTGCTGACATACACAGTGGGCCTGAAAAGCAGAGTGGTCTTAAACTGCTCTGAGTCTGTTATCACCAGGCTTTGGGGTTGTGGCTTGTGCCTTTTTTAAAGGCAGACCACCAAAAAGGTCACTTCACACATCCCTGTTTTTCATTAGTTTTGCATTTAGCAGGATTGTTCTTTATTCCTTCCATCCTTCTATTGAACCGGGGGGAGAGGAGGCACAGAGGGAAAATGACAAATAGGCTGCATTTGTCCCTTCCCTTCTGTCATTTGTTTCACGGCTAAGTGAGTAGAAATGAAGACAGCATGTTCCACGCCGAGTGCTGAGAGCACAGAATATGGCCTCCAGCTAGAGCACAAATAATTTCTATGCATGATGAATCCTTTCAATAACAAGGGCCCTGCTAATGTGGGATCAAATCACAGTCATTAGCTCTTGGCACTGTTCTTAAAATGATATAGAAATCCAAGCAGCATCCAGCCATGCTCCTGTGCCACACACACGAGCCGGTATTTCAGCTGGCAATTTACTTTTCTCATCAATGTGTTGGTATAATTAGGGGGAAAAAAAAAAAAGCGCCATCTGATAGGATAAACTCCTCTAAAAGCAATAGGAAATGCTTAAGGAAATGATGGATCATTCTGAAATAAAGGGCTGTGGTATGAATCTATTGATAGATGAATTGATTCTGGGACTGTTTTGAGACCTGTGGCCCTGTGTGATGGGTGATTTTCTATGGCAGGTAACAAACTATTGAATTAAAGCCATATATTCCAGTTCTTCTGATTTTCAGTCACCAGTGCCTTTTGAAACCATGGCAGTCACAGAAGGAGTCACACTTACGGCAGCAAAAAAGCTTTCAAACTGAGTTTAAGCTCTTTGACCGTGATCCAGAAGCTTCACAGAGTCATTTAGAAGCACTTCTTGTTGCCTCAAGCCATCTTTTTCTTTTAATTATTTTGTATTATTATTTTTACATAGTAGTTATATTCCTATTCTAATTTATAATACTATTTTTCAGCATTTGATAGGTTGAAAAATTTTGTTAATATTCTGCAATGTGTAAATTATATATTCTCTTAAAATCCCCAAATAATTACTTTGCCCGAGTTAAGCGAACATTTTAAAAAGCACTTTCTTGCAAGATTTTTTTTATTTATTTGCACTTACTTTAGGTAACTGTGCATCCATAAAGATATTTTACATTTTATTCTTAATGAATTTTTTTCATGAAAAGAAAACCAGTAATTAGTAAAGAGTTCTACTTTGATGGATGCTTCAGTATTCCCTGTGTTGCTGTTCTTTAGGGAACACTGTATGGCAAAATAGATACTACTATTTTATAAATTAATTTCTCAGAAAATTAAACTTCAGCTTAATTCAGCTTGTGTTTCACATTCTCTCAGTCCAGGTAAGGGATGTCCCCTGCCCCCTGTATATATTTTTGGCAGTTAATCCACTCGAATAATTACAACTTTCATAAATTCTCACAGTGCTGTGGGGTTTGCTAGTATGATACAGTGCTGAGGTCATGGGTCTGGTTCAGAGTTTGTCAGTTTGAAATGGACTCCATTTGTTACCCAATTAAGCTGTAGAAAAACGCTGGTTAAAGAATTCCCTGGAAGTGCCAGCAGGGCAGTGAGCACATGCTCAGGCTGCCCACCCTGTCTGGAGGGAGCCCTCTGAGTGCAGCTCGGGCCTTTGCTGACATCTGCCCAAATCAAAGGCAACCTGACAATAAAATTGATCTTCTAGGCTGTGACAAAAAACCTGCTGCCCAAGGAATTCCAAAAATCCTTGAGGCTTAGCTAACTCCAGAAGCATCATTAACATGAAAAAGCAGATACTTGAAGGAGGCTCTGCTAGTGATGCACTCTGGTCTAAATTCAACACAGAACACACTGCTGCTTGGAACTAGAAGACACCATCAGATGCTCAGATTTGTCTATCCCAGACTCAGACAGATGACACCCACCCAGGCCAAAAATTCAACATCAAAGATAGAAGTCAGTGCAATGGCCCACTGATACCTTTCCCTATTGTTCTCTGAATTCTCTGTAAACACAGTGCTGAAGCAGCCTGTATCAAACTGAGCCAAAAACTCAAGAGGGATAACATTTTAAAGTTGATTCAATACACACTTTTCCTAGAAACAAGTTTTTATGATGCTGCCATGTGATCTCCTCTGGAAGAGGATTTGTTCTTTTCCCAACCGATTATGCTGACTTTCTATGCAACCTTGACTAAAAATAGAAGACTTATTTTGGAAGAAAATTCCAAGTGATTTTTATATTTGAAAAGAGAATGTAATTTTTTAAATGCCTTGACTTTTCCCTCATGTGAAAAAAAACCCTAAAAATGCAACACCTTAAAAACTAAATGACGACTCACCTCACTGCTGAAGTTATAAACCAACTGGACATCGTTGGTGACAACGACCGAAAACATCTGTGCTCCTTCTTCTGGGATTTACTAAAAAAACTGATCAGTACAAGAGGACTCTAAGCAGCAGAAGGGAAATGTGGTGCCTCTAGACAGCTGATTGCACATTTGTGTCTAATGACAAAGCTTATAGAGCAATATAACCACTTCTTTATTTAGGAACATTGGATCCTGTTCTGGAAAGCACCTTAGCAATCACTATATGTAGCTCTCCTCTGTTGCATATTTTACATGTTCCCTCTTATAAACTAGAATTAATTTGCTGTAATGTAATATGAAGATCAAAATTAGAACAATATTTTCATCTTCTCTTCAGTCAGTTTGTTTCATCTAAAAGAAAAATCACAGCTTGAGCTGTGTAATCCCAGCCAAAGATAAATCTGTTTATTATGGATCAAGACTTCCTGGGAAGCCATTTGGCTGAATTAAGCTCATCCTTCCTTTTTTGTGACAACTCATGTCATGACATTAAAGGTCATGTTCCTTCCTTTCTGTCACTTTAAATTATGCCATCAATATCAAGAAGTGAATGTAATAAATGCTACAGAATTATTAAAATCATGCTAGGTGGCTGCTTTTCATACATTCCTGCAGCTCCTTTTATGATTTCAGCTAACACTTCGCATTCTTAACAGGAAAAACAGGTGCCTTGAATATAATAGGAAACAAGATGAGGATGAAAGTCTATGGAGGAGGAGTAACTCAAATTCCAGTCACGCCATGCCTATAATCACAGCAATAGCACCACACACGCATTCATTAAGGAAACATTCACTTACCCTCTTTGCAATCACGTTTAAAATGATTTAGCTCAACACTCTATCCCCAAAAGCATACATCTGGACTAAAATAAGAAATAAATAATTTAAAGGGATAAATGTTTATTGAAAACATTTGCATCTGGCTCAATCAAGTGCTTAGTTGCTACTTTTCAGTATCACTATTTTACTTCCATGTGGTTCTTTGGCTTTTAAATGAGAAATTTAGGTTTCATTTTTCAAACCAAGCACCTTTCTGTTTCCCCCACCTTCTGGCAGAGAGTCCCAATCTCCTTGCTAGAAGATGACTTGGAGCTCCCCACCGGAAACACAAATTGAAGGGATAATCCAACTGTAAGCACACCATTTATGTTAATGGTTGTGAAAAACCAACCTGGAGAATTAACTGCCACACAGCAGCAGAATGTGTATGCTCCCCTTGTCAAAGGAAGCAGCAAGAACTCTGAGAGAAGGAAATAAAACAATATTTTTTATGTGGCTGCAGATTGAGATATGGCTCTTTCCAACAGGTTTAATTAGCATGGAGGCAGAGATTCCCATTTTGTAATTTCTCTTCCTTAATTGATTCTTAGTTCTATTTTTGAGTTAAAATTCTGCATCCAACTACACACATTACACGTCCCAGGAAGCAGAAACAAAGTCATTTGAAGAACAGCTGAGCAGCTCACTACAACATAGATAGAGGTGACGAAAGGATTTGTTGTTTAAATAATATGAAATACACATAACAAGAGTGTGGGGAGCAGGTATATCAAGGGAGAAGAACCATTCAGTAGCACTGGAGTTGGAAAGGCCAAGGGAAAAAAAAAATAGGACTGTAGAGCACAGCAGTGAAAAGAGGGATAAGAGGAGGGGAAGGGGGAATAAAATGGCTGAGGCAGCAGGACAGTGAGTAAAGGCTGCTCCAGTCATCTGCAAAATAAAACTCCGCACAGACATAACACCTGGAGTCCACCTCAGCCAAGGGCCGCTCTGCTTATGATTTTCAAGTGAGAACTGCCTGCTCTTTCCACCCAGTAATTATAGCCAACATCACTTTAGAAATTTAGATGTAAACAAAGCACAAAGAGCTTCTGTGTCTCCCAGACAAGCCTCACCTTCACAAAAACCAAAACAGATCCTACAAACTCTTTTGTGTATAGGTCAATTCAGGCAGTTCTTCTTAATAAAGTCAGTATTTCAATTATAAAGCCAGCAACTACTCACATGTAAAGTTTTACAGTACTAAACCCTCTGAAAAGTGACAATGATGCAGAAACATCAAGCTGCATTATGTTTCTTAGGTCTCAAAATATTTGGATTTCATTAGCTCAGCAATGAGGCTTCCAGTGCATGCTGATCATTCATTAATGCACCTCTCCTTAGAGAGGGGACCCAAGTCAAACATGTTCCTCCTAATTTGATTTGAAAGGAACATATATAATATATGTGAACTACATATAGTTTTGGACCTCAAGAAACAATCAGCAGTAGCTCACTGGGCCATGATATTCTGCAGGGAATCTTACACAATGAAGAGAAAAGAAACTCTGAATAATTTACACTAAAATCTGCTTGATTTACAACCTTCTGTTCTATCTCTGTGGGAGACAGCAATGGCAGTGAATCCTTACAGTAAATCTACATTTAACAAAAGAAGTTATTAAGATCCAAAGACTGGCCAGTCCAACTTAAGGAGAGAACTAAATCCCAGAGACTCCAAGAAAGAACACAGAGACCTGTTACATCATCTGATTTAACTACAGCCTGGCTAAACCCGAGTCACCACAAGGCTGTAAAGCACCTGACCCCGTTGTATCAGGCAAATACGGCACAAAGATTCCCAGGCCAAGGATCTTGCAATCAAAGTGAGAAAAGGATAAAAATGAGCCCAACGGTCCAAGGAAAGAGGAAGCAAAAGCACAGCATTTGTGAGCGCTGCAGCAAGCCCTGCTGGTACTAAATTTCTTACAGCAGGAAGTTTGAAGGAGCACAGAGGAGGAGAGGAGCACATCTTCCTAGAGGTTTCCAAGGAGCCTTTGGCAAGCACAGTCAGGCTGCCCCAACATCTCACACTGAGCTGGGCAATGCTGGTATCACGCAGTGTTCAAAACACCAGATTTGAAAATTTCCACCAGTTCTGGAGGCAAACACAGACTCTTGGACAGGGAAAAATGCCCCTGAACAAGCAAAGTGTTTGCCAGAAGACAGCAGGAGTAAAGGCTGAGCAACACCCTCAGGTGGTGTAGCCCAACTTTTAGAAAAGATTCCTTCTTAAGAAAACTGGGGACATTTAATGCACTTTTGGAGCTGTTGGGAAAAAAAAAAACAAACACCATTTAGATTCTTAAAATCCTACTGCTTAACAGGAGATGAATTATTGAATATTCATTATCTTCCTGAATTGGAATGAGTGCTGGAAAATGAAAAATCAGGAGATGGCAGAAACAGGGAAAACAGCCAGACTTCCTCTGTGTGAAACATATGTGTTAGTTTTGTTGAAAAATAAGAAGAAAGAAGTTCTTCAAATTGCAGCCCGGGGGTGACTATTTACACGTACAAACCTCACACTGAGCTCCTCCCCTTTCCTGCAGCCTATTCTTTGGGACCACCTCAGGCATTAATTACATAAATGACCCCGCTGCTTACAACAGGGTGCAGAGATCATCCCACACGTGGGAAGGCAGGAATTTGGCCTTGGAGAAGCTTCTGATTGCAGTGGGCTGTTGATAGTGGTTACCAGTGGAGGCACAGAGAAGTTATTCACACTGGGTAAGGGTTAGGTGGAGATCCCTGCTGGTTCTGGGGATGAACAATACAGACAATAGCCATGAGCACAGGAGAAGCATTAGTGATCCCTGAAGAGGTGGCTTTGGGAGGGGTTCTACAGCCTGAGAGAGTGGAAAGGTCCCTTCCAAGGCTCCAATCAGTGGTGCTGGGGGTTTTTAACCCTAGCTAACAAACTGAAATCTTAAGGATCAGCCATCAAGGATCAGCTTTGGAAAGGATGTTTATTAAAGCTCTTCTCAAAAAAAGGTGTAACAGATAAAAATAAAGCAACTCTTGAAGGGAAGGAATGCAGGACATGGTGCTGAAGAGGATGCTGAGAAACACAACTAGGAATGACTCTGCTCAGGTAGAACATTTGGCTCATGCAAGGTTTCAATGGCCAAGTTTAGTAAACTTTTTCTCAAGGTACAGAACTTTATCAGAATTGTAGGCACACAGAACTAGAGGCATTCAGATGTGGCTGTCCCACTAAAAAACCCCCAAACCACTCAGAGGTGTTCCATAATTTTGTATTGGTGTTATAATTTAAGATATTTATGAGAGAGAGAATATTAGAATTCTGTATTTCTTATGAAATTAATTGTTTTATGCATTATCGTTATTCTGATTGGAAGACTGAGTTCTGGAATAGCCTCTCTCTCTTTCTTGGGCATTCTGATTATCTGCAGGGAAAAAGGACATGGGTGTTTTAAGGGAGATATGTTTAGGTTCTGCTAAAAAACCATGACAACCTTCAGAATTATTCACTTTCAAAGCTATTCCAGAATAATCTGTAAAGTAACATCAAATATTTCATACCATTATGGCAGAAAATGAAAAGTGTTCCATTTCATGCTTAATTTATTTTGTAATTATAAATCTGTTGGTAAACAGTACCATAATAGGCTTTGCTTTGTGCCTGCTTTATGCTTCTGAACTCTTGGGAGTTTTAATATGTTTTCAATACACAAAACACAATAATAACTGCTCTTGGAAATGATTGGCTGGATGAGTTCATCCCTAAGTAAATTTTAGCATTAATCACATACACTTGCTAGTAAGGGACATTAGAAAAACAGATAGAAAACAGTGGCAATTTTTAAACATCAGAATAATAATAGAGGTAATATTTTCTAACTAGAACAGTTTAATATTAATTCTACCATAACAATAATCTTTTCAGAAAAACAGGAAGACAATTTTTAATTAAAACCACTTTTTGTATAAAAATGTTAAACCAGCACATAGGTGACATCTCATAAAGCCTCAGTCTCATATTTCACTTACTCCCTCTGCTGTACTCCTGAAAATGAGAGTTTTGGTTTTCTCCTGACATATGAGTGAGTGCTTCAGCTTCCTGTTGCTCTTTTTGAAGTTTCACAATCACTTAAGATAGTGGGGGTTGGTAATTAAACATTTATATTACCAAAATTATAGTGTGTTAATTCATTAACAGACAGCTTTTACTGTATTTGGGGAAGGAACACCTTTCATTTTGCTTCTTTGTGGCAGCACATTCTCCTCCCTAAAGCAGGAATAAGCACTGTCTGTACAGCTACACAGAAGTCAATCATCAAAAGAGCCTTCCTATCTATATATGCAAAATATATGTGTAATTAGAAATCTATTTTGAACAATAGCCTCTCTTCTATGGCTCTTTGCTCGTGTCTGCATTCAGCCTTTATTGCTGAAGGTATCATCACGCCCTCTACTATTTGTAGCATACCCTGAGTAATTTCCCATTTGCCAAGCTGTTGACACCTTCACCCCCAGCTCCCACAAGAGCTATGGATTTGCAGAGCACACGGATATTGGAACTTCTATGCCAGCAGAAACAAGCACAAATATTTGCAAGGGGTCAGGAAGCCTCCCTATTCGGTGACAAGCATTAGGAAATCCTGGCTTTGCATATAAGATAAGAAGTTCAGTTTACACGGCCTTACACACAAATTCACCCAGGCTGGTATTTCAGTTTAGGTCAAGAGGAAAGTTCAAGTAGTCAGCTCCTTTCTGTCATTAAATAATTTACCAGCACAACTGCACAACACAGTCCAAGGCTCTTCCATCACGGCTCCCAGAGTGAAAAAGGAAACTCTGCCAGGCTGTGTTTGAGGAGAGCTGCTCCCCTTCCCGAGAGAGGGACTGTGTTGGGAATACAGATTTAAGGCCAGCCCAGGCAGGTGTTTATGAAGTCGGGTGAGCACTGTGGCAATTTCTCACTGAAATCTGTCAGGACTGCATAATCCTGAGGGTGTGCTGTTAGGAAGGGAGGTGGCAACTTAGTGGTCACTCAAATCAAAGCATCGGCTGCACAGAGCGACTCCAACTGCAGGAGGGAATTCCCTCATGGCCTCCCTCTCCCACCAAACCTGCTCCTCAGAATCAGGCAGGAGGGGACTGCATAATTTAATAGTGCCATATATATTTAAAATAGTGTGTAATAACAAAAAAAGAATATACAGGTGTGTAGAGATAGAAACTGAAGTCAAAATTCAAGGAAGAAGTTAAAGTTCTTTTTACATAAACATGCAGCCCACAAAGTTTAAAAAAAAAAAAAAAAAGTCTTGCAAACATTGTCCTTGATTTGTAACAGAATATTTTATAGAAAATAATTTAACAAGTAATCTTTCCAGGCTTACTTCTTTCTATATTTACTGGAGGAGTAAATACCTCTATTTCATACTGATACCTTTCATACTGATGTGCAAACATCTGGCTTTATTTTTCAAATTCCAGTTTATATCCCCTACCTTTTGTCAAGACTTAAAACTGATTAAGATAATGCTTTAGTTCCCATTTTTGTTCTTAGAAACATTTTAATACCCTTTGATGTCAGGACTTTGGCCAAGCCGACAACTTGTATTTTGCTGTATTTTAAACTAACTTCTGTTATCCAGACTAAGGAAAGGAACAGCTACTTATAAGATTAAAATTCCATGTTAAATTCGTGCAGTGTAGTAAAATACTGATGTTTCAGAACTTGATTATTAGTTTAGGATCCAATGAAATTGTTTTCATTTATACAATTTATTTGTATATATTACTTTAATCAAATTATTCCATGTATAACAAGAGAAATAAAAAATGAAATTGCATCATTTCAAAACTTATCTATAGAGATAAACACATTTAGCAGTTATGCCTATATGTATTTATCTGCACATGTATATACAAACTAAAGCTATTAAAGGAAAAAGAGTATTTTACTGGGTAATTTCTTTGCAACAAATTATCCAACTAACTCCATGAAAAGTTATTAAAGTGATTCCAATTTATGTATTAATAAAATATGCAAAGAACACACATGCTTTCTCTGTGTTTATTCAGTACACAGGGATCCTGATAACAGATTTTACTTTCCTTTGCTTTGTCATTTCTTTCCTTTGTTCTCTTCATAAGAACTGATTTAATTCAAAAAAATCTTTATGGCACTATCTCGACACTATGAAAATGGCATTAAGAAGAATCTTTCAATGTAGCTATGAGGAATTTATTGGTATATTGTGTTTACAGCCGTGTTTTCAAAAAAGGAACCAATCATTTTTTTGGTGAAAGTGCTGGGAATTATTCCAAGGAAAAAAATATTTAAAATATGGAACTAAAAGTTAGCCCTGTCAACTTATAAAAATGTTTAGATCAGTAACACTGATGTGCCTTTAAAAATTTGAGGACTATAACCCTAAGTGTAGATTTCCAAGACTGCAATCTTGACCCCTCAGAGAGGACTTTACTAAACAGAAACACCAGGTTCAGGAGCACAGGAACGTGGACGCCAACGCTCCTCATTAACACAAAATGGGAATCAAATTTCCCATGTGTTCAGGCAATGCAACCCCCCCAAATTGTACCTGACCCCGGGTCTGTATGGTCAAAATGTACACAGGACTCCAACTGGATTAATTGAGAAAGGCTCTAGGTTTATTTTCCTTGTATCATCCAAGTAGAAGGTCACTTAGAAATCCTTTAGGCTGTGCATTTTAAATGATTTTGTCATGAGAAATTAATTTACAGGCTTATGGACTTTGCAGAAATGATAGATTTCTAAAGACTTTTTGAGCAGTGAATAATGAACTTTGCCAGCCTCCTCAACGCTGACTGATTTAGTTTCCTGAATAAGTGAGGCGAGTGGTGGTCTTATCTTTGTGCTGAGGTCAAGCAATTTCTGACTGGAAGCAGAAAGAATAAAAGACAAAAATTTCCACCTTCTAACACACCAGAACTCAGCACAAGACCAGATCACTCTCTCATACAGGAACACAGTTCCATCTGAATGTCTTCATCAGGAATTCTCAAGAATAATAAACAGGAGACCTTGACTAAATTCTGGCAGTGCAAAGCAAGAATTTTATTTCCCCTCCACACTGAAAAAAAAAGATGTTTGGGAATGAAAGTTGCTAATTTTTTTATATTCTGAAGCAATTCCAGGGTCAAGTTTTCAATTTTTGAAACAAAAGCTCCTCTAACATTGAAGGCTTTGTATCTAAATGCTACAAACACTAGCATTTGGGAATACTTTTTTAATCCTAATATTTCCTTCATTAAATACTCTGCATCAACACAAAGCAAATAAAAGATAATTTATACCTCTGACATTAAAAGTTGCTTTAGAGAACTCGACAGTCATGAGGAGAATTAAATCTGTGGCATCTGCTTGAGCTGGGTAATGGGCCAAAATCTGGAGAGCTTTGATTGTTATCCTAAATTCAGATCAGCACAACTAAGGCTAATATTTGCCTATATATATATATATATACACACACATATATGTATTTACGTTTCTAAAACTTTTGCTCAGTTCCCACTTTACAGCTCCAAATGTCACCTGTTCCCAGTAGCCACATCCCAGCCACGTTGCCCCCTACCATTATGCATTATAAATTCCATGATTCTTTAGAATACATCAATTTATAGCCTCACTTTTGTCCCCGACCCAGCTACACGTTGATGAATGAGATCCCAGACTAGATAGGTAAATAGAAAGAGGGTGAAGGATGGGAGCTTGCAATGTATAATTTATTATAAGCGCCACAAAATACCAGTGCTGAGAGAAAACAAATTATTGGCTTCTCATGCAGTGACCATGAGAAGGTGATAAATATTTCATTATATAGTACTCATCAGACATTTGAATAGCTCATCTGTCCCATTTATGCCAGCTAAAATGAATTCAACCTATCAGTGGCAAATGTATTTTTAATGTTTCTCTACCTTCTGTGGAAGGGGCAGCTAAAAAGTCCCTCTTCCCCAAAAATCACATTATTTATTTGATTGCACACTGTAAACTGTTTATTCTTGAAGGGGCTTTTTTTGTTCAAAGCAGCTCTTTACATCTTACAGAAATTTCATGCCCAGTGTTCATTCCACTTTCTAGCAAGCAGAAGTTTCCAAAGTTGTTTTCCAAGCTGTGAGAATGTGGTATTTTGACAGGAAAACATTTACCTCATACTAAAATTAAAAACATTTGGAAACACCTACGGGCTCTCCTTCAGAAAAGAAAAGTTGAGCCAAATAATTCTAAGTGGCCTTTTGTAAAAGATACAATCTTGAAAAATCAGCAATTACCTGAATTAAAAAGGCTCATTTCAGCTAAACTGGTTCCTGTTACCTCTCAAGACTGTGCACATTTACTTTCCAATGGAGAGCAGAACTTTCAGAGGTATTGAGGAGCTCCAATAGGGGCATGAAGTTATAAGAACCTGCTACAAGTCACTCATAAGAATAAGTCATTGGAAGTCCTTGTTACCAAGTCTCTGTTACCCTCCTTGGAATACAGCATTCTTGAATCCAGTAATATCAACTACTATGAGCAAAAAAATAAGACCAAGAAATTCAAAATTCCTGGTTCTAGGTCTCAATTTACTTCCCAGAATGTACCTCTTGTAGTCATTCAGGCTGGGAGTCACACTGCTCCTAATCCTAAATAAAACCTTGGATTTAACATGGGCTCCTCTAAATCAGAAATCAATACTAAAGGATTCAAAAGACATTTATGTCAATTCTCTGCTTACCCTTCTGGAACTTCCTATACCAGGAATCCTCCAGGATCAGGAGCTATTAACTGCAGCTACTTAGTGCTAACTTCTAACCCTAAACTTTTCAGAAATGTAGGAACCAGCCAGAAATAAAGAATGATAAATTCAACTCTACTTATGCCAAACCTATGGTTACATATTTGGGTCTTGCTGAATACCTCACTTATTTGGACATGCAGCTTCTGCTTTTCATAACCCTGTCTTTATTCTGGCCTTTCAAAGTCACTTCACTCCCTAAAACTTCACTGATGCTGCCTACATTGAGCTTCCACAGGCAGTTGTTTTCCTGGCTTTATCCCTAGAGATGGAAGGGGAAGGAAAGCACAAAGAATTGAGAGTCCTGAAAATACAACTACCAACAGCTATTTGAGGGTTGGGTTTTGGGTTCAGAAACAGGGAATTCCTTTCATTTCTATACATCTCTGATATCCTTTGACTTGCACCACTTATAATCATCCCTCTGTTGCCATGGTGCATATGAAGCTCTCAATAGTGAGCGGGCTCACTGTCTCTGCACTGACAATAACAAAGAACACAGATGGCCACTGCTATTATTCCCACTCCCTCTGTGTCCTTGTGCACTTGATGGAGTCTGGAAAATGTCTGTATTACTCCACCCATATAATATTGACCACCACAAAAGCTGCTGGAGCAGCAATAACAAGATGGAGCACAAAGAGTTTCAAAAAATTCTGCCTCCCAGTAACAAAAATATATGAGCTCTTACATCAGAGACAGAGGGTCCTATAAAGGGGATTGAAATGAAAAAAAAAAAAAAATAGGAAAAATATGCTTTGATAACACCTGCTTAGATGAAGCAAGGTCAGAGAATCAACAGTAACCTGGGGCTGTTGATGGAGCTCAGTTTTCTGATCCTTCTTTAATGAAATCACCACTGACATGACGAGTAACATAAAAAAGGCAAAAACCAGCCATGTGCCGAAAGTCATCAGCTGCTAAATGAGTTGATTCATCAGAATACAGCAGAGAATACTTCATCCCTTCATGCTCCCATATCCCAGTGAAGTTCACTATCTTCCTGAGACTTTTCAGAGGCATTCTGTCTCAGCTCTCTCTGGAGAAAAGGTTTCTCTGGTGAAAGCAGAGTCTTTTGGACACTGGTAAGCAAAGTACATCTGTCAAATCTGAAGGATAAGGTTAGGAAATAATTCTTGTTAAGCAAACAACTTCAAAGTGCCAAAATATTCTTGTGGGTGGCCAAATAATTAAATCTCAGAACAGCTTCGTTTCAAAAAAACAGTTTTAATCTCAAAGTCAATTTCATGAAAAGAAAAAAAAAACATGAAACCAATTTTTTGCCTTAGTATTTTGTGTCTGAACACTCTGGCTCTACTCCTCTGCATGTTCCAATGGACCCCAGCGTTAGAACTGTTTCCTCTTTTTCCATGCTATATTTTGGGGATGAAAGCATGGTATTCTAATGCGGCAGTTATTATCTATATCAAGATTAGACCAACACTTTATCTTCAATCAATTGAAATTTTTTAATTTCTTTTTCTGATTGACAAGAGCGAGAGGCAAAGTCTGAGGTGTTCTTTAATATGCAAACCAGAGACATTATTTACACTATTTGTAGTAGAATTTATGGTAGACACAACTTTTTTTGAAGGTTATTTTTCTTAAAGGAATGATTTTGCTTCTGATATCCCACTGTTTTTCATTTAGCAGCAAGTGATTTATGAAGGAAATCAGTTAAATATTAGGAGTTCTGTATTTTCATAGTTCATTTTTTCTCACCAATTCCATATATGCTTTTGCTCTCTTATGAATTCTGAGCTCTGTATTCAGTAATCATTCTTTCTAACAACCTAAATATGTACTGCATTATTTGTGAATTAGAGAGCAATTTATTTAGGAATTTCAGAAAATTACTTTTCTTCTGGGTGCTATTTTGCAATCTATCCATTTTGGTTTTTATCTACGATTGCTTCTATGTCACATGAGCCTTAAGAGATATTTCATACAGATGTGAATTACAGGATTTAAAAAAAAAAAAAAAATTTCAAAGGAAAGATCCAGCTTTGATTGTGGCCAGAAGGAAAAAATAAGCTCAGTGACTACAAGACAAAGCTAAGGAACAAAACCTCATCCAGGGCTGCTGTTATATAAACATCTCTACAATGAGATGCCTACAGCTGCACAAGCCTGGATCTGACAATCACTTCCAAATTCCTACACCAGTATGAAGCAGGATTGCCCCGGCATCCTCCTAAAACTTCTTTCAGAAATTTCCACACTGAGATATATTTTTCCCCATGAATTAGATGATTCCACCTGACCCTAAAACATTCATTCAGTTGGGTTTTGTGAAATGTGCTCTTCATATATTGAAGTTCAATAAGCATTAAAGGCACGGTTCAAGACTCACATACCCACTGGAGGCACCTGGTCCATAGTTTTAAATAAAATATGGCCACAAAAAGAAAATTCACATTAGGCAACAAGAAAGGCTTGGCAAACCACATCATCCACAGCAGCTAAAGAGAAACATATTTGGGCTACGCATTTAATGTGCAGCAAAGTAAGTCATTAACACTGAGATGTGAGATATAATTTAGCACTTCTTTTTCATGTGTAACCCAGGTGCCAAAAAAGCCACTCGAGTTTCTTTTGCCTTCTCTTGCCTCACCCTACTGAATGCTGCATGCAGTGGGAAAGAAAACAAGGGCTTTTGTACCTCCTCCCTAACATATAAGGTGAAATTTAGCATTTCAAGGGTCTAGACCAAAACCTAAGAAGTCTTTCTTAACCTGGAAGTAAGGTTAACTTCATCCTTTGCCTCTGTGCCAAATCCTCAAATTTAATAGAACAGTTTATATCAAAATTACAGCCATGCAACATATGCAGAAGCCAACCCACTGGAAGGAGGAAAGACATCTATCCAGCTGGTCTGGTGCTAAAAACAATCCCATCCAACAGTCAGGAGCACTATTTTCATCCTGGCTTCCAGCCACACCAATACCCTTCCCAAGGCTCTTCCTCCTCTCCCTCATCACATCCTATCCACTGAAAGCTGGTTTTGCACAACTCCTCAGCCCTTTCCTTCTGTAGGAAGGCTCCCCAGTTTGCCTCTCACACCACAGCTCCCTGCCTCTCCTGAGCTCCTCTACAGAGCCTACAGAGACAGGACAAACTCTTGTGTCTCTAATTTGACTCGAATTTTAGTGTGTGCCAGGCCAGAGATTAATAACTTTGAATTTTTTTCACATAAAACTTCCTGTGAACACACACTGGCAAATAGCTGTGGATCTAATTTATTGATAATAACCTGTTTATAATTTGACTATGAGAAAATGGTGATGGTGGACCTGGAGTAAAAACTTCAGCTTTAACATAAATATCAGGCCCAACTAAATGATGGTCCAAAGCAGGAAAACAGGTGCACCAAATTCACATCCAGCAGGAAAACAGGGTGAAGGCACATTTCCACAGAGTGGGGAAGCAGACAACCAAACCACCAGCAAAGCGCAAAACCCAAGATGCACTGAATTAGATTCCCTCTATGAGAATCTACAACATCAAACCCACATCACAAATATTATCCTCACTCAAGCAACTCAGTGAGCGAAGTTTTCTTACCTAGAAGCACCCATTTAATAGGGAGAGTTTCTTTGCTTAAGCTTTTACATATCCTTAAAGGCTCATGTGCATAAACTGCTCTTGAACCTGGTTGGGAAATTCGTAAACAAATTACAACCATATTTACCAAAAAATCTGGCCTATGACTCCTCTGTGTTTTTGGAGTCAAACCTTTTTACAGGCTCCTCAGTGACATTTAATTAGAAGTCTGGGTGGCACATTCAGCCTCATGTCAGCAAAATACCTTGGGTAAACATCAGCAAGCAAACTTCAATGGGTTTATTTACCACACAGTTAATAACCTGGGTGAACTATTTGTCTTGTGTCTAATATTTATTTTGGCGGAAAACTTGGTACACATCTTTTTTTCTTTTTGCCTCTCATATGTACGGAAATTTTAGAAATAGCCACTGACAAATAGCAAAGTTCAGAACCTTTTCCTGAAAATAAACACTGCTCTATTGCTTTTGTATCAAAATGTTACTAAGCACTGAATTCACCCGACAAAAACCAGAAGGTTCTCTTACTGTCTCACACTCGCATCCTTCACTTCTTTTAAACACACAGAAACGCTCTCAAGAGAACATGTACCACACTGAATTACTTTATCTTCAATAAAATCCAGCAGTGGTACTATAGTAACCATCTTCACCATGATAGAAAACATTTGGAAAACATGTTATTATAATTCTAAATTACATTTGCTTGAGTTAATTTTTATGCATGGTTACTAAAATATAGAGGGTTCTGAATTTTTAATTGCAACATTCATCCTTCTGAGATGAGATTTGAAGAACAAGTACGTGTTGCTGAAAGGTTTTTAGTTTGAGAATCTGCAAACTAAAGAAAAGGGTGCAACATATTGTAAAAGTCATTCTCCAGGCTATCCAACCCAAAGATTACAGTGCCAATGACGTCCTTAATTAAAGATTTCTGTTAAACTTCAAGACCAGAATGTACTTCCAGTTCAATGCTTTGACAGAAAACAGTTTTATGCTGCACTTCTGTGCTGTTTTTCCTCTTATCACTATGGCTGAGTGTTAAATCCTCTCTTGTCTTACAACAGCATTATCTGTTTCCCAGGCAAGGTAACACACTCTCTCAAAGTTGTGATGGATTAAGATGCACTGGGCTTATTAATCACAGCACAGAGGGACTGGGCACTACTTCTCCCTGCAGATTTTGCAGATTGTTCTAATGACACCTTTGGAAACCTTTATCCACAGCCCATGCAGTCCCCAGTAAATGCATGGTGTGTATAAAAAGAGAAGTACACAGATGTGACTGAAATATGGAACTTGAAAAGAATATGGATAAAACATTAGAGTCCCTCTCCTGTAGCTTCCATGGCTGCAAGTGATTGATCCTACAAAAGAGAGTATCAGGGACCAAATTCCTTTTCTCTGGTGACAGAGGAAGCATCTGAGCACAACCTGAAGGTTTCATAGACAGAAAAGCACATTTGCTTCAGTCTTTCCTAGTAATAGCCAGAAGAAATAACTCCCCTGTTTGTAATCAGCTACAGCACAATTACACTTTCAGTGCAACAATTAAAGTTCAAGAGAACTGAGAGATGCTCAATTCCAATAAAACAATAGATGTCGCATCTGAATTTAGCATTGCTGCACAGTTTCCCTTCAACAGCAGTCAATTCATTTTCTATTTAGCCCATAATAGTCCTAAAATCCTAAATATCAGCACCACAAACCCCAAGTGCAAAGTCAATTACCACCGATTTTCAATAACTAGCACAGTTTTGAAGTGTATCTGCTGAAAATATTCAATAATTCATTTTACATTTTGAAATCCTTAAGTAGGATACTATTCAGTAAATCAGGAAAAAAAGAATTTAACCCTACAAATGAATCAGTTACTGCAAATAGTCCCTGTCTGTAGTTACAACTCTGCTTTTGCAAACTTGCAGTTTAATTATTCCATGCTTCAATATCCCAAAGGCAACTATGCATTTTTCAAAGGTTATTGGATCATAATCAGTGCTTTCAAGCAGACTTCCAGACAAAGCCTACCCAATGCCTTATTTATTAATAATGGCACATACTTTGATTTATATTGTATGCATTCAGCAAAGAAAGAGCCTGTCTCTGGTGGAAAGCAAGCTCCCTCAGTCAGCGGATAAAGATGTTTCACCTTCAGCCCAGACAGAGCTACTGAAGAGTCAGAGCGAAGCTGTGGGTTTGGCTCTGTAGAGAAGGAACAGGTGGATTGTGGAAAAGGTAAGGTGGGAATAGGGAGAACGCAGGGATGGCACAGAAATGTGCAAAGTTGCTGATATCAGGGCACAGTTGCCACGTGCACCGTGGCAGCAGCAGCAGCACTGGCACCCGGGCAATGCTCATTCCTCGACTTCAGGGAGCACCTACTCAAATTGGCATTTGCTGTTCTCTCTACAAAACTGTCCCTCTTCTTTATTCTGGTTTTCCTGTGTGGCTGGAGAAACAAGGAGTTTCATGATCACCTCCTCAATGTGCTCTAGTTTCACCAGCCAAGATCTCCCTGACTTCGCTTTCCATAGCCAAGAGTTTATTTTCCTTCAGGCTTTCATCTATGCTCAGAGAACATTCCTTCATAAACTGCAATGAGACTTCAGCTGGGGAAAATGGATTTAAAGGCCACAAGGAAACTGAAAGTCCTGTTTTTCTTCATGAAAAGTGGATTGGTCATTTTGCCTGCTTTAAAAACCACTCAAATATAATGAATCAATTTGTGAAGTTTTAGGAGAAACCATAAAATTGCTTCAAAAGAAAGTAAGAGTGTTATACGGGGAAGAAGGAGAAGAAAGCCCAGACAATTTAAAAATACATAACTGGCATCCACTTTATGGCACCCAGCTCTTTGGAAACTGTTTTATACTTAATACATACCACTGACTTCTTTTTAGAGTGAAACATACTGTACCCTTGAAAAATTTTTTATTCAAATCTCAGTTTACAGACTATGGTAGCACAAAACTATTTGAGAAAAGCTGGAAGGTATCTTTCTTTGCCAGTCCACTAAAAATCTTTTTACAGAAAAAATCCAAAATGAACACAAAACCCAAAAGAAACAAACGAAAAAGAAGGGAAAAAACAAAGTTCCATGTTTATTGCAGACTTAACCCTTCTGTTCCCAGGCTGAATTCATGCAACCCCATGAAGTGTGAGGCTTTACCATGAGATCAGGGACAAGGCTCAAGCATATAATACACAGAAATTTACTCTGACATGCTGAGGTTTCAATTGAAAGAATATTAATCCCAGCAGATATTCAAAACTTGATGGTCAAGGCCCTGAGTACCCTGATCTAGGCTGGTCCTGCTCTAAGTGGGGTCTCAACCAGGTGACCTCCAGAGGTTCATTCCACTCAACTATTCTAGGTTTTTAATGTTTATAAGTATTAAAGCCAATGTTTTTTTTGAATAGCTCCATCATCAGGATAACAACTTCACTGCATCAAGAAACTGCATTAAATACAAGAAAGAGACTTTAGAAGACAATGCTGTCAACAGCAAAAGAGCCTTACTCAGTGCCCAAATTCTCTTCCTTTCTTGTAGTCCTGAAAAAAGATGTTTAAAAAACAATTCCAGAACAGCAGACATTAATATCCAATAGACATTCTCTGCACTGCCATCTGGCCTAAATTTCTTTCCATTCCATTGAATTTCTTGCATTAGTAACTGGCATTTCAAAGGGAGACATTCCACACAAGTGCTCTGTTGCCACTACAATTAGTTCAGCTTTTGCATTTTAAAGTCTGGGTTTTGTCTAGGAAAACGTGAATGCTTCCTTAACAGCTAATACCTGTAAGGTGAGGAAAAATAGTACATGGTAAGATATTGGTGTCTGGACAGATGCTATTGAGGAGTTCATCTTAAATCACTGCAAGGCCAATTTATTTTATGCCTATAATTGCTGCTCAAAGTTCATGGTGGCATTTTGCTGATGTGCCTAAAATAGTCTTTGTGGGTGCTGTTAGAGCTGATTTGACAGTAGGTAAGGCAAAAGGGGCAATGATGCAGCTGAATGCCTGTGAGTCATTTTGATAAGTGTACAGCCTGTGCAGAAACTTCTTAATTGCTCCAATATTCTTCAGTTGTTCCTGTTCACGGCCTCTGTGAGAAAGGTCATCAATCACAGTGTGTGTGAAGTTTTTATGTTTTGCTTGCTTAACAAAACACATTTTAAAGAAAGTAAAACCAGTTAATAAGAACTTAAGGGGGTTATGATGTTCCCTCTCCCAACAGCAGACGTGGAACATGATTCATTTAGTATCTGTATTAGAGGGAGGCACAAGCTTAGTGCTAAACCTTGCTTTTATTCATGCTCTGCGAGAGAAAACATTGCCTCTGGTATTTAGATGTGATAACAGTAGCAATAGATCCACTAATTAAAAACTTGTGGTGTATGGAAAGGGGTAGAGTAGGCAACCCCATAATCTAGTCCTGGACTTGTCCCTGAGTTCAAGACAAGTTATTCAGTAGTTTTACATTTCTGATGAGCCATGAAAGAACACAGCCTATGTGTAGTGATGTGCAGCAGGTCTTGAGAGATCTAAGAACACAGAGCACCTTCCCAGATTTCAGGACACTCTCATCACTTCCACATGGCCAGGACAATACTGGCTCTTCATCTAAGGTACAAAAAAAGGTCAACCTTGATGCATGGCCCTTCTTTCCTGCTCCAGTCTGACTGTTGATGTAAAAATGTGCCAAAAATTGTGTGGGTTGACTTTATTTCACTGGCTGGTCCCCTTGATTTGGGATAGTCTCATTGCATAAGGAGGAGATTTCATTCCAGAAGAGATACCAGGCCTGAATTCAATCCTTTGTATCTAATACTGTGTACATTTCAGATCGCATCAAGGTTGCCATAGGAACAAAAAGATTTGTATTGAATGGCAGAAAATTCAAAAAATATGATATATGAATCCTGCATAATTTGTTGACAGTAAATCTTCATTGCCTGAGGCCTGTATCACTTTAAAATTACACATTTTTCTAAGAAAGAAATGAAAAACTTGATAAAGCAATTAAAATGTTCAGAATATTCACATTTTTTCCACTTGCTGCTTTTGGAAATACTATCTTTTAGATACAGATATATATACACACATACACCATCTCCAGTTAGGGAATTCTCTCTGGTTCTGCCAGTGGGGATTTTAAAGAGGAAAAAACCTGTCAATTATGCAAAAAACCCAAAAAACCAAAACCCCAAAACACTACCTTCTACATTCCCGCCGTCCCTTTATATTTGCCTTTCCAGTCCAGTCTCTCGTTTTAAGGACATCTGCAATATTATCTCCAAATACTTTTGAGCATTTTTCTACTCTCCAACATTAAGTAGCCCAAAAGCTGAACTTCCATTATATTTCCTTTTGTTGCAGATATTTTCATCCCTGCAGCTCCAATGTTCCAACCTCAAAGCCTTTCCTGGCAAACCAAGCCCATGCCAGTAAGTTCTCTCCCCCAGACTTTATTTGATATAGTAACAGATGGATCCCAAACTGTAGAAAGACACCCACTGACTTCAAACCTGGAAAGATTTAAAGTGCATCTGTAATGTGCCAATTCCCACCGATTCCCACATTCCTATGGAAAACTGTAAAGGAGAGGATTTTAGGCTGCTGATAAAAGCATCCTGAGAAAACCCACAGCTCCACACATGGAAATCCCTGTGATTGCATCTGCCTGGTTTTGGGGAAAGAAACCCTTCTCCGGTGTTTCACTTCAGTTTAACAAAACCCAAACCATGGTTTTCACTGGGAGGAGGCAGCAAATTTTTTTTCACCATTAGCTTTGAAGGCCACAGAAAATTGCAGAGATTCAAAAGTGATACCATAAAGAGATTTGGGACACTGAACTCCCATTGTTCTGGCTGCAAAGGAGAGAAGGAATTCCCTAAAATGTTATTATCAGATGCCTCACTGAGAACTGCATCACGTGATAAAATCATTCCTCTTATCCTTGCACTGGATAATTAAATGGAATGAAAGAACAATATTACAAAATCAATCCTTACCAAGCAGCACCTACAGCATTGACTTTACAGCAAACCCTTTCCACAACCCACAACCCTTTCCACAACTTTTATTAGGGGAAAATAAACTGCAAAGTTTGTTGAGTAAATTATAATACCAAATGAAATAATTTTGATCTTTTTGTGGACATTCTAGAAATGGAAAATAATTTATTCCCTAACGTCCTTGAATGATGAATATTTGGATTTATTTCAAAAGGAATCAAAAGAGTCAGAGTGTGTGAATGTAATGAATTTTGCTGCTGATACTGGGTAGAAGTGCAAATGGATCTATCATATTCTTCTTGCCCATTAATGCTAATGCATGTGCATTGAAAAGAGAATATAATCCATAATATATGCAAAAAATCTGCATTATTGTTGGTAGAGGAGTTACACTTGTCCTTGGGCTTTAGTAATGTTCTCTGCTGGTGCTCTTTTGTTTAATAAAAGCATCATTATTTTTCCTTTTAATTGAGTAGCTACACTTCAGAGCAGCATTAGCAAAACCATTTTCAAGTGAATTTTTGCTATAACTCCACCATCCTTCTCTTTATATCTCTTAAGGGATAAGTGAATCTGCCTCCAAAACTTGATAGGAGCCAAATATGGTTGCCTTTGAAGGTACAAAAAGTATTCAAAAACTTCCCTTATGAAATAATTTTCTAATTTCTCCCCTCCTTAAGCCTTGCATAAAAAATAGAAACATGGCTTTAAAAACCCCAAACCAAAAAAAGAAAAAAAAAAGCCATCATCACAACAGCAAACAAAACCCCCAAGGAGGATTAAAATCAAAAAGCCCAAGAGCAACAGGCAGGATAGAAAGGGAGAGAATTGGAAGTAAAGGAAATATGAAGTGTTACTACACACTTTAAGCTTCCCTCTGTCACCAGTATCATATTATTTAGTAATTAGAGTTTAATCTCTCATGCAATTCTATGACTCCATTAAAAACAACTGGTCCTGCAGACACCGTGTGCCTTTTCCCCCCCGTGAGCTCCCATGTCTGACACACAAAACATCATTTCCATGGTGTCCAGCACTGCCCTGCCTTGCTCAGAGCCAGCCCAGTGCAGCAAATGCAGTGTTGGCCTTGGCTGCTCTTATTCTGCAGAGGGAAAAGAAGCAGCTCTTTCTAGAACCAGAACACAGGAGCTACACTCAACTGGAAAAGCCACAAAAATGAGGAGTTAGTCTCAATAAATAAAAAATTCAAACAAAAAACCTAAACAAACAACACCAAAAAACCGAACACCAAAACTATTGGCAACATACAGAAAGGAAAAATCTGCCCATGCTTCCTCTTCCACCACAGAATTTTCATTCTATCACTCTCCAAGCTCAGGTGGGAATGCACCTTGGCTTGTTCTGGTCTTGTTTTCTGTTTCTTGTTCTTTTGTGGGACAAAAGTACTTTTTTCTGCAACAACAAAAATAATTAAAATGTTCCTAATTGTACAGAGGAGAAAAGAAATCCCTGATAGAACTGCAAAACCCATGGCAGAATCTGTCACCTGGAAAAAGTGGTTTTGAAAGCAACAGTGGTTTATGTGTTCAGGTAAATCACTCTATGACCTCCCCGAGCAATTTTCCATGTTTTCTTTTCTCCTGCTGAGTAACAAGTATAGCAAGTACTGTTTTCACCAGTTTCTCTACGCAGATTTCTTTTACAAATATTCTCTAGCAGACATTATCTAACAATTCAGTCAATGACAGGTGATCATCTGAGCCAGATACCTCCCATCCGGTCAGCTCCTCCAGCTTCCAGCTTGTAAATCTTAGACAGAAGCACTTAATTTGAATGCTTTTCTAACACACCTGCACAATTTAATTCCCTTTGTTCCTTCCCTTGGATAGATTTGGAAACAAAGAACAAACATCCCCCCTCTGCACATCCGAGACTTCCAAGTGTGGAGGGAGGT
Source organism: Corvus moneduloides (assembly GCF_009650955.1). Taxonomy (NCBI): domain Eukaryota; kingdom Metazoa; phylum Chordata; class Aves; order Passeriformes; family Corvidae; genus Corvus; species Corvus moneduloides. The sequence goes on from NC_045492.1 coordinate 11,053,703, forward strand.
TAAGACTGAAGTTGCAACTGATGGGAAGGCAAACCAAAAAACACACCTCCAGAAAAAAACCCAACCTTAAAAATTAAGGTATTTTCAAGCCACTTAAATATTTTTTCCCACTCAATCACAGTGCTGAGTCCAGAGACGACTCTGAACATGATTGTGTCTCGTGGTACAAATTAAATTTTCATTTCAGGTCCCATAATGGAAATGACCCTAATTCAAATTCTTTAGAGAAGATGTTTTCCCCTTGTCATCTGCTCAGATTTAATTTAAGAGAACATGAAAAAAAATTAAAAAATTAAAAGGTATAAATCACATCCCTGTGTTTGTTGTACTCGCAGGATTTTTGTGAGGGAATGCTGGAGAAATAGAGAGCAAAGAGGCAAAGAGAGCACTTGAAATGTTTTGACTGCAAATGCTTGCAAAAATGTTTTCTTCCTGTCAAAATAAGATATCAATAATGGATAGTTTCCCTAAAAATGAGACTTAAGGCCGTAATGGCCAGTGTAGAAGTGAATGGGGAAGTTGGAGCCTTGAAGTTTAAAGCGGAAGGATTCTCAAGATTTGATTGTATGAAAGTGCATAAAAACAAACAATAAGGAATGGGTGTTTTCCTTAATAAAAGAAAATAAATTAGTAAAACCACACCAGGAAAATACAATCAAAATCCAGATGGCTTATATCAGTGGAAAAATCACACGTAGCAGTTTTGTGCTGCCTCATAAACATCCCACTCCCGTGACAAGCCTCCAACATGGTTCTCCTTCCTTTAGGCCAGGCCATAGCTCAGGAAGGGCTGCAAAAAGTTTGCACGAGTAAAAATTTTACAAGCAGAGAGTGGTGACACTTTGCACCAGGCTGGTGCCACAACAAGCAGCTCAGGAGCACAAGTAATTTGGTCCCCAGGCTTGAAGTGTCTCAGCATATGAAAATGAGGCACATTTTTGCGCAGTTATGAATTGCAAAGCTGTAGGAAAGCCTGTGACATTCTCCTGGTGCTCCATATGCATGCGGTCAAGGGGGCACTAAAATGCAGAAGCACACAGTCAAATATGCTCTTATCCATCAGGTTTGATAATTCAGATGATCAGGATCTACTCCCTCCTTGAAAATATTTTTCAGCAACTAAAATGACTTAGGTCACCTGCTGACCATTTGGGAGGCAAAACAAAACTGGTTTGTTTCCATCTCTCCACTTTAGCACTCGTGTGATCAGGAGCGTGCACCTACATAAGCTGCAAGAGCAGTTGCGTGAGCAAGTGAAAACAATAAAATCTGAGCACAAACACCACAAGGGCCCTTGAATGTTTCAGTAGAAATTAATCCTACAAACGGCAGAACCAGTGCTGTGTTTTCACAGACCTCCTAGAACCTGATTGTCAGCAGCTCCTGTATTGTGTCAGAAATGGTACCATTATTAAAACAGGATGACATCCTTAAAATCTGCATTTAGATGAATAAATACAGGTTGAGTGGTTGCACTTGAGGCAATCATTTAGGGAGACCTCTGTCAAGGTTTTTTTTTTCACTAGCAAGTTCCAGCTCTTACTCTCAAGTTTAGCAAAAGTGCGCTGAAAGGATGCAAACAAACACACAATTAGAAATGCTCAGAGTAATCAAGTAAGAAAAGTTTTGATTCCTTATTGTGTTGCCTTAAAGAAATACAAATGAAATCATTCTGATATTGCACTTGCAAGAAACATTAAAAAGAATAAAATCTCCTTCCACAAGCTTCCTGTTGGTAATAAGCATTCTGTGCCAGATATACAGCACAGTAACACAATTTGCTCTATTTAAATGTAAAAGAAAAGATAGGTACAAAATGCAGCTATTACCAAGTTGCTGAAAGGTACTTTCTCCCAATTCAAAAACACTTAAAGATGTTTTAGGGCAATTAGTAAACAAGCAAGTTGTGATTTTTAGATTTCAATGAATGCAGGAAGCATTTTTAACACAAAATAGGAGCATTAAGCCCCCCTAACATAGGTGTGATGTCAAGGAAGGTGTGTGGCTTTTCTCCACATCCCTGCTGGAGTCTCTCCAGAAGGGGAGGAATAGAAGCATCAAGATAAAGCAGTTTTTTCCCCAGCAGCACAGGGGGAAACTGTTTAAACCTCCTCTTGCTGCTGAATTTACAGGTACTCTGGGAGGTTCAAGTCACAAGGAGGTCTCCTGTCAGTCAGCTGCATTCCCATTGTGTCAGGCAAAAGCCAAATCTCCAGGGTGGCTTCGCAGTGGCCCTACAAGCTGCACCTAAATTATTTCTAGAAGGTGTTCACCCCAGGGAACACAGCCGCTGCAGATGGGAAAATGTATTGACTGGTCAATACTGAAATGTCTGATTGTGTTCAGTATTCAGAGCACAGAATATTGCAATTAGTCTTGTATTCTACAAAATGACAATATTATAATTAACTCTAGTCAAATAGGGATGGGGTGGAGTGGCAGGGTGTTTACATGCATTTTTAGTGAGTACATCCTTTTAGAGTTCCAAAGGTTGTTTTAACCTCTCCTTTCCCGCTCCTCTTGGCTTGAGTCAGCCCTTTGCCTTTTTGGTGGTGGCAGAAGCACAGACAGTGTCTGCTCTGAAAACAAGGAACAGCAGAGCTGCTCAGCACAGATCTGTGCAGACATCATTTACTGGGAGAATTGATAAAACACTTGAGAACTTGTCTCTAAAGTACAAATTGACATCAAGTCTTTCAACACATACTTTGCTATTGATACTTGCCATAAAACACAAAGAAGATTCAAAGATGCCACTCAGTTGTCAGTGTTGCTTCACTGCGCAAGGAAAACAAAGCACAAATGAGAAACCATATTTGTATCTGAATAGTGCAGGATAAAATCATAAATTGCATCAGACAGTGTACAAGTCACTGTCCCTTTCTATTAGCACTGGTTGTAGGCAGACCCAGTGTTATGGAATGTTTCATTCTGCATTTTTCCTTTAGGTGTCACACAAATTAGCCAGAAAAAAATATTTAACTTTCCTCAGGAACAAGCTGTCTTTGTCACTTTGTCTTGACTTCATCTGTGTGCATTAGACTCTGCCTGAAGAGTTCTTGAAGGCTCCTTAACTTCAGAAACAGAAACTTCTCCCTTTTAAATTGTAGTAACAGCAGTGCCCAACTTAGCTGGCAAAACAGACAGAAAACTCTCAACTGCAACATTCCTGAGGACTACACAATGAAATCCTGGATGCGTGAAAACTAGGAGCATTTTCCCACTCATCCCTTTCAGCTGAAGGCCACAGAGAAGTGACTAAAGAGCAGAATTTTTTCAGTGAGTGTTTTTTGGATATTTTATATAATTTGTCGGGACAAAAAATATTTACAAAACAAAATGATGGCTGTGAAATGCTTTTCAAAACCTAATTTGTAACAACTCCACAAGTTTTTCTTGTATGCCAAGTCTTTGTAACATTGTGAATATGAAAAAAAAAATACTGAGCCAGACCTTTATATAGTCCATTGAACATAAAAAGCACAGACTTAGTGTTACCTTATTGTGATTCAGATCAATTCAAGTCATGGAAAACTTCATCACAGAAGTGAATGGTAAAAGTGATCCAGATCTCTCTGATGAAAGAGATTTCTCAATGAATCATTTCAAGTACTCTTTATAAAGTACTTTAAAAAAAACACACACAGAAGATAATAAAAACAGATAATTCTGATTTTTCAAGACATCTTTGATACATTGGCTTTCCAAGACTCACCATCCACCAAAAGAAGAGAGCTCTTGGGGCTGGACTTGCAGAGCAGGGCGTGTGGGTGTGTGGGGGAATGCTCGTGTTAACGTTACACCACCTCAGTGCGTAATGTGATATCATCACAATGTGTTCTTTTAGCTCTAGTATATTGCTTCCTCTTAAAAAAAATGTCAAATACAAGCACTTTCTTTCAATTACAGACTGTTTTGATAAAAGGAGTTTGTCTCAAGAAAGGAACTTGTCTCTAAACTTTAAATACTTGCATATGTCTGTAGAGAAATGAATGGGGAAAAAAAAAATCCATCTGAACACTGTCTCCTTAAAATAACACTGGATCAACCTGAGATTTTTCAAATTCTATGTACCTCCACAAACTAAGAAATAAATGCAAAATGCCTTATTGAACAGGAGTACATTCCAAAAAGGATGGGGGACCCCGCTCCGGAACAGACAGCCCAGAGAGAGCATGGAGTCTCCCTCATCGGAGAGGTTCCTGAGCTATCTGGACACAATCCTGTGCCCCATGCTCTGGGATGGCCCTGCTCAAGCAGGGAGGTGGGACCAGATGACCCACTCTGTGATTCTGTAAGTTTGAGGGAAAGACAAAAACCCCAAACACTTTCAGCTTCTTCACTCTATTTGCTCAAGCTTTCATTGAGTGGAGTCTGAAGGACTCCCCAGCATTAACACACATCAGACATGGGAGACCTGAGTGCTGTGTCCATCTCTGCCATGTCTACATCCATGCTGGGATTAACTGTCCCAGCAGCCACCCACATGTCCCTGGTCAGTGCTCTGCCACTGGGGCTTTTCTTCTGCTCTCTCTCCCTTTCATCTTCCCACCATAGAGCAGAACAGAGCAGAGACCGAAGCACAAAAGCTTCAGTTTCCCTGCAGAAACACTTCTGGCATTCCATCTGCTGTGACAGATGCACTGCCACCCTGGCACAAAATATGCAAGTCACAAGCAAGGCCAGAAAGGCACCACCATGAACTCTGTGACCTTCCACTGGTCCCTGGGCCAGAGCACCACAATGTGTCCTCCAAGTCACAACAAACCGCACCGCAAATTCAAACCTTGCGGCGTCTCAGGCTGCACATTTTAGGTGTTAAAACAGAAAATATTTACTGAAGAATGTATGCTGGTAACAGCCTATCAGACCAAGATATACATCAACAGCTGCCCACAGACTGTTTTAATGCCACCTGCTAACATGTCAACGTTTTACTGGGTGCAAGAAAGGCAAGAAACGATGACCAAACCTAGTGCTAGGGATAAATGACTTTAGGAAAATTCCATTTCATTGCTCTGGATTGTATTACACCTTGCAGGTAAGGGAGTTTAAAGTGAACTGTGCACACATAGGAGCAGTAGGGATAGGAAGAATTCCAGCTGCTCATCCCACACCACCAGCACTGGGAGTAGCTTGCTCAGTGCTATTGTTCTGGTCACACTCATTAGCAGCCAAAAAATTGCCCTCTCCCCTTAACTGCTCACATGAACACTGTTAGTCCCTTGAGCAGCTGGATTTTGGAGATACAGAATCCTATCTTTAACTACAGCAAGATCTACTGTGTTTGATGAAGGACCTCTTTGCACAACACTCCGAGTTCCATGCAATGTTCAAAAAATTGCCCATGATAATTGAGGTAGACAGGAGGCTTATTTCAGCCAAAGCTGTTTTACAAGAAATAGCTTTCTTCTGATTGTGCTCCACTTCAACAGTCCATACATAATTTAAAACCAATATATTTTCAATTATTTTGAGCTCCCTAAACAAGAGAAATTTTATGGATGTTAAATATAACCAGGTAATCATTAAAATGTTGCTTGTGTTGCAATTTTTTTGCAGTTCAAAAGCAATGTTAAAATTTCTTAGTAGTAAATGAGGCCTCTAGGGAGGAATGGTTAGAAAAAGGTTTAATCAGATTTTCCACAAGAAAGCAGAGGAAAAAATCCAGCAAAATCATCTTCAATTTTCCTGCTCTTTTGGAATCAAAGTCACACCCAATAACTCATCCATAGTAGTTATTCCAACAGAAATATGTTACTAATTTCATGCAAAAGTACTGCCGAGGTGAATTTAAGTGCATGGCCAGAAATGTTTTGGCTGCATCACCCAAAATGTTCAGGACTGTAGACTGATGTGACCTTATTGTTATTCAATTAAAATCAAAGCCTTGTAGGATGTTCTGAAATGCCTGACAGCTACTAAAGCCTAATCTCAGTGACACCTTAGTAAAAGGCCAAAAGAAATCAGCTCCATCTTCCTTGAGTATTCAAACTACAAGTGTAGTTTGAACTTCAAACTACAAGCAGGCTACATGTGCTGTGCATGCAAAAATATAAAAATAGTAAAGAGTTATAAATGTATAAAATATATAAAAATAGAAAAGCTATCCAAGATGGACAGAGGTGTTGAGTCTTACAGTTTTCTTCTGGATATAACTGATTTTCTCATTAAAATCCTGTATTCACATTTAACATTTCCTAGATGTTGACTGTATTTTACCTCAGGAGAAAAAGTTGCCTGTCATGCATCCATCACCTGCTGCTCCACTTCTGAACCACCAAGTTCTGTCTTCGCAGTTTGCTTTTACATTTCAAAAGCACCCAAGTAGTGACAGTTCCTTGGTCATTTAAGTTCTTTTGTAAAATGGTTCTTGTTGCAGTCAAATGGGATTGATGCACTACAAAAGTTCTCAGTTCCCACTGCACACTTTGAGGCTGGCAGATCTCCAGCCTTACAAAAGAGCTTTATTCACTCCTCACAGCCCCCTGAGACTACAGAGCATTATAGAGGTAGCTGTAACATATCCTATATTTCTCCTAGTTTTGAGGCCAATGCAAGGTTTCTTATCTCCACTTTATGCACGGGTATATAAAAAGCCAGATATGTTAAATGTCTCCAGAAGTCTGGCTCAGAGAATCCCTTACCCCTGGCATTATTAGACACACAAAAAATGTGCAGCCATTTTCTTATCCACTGGATAAGGGGTAAACTTCAGGCCTTTGTTGTCAAATGACTTTATGTAGTCAACAAATACTTGAAAGAAAAACACACTTTTAAAGAAATAAAAGAGGAAAAATTACATGAATACATGCTAAAACACCTCCTTGCTGTCTCAGCATATTTAAGTGACAGCTTTTACCTGGTTCTTAAGAAATCCTTAGGGAGGAATTAGGAAAACATCTCAAGGCACAGTTACATGGTGCATAAATTACATTTTTATGCATTCAGGGTTAAACTAAACACAGGGAGAACATGAAATGGCTCCACACTGCCAGAAGTGTTCCTAAAAATCCTGCTGTTTTTATGCAAGAACTGTGCTTCCACAGGGACAGAGTTTTGTTTCATTTTCCTCCTCTGAACTTTGGAAGAAAACAACTCAACAGCATCTTGACTTTGAAAAGTTATTCAGACTGCAATTGTATGGAACCAACACTACCAGAAAAACAGGGGGCTTTGCATCAATTCTGCGCTTTCTTTAAAAGCAAGTCTGCATAGGAATATCTGGCCAAATTTTAAAGATTGTATTAAAATAAACCATCAAAGACCAGCAATATTAAATGAATGCAGAGACATCAGGAATGCTCTTCTAATATGCTTCATTTCTGTCACCAGGAAGAAGAGAAAGAAAATATAAGCTTCATGAGACAGCTGACCATCAGGTTACTCAAGAAAAAATGTCAAAAGACATTAAACTGTCTAGAGTTTCTATTAATTTGTTTCTTGTACATTGAAGGAATTACAAATGAGAGGCATTCAAAAGAGGAAACCTGATGAAAAATATTAATTTTGGTGTGTAAATAGCTTGAGGATAAACAGTGACAATCTCCAGAGTCAGCAGAATCTTTTCCTTTATTTACTGAAGAAAACAATATATACTTCCATAAATCCTATTTACAGTAAATTAATTTACACCTCCTAAAGCTCCTGTGTCAGTGCTCAGAGCTGTTGAGTTATACCCTTTGTAACCACACCTCACCCTCTCACTTTTGGGCGAACAAACCAGAAGTGGCAGAATTTAAACTGCAGCTGGAAAACTCTGATCTTTTTCGTAGCATTTGCTATTTTCCAGGTTATTTCCAGGTGAATTCTCTAAGAGGACTCAGTGTGCTATCTTCTCTTTGATGAAATTATTTCTTACCCCAGTTTGACAAATCTGAGGAAAGAAGTACATTTTATTTGGTGCAATCCAAAAATTGCACAAGCAGGTATTTTCACATAACTTCATTTCTTAAGCACTACATTAGCACTAATTATCATTGCAGAAGTTGACAGACAAATTCTCTGCTGCCATAAACAGTGGCATTGGTTTCTGGACTAATATTCCTTCTGCTGCTGTCCAAGAAGGGATGGTAAAACAAAAAAACAGATCCACACCTATGCTTATCTTCTAGTGGGATGGTCAAACTTCTCCATATGCCAGAACAAAACTGGGAGTTAAAATTAGCCCCTTTTTTTTTTAGATTCCTCTTCAGTGCTATTTCCCACTGAGCAGGGGATCATAGTAAATATTTAGTGCATGACATGAGCTACTCCCCTTCTCCTCTACCGCATTGGTAAACTTGGTGAGCCTGGTAAAGGCTCCCAACAGTGGCACTTAGCACTGGCATTTGCTGGTGTGAAATCAGCTTTACCACACACACTCAGGTTTAATTATGAAATTATCTGGAGCTGTGCTCTGCAGTTTCATGCTGGCTGATTTATTCTTTAAAAACCTTAACATATCATTCAGATGAATCATAGTCAGCATGGCAAGGTCTTACTCAACAGATCTCTTCCCTGTGCACATTCAGTCCCTTCTCTGACCAAGCTGTGCTGGCCCAGTGCCCCAAGAGCCAAGATCCTGCCTGCACCAAGCCAAGGGGCTAAGGCCAGACCCATTTAAAATCTCAGTTTAGCGAAAGAATCAAGAAAAATATTACAAGGTCAGGATACAAAGGGTGTTCAGGGAGGAACTGCGAGGAGTGGGCAGAAAAAGAATGGCGAATCAGGACCTGGTATAACCCAGAGTGAAGACATTAGAAAGAGAACAACAAAACTGGAAGGATGTATAATTTAAAGGAGAAAACAGAGGAGTGAAACAAGGGAATGCTTTATTACATTGCTCAGTTACAGTGATAAACCAAAGTGATATACACCTAGCCAGCACAGAAGAAACAGAAGAATTCAAAAGAGAAGAAAAACATGCAAAGAGTCCATAAATTATTTTGCAAGGTATAGTATTATCTGATGGAAAATTTAGTGTGAGGATGTTACAATAAATAATCCAATAAATATTAGCATTGCAATGTGGAATAGAACACGCTGGGGTGGGAATATATACTAAAGTTCACGGAGGTCAGGGAAATGTCTAAAGCAGGGCTAGTGCTACTCACCACTTTGGGGAGAAATGAGGAGCACAAGAAATCCATCTTCAGTATTGTAAGTGACATGAGTTTCTAAAATATGCATCAAATGAACCACCAGAGAGATGAAAAGGGCCCCTCTCCAGCAGAAAACTCCAACCTTGCTGCTGAGACAGGATGCCAGGGAAACAGCCACATCTGGGTAGCTGGTGCAGAGCTGGCCTCACTCCTGTGCCTGCAGGGACGCTTCCCCATCCATCAGCAACATTTATTTTTCATCTAACCCCAATGAGCAGGAAGCGATACCTGAAACAGGCAGGATAATTTGTTCCACTAAGACACAGAAGATTTGCTCCACGAGTGCTAAGGATTAGACTCCTAAATTACCTGATTTAATTTTCATTTTCAAAAAAATCAGGCACTTCAGTGGAAATAAGGCAATGAGCTTCAGTCTCCTGAATGTCTTGGGGAAAGTCTTTTCAGGCTGAGAGCATGACCTGAAAGGACATAAAACAGTTATAGCTGGGGAAACACCTCAGTGTTTACTTCTATCATGAAACTCCTGCCTTTTGTTTAATCATTATTTCTGAATATCAGAACAACTGTTGGATATGCCTCAAATTAATAGAAGATAAATGCTTCCCTTGCTTTTAAAACATTGTCAGCTCGATAAGCATTTTTCTAGGCATTGCTGTTGGGACACATTGTGTCCTGTATGTTATGCTGGGGTTTGTGGTGTTATGTGCAAATGACACTTAAAGCCACAGAAAAACAAACACCCAAAGCAAGGAAGAGTCTATGAAAAATAACAATTAAAACACTGAAGAATAGTGTATCGAGATTTTTAATCAAACACAGTCATCAGGTGACATGTTTATATATGTGTGAATATATATAAAAACCAACTTATGCTTTGTGGAACAGGACCCAAGATGCAAATAATGAGTCTTTTTGAAACTTTGTGATTTGTTTTGTAAATTTTCTAATCCATTTTCTCGGAGTTGAGGCAGGAAAAAAAGAAACAGCTAGGGTAAAGAACAATGAACCTAAACCAATGCATATTTAATCTCAGTTTAAAGAAAACAATTTAAAACTCATTTTGAGAAACATGGAGGTGTTGCCCAAGTTTTAGCTTGTATGTCAAGCTGATTTGATATTTAACATTCAAAGTAAACCAAACAGTGCAAACAAGCTTCCTCTAGAACTAGAGATGAAAAATGGATAGAAGCTTATTGATTCAACAAAACTACCATTTTAGTACAAAGTTCAGCTTTAAACTTCCACCAGAATAACTGCAATGGGGAAAAGGTTATTCATTTAAAACATTCACAGGCATGGTTTTGGGGGTCATGGGGGATGATGATGAGTTGGGGTAACACACAAATGGTGAACTCTGGTTTTATGAAACAAGGGGAAAGGAAGGGAGGAAAATCCAAGCCACCAAACACAAGAAAATGCCTTTTCTTTAGGAATATTTTCTTCTGCTTACTTGACATATCTAGACCAAATTTGCTGGGACATGTTCTGTATAATAAACAAGCCCTCAAATGTTTAGTAGCTCACCTTGAACTAATTCCCTCAAACAACTTGGACAGCCTTGCTGCTTGGAAGCAAGGAAGCAAATGCTGTGAGCTTGGTAAAACTGTAGGTTTCCAAGGGAAGGAGGTTAGGTCTGATTCTAGCAAGATTTTCAGCTTCTCTGCTACCAGCTTCACCTCCAATAGCCAGAAGCCAAACAACCCAAAGACCAAAGCACAGGTCCTACTGAAGTTCTCAGGGCCCAGAGTTACAGCACTGCCCTATGAATTACTCTGGCCAATAGAGGAATGAAAACGCATTTCATGTTATGAATCACTAAGTACTTTCACAGAAGAATTATTATTATTTGTAATGAAATTTCCCAAGCTGGTTGTTTAACTATGAGGCTACAGGACTACCTGAACAGGGTAGGGACATAAGCAGACAATTTGATGCTCATTGCAGCACTTTCAAAATCTTTTTTCTGGGTGCTGATTTCACAGACACACAACTGCTTCCTCTCAAACAAGCAGCTACAGATGGAAACATTGCAGAATGCTTTACAAAAACCCAGTCACCCACAGATTATTTCAGATTCAAGCTGTGTGTTCCAAACATTGATTCACTCTATTTTTCAATTTTAGAGCAATATATTGTTTATATAAAAGGAGAAAAGTCAATGTATGCATATATACACACATATATGCACACTCTGTTTTAAAAGTCTTGTTCAGAGGAATGAAACAAATTGAAACACTACAGCAAATGTAGCATAACTTGGGAATTACTAAATTTCTTGTCTTTTCTGCATAAAAGTGACATAAGTGGGAGACACTGGATACATGTGCACTTGAGTAACTTGGCAGATACTCGCTGTAGGCTTCGTGTCTGACACAAAAATCTCACAGCCCTCCCTCTCAGATGTTCTCCAAGTGGAGACAAATGTCCATGATAATAGAGTTCACCCAAACTCAACAGGGACTGCAGCAGTCCCTTCCTGACACAGGTCATTGTTTCACAGAGTTCATGGCCCTCGCTTTCCAATAGCAAATCTTGCATTTCAAGAGTTTGACTTCACCAGGATTTCTTACATTAAACAAAAACAACAAAAAACAACCCCAAACAAACAGCTAGGCATTCCAGTGGAATTACACATAAACCCGAGGTATGGACCATAAATATTATTTCAAAGCTTTCCAATCTATAAATCAAGGTTATATATTCAGCTCTTGGTTTAAAAGGTTAGAATACATTTCTTCACTCCTCTTAATACTTCTGAGCTTAAAACCAGGGAATTTGTTCCTTGAAGTGCATTGCAGAGCAGGGGGGAAATCTTTTTAAAGAACTGCAGTACAGAAAAAGCATTCCTGATCGCGTTGGAGGTTCTCACTAAAAATTGAAGTGATCACAAAACTCAGGGATGGTGGTAATTAGAATCCATCACAGGTTATTTCAGGTCATGACAGATGATCTTATCAATCCACCAAACACCAAGAAGCTGAGAGAGACAAGAACTCGTTTTCTTTTAGTGATAAAGAACCAACTCCTTTGATGGATATCTCTTGGCCGACCTAAAATCTGTCAAACCAGCTCCAGGGGAGAACTGTCTGGGTAACTTCAGAGCATGTGCTTAACCTTTAATCATTTGCTTGCAGTCGTCATTTTCCCAGGCTTACACCTCACACTTTCCTTTCCTGGAGATGACATGTTTATTCCTGAAATAATGAGAAATGCACTTTTTGCTATTGCATAGAAAGGACTGAAATAGCAACTTATGCCTTGGCCTGATCTGCATTGTTCTCCTTCCTTTATGGTTTGTTGCTTCATTTTAAAATGAAAAGTGCTGAAACTAAGGCTCCAGCAAAAACTTTGTTCTGTAAAGATTTACCCAATATTATATCCCAGACTAATTATATCAATATTACATTTTAATTATGGGCATTACTGTAGGAAGCTTTTTTTTCCCCACGGATCAACTGCTCCAGCAAAGAAGGGGGCAACTAGGGGTAGCCAGAGTAAAAGGACACTCCAGGTGGATAAAATATGTGAAAATAGATTGTAACTAGGTTATATGAAAATATTAAACCACATCTCAGTAGGCATTTTTTTCTTCTGAATTAAAGGAATAAAAGCCCGTCTGCTAAGTAACACCCTGTTGTTCATGAAATACACGATTTTGTCTGATTAAAGTGGACTAATTTCCTGAGATGAAAGGAGAGAAACTTGTGAAAGAGCCACAGAAGGCATTTTGAAACCACAAAAAATAAATCAGATGTAGCCAGTAATGCAATTGTGCTGTAGTGAATTCTATAACACCACTGCTGAACTTTCCTAAGAGACCACAGTGTTTACACTGCTTTACCATTAATAACACAAGAAAATCCTATGTTAAAAATCAGACAGTTAAAAAGAGAAGTCACATGCAAGGCACAAAACACATTCTTTTTCACTTTACATGCTCAACTGCCACTCCAGAAACATTTTTTGAATGCACACATCCTGAATTTCCTCTGCACAGTTAGAACATCTCCCTGGCCACATGATTAACCTTGCAGTACCCACAGGGTGCCAGGTAGCTGGCATTACTTGAGAACACAAATTATTATTTTATGTTGGCATTTTAAGCAGGAATCTCTATGTCCTGGTAAGGACAGCATCTTTTCCCAGCAAAGCTCCTTCAAATCCTAGCAGAACATTTCATGTTTTGGAAAAACTTGTGTCCCTCAATAATTCAGATTTTATTGCTTAAGTTTGTTCTGTTTGGGAAATGCAAAGACCATACACAATGAAAATGGAAGAATCTTAAGCCTTACAGTCTGCCAAACAGGGAAGTTCACTGTTCCTCACCCAGCCTCCACAACAGCCCCCATCCCACAGTCCTTGCTCACATTGTCTGAGTGCCAGCAGCAGCAGCACCATGGCTTCGTTGAAGCTGACAATGTCTCACCTGCAGGTACCATCAGAGCTCTCAAAACACATCTCAAAGACAAGCTCAGGGTTATGAATCATTCTCATATCTAGATAAATACTGTCCTGAGAATATCTAACATACAACACACCATATTAAGATGTGTGGGCTGGAGGATGGGTTTGCTTCAAAATGAGGTATATTTTCAAATTAAAAAATGTATTCAGTTCTACGAATCACATTATTGTAAAACCCATCAACTTAAAAAAATAAGTTTACATGAATGGGAAAAGGATTCTCAAAAGCAATTCATTAATCCCTCTGCTTTATGATAATGCTCAAACACACTTCAAACACCCTATCAACCAGGTCACTGAAACTTGAGCAAGCTGAGCAAGACCTCTCTCTGAATCCATTTAATTCTTACTCATACACAGTAAGCAAATTGATTCCTGTTAGGAGGGTTGCTATTCCATTGTTGTTCAAGAGAATTTCTTAAATGCAGCCTGCCATCCCTTATGTCCCAAACCTTCACACTCCCATATTCCATATAAATGCTGACAGAAGAACAGCTTTGATGACACTCTGTGTCAGAGTGCAGCAAATACAGGAGAGCCTGTGGCAGTGGCCTCCATTTATAAAGAGATAAGCAAAAAACCTGATCATGGGTATTAATAAATCCAGTCTAGCAGTCTTTCACATTACATAAATAATTCCATTCCATTTTTATCAAGCAGCAAACATTAGGTGGAGAGGTAAAACGGATGTTTGTCAAGAAAGAATCAATGAAGATAAAAGTGCTCCCTTTATTGATTGCTACATGTTCCTTTGAATTAAAACACCGCTAGGCAATGTCTCAATGTTAAAAAAAAGTGATCTGCCATTTATTTGCTTTAGTGTGAGATAGCTGCTGGATGAAATTTCCCTTTAGCCAAAAAGCCTATATTCAGCATAAATTAATTGTTTTCCTAATTCATTTTGTTCAGCTGTGTTAATGTTCACCAGACCATAATTCCTTTCTACGTAAATAATTAATTGGATTTTTCTTGGGAGCTTGAATGCTCCGAAGATTTTAACATGTTGAGTTCCTCATGCAGACCTGAATAGCTCCTTGTGGAGACCTGTATGGTTTGAATGATGGAGAATCTTTGGCTTCATCCCCCAGAATCCTCCTAGATTTGTGTTTAAGTGCTTGACTTACTTCCCCTCTTAGGGCTCTGAAGAAATATTTTGTATGAGCAGATCTAAGAATCCTTTGTGCCATGATACCTTTTAGAAGTTTTCTTCTGCTCTGGAAGAGCACAAGGGGAAGTTGTACCGATATTTACACACAGCAATTTTAGTTCGAGTGGTAAAACTCTGTCACAAAAGGCATGTGATAGACTGAAAAAAAAAAAACAGGCAGGCAATGGAGTTTCTGCCTGGGCCATTTGCAATTTGTCCTGAAGCAAGAAGGGGAAAGAATTTCAAAAAAAAAAAAAAAAGAAAGAAAGAAAGAAGAGATCATTGTGATTTAGTTATTCAATTTTTGCAATTTAGCTGCCACAATTCATTTCCTTAATTATACTGAAATCATTTGCCCTGGGTGTTAAACAGACTTTCCCCCCCCTCCCCCCTGCCACAAATGATAATATATGTAAAAAGCCTTTGGGGCTCAATGAATTATGCAACATATGTTTTCCTTCAGTAGGAGTGGAGATCACTTGTGGAAATTTAATAAATATAGGAAATTATAACAACTGAGGAAAGTCGGGTTAGTAAAGTGCTTTATCTGCTGCCTTTATTTTTTTTTAATTTCTGATCCTTATTGAATGAACTTATCCCACAAACCAGAAGTGATACAGGAAATCCAGTATGGCTTTTGGATCATACTGGGGTGAAGAGAATATGTTGGTAAAACACGTCAGTATATTCAGATATTGTCAGGGTCATGCTGCAGTACCTGCATGAGAGCAATCTGAGGGCTGGAATCAATAAGTGAGATTCCAAGATGCACATACAGGAGGAAATAAACGTGGAGAAGCAAGAAAACAAATGCCAGCAACCCCTCTTGCAACTGAGACCCCTTGGAAATGTCTCCAAAAAGCTTTAAAGGGAACAGTTCCTTCAGAAACCTCAAGTATTTTTTATTTAAAAGGAAAGTTTGTGGTTCTTCATTTGGATTAAATTAGAAGAGCTGGAGACTTTGAGAGAATTAGCAACAAAATTAAAGGGGTCAGAAAACAAAAATTTGTGTCTTGGTATCAAAAAAGTATTTAAATGCTATTGTTATCAGCAGAGAGTATATACTCATATCAGAGTATACTGATATTTCATTAGTAAAGATTTCCTTTAACCTGAAATAATTCTGGCTTTATAAGTTATAAATCTTTGACATTTAAATACTCTAAAAAATAAACAAAATAATTATGAAATATAGTAAACTTTTGCTATTACTTTTAGCTAAGTAAAATTTACTGTTAAAACAGCTGAGCTATTTCAATGCCACATTTACAGAATGGTTAAAACATCAAAAAGCTGTAATAGTCACTTCAAATACACGTCCTCTTTAAAAAGGCAAAGGCCCATGTTTTTGTCTCTGGCAAACAGAACTGATTGGTGCTATGATTAGTACTTTTCACCTCATGGGGTTTTTTTTTTTCCTAATCTCCAAGGGCCTTGGTGTTGTATTTAACTTACAACCTCTCCTCAATCCCCGCACATTTTAAAGCCCGTGCCTTCAGTGAACACAGAGAGGGCAAAAAAAAGGCAGCTTAATTTACAAGTGTCACAAGGTTCACATTGTCACTTTGCTTCACTTTCTTAATATTCTTAGTCTTGTTCATTCTACTGCACTAATTCTATCAACAACACTCCAAAATAGCTGTGCAAATGAAGCTGCCTGTGGGAGCAGAGAAAAGGAAAGTAGGAAGAATATCAGCAAAAACATATGAAATAAATAATACAGTGCAACCTTGTGTTCTCTTACAGAACTGGCCACCAGGACTTGAATCTGTTCTCACAAAATCTCCACAAAGTCTGATTTTGCAGGTCTGTAAAGTTGCTCTCATTTCCAGAAATCCTCTCATGTCCCCACTTCCCCAGAAGAGCAATGGCCAATGAGCTGGATTACCATAAATTCAGCAATCAGATTTACACAGCTCTGGAGATGCAAGTAAAATGAGTATTGTATCTTCATTTCCTTTGTGGCACTTTATCAACCTCTTCCTCTGCTGATGGTAGAAGTCAATAAAATCCTATTAACACTAAGATGTTGTATTAAGTTTGACAGTTTACAAATTGCAGAGGTTTTCATTTCAAATATGAGCAGCTTGAGATACTCTGGAGTTCCACTGTATAAAATTGTTAAAGTTGGAATAAAGTAGATAAAATAATTTGGGGGTATTTTTTCCCCTCTCCTTTTAAAGAAGGCAGCAGAAGGAAAATCAAACATGAAAAATAACCTTATAAGCCTTCCTGGGAGATTAACATTAGTCTAACCAGGAAGACCAGAAGAATCATAACAGATCTATATTTTGAGCAAAGCATTCACCTTCCTGTGAGACTCCATGGGCTCTGTACCAGGCTCTGCTGCTCTCTCTAACAACAAGTAACTACCTTTGCAAAATGAGTATCACATCCGAAGAGAAAAAGCCTTAAAGCAACTGAACCTTTAAATAGGTAAATAAATAGAGATACCTGCAGCAGGGATGGAGTTGGCACCTGCAGAAACAGCAATCAAGGGTATGGCTAACCAGCTGGCAGATGAATTAGGAATTATGCCAAAACAAACTTAGGGACAAATCTAAAGCTATTCCTGCAACTGGGCAAATTGCCATAATTTCTGCACTTACCCACCTGGTGATTTAAGTTCCCATTAAGTATTATTTGAAGAAAACAAGCACCAGTGCCCAGTTGGTACTGCTATTCCAGTTTTTTCAAAGATGTAAGGTGTTCTCTCAGAGAGGAACATGGTAGCAGAAGGAATTTAAGCAAAATCTAAAAATCTTTCCTGAGAAAGAAATATAAACGCAAAGCAGGTGACAGGAAACGTGAGAGAAGGGAGAAAAAAAAAAATCCTTTTTTTTACTTAAAAAAAAAATGCATGTCCTTTTAAGTAGAATTGCAAAGCCTGTCAAAAATTTAATATTTTCCAGACTCCTCAAGGATATGGGTTCTCCCAATTGAATAATTTATTAAATCAGGAAAGCATCACTCAGATGCTCCAGTCAGAATAATCCGGGGTTTGTATCTACAGCCTTTTTAATACCAACAATTCCAAACACCACCGAGCTTGTGGCTATACATAGATTCCTCAGATCACCACTCTCACTGCAGAAGACAGTCTTGGACTGCTCACAACGCAGAGTGGGAGGCTTTATTTTGAAGCAAACATTGCCTCCAGTAAAGGATGTTTGCACACAGCAATAACTTGCCAGTGTTTAAGGCCAGGAGCATTCATAACACCCACTTATAAACATTCAAATCTATCTTTTTTTTTGCCTTTGCCTATAAACTATACATCATGGCAGAAAAAAAAAAAAAAACCCTTCTCCTGCTTCAGGTGATTTTGTCCAGCTATGATAGCAGGTAGATCATATTCAGCCGTCTATCCATCACCCTGCCTGTAGAACATTCCCACACTAACAGCACCCCATATATCCATGGACACTCCAAAGGTGCTTCCCTGACATCTGGTGCTGCCTGGTCTCCCTCTGCTGTCCTTGAGCTCAGAGGAAAAGGACAGAGTGGCAGAATTCTGTGAATTCAGCACCACAGTTAATTTATTGGCACTATGATTTTGCTGGTTTAAGTGGTTAGGAGTTCAATCTTGCAGGCTTAAATTTCACCTTAAGCAGCAGAACAAAGAGGTGTCTCTCTATAGTGCTTAGAGAAAATAATTTGCTTGTGAACATAGAATTTCAGCAGTGAAAACTGAACAATACATGTGAGTATTTATTTACTTATTTGTAATGCATGACCTGTCTAAACTGTCAATTAAAGCTTAGAGTAGTGACACCTTTACACTGCCAACCCACTCCCTAAAACCAACCACAGACAAAGTCAGGATTTGGAAATAAAACTCTTAAGCTCAGGAAAACAACATCTGAAAGCCTTTCTTCCCAAAACATTGGTTGTGATTTGTACTGTGTCACCTCATCAGACCTTTGCATTCAAAGCTCCACATTCAATGTGTCAGATGTGGTGAGCCACAGCACTTTAGGTACAGGGTATATTTTAGCACCTGGTACATACTGAGAATAAATTGTATTAAGTGCCCAAACCTCTGAAGAAAGGAAGGGGTCTTAATGTTACTCCCCAGCCAAACCAAAATAATTGTGTGTTGTCAAGTCAGCAGTGAACTATGAACACAGGACAAACTTTCTCTCTGCCTTGTTGTGATACTGTTATGAGTGATGCATTTTTACCTTTGTATCAGGAGACGACATCTCAACATCTCAGGTATTTCACTGCTGTGCTGACTAACAAAATAAAGCATGCGAACCCTTTTTATTTTCTGGTTCATCAGTTTTGTGTTATTTACTTGCCATACATTTCAAATCTGATGATACTCAACACAGGCAGCTCCAAATATGCTGTTTTTAAGAGTTATCAGCTGACTATCTTTGATTTCATAAAAGCCTCTTTTAAAAATATTGGCTGTGTACATGTGTACTTTTTTTAATGCACAAGGTAACAGTCAAAGGAGAGGCAAAGCAGAGGGAAAACACAATTACAGATTCTTCCCTAAACATGGGAAACACACCATGGTGGCCTTACAAAAGCTGACTTTGTGCACTCTGCTGGACCAGGCACAGCCCTAGATTCCTTACTGCTTATATACAACATATATTTTATCAGAATTTAAGAGAAGTGTGTGTATCCAAGGAATCTCCAGCCTGTCTTGATTAGCTGATCAACTGAAAGGCTTTGTCCTACAAGAATCTATTGTGGTAGAATCCTTGATTTCAGCTTCTCTATATAATAACAAATGTCTTAGAAATATAGGCCTTCAGAAGGGGAGTTCTCTGCAAGGTAACAGAAAAGTATTTATGTTTACATCTGCCTGCCTTAATTTCTTGGTTGGTTGTTTTCTTTTTTCACCAACACCTCTCTCCTAAAGCAACAGAACTCATTTGTGAAGTCTTTGACTTCTTTAGCCCCTTACGCATTCCCTGATTCAGCAGGAACACTGTCAAACACCTGGTGCTTTGCTGTTCCTGAGTAGCCCAATTATCACTTGGATTGCATCAAAATTAGGTTCTTTTTCAAATGGCTCAGCTGCCCTCTCTTGAGATTATTTTCATGCTCAGACTGTGGCTCTCAAACAAGGGGTGTTGAACGATCTAAAGCAAATTTCCTCTGCCTTTCTCTTTTCATCTCTCCCAGGCTCACAACAGGGTAACAGACAAATAGGAGTGAAGATGTGAGGAGCCAAAACACAAAAGAAGCAGAAAGCCACTCTTAGCAAAAGTAGGAGACAACAGGCCAGCTCTAAAATAGTTGAGATGAGTCCAGATAACCTTCCAGAGATCCCGAGGCAGGGACATGCATCCCACTGCCCCTTCCCCTCCCTGGGCACTGCCAGCAGAGGCAACGCACCCCTGCCCAGAGCTCCACTCCTCCCCAGGTGCTTCCCCGCCGGAATCCTGAAAGTGCTCGGAAGAGGACTCCACCCTTTTTGTGCTCATGCTGTCCCATGCAACACCTCAGGGCAGACACAGAGCTTGTGCTGGGATGGTTTATAAAACTGGTTCTGGCTACTTGAGTGATCAGACAATGGTAAATTTTTCTAAACATGGGATTAGTTTAAAATATGTTTTGTACACTTGAAAAAAGCCCCGAAAAAGGGCTTTGTCCAGAATCACTTTTCAGATACATCTGATGATCTGAACCTTCTTCAAGCAAATTCTAAATATAAATTAGACCACATTTGTGCAGAAGACAAACACTCTCAAACAAACCAGAAGCCTTAGGTTACCTTTAGCACTTCTTTTGAAGAACTTTCATCAGATGAGCAAGAGCAGTTTGCTGCTACAATTGGATGAAATAGTAAAGCATCCATTTTCACAAAGTGTATGTGTTCTTGATCAAAATATTATATTAAAGCTACAGTCAGATTAAATTGAATTCTTTAGGAGAATAATGAAAGATTAGGTCATAGTACTGAGAAAAATGATTTCGTAATAAACCAAAGTACAGAGAAAGCATTTGAGGCATTGCTAGAAATCAGTAAATATGTGTGCTTCCCCCTCTGAGAACTGCAGTTTGCTATTACACTAATCTGATGCTTTTAGATTTCCTTATGAATTAAATTGTCCTCTCTTTAGGAGCTCAGCTCAATAAAACTCTTCTCTAAGCATTGAGGATCCCTAACATTTCCTCATTAAAAGAAAAAAACAAACCAAAAACGTTGTCTCTTCAGTCTGAACACTTTAGCCTAACTTGAGTAAAACAAAATAAGGTAGGCACAAGGGAGAGTTGTGCTTATTTTCTCCAGAAGAATCAAGGTAACCAAAGATTAATCAATTATCTAGAATAAAAGCAACCTTGAGTTCTACAAACTACAAATTGGATTTATCATACAAA
This sequence comes from Corvus moneduloides, assembly GCF_009650955.1. Taxonomy (NCBI): domain Eukaryota; kingdom Metazoa; phylum Chordata; class Aves; order Passeriformes; family Corvidae; genus Corvus; species Corvus moneduloides. The sequence goes on from NC_045492.1 coordinate 11,074,763, forward strand.
AATACTTCCCTTAGTTGCAGTAGCAAAAAGTACCTGGGAAATAAACCTGCAATATAAATAAAAATCATTTTCATAAGAAAACCTAATACTAACGTGAAGTAAGTTTATAATTTAGCACAACGTTACAAACAGTTAAAAGTTTATTCTTCTACTAAACTTTGAAAGTTTTGCTGATTGCAAACGCCTTCCCAACTGGGAAAAGGAAAAACAAATGAACAAAAAGCCCCTGTATGGAAGAATGTTTTACATTAGCAAAATTGACTGTAGAAGCGAAGTTTAACCAAAAATTCAGGACTTTTCCAATGTCCATTTAGGAGTCCAGGTCTGTTTTGGGGTGTACTTCAATAATACTGATACAACAAAAAATGGGCATCAAATCTGCTGCTTAATAAAGCCACCAGCTACAGCAAGTTTTTACTTATTGACAGCATTCTTACAACACCAACCAGGATTAAAAAGGCATCTCTTGTTATAAAAGAACATCTCTGCTTTCAACCTCTATTCCCAGATGTTTACACTATCTGTTCAAAGACCTATTAGAGCTAAACTCTTTGATATATGACCAGCTACTCCTGCACAGCTTTTTGTTAACTGAAATCTAAACCCAGCAGGGAAAAGGACAAATCAGTTCTTTTACCAAATGTTTTCAGTATCAATTCACTATGAACAGGAATGTTTTTTTCTTGGTTTTTCAATGCGCCAGTACATCACGTGTTTAGAAGGATGAGTGAAGAAGAACAGAATTCTGCTCTTTACTAATATATTTTTAAAGGTACTATTTCTGAGGGACATAAATATGAGCAGTTTTATTTTTGAATAAAGATTCCAGAGGAAAGTTCTGGATGTACACCCTGAATACAGTTACTTATTTCTCCCTTCAAACACCACTCATGAAGTGACTGCCAGTCTGTTCATACTGGGGTAACTTCTGACACTTCTTATGCCAAATATTTAATTTTGAACCCTGAGAAACAACCTTCATGTTTAGTTCAGACATCTACCATTTATACGAGCAATGAGAAGCACATTAAATCAGGAAATAGCAAATAAAAAATATCCAGCACATCTTAATTCATTTCTTGAATGAGAGAAAGTTTCTTTTGCAAAACCCAGGAACTCAACCCAAACCACAAACAAGCAAATAAAGAAACCACACACTCCAATCATTCAAATCAAAGGCAAAATTAAGTTCAGGAGCTAAGCAGAGCTGAGAAGGTTTTTACCTTACACACAGAGTAACAGCTACCTATCACTGACAGTGGGAAAACAAAGCCAAACACTGACCAAAATAATTTTTTGTATATTAAACTTAAAAATTTTTCAGCATTAAATTTAGATTTTTTTTTTTTTTTAATGAGGTGGAGTTCTGAAAGCCAACAGAGCATTTAACATTAATTGCTCATCTTGCCAATAATGCTAAACCACATCCACAAACCAGCATTTAAAGCTGGTTATTATTTCTTCAGGAAAGGAATTCTCACACAGATCTCTCTACGTCTCTGCTCTGCATTGTAATTGAGCAGAGGTCTACAAACTAAATGATGCATGAATGTGTATAGATTCAAAGTTCAATTTCTTCAATCAAAAAATCAAAAAAAACACTGCCAAAGAAGGAGGAAAGAAAAAAAAAAAAAAACCCACACCAAAAAGGAAAAACAGCATCTGCTAACATTAAACTCTGACTTTGCCATTCCGAATAGAATTACAAAACCTCATCTAATGACAGAATAATTACGCATCCATAAAGCAATCATTGGAACATTGTCAAAAGTTGAGTCTTTGGAAGAAATATAAAAAGACACAAATATCAGCACTTTCCCCAGCATTGCCCGAGTCTGTGCCTTTCACTTCCCCTGGCTGACTCCAATCAATGAGTCAGCTGCAGTGGGTCGAACACAACTGTGATAAAATGGCACCTTATGAAGTAACTGCCTTCATAGATCTCCCCAAATGAGTCATAAACCCATTCATCAATATCCCACCTCGTGCAGCACAGCACAGGCAGGAGGGGAGTGCTGGGAGCAGGAAAGCTCACTCTGTGGTTCCATTTGCAGCCCATAAATCAGGATTTCTTACATTTGGTGCTACCATTAAGTGAGGAATGAGAACCTCCACTATCATTAGTCGACAGCTAACAAGGCATTAACATTTTCATTAACAGTGTTGACAAATCCAAATCGATTTTAAAAGCTCATTTGCATCATATCCTGAAATTGTGAAGTAGAAGGGAACAGTCTGACAACTTGATTATATGCTATCGCTCAGATTTTTGTTTTTCAGCTTATGTATAGCTGTAAAGTGCACGTCACATCTGGTTGTGTTCTGGTGTCCTCAGATATTTCGTTTGCAACTTTTGTATTAACGCTCTTGTGCACACAGAGACCTGAAACACGCAGGGGTGATGGTCTCTGAGTGTGTTTACTTTGTGAGACACCCAGTCTGAGTTCTCATTTCACCTACACTGAACCAGAGACAGGCACTAGATCCTCTCCCACTTTGTCTCCTGACTTTTTTGGATAGGCAGACCCTTTTTCATGGAATTAGGAAGGGTCAGTCCCTAAAGAGGCTCAGCAGCCATTCAAAATGAAAGCTTATAATGTGCACTAGACACTGGTGACTTTCTTTGAATTCCAATACATTATCTGATATTGCTTCTAAATTTCATTCAAAACCCTTCAGCCAAATTAAGCACTGCTGCAGAGAATTTAAAATAAAAAAATCATTTTGTAATTAACAGCCTCTAAAATGGACTAATTAAATCATGTTTCAATATTCCGGATTTGGTACATAAATACAGCTAATTTTTCTTCCTTTTTGCAAAAAATTTTGGTATGATGGAGAGCAAGCAATTCTGAGAAACAGATTCACATGAGTGTGTATTCAAAAGAGGAAGAGTATTAGACAATTTCAAATGCACAGATAACTTAACAGCAAAACACACAACATTTACTGTAGTAATTAAGGGGAATGCATTTTTCAGCTGTACATTTTTGGCTTTAGTGAGAGTTAAATGCATTTAGCAATACAATCTTTTAATTTTAAGTAACAGGAACCTATTACAGCCACAAAAAATCAGAAGTTTAAAAAAAAAATCATTCTGGATTTGGGTGTGCTGTGCACAGCCTCCATCAGCTGCTTTCATTCCTCTTTCTAGAGGAGCACACAAACAGGGACCAGTGCTGGATTTACCTTCTCCCATTTCCACACGTAGTCACAGGGTTTAAAAATGAAAGCAAAACTGCTACTAATTAAGCCGGTCTGAATTAGACACTGCTTGCCCAGAACAACTGCTTCAAAATTGATTTCCCATAAATTCATCTCTGCAGTCAAAGCTAACATGCTTTGCCAATTTGGCAGCAGGAAGATGAAGAGCAACCAGCGCATGATGTGGAAGTTGGTGTTTTCCTCTCACTGAGTTACAGAAGCCTCTCAAACTGACAGTGACAAGCAAGGGCTTATCTGTGCTGCCTTGCAGAGCACACACAGCCCTAAGGCTGTTCCCATAACCTCTGTTCCTTAAGATAGACAAGTTCTTTTCTAGTGTATAAGGCAGGACAGGACAGGACAAAACAAAACCCAAAGGCACAAAACCCAACAAAATAGACACAACCAAAAAAAACCCACCACCACCAGCCATGAAAAGTGTACTTAAAATACACCAGCAGCACAACATACTGTTTGAAGATAGTTTAGAGGATTGATGTCAGAAGCAACGTCCTTGATGAATAATCAGTCTTCGTTTGAAGTTGCTGATATTTTATTATTCTTAAAGTCACACTAGGAATTCTCTTTCAAGATCCAGACAGTTCTACCAGAACTAACCGGTTTTGACGTGTTTGCTATTTGATATTGGCTTCCTAATTTCATCAGTTTACAAGCTCTCTTCCAAAAAATCACTTTTTAACACCACTTTAGAAATTTGAACTTTCTATTTACCAATTCTTCTGCACCAGGAAACGTTACATACATTGCTATTTTAATAACTTACGCATCTTCCCTTACATCTCAATAATTACAACAATTAGGATCCGGGCTACAACTGAGACAAATAACATCATTTGTTAACTAAAGGCTTTGCAGTCTGGAATGTTTTTATCCCTGAACATAGCAGGAAAGCTGCTGCTAATAGCTGTTCCATGGGCAGTAAATTGCCCAAGGTACAGCCGGCCTCAGCACAGGCTCCATGGCCGGGTTTACTCAGGCTCTGATCAATAAGTTCTGTGCATCTTGTCTATATTGGAGTTCTCCTTATTACAGGCTCAATTGATTCTCCGGGCAACAGCAAAGATTGTACTCCATGGGTAGAGCAGATGTTGTTCTGACCTCCACCCACTGGCTCAGAGAGTTTTCTGCCTGCCTTCAGTAAAGAAAGATATCCAGGCACACATCATGCCCTTGAACAATGGGTGGTACATTCATTATAGAAAAGTTTCTGCTAATGCTCTCTTTATTTTATTTTAAAAATTTCTGCACCCACATAGACACCCACCATGAAAATCACGGTAAACTACTAATTCTTAAGAATTTTAGAGAAATATCCTTGACTTTTAAAAACTTAAAATTTGTCAAAAAGTGCACAGCAAATTCTGGAAGGCAACACTAAAGCAAAACAAAGAATCCATTTTCTGAGATTGTGGTAAGCTATAGATTAACATAGAAATGCCACCATTTACCAATACCACAGATTGATATTGGCCCAGAAAATATTCTGTTATTTGAATTAATTTTTATCTTTAACATTAAGGCGGAACAAAAAGCAGAAATAAACTTACCAAATAATAAATGAAAATGGAAAACCACCAAACTCTTCTTGGGAGAAAAAGGGAATCTGATAAATATAGAAAAAAACCCTCAAGTAGGAGATACAAAAGATCCTAAAGATAGCAGTGATAAAGGAAATGGAGGTACAAAGGGAGAATTGTGATCTGAAAGGGTGGGATATTGCTTTTGAGAATATCTGATATAAGGAAGACCAAGAGGAGGTATTGATATATCAAGTATTTGTTATATTTAGAAGACTATTTAATAGGCTAACCTGAGTAGTGGGAAAGCTGAGGGGCAGATATAAAACACTAAACTCTCCCCACATACACATAAAAAGTGGGAGAACTTTTGAGCACACAACTGTGACACAATAACACCAATTTCTACACTGAGAGTCACAACTCATGTCTTGGTGCAACAGACAAAACAGATTGGGGAGGGAAAAAAGGGGGTTAAAGACAATGAGAGAACAAAATACATATAAATCTTTAACCCTCTTAAAATCATAAGGTTTAATAAAGACCCTACAAACCCAGAGAGCTCCATTACCTTAAAGAGCCTGTGCCCAGTTGCTCCCAGCCGTACGCCCAGCCCCGGTGCTGCCAGGTAAATGCTCACCTCCCACAGCCCCCTCCCCAATCCACCTGTGCATTCAGGCAGAGCAACCAATCCCAAGCGTGCCAAGCACTCACCATGAGCTGCAGCACACCTGGAACTTAAGGGCTTCAGAGAAGCTCAGCTGTTACAATTAGAAAAGTATTTCACACAATTCTTTTCCAGATCAGGGTGTTAGGTGATTATTGTGCTAGAGCCAATCAAAAGCCTTTGGCTAATGGCCTATCCAGGCTGCTGAACATGACCCAAACACTTTAATTCAATTTATCCAGAATTAAGGCTTAAGATTGTTTCCAGTGAAGTCAGGGGATGTATTTCAGGCCAGAACCTTGCATCTCATTAGAGAAAAAATAAAAATAAAAACATCATAGAGATAAAACTAGGGAAACACCATCTAGTTTCTTCATCCTAATGGGTGACTGATACTATGTTCCTTTCTCATGTATTTTGATCTGTCTCCCCTCGATCACCAGGTGATCTTCCAGCTTGTTGAGGACAGAGCAACTGATGTAAAGAACCAAAGCACTTTCCTTGGTGTCTGTTGAAGGGACAAGTGCCCCTGGGAAGGGTCTGACCCCTATTACCAGGGCCCTGGACCAAAAGTGAAACAGGAGCAGCTACAAACTTGGCTCTTGGACAAATTTTTAGCAAATAAACCAAGGAAAATCTCATGGATCATCAGACTGGCAGAAAGCAAAATTCTACGCTTTGAACTGTAACCTGCCTAAGCTAGCATCCACATACATACCTGTGCACAGAGGCTGGAGAGGGGAGAAAAAAGTTTCTCCTCTCCCTTCTCGGTATGTTTGAAACCAGAGAATGAACTTCTAAACCTTTTGTGCAAACCTCATCAGACCATAAAGACATGCACCTAGAGGTTAGTTAAGACCAGAAGAATCAACTTGGAGTTAATGTCGTATCAGGATTTTGCTACATACTGTGCTATTAAAATGTTAAACTAGTTTTAATAGTAAATTTTAAATTTTGTTTGTGATTAGGAAAGTTTTGGTTTTGAATTAAGGCAGTTCACAACAGGTGTGCAGCAGCAGTTTCATTTGTAATCCTGACAGGACTAGTATTAAAAATGTCTGGATATTGGAGCATTCTTTTTTGTTTGGTAATTTGAATTTCACCTCTTTCCCCTCCACTTGTCCAACAGTCTGGCACTATAAAGCCAATGGAACAGGAAATGTTATTTTTGGATCAAGATGTCTCACCAGAAACGGAAAGAAAGTAAATGGTGCAATGTAGCTGCCTACGACTTCCTCCACTAAGCCCGTGCTTACACTTTATTTTTCTTTCCTGGACAGCTACAGTAGTTTCATGCAGTCCTTAGCTACTGCATTATCAGCAAAGGAAAATGAAATAAGCTGCTACAATTACTTGTCACTCCTGTCATTTCTCGATGCTATTAAGTAGTTCTGTGATTCATCCAAGTGGGCTGTAGCTGGGATCAGGATGTGAAAAATAGTCCTGTCTTCAGCTTAAGATATTTCTTGTGTTTATAGGTTACAAGATCCAGGTTCCATCTCGGTAACACGCATGTTACTCCTCATTAAATTTGAAAGAGAATGTCTATAATTTAATTCTGTTCCCTCCTCAGTTGTAGGTGTAGATGATCTTATTCATTCCAGTGGAGGATTGGAGAAAGAAGTACAGAAGATAAATGCATAGCTGAAAACATTGCAGGAGTGATAGGCAATAATTATACAGCCTGATGGGATGTTTGTCACTTTTCTTGCCTTGTTTAATGTTGCTACAAAGACATAACTGCATTTTTCCTCTCCACAAAACATTTGGAGAATTGATGCTTGCTAAAGACCAAAAGCATTTTGATTTAATGAAACCAAAAGAGTGGAAAAACGAGTGAGAAATCTTCTTTCTTAATCTTTTGCACTAAGCAAGGACAAGAAAAAAAAACCAACGCAACAAAACCAAAAACCACAAACAGACAAATAATGGGTTCAAGGGAATTTTAAAACTTCTATTTCTATACTTTGGGTAATGTAAAATTCACTCTTCGTGTTCCCAAAGTTTTGCCAGAGAGGGCTCCAGGAGGAGCCTGGTAATTGTTTGTAGTTTGGAAGTGAGGCAGATGAAGCCATAAAGCCCAGGAGGCAGCCAGGGCCCAGATTAGAAGGATATGTGGATTAGAAGATAAATTCCTAAATACAAAATGATGTGCTCTGCATTTTGACACCCCCTCTGTGGTCTGTTTAAGAGGTTGTGATTTACACTTCAGCCCAGAGAAGGAAGCTTTGCCTTTTCTAAGATATTACGAATACACGTGGCTGTGGACACCTCACCAAACTGCTGCAATTATCTTGATCTCTTTAATCTCCTGTGCTTTCCCCGGAGTCTTTGTGTCCCTTGGTCCCCTTGCTCTGTTCATTCCATTAAAATCTCTTTGTGACAACTCTGTTCCTTAAAAGCCAAGCCAGAGTTCAGGGAAAGGAAAGGCTGACACCTGGCTGGAGGCTCCCCATGCATCACATTTTAAATAACTCTGATAATAAGCAAGATGAGATACGCCTGGAAGAGACTTGACAACATTACAGTAATTTATACATTCTACTTCTACTCACCTACAGTCTTAAATTAGATTTATATTATTTAGTATATTTGATCTGTTCTCTGGATTTCAAAAGGCATTAACTTGATATTTTTATTTTTTATCCAAAGGAGAGATGGTGTTTTCCAGCTGTGGGTCAAAAAGAGGAAAAATTTCTTTATAGAGTAAAGCAAGGAGGACCTCCCAGACAAATACTTATTATTTTCTTGTCAAGTGCTGTCATTTTCCTGCCTACAAAGTGAGTAGTGAAGCAGCACTGAAGTGGCATTTTATGTTAAAATAATAACTAAAATAACAATTGATACAGGATGGGATGTATTCTTATGCTTTGTTACAAGATCTGGTGATTCAGGGACTCTACTTCAAACCTTTAATGGTTTTTGAAACAAAATCAGTATATACTTAATTGTCAGGGCATTATTAATGAAAAACAAAGTTCTTTTCTGTTTAAACTTTCTAATTTAAAGGATGCACTAAGCAAAAGAGAGATCATACATAATTTAATGTAATTTAGGAAGCAAATTAAAATGTAATTTCACTCCTCCATCTAATAACACTGCTCCTTCAAGATCTGGGGATGTTGTTTAAGCCAAAGATGGTGGCTTCCTTGACAATTCTAGGTAAGAATAGATACCCTTAAAAGAAATAAATAGGATAAAAGGGTATGAATAAGCAGGATTTACTAAATTGAGGGTTCAGAAAATGGTAAGAGATCCCTGAAGAAGACTTAACATTGAAGATACATATTAGAATGAAGAATAAAATGATGATTAATCCTGATAATGAAGCACTTGAAGCCTGAGAAAATGTCATTATCAACATGTTAACATGTGCAGAGTTGAGTTGAGAATTGGATGGCTTGAGACAGTCAATGGTATTTGCAGGTTTTCATCTGCTGCTCATTAGGGCTGGTGTAAAATTGCTCCTGGCCAGTAGCTGCTGGAGAGGGCACCTTTGTGGGGTGGCAGGGTATTCCCAGCAAAACGGGATGGGAGAGTTCAACAGACCAACCCATGGCTCCCTTCCAGTCAGTGCCCTGGGGAATTGGTTTGCTTTTGGGTGAAAGCTGGTATTTCTTTTCAAGGTATTAAAAGCCACAAGCCTGATCTAATATAAACTTCATCCCATTACCCTGCCATGCAGCTGAGCTTGAGAGGAACAATACTGACAATTTTAGCAACAGTGAGACAACTTCGCACCAAGCTGGAATTCACTTTAATCAGAGCAAAATCTGAGAAGGAAAACTCACTTGTAAAAGTTGGGAATTTGGTTCATTTTCCTATAACAGTGCTTAATTCCATACTTCCCTGTGCCCTAAGTATAAACATGGGAAATTGTGATAGACTCTTTCTGAGCTAAAACTGGCTGAACTAAATCTTCCAAGCAGAATGTTTTAGAACCAGGATAGAAGGAGCAAACCTGATGCATAGAAAACATCCAACACAGAAATATGAGTCCATAATATGACTGTTTTGTCAAACACCAGTGTGAAAGATTCTCCTTGGCATATTGCAGGAGATTTTCATACTCCCATTCTGTGCTCTTACCAACTCTTTAGAAATGTTTCACATAAGCCTTCAGCTGCTCAAGCTTTTGTACACTGAACCTTTCTCCTAGAGAGTATTTAAAACATACAATAAAATTATCCAATGAAAGACTTGAGGTTTCTTATCCTGTTTTTATTGGAAAGATGACTGCATCTCTAAAGCTTGGCTCATATTCATCCTGAAAAGCTGTTTATATGTGAAGGCAGGAAATAATAATACTTAGGATATGTGGTTTGTGCATGCAACAGTGTTACAAACAGGCAAAAATAAAGGTATTTTTTAATGTTTCTGTTTGGAATTGCTGCACTAAGTCTCTGCAGTTTTTCCTTACTATTTCAGCTGGAGAAATACCTGGTTTTTTTCCAGTCTCTTTAAAAATGTAACACGTTCCAAAATAGCAAAAGCCATTGACAACTTTGTAGTCACACCCCCAATTATCATACCTTTAAGATATACACACACACGTCTATTGGTTATAATAAATGTGGTTTTACTGCTACCACAGTCAAATGAAGAACGCACTCCTGCTGCAGGGTGACATAATGTCTACTTGCTTTTCAGACAATATAACCTTAAAGGTAATAATAAAAATCCTGTCAAATATTTCAACCATCTTTTGGCCTTCAAAACTCCTGTTATGACACCAATTATCTTTCACAGCAATTTAGCTCTTGTATGTTCTAAATAATGCAAAACACTAACAGAACTGTATCAGCAGGGAAATTGCTTTGGTGGCTTTTATTTCTTTTTTACAGCATCTCTGTACCTCCAAAGTGTCTTTTTCTTTTCGCTGCTGAAAGTCATTCACCATTGTTTCAGTGAAAAACTTTAATTAGCAACCTTCCTGATGCAAAGAACCTTCCTGATTGCAGAAGCAGGAAAGAACACACCCAGGTACTAAAAGCCTCTACACAATTGTCATCCTCAAAGATTGCAATATTGAGGGACTGGCACCTTTTCATTAGCATGATTATTAAACAGATATATCCAGAGACAGTTTTCATATGAAACCTTTAGGATCTGAAGGAATTCTCACATCTTTTTACAATTCCCACTTTATAGCAGTAGCTTGAAAAGTATGTAGAGGACTTTTGCAATCTTGCAAATGCTGTTCCCTCAAAATTTTATCAGCCTTCTACAGTTTAGTAACACAAAAGTGAAAGAAAAAAGGAGCTCTTGGGAAGCTACTGAAGGAGAATTAACAAGGAGGTAGAAAAGGCTGCTCACTGATCTGTCTAATGAAACGACAAATTAAATGTAGAATGTGTGTTAAAACACAACAACTGGCTCTCCTTGCTGCCATTAAGACAAACAAACTTGGGTGTTTCTTTCCACAAAGTGAGGAGAAATGAGCAGAGCTGCATCCTTTCATCCCTGCTCCTGAATTTGGTTCTTAAATGAAAAACTTCGTGATAGAAGAAACACTGAGGAGTGGTGAGGTTTTTAATGGTTTTATCAGCTTTGCTGCCCTTTCACAAATTCATAGATTTATTTAACCATGATTTTCAAATTCCATGAGGCAGTATAGTAACATTTCTCAACCAAAATATTTCAAACCTCAGCATTCGAACTATTATACAAAGAAAAAATTAGGTATTTTGGCCATTTAATCAGACCTAAAAAAACACAGGTCACGGTAGCAAGGGACATTCTTTAAGCCGGCATCACAGAATCACACTCAACTTCTTATTTTCCTTCTTAAGCTACAGAAAAGGGCTATTTATTGAGCTGTTTCTAAAGAGGCTTCGCTGTACGGATACCGCTGTTCCAGCTACAATCTCATCAACTGGAGAGCTGCTCTTCAGACACTTCACATGTTCCGAGTGTAAACCAGCTCTTCCCACATCTATTGCAGGTGACAAAGCCAGAACACATGGTTAAAAGTCTGGCTAAGCTGAGAATTACAAGAAACAAGTATTTCTTATTGTCATTAGAAGTATTTATGGCTGAATGCTTATGTGGGAAGAATAAAGTCCAGAATTCTCTGTACACTTTGTCGTACACTAAGGTTCACTTCCCTGTTGCCTCACTGCATAAAAAGGTGTCTGTCAGAAAATATTTGGTATGTTATTTACCTATAATTCTGCTATAAGTTAGTATTGCTTAATTGTGCAGGTAATGAACAGAAATTTCACAGAGTGTATTTAAACTCACAAATTTATTCAGTTATTGAAATTGCTGGTTTAAAAAAAATGCAAACAAATACACAAAACCTGCAACTCAATTCCCATTACTAAAATTACATTTGTTATCTACATTTTGGGAATTTCCTGATTGTTGAACAATTACTACAGCATTTACAGATACTGCTGATGCTACTGGAAACTGATGGGGTTTTTTTCGCCAGAACATAAACAGGTATTTATTGTACACGTGCACACATCCATCCACAGTTTATTTGTAATCCATGGGGTGGGTGGGTATGTTCTGATTTGGGTTTCTGCTTCTATTTACTTCTGGAAGAAGAAGAACCTTAACTCCACCTGAACTGCTGAACACTGCTTTTGTATCGCAATGTGCAATTCAAATTTAGCTCTTGGCAATGCCCTGGTCACTACTGTATGAACAGTACTGCCTAAAGGGTTATTATTTAGGGTCACATTAATTTCACAACTGCTCTGACATTAATGCACTCCTTCCTCCCTCACTTAATGTTTCCCCACATTTTATTGCTCTGAACAGAGGTCTGGAAATAACTAACTTCAATGAAGTGAATCATGGGGTGTCAAACCCTCATTTCTGTATGTACAGATGTAAAACCCAATTTTTTTCCCCCTCTATATATATACAGTGCTGATCCAGCTATCCAGAACTCTTAAAATAGCATTAATTTGCATGCAAAGCAACTCTAAAAACTTCTCTTATTTTCACAATAAGATAAAGCAATTTAATGTAAATCTAGATTGATCTTTTGATTTAAATACATTAGAAAATACATATTGTGGATATTTAATCAGCATATGGTGCTTCTGAGACTTCTCTGTACCCTGATTTTTTTGGTTATTAGTGTGCAGCGAAGGAGTTTCTTCATATTCTCAGTGCTTTGGTTTCTCTAGGGAAATGCTGTTCAGCTGAACTGTGGTAATGTCCACACTGGCCAGAGCTGGAACATTCTGGACAGTCTGGCCTCATCCACATCACACAGAATTTGGTCACATTCACAGTCCCAGATGCTGGTCTGGAGTCTCCAAGACATGATATTTTTTTGTATGGTTTTCAGGTGAGAACACTGGCAGGTTACCAGTTTGAGAAGTTTCATATTGGCTCTGCCATGCCCAGGTTCATTGCAGGGATTTAGTTGATCATGAAGCCTGGAAATAAATCAGCAGTAGTGTAGAGCCTGAGAGTCAAAATTACAACCTGGGAACAGCTACATGGTCTGGGTTTGGGAAATGCAGGGGGCACACAGTCAAACACCAGCAGCTTGGGATCCTGATATCAAAGAAAAGTCTTTTAAGAGCAGTGCTACAGTTCCCTCAGGGATCTCCTAAGTTAGACAGTGTTTATTGACAAAGTAGGTCTTAAAAATACAAAAATCCTCTCAGATGACCTGAGCAAGGGTCTCTGCTCCCACACAAGTACACCTAATTTTTCTAACTACATCAGATGTTCCAATAAAGGCTATTTCCTCTTGTCCAGCCCAAGACCTTTAGATGATAACATCAAAGTCCCACTGGAATGATTGAGTTCCTCACAGGACACCAGTGCATCCTCCACTCTGTCTATTTAGGTGACAAGAGGGGCATTGGGCAGAGCTGTTCATTTTTGCCTTTGCTTTAACCTGTTTTCCCTGCTCAGTGTTATGTGAAAACAGCGCTTTTTCCATGTTTATCCTGGTTTTTTGTGTTGTGTTAGTCCAGGAATTTACTCCTGTACAACACACTTCAGGGTTATGTGTGTTCCCAGGCTATATCTTTGTCCAGAGCAAACACTTTGGGGAAGTGATGATGAAAACATGAAGGGAAGAACAGAAGACTTGAAGGTACAAAAATACCACAGTCCTTGAGGAACAGGTAAGTCACAGACATTTTAAACACAGCAAGGCAGAAAAACAGAATTAAAAGGACTGAGGTTTAGGGATATTTTTCAAGTACATAAGGAACAAGATGCTGACAAAGGAGAAAACAATGTCTCTGAAGGACAGCAAGAGATATTTACTGCTGAACAAAATACATCATGAAGTAAACTTTGAGCAAGGAAGATGTGCAACAGAACAACTGCAGCTAGTCACATTTAGTTTATGTGAACACCAAGAGTTCCAAGCCCTTTAATCCTTTTCAGTGTCCAACCTGTAATGCCTCCAAAGCAAGATCCCTTGCTAGTGGTGGGATCCCGAGCACCCCATAGGAATTCAGATGACTCATTTTCAGAGTTAGAAACTGCTATGGTCATCAGCATACAAATAAAAACAGCATTAATAAACCCAGTGCTCAGAAAACAAGTAGAACCTGAAAAAACCCCATGTTTTTAAACTACAGAAATTCACTTTCTTTTGATCTTTTATCTTTCTACTTCACCTGTTTTTAAGGGTTTGTTTAGTCAGGTTTTTAACTTCAGGGTGTGCTTAGGTTCATGCTTTTTTTCTGCAGCCTTGACAGCCAGATATTTACCTGGAAAGGAAGCTTTGATTTACGGGCATTAAATGACTCCTGAAGGTAAACCCTTAGGAGCACCAGCAATTATTGCAAGAACTGGGAGCCTCTAGTAGTAAACACATATTTCTCCCTCTACTAACTCATCCAACAGATCTACACCAAATTCCTTCATTTTCTTTTCCTCTGAGAAATGCTGTTTGCTTTGTGTTACAGAAGTTGCTATAGAGGTAGATCAGAAGAGATAATGTAAAATACTCGTCAAATTTTTAACATTCGCTTCATTTGTGTTCCTGGCTCCAGAATTCATTTGTTAGAAAAACTTTAGTGCACAGATATGCAAGGAATATTTTTGGATGTGCTAGAAAATATTCTAACTATAAGCATGGAGTTGCTTTTTTGAGAAAACTTCATACTATTATCCTACTTCTAATTGGAATAAAAATAAAACATGCAACGCAGATTACCCATCTAGTCAAATATTCCTAACTCAGCTTCAAGATGCACTATTAACCAGTAATTATTGACTCTAAAATGTATGGAAAATACTGCAAGCCACTTTTGTGAACAGAAATAGAATACATAAGGACAGTTACTTATCAGGAATTATTTCTCCACACATCCTGGCATGTATTTAAAACTCCCTCACCTGCTGTGCAGCACCCAGAGAGTGAAAGGAGAAAGAGGTTAAAGATGGCCTTGGAGCATCTTTGTGAAAGACCTGCCATTGATGGCTAAAAAAGCCTAAAGCAAAATACAGAGACATTTTCCTCAGGGTGTAAGAATTTAGCTGAAAAGGGTTTTCTAGCATTGGAGCTGGGTCACTGTAATCTTCAACAGAAACAGAGGACAAATTTGAAGTGAATTGTGGTAGAAGAGTGAAATGTTGCCATAAAAACAACCTAGGGAAAAAAGGATTCCAGATACAGGCAGGTTTCATCTTTGTAAAGGGAAGCACATGAAGTTATCAGAGATGCGTTTTAAACATTGTGAAAGTGGGAGACAGGTTAAGTGCCTTGGTCAAATCCAGGCACAAAGAACCATAAACGTTAGAGCAGGATCTGATCATGTAAATAACATTCCTTGAACTAGGACTTTGTTAAACTTGCTATAATTTTCTGTATAGACAAAGAATTACTAAAGAAAACAACAAGAGTAACAGCTTGTAATTAAAACTGAGAAAAAATGCAAGCCAGGTATTGGTGAACAGCAGTTATCCTTAAATAATAACAGATTTTATGTTGATTAAGAAAATGTATGATTTGATTGAATCCTTAACAGCACTCACAGTTAACTGATTAAAGTTAACAAATGAGATTTTTATACCTCTCACAACCTCTTTTTTCTTCTTTAATGAGGAAGAGGCAGAATCTCAAAATGCCTCGTTCATCTCCCACCAAATTCAGGAATGGAATAAAAAATTAAAAGTTATTCCTCTTCTCCCAAATGACACAGTCCAAATTTGAGGGAGAGCCTCTGATCCTTTCGTGTCAGAGGATTAAACGAATTTAAAATCTTCAAGAGAAGTGTCTGGTGAAGAAGCTCTGAAATCTCAGAACTGCGCTTTCAGTCCATGACAGCACTAAAAGATTAAAATTTAAAATTGAGAAGACCTACAGTACAAAGTGTGCACATTTATCTGTGGGCATTATTTAAAAGCCTGTTTGAAGTCAACTGATGACTTTCCAGTTAATTTGATGAGTTTTAGAGTAGGACCCATGATATAATAAACAGTTTTATGCAGTTACTGTCACACCTGTCAGTAAAATGAGACTTTAACAATTCATTCATGTGGCTCAAACCAAACCAGCTCTGTTATAGGAAAACTTAAAACAATCCAAATAGAGACAATCTTGTACAGATGAAGACTCAGACCCTCTGTAAGATGCTGTATATTAGAAAAGTGTTAATACTGAGCTTTTGATGTAGGTGCTCTCCTGATTTTATGCTAATTGAACAGAACAATTTTTGCTGATAAAATTAGGTCAATTATATTTAATTGGATCCATTAAACCAACTATAAACTTATTAATAATTTGTAGACCTCAGTTGTCAGATATTTCCTCGTCTCAAAGTTCCTTGCTTTTGTTTCATTGCCTCACCTCTCATCCTGCAATCCTAGTGAAAAAAAATAAACTCCTCTGTCAATATCTCTTTCAAAGTTTCATCTTTCACATGTTATGAAAATTCTACATATTTCTATTTTGGCTTCCATTTCACAGCAGCAGCAGCAGAAATACCATGTAGCTGTGTTCAGATATGTGGAATTTACCCAGCAGTTGTCCCCAGATTTTTCAAAAAACCCTTACATTGGTACAAAATTGTACCTATCTGCAAATCTATCAGGAATTAAAGCACTGTAGTCCATAAAAAGGAAAAGGTTCTTCTGAGCAACTTGATTTTTGTCAGGTTAAGTAAATTCAGCAGAAATATGGGGCTGTACATCACATGACAATTAGGTACCCAAAAAGGATATGCCTTTTAACAAAAAAGACATTTTGAATTATTGGTGTGTTATTTTTGATACCCAGACCAATAAATCTGTCTGAATCAAAGCTCTTCCAAAGACAACTTCCATGTTTTTGTTAAACATATATTGCAAATGATAATAAATTAAAATTGCTCCCAAAAGTTCTGCTGCATTCCATTTCTTATTGAAAGCTCACAAATGTAACTTCCCAAAAATGTGGTGTATATGAGGTATATAATTTAGTTTCAGAGTATGTTTATATTACATTTCTAGCTCATAATTTGATTTTTTCAGCGGCTTTTCTCAAATTGATGTGACCTTACAGTGTACACAGTAGAACTCTTCTAATTTAAAATGCTCTGAGTTTCAACCACTTTTTTTCCTAATCAACTAACCATTAAATGTAGAAGAAAAGTTGCAGATTTTTTAAATATGAAGATACAAGAGTAGATCTTCATAAAGTATCTGAATCTCAATATTAATTCCTCCTGTTGCCACATTCCAAGGAAGAAGCTTGTCCATAACTATCTCCTATAATGGATAATATCTCCTAATGGATTATATTTCCTAAGGATAATTATCCTCTATAATGGATAATGTATTTAGGAAAAGGTTTGGTCATAACTCTTTAAGATTTTCAAAACAAATGCTTAGACTGTTACATCTCTATTCCATAGACACACAAGATAATCAGAAGTGTCCATAATTATTTTGCAAGGGTTTTTTCACTTGTTCTCCTCTTTCACAGCATCTTGTTAAGAAATAAGAGTTACTTGAGGGTTTTGAGTTACACACTTAAATTATCTAGAGCACAGGGAGAGGAAGATTGGGGTTTTTTAGTCACAATTATGCCCTTATAGACTGATATGCAGCATTGATATTCCTTCTTAGCAGTTATCAGCTTGACCTCTAATGAATAGAACAGATTTATGGGAAACTCATTTAGGAGTCAGGTTATGACTTTGGTGATTCATAGTGGCTGGTAATTAAGAGCGTGTGCTGAACAATTCATGAGAGCTCTAAAAATTGAACTTCTGCACTGTAAACTGGAGGGTACTACAGAGACAAGGGGGTTTGGGTTGGATTTAGTGTTTGCTGGTCACAGGAATAACAGGAGGTAGCTGTGATCAGTCTCATTTCCCATTTCCTTTGTTCTGCCCTAGCATTCCATTTTATCCAATCACTACGAGTATCATAAAATGGTTTGTGTTGGAAGGGACCTTAAAGATTGTTTCATTCCAATGCTCTGCCATGGGCAGGGACACCTTCCACCAGGCCAGGTTGCTCATGGCCCCACTGGACACTTCCAGGTTTGGGGCAGTCACAGCTTCTCTGGACAACCTTTGCCTCACCACCCTCACAGGGAAGAATTTCTTCCTAACATCTTATCTAAATCTGACCTCTTTCAGTTTAGAGCCCTTCCCTCTTGTCCTGTCACTCCAGGCCCTTGCCCCAGGTCCCTCCCCAGCTCTCTTGGAGCCCCTTTAGGCACTGGAAGGGGCTCTAAGCTGTCCCCAGAGCTTTCTCTTCTCCAGCCTGAACATCCACCCCCAGCTCTCCCTGCCTGTCTCCTGAGCTGAAGTGCTCCAGCCTTGTGATCATCTCTGTGCCCCTCTGGACTCACTCCAGCAGTCCCATGTTCTTATGCTGGGGGCCCCAGAGATGGAAGCAATACTCCAGGTGGGAATCTCATGGGAGTGGACTGGAGGGGCAGAATTGCCTCCCTTGACCTGCACAGTGAACAATGTAAGCATCAAACTTTGAAGGCTCAATGTAATGCCTAAGTTTATTTAGTAATTATTATATAACAAAGTTCTTTACTGTAGTATTGTTTCAAATACTGTAGACAAATAGAGAGACAGAATTGTAGTTCACTGTCTGTGAAAACAAAAATAGTGTTTAGCTCCTTCTTTTGTTGCAGATTGAGGTGTGCACACAGTGTTGCTGCTTTCTATACTCTGCTCTCCTCAGCTTTCCTGGGACTGCAAACCAAACTGTCTCTTCATTTTTCCTCATACATATCATTATTTATGTACATAAGTACATACAAACACAAGAGCTGCGAATAGAGGTAAACACAGGTGACTACAGATTTATGGACTGTTTTCCCAAATTTTCCACAGCAGCCTTGGCTACCTACCCACCACATCCCCTAGATGTCACCCAGGATCTTATTTTTTCGTTGCCTACAAACATCCCTTGACAGAAGGGAGCTTTTGCCTACCTTTCTGTATAGAAACAAGCTGAGAAAAATGTAACAAGAAACGACAAGCAAAAGGCTTCTGGTTGGATGCTGTTCCTCATGCTAACAACTCATGACCTTTTGTGAAAGGTCTTCAGTGACTGCTTTACAACAGCAGTGTTTCATCGTGTTTCAATATTTGAACTGGAATAAAAATTTTGCTTATGCTGAGGATGAAGAGAAAGTCAGAACTTTTATGTTTCGGTTCAGTATTTGTCTCAGTTTCCCAAATGTCCTTCAGGTTTCCACACTATCCAAGACCTTTCACTCAGTTCGGGTTTCTCCCTCAAGTCAGACTCAAGGGGAGCTTTTCTTGCTCCTCAGGATGAAGTTTCTACTTTTATCAACAAGCTCGCTGCAATTTGAGATAGAAGTTTTACAAGGGTGATGCCAAACTTGCTCAAACCCTGGACACATCAGCTGGACACTCTCAACTGAGTAGAGACCAGGATTTTCAGAAAAACCTTTGATTTTTCTCCACTGCATTCTTTCCTCAATTCTACAAGTAAAAATAAATACATCTACTTTTAGCAATGCAAATACAGAGTCAATGGCATCCCGTGTGGCAGCAGAGAGCAGGTTACAAGACAGGCTTAAAAGGAAAATTTCAGTTTCCCTGAAAATTGATCCGCTGAACACTAAAAATTGTACAAGCACTACTACCTTGTGCAGCACTCTGTGCTGCTACTTGGTCTTGTAAAAGTTAAAAATTGGTTTTATTCATGTGAACAATCTCATTGATGTCTTACGTACAAAAAGCTAAAAGCATGATTGATTTTTTTCCCAGGCAAGATTAGCACTAATGCTAATTCACTCCTGCAGTATTATTCCAGTTCCCTTTATAAGAAAAATACATTAAATAGTTCTTTATGGCAACACTAAGAGCAGAGGAAAATAATTTTCAGAGTTTCCTCCAAACTGTATAGTAAAGTTATATTTGATCATCTTCCAGCACTTTTTCTTCAGAAGAAAACAGCAAGATATGCACACAAAAAAGTGTGCAACACATCAATAAAGAAAGATTATTCCAAGTACTAATCAGGAGGAGGAAAGAGTGTCTGTTAGCATGAATTAGATAAACCTATCTTTCAACAGTTTCAGTTGTTTTTACTTCAGAGTGAGACAAAGAAAAGACATTAAAGTTTACTGACAACCTGTGTATTTGTCCTCCTTTTTTCTACTTCAAACACAGACTGACTCCTGTATTTATGTTTTCCTGAGTCAAGCAACAGATCTAATGAGCTGCTCTATTTTTATTCTCTTTTTGTGAGAACATTCTTTGAACAGCTTTTTTTAAAAGATAGGGTTTTTTTTTTTTAAATTTTCATTGTTGGAAAATGTAACAATTACACTATGTAGACAACTGCAGCTGGATTCAGAGCAAAGTTACTTTGAATATTCTTTATATCCTGAACTCCTCACTTCATTACATACTGAAACTGCTCTGGGAAGATAACCATAGGTGGATGTAAATTCCAATTTGAAACCAAATGTAAAGCATGTTTCCAAGAATGCATAATTAAGCAGCATTTGTTAGAGTCAATTTGAGTGCATAAATTATTGAACATGGGTTAATTTTGGTTGGATTAAAAGCACCACCTGTTCACTTCTATAAAAAATACCATAATTTCTGTTTCAGTAATGTATTTAATTCTTACATATTTGGTTTCATCCTTTCAGGACGCAGTTGGTTTATGAATACCCTCCAGTACTGAGAGAGTCAACACATGCCCCATTTATTTGCTCTTCAATAGTGAAACACTACAATTCCAAAGGTGTTTTCCAGGTAGGGAAAGCAACCTAGATCAGGGTACTCAGACAAGTGTTCCACTGCATGTAAAGGTTGAAATGCTGCAAGGCAAATTGCTGTTCATCAATGAAGTTCAGAGCAATAGTGGGAGTTACTGCTCCATGGCAGCTTTTGAGATGCAAGACTCAATGATTGCTGCAACACAGCCACTTATTGAAGGCTCTCACAGCAGTTCCCCTATTCTGCTCCTCTCACTGGCTGTTACATTCCAAACTGCTGTGGAAAATGTTCCTTTCACCTTCTCATGTAGAGTTGTTTCCAAACGACAAGCTTAAAAATGGGTTTACAACTGTGAAGTTTAAAAAGGGGCTTGATAGACTGCGGTGAGCTGCAAGCAATTGCTGTGAATATTTCAATGCAAATCTCTTCCCACTAAATCTTTCAACTTTGGTGGTAGGATGAACCCTTGACTTGCTTAGCATCTGAGGAGGAGGCATGAAAATTCACAGCTTTGAAGGAAACCAAGGAAATTACAAGTCAACTAAAAATCCATGTGGATCCACAGGACATGGACCCTGTGGTACTTGAACCCCATTGATTTTTTTAAGCAGAGATTCACAGCTGTACCTTAAAAAGAGACCTGTCATACTCTGCTGTAGCATTTTTATCTTTAGTTAGTGCAGAGTGACTGTCCTCCACAGTCCTGTGTGCCTGAAAGAGGCCATTACATCAAGGGACAGGGTTAAAAGTTTATAAGGTAACAGTTGTTGAAATATGCTGTTCAAGGAATATATTCATAAGCTGCTGCTTGGAAAAAAAGGAAAAATATACCAGTGGAAGAATTTATCCAAGAAGTTCTCCTTTTAAAAGTATTCTAGGGACACTGTCAGTTCTTGGAACAAGATGAAGTGAGTTGTAGACACTACAAAAGCATTACTGTTAGCAGCATCAGATGTTCAAAGGAGAGATACATTTAAAGCTTTTCAGTGTAGGGGACACTGTGGGAATTCTGTGGAAGCAGGATCAGAGACACCCTCTCTCCTCTTCAGCTGTCAAATTCAAACCCCCAAGTGTTCAATTTCATCAGTAGATATGTTGAGAAAGGAGCCCATGAAAACAAGCTCAGTGCAATTGCAAGGCTGCAATACATGAGCATGGTGACAAGGCAGCAACAAGATTAAAATGTTGCTCAGAAAAGGAAAAGAGTAATTTCCAATCCCCAGCAGAATTGAGAGAGAGCACCAGAGACCACGCATGTGTGGGAACCCTCGGAAGGCACCCCATCTCTCTCCTGCTTCTCTTTATTCCTCCATCTTTGCAACAAATTTTAATTAGACATCTTGAGTGCTTAACTGGCAGAGAAGTGGAGTGCAAGGACAGTAAAAGCTTCATGAAGTATGACAAGAGAAGTAACAGGGAAACAAATGCAATGAGAGCTGAATTTTGAATAAAGGTGAGTCACTTTTCCTTTGCAGGAGTTTGGGCCCTCGTGCCTAAATATATTACTGCAGGTAGCTTTATTGCCATAAGCTTAAACTTCTTATTACAGCTCTGGCACCTCAGTCTAAATTCAATAAACTGATATGCAAAGTATTGGTCCCTCATATCCCAGAAGTGTTGCCAGAATTACATCTCCTTATTCATAAAAACTCTGTTATCTCATAGAATTCACTGCAAGTGATGAACTTCTAGCAAGTCACTCAGCAGAACAGAGTACAGACCTTTCTTATGGTATGTGGTAGAGACTGGCACCAAACACTGAAGCTGTGTGACTCCTGGTGATCTCATCCTGTAGCTGTTCATGCAAAAAATTGTTTTTCTCTTTCACTTCCCTCAGATCCAGACCTTTTGATTTTGGTTTGATGTGCGGATTCGAAAACATAACTGTGAAATCAACTTGGTTTCACCTGACTTAAAGTCAAAACCAGTCAGTTTTATACACTTCCCATAATACTTACAAGTCTTTTCAGACCAGCCAATCTTTTCTTCGTGACCCTCATGCAAATTTCCATCTTTTTCTGGATGGAAAACAAACTTCCATTGTGTAGAAGGCCTACACAGCCTCCAGTTACCGCAATCCTAATTTACCTAATCACCACTACAGCTTACAAGCTCCAGCATTTGTAAAACATTTACCATCTAGTTAAAAGCAGCACAGGATGCTTGTAAAGAATATTTTTATTTCTATATGGTACCAGGAGAATATGTTAGCATTTTTCTTTTGATGTCAAGTGCTATCTACCAAACAAATCCACACTTTTTTTAAATTCAAGAGAACGCAAAGTAGGTGGAGAGACTGCATTTGTAGGTTTATGGTTCTTATTTAAGCAGCTGCTTACATAAATCCTCAGGTATGTATGATTAATTATTTGCTTTCTAATCCTTGTTCAAAAGAATGCATCTGCTTTTATGTTTAAATCAGGTTTTAGTAGCCTTTTTAAAGCATTTGACAAACTAAAACCGCAGACACCTGTACATTCAAAAGAGTTCTTGTAATGCTATTGATACTCATCTGTTCCTCAGCACACCTTTGCAAGGGCTGTGATGAGCTGTCACACATGATCTGCTTGCTGTGTTACTTGGAGTTGAGTATATTTTCCACAAGTATGTTTTCCACAATTGCACATTTCACAGAGGAGAGTCCAAACTCTAATGTAGATAATGGATATTAGGCTAAAAACATGGACATTAGAGGAAAACAATCTGTGGGAATATACCACAAGTTTAATCATTATGTTTAGTGCATCACCTGACAAATCAGATTACAAAACTTGCATTTGGTGCATAAAAAACATTTTCAAGGCAAATCTACTGACATGAAAAAATCTTGAATTAAATCCTTTACAAAAGCTTTCATGTTTAAGCTTTGAGACTGACTATAAAACCTGAATAAGTGCCCCCAGAGCCTGTTCCTTTGGAAGGGTGGTTCACTTGTCCCGTACTTGGATGAGACAAAGCTGAACCTCACCTTTTCCTCAGCAGAAAGCTTGAGCCAGAAATGAACAGCCTATTGTAAGTTATTGCATCACATCCTGCAGAAGGTAAAACAAGAGAGGTGCTGTGATGCAGCTCCCTAAAGCAGAGCAGCACCTTTACCAGCTCTTTTATCTGATGACTTATCTTTCAGAGGACATTTATCACACTGCTTCCTTCACTTAAATTCATGCTGGATGCTGATGTGAATGCTGCAAACAACCTCAGAAGTACAAAAAAGAAATTTATAAGGACCTGATAAGAAACACTGTCTAACCATCTCCTGTAGCAAGGCAGAAATCAACTGTGTCAAAATTGAAACACTCTACCATAAACATTGCTTATATGGATACTTCCTAGCTTCTCCCTAAATTGGGACCTTTCTCATTGGATTTGGGTCATGGAGTTTTCTTTAGTGCTTAATTACTCCACATTTTATTGTGCTCCATTATCTGAGATAAATGTAATCCATGTTGAACCATTCAGTCTATTCATGGCACATGCAACACAAAGCCTTCTTACATCAAGCTCGCTGCCAGCGATAACTCAACTATTTTCCATTCAATTACAGAACACACTGATTTTCCTGCTGAGTCACCTCAAATTCAATTTCTCATTGAGAATTCAACTAAATTACTTGCCCATGAATTAACAATGCTGAATGCTAATACAGACATTGAATTATATTACATTTCAGTGACTAGAAGATGTAATTGCAGCTGGCAAGGTCTGCTTCATTTTTTTTCCTTCTTTTCCAGTTTTGACTTAATGATGCTGCCTTTTAAACCCAATACTCTGTGACAAAAACATGCCATCATCATTTTGTGGAATTTAGAATGCATCCCATCAGATCACACAAAAAATTTTTCTGTTTCATCTGCTGAATACAGCTCAGACATCTTTTTGGGGGTGGTCTGGAGGGCTGTAGGCAGAACTGTGTTAACTGTTCCTGGGTTTGCTCACTAAAAGCTGTTATCCTGAACCAAATTTCAGTGCATGAAACATTTCTTGGTTAGCACAGTCACCTGCTGGCAAGTAGAGTAAGCAAACATGCAATCCATGTAGGACAGACACAATTAACTCGCTCTTTCCTCAAAGAACAAACATGTTCTCTAGCATAGACTTTTTTATTAATCTCCAGTCCTTCAACTCAAGTAATAAAAATCTTAATCTAGACAAAATTAAAAAGCCAATCCAAACTATAGAGTAACTCCCAAATCCCACCTAGCTAATTACTCACAATCCCAGACATTCTTAATAGCTAACTAAACCTGATTAGGTATGAAAATTAAGCTGTAATTCATTAGAACAGTATTTCTGGCACATGGAAATAACACAAAATTGTTATCTGCTACAGGATTTTGAACATAGTCACATGAAGATGAAGGCAACTATTGCCCAGAAATTTCAAACCAGCAAGATGTTTAGATTTGGAGCTTGATTTTGGTTTTATTTAGTAAAAATTGCCTGCTTGAAGCAAATTCTGCATTTATTTCTTCTGCAAGATAAACCAAAGACTTTCTAGGGGTACGAATATTTCAGAATAATTGAATCTGTGATGGAGTTTTTCTTCCCAAGAAAGCAGGAGAACAGGTGTGGAGATCTTCTGCTGTGATCCAATGAGATGGATGGGGAACTAAGACTATGGAGCACAGCTGAGTAAATCTGGTAGGGACTTTTCCACTGTTTTCTCTTTTACACTGAAGTCACTGGTGTGTAATGAGGATTACTTCAGTGATAGTAGAATAACACAAACATATTGACAACTTAAATAACAATAAAATAATATACTGACATTGAGAGCTTAAAACGTATTCATCCATTAGTACCTGCAACAATGATGTGAAATTCAGGTGCAAACAAACTCATATATGGACCTTGCACTTAGTTTGAAAATTCCAGCAAAATACTTTGCAACAGCATTTGCTGTGTCACCAAAATTCAAACATTTTTGCAGCGTAGCTGAGTTTCAAGCAGAACAAACCCTACCTGGCTTCCTGGCAGTCAGCCCAGTAACAGTTCCAGTACAACTGCCTAGAAACTGTGGGCTCTGGAGTATTGGCAAAGAATTTCATGTTCCAGTTGTCCCAAAAATCAAACAAAATTTCAGAATATTGAAACTTGAGACAGAGACTTACATTGCACACAAGTTCAGACGAAGTGAATTATTCAAACACTTGTTTTCAGGTGCAATTACTGAGTAGGTACACACACACACAGTTCCCCCATTTCTAACTGCATTTCCCTGTGTAATAGATGCACTTCTAAATAGCAGAACAAACTTACTGACAATGTACTGAAGTTATTCTTCCATATAGATTAAAAATGCAGATAATAACTACTGGAAGAAAGGTAGTAACATTAAAATAGAGTGTATTTTTTTGATGTTAATATCATTCTGGATTCAGAATGATATTCATATCCAGCCTCTAAATAAGTTAGTGCCTGGAATGCCTTATCTGCTGTTTTCTTAAATTGTCATGTTGCTATAAATGGCTAAACCACTATTTTTAGTGACAATTAGCAATAGATGTCAAGAGATGTTACTGCTGACTGTGATACTTCTTTTTTTGTACATTTTTGGACTTTCTTGTCCTTGTGGCTTAAAGTAACTTTTCCTGTTTTTACTTCTTTAGAGTAATGGATAATCTACTAAGCTGACTGGAAATTTCAATCAGTTTTTATTGGGTTTTCATTTTTAATGGGAAGGATTTGTAATTTTGATAGTTTAAGTACAGTCTCCATCCCTCTCTCTGGTTACATCAGCTTTGCTCTATCTTCCAGTATGGATAAGTCATTGATACAATTCTACAAATAGAGTTAATTTAAGGTTGAAAGCTGAGTTACAGCAAGAGACTCCAGGAGCCATTCAAGCTAAATTATAAACTGGATCCTTTAAGGCACTGCTGTTAATTCCCAAAACCAACCTGAGCACTGAACTGGCAGCCAACCATCTCTGCTCCTACTGCTGTAAAGGGGATGGCAAAGGTTCCCAGAGGATCCTGGAGATCTCCAGAAAACGGATAAAACAGTGAACAAATATATGAGCAAAATGCTCCTGTCCAAACCTGGAGGAAGCCTATCAGAATGCAAATAAAATCACACAAGTCTTAAGCCATGAGGTAGGAAAGCAACTTTCTATCAAGATGTGCGTTCTTGTGGTCTTTTTGTACTCGAGCATTACAGGCTTGTGAATGATTACAAATGTTGGCACTTGAGGACTGACTAAGCTTGTGGGAACAATGTACTTCTCTAGATGATTACCAACCATTCATCTGGCTAATGTGAGGCCAAATCTGGCCTGACTGCCTGGCTCAAGGGAATATTATTAACTCTGCAGTCAGGTTGCATGTGCCAAGTAGGATGAGCCCCAGGAGGTGAAGGCGCAGGAGTGAGAGCTAATGCTGCCACCCAGAGCACAAAAATGGACTCACTCAGCAGCAAAAACAGGACAGGCTTTTTTCACATCGAAACTGCACAGACTTCGAGAAACCTTTCATGGCAGTCAACATAAAAAATAAAAATATACATAAATAATTTTGGTTTTTAATTTACTACATCTTTGACCAGCTTAAAACAACTCCTTTCATTCTTCCATCGAAACATCCTCACCAGTAAAGGGTGACCTTAGGAAACCATGTTTGAAAACAGTTAAGTACATTTAAGTGTTATTGATTGCACAAGTAATAGCGCCAAAAGTGATTACACAGTGTGGTACTTACAAAAATAATTACACTTCAGAAAATCAAAATTAATTTGTACACTTCTGCTACACTTTTGAAGTTGTTGACATTTCATTGTAGTGCTCCTAATGAAATGAAAATTATTAATAATTGTTTCTACTTCAGTGTGACAAATGTCATTTAGGTTAGGATGTGAATTTTTCAGTACCTCATCAGATCACTAAGTTGACTTTTGGCTCATGTTAATTTGAAAGGGGGGTTATTTGTATTTATCAGATGCAAGTCTACACAGCCCAACCATATTATGAGCACTATGTTTGCTAGTTCCTAACTGTGAAACATTTTATGTGGTGTAGTCTCTTTTCTTAGAAATCACTCTAAAGGTGTAAAAGCAATGGAAAATTAAGTTCCCTGGACAAAAGATTAAAACTTTTCTTCTTTGAAACACTTTACCAGTAAAATGGTATAAAATAAACCAGTGAAATTAGCATAACCCCAGGCCCACTACCTGAAGGACCATTTCCTTTTTATTCCCCTAACAAGCAAATTTAGTCTTATTTTAACATATAGTGAACTACGTTTTTCAGTGGAAAATAATCAAATTAATAGCAAAAGATGTGTAAAGCAAAATATGCCACAGTGCTTGTCTCATACAGCACATCACTCCTATAAAGTTATATAGTTAGCACAAATAAAGTAATTCAGCTTCGAAAATACTTTCAATAAAGATACTTAGGGCTTTTAGAGCATTTTAAAAGTATTAAATCAGTAAAATTAACCCATGCAATACCTGAAGACCCTTACTTGTTCCAATTTTATAGTCAGGTGAAGTGACAAGCAGATGATTTGTCTGGGCAATTACAGCAAACCAATAACAAACCTGCAAATAGAGTTTTGGAAGACCTGTCTCTAGGCTGCTCAGGGAGTTCTCATCTACTCCCCTCAATTTTGACAGGAGTCTTTGCCTCGGGACACCCTATCAAGATTCAAGTTACTTTCCAATAGCTGATCTAAAAGTGCATAGAATGAAACATCTGGGTTTTGACAATTTTTAAAAAGAAAAGCCATGATAAGAATACAGAAGCTTCATTTTTCACAAAACCCCTTATATTTTTCACCACTACTGTTAATCCATGGATGGACAAAATTGGAGAGCTTCAATCTAAAGAGCAATACAACTGTCCTGTCTAAGTGCTATGTGAGCAGTACTTTCAGTCATATAAAAATAATTATGTTAGGCTGAGATAACTGGCCTGGATGTGTAGTGGTTTCCCAAGAAAGAGGTATTATCAAGAACCGGTGTTGTAAAACCCAAGCCTCATGCAATGATGGCTGCATTAATATTTTAAAAGTTTTATCACTTATCCAGAGCTTATTTCACTAGGCCTGATTGATGATGAAATCCTGGTTGTAGCGGCCACACAGAATACAGGAGCCTGCTGGAGATCTGCTTGCCCTGTACTTGGGAAATGGGTGCTCCTGCTTTTCCAGTTGTTACCACAAATCCAAATGGCACATTGACAGGTTGGAAAGAACAGCTTGCATAAAGCCACCCATTCGGTAACTCTACTTTGTTTACAGAACTCCAAAAAAATAAAACTAAGGAAAGTAACAGCATATATGTTTTTACTAGATCAGGATAGAGTTTTTCTTCCTTTGTTAGCACTGAAGACACACGGTAAACACGAAATGCTTTGGTCTGATTTCTATAGTACTTTGCAATTAGAGACTGCAAAGGAAGGGCTATTTAAGGGACTTGTTTTCTCAGAAATACAAGAGGATATCCAACACGGTGACAAAAGCAGTTTAAGTGGTCAAACTACAGTAGCAAATAAGCAGCCAAACAGTCTGGCACAGCCAGAGCTATCTTTTGATTATAACCATGCCCCACTTCTCACCCACACTGATAACAAGCTGTTTCACCTACAGCAGATAAGCACAAACCTCCCCAAATAAAACACTTGCATCAGTTCTCCCTCCACAGTCTCATCAGCAACTTTCCACTTTTTTCCTAATAAATATGTTAAACAGAAAAATTAAATAAACTAGAAAGCTACATCTTTATTTTTATCTTGTGCTTTCCTCCCTTATTCCTTTCACCTATAAATCTCTGGTTTATCCCTGCTCAGTGTTATCATACTCATGATATTTAGATTGGTGATGTTTATTTCTCCTACAGTCCCAGTTCTCAGGCTCTTAAGATTGTTTGAGAATCCCAACTTCAATTTAAAAATCCTTATATTGCTAGCTCTTAGGTTCTGGAGAACCGCATGAAAGTATGACTCAAGTGTACTCTAAAAGCTCTGTGTGAAAGGCAAAGAAAAGGTTTATTCTGAACAAAACAGAAAAAAACAGAGACTACATTCTTAATGCACTTTTAGAATTGCTTGTTGGAGATTTTTTTAATTGCTAGGATTTATGAAGTAATTATGGGTAAGTGCCGTAATCTGATCACAAACAGGTATTTCACATGAGCAGCACAAACCTGGTATAGCGTGTAACAGGCCAAGCATTTCCAAGGAGCACTGCCAGAACAGCAGAGGGTCAATATTAAATGGCCAGTAAAATCATCTCCTTGTACCACTCTCTCATGACACTGATGTATAAAGGGTGACAAACTAGGGCAGGCTTTGCTCTAGTGACATGACCCACTTGCTCACACTCATTCTGTAACCTGGTAATGCCATTCCCATACAGTGACCCCCACCAAAACCACCCACTTTGCCCTTGGAGTCATTGGACATGCCCCCATTCCTCAGGCCAGCAAACAGCCCACAAGAAAAAACATTCCAGATAGTTTTCTCGTGCGTATCCCATCGCAAGGAAATAATCTGCTCTGCCCCAGAAAACCTAACAGGGCTGCCTTTACCACAGCAGAGCCCTACTGAAGAACACTCCACACACTTTCACACAGTAAAATCTGGAATATCACCTAAATTTCTGCATAATCAATACACTCTAAGCAGAACACCGACTGAAATTAGAGCCAGCCAGCAGCCTCTGATGGGGAGCTCTCTCAGACTTACCTCTGGCTTTCTTCACAGGAATTAGCCTGTGCTACAGTCATAAAAGGGTGGAAATCAAATCCTAAATTGCTCTGGGGACAGAGCAGGAGGTGCTGGTAGCCCTCGGTGCTGTGGGAACTGGCGAGGTCCTGAGGTGCAGCTCCAGGTGGGCTGAGCACCAGCTGGCTCTCGTTTGGGGGAAGGGTGGTTTTTCAGCACAGGTGTTTCTGCTTACCCCGTTATTCCACCCCCACCCCCCCCAGCCTGTGAGGAGGTATAAAAGCTGAGATAGGTGCTATGAGTGCCCTTTTAGCCTAGCAGGGGCTTCTTCTGCTTGTAGGTAGCACAACTTCAGCGTCCTGTGGTGTGGGTGTTCAGCCATACCTGTGACTAGCCATGTTCTGGTTTGGATGGCTCCATCTTTAGCCCCAGCAGTGGGTAAGTCTCTATTCTTGGCTAGAACGTGGCATATTTCTGGTGCCAATGAGTTGCCATGGGGTTCTTGGCAGTTCACACACTGCTGGGGGGAATAGGTGGGTAGCCAGAGGCTGGGGATGGTGCAGCAGGTATCTGGTTTTTTGATCAGCCTCCCTTGTGTGGGAACTGGTTTGTAAATCCCTGGCTAGAGGCTCGAGAGCTACAGAGTGTGGATTTTAACCTATAAGCCCTGGTTTCACAAACTGCCACAGAAATACTGTCAATGGTGATTGCATGTCCAGCCCTGTGTGTGTTCAGGTTGTTCTGACTCGTGGGTCCTTGTAGGAGTTTGCTGCTGAAGGAGCTGAGGTGTGGAGGGAAGCTGCTTTTGTCTGCGTGTTCAAAAGAGATGCAGACCTGGTTTATTCTGCTGAGTGGGGAACAAGAATAAAAACAAACATAAGAGAGCTAGGCTGTGTGAGAAATCTGAAAGGCAAAAACCTTGTGTTTTATTGACTTGAAAGCTGTGGCCTAAATAAGCAAGAGTGATGGGGGGGGGAAAAAAATCTCAATTGCTATAAAGTGGAGCCGGGTAGGCAGGTGCTGTATGTGGTAGTACTGCTTCACTGGTTCAGAATTCCTTTATGTTCTTGGAATTGTTGCTAAGGGTTTGCAAAGAAGCTTTGAACTCCTCACAAGTGTCTGTGTCTGGAGAACTTATGAGCTGGTTCACTAATTACAGAACAGGGTGGAAAGGTTACAGCTAAAAAGCTGTAATATAGGCAGATCTGCAAACCTTAATTGTATTTTGGTTTTGCTCCTGTTCAGGCTACAGTTGGAACATCATTTAGAGGTTAGTGTATTGCTCAGAGGTATGAATAAAGATCCTTAATTAACACCATAGCAAAGAACTTTGGTTACTTATTTGGTCTGAAATTTAAAAAAAATGGTTAACTGAATAATGATATATTCCCCTGAAGTGAAAAATTTGCACCTTACTAATATTTCTTTCAAAACCTCTTGATTTTAAATTAAGAGTAGAGGTTTTGTGATTAAACCCCTGGGTAGAAATTCAGTAGATTTGAGTTCCATTCTCAAGTCTGAGCCAGCCTCATTATGTGACCCTGGGTTAGCTGTTGGTCACCAGGGCTGACTTTCCAGCACCCATCTGCTTTTAATTGCCAGTACAGTCCAGCTGAGAAATTGCCAATGGGACTAGCAGGGCTTTGTGCATTAGCTGCAGTTGACTTTGGATCACCCTTTTGTCTGTCTGTTTCCCAAATGTATGTATGGAGAACCAGGCTCTGGTTAACTGGGCTATTGGAAGCATGTATTAATTAACATTGTGCCCTGCTGAGAAATTACAGATAAGAGAATTTTCTAAGCACAGAAATACATTTAGTACAATAAAATAGCAAAATATTAATGCTACTGTTGTCTTTTCCGAATGCAGTGTGTTAGGGTAACAACTTAGCAACTTTCTATGTTGCCTCTAAAGTATAAGACACTATCGCATAGTTTTAAAATGTCTAATTTCTACGTCACTAGAAGAAAACAAAGAAATATGTCCAAATATTTCCTCTTGGGAAAAGCTTGTCCTGGTGATACCCCTGTAGTTGTTTAAGAAAGGTAATTTGGTTTTTGTGCCAGCACCTTCTAGGCTGTCTGTGCTCTTCTGGGTACTCAGGAGAAAAAAACAGCAACAAAAAAGAAAACAAGCAAGAAACCCCCAACAGTAAGCTGAAGTTCTAGACTATGAATGTGACACTTGTTTTGGGTGTAAGTCAAAAACATTAGTTAGTAAACAAAATTGAAGTTATTTTGGGGGGTTAATTATTTTATTTATTCTCTTGCAGTTTAAACTGCTGCTGTTTCCTCCTGTGTGCTGTGCATTGTTTTGCTGTGGTATTTCAATGTAACAGAATTAACTGATACTGTCATGTCCATGCCAGAGAAAACAAGCATGAATCTTGTGAGAAGAAATGAGTATGCTTGCTGCTTGTAGGGTTTATTCCAGTTCCTCCTATCAGTCTAAGCTCCTATCAGTCTGATGGGTTGGATGAAGAGAGAAAGTAGATTAGGAAGTAATGACTGGAGGAAAAATTGTATTAAGTTATTCTCACATTTAGATCAGGATCATTATAACTGGAATCTCAGGAGCTATTATTTTAAGCATTAGTGTATAATGCAGTACACTACATTAAGTTTTATGTAC
The DNA here is from genome assembly GCF_009650955.1 of Corvus moneduloides. Taxonomy (NCBI): domain Eukaryota; kingdom Metazoa; phylum Chordata; class Aves; order Passeriformes; family Corvidae; genus Corvus; species Corvus moneduloides. Next base: position 11,107,608 of record NC_045492.1, read on the forward strand.
AGCATTTGGAGCCTTGGGATGGCTGCTATAAACTTTCCATCACTGCTGGTTTGCACAATGACCTTTTATCTTCATTAGACAATACTCTGCAATTGCTCTAAGTATACCAGTATGGATTCTTTGGTGGTGTAAATTAGGATTTGTATTGATGTTAATGGGGCTGTTTGCATTTATTAGTATAAATTAGTTTTAGTATTCTCTCACATCATAAATCACAATGGACATCAGAAAAGTCATTTGGCAGCACTGATGTATAAACAGTAAAAATGAGAAAACAATTGACTCCATTATTCAATGCTTAGTGGCAGAAACATGTCTGAAGTGTGTGTGTGTGTTTCCAAAGCTTCACCCTTGATATGAAGCAATGGATGAACAGGAAGAGTGACAAGGGATGAGCTCTAATAGAGAAGGCTGTTGGATGGGAAAGAATATCCCAAATCTAAACCTTTAGCCCCTATTGTTACTGACAACTGCATTAAAAAATTTGAATTTCTGAGATGTTACCATAAAATAAATGCATAATACAAATAATAATTCATAGGTAGGTAAATGACAGTGTCAGGCAAGCCTGAACATCTGTTTCAGAGTGAATGAACACTGAGCACTTCTGGCATCTAGTGCTCTATTTTTATCCCAAAAATCCATACAATATTTAAACCCTTTTCATGCTGCATTTTGACTCATTATTCCATATTGAGATAATACAGGGCTGTGATTTCCTTATGTATAAAAAAGACTTGCTGGGTTTATTTGTCGAGGGAATTTGTAAGGAAAACTTGTATAGAATACAGAAATTTTGAGATAGCAGAAAGCATTTAATCATGGCAATGGCTTTTTCAAGTGATTTTTCTTTGTGACAAACCAAATACGTATTAGATTATTTGTGGATCAGTATATCTAACGTCAGCACACATTGCTGTTTATTGGTTCATTTTATCATGCTGAACTGTCACTAGCTTCTTATTAATCTGTCTCTGAAGGATCAAAATGCTTTAATAAATATGTTAGTTCCTTTAGATCTTGGGCTGAATTGAAACTGTTAGTTAAATGTACTGTGACTTTGAGTGAAGATACCTTTAGAGAGATTTAAAATGGGAGCATGTTATATAAATCTAAGTTTGACAAAGCAGAATGTATCTTTCTCTTAATGACCAATTACAACTCAAATAAAAAAGTAAAAAGCCCTTTTCTAGACAAAATGTGAGACTTCTTTGTTATGTGATATGACTGATTTATCAAAGGGATGATTAACTTTACAGTTTCATAGTGAAAGCTTATTGCTTATGTGGGGTGTTCATTTACATGTACAGATTGATGTGCTTTAAAGTCTGTACATATAATAAATACATGTATGGCACATGGGCTCAGAAAGGTGATCACCTTTCATTGCTATGAAGATGTAGATAAGAAATTAAGTTTTTAATTTTTTCAGGACATGAAAATTCATGTACTTTATTCAGCTGCCAGAGGCGAACAGGAGACGGCCTAAAGGAAAAGCAGCCCTTAAAAGGACTGCATGACTGTTCTGCAGAGGGAAGGGAATGTCTTAATGGCAGAGAGCTCATTTTTTGCAGAGTTAAAATAAGTGTGGGCTCTGAGCATATAGCAGTAAAGGTTTGGTTTCTATGAAGGGATCAAAATGTTGTGCAAGGAGTGGTTGAAGTACCACTGCTGTTTCAAAGGGGGAATGTGTTTTAATAACAGCATCAGATTTAAGAAAAAGGAATTATGATCATCTGTGTGATATTGTCATTTGTCATTGCAATACAACTTCAGATTGCTTGGGAGTGTTCCCCAGGTGAACCTACAAACCTTTGAGTATGAACCTTCTGCAGTGTGAGCAAGGGTTTTATTGTAGCTCTGTAGTTAGTGGGCACGTGTTTCACCATTTCAAAGCGTTATACCCAAGGTCTTTGCTTTTGTTGGTTAACTTTTTTAGCTTGCTGTGATCTTAACATCTACAGCGTGAGGTTTGGATTTATACATGGGTTTGAAAAGTAAATGCTGAACTTGAAGCGCCCAAATCTTTCCACATATCCATGTGGTTTGAAGAATTTACATATCTTGAGTAAAATAGAGTAACAGAAGTTGTATGTAATGTTACTTATTTCAGCTTTTATCTGGAAATGCTCTACAAGTATCAGAATCTTCTTTTTATATTAAACTGGCCTTTGATATTATGCTGACATTGAAATGTTCATGGCAGTTAGCAAATCAGATAATTGTGAATGAACATCCAAATGTGGAAACAGAATTTTATTGATGTGTACAGTAGTGAACATGTTGAAGGTGAACATGTAGGAATTGCCAGGTCTGTAAAACTTCTCAGAAAAGCAAGCCTATAGGGCCTGAAATTAATTTGTTTTCAAATGCAAGTGAGTGTCTCTGTGCAGCCACAGAAGAATGGATCTTGTTTCCACTGGGGGTTAGTTTGCACAGACCATTCATCCATCAGTCTGCTTCCTTAGGAGTGTTAACAGTTTGGCACTACTTTATTTCCCTTAAATCTTAGTAACAATCCATGATATTGTTACAGCACATTACAAGGCTTTTCCTCTGTGTCATTGTATATTGCCATTGGGAAATGAAGCATAAAAAGGCTGCCATTAGAGCACATCATTAAATAAGACTGCCTGAATTCCAACTGTTGAACAATTGATCAGTCCCATTTTGAGCCAAAGAGATGTTTTACCCCAGTTGAGTTCTTTTAATATAAAAAAAGTTAAAATCCATTTTTAGTGGTGTCTTTGATTTCCTTTAATTTTTCTTTTAGAAATCGCGCAGTAATATCAACCTCTATCTTGTAAAAGAAAAGATCAAAGCATACCAGAACTTATGTGCATGTACTAAATGTGAGAAAGTTAGAAATTAACTCCCAAGTGCAGCAAGTTATCTGAAAGTAATTCATGCTGAGGGGTTGTTTAGAGACCCTATTTTTGCTGGGTTCAAAGCACAGTCAGTTCAATTAACTACAGCCAGAAAGACTGGATTTAGCTCCACATCATCTTTTTGGTTGTGCTGAAATTGGTCAGTTGTATCCAGTCTGCTACTTCACTCATTTGGAAGCTTTGGTATTTTGCTGTGGTATTTGGTATTTGAAGCTCCTCAAGTGTTTCTCTGGTATCTTATTCCACAGATCCTGAAATGTGCACGTGTAAGAGCAGATCAATAGGAGCAGGGAATGCAGACAGGGATACATGCAGCTACACTTAAGCACTGACTTCTGTTTTCTCTTTCTGTCCGTGTTCAAAAATGACCTGAGCCATCCATATCCTCTGACTTTCCCTTCGGTGACCTGATGTCACTTAGTCAATGGCAAAACAAAATCGGTAGTACTGCACTGTGAAAAGATGGACAGCTTCATTAGAATTGTATGGCAGCAGAGCTGCCACAGCCAGCTGAGTGTGAGAGTCCAGAGCAGTCTGGAATTCTTGGAAGCTGTAGGGGGGAGAGTTCACACCAGTACTGGGAGGGCTGAGAAGGTATTTTCATGCTGTGCCTGATTAAAGGAAATTCTTGATAACACTGAAGTATTTCTGCACTAGGCAAAGCTGAGTTCTGAGCTGGGCCTCAATGAAAACATTTTTCTTTCACAGAATAGTAGCTAAAAGGCATTTTCATAAGGCTATAAAACCTGTAAAATCATTACTGGAAAAAAATCAACCTATGATGTCAAGACCTGTACCTGTTTTATTTATTTTGGAACTCTCCTTGCATATGTCTGGGATATAGACATCTGCCAACTAAATTCTCTCAGAAGCCTGTTAAATACAGATTTTGTTTTAAGTAGTTTTTCTTCAGGTGTGTTTTATATAGACAACTTTGATTCCAATATATTATTCAATATTGAAAATTTCATTTTCTTAGAGTTAGAATCCTGTATGAAGAAATTTGGCTCAGTGAAGGAGGGTACAGCTTGCCCACAGTGCTACTGTGAAAAAGTAGGGATCAAAAACTGAGAATGAGTGCAGTCAAACCAGCCCCTTCTATAGGTAGACAAGTAACTAATGTCTTACATCACAGAATCATTAATGTTTTGGCTAATATAGTTATCATGTACCCATAAATGCTTGTTTAACACAGCTCATAGACCAGAAATTTACATCTCTCTTTTGGAGCAAGTGAACATTCTCTGAACTTAACTCATTCACTAAACCATTGAGTTTCCAACATGTAATTTAAGCTAGACAAAAGGGTGGTTCATGTGTTTGAATAGTTTAAATTACATAGTACTAAGGGTGACAAATGACTCATATTCCACGCCACTAATGCTGTTTATATCACTGGGCACTGGTAGTTATTTTGTTGTGAGGAGTATTGTGACATGTTTGACCATGAAGATGGAATTGGGATTCTTGCCAGAATTAGTGACCTTTAGAACCCTAAATCTGGCTTTTCATGCTGGGTGGTAATTGCCTCATTGCATTGTTGGTGAGTGACACTGTGACTCAGAAAATAATAGGAAGTAGGGAGCTATAGAAGGTCCTCTTTATTCTCAAAAACTCCAGCAAGTACTTAAGAAAGTATTTACCTGTCCCTTGGTGCTGAGAGTGACCTTATCACAGGAATCCATCAGAGAGTGCACACTGGTTCATTTACTGAAGTGAATGTCACATTGCTGCTGCTCTCACATCCCTGTATCTTCAAAATGTCCTTACATTTGCTTTCTTATAAGCATCATCAAAAAGAAAAACAATTCACAGTGGTAAAATAATGAATATTGAAGAGCATTCTAGTGAAATACATAAGATTATGGAGTTAAACTGAGGGGGGGTTGAAATAAATGATTACCAGAGGCATAATACACTCTTCATTACTAGTTTGACTTCGTGATCAACAGCAAAAATGACTGTAGAATCTGATGCCCCTTGCTTTGTCCCTTAGGGCTGGAGGATCCAAATATTTGTGTGCATTCTCAAGGGTTGTAGGAGTAGAAATACAAGCACTTTGTCACTGGGGGAGAATGTAAAAGCTGAATATATTTGAAGTAGTCCTCTTAAAGCCAGAGGTTTGAGTTCAGGTAAAACCACTTGGCTTTTTTGCTTTAGACTTGTCACCATTCAATTAGAGTCAAATTTGGACAGTTTTCTTCTGAAAGCTGCAATATCTGTCTCTACTCTTATTCCATTCACAGGAAAAAAAAAAATCTAAAGCTCTTCCTGTGGAATCTCTATCTGTTCTTGTCAAAGCAGTTCCAGAAATCAGCATCTGTGGGGCTCGAAGGACAGAACATCTGCATCTTGAACTTTGCAGCACAGACATGAAGAATACTTGAAAAAGCATTAACAATATTTCAAAGAATTTAAAAAGTATTTAACAATATTTTTGAAAATCTCTACTTGCTGCAATGCAAAACCTGGAAAGTTGAGCTGGTGTGTACAATGAGCCTGGCTGAGCAAACAAATAAATCAAGCAGTGCTTATGGCACTGTTTATTCCTCAAGATGGCAAGGGGACCTGCCTGCTTTGTCAGACTGTGGAAGGGAGTATCAGTGCTGGATCATGTGAGGCTTTGGGGTTGATCTTCCTTTTGACAGGAAGTTCTGAGAACACTCTGAAGCTGGGGTGTAATCCTACCCAAAGAACATCATTCTTCCTGTGGAATGTTGCATTTATTGATGCTTGTCCCACAAACAGCAGAAGTTAAGGCACAAAATGCATTTGTGAAAATTTTCGTTGCAATGATACTGAGGCAAAAGGAATATATTCTGGATTTGCAGTGATAAAACCCTTATGACTGTCGCCTTTGTTAGAACAAATATTAGCAGAGGTTAAGGCAAAAGAGTGTAATTCAGCCACATCTACAGTGTATGCAAGCCATTTAAATTCAATCTTTATTTTCTCTGAACATTTTGATCTTTGTATTTTTGACTGTATGGAAAGTGCCCCTTTAGGATTTAGAACGAAGCTGCAGGAGAAAAAAAGATGGTCCATTGTTAAGTCTTCAAAGAAAAAGATTCAGGGATAAAAGTAAAATTGAAATACAAAAGATTTTTTTAAAGTTATTTAATGTTACAAAATGTGGCTCAGGCCTCTGCTTACTGGCCAGTTTCAAATTTACTGTCTAAGAACTGGAATTTCAAAGGTGGCTTGGAAATGCCTTTTTTCCTGCATTAAGTAATGTGAGGGCATATGGTCCTTTAGTCTGAACACGTGGCACTAAAAATATACATTTGGTGAGTGCTTTGTTTCAGAGTCACTTTTTTCCTTTCATTTGTTTCTGAAATCAAAGTTTTTGTGTTCTTGAAAAGAATGAGCCCGTGTAATGTCATGCTTTGAAATGCTGTTCTCTTGACATTATAAGACCATGAAAGGGAGAACTTTGACTAACTGTATTATTCCTTCACCTTAAAGACACTGTCAAGTTTGCTAAGCTCTAAATATGACCCATCTAGTTTTGTTTCTTTTACCTCTTATTCTGTTACAAAGCTTATTTGATTCTTTTCTACATACAGTGCTTCAAAGCTTGCTTTTCTTCCTAAAATTAAACTAATAAAAATCCAGGAGTGTAGATTTCAAGTGACTTTTGCATAATTCAGATCAATGTAGGCAGGTGGTTGAAGCATAAAAACTTTACTTTAACTGACTAGTGCTTATCAAACAATGAGCAAAACTGGTTTAGAATTAGTTATGTCTTTTGATGTGTGGATACAGTGCTGATCAAAGTCCTTGATAACCATTCATGTGAATCCCTGGACAGGCTTTGTCCCCATTAAAAATATATCACATTGCAATAATCCTCAGACAACCCCCCCCCACACCTTTTCAAGTGAAAATAATTTTAACTTGACCCCTTTAACTCACAGAGGTAAATTCCCAAATTGAGTAATGTACTTTTGTTTTAAATCTGAGTGCCTCCATCTAACAAAACTAAATCCCTAATGCTTTAATTACCTATAATGATCTTCACGAATATTCTGCTTATTATGGCCCAGAAAATGATTTTATTGAAATCCGGGCACCACCTTTGTGCATAATAAAGTCACTGTGATATATATACACACACAAGCATTGCTGCTCAATAGGTCCTGCAACTGTGAAAGATACTTATTTTTAGTTCATTCCATTGTCATTTTTATCTAAATATCTAACTGAAGGCACACTTCAGATCCTGCAACTTAGCTCAGTTCACTTAAGTAAATAGCTGTGTCCAGCTGAAAGATTGGCTTTTACTATCAGAAAGTTTTAAAAGCTCCATTTTGCTCATAATTGCTATATATTGAAAATTAATTATGAAAATGTAATGTGATAAGAAAACTCCTGACCTCAGTAAAATCTATTTTGTGCGTAATAGAAACAGGAAACACCCAAGGCTTTGCTTTGAAGTCCCTGAAACCCAAAGATCAGAATGAGTCTAAAACACCCAGAGCCCTACAATTATTACCTCAGTTTGTGGTAGCTTAAGTTCCTGGTTGAATGTGTTAGATCAATGGTGAGCAAACACTGCATTTCTGAAAAAAGGGCATGTGGTCCAATCTGTGGAATATTCCTTTCCCATTGCCCTCTTGAATTGACAGCCAAGAGAGAACTGGAGTGTGATTTGTCTCAATTTTTTGGGGGAGAGCACGTGAATATTGTGTTTGATAGGGGAGCTCCAAGACTTGCTGGGTCTTTAAAACAAAAAGATAAATCCTACCAGAGGGATGTGGATTAGAGAGTTGTAACAGATAGGCAGACCACTGAGAAATTAATCTCATTTCATAAGTTACAGATTTAGTCCCAGATTGGAGTGAGCTTTACCACAAAGTTTAGTGATGAATGTGGAAAAAGTAGAAACAATCTTCTTTGGTTCTACTATCTAAAATAAAATTGAAGTGACATTTTTCAAATGAGAATACATTGTCTGCTGCTTTGTCTGGTTCTTTCATTTCAGCTTTGTTAGATCTTTTGTTTCTTTGATGCTCAGAATATTGCACCATTTGGCTCTAAAAACCTGCATTAGAAGAGCATTAATTAAAGGCAGACACAGTGCAATGGAGACACTGTTAAAATTATGCTTGAAGGTACAATGTAATTAATTTTGTACAAGTGAAACATAAAAGAGAGAATGAAACCGGAGGAAATAGCAGCATATCCTCACAAAATGATAATGAGAAATACAATTGCAAATCAGACAAAATATGAAAGGACATATGGAATAATTAGATTCCAAGAAAGAAATTTAAACAAAGAGTAACCTGCTAATTGCTCATGAAAATTAAGCAAAGAAGATATAGCTGATGTTCAAGTTTCTTGGGGTTTGTTTTGGGGTGCTTTTCTGGGAAGTGTAAGATTGGCATTAAGTACTTGTCAGCAAAATGAGGTTGTAAATTTTATATTATAATTTCCTGGCAGGTATATAAAGAACTGAGTACACAGCTTCACTTTAGAGCAACTTCTCTGTTAGAAGTTATCTAAGAAGATAATGGGTTGGGATCTGGGTTATGGTCCCCATATTGAAAATGAGGGCACATGACATAATTAACTGTATTTGTGTCTGTATAGGAGAAAAAGACTTTAGGAAACTGCTTTATTTTAATTGGTCATTTTAAGTAACAAACTTCTGCAGTTCTTGTCAGAACCCCTGTAACTCACCCTCAGTTGTGAGTGTTCTTGAGTAAAACACTTTAAAAGATGAAAAATGTGACGTGAACATTTATCCTGTACTCCAGAGTTTAAGTGAATCCCAAGGTTTCCACAGGTCTGTGGGGGCAGTCTTTGAAGATGCAACATGAAACAGAGTGAAAGTTTATTGTATGTTTAAAGATCTCTGTTCCATGTGGTGAACTGCTGGTGATGGCTGGGATTGCAAAATTATTGTGTTCCTTTGGAGCTGTAATTCCAGTTGAGTGGAAATGCTCTGTGTTGGGATAATCATTGTCACCAGCTATGGGAGGATGGCACCACTTGAATTTTAGTGGGACCAGACTGCCAATTATCAAAGCTTTTGTTTTCTTTTGGTTTAGGTTTAAAGAAAATCAGCAGAATTTTTTTTTTCATTGTCTGCATAAGTCACTTTATTCCTGTCTTCCAATACATCAGAGGCAAAATGAAAAATGGCCAGTGAGAAGGAACTCTAGGTGAGGATCAGTCAAAGGACTGTACAGTCCTCTGACTGTGGGCTAGAAAGTGCAGGCTGTTTTCTCCAAAACAGGAGCTGAATATCAGCATTCCCAGGTGATCCAGAAGGCTTCTTGCAAGAGCAAGATCATTAATTGCCAACAAGCTGAAAATATGCACAGAAAAACTTGATCCCCTAACAAAAATATCGATCCCTTAACATCCTGTGCAATGTTATTGGCCTTTCTACACTTCTAAAGCTTTCTTAATTAGTCACAAACTCCTGAGGTGGAAAGCTGTGTAATTCATAGCATAATAACACCTCCTCTGTTGTGTGCACTGGGATTTTGAAGAGTTTTAAATAAATCCCTTTTTTAGTATTATATAGCACAGTGCAATAAAGTCCTTTAAAATGTTTTACTTACAAGGCAATGTGTTTTACAGTGATTTGAAGGACAAGATAGGTTTCAAAACAAAGTATGTTTTAAGGTAAAACACATTGAACTGTTTCTTGTGTATGTAAGTATATTGATCAGTCCATACTTTTTCACTGAAATGTCAAACCACGCCAATTCAAAATCAAACTATAGGGAAAAACTTCAATTTTTTTTTTTTTGGCCTCCATGGTGAAACTCTTAAATGTTACAATGCAAAAATATCTGATGAAGAGGAGGGCTTTATGAAGTAGGGAACAGAGCAAAAATGTGAAGATCCTTGATCTCATAAGTTGTTTATTTTGTCACAATTTGCACAAAATAGTAGGAAGAAAGGAACTTCAGAAGGGCAGAGATTGCTCAGTCATTAATTTTTATAGCAATTTTAGGGACAACTCATTTAACTGAAGTTTAAACTTTATTTCAGTGCCATGACTTGGTAAATTGACTTGCAGTAAATACCAATGTGTTGCTGGGCAGTCATTTTTATTAAAAAATACCTTTCATGGTTGATGATTACACCCAGAAAAATTGTCCAGCTAAGAAGCCTAACCTTCCAAGATAATGTCTTCTCTACAGTTTATTTCTACAAATATGCTCCTGTTGTTTTGATTAAACATATGTAAGGAATTGATTTCCTGATTCACTTCAGCTTACAGCTTTTTTAAAGAGCAATTTTTGTCTCTACCAATTAATCTTTGCAAATTTTTTCCCTGCTATGTGAATGCTCAGAGAATTTTGATAACATGTAGCTCTAATTCATTGCTTCGTGAAAGGGCCTTTTAATCTGTTATGTTTTACACTTTTTCCCTGAAGAAACCTGCTGAATTTCAAAGCAGGTGTCTTTTAAAGACTTACAGATAATATTTTGAAAGGTAAGTATATTTTGCTACTATTAGTGAAGGGGGAATATCTTTTCCTAATAAAAAAAGCTGCTCTGAGTGCTGCACTAAGAATCATGAAACACCTCTTGTGACTTCAGAGCCTCCTTTGCATAGCACAGTGCTAAATTCTGCCCCTCTGAATATTTGAGTAATGCCTTTGCTACCTAAAGGTTTTTTGTTGTGATTAAGCTTAGAAATGATGTACACTGTTTCTGCATGCAAAAAAACCCCAGGTATTTCCACATACAACAAACCCATAATATTTTGAAAGCCTCATCTACTGTGAAACTTTGAAGTAGATGAATGATTTTTGTTGTACCTTGTAATTTTAGCTTCTAGCTCATGCAATTAATCTTCTCCTGTTTTGGCAATCTTACAGTTAAGGGAACAAGTTTTGCTAGAGAGGAATTTCCAAAGCAGACTTACTTACAGAAAGTAACAGCAGAAAATGCATTTTCACTAATTCTCAGGAAAATGGGTGCTTGGGATTTTCCCTAACAGAAGTCCAGGGATGAGGGCATGGCAATGAAAGCCACAACAAAGCACACAGTGGGTTTATCCTAATTCAGCTTCTTGTGAGTCCCTGCCCAGTTGCTAAAGCAATTGTGTGATGTTTTGTAGAACACCTACAATGAGAATTTTTGTTCATCCTCTTAAATTAACACAGAAAGAGTACTAAGAGTACTGAAAAGAGTCGTAAGCAAGCAGCAATGTTACTGCTGTTGAATAATACACTCACTGCAGCAGGTTCCCAAGGCAGTAGCAATGAGGAAGGTATAGGAAGCACAGCACTCAAAGTTTATTGTGCTCTGATCTCAACTGAATTTCTCACTTTATTCAAAGAAATATGCTTCACAGAATTCAGAGCTGTGTCTTCAACCACCCTTGCAGCTTGTTTCAAATTAGGTTGTGGTTCTGGCCACCTGTCATTACACTGCCAGCTACTATTAAACCATCAAAGCAGTATTTTAGTTGCTTTGATGTAGTCTGGAATTGTATCTACTGCTGAATGATGATTAGATTAAATGTTACAAATGTACCCCAAGGGAATAGAAGCACTAGTCTAATCTTGATCCACTACAATTTAATTTTAAGTGTTTCCTAATATTTCTATTATTTCTGATGCATTCCTTTGTATTTATAGATGCCAGTACAGCAGAAACAGCCTCTTGTAATAGCATAAAACAGCTGTCATTAACAGAGTCTGTCATTAATGTGGTGTTTCATATATCACAACTTCAGAAAGGTCTAGAAAATGGACAGTGGAAATGTCATTTCCCCTTTTTAAATGACATTCCATTTTGGTAGATATGGGAAAAGTACAAAGGAAAATGAAGTTCTTTTGTTCTGGTTTGGTGGAGAAGCCGGGCTTCTACCTGAGATTTGCTGGCTATGTTCCTGCCAGGCCTGATCAGTCAGTTAATTACTTGTGTGGTGTTTGGGCTTGGCCTCAAGCCTTTATTTTTATTGCTTGACAAAGTTCTGGTGCCCTCTTGCCCACAAAGGAGCTTGTGTCAGATTCCCCCAGGGATGGTGGGGCACCTGCAGGGATTGTTCCCACTGATCCTTCCTGGCAAGGGAAGACAGTGGCAGATCACAGACTCTCCACAGAATAGGTAAGAAAAGAATGTCTGAGGAAAAGGACTAAATGTCAGCTGTACCTCAGGTTTCTGCTCCAGGATGTTAACAGCAGAGTCCTGGGACCCCCTTCCAGTGCTGTCACACACAGGTGACAGACAAGTGGAATTCTGTCCTCAAGACAGCCCTGAAGAACAGCTGTTAGTGGACAATGGCTAGATCTAATCTCAGTATTCTGAGACCACCCTCCACACCACTGCTGTAATGAAAAACAGAGTTTACAAATTAGCTTTCATAGTAATAATTAAATTAATTCATGGAAGCAGCCTTTTAGCTGTTCCAGAATCGGTTTGCAACAAAACAAAACTAACCCAAATCTTATCTGATTGTCTATTTAATGTTTATTTGACAATATGTCCAGACCCTGACCACGGTCTTATAGTTTGTCTTCCCAGAAAATGTAATTCAAAGCTGGATGCTGGCAGATCCTTTTGGGAGTGCTACCTGTATCCAGGTTAATGGAAGGAAGACACCCATTAGTAGCTAATGCTGGACTTGCTGCTTTTAGCAGCAGATCAGTCTGAGCTCAGAGCCTGCAAACATCTGGCTTTTTGTTTGAGGAGGAATTAATGCTGTATAATTACAGAAGGCCAAAGATCCAAAGAGAGAAGGAAAATATTACTATAATGAAGTGTCTGATGCTGCATGATGCATTTCCTTTTACATAAGCAAGAGCATTTTTAAGCTCAGTTTCGTGTTTCAGTTTTTCTGATTTTCAGCAAATTGCAATAATACAAAAAGGTTAATTACAGGCCTCAAATGAAGGTTGTTTTTATGATTAGAGCTATGGAAAAGACAAATATGTTTTTCTCTGATTGTTTTCTGGCTGATTACAATAAAATGTAGACATAAGGTTATTTCTATGCGGACGTTTTCATTTTATTTTCTACACCAAGAGTCAAGTGTGCTTCAAATCACCCTTCCAAGCAGAATATCTATGTGATGTTTGGCAAGTGGCAACTTTTTAATTGTGGTAGGTCAAGGAAATCTTTCAAAATGGTACGTGAAGAGAGCTATGCAATTCATGCTGTGATTCTCCAAGTGAGTTCCTGTCCATTGAAAATGGTTCATTTTAAGTTGTAAAAAATGAAGAATTTTCATTGCCTTCAGTACAGCTTCAAATTAAGTCTTCCTGATCCAGTGCAGTCTAAAGCAGTGTGGATGTGATATTTAGGGGCAGACCTCAAACCTGCTGAAATAAAGGTATAATTTTATCCAGAGTTTCATATAAGCAACCTGGGTGTGCCTTTCATGAATGGTTTTCAGTGCCTGATTCATGTGTGAGAAGAGCTTTAGAGAAGCCCTATCTTTGCTTGGTAGAACTACCTGGGAACTGAAACTGTGTAGTTACATTTGCTTTTGAAGAAGAAATAAGCTTCAATTAAAATGTGTGCTATTGGAAAAAAAAAAGTGGCAAAACCTCATCCCAATTATGTATTTGAAAGAGAGAGGTGTGAGTTTAAAGTAGTTAAAACTTCTGATTGGAGATCTTGAAAACAAAATTGTCATGTTTTCTCAAACTCTAGATAAAATTGCCATTGAATTCTTTTTCTTTACAATGTAGATAACTAAATTCTAGAATAAAACTTACCCTTGTTACATTACCTGGAGGTTACAAGAAATATGAAATTATAAAGAATAAGTTTTCCTGCACAGATTTAAGGATAAGTGTTAACTACTGCTGCCGTCTTTCCTTTTAGTGAGAGGTTTTAGGGTGTTAATTATGCAAAGGATTATGATGGTTTGTAGCTCCCTGGGGCAGATCTGCACAGTGCACTGGTAACTGATCTTGGGCAAGGATATCAAAATCCTAGGTCTGAGAACTACCACTGTAGTGAAAGGAATGAGAAATAAGTTGTGTTTGTCCTTGAATTAAGGTGGAAATGATGCTTTTCTGCACATAGGAGAAGTTCAGCAGAGCCACTACTGGCCATCATTGCATGTACACATAGAGCTAATGAGCTGTATTAGGAAAAGAAAAAGGACTTTTTAGTGTCTGATTCTTTCCATAGAGACCTATGGAAGGCAAACAAGGGTGTCTGAAGTGTTTCTCATATCTTTTGGTGTTGAGCTTGGCCTTCTGTCTGGAGAAAACGAACTGAACCAGATGCAGTGGCAGGGGGCAAGGCTGTTACATATTTTACCAGCCACAGTGGGGCCAATGTTGCTGCCCAAACTTAGGAGTTACATCCCTAAACACAGCATCCCCTGAGCTCACCCAGTCTTTGCTATGGCTCTGTTCTGCTGGGTGCTGCCTCATAGCCAGGTGGATGCTTCACCTGTGTTTGCAGAATAAGTAAATATGTTAAAAAAATACAGTCTCTGGAGCAGTAATCCAGTGGGATTTTAGTATTTATGTATTTTGCAGGAAGGGAAATAAAAATATTAGTTCATTATTTTGAGCTGGGGAGAAAGGTCTCCTTAATGAGAATTTAGAAGTGTTGGTTTCCTTCATTGCATTTACTTTCCCTACATAAATCTGCTATCTATGGCTCAGCCACTGCTGGAAAGGAGGGTATCTGATACTTTTATTTTAAAATAATACAAAGATTCATTGTTATCTTCTCCTCACTTTCACTTCACAAGAAAAAAGGGTTGTTTTGTGGGTTTTTTTCACCAGTTTAATGCCATCACAATGTCTCTGTGGATAGTTCCAGTGTCCTTCAGTTTAACAGCAGAACACAGCCTTGAACAGAGTGCTACCCCTCAGCAAAGCCTAACAAGTGTTGGGCTGAAGTGGACGTTTTCTCTCGCTATAGAAATCTTCTGCTGTGCCCATCTCTATTTTAAAAATGTAAACACTCCTTGGTGGGCCACAACCTTGCCTGCCTGGATGACTCTTTTCTTCAGCACACAGTGAACAGGGGGCACAGTACAAATAATGGTATTTAAAGCTTCTGATATTAACTGCTGTGAATGCAGGCAGTGGGAGGAGAAAGCCCTGACTCAGAGCCATGGAAATATTAGGAGATTCACACTTCTGCTCTCAGTGATGTAAGGCTTCCTCCTTACACACCATCAGAGCTAATTCCAGTTGTCAAGTGTGTTCCTTGGTAGCAGTGGAGCAGTTCATGAGTGATGCATGGGCTCAGTGTTGAGCTTTCTTACCCTTTTCTGGGATAATGTGGGTTTTTTAATTTGATGTGATCTCTGCTATAAAACATATTTCATTTTCTCCCTTTGGATGGGAAGGATATTTGAAAAGAAAAGGCCTGAGTACCTGGATTTTGTGGGTCTGTCACTGAGTTTCAGATTGTAACTGAGTTCATCAAACTTTAGGAAAGCTAAAAGTACTAAGAATAGCCTCCTAAAACCAGCAAATCTGAAGTTAGTAATCAATAACGAGAGGAAGAAAAAGCTTATTATGCAAAAACAATGAAAATATGCATAGACTAGGCTTTAAAAAAGGAGTTTGTGTTAGCTGAGAATAAGAAAAATAACCAATGGGTTGTTTTTTAAGCATGGTAATGAACAGAAAACTATAAAAATGACAGCTTAGTGTCTCGTATTTATTCCTTCCCCGTGACCTTCATACCAGATCTATAGGATTTACAAGTCAAAAATCTGGTGACACTTGTACAAACTGAAATATTGATCTAAAAGTCAAGATATTTCATATTTGGATTGATGGAACAAAGTGAAAAGTTATTTGTGTCAGTTTTCCAGTTTGCTGTTGTAGAAAAGGCTGATTTTTTCTCTTTGTTATAGTCACGAGGTTAGAAAAGACTACAAAGCCTAGGTTTTTTTGTAGTCACTAAAACTGGAAGTCATAACTATAGAGTGTAACAACCAGGTGTATGGGACCAGTTTTAATTGCCTCATGAGCAAGATACAAACCAAATGTGCAATTGATACAACCAGCTCTATTTACATCTGGGATTAAATCTAAGATATTGTTTGGTTTGGGGGTTTTGTTTTGGTTTTTTTTTTCCTTTTTGGGTGTGGGAGCTAATCCATCAAATCCTTTAAAAAACAAAAAGGTCAGAAGATTCAAGTGTTAGATTTTGAGACTCAACTCCTAAAGATTATGATCTCTGCTTTTGCAGGAGGTCTAAAGCCTGCAAGTCTCCAGCTACATTGCAGTCACTGTCAAATCAGTAAAGCTTTTTACCTGTGTCATTTCAGACATTTTTACCACCTTGCATATTATAAACTGCTCATTTTTTTCACTGAAACCTTAGCTTATAAATAGCAATTCTCAGCACTTTTACTTCAGAGTAAATTGTTGGGGGAAAAAGATTCAAAGCAATTTTAATCATATTGTCAAACCCAGAATAAGCTAATGTATCAAGTTGAGAGTTTTTTCCAGTTTTATGACATAATTACTTGTGTATTAGGCCCACAATGAAAAAAATAGCTCTGCAAGAGCAATGTTTTTAAAACTTTATTAGTAGTGTTTGACTTAAGATAAAATGAGTAATTACCAGCCCATTAAATACTGACAGGTAACCAGTTACAAGAAAGACGTTGTGAAGTTATTTCAGCTAAGTAAAACCAATCTTTCACTGTTATGCTTAATTAAGGTAATTCCAGCTTGGCTCTGATGTAAAATTCAGTTGGAATTCAGGAGAAATAAGCCTTGAAAAGATGGAGTAGTGCTGTATTGTGCAGCATTCTGCAACTAAAGAGTTAATCGTTGATTGTTCATGGCCATTCATAATGGGATGAAAATCATCAGATGCCAAACATTTCTGAAATTCCCACTTTTTTTAGGCCCTAGGTATGAGCTAGATTTTTAGATCTGCTTGCAGGAGTAGATTGATGTCTGAGGGCTGCCAAATTCTACACCTGTCAAAATCTGGTGTTGGATTGTGAGTGGGTTTCTTTGATTCTGAAAGGACTGGAGACTGAAAGAGAGCTGCCTCTAACAGGTGACTCAACATCAGTGACTTCAGCCCAGCCTTGCTGAAGTGGTCACTGAGAGCACTTCCAGCTTCCAAGCTGCTGGACTTGTAATTTTGTGGTGAAAATAAGAAGACTCCAGATTTCCCTGTGAATGCCTTAAAGTCTCATTTTTAGCACCTGCCACAAATATAAACTATTTAAAAATGAAACTAAATTAATTTATAGCTAAGTTACTGTAAGTATGAAGATACAGCCTGTCTCTTCCAGTGGAAGCTTGTTTTATTTCTTGCCCTGAATTTGTTCCATCTATGGGGTGTCTTATAGTGACTAAAATAATAAACAAGTAAACACTGTCCCATTTCTTAAATGCTGGGAAAATTAGTATTAAAATAAATTTACTTTAAAACCTAGTGCAGTGATTTTTATGTAAATCAACTGTTGCCTGCAGTTGTGTGGAAGGACCAGGGAATTAATTGGATGGAGGGATAATTTAACCCTACCCAGCCTGTAGGGTGCAGTCAGGTCTGCCAGGGAATTGTGGCACAAGAGTTGAATCGGATTTGGAGCTTATTTAAGGATTTCCATGAATATTGTAGTATCACTTATGCAAAATAGTGTTACCCACTGGGTCTGCAGAGATTTCACAACCTGTTGGACTAAGCAGAAGAGCTGCATATGCACCTCAAAGATGATTTTTTTCCTCATGGTAAAAAATGTAGTTACACGGGACTTGAGACTGTAGTGGGAGGTGCAGTGAATAGATAAATGTTGGTATCACCAGAAGCACTGTTTGTAGGACAACAAAGCAGTATCTCACATTCAAAGGGTTTGTGCAAGATTAACTTCTTTCTCTAATATAGGCCCAGTGATTCTCTTTCACAACATATTAGGTGTACAGGCAAAGTCATTTAAATATTTTGGGGTTTGGCAACAAGTTTGACTCTGCAAAGACTTTACAATCAGTGTGTTGCTATCTTATTACCTTGCAGGTTAGCTAATGTAATTAGCATAATGCAGAGCCCATGATCTTCAAAGCAGCTAATCATTTTGGGTTTATATGCAAAAGCATTTGTAACTTATTTTGTCTTTGCTTCTCCCCCACCCTGGTGATTCTGACGTGTTTCTGTTGCAGCACATTTTTAAGTACATGTCTTTATTCTGTTATTTACACAGCACCACCTTCAGCAGATGCAGCAGGTCTTCTGTGATGTAAAATACATCACTGCTCGGAAGCTTTCTCTTCAAAATAATTACATTCCTGGATAATTGTTTATTTTCAGAGACTGTTCCATATTGTGTCTGCTCGCCCCCAATCTAATTTTATTTTGATGGACTGGAATATCAGCTGTGCTGTTCTCAAGCCTGAAGTTAATGTATTCATTAGTTATAATTGCTTCCAATGTGTCCCCACCAATCTTAGCCTTCTGCTTACTTAATGATTCTGATTGGATGTTCAACACTTTTATCTGGGTTAATTTACTATTCATAGTACAATGATGGATTATTCATTTTGTTACCCAGATTACAACTGTAAATGGAGTTATACATCATCAATGAGAGCACCACAGAATCATTTAGCTGAAAAATGCCTTCTAGTTATCTTGAAGCAGCAAAGATAGTCACATAAAAACTTTGTGGCTGGCAGTGCTTCCTGCCCAAAGATGGCTGAATTCATTAGTCTGCTATGAATTGCTATAAAATTGTGTAAATGCTGCTTTTAAGCACTGTTTTACGTGCCTAAGTGTGCATATGTGTGTATGAATTATCTTGAGGGAAACTTAAAAAAAATATAAACCAATCTCCATGGTAGAACAGAGTGTGTAAAGGGCAGTGGATTGGAGCTTAGAACTCCTGAGCTCTGTTCAATATTTTGGTGCATTTAAGGAGGTGAAAAAACTTTATAAAACCTTCATGTTGGAGCCACAGAAGGAAAAGTGGCCCCAGTCTCATGTCTCTCTTGCCATTAATGTGACAGCAGTGGTGGCAACTGATTTAGTGGAGAAATATATTGGGTTTATTTTGGACCAGTCTGAGACTCCCCAGGGTTACTTTGGTAAGATAAATTTTCATTGTGTCCAAATGAAATGAGTGGTGTCTGTTGATGGGATATTTAAATATACCAAAAGACAAACTTTAAATGCATGAACTTTCAATAGGACTGCAGTAGACACATCTTGCATTCATCCCTGGTGTCATGTTCTAAAAATGGGAAAATCGGACCTCATGTCCGCAGATAATTTGTGTCTTTCTGTGACCTCATTTTGCATCTTAATTTTAAACATAAACAACGTTTAAGGAAGGTAATAGCTCTACAATATGCATGTGTGGTTCTCAGCTTGTTGGGATGTTGATGCTTGAAATATATATTATGATAAATGTAGGAAATAAATCTACTGACTTATCATGGCAATTAGGAAAATATCTCACTGGAAAAGAATATTCTATCATTAAAAACATGCTTGCCTCTGCTCATGTAATACTTCAGCCATTTTGGCTGAAACAATATGGGGAAATTTGAGTTGCTGAAGATGAAGTTACAGAAGCAGAAACTTTTCAAAATCAGGAAATCAGCACTAATACAGAAAAGATGTCTCTATCCCAGTCAATATTTCTTGGCTTCAAACTCTTGAACATGAAATATTGATTATAATCATTTCCCCTAAAAACAAGGGCTAGAAAGTAGAAGAACTCAACTTTTATATACTAGTATCCAAATTCAGAAACTGAGACAATGGAGCTCTAAGGGAAGTTATCTTTTCATTAATAACTCTGAATAAAAGGTTATATTTTATATCTTATGCACCCCCATTCTATTGCAAAAAACCCCAACTGTATTACATCTTCCAAATAACTCTTAAATGTTAGCAGGAAAATACTACTCTGAAAATGAGTATTTTCATGTAATGAGTATCAAACCCTTTCTCAGCTATTGTGTACATAGGCAGAGGATTTCTTGGATTCTCTCCCTCCATAAATAGCTGAGCAAGCGCATGCCCCTTGTAAAACAAACATTTCTTCCTACTGATTGAGAAGACCAAACCAAGTGATCACTGGGGTTTCTCTGCTTCTCAGCCCAGTGACAGGATGAACTAAGAATTGGTAAAGACATCACAGAGGAATTGAGAATTTTTAAAGCTTTCCCAAAGATGTATACATCTAATGTTGAGATGTTCTAAAAATTCAAAAATACTCCCATTAACCCGTACTTTTAATGTCCCTTTTCATTCCTGCAAGAGTTCATGCATTTAATCAATTTTCTTCAAAGATGTACTTTTAAAATTAAAACAGTTACTGCAGCCACTGATGCAATGTCATCGTCTTGGGTAGCATCTACAGCTGAGCCTGCCTCAGAACAATGGCTGGTGTCAGTTTGGTGTTTGAGATTTTGTAGCATTCTGGGGCCATTTAGGTGCCTTTGCAAGGGAGTGTAGAGGGGAAAAAAATGCATGAAGGAAGCCTTTCATTGCTACACTTCCTATTAATGCTGTAGTTTTACCTGGCAGGGGTTGAGTGGAAACAAGAACTTGATAAATGTGTGGAGACAGCGGAGGAGGCAATGGGAGAAAGTAGCAGCAGAGCTGAGGAATTCCCAGAATTTGTAGGTGTTCTCCTCTGACCTGGTAATAGGTCCTACCTATTTAGCAACAAAATAAACAAATGGGTGTTTTAATTGAGTTTCAAGCTTATGGGCTCTGATTCTTTTCTTGCGATGGCTGCATCATTGTGCCACAGTGGTACTGTGTTCACTCAGAATCCAGTGGTCAGATGTGCTTGTCACTGAGAATTCTGAATCAGCACCATTCATAAAAATTCAGAAGTCAGAAGAATTAAACCAGGCAGTAACGGGCAGTAAAAATAGTCTAAAATATCTCTTCCCACTTCTGAAGTCTATTTTGAAAGAGAATGTGGAAAAATTCTCAAAAAAAATCTCTAGCAAGCTAGAATTTTATCAAAATCTAGGCAGAATAAAAAAGTGAGGAAAAAGTCAGAAATAAAATGTAAAAGAATCAATTCAGAAGTGAATTGAGGAAAACTAAATGGGTTTGATGCCAGTAGTCATTAGTCTGAAAGACAGAACCTGTCAAAATAAAGTGAGTGTTGTGCAAGAAAAATCAGTGCAGCATGAGGAGATTTTTGGATTTTTTTCAAACCTAAATGAATTTATGGTAAATGATGCACAAATTTACCTTTAATTGCCTTTTTTTTAGTTATTCAAATGCTATTTTAAACTCACAGATAACAAACTTCTGCATTTTGTAGTATTCCTCCTAATTTCTAGAAATTTAAATAAAAAAGTATCAGAATTCTTGGCATGGCAGCAGAGGCAGGGCTGTGCCTGGGGATGTTTTCCCTGGGGCTCTGTCAGGTGCTGCAGGTTTCTGGTTTTTCTCTTTAGCCTCCAGTTTGGGGCTAGTGAGGTTTGGTTCAGAAAGAAGCAGGAAACACAGATTTATTAGTGACTCAGAGGAACCAGAATTTTACAAGGATGTAAGGGGTGTAAAGTCTGGTGGATTTGGGGATCTTGATCCTTTGAAAAAACGTGCCTGAAAAGCACCAAAACACAAGTCTTCACTTTTACCAATATCTATTTCTTTCCATTCTGAGACAGATCCTTTTTTTGTTTTTTGGGAGGCATTTAAGAACAGTCTCCCAGACATCTTCCCTGTGAGCTCTTCTTGCATTTGTTTGCAGTACTGAGGGTTTGAATGTCTGGCATCAAGCACAATTTTACTCAAATATGTGAATTACAGACATGTGTATGGATTTTCAGGATGAGAGCCCGGATAAGTAGAATTCTGTTAACACAGTAACTACTTCTACATTTTTGTAATCTGTGATCTGAAAAAGAAACACTCTTACTTTGCTCAGGCTCAGAACATTTTTTAAAAGCCTTAAACTCAATTACTAGGATTTGGCGACCTTACAAAAAGAAACAGCACCTGATTAACTGATGAGGAAATAAACAGCAGCAATGTAATGTGACCTTTAAAGAGCAGTCCATGAAAATCTTTTGAATTATTTCTACTTAAAGGACATGTCAGGAACATACTTTCTGTGGTTGTTCTCCTCATTCTGTGTTGCTGCTTATCTGACACTGTGGCATTTGGGGTTTGTACTGTGGATTCCCTGCAACTCCAATGTTCCATGGGCTGTGTATCCAAACATGGACTGAGCTTGTAATTACAGGGGTGCTGCCACTCTAAGGGAGATTGTGGTATCCCTGGTTTTTTAATGAACTTTTACTGATGTGATTATTTACCTCATGAACTATGCAATGTTCTCTTCAGTTCTTAATTTGATCCATGAAGTACTTTTTTAATAGTGTAAGTGGTCACATTAATGGACATGCCAAAGAACTGCTACAATTAGACCCAGAAGTTCCGATAAATTTTCAGATCACCTCTCTCCCTATTATCATCTTAATAATAAAAATTATGTTAAGAGTCTGTAGTGTCATTCTCACACAGTTCTTAAATACAGGTGTGCAGAAGAAAGCTGAAAATCACTTTGAATTCTTGTACTCTAAAGGGTTGGAATGTGGATCTGTGAATGTAATCAAAGTAGAAGTACTAGAAAATATTTTGGAATAACTTTTTTACTTACTATTGGGAAAACACACATTAAGTCTGGCTTCTTAGGTAGAACATGAGATAACATTAAAATGGAATTTGTCATATAAATATGGTTTATCAAAATTCAAATGTGATATATAACCAGTTCTACATTGAGTAAGATTTTCTTATAACCTTTTTTGTTAACTTTCAGCTATGAAGTAAATGAAACTATTTTGCCCATGAACAGTAAATAAATTTTTGTATTTTAATTAGATAATCTATAAGTTTTTTCGATATTGAAAAAATGGCTGAAAAATATACATCCCTCAGATGTTTGAACACACCATTAAAACTTGCAGTTTTCTTGTAGCTCTTAGAGTTAAACCCTGTAGAATCTATTTTTGATAACTTTTGTAGTTACAAATAAATGGTAACATTTATCTTCCATTTCCATTCCCTACACTTTCATTGCCTCCCACTTTTCCTCTCTGTCACTCCACCCCTCCATTCCTCTGCTCCTGGGCTCTTTCTCTGAAGGGTGCTGACAGTCGGCAGTGTGCTGACAGTTAATACTTTCCTATCAGAACTCCAGAAGCACCCAAAACTTCAGGAATAATTTAAAACCTCCAAAGGTGCAGCCACCTGTGTTCCCTTCCCTTCTTTGTTCACACAGAAACAGGTGACTCAAAAGAACATGGCCCAGATCTGAAATGCAGACAAGTCCTTCCCCGAATTTGCATTTGAGAATAAAATGTTTGTAGATGAAATTTAATTCAATTAAACTTGGAAAGGTGGTTACTATCTCACAGATTCCCTTTCTCAAATCATTGTTTTTCATGCTGGAAAAGGATCCAAGAGCTCCTTATCTCCCTGGATGTTGCTTTTTTTTTCCTCCCCCAGAAAAAAAATCCTTATGTGGCCAGTACAAAGAGAATTGTTTATGTTTTTCTGAGTGAATGCCAAGAAGAAAAGAACCAGAAAACAAAGACTAAAGCCTCCTTGAATTTGCTACTTTAATTTTCTGACAGTCTGTCACACTGAAGCAGAAAAATCTTAAAAATTCAGTTTATGTATTTCCTTTAAAACTATTTGGGAAGCTGAGTGTGCACCAGCCTTTGAAGAGACTATAATCTAGGTTGAAAGCATAAGAGGAGGCATATTAGAAACTTTTTTCTTCCTTTTGTTTTCTCTTCAAAATTGAATGGGACAAATCATCACAGTTCTGTTCTCTCAAAAGCCATTGAACATCTGCCACCAGATAAGGATTGTCAGCCTTTGTGCCTCTGTCTGCAGCACTTGTGCACAGTAATCACTGCTCTTCCCTGACAGTTGCTGTTCATAAGAGGATGTGAACTCAGGTTCCCCCCGTCTCTTTTGTCCATCCCCTATCATCCACCCTCCCTAGCTTCGTTCCCACTGCTGTCTTTCGTAGATCCTGCTTTTTTCAAGACTTTTTTTTTTTTGTCTTGACAAAAAAAAAGTGGAGTTTTTTTTAAAAAAGTTTCTTCCAGTGTTGCCTTCATTTTTGGGTCTTTTGCTTTCACATGGAAATGAGGTTTATACTGTCAGCAGTTACTTGTCTCTGTCAGGTTTCAAAACTTCTGTTGGGTTTCAAAATTTCTCAGCTGTTTATTAATTATAGCTAAAGGAGGTGAACAGGTGTTCTAAAAACAAACATAAACCCATGCTTTCATTTTGGCTGAGTAACACACAATTGTTCACCATTCCATGAGCGTGCTTGTAGCTCCAACTATATATTATATGTAATGTTAAAGATGTGCATGTTGATTTGTGTGTTTGTGGTACAGATATGGACCACACCATTGCTGTCCTGCATCAAGTATTATAAACAGGTAGCCAAATAATAAAAATATTTATGGCAAAAGTTATGCAAAGTAGATGTTTGAGGTGCAATGAGTCTTATTGGGCCAAGGAGCCATTGCTTAATGATGTTCTCTGCACACCAAAACATGAGGGCTGAAAAACTCAGCAAAAAAAGGAGACTTGGTGGTATCTATCATTCCCCAAAAGATTCCTCTTGGAAATGTTGCTTCCTGGAATGAATTTGCAATAAGGCAAATAATTTAGATATCTAGAGCAAGCCTGCTAAAGATACAAGGTACAAATATTAAAGTTCTCTGCTACTTCTGTGTTTAATCAAAACACGTTAATATAAAATATGCATTCCAATCCCAGTCATTTCATATTGTATATATATGTATTGGTAAAATAAATACAGGTCTAGTATTGTTTAATAAAAGAATAACAAAATGATTCCTGACATAATCACCTTTAAGCTTATCCCTGACCTCATATATTTTAATTATGTATAAGAGCTAGCAGATCTCCTGTGCAACAAGGAGCCCTTCATTACCTGTAATTCCCATTTTATAACTTTTTTGTTTGATCTGTTCCAGGATTCATTCTGAAGAAATTCAACAGAATAAATTATCATTCTCCCCAACCATTTGACTGTAGCTTTGAATATATAATGTATCCACCCATGTATATTATTTATGAAAGATTGATTATTCTTTCATCTCAATATCCCTTTTATGTCAAGAGAATTTCAGATTTAACACTTTCCTTCCCAGACATGAAGAATTGCTGTCCAAGTGTGGTGCTGCATCCCACATGGGCACATCAAAGCTCACTGAAAGCTCATCTGGGTACGTCAGCAGGAGCTGCAGTTACATTTTTAACTCACAGGCTGCTAAAGATAACTCAAGGGGGTGGGAAGGGGAACAGGTGAATGGACTTTATCATCCATGCCCTGAATGGTGAAACATCCTCTTTTAAAGCTGGATCAACATGGAATTTTAAATTAAACTTCTGGCTCTGATTTATTGCTTTGCTGCACCGGTGTTTGACCAATAAGTGAAGTAGTAGTGAGCTAAAACTGCCAAGAAAATCTAGAAAAATGGGGCTAAATATGAACTGAAGGTACATAGTTGGAAGCCATTTGTGTTTCAGTGGATTTGCTGTGTTTGTGTAAATAGAATGAAAATAAATAAAACAGTATGTTTTTGTTGGGAAAAATGCTGCATTTGCTTTTACCTCCAGGTTTTTTGGTAAACCTGGGAGCTGTGTGTTTCTCAAGGACAGATGGCTTCATTACCACTTCCCCTGCACTGCTGTCAGTGACAAATCCCACAGCACACAGGGTAAGATGGTGTCTCCTCATCAAACAGTGGGGAGAACTTCTGTCTGGGGAATGCATTTTCCTTCCTGAGACTGTTCTCTCAGGATGGTCTCACAGAAAAGGGTGAATTAAATATGTTTTTTACTGGTACAGCTTTTCCAAGGTGTGCAGTCTGGATCAGGTGTCAGTTCCTTTCTCAAAGAGGACTGTACCAGTTACTGATTAGGGATGGATGTAAGGAATTCAAACTTTGGATTGTTGAGAAATCCAGGAGCACTCTTTGGCTATTATTTATATTTTTCCATCAACCAGAAAAATCTTCACTGTGTCTCCAAACTGTTCAAAGTCCTTTCTTCTGTCCACCCTGTAGCTGTTTTCCTATTTGGATTAGCTCCTGCAATTTCTTTATGGAGAAGCAGATCCTAAGCAAAGCCACCTTGGTGACCATGAGATGAGTTACATGAAGAATATGGATGGGTATTTGGGTCATCTAATGCCCCTGGTGTCAGGTACAATTATTTGTGAAGTTTGGGGTTTTTACAGGTATGTTTCACACAATTTATCTCCAAGTTGTCAAGCTTGTCTGGAAAATGGATGGTCAAGGAATAGTTAATCTTGTAACTCTGGGGTTAAGGTCAAGGGTATCATTCACACCACTGCTGCTGCTTCTTAAAGTTTATCTGTTCATTCTGTCTCTTCATAGGTGTTCTGTCATGTAATCTTTGCAAAACATGCAGCTATTTTAATTTTTGATGACTTTTCTGGTGCTCAGTTATCTTCACTCCTTTTTAATCTTTTCTTTCCAATACAGTTAAATGGTTTTGCTTGAAATTTTTGTAGAAATTCTGTTTCCCCGTCCATGCTAGGGGAGTTGGAACTAGGTGATCTTTAAGCTCCCTTCCAAACCAACCCATTTTATGATTCAGTTGTTCAGCAAAATAACTGGATTTTTGATCTAAACCCAATGAGAAAAAAGATGAAATATGGGTTGCTGAAACTGAGTTTTAAAATACGAAATTATAAAAGTTGTAAGGAGATATATTTTGCAAATGGTGGATTAATACTATGATTCAAAGACGTGGAATCAAAATCATTTCATGTTATGCATTTTGAGGAGGGAGGAGATTCTTTTGGTCAAAATAACTCTTGATAGAAAGATGAAAGGCTGCTCCAGGTTTTGGTTAAAAATGAATCAAAGTTTCACCTAAACTTGGGTTTGCATTTTGTGATAAAAATATGTTTTCAGGTTGTCCAATAAGGTTATCTTTTGAAATGTGTTGCCTAAGGAATAAGTAGAGTAGAAATTATTCAGTCATCACCCTGTCAAGGACTGCATGATTCCCACTGGCATTTGGGAAGATGATGTGCAAACCAAGGCCCTAATTCTGTAGAGCTATCACATTCTCCAGTTTATGCACAAAACCAGCCAGCAACTTCCGTGGGACTGCAGTGGATATAAACTGTGTTTGCTGGCTGCTTTCCTGCAAGATGCTGTAGGAAAATTCACTCCCATAAAAGCTCCCTGGATGTCTTAACTTTTGTTGGTTCTAAGACCCATATCCTTATCAATGAAAAGGTAAGGCTGTACAGTTTGGGAGTCTGAGCACTCCCCTGGAGTTCAAAGGAACAGGTTTGCTTTCCAAACCTGCCAAATATTTGTTGGTGGGAAACTGTTCCTCAGTTTCTTCATCTTTAAAACTACTCTTAACCTCTCCTGCACAAAACCAGAGAGCATCAGCTGCCATGAGTATTGGTTTGTCACTGGTTTTCTGCAGAAATAACTCAAGAACATCTGGAATATTAATAACTTATGTCACAGGGAATGCAGCAGTATTGCACTG
Source organism: Corvus moneduloides (assembly GCF_009650955.1). Taxonomy (NCBI): domain Eukaryota; kingdom Metazoa; phylum Chordata; class Aves; order Passeriformes; family Corvidae; genus Corvus; species Corvus moneduloides. The sequence goes on from NC_045492.1 coordinate 11,134,985, forward strand.
CAAGGGTGTGCATTTATCTTTCGTAGCTGAATTCAACCAGATTTTGTAGCACAGGGGAATTTCTTGTCCACCAGTAAGATTGAGTTGGCTCTGACTGTGTAGCTCTGGTAGCAGAAAACTTAAAATCCTTTTTATTTTTGGTATTTCATATCCCTTGGTCTCCTTGTTCCACCAGGCTAGAAAGCTTTGTCCCATTTGTGTGTCCATTCATCTAATTTCATTTGCTTGGATTTTTGGTTGGTTTTTGGTGGGTTCTTTCTGAGAGGGCATAGGGTGAGGGAAGAGATGGAGTAGTTTGAGGGAGGGTAAGGTTTTTATCCCATGGAAATTCTTACCTTCTTTTCTAAGAACAAGCAAATTCCTCTTTCTGTGTAATGCAGTTCTGAGCTTATTTGAAGAAATTTTTTTACAGTGGGAGCTAAGGGAAGGTGCTGGGCTCCCTTCATCAGTAGTGCCTCTGTGTGACTTAATCTGAGTCACTGGAGTCCCACTCTGCTGAAGTGGCTCGTGGCTGGAGGCTGTTCTTGCTCCATCACAGAGAGATTCTAAGTCGCAGCGTTTGACAGCGCTGGCTGGGGATCTTGTCTTCCACAAACAGTTGATGCTCAGACACAGCTTTTCCATGGCTGTGCTGTTCCCATCTGTTACCATGGCATTGTTCCTGCTCAAGGTGAAATGCCAGCTCTAATAGGGCAGAAGTGCCAAGGAAAGATTAGTTTGGATAGGAGGACTCATTTCTGCTCTAAGAGCCCTGTCTTGTGCAAGAATTCCCCCCTCCAGAGCTGTGTCATGCAGGAGCCAGGCTTTTTCCTATTTGCTGTTGCTTGTCTCCCTCTGAGTTACCTCCTCCTCCTGAAGGCTGCTCTCCCAAACACTCCCGAAGTCAAGGCTGGCCCCAGGCCTCAGTCTGCCTCCATCAGCACCCCCAGCTGACCAGCAGGCTGTGCCTAATTTGGCTTCAGTGAATGATTCCTTGTATTTTAAGAACTAGCCAAGAATGTTGTGGTTGGTTAGGATATCCCATCCTGTTAGTTCTTTGTGTATTATTATTTCTCTCACTACATGATCATTGTCCTATTTCTTAAATAAACATTGCACTACTGTGCATTTAGTGACTGGAAGAGTAACTTTGTAAGCATCTCTGTAAGTAAAAGGCTTCTTTTTGTATTTATAATTAAATTGATGTTGTTCTACGGTCCTCAAGCCATTCTAATTGATCCTGGAACTCTTAAGGTTAGAAGTTCCCTTCTTTCAAAGATATCCATTTTAATAATTTATCTGTTACTCTTTTTAATATACATTTCGTTTTGAACTTCTCTTTTGGGGAAAAAGGTGGTTAATAATGAGAAATAATGTATTTGCAGTCTCAGGTTCCTTTATCTGCTGGTTGTTTGGGGATTTTTTCTGAAGTACTTTCTATTCTATTCTATCCATCCTTTTTGAGAAAAGCATGAAGAATTTGTAATTTTGGACCCACTTAAACTAAAGCTTGTTAGCATGGTATTTTAGATAGCCACACTAAAGTTGTGTACCTAAAGTTTTAAGGTAGATTTTCTCTGTATCTGGATATATTCTGAAGCTGTTGGAAGCTTTTCTGCAGTTGTCATAGCCCTCGTGCAGCCTTCTGTAGCGTTTTAAGTATGAACATGAGACTGGAAAATCAGCGAGGTTGGAGTCATTTTATAAAAGGATAGAAGAAAAGGTTGGCTGGAGAAATTGCTATAAACAAAGTGAATTGTTCATTGCAGAAGGAAAATGAACTTGCTCTATGGAAGATTAACTGTCGATTAACTGCAGACCAGGAAGGGAGAGCAGACATTTGCTCAGGATATATTAATTTGCAGTAGCTCAGTATCTCTGCCTCCCACTCAGTTAACGTCACTCTGTCTCTTTATTTTATTCTTCTCCAGAGATTTTTTAATTACCTTTTCTTTATTCTCTCAGTTCAAAATTAATGATGGAGTAATTATTGGTTGTAAATCAGAATGCCTGAAGATGAAGAGACCAGCACTAGAACTTGGGACTGAAGCAAACCAAAAGCTTCATTGCTTTCCCACATTCCTGGAGGTTTCTGGTTGAGTGAGTTCTTAGTCTCAGGAACATGTTTTTGCATAGATTTTGTTTCTACATCATGGGATTAGCTAAGCAAACTGTAACAGACCAAGTGTCTTAGCTGAGAGACCAGATCACAGAGTCCAATGTTCTACCATGAACCTTTCTGGATGTGAAAGGAAACAGCTCCCCGGGCATGTCTGCCTGGGGGGACTTGAAGCAGGTGCTGGCCCTGAGTTTGGTGGACAATTTTTCTAAACTGTCTCAGGAGCGCTGAGAAAGCGGGACTCAGCTGAAATAAATGGGCAGGATGGAGTTGCTGGTTTTGTCAGACACAGAGGCAAGGGCAGATCTCAGCTCTGTGCCTCATCTGCCTTTCGTGTTTTTGCACAGTATTATCTGTGTGCAATGTACAGCAGCCTGAGCCAATATCTGATGTGTTGTGAAGCTAGATGAAGGAAGCTTATTTAACTCCAGAAAGCAGAACCTTTAAGTGCCACTTAACACATAGGGATAAGTAATGAGTTGAGGAGAGATTTGGGGAAGCTGCACTGCATAGATTTGTTCTGAGGTCTGAGCTGTGCACGAGCTCCCTGACAGGTGTCTCCTCTGCTGGGCTTTGTTGTCAGGTGCCAGGCAGGAATTTGTGTGTGCCACACACACACTCACCCAGAAATAACTGATGTGTTTGCTGGGAGGAATCGTGAATGATCCACAAAACATGGAATAGCAGCTGCTGCATGGCTTCCATAAAACTCCTCAGAATGGGGCACCACGTGCTCAGAGAAGTGCTGGTGCCCTTCCAGCAGCAGAACCAATGCCTTGTGTCATTTGCTGTTGATTTTTATGCAAACTTTGACATTACAGTGGGTTTTATGCTAATTTTTATAACTTTGTCATAATAATTTATTATAATTTAATGATTGTCGGAACTGTTAATTTCAAGTAAGGAAAGAATGGCTCACGCAACATCTTCTGAGCACTGCCTGCACTGCAGAGTGTAATAAGTAACAGGTTTTAAACTTGTGCAAGTCACATCAGCTTTCATTTGCAAATTATCCATTAAATAATACCAAAATAAGAGATTTCAATTAATTGCTCTTGTGCTGTGCATCTCAAATGCTTTCTGTGGAGGTTTTGTTATTTGGGCAGCTGAAATACCTGGCAAAGATGGGGGGAAGAATCAACTGGCAAACCTACAGATGCAGCAGCAAGAAATTATTTCAAAGTGGCACATCTTGCATTTAAGACTGCTCAAAATTCAGGTTACCTGCAGAAAAAAATCCAACATATTGCCATTCATGGAGAAATTATAAATTCCAAATGAGTTGGAATATTATGCTCCAGCCATCTAAATGTAGAGTTCCTATACCAGCAGGAATGCTGGAATAGCATTTTATTTTCCACAGTGATGAAACTGGCAAATTCAACACTTAATCTAGTTTCTGGGAGAGTTTTTTTCCTCTATTGCAATTGTAAAAATTGTATTTTCATTTATTCTATCAGAATTTAGTTGCTGGTGGTTAACAATTATGTGACAATGTAGTAACCTTAACAGAAATTTCAGTATATATATTTGAGATGAAAACATTAATATAGTGAAAAATGTATCATAAATTATTAAGCAATAATAAATGAAAACCAGAATGAATAACTGAAAGACTTCTGAGTCAAGGTGATGCTTGCAATAAATATTTTCACTGAAATACTTCTCCCTGGCTTAGTAGGATGTGAAAAATCTGCTACATAAGAGCAGAGCATTTAGAGCATTGAATATCTGAAGCTGGAATTCTAATAACAAATTGGATGAAAAGAATGGGCCATGCTGGAGTCCCTCTGTGAGTCTGGTGGGATCTTTCCCAGCAGGCATTTAACAGCACATCCTGTCCTAAAACATTTGGAGATCTTTGAAGGAAATAAATTTATTATGATGCATTTTATCATAGTTTAACATTCACCTCCCTAAGTATCTCCTCCAAACTGGTATGGCTGCTAAACTTTAGATTCCAAAGCACTCCCAGAATATTTAGAACAGCTGTAGAATATCAGCAAACCTGGAGTATCATTTCCATCTAATGACATTTGTGCTGTATATGTGAATCAAAAAGTCAAACAACATATTTCATTTTCATCACAACATGATTTTTGTGTCTGACATTAATACAGGGTCAAATAAACATCGCATGGGAAGGAAATAAATCCAAATTTGAAGTCTGAAAGGGCAGTCATATTTCTTGAATGTTCTGAATGTCAGCTTTCTGATAGGAAACAAATACAATGGCAAGGAGCAGGGACATTTGGAGCTGTCTTTTGTATTCACATCCAAGTTTAATTTCTTTGAATCCTTGGTGTTTCCCGTGCAGCAGTATCTTACAGCATTTCTCTTAAACTTCAGCAAATGAAAAGCTTTGAAAGGTCAGACATTCTTTGCCATATCAAATAAAATAAAGCTAAGTTAATAGGTATTATTTAATGGAACAGAAAATGATGTCTCACACAGATGTGTTGTTAAAGACGAACTTCTCTTAGAGTTTTGCTACCGGAGAGAGTCTCATAGATTTTAAGTTCTTCTAAAAAAAATTATACTCTGTGTCCTAATAATAAATACAATGATTTTTTTTAAATCCTGAGCTCTATTGTGCCCTGTGGTTATAATGGCAAGTTATCATTCGGGGACAGACAGATTAATACAATCGTCCTCTGACCCACATGTCCTGAAAAATGAAATCTAATGTCAAAAATAAGAACAGTAAATTAATATTTAATTCAATTGCCGAGAATAGGCGATATTCTCTCACTTAGTAATGTTAGAGTTTTGTTTGATTTTATTTAGTTTGTATGGTAAGAATAAGTAAAGATGAACTTCAGTCTAAGATAACCCCAAAAGATTTTGGTTTAGGATTTTCTTAAGGGTGTCCACAGTTATTTCTGATAAAAAGCTGAGACTGTCATTCTTCCTTGACAAAACGGGTCATAATCAGCAAATTTAGCTGCTGTTCTCTATAGAGTTACCTTATAATGGCCTGAATTTTCTATACCTAGGGATGAACTGTAATGAAATTCTATTTTATTATTTTTTTAACTTGTTTCCTTGCTCCTAATATGCTTAGGGCATATTTTTCTGTGTACTGAGTAGCAGATTTCTTTGAAATAATCCTCCTAGACTGAACTAACATGTATTATAAGTATCTGCTGTGAACAAATAAATAAGAGACAAGTTATCAAGAGGAAAAGTAAGGAAAGCTTGTGAGCAGTTCAGAAGACAGGGCCCTGTTCTGGCACTGTCTCCAGTCCTCTCACTACTCCCAGGTTAGGTGTTAACAAGGCACTGCTGTTGCCAAGGTTCAAACTTCACCCTTATTCAGCACACGTTAATTGACTGACCATTCGAACCTGGCAGTACTTCAGTGGCCGATTCCTAAATTTGCAGACAAATTGGTCCTTTTCAGGGAGCAGTGCTGGCAGCCCCAGTGCACCGTGAGGAGCCTTGTCCTGCTTGGACCTTAGGGGAACAAAGAATAAGGGTTTGGAGGTTGTTAATTTTTAGATTTAGCATTAAGGAATTATTCTTTTTTGAAGGTGTTTCCTACCTCTGAAAGGTAATTCATCAGATGTGGAATCATCTATTCCCATTTTTTTTTTTTTTTTCAATTTTTTTAAAATAAGGTAGAATTCCTATAGGACCAACTTGCCTTTGCAATTCCTTTTCCTAATTAAACAATCAGTTCTTTTAATTGTTTTCATTGTTCTGAAAGCAGAGAAACAACTATGAGTGGAAAGAAATCTTCACAAGCCCTAGTTATTTTTTTAAATAAAGACCTAGATAGCAGGGATTTACTCTCATCCTCTTTCATTATTGCCTGTGAAATGAGGTGAGAATATATAATCCTCATACTTCTACCAGTGGCTCAGTCAGGACACTGTGCAAGAACCAATTGTTACAGTAATTGAATTTCAGTAAAATTTATGAATCCTCTTCAATAATGTCAAGTTTATTGAAATCTAAAAATAAAGAAACAGAATACTAGTCTGAACTATGACTTAAGAAAATTGTAATATATGCAACTTGGAGCACCATTATTAATAAAGAAAACATAATGCACTTCACAGGAAATTAGTTTTCTAACTATTTGTGCTATTGTGAAATGTTACTGCGTGTAATCATTTGCAAGGAATAGTTTCCAAAATTTATCTTCAATGCACTATCCAAAACATTAAATGGAGATCAGTGGAGATTTCCACAGCACCAAGGTGGCAATGAACAAGGCAAACTCAAGATAGAACATGAAAACCTTTCTATCATAATCTTCTGGTGAGGGGCTGGACAGGTCACTGTGCTCAATGTGAGCAATTTGAACGTGCAGAAGTACAGAGGGCTTTACATGGGGACGATGATGGTTATGATTATTTCTGTTATTATTACCTGGTGTGTGTGGATTTGCAATAGGAAGACTCAATCATGACTTGCACGTCGCTGTTCTGTTGAGCCAGAGTCTTACAGTGGCAGGTCCAGATCATAAGGGACAAAAACTCTTTTTGGAGGTGGTTGTTATGGTCCTGAAATCAGTCTCCAGTTGAAGGCTTCATCCAAAATGACTCATTTGTGAACCACTCAGATTCAAGTTGCCCACACAAAAACCTCAATGCTCTTGTGTGCACATTGTGCCTGGAGGACAGAGCACATCCTCATTAATACAGCAGTGTCACCTAGGACTGGATTGATGGAAATGATTTACAGAGGATTAGGAAATCTTGTTCTGTTTTACCAATAAACAGTGTTACATTATCACATTTCAATAGCTAATTCTATCGCTGGGCCTTTTCTCTCGAAAATTAACATGATTTTCAGAGGGAAAATAATTACATGTCATTCATAATCCATTAACAAGATAAAAATAAAATTGGGTGCCTATTTTCAGAGGGAGAAGTCTAGAGTATCTACACTTCCCTCATGTGGCATGTTGGTGTAAAGGCTTCTAAGAAACATATTAATCAACTAAAATCTGGTACTACATATTCCTTTATTGGAATAGAATTGTTTAGGAGCATCAGAATTAAACTATAAGAGAAGGAGCTTCATTTGAAGACCATTGTCTGTATTAATGCTGGTGAATACTGGAGGAGTTAAATACAGAGTTACAGGAAAAGCACATGAACATGGACATTGATTATTATTTTTTGCAATACAAGCAAATAAACACCAAAACACACAAGCAAAACCACTGAAGTTTGCCCCTCATACAGAGATTTTTATCAGTACATCTCATACAGAAAATATCATCATATTTTACAGACCAGAAGCTGAAGCTGTGTAAAGGCAAATACTGCTGGTATTTAGGCAGGGACAGTTTAACCCTGTTTTGAGACTTTACTGCCAGTCTGTTCCCCAACCAAGTAACTTTGCTGTCCCTGCAGCAGAACCTGATACTCCTGAAGAGACTGCACAAGGTGATAGGAATTTTTTGTAAAGGACAATTTAGTTCCTTTCTTTCTTTTTTTCAAATTTTTGTTTTCCAGCTCCCAAACACTTTAGGATACAAGAGGTTTTTTTAATTTTTTTTTTTTAAACTCTAAATTGGACAGGCAAACTTAATGATTTTTCAGATGCATTTGTTGCTTTTAAGTAGCACTTGCCAGAGAGCCATTAGAGCCATGATTAATTCCTTCTGTCACAGCAAAAAAAGAAAGAGAAAATCAGCCATGAAAAAGCTGCAAGGCTTTTAAGTATGAATAATTTGCTGATGGTCTAGGAAGGGATTACAGTGCTGGATACACATCTCTATAAATATTAAAACAGATTTTTTTAAGGAAACTCTACTTCAGAACATGCTTATAACAGCTGAAATAGCTATAGAATTGTGTTTTTCTCCTATCCTCTGTCAACTTTTCAAGAATTTGATGTTTCTGAAGCCATCATGCCGAGATATTTAAATCAATCTAACCTACTTTAATTTTAATCTTCAGAAATCAGTCAGACTTCATTTGGTGTCTGACTTTGTGGTGAAATATTTACGTAACTGGGTTGTTGTTCAATGCTCCATTTCAGCTGAAGTGCTGAGCTTGTTGGAGATCTGAGTTCTGCTCCCCCAGGGGTTGTAGAGAAGAGTCCTAGTCTGAGTGTACCATCAAATCTTTTGGGTTTCCTCTCTGAAGGCCTGACCCACTGAAGCTGGTGCAAACATTACCACTGACAGCAGCAGACTTTGTTCCTTCCAGGCTTATACCATGCAGCATTTACTGTCAGGTTGTAAATATAGCATTATAGAAGCAAAGATAGGAATTTGGCAGAATTTTCTTGCACAGAGATGGAATCTGTGATAGCAGGGATGCAAGAGTTACAAAGTAGGAGAGGAACAGTCAGTATTGCTGTTTAGATGATAGTGTGTGTCACAAAGCAGAACGAATGTCTGGGTATATAACGTGGGCAGGCGTTAACTTCTACCACAAGATATCAAATTACAGCCTGTGTTCTGGGGATATTTTGCTCTAATATTGAAATGCTTTGCTTTCATAGCTTAAGGTGCTGAAATTTTACTTCCGTCTCCTTCAAAACTGTGATTTGTGCTTGAACAATAATGCAAGACTTAATGTGTGAATAGTTCTTGGTTTGGAGTTTGGCTAGGGCTGTGAATAGTTGTGAGGCATGGAACAGAGGCAGGAGAACTGTCATTATTGCTGGATGGGGCTGTAATTGCACAGATTTCTGCACACTGAAATAGGTTGTTGTCTCTTGCAGCCAGTTTTGAGGTCTGGTAGGAATATAAACAGCTTTTAACTGCAGCTATGTGGCCCAAAGCTGGGTCTGTGGTAGCTGCTGTTTCTCAACAATGTGACAAACAGTTTTTGAATCATTTACCCATTTTTCTCACCTGTCTCTCTTGGAAATCAGTTTTCTTTTCAGGCAAAGTTATTGGTAAAAATAAGGTATTTTATCCTACTGCCTACAACTTTACAGCACCATATGGATCATTAAGGCCTACAAATGCTTAAAGTAGAGCTCATGAGGAGAGTGCGAGTCAACATCCACACTCGCTGAATAGACATTACTCCTGGAATATTGTCATTCTGGGGATTAGCTTGTGAAAAACAGAACTTTACAATGAAAGAACTAATAAAGAGCCAGCAATCAACTGCAAGCCAACACAGATGTGCTCACTTGATAAGAGTGGGTCTATTTAAAAGACAAATTCTAATAGTTCATTATAGAGAAGAAAAAACCCACAATGACATGACAGTATCTGATGAAGTTTTCCATTTCACTGCAACTCCCAAACTGAATAAATCAGCATGATTGCAAACTCATCTTCTTGTGCCTTATAGGCTGTGGCACGCTGGGATCTACCCTGCTGTAGGCGGGGTTTGCTGTGAAATTTTTGTTTCTAACGCAGCTGTTGGCAAGAGGTTGCTGTGCAGATTCCAGGTATCCAGCATCCCTTCTGTTTCTTGGCCATTTTCACGTTTCTTGCTGACTTCCCAACATCTCTGATGATTCTGTTTCCTGGGCTTTTCCTAGTACAAGGCATACAGCCGTGGTCTAACCAGTGTGGAGTGATTTTGTGTTATTTCTTCTCTCTTAGTCCTTCAAGGTCTCTGACTTTTGCTGAGTGTTTTGTGTTCCACAGAACCCAGTGCTCCACATAAACCCAGTGCCAGTGTGATCCAGGCAAACACTTCCTTTATCTGTACCTATAACCTGTCGTGGTGTCCTGCAGTGGTAGGGAGGAGAAGAGTGATCCAGCAGGCAGAAATTGTGCAGCAAGATTGATTTATTTCATTATTTTACAACTCCTTTACAGACTTTTTTCTTCATAGTCTAATTGGTCAAAAGATCAGCCACCCCCTGGGGTGATTGGCTAAAATCCTAAAACATCCATTGTCAAAATGTTGTTCTACTGTGCTATAAACAAAGATCTGCAAGGTCGCAGGTGTTCATAGTTTATAGAACTCTGCTAATATCTTCTGTGAGAGAGAAAAGTCTCTCACGGGACTGGAAAGAAGCAAGAAAAATTCTTGCTAGCAGCATATTTGTATCCACAATAACCATCCTCTTTAACCAGTTAATCTCTGGGTCCGTGTATTAAGCTTTGTGATTTTGTGTGTACTTAGCGACTGGAAGCACATGAACTTAGCATGCCCTAATACAATAACACATAATACTAACCAAAATTTAGTAGGACTTAGATATTGGATTTGTTAATTATGTTGTTTACATGACATTCAAAAGAACCAAATCCTGGCTAGTTAAGGCAGAGCATGCAGAATAACCTGTTAATTTGGACTATTTAATAGAAACAACTCAGTCTCTGAGCGAGAAAGGAAATGTAATTACCATTGTGTTGCTAAAACCAGACATTGAGGTAAAAGCATGGCAAGCAGGTCAACATTTTCAATTTTAGAATATTAAAAAATGCAGAATTGTAGCTGTTAGCCCTAAAATTTCAGTTGGGTTTTAACTACCTTGTCAGTCTGATCTGCAGTGCACTGAATTTAATAGAATTGTTCCATGAATTTTGATGGTACCTCGATTGAGTTCTACCAGTGCATGGTACAGTCAGTAGGCAACAATTTGCAGGTACATTTGTCACAGGATGCTGAAAGCTGTGAGTGCTTAGTGACTGCACCTCTCCCCCTCCCAGAGAATATTCCTGGGTAACTCCTTCGAGCCAACAGAAAAAACTTTGGCAGAAGCTTTCTGAGGCTTTCAGCTAAAATTATAGGAGTGAAAGACTTTGAATAAATTACCCACATATATAATTCATGCTCAAAATACAGTTTGTTCATTCCATCTACACCCTCTGTACACAATCTCAGTACATAATATACAGTGCCTTCAAAAAGTGGAAAATTGACTTGATAAGCAGGTGTACCACAGATGAAGTCTGTTATGAGTCTTCAGTTCTGTGTGTCAAACACCTTAATCATGATTCATGACATTTGAGAACCTATAGTTAGGTATTATCATAATCAGGTACAATTGTATCATAGATCTATGTACAAATTACATTAGATAATTGTTTTGAAATCACATCTGATGATGAGAAACAGCATTCTGGAAAATACTTCTAACACAGCTCAGGTTACAGTCCTTGCAGCTCCCTAATCAATAACAAGGTTTTCCAGCACCTAAAGAAAACCTTTTACCTGAGAATGTGGAGGCCACACAGGCCTGATGGACTTGGAGCTGACCCATAAAAACAGCCCTTAATTCTTCTGTAAACAGGACAGATTATTTTATTTCATCTTTTCAACTATAGAATTTTTTGATAAAAAATTCACCGAGATAAGGGAGAGCACAGGGGTACCCCAGTACAGATCAGGCTTCTGGGCTGAGGCCTTAGTGACTCTGTGATATGCATCATTCCTTAAAGCAACTACAAATTACTGGGATAATTTCTGACTTCTAAATATGTCTGGGGTAATGTTGCACTTTTGGAATGTAGTTTGTGATCAGTTTTCTTATTTTCTCCATCTGCATACTCATTTCCTGGCTACAAAACTGTGATTTGGGAACATCCCCTAAAGCTTTTTTAAATGAATCCCAATTATGATTCAGGTTTTAAACTCCTGCCCCCACTTTCTCATGAACACTTTTTGTTTGTCTGCTTTGACAGGGTGTGTTGTGTACACACACAGAAGTTTTCTGCTAAGGACATGGGGCTTTCTTTACTTTTTCTTTCCATCAGGTTGTTATTGGAGAATGTTTTTTCACAAGCCAAGTAGATTTTTTTTATGGGACTTTTCTAGAGTAATTACTATTGTGAGGGGCTTTCATTGTGCAATTAAGACAAACGTTCTGCCACGTTTGTTAATTACTGGAACACTGAAAACACCAAACAAAACAAAACACTACGTCTTGAAAATAATTGAAGAATCACTTAAGCCAGAGCACCCTGCATTGGAAAATGTGAGGTACAAACAAGCAGGCTGAATATCTGCCATCAATGTGACAGCCTTCTATAAAAAAACACACCAAAGAGAAGGTATTATAGGTGCTGCCTACCTCCAAATACATCCTGCTTCTGAAAAATGCTACTTCTCAGTAAAAGTTAATGAGGTTTCTAATCACAACTGTATCATTAAGAGATGTAGTTTCTGTGATGAGGTGGCTCAACTACATGGACCTCTCTTTCACATACTTCCTATTTTCCCCAAAGCTGATGTCCTAATACTGAGTTCACCCTCCATCTTCCAACCTCAAACAAGACTATTTAACATCTTCATTTTTCTCAGCAAAAGCCAGAACGTGAGGAGGTGAGTTGCCTCTCTCCACTCCAGCAGGTTTGTGAAGGCATGACAAGCTTATGGGTGCCAAATTTCAAGTTCCTAAAGCTGACGGTCATTTCTCACTGCCAGATATTCCAGTGTTCACACCAGAGTGATTATCAAATTTACAGGCACCATCAAACCAGCTTTTCTCACATGATTGCTGGGACGATTTTCAGTCCTTTTGCCATCTTTTGTCCATGCAGCTCATCACAGTGTCTGTGCAGGACTTAATGTTGGATGTATTCACCATCACAAACCCCTAGTGAGGCAGGGGAGCAGCGCTGAATGCAGTGCAGAGGTAACTAAGGAACAAAAAACCTACACTGGAACAAAGGTGGAATTCTGAGGTCTCAGAGCTCTCACCCCAACCACTGGATCAACCCGTGGAGCCTGAGGCTCTACTGCTGAGATTTTAATCATAGAAACTGTTTCAGTTAATTGGAAGCTGGGTTTCTCTCTCAGGTCTCAGACAGAAGAGACAGTGAAAAGGTATTTCTTTGTGAGCAGAAATCCTTTACAAGCTTTTCTCTCTACTGTTCTTCTCTCCTTGCTCCTCATTAGCTGCATTAGGCTCGTAATCCCATTATGGAAATGAGTTGGTGAACTAGGAGACATCCTCCCCAAATACCATCTTCTTTAGAGAGCTAGAGAAGGAAAGACATCATCTTAAACCCATTTCCAGCCAATCAGAATGGGAATGTGACCAAAGTCATACATAATTAGGGACTTAGAACTGAAACCATAGTGTTTGAAAAATCCGTTTTCAGGCTTTAGGAATAATTCTTCCCTGATGTTTCCCACTTTTCAAGGCTTGTTTGGCTGATAACAATGAGAAAATTCACTCTTGTGCTGCATAATGCAGTGCCAAAGTATACAGCACATCCAAAAAAATTCATCTCAGTGCTGAAATCATCTGTCAAATGCCATAACATCTGTCTTACACAGCTGAACAAATTTGCCAATCTTTTAGTAGAATATGATAATGGTTATGAATGCATTGACAAGGTGACATGAGCTCCCACAGCAAGCAATACTTCAGAAAGGGGTTTTCTTCCTAAAACAAAGTAAGAGATCACAATCAACCCTGTGGAAAAATTGCTGCACAGAAATTGAGGGAGATTCGGGATGACCCTCTGTCGCACATCCTTCACCATGTAATGGTTGATGCTGTGCAAACAGCCTGCCTGGGGAGCTGTGTGTTTCCGTGTCTGCTGTGGACCCACACTGCCCTAATGAAGATTTTATTGTAGACAAGGTTACATTGTGGAACTTGAAATCAGGAATTTTATATTCCTCCTGGGCTGAAATAAAGAATGTCCAGATAAAAGCCTTGCTTGTTGGAAAGTGCTGATGTTTTGGTTTCCAAGCAAAATAAAACAGAGTGCTTCAATCTTACCCAATTTCTTACTGAGAAAAAATTCCCATTGCAGCTTCCCCAATACAGCCTGCATGGCAATCCTGTCATGCACATGTTTGACTTCACCAGGCACCAATGCCTGCCTTGTACAAATGAGGAACACTTGGAGCACTGTCCCATTGCAGAGCACAATGACCTTCAGTGCAGGTGAATTTGGACAAGTGTAAGAAAAGAGAAGGTGACTTGCTAATGCAGGAGGATTAAAACCTTGTCATGGCCTGAGCTACTTTCTTCCATAGATTATTCTGGGGTCCTGCTTAGAATTTGTGCTGCAAAGTAAATAATTCTTTAACCATTGAAGATTTTTTCCTACCTGAAAATGCCTCCTTCTCAGGGTCTGGTATAGCCTTTAAAATGGGAATAAACTAGGAAGGAATTTTGAAACATATTGATAGGATTGATTCTCCAGCTGCATTACATTGGGATTACTGAGTGGATGAATTTGATTCCAACTAAGGTGTGGGATCTGTTTGTGGTAAGGATTTAAACTTCTCAAATTTAGTTACCATTTCATTAGCATAAGATCTTTACCAAAAAGGGTAAATCAGATCAACAGTTTTATCACAGATGACACTACCTAGACATACTACTATTGCAGTAGTTTGATTTATTAAGTTTTTCTGCCAATCCATAATTTTTGTATATGGGAACTGCTCATTTGCACATCATTGAAATAAGTGACTGTTAGATAGGAGACAACTTGAGACCCACTTTCATTTGCATTTAGCAAGTCAAGCTGATGTTTTTCACATCATTTATTAAATGAGTTTCAGAAAGATACACACATTTTAATATCCCAGGAAAATACTTGTGATTCATCTTGTCTTTCTGTTCTCACAGGTTCCATAGAAAAATCCTACATGTTGCATTTATAAAAATCTAACGGTAAGGACTGGGAGGAGAGCTGAGTAAAATATTTGTATTGTGCCTTCTTTGTGGGCTAAATGATGTGAAACTATCCTTCCTTGAGGTTTTATTACATGATTGGAATTAATTGAAAAATACTCATCAAAAGGCTTGTTAGAGTAAAAGGAAATGCATTGTAAAGCAGAATTTGATATTTTTTGGCTTAAATAAATTGAAGACGTAAAGATGATTTCAGTGGCTGCCCTGAGCAGAACAGGAGACAGCAGCAAGCACTGGAGGCACTGCAAACAAATTCCCCCAGGAAACACTCCCCATTCCTTTTCCCCTTGCTGTAGGGAACGAGGCAGGACCTTGCTGCAGTTCTTCCCCTCTGCAGCAGCTGAGCCCCATTTGCAGCTCTGTCCAGAATTCACCTCCCCCACAGACGATGGTGCCCATTTATTGTGGCCAATTTGGAGCTAGCAATGATTGTTTCCTTGCAGTGAGACACAGCTGGAGAGCAGTGCCTCGGTGTGGAAGCACTGCTGGGAGGAGGGAGCAGAACACCAGGCTGTGCAGTCATTTGCAAGCTCCTCCAGCCCCTGGGTGACAAACCAGTGAGAGCACTGGGCTACAACCAGGTGCCTCTGGTGCTGATATGCAGCAGCAGCCACAGGTAAACTGCTTGTAAGGATTAAAAAGTTGTCAAAGTCAAGTTCTATCGATCCACAAAAAGTGAATTCAGCTGCTGCAAATGAAAGATGTTTTTTACTGCCCTTGTGTAGCCACTGCCTCGCTCTCTGCTCACAGCACCAGCCAGAGTCACACACAGTTCCACTGAATCATGGAGACGCTTTTAAAGCTCTAAATTGGCATGTAAAGAGAGTAGTTTTTACACTCTACTTATAACACCACAGATATTTATAGAATAAATAGTATAGAAATAGTAGTAGGAAAGAAACCGTTTCCCCAGAATAGATGCTGGGTGTGGAAGTGTGTTAGCAAATCCAAGGATTTGGATAAATGTGGAATGTGAGGGAAAAATCCTGACACTTGAGGTGCTAATGGGCTCTGTGGCACCTAATCAGCAACACAAGTGTGCGAAGGAGTGAAGGGCAGGAAAGTTGATAAAGCTATTTTGGGAAATACGATCTCAAAATAACCTTCCAATGCAAAATACGAATTTTCTAGAGAAAGCTCAGCTCGTGGTGATTTGGAAAGACACACTTCTGATTTGTCACTAGGCTTCTAGAAAGTAAAACAAGCTATTCGGTGACGTCTGTTTGTTCTTTGAAACAAATAAATTGGTAATGAGGCATTTCATTCTTGGTTTGTGGTGACCCAGATCCTCAGAGAATTAAAAAAAGTAGAAAAACAATTAATGGTGAACCTACTGAGCAATCCATGGATACAAACTACTTCCAAGGTTTTATCCTTTTTAACTTAAACAGTTAAATCACGTCCATCAAAAGCCTTTGATGAGATGGATTTCATCTCTGAACACCATTTCATGCTTCATTTTACTACACTGATGGGGATTTTGGGGTATTCATTACTCACTTTTTTCTTTCTTTTTTTTAAGCAATAGAAATAATAAATCCAGAGGATGCTTTTATTTCTTCCTCACTCCAGAAACACACTCCCAGGGAGCTTCACACATCAAAGATTTCAACAGTGTACAAACAACTGGTTTGTGCTGCAGCTTGTGGACATTGTTCTTGCTTGTGATACCTGTTGAGAAGCGCTGAATTTTGGAGAAGGCTTCAGGCTGGATTCTCACAGTCCCTCATGTCCCAGCTGGCCTTTAGGAGCCCCAGCACAGTCAGACAGAAGGCAGGAGAGTGGTTTATGTGTGTGGGCCTCTGGCCTTCCCTGTTCTCAGCCAGCCCTAGCGGGGTGTATTTCTGGAGAAGGGTGAAATTCTTGCTTTGGTGATGCTGCAAGGTGGGATGGTACAGCTGCTTCCTGAGTGGTGCCCAATGTCACCAAAACATACAGAACTCCTGCATAAACAGTTACTTTTAGAGAGCTTGTGTAGTTCAGACTACAGCAAGTTTTGATCATCATTGCTATGAGTGCAAAGCAGAGGTTATCAAGTGGTAATTAACTTGTTAATGATTTCTTAATAAAGCTGTGTCTTTGTTAAAAATAGGATCATGTAGGGGGGATAGCTTTTCCCTCTGGACAGGAGAAGTATCCTCAGCCTGCTCACCTTGAGGCACCTTTCCATTCAGCCTTCCTGGAAAATTATTTCCAATTTTCTATTTTTCTAGACCTTTCCAAGAACATCCTGATTTCCTAAAAGCCTTTTCACCTATGAACCACTCTCTGAAGTTTACATCTCTACAAGTCAGCATACACATCTGCCAAAATTGTTTAAATCAGAAGCAGGCCAGTCTGTACACAGAATTACCCCAAGTTCTATATCTGTGAATCAAGAAGATGAAATATGTGCACTGAGGCAGTAAGGAATGTATCCTCAGTGTAGATCACTTTTTTATGGTGAATATCTTTGAGTCACTTGTTAATTCCTCTGGTTAAATGGAAGTGACTTTTGTGAACTTTCTCCTTCTACAATGAGCACTTACTGAGTAGGAGCTACTGCCTGTAGTCTCCTGAAGATTTTGTGTCCAGGGTTTAAAAAATTTCCTGTGCATAAGGTGAGAAAGAATTTTTCTCTGAGAACAGTTGTACTGTTGGGCACCAGAGTTTATGAGCAACGTGGAGGTGGAAACCAGGGATGTACCACAGGAGAAAATGTGTTTTGTTCTTTTGCCTCTTCTCATTAGAACCCAGAGGCAGGAGAAAATAACCCTGAAGGAAATAGCTTCCCTTCACAGCCACTGCGACTGAGGCTGCTGGAGCATGTAATTACATGGAGGGGAAAAAGAGCATGCAGTGAAAGGTTGTCAAAAGCCTCAGGGCTCCTAATTCTCTGCCTGTTGTTGGGAAGTAAAGCCCTCTGTGGCAGAACATGTTTGGGTAATTGGAAAAGGGACACCTACTGCTTTCATTAGCCTGACTGTACCTATGTAAAATAAATGTATATTGGCAGTATTTTCCTTATGCCCACAAAGTTCTTATCTCCAGAGAAAGGGAAAACAAAGGCAGCATGTTATAATTTGTACAGCGTTCTTAAAACTATGGAGTTAATAACAGTGCAACTGAGAAAGGAGGCAGGGTGTAAAATTTGGAGGATAAAGCTGGGCAATGCTGCTTTGAAGTTCCAGAGAGGATAAGTGATGGTAGGGAAAGGGAAGCAAACCAGCAGTGGGGTAATGTCAGTACATCCTGGTCTCTTTACCATGTTCACCTTAGTTCTAGAAGGGAAGTTAGAGAGAAAACTTTGTCATTGTGCTGGGCAAACAGGAAAGTTTTGTAAAACCATGAACAGAGGGAGAATTTGTATATGAATTCCTTTTTCACCAAGTTCCCTAACCTTCAAACAGCAGAGAAATTAGGGAACAATTCTATTTTCTGTATTTCAGATACATAATGAGCAATATTCTGCACACCCGAGACATCAAAGGTAAAATTGAGGTGTTTTTTTCTGATGTGAGAAAGGAAATGGAATATATAAACGCCAGTGAAATAAAGTTCTCTGCTGTCAGCCTAAAGTAGAAGCAGCTTGGGGCAGAGAGATCTTATTAATGCATTTAAACACCTGAAAGCGTGGTGCAAAGAGGACAGAGCCAGACTCTGTTCCATGGCAAAGGGCACAAACCAAAGCACAGGAGGTTTGTTTGAGCCTCCTGAAGCACTTCTTTACTGCGAGGGTGCCTGAGCCCTGGAACAGTTTACCCAGGGAGCTCGTGGAGTCTCCATCCACGGAGCAGAGGTGTCGGACCTGGCAACCTCTACAAGTCCCTTCCAACCCCAACCATTTTGTGTTTCCACGATTCCATGAATCTCTAGTTTGCTGTGGCAGGAGAAATAAGCTCTGCCAGTAACATTTTAGTGCTGTTGACTGCTCCATGCAAGCTGGCTACTATTTGAGGGAGCAGAGCTACTAAAACTCCACAGTCTGCTCCGTTCCTTAAACACCATCTCATCATGCAAAAGGAAAGCCAGGGCAGGAGGAAAGCTCTTTGCTAAGCAATACAGCAGTACCACAGTGTTCAGGGTCTGGCTTTAAAGCAGCAACAAGAAAAAAACCAGAGCTTCCTCTTCTCTCCTTCTGCAGTGATGCAATTTGACACCACTGCTTGGTTTTGACACATTCAGAGAGGGAGGAAAAGAGTCATAGTTTAGATACACCAGACTTTTTCTTAAAAATAAACCTGTAAAAGCTTGGTAAGCCTACGTACTATGCAGGAGTATAAATGGACACAAAACACGTTTTACACACTCCTACCAAATACCTTTTTATAAATACTAGATCAGTGTTTTCTCAGATACTCAATCACAGCCTTCCCAAGTCTCTAAAAGGGGTCATAAAATGTTACTCAGCAGTCAGCAGCAGCTCTGCTCCTACAGGGCACAGGAGTGTGAACAGGCTGTAATTACTGGCTTCAAGTGTTCTCAGTAGTCAGGGACCTATTAGCTATCATTAATTGGTGGCAACAGTTCAGGCAGTTGTACAAAGACAGATGAGCTGAAAGGACATTGCAGGGGCCAAAAAGTTGAAGAATCGCAGCATCAGTCAGAGTAATGGACCTACCTGGGTAAATTGCAAAAATACCCCAAATTTTCCCGAAGATACCACCAGTTGTTTGAGTCAAATCAGCCTTTTTTAAAGGAAAGATGACAAGAAACTGCATGTTCCTTGTTGAGTTCTCACTTTGTGTGTTCCCCAGCTGGCCCCAGCCCAGGGAGGCTCTTCACTGTAGAAGTGGAGTTCCCTGTTCAGTGTCACAGAGTCACATTCAGAACAAACTCAGACAAGTAAGTACCTTGATCCCAAAACTGTCACCCGTCGAACCCCTGCCTTCTGCGGACAAGAGCACGGGAACTGAACTTTCAGTGTCTGAGGAGTGGAGGACCTTTCAGGCCCCTGCCTTGCAGTGTTACAAAGTCATTACCACAGCTAGTTGCTGTCCACTGCACATCATTTACACCTTTTCTTCCTCACTGTCTTTACCAGCCTTTTCCTAAACAGAATACTCTGTTCTTCCATTTAACTGACTTAGACTGTTTGACAGTGTCAATTCTCAATGCAGAATTAAGATTAATTATAAAGTTACAGGTAATCCATGACACAGGAATATAAATCATCAAAGATTTATCTGCGTATTTGTCTTGTTTCCTTGTTTTATAGCTCCTTAAATATATTATTTATCATTATTTTGTTGTAGTTTTTAAAAGGTTTTAGTCATTGGCAAGATTTTCCAGAGACAAGTGCTGTAGTCCATCCATGATGAACAGAAGCTCCCATTAATGACAGTGAGAGCTCTGGATCAATAGCAAAATACAGCCCTAGGGTCTGAGCTATGCTGGAATAATCACAGTGTCTGGTCCCTGGGGGTTGGAGGGCTGAAGGAGATGAACTGCTCTAAGCAGACAGTGTTAATACAGTCAGATCCTGTATCACACTGGTCAATGCGTGACCTTGGGTCTCACAGTGACAGAAAAAAATCCACCAGTACAAATGTTAGCCAAGATTTTAACAGTGAACTTTAGAGGCATCAGAGACCTTGGAATTTCTAAACTATGTAACTTCCTAAACTCTCACTCATCCCTCGGATCTGTCTTTCATGTCAACCTGTGATTCAGAAAGTCTTCCTCATGCCCTCTTTTCTTGGGTTGGATATTTTTTGAAGTATTCTGACTTCCAAGAATTCTTTTTTTTTTCCTCTCTCTTTTTTGTTTTTTTTCCTTAGTAAGAAAGGATTTTCGTCTTTTAAAACACTGTATCTTGCTTTGGCTTTTATGTCTCAGAGTGGACATGAGTTCAAGAGAGCTTTGCCATTTGCTGCAGTTGGGAGAAGAATTGAGGTTCTTGAATGAGCTCTTTGGAGGAAGGACTCTATTAATCTAGACCTTATAGAACTCTTTATATATTTATGAGGCTTTAAAATGGATTATTAATAAATTCTATTCAGATCTTCATGTTGTCATCATATTCTCCCTTTGTTTCCCCAAAAATGCCAGCTTTAAGAGATTTTTAGCAGAATTTCTCATAAGTGTCTTGGTTCCTTGCATGCCTGGAATGTGATCCCTGGGGAAGTGAATGAAGTTTCTATAGTGCCCTTTTCTAAGTGTTCCTCACAGCTTCCATCTGCTTTGATTCCACCTAAAGAGCTCAGCCATGCTGTCACTGCTGTTCCTAAACCCATCACTCATTTATGCCAAAACCATCTTTTCATTACATAAAAGTACCTGAGGGACTGGGTGGTGTCAGTCTGAAGGAAAACCATTACACCTTCCTAAAATTGTGATCAGTACTGATTTTAGACATCAAATTAATAGCATGTCATAGTTTATTAAGTTAATCATCAATGTGTTACTCCTTATCTTTGAGCAGTTTTGAAGCAGTTATTAGTGTACTGTGTTTATTCACACATATATTTTTAGGAGACCCAAATGAGTGCTAAGAGCTGTATTTCTTCACCAAAAACTTCCATGTTAATAATTCCTGAGTCTGTTTATGAAACATCCAATACACCTGTGTGCCTGAGAGCAACAGGAATGCTTCATTTCTTATACCTAGCACCTGCAACAAGCATTTCCCTGGGACACAGGGAAAGAAGGAAATATACCATAAGGAAAGGAATTTTCTACTCTCAAGTAGGGTGAAAAAAAGTTACAGAGTCCTTCATCACTGGGAGAGAGTCAAGTCATGTCCTTACCCTCATTAGCACTGGGAAAGCTACGCGGGTTTAAATTGGCAAAATAAGCCCAGATTGTGAATGTTGTCATGGTCTTTATCTACAGCACAGCCTGAGGGCAGCAAGACCATTTAGTCAGGCTTGTTCAGGCACTGAAGGCTTAGCCCAAAAAAACTGATGGTCCTTTCCTGATTAACCCATAGGTCATTGCTCAAGTAAAGCTGTTGTAAAATGTCTTTCTCAGCTGCTTGCTACAAGCAGAGGCCATGATTTGTCTTAGCCTCATGTCCCGTTGAGAACAGAGGAATGTATCACAAACACCTGTGAATTTCTGAAACTCTCATCTGATTTTTATCTGACCTTTTCCTGAAACATTATCACACAAATATATTTCTCTAGTCGAGCCTTGGTTCTAAATGGATAAAAGGGCCAGAGAGAAAATAGGATGTTTCATTTTGGTGCTTGTTTGGGATTTTATATGTATAAATCTCCAGTAAATAAACCTCTGAATGAAAAATTGATGCAGGTTTTCTTTTTTTTACCTTTCTCCCCTTATCAGAAATGCACTGAGCCTTATCTCACTGAATATATTCTCTGATCTTGGCTATTCATTAAAAGTAATAGAACAGCTAAATGACTTTGGGACGCAGTAACTCCAACATATTTTGTTTAGTTTCTTCAATAAATCATATTGTCAGAGGTTCCTTTATTTTGCTATTGTGTCACTGTAAAAGAATGAACTGTATTTTGAAAATTTCCATCCCTGTTGCTTAAGCTCTGCTCTACTAAGTTTAATACCCTGACAATTCCAGCCATAATTTACTCCTTGGAACAGGTCATTAAGTACACATTGCTGCTTTAGACTTCTTCTTTGATCCATTGCCTTTTATAAAATATAGAAACAGTCTAAATAGTCTCCATAGAAAGAATTTTCTTTTAGGTTGGTATTTAACTATGAATCATAATACATAATTCCCTCACCCATCCAGAAAAATTTCTTGCACCACACAGAAGACACGTTGCTTTCATTCTCCAAAAGCCATATGGCACTTTATCATTTGCCACAGTGGATTGATTCAGAAATAATCAGGTTAATCATATTACCATAGCTAAGTGAGCAGATATGCTGGGAAAGCAGGGAGTATCTCCTGTGGTACCTGGATAATACAACTGCTCCGTGGCAGCTCGCCAGGGGTTGTCATAGGCACTTACAGGAGCTGCTGTGATTTGGTGTGTGAAACTATCAGGGCAGCTTGGCTGCAGATGCATCACAGAGCTGTAAGCTGCTCCCATGGGCAGAGCAAAGGAGCTGATAACACCCCAGGGAATGGTCACAGCTTATCTCCAGGGAGGAAATTCCATCTTTTTCCTCCAGAGATCTGTACTCAATCGCCACGAAGAAAGAACGCTTATGAATGAAATAATCATGTTGCAATTATGGGATCACTCCTGTCACTCCTCAAAACCTTTGCCTTTAGAGCATCCCATTGGGGTCTATTAAATTACCTGAAGTGTTTGTAGGACTGCACAGAGAAAGCATCTATTTCTGCAGTGTTAATGGATCAAATTGCATTATCCTTATTATTCCATTGATGATATCTCTGTCTAGAACAAGTCTGTTTCAAGTAACAGCCCTTAAATTGTCTTAAGGAATAAAGAGTTTATAAGTTCAGAGAGATTTTTCAGAAAGACCAGTGTTGTCTATAAATACCTGTATGATGACTGTACAGGTCATTTTGTCCTCCTAATATATAGACAAATTTTGTTATCCATCATCTAAATCATCTATGAATCTTCACCCTACACTTCTAGTTTATCCATTTTTCGTGTTTATTTTTCTCATAGCAATTAATCATTTAAACCTATTTATAAAGGTAATATATTTACATGTCTAGACATCTGAATATTCAAGCTCCATTTCTCATTCCATGCAGAAAAAATTGATTAGCCGCACCTAGAGAAAATTTGTCAGAGAGTAACTGCCAATATTAACATCTGCCAGCCAATCTTCTTTATAATCAGCAGTAAAAAGAAGTGATTTTGCCTCTTGGGAGAGCTTTCCTGTCTCAATTTACAGTTTGTAACTCTCAGGGGTGTGAATATAAATAATATTTCAATTCTCCATAGCTTCATCTATCAAATGTTTAAAGTGATGACAGAACCTGAGTAACAAAACACTGGGACAATGACATCCCCAGGCTGCTCTATTAAGAGAAAGAAAACAGAGTCAGCTTAAAAGATCTGTCATCTGAAATGAACTCTTGTGGTAGAATTGACCCAAGTTGTGCAGGGTGATAATAAAGAAAAGATCAGTGCAAATACAGAAACAGTTCCCGTGTCTCAGTGAAAACAGTGTCAGATCTCAGCAGTGTCTGCAGCTCAGGGTCTGCACACTTCAAAAAACCAACAAACAAACAGAATGTTACAGCTGAGATATCAAAACCACAGGGACATGCTGGATGCCAATTCCCATTAATTTTAATGGGCAACTAGCAGCCAGATTCCTTGGGATCGTTTGAAATTCAGCACAAAGCATTAATAAATGCTTATAATCCCCCTGTCCTTATTCACGTCAGCAGTGACTCCTGATGTGGAAACCAAACCCAGAATCTGGTTAACAGGAGGGTACTCAGGGAATAGCCAGGGTGCAGCAGAGTTCTGGGGATGCCTTGTTGTGCCATGGGCAACTTGTGGAGTTTAATAATGGCATTATTTCTTTCCCTGTGCTGGGAATAGGAATTGAGTTGAAGCTGATCCCTTTTTCTGGAGCATTCTCTGAGCTTGGCAAGACACCCACCTTTCTTGAGCCCACAGCAACACATGGAAGCACCTTCAGGCAGGTCTCAGTGCCCAGGATGGCTGTGGCTACACCATCTTCCGTCGTTAAGCCTGAATATGATGAGTCCTGGACTACTCACCAGGGAATTCGATCTGTCAATTTAAAAGATTATTTCAGAATTCCTATTGATGTCTCAAATGTTACGTCACAAATCTAATGACAACCTATTTAAAGACTGCATCTGCAATGCTTAAAGTAACTAGCTTTAAAATCTTTTACAAAAGAACATTAGAATTGTTTCACTTCTTGTACCAATTTTCTGCTGTACCATTCAATAGAAGAGCAAAAATCTTGAGGTAGTTATTAGTCATGTACACTATTGATTAAGAGAGTGTGTGAGACAAATTTGTGTTCCTTGGTTATTTTGCATTGCCTGAAAAGAATTCTTCGTCACACTTGAATTCAGATTATAGGAAGTAATCAGTGAATCACAAGAGAGAGCATTTTCCTTGGCTGTAAAATGTATTTGCTACTGCTGTAATGCACACCAATCAGAAAGGTAGAAAACAAGGGAAATGGCTGAACCCTCTATAAAATAGAATTGCTTGTAGACCAGCCATCACCATCAGAAAGTGACTGAGCAAACATCTCCTCACAAATAGCTGTAAATTAACAGAGCCTCATTGACCACAGTGCAGCCAGCCGGATTTACAGCAGCATCTGTCTCCCTGTACTTAGAGACTGAGCAATTATTTTATTCCTAAGTACTTTTTTCTCAGAGACAAAAGGGTTTCTTTCCACTTGCCCTCCCCAAATTTTTTTAAACAGGCTGTTGGTAGGTTATTTGAAAAGCCAACAAGTGCCTCCGCTGTTCTCAATATAATTTCATCATTTATATTTTGACTTGGAAATGTGTGCACCAAGACTGAAATTATTTTATTCCCATAGGGATAACACTCTATTTTAAGTGCCCATTAACTAATCCTAAACAGTGGTGGAAAATCAGTGCAAATACATGTGACATCTACATGAATACCAAGTGAATTCATGAAGATTACTGCTGAATGCAAAATTATTCCACTATAGAACAGATACTTGAGAGAAAAAGTTGCTGAAATAAGGAGCTAGTCATAAAATATATGTTTCATTCACTAATCGCTCTTTTATATGGTTCTATTCATTTGTGTGCATTTCTGTCACAGCTTAAATCTCATCTGGTAAAACTAAGTCCATGATTTGATCTAAATTTTGGATTTGGGATTAAATTTTGTCTTGCTAGATCTGATGGTGTCTGATTATTCACACCACTACCTCATAGGCTGTGGGGAAGGCAGAGCTTGAACCCCCAACTTTAGCACTATCAGCAGTAATCAGGAAGAGGGAAAAGAGATTTGCACACTAACTTCCATGGACAGAGTTCCCAGGACAATTGAATTATTTGTGCAGAATCCAGAATACAAAATGCAACACCGTAAAATGCAGATTTATAATTACAGTGAAACCAGAATTTCTGTAATCTAGACATGTTCAGAATGATGAAACACATTTAAAATCTGCATTGTTATTATCTGCTAACCCAATTTAGTACACGAGCTGATTTTCCAGTCAATTTCTCTGAGTTAAAATGACTAGGATGGAATACTTGAGATATTCACTCACATTTGTTCCAATATTTGTGTACAAATACAACCAGTTCTTGTCTCTAAAATTTAAAGATATCTCTCACGCTCATTCTTTTGTATCCTCGATCCCAGTACAACTTCTCGATGGATTCTTCCAAAATATAATCTGATATATTGATGTCATTTCTCCATTCTAGATACCCTGAGGTGATCATGATGAAGAGAGCAAGTAGAGCCGAAGCTCATAAAATTACAGGAAAAGGGCTTTTATGGAATGTTAATTTATGCTGGCATCATCTAGGGTAAAGACAAAGTCTTTTTTGCAGTGTCTGCACACTAGGAGCAAAGGCAGGTCCCAATTCAAGATCAGGAAACAGCATCCTACCACAGCATAATACAAATGATCCTCAAAGTCACATTAAGAGCTGAACTGAGAACAGCTGATGGGTTCGTTCAGTTGTGGAATAGAAGTTATTTTGTCTTTACTCCTGTGCTAACTGAGGGAGGAGAAGCTACATATTTTCCTTGACTGAAACCTGAAGAAATCAAACTGTGGCTGAAAACAATTATGCAACATTGCTTTAATATTTATGCAAGAATTAGGCTAAAAGAAGAGCAATTGACCCATATTTTCAAATACCATCCATCTGACTGCGTGGTCCTACAGCCTGTGGGGGCTCACCTATTTAAGGACAAATGGAATCAGAGCACACAGTCCTGTGCAGAAAAGAGCTCTCTTGGAAGCAGTCAGGGAAAATAGGGTTAGGTGGCATGGAGATGTTCCCTCAGTACCATGGCACTGGTGCTGTAATTCCCATTCCTCTGTTCTCCAAGGCAAGGACAACATGATGCTTCAGCAGGGCAGCAGCACAGGCAAAAAGCTCTTGTAATGCACCTACCCATCCTTTAGATTCCTTTCTGGGAGGGCAGGACAAGGCAGTTTGTGGACTCATCATCTAAATCAATAAAGATATCTTATAATTACATTAATGTAATGGTGAAAGCCATTACTGAGACCTCATAATTCAAATACCTGTTTAACACAATTTTTAAACCTCTGTTGCAGCTGAGTTCTACGTGGTTTATAAGACTGCATTTGATGAGGATCACCAGATACCATAAGAATGGCTTTTTTCTCCTTATCTCTGAGTGTTGGGGGTATGGGTTTTGTGTGTAGCAAATATAAGAAAGGTCCATCGTTGTCCTTATTCACTGCTGAGGGAGATGTGGGCTTCAGCACAGAACACCCTGGCTATTTATTTATTTACTTCCCAAGCATTTGAACTGCTCTGCTCTGGCTATCCTCGATGAAAGCTGGATCTGATGTATTTTGTCAGCAATCTACACAACGATCTGGGTGTAGCTCTAACCTTTGCAATTCTGGGACAAGGTGAAGCCCCAGGAAACACAGGATCCCATTACGTACAGAACGTTGAATCCAGCTTTTGAAAACCCAGATCCTCTTCAACAAAATTCAGAACATATTGTGCCTTTCCTTTGCCTATTGTATTACACCCCCGTGTGTGAAAAGGAAGCAAAATTATTTTCATGCTGCATCTTTTAAAGGGTAAAACATTTTTATAGGTGTCATCGTGATAAAGTATTTAGTTAGCATTCCAAGCAGCTTTTAGGAGAACAATATGTAAGCTTTAAATCCTTCTTCAGTTTAGCATGTAAGCATTCTCATCTGTTAATATCTATTACTGCATTATTTTTATTTTTCTTCAGCATTTACCTTTTAATCCTGCAGAGGATTTTTGTGTTGGGGGTCATGGTGGTGGTGACGTCCCAAAAAGACTTTATTTAATTTGGTGTTCTACATGGTTTATTTTTCTGAAGGAGGATTTCATCCCTTACTCCTCTTCCATTGCAGCAGTAGCCATGAAGGGAGGCTGCACTTTTGGCAGTGTCTCTTCTCTGAATCCAGTAGCAAAGTTACTGCAGTGCCCTGTAAAGATTTCCATGGCTTGAGTTACCTGGCAGCTGGATCTCCTTTTGTAACCCTAATCTTGGTTAGAAACAATGGGATTATCCACCCCTAGATGTGACTCTGCATTATTTTAAGTAGCTTCCAATCTTGAATCTTGCTACTTAATACATGGGAATGAACATGTAATGCAATTTAGTGATCAAAGCCAACATTTGCTGCATTGCCAATGTTATTTATTTAAAAAGAAAGGGCAGAGATTGAGAAAAATGGCACGCACAAAGGGGATAAAAATGCCTTCTTGCAGAAAACTGAGTCTCTGAAGGAGATCTGAAGATTTTGGTAATTTGGTTTATGTTATACTTGGTATAACCATAACACATCCACTAAGATGAACCAAGCCTACTGAAATGGAAAATCACATTAACTCGTTAGGCCACTAGGTCAGAACTGAGTGGAGAGAATATAGATAATTTGTTTGTATATGTAGCCCTAAATGTTTCTAGTATGAACTGTAATGCCATTATAGAGTAGCACACTCTGAATGCCTGATTGCTCTCTAGCTATATGTAATGAACCTAAATAGCAAATCCTTTACTAACACTGATGCTAAGAAATGCATAAAGAAGAGATTGGCCATGAACAGCAGCAGCAGGTTTTATTGATGTGACGAAATTGAAGCATGCAACACTTCTGAGTGCCATCTACATTTCTTTCATTGAGTGCTACCTGCATTTGTATGTAGGGAAATCTTCTAATGTTCCAGAAGTCTAAACCATAATCTGTATCATTAAATCTTCTAGCCCTCCCATCATCATTTTTATTGTGGCCTTATTTTCCCAGGATATGTCCTAAAGTAGTCAGTTTCTAGCTATTATGGCTGCTTTTTATTTAGCTCACCAAACAGACAATAGGGGTCAAAGAAATTAATACTGTGACTGAAAACATAGAATGAATAATCTTCAGGGCTGTGTCATTACCTTGCAGTGTTTAAAAGTGCATGAACATTGCACAGAACAAACTTCTAAGCTGACCTCTAGTTCATCACTGTTGTGTGTCAATAAAAACCTGAAACAGTCAAGAATTGAAAGCCCATGGCTGGAAAAAGCAGTTCTCAGAGACAATTTTCATTTGCAGAGGTGTAACAATTTGCTTGGCTCATGTACTCAGCACTTCATATTTATGCTCAGTATGTCTCTGGGAAACATGTGGGTATACAGCTTTTTTTGGCAAGGTTGGACCAACTCCAGTATCACTTTTCCTGCGGTGGTGAAATCTGCTTTGAAAATTCTGTCCTCAAAATGCAAGTGGAATGATGTGCATGCAGAGGGTGCAGGAGGGCTCTGATACAGAGATTTAACCAAGGAACTCAAGGCCCAGCCATGCATTAGTATCACCTTTGCTCCTTCTGGAAGGCAGGGAAGGTATTGGAATGTCTAACTTGCCATGTCTTGCCCTGTGCTCCTCATCTTACTTTCGAGCAGCCAGCTGTGATTTAAGGAAGGACTGACTTGATGTTCCTGAGAATGGGCTGCCAGGGTCAAAGGCAACCAGGATTTATTTCAGTTTTTCCATTGCTCTGAGATCCATGTGTAAAACTTCTTTGTTAACTTTTTTGTAGCTTTACTGTAGTCTAATGCCTTTATAAATATCTGTGCCTATGAAATTGAAAAGTAACTTTAAATGATGAAAAATAACAAAAAAGTGTGGACAGAAGAGCAGGTTCTGCTAGATTTCCTCACTATGGTTAATATTTTATTTATAAAAAGTTCCATTTTCAAACTCCAGCAGGGATTTTTTCCTGCTATGTCTTGACATAACCTTTGCCATTTCATAGTCTCAGTCACACTGGTGGTTCACAGTCGTTCTGTGATCAGGTAATAGAGCCAGCTCCTTCTCACCCTCTGTCATTTTCAAGCTAATGAGCTCCCTGGTTGTACCAGAAATTCTTGTTACTCATTCCTGAGTAAATGGTTGTGCATTTTGTGCTCTTACATTTCATCCTGTTTCCATTACTCCAGTTCTAAATGTCATCCAAATTGTCCTGCAGGGTATCCCTCTCTTCCTTTACATTGATGATGTCTCCCAACTACGTTTCAGAACCAAATGACACAAGCATTGTCCCAAACTTTTGTGTCAGCTTAGTAATTAAAATGTTAAATAAAATGGGCCCTAGTACTAATCCATAAAAAATTCCACCAGCAGTTTTCCTCCCTAACTAGACATTTAACCTGAGCAGATGGACTCTTTGGAGTCAGAGGAATAAATTTTTCTTACTGGTGATTTTTATTCTGTTGTAGTCAAAGTAAATGACCAGGCTTGTGAGAAGGGAGAGCTAAAATCAATGGTGACTACTGAGATGCCTAAAGTTAAGTATGTGCTCAACTTTACAGCTAGAAATATCAGAGGGAAAATTTCCCTCTTAAACTTTTTGCCTTGAGTGGAGTCTTGAGTGTGCATCCTGTTGCCAGAGCAACCTGTACCAGCACTGGTGCAGTGGCAAAGATCAGCTGTTGCTTTCAGAAATGACAGAAATATGTGCATTAGTTCTGATTTTTAGGCACTCAGACCAAATTTATCTAATTCTATTTTCCTTATTTCATAAAAATATGGATTTTTTGTTTTCCCAACATCAGAAATCAGTTGGGAAAAGTGAACAGAATTCCTCAGTAACATCCAATATTACAGCTTCTGCTAATTGTTAAAAATGAACATTTTTATCTGAAATACGCAGTGAAAGGGAGTGCAATGGCATCAATCTGATGCCCACATGCAAAGCTGTAACAGATCCAGCTTCAAGAAGACTTGAAGGAAATTTTGCAGAAAGCTTTTTTGATTCAGCCTTTGATCCTCAGCTCTACTCAGATCACAGGTCCTACGTGCCTAAAACTTCCGAGGTTTAACTACTTCTGGAAAGATAAAGGAAACTCAAAGCACCCAAAATAGATAATGCTCATCTGAACAGAATTCAGGCACTACATTTCTATCTTCTGCAGCTGAATATCCTCAAAAATACACACTTCAGTGCCTCAGTAGATGCTTGGTTAGAATTTTCCTTTTCATAGTTTCTTCTACTGCTGTGGAAAAAAAAAAAAAAAAAGAATTAATAAAATTATACCCAACAATATCTAGCTCTGTTGGGTTTTGCTCAGTACTTTTACAATAACAATAAGAAGTTCTAAAAATTGTCAGTCTTAAACTATTGCTGCACCACAGAGAACAAAGAAAACCCTCACACATAAACAAATAGTGAAGGATTATCTTCACTTAAAATACAATGCAGATTATAGTGTAAAATATACAAGATTTTAACCTTCAATACAATTAAGTATTCTGCTGTGCTCACTGAATATTCTGTGGCAAAATAATGCAAAAGTAAGTCAACTATTCTGGGCAGACTTTGGATGCTTTTGTGTGTGTGTAGCTGCATAAATTAGAATGAATTTTGTTTCATTATAGACAGTAAAAAGGAGGATTAAAATGGAAATCTTTTTTGGTGAAAATTTCTATCAAGAATATAGCAAACACAGTGCAATGTTGAGCAGATAATCTACGGAAAACTCTTGGATTTTTCACATTTTTGGAAACACTCTGGGTTTTCTTTTCAGGACCTCTGACAGAAGTTTTGTATTATTGACAGTATTTTTTAACCATCCTTCTGCTTGATCCAGAGCAATCAATGCAGAGACACCAGCTGATATTTTTATCCTTTTTGATGTAAATTGTGTAAATCTCTGCTCGTGGATGGTTTCATCAGAATAGCTTTTTGGCCTGGAAATTGATGTGTTTCTCTCCTTAGGATTAATCCCATTTCCCAGCATATCGTGAGGCAAGAGTTCTGTAACCAGAAAAGCTCCCTTACATAAGATACAGAACTGATGGCTTTGAAGTTCAGGTCGTGTCTGAGGGGACTCGTTCCTACAGGACCATGGTCAGACCAGGAGTTCTCAAATAACAAATCCCTGAGCATTTTCCCTGAGTGAACAGGGAACAAACACCCGTCAGGGCCCGAGCTGAAACACTCCCATACAACGTTATTCATTTTAATGCATGAGAATGTGTTATCTGGATCTAATGTCAGATATTTAGAAACAAAACCAAGAGCTCATCAATGGTTCTACCCCTTTCTCCTGAATCAAAACCACGTATCTACTTTGCTCAATTTTCCACCTGCACTTTTTCCCCTTAAATTATAAGAAACGCTCTTTCACTGTTCTACTGGGAAGTTTACAATCACATGGTCTCTTACAGTTCACTTTGTTCAATATTTCATGTTTTTCAGCCTCTCAGGTCTGAGATAGGTGTTCTTCCCCACAGCATGGTACCAGGCAACAATAACCAGAGGCCACTCTTGATTCTGGTAGGCAAAAAATATAGATGTTCTCCCCTGCCATCCTTATAGAGTGATCAATTCTGATGAAAACAGAATATAAAAGGAATGCTTTCCCACTCTACACCCTGCAAAGCAGGAGAATTTAGGATTTATCCAAGTTAAAGACAGTCAGAAAATTTGCTTCATATCTACCTAGCCTAAATAAAATGAATTCTCTTCAGATTATTAATTTCCAATCTTGTACAGCATATTGCTTCTTCTCCACTCATTCATTAAATAAAAAAATGCCAACCCGAAGATCTCACTTCACTACAGCTCTCTGACAGCTCTCTGGTGTATTCCACTCCTTCCCCTTAGCAGGGCTCACAGTGTTGGTCCACACCTTTAATAGGATTATTCCTGGAAATGAACCCAGTTCAGTCCAGGGCCTGCACTGTGAACTCCTGGATTTGATAAGCAGTGAAATTCATACAAGCCCAGTTTCTGTTTCCCAGCTTCTCACATCATGCCTTCCGTGGATGTTTTGAGAATTACATTAAAGGTCACTTGAAAAAACAGGTGCAAACACATCTTCAAGTCTGAGTGGTTCTGTAGATTCCTGTAAGAACTTGTCTAAGATTATTCACCATTTTAAGCACAGTTGCTGAGGTTAATTAGATTTATGACCCTTAAAAATTTTAAGTGCTCCTGATGACTGACTTTCCAACTGATAATTTTGTGAGAAACAGAAAAAGAATAACAAATAGACTATGAATAAATAAACTCCTGATATTCATTCACGTGAGGACAGAGAATATGTTTCTGACATTTAATTAAATATCCAAATGTCCAGAAGATCTATAATAAACCACTTTGCAAGACATCTAAATGTCAGAGAAAAACACATTTTACATGAAATGTTTTTCACCACTGAAGCTGTGAAGAAGATACAACATCTTTTTTAAAAGACACAGAAACAACAAGTACATATTTTATCTTGAAAGTACTTTTTCAAAGGCTTCTGAGCAGCTAGTTTTTTGCAGTATGATGAGTGGAATTATTTTAATTTATCACACAGCAGTTTGAAACATTAGTTTTACAGATATGCCACGCTGCTCTAGTACAGTTAAGAGTCCTGAGACACTACTCAATGCATGGCAAAACACTGGAAACATTAAATTGAATTTTTTCCCTAAGTACACCTGACACCAGGATCTGAAGATTTTTTCCTATGTTTAAATGCTGCAGAAAAAGTGTTCTAACCTGTTCCCTTTGTGCACATTACTTCTTCCTTCTTTTTTTGGTCAAATTCATGACAACATCCTCTGACCTGCTCAAGGGATGTGCAAAGTACCTCACCCTTCTCAATGCACCCTGTGGCTGAGGTTTGATTACTGCAATTGCAGCGAAGTGTAGAAGAGTCCTACATGGGCCTCTCATATCCTGGGAAACAAGGGAGAACTGCAGCTCCTTCCCTTCATTCATGGACTCAGCTGGATGTAGGCCATTGTCACAAAGGTGCCTTGCCAAGATGGCAATGGTTGCCAGATTTGCTTTTACTTTTCCCTCTGCTGTTTTTTAAAGATAAATAAAATGTGAGGAGCAGTTTGTGCAAGAGGTGCTGGAATTATGGTCAGAATGAGATCCATTTGCTGGTCTGTTTTTACGAGGCCACAGCATTGCTTTTGAAATTCATGAGGTTTTCCCTTTTCCACATCAGGAAAATCATTGAATCATGGTTGTGGGTTAACTGAATGATCTGCAGGGAGGCCAGAACAGCAGGTGTAGAGGAAATAAATGTGTCATTATTTTCAGAACAAACTGCAAGGGAAGAGGCATGAGGAATCAGACAGGTATTACATGGGGAAAGCTTAGGCAGTCAGTTTGCTTCTCTGGAGCACTCATGAGAGAGTGCATTCTTTCCTCTCATGAGGTACCAAACCTAGAACCAAACTCATTAAAAATTGTGTATGTCCCACTCGACTCCAATACACAAACCCAGTATTTCCATGGCTTTGAAGTGACCTTCTGGCCACCTTTTGGTCGCACTGGCACTACAGTCGACCTCTTGATAAATCCATCCCAAAAGTCACCTGTAAACCAGCAGGTCCAGCATGGCAGCCCTGCCTGGGGTCAGATCCCCTCCAGAGGTGTCATCCCACTGCCCTCCACGACTTTGTGCACGTTGACATCCTGCAGTGCCCTTGGCACTGGTGGTCACCAGCTACCCCAGTCCAAGGGCAGCAATTGCAAATGTCACTGCATTTGCACCCAGACCGGAGCAAACCCAGTTGTTTTCAGGCGCCACTCACCACTGTGCGTCTGCAGTTACCTGGAGTGCAAATGGGCAGTTAATTAAATTGCCCTCACAGAGCTTTGTAAGAAATCTATTAAACAAAGAACTGCTGCTATAAACAAACAAATCTGGATCACAACTTCAGCTCTTTGACCTCTTCAGTGGATTTTCTGGTTTTATCAGGAGAGCTTCTTTACATTTTTCCTAATTTGCCACCAATATTTTAAAAGTTGTTTAAAAAAAGAAAAACAGAAAAAAGAAGGATAAGATTTCGCACTGATTATTTTAAGTCTGTTCAGAATATAGGAGGAAGGTTAATTAGCTTTTCTGACCTGAAGAGTCTAGGAAAGTATCCCTGGTGACTCACTAATTGCTGCTCAATGCATAATAGTGTCTGTGAAGCAAAGTGCATGAAGCCAGACACTGATAATAATGTTACTTTGATTTAAAATTCTATACCTGCGAGGACATAATGCTGTTCCAGTACAGCAGGCATTCCACTGATAGATCTAAATATTCCCCAACTATTCATTTATTTTGTTGGCATTCTGGTCACTAATCTTAATTTGAATTTATACCAGGAACAACTGCGTTTCTCAGATTGAAAGTAAAATGCTATTTAGGGTATCATTAGGGCATATTCTGGAAGTGTTTTCTCATGTGTAGTAAACAATTCCATTAAGACAGTTATATGTGCTAGAGTTGACTTATTTATTTAGTTATGGGAATGTGTCACACAAAGAATACATCCTTTTTATAAATATAAACAAAGAATTAGCCCATGGTAGGAAAAGTATTCCTAAACTGTGCCAAACAGAGGCATCTTGTTATATTTTAAAATGGTGTGAGACCAATATAGAATAAGGAATTTTCAGAAACCTGTGGAATCAAGCTCTCACAGTATCAGAAAGATGCTCAGTGTATATGCTCTTCTTTTGCTATTTATCAATTGACACACAGTGATGAGGATTTAATAGGCAGAATAGGTGTGTACTATTAATTCAGTTAATCAGGAGCTCTTCTTAGAAGGTCCTGTAGTGTTGGTTTCTTGATACCACTTTGTTGAGAATTAATTTTTAAAGTTTGTTTAGTAACTGCAAACACGTTTTTCATGTAAGATTTCTCTCTGTGCTAATGGTGCAGCCTTCTTTAAATAGGTATTCTACAGATCCTCACTGGATCAGTTATAAGACACTTCTTCAGCAATCTGTCCTCCCATAATAGATTCCTGCAGGAACATGATCATCCAAGTCTCATTTGCATTAAGCCTATTAGTCCCAGTTTCCAGGACTGTGTTGGGAAAGCAGGAGTGTCATTCACAGCTTTGACTACAGAAATCTATGTCAACAAGCTGCATGCACCCAGTCACAAGCCACTGAAAACCTTCTAATATATAACCAATATTTTCCTTCTCAGCCGGTTATAGCATAGTTTAAGGGGGTTTTTTGTAGTCCTCCTGATGTCAGTTTATTTGCCACATTCCTTCCTTGTATCTCTTCTGTCCTGAGCCAGGTGATAAAATTGAGGCAGACCTATTCTTTAGGAGGATGCTGACCCAAAGGCACCCTCAGGTACCGCTGCCAGCACCCCTCCACACAGGCGGCTGGCAGCAGGGACAGGGCCTGCAGATGAAGCAGGTGAGAGGGAATGTCAGTGTTCAGACATTTCTCCTGCTAAGGCTGGCACATTCTATTACTGTTCTACTTCAGAGCCATAAATGATATTAAATAGCTGGGCTGATAGATCTGCCCACTGCTGGGTTGTTAGAAGAGCTCGCCGTGTCTCAGGCAGGAACAGACTACGGGGTTTTAGTTTCCTCAGAAGCTCCATCTCTGTCACAGAACAAAACACCCATTCTGGGAAGTCTTCTGCTCCACCTGGGCAGGCTGTGAGCCTCCTGCTGCGTGGACACACGTGAACATCCCATCCCTAATACTCCTGTTTTGCAAGGAGCAGCATTCAGTGTGTGCGAGGGAATGGGATACATCACTAGGGTGGGAGAAAAGGGGAGGAAAGAGCAGGTCAGGTCCCACTTTCTTTCTGTTCGTTGTGTGTCTGTACCTTGATTCCAGACACAGCCCCTGATGCTGTCTGTCAGCTCCTGACAGCAACAGGAGCAGCACAGGTTTTCTTCTGTGCTTTGGCAGACTTAACCTGCACTCCCACTGCCTTTGCCTGAGCAATCTGCAGGTTGATATTTACTAAATCAGCATTATGGAACCCATAGTTTTGTCCCACCCTCCTCTTTTCCCTGTCATTTCTATTTCAGCTCAGATATCCAGCAGCTTGACAGACAGGACATTGTCAAATCACAAAAGACCTTACGTATATCTTGAATTTCCTGACTTAGCTTATTAAGCTGCAATCTGTTGCACAGAATCACACAATAGATGTGTTACAATCTAACCTGCCATAATAAGTTACTCCCATGATAAAAGACAGAAGACATGCAAAAAGTCACTGTTTTCTTATCAGTGGAGCAGCTCTCAAAGCCAACAGGAGATCAAGTCAGTTGAATCCAGCATGTATTTAATTTAACAAAAATTACAGCAGAAGTCTGCTAATGTATGGGATATTATCTTCAGGCTCTTTCTGAAAAGTATTCTTATATCTGTAATATAACCCTTTGTTCATTACAGAATTTGCTGCTCAGTGAATGTGAATTTTTTTCAGTGCCTAAAATGAAATTCTGAATTCTTGTCCAGGACAAGTTTTCTTACCCCTCTTCACCTCCTAAATATTATTTGGCACAGCACAGCTCTCCTGCCCCTCCATGTAGGAACTTTACACACGCCAGTGAGAGAGCCAAAAAGAAAGAAAATAAGAAAACTTTTTACTGCTGGGGCACTCTGGGCAGGAGAAAGCAAACAGTCCCTTTTCTCTGTATTGTTTTGGACACATATTCTTTATCTACACCCTGTATTTCACTACAGCTTAAATAGTTTACTAACTGTAACAACTGAACCAAGACTCAAGCCACCAGGAAGAAAGGTAGTGGGTTTTGTGAGATAAATTCCTGTCAGCTTTTCAGGGGAGAAGTGTTCTGCTGCTTTGCTGCTGCCAATTTGCCCAGTGTCATTATGGAAATGCACAGTAAAAAGGTTAAAATAATATTGGCCTGAGATTGTCAGCAATCTCTGTGTTCAAAGGATTTATTTGCCAGTCCCGTCCTGGGAATGGGCTGCATTAATTCATTGAGATGGAAAGAGAAGTTGGAAGGATGAGGTAGAGCAAAGAGAGTTCCAGCCCAGCTTAGGCTCAGGCTGGATGTGCATCGCCCACATTGTTCATGGTAGAGCAGCTGCAGCAAAAAACAGAGGCCAGGTGGAGAAAGAACAGGGGAAGCTGCTCTTCCTTACCCCTTTTCTGTACTGTGGTTTTGAGACAGGCATTGTATCTCCTCTCCCACTCCTGGTCTGACTGTCCTCATGTGTGTACCTTGATCTTGGAGCCTCTTGAGTGGAGAGATTATGAATGTGGAACGCCTGACACAATGGAAGCTTTGCTGTGAGCCTCAACACGAGTGAATCAAGCACAGCCCTCCCCAGCTGGGGCAGGAGGAGGTCAAAGCTGCCTCCTCTCATGGCAGGCCACACTTACAGAGCTGCTCCAGCCCCACAGGAGCACTGGCCCTACCCAGGCACCGCAGACTTCCAGCAGTGCAGGTAACCCAGCAGTTCTGGAGACAAACATGAAGGACTGGCATTACAAATATCACTTCATTGTCCACTCCAGTGTGTGAGAAGGGTGGGGGTTAAAATTGCTGGCAGGATCCTCAAAGGAATGCTGGCTATCCCTAGGGGAATTTGCTAATTTTTATCTGTAGGTTGTGCGAAATTTCATTTGTTCTCAATACAGCATGATTTGTTTTAAATCTGTAAAGCTGGAGCTTTCAGAACTATTCCTTGCCAAGGGTACCTGGGGGAGTTAATTTAGTTCTCTCAGGTTCACTGGGTGGGGGCTCATGCCAAAGTAGTTTAGTTTTCCAAGCTGGAGCCTCTGGGTAACTGAACCTGACAACACCTGGCACAAGGGTTCCACCGGGTATCTCATTCATTGAGGAGAGGCATTTTTATGTCACCTCTCATCACAATGGCTGAGTAATGAGGACACATATCTTCTTTGGGTTTTCTTTTTTGTCTCCTATCTTCCCAAAACACTACCATAATCCTGAGGTAACAACACGGCGGAGGCAAAAGATATGCACTTAAATGAGGTTCTTATCTGCAGTTTTATTATCCCATGCAATATTCTTGCAGAAAATTACTTTCTGAAATGTGCTAAGCTGCTCCTTGGCTCTCCAGGGCTCTATTCACAATTTTCTGTAAGTGATTTTTGTTTAATTTGTAGCAATAGAGGGATAGACATCTTTCACCCTGCCTGTTATCAACTTAATTGTAGCTATAGGAAAAGTAAAGGCTAGCTGACCTTTTATTACCAAGAGTAAAATAATGGGGCATTGTTTGCTTTTCTGTTTCTGTACAGCAGAGTGGCTAAACTGGTACCTAATCCACGTGACTTTGTCCCAAATAAATGCTTCCTTTTAGTATGAACTAATTTTTGTGTAGAGGAAGACTGTGTCACCTGTAGTCCTTGTTCCCAATCGCTAAGTTGCTGCGGGTAAACCCTTAGCAGGAGGTGAATGAAGGATCTTTGTGGCTATGGAGGCTGCATTTTGCTGGTTTGTTGCTTTTTTAACAGCAATCATAGAGACAGAAAGTGCTCCAGCCCACTCTGTGCTTCTGGTGCAGAGAGCTCCTGTTCTGCTGTGGAGAAATGCAGGTTTTGCCCTTGTCTGCTCCATCCTCAAGCCTCTGCTTACAGAGAGGAAAATAAAATGTTTGTATGTTCCCATATGTGTCTTGATGGAAAGCCCAGCTGATTTCATACATTGATACAGCACTTCAGCAGCTTTTACTTTAATGAAGCCTCACCTGAGGTAATGTGTGTAACTTGGCCACAGCACTTCAAAAGGTAGACAGGCCAGAGAGGAGCAAGAAAAACCAAAAGTGCACAGGAAAAACTGACAGGTTTAGTCTAGAAAGCAAAGTTTTAACCTTAACATGATGCAAACAGGAGATAAGTAAATTGTTTTCCAAAGGCATGTTGGAAATGGCAAGAAATAATGGGCTGAAATTGTAGCGCAGAACAGGCATTAGGAAGAACTTTTTCAGTGGTGAGAATAGATAAGCAGTGGCCTCAGCAGGGAGGTTACGAATTCTCTGTCTCTGGCTGTTATTTTTCAAAAATACACCCTACGAGAGTCTCTTGGAAATGCTGTGTGTGCTTTCCCTGCCTGTGAGAAAGGACAATGGCTGTTAATGTTTTGCAGTTACTTCACGTCCCATTTTCTTGTCTTTTTTCTCCACTCTAATAAAAAGGGGAAGCAGCCATAGGGAAGTTGGTTCTCTGACTGGCAGGCTGTTGTGAACAGAGCTTCTTTCCACACTTGGGCTTGGAAAAGGAAGATCCTAAAAGAAAACCCCTCTGCCTGATGAGATTCTCCATTTCTTCCTTTAAATATTTAGCAATATGTGCAGGACCTATCAGTGTCAAAAATGTGAATTTTACTGTTACAGGATGGTTCTGCAGAGGAAAGGGAAGATGCCTCACCTTTGCTATCTGCCTTATGTCTGTGGCATTTTTGGGTAGCATCTTGCAAGGTTTTAATCTCATTTCCTCTGTAGGAAGTTGCTTTTCCTTTCCCCTTGTGTTGCAGCTTCAAGGGTAGATTCTCTGTCACATATAAAGAAGCAAAATCTTCCTGGCTTTTGGAAATTCTGTGCAATATTTCAAACTAAAATGCTTTTACACAAAGCTGCTGGCATGTCTCTTTTTCATCAACCCCAAAAAAAGTACACAGTGATACTTCTTGGGTGGATTTTAAAACAAACCCCACTTGTATCTTTGAAAATGTTGCCTTACATCCAATGAATAGCTAAAAATACCTATGAATAAGTTAACACCTGAAAATGTAGGTTTCTGCACATGGCTTACATAAACCACAAAAGCAAATTTTTAACTATGTTTGAATTTCATGCATAAATCTCCTTGAGAAAAAGTTCCATCCCTGTGACAGTGAGTTTTGAGCTAAAGTAAACATTTTTCCTCTGCAAATGGCATATAAAAACCCTAACTGAAAATTACTAGACCAA
Source organism: Corvus moneduloides (assembly GCF_009650955.1). Classification (NCBI taxonomy): domain Eukaryota; kingdom Metazoa; phylum Chordata; class Aves; order Passeriformes; family Corvidae; genus Corvus; species Corvus moneduloides. The sequence goes on from NC_045492.1 coordinate 11,175,424, forward strand.
CATACAGAGCTTTTTTTCGTTTTTACTCACAGTTAATCTCTTAATTCTCAAGTAGGCCACTGCCAGAAGCTTTTTTGGCAAACAAATTATTATTTTCTTTGTTTACTTTCATTGTAATTACTTACAATAAAGCAGCCTAACAGGGGTTGACATAAATGCTACTTTTTCCCTCAGGTTTCTTAATTATTCTCTGATGATATCCAGGGTAAAAAATGAGCAAAATCATAGCTTTCTAAAATTTTATTAAAAAAAAAAAAAGAACAACCAAACAAAAAAACTACAAAAAATACAACCCTCAAACCCTAGAATTTAGTCCACTGTAAACTAATAAGTGATTTTATTAATGCTTAAGAATTAATTTACCAAAATCTAACATAAACCAAAACATGTTTAGATATTCTCTGCTTTTCCTCCATGGTCATTCATCATAATGTATTAATGTATATCAGCTTTTATACTCTTAAGGCTCTATGCTGTGACTAATCTTATTCATTTTTGGCTCCCTGAAGGAGCTGTTACATTGTCCTCTGCAAAAAAGCCTTCTATAAATGTCTCCACAGGGCAGATTGGCACAAAATGCCCTGATGGCCGCTTGGAAAGTTCTGGAGGATGTCCTAGGGCTGAACCATTTAATGGCTTATTTATTTTGTGAACCCTTCTCAAAACATGCTGTGCCAAGGATATGGGCAGAGGCATTTCCAGGGGATACTGGAGCAGGCTGAGCCAGGATGTCCTTTGGGGTAGTGAAGCATCTCTGGAAATTTCAGTGTCCTGGCCATCAGCAGAAATGGAATTGGAGGGAAAAGGTGCCAAGAGGAACTCCTGCACTCTTCACTGATCTTACTGGGGCAATAGTGATGAGAGAGAAACCAGCAGATGCTTCTGTGAATTCTCTGATGTACCTTTCTTAGTCCTCTGTGTAAGCCCAGCCCAAGTGGAGATCTTCTGGAAGAGCCACTTGGTTGGAACATCTCCCTCCTCTGGACCTTCTGTGGCTTCCTACAACCACACACATTTCAGCCCAGTTATGAGACTGCTTTAATTTGTACCAGCCCACGTGTTTGCAGGAAAGTGATGTGAAATTAATAAAAGCTATCAAGCACCAGAAAGCCATAAAACTGTTCCCTATTTTCATAGATCTCCGGCCCAGAAGAGCAGTAATATCAATACCTGTCAAAAATGTTATGGCAGATCTGAATTCTTGATGACTTCTCTGAAGGCACGAGCATTGCTTGCAGGAAGTCTGAGAACAATCTTCTCCAGCCTGAATCATAGGAAGAAATATATGTAGGGCTCAAAATGGTGGAAGGAATTTTAAAAACCCTTACAAACTTCAGTAGTATGAGAGTTGTTCTTCATCTGAATTATTTCCTTCTATTAATTCCTCAACATATTTTGGTAGGTTTATTAAAAAATCCAAGACTCATCTAAGAGAATTTGATTTGGTGTCTAAGCCACTCCAAAATCACGTCTTAATTTGATTCTGTTGATATAATATCTGACCTTGCTAAAGCAGACAGCAGAGCACATCACTTCTGGCATGCTGAAAATACAATTATTTGCCTGTTAATGTTATTTCTCGGCAAAGAAAAGGCAATGGATCAAGTAGCAAACTTTTAGAGCCTGTAACAGGTGAACTTGGAAACCATCACAGCTCACATGATGCTCTTGGGAACAAAACATCAAAATCTTCCAAATGCACTCACGTTTTCCTGAACACTCCTGTCTCCTGGCACTCTTACAGCCGTTTCTGGAGTAAATGCTCTGCACACACAGAGCACTGACTGTGGAATGAATCTCTGAATAGTCATTGAAAGCTTTTGTCTGTGTTTACAGCTCTTCAATGAAGCTCCTATTTTTGTCTTCAGTGGTTTTGGTTTTCAGAAGTGTTTCTACAGAGAATCAAGGGCTGAGTTTCAGATCAAGCTTCAATTTTCAGCTCTCTGTCGGACTTCATTGCAAGCCCTGATGAGACTCATAAATGATTACATACTCCATGTGTTTTTATCTCACATATATGAATCCAAACAAAAGTAAGTTAAAAAGTAAGAGGAATGAGATGTTATTGCTGTCTACAGCTGCCTGGTGGGAAGGTAGAAGGAAGTGCAGCCAGACTCTTTAAGTTGTCTGTAAGTTCTGGTGAATAATACAATCAGTCTAATGCTTCTCGCTGAAAATATCTTACCAGATAACTTCTCACTGAACACCATGGAAACTTTGCATCCATAAGTTCACCACATAAAGTTATCCCAGTCACAACATAAACAGTTGTGTGAATTCTCTCCAGCTCTATATAGGATGTGAAAACACAGCTTTGCACTCTTTGCTTCCAGAAAGAAGCAGATGTAAAAATCTTGAAAAAGTGAAATATGGCTTTAAAAATATTCCTTGACCTACTCCTCCATCACTAAATTAAATTTCAGTGGCTTGCTAGGAAAATGTGTTCCTTTTATATGCTTCCATAAATTATACATTTCAATGCTGTATGTATCCTTTTTCTGTATTATAGGGGAAGCAAAAAAAAAAAAAAAAATCAGTGATCAGGCAGCTCCTTAAAGCTAAGTCTTCCAGACACTTAGTCTGCCTCAGGTCTGAAAGTGGAATCTTATTGTGAATTCCAAGGTTAAATCTTGTTGAAATTGTTCCTTTACAATGAATATGAGCGCATATTAAGAGTATGGATGAAACACTGATATATCATAATATTTGTTTCTTGCAGGAACAAAGTATTACAAGACAAGTAATCTCTCTGACTTGTGTGGTTCTTCCTCATAGTTACTTTCTATAATTTTGAATAATCTAGTGGTTTTCAATGTGACTTTTTCATAGTCTTCAGTTGCAAGTTTTATACTGCAAAATACCATTATTACAAGATATTCCAGTCCTTTGAACTTACTCATAACAGTCTCAATGGGTCAAAAGTAAGTAATTAGCTGGTTTTGCATAACTCGTATTTTTATAACTGGTTCTCAACCTTACTGGTTTTCTCTGCAGGAGCTGTGAAATTGAGTACAGCTGAAGCATCAATCATTCCCCCCAGCTCCACACAGCAAGTCCTTCCAGCTCAACAAGCAGGAGCTTCAAACTTTGGGTCACCAGCTTTGTCCTTCATGGGTTCGCTGCAATGTGGAAACATCCAGCCCCAGGTAGGTCTGTCTGAAATCTGCCTGTTCCCAAAGTAAGGATTAATGTCGGTACCTGGAGGGAGGTGAGTGAAGGGGCTTCCTTTAATTCAGGTGCTTCACAGTATCAGAAGGCAGAGGTTCACACAGCATGTGAAATAGCTCATGTCTGCAAGTGCAGCGATGGGGGGAGAAGCAGGAGGTGGGTGTCGAGCAGCAGACGAAAGGACTGGGCAGCACATTTGAGTGGAATGGCTTGGTAACTGCCCTGCTGTTATGGCTGGAAAGTAGGTTGAGATCTTCTTGCTCATTAGGGTTTTCAAATTTTGTTGGACAGTTTCTGATGGACTTGTATAAACTGCAGTCTTTAATCTTATCTTTATCAGGCTCACGATATTTTTGTGCATAGCAGAACTGTGTGAAAAGAAGTGTACATCAAATATTGCTCGAGTAAAATGCATTTTTGGTACTTACACATCTGTAAATTCGTTAAAACTTTTAATGATGGCACACATAGAAGTGGTGTTTTGGGAATTAAATGTGTGGGCAAAAGGGATGAAGTACTGATAGCTCAGCAGAGTTTTCCGCATGCAGTGATTTGTTCTAGAAGGCCACCTTACCGTGACAGGTTGTATGGCTCAGTACCTTTTGGTAGCAAAACTATTAAACTTTGCTTTTTCCTTGTTGTTCCATGGTTAAAAAAAATTATAGTTAAACTATTAATTATGGTAGCTATTTAAGTGTGACAAATTAAGTTAACTGTATGGCAAAGTCACTCAGTACCCTCAGCCTTGATTTCAAAATATTGCTCTGAAAACAGAATGTTTAACAACAAGCTCCATCCCCTGCTTAAACTGTGAATAAAAAAATTCTTGCTTCACATAGCACAGGCCCTGCACTTCACCTCTGTCTCCTCTCTACTCTTCTCACCTTCCCTGTTCTGCACCTTGATGAGGGTTTTGTAAACCTTTCACACTAATGTCTTACAGCTATTTTAAAGGCACAACCACAAGTTCTAATTTCAAAGGTTAGTGTAGTGAGAAGCTGACAGCCACATGAAAATTACTGTTAATTAGAACAAAAAATATAATTTTCACATGTGGGCAACACCAGATTTCCATCTCTTTTCTTTACAGACATTCTGAAAATGTTGACAGGTCTTTTCTGTGTAGAGAGCAAAATTGGTAAAAATAGCAAAATTTAATATTATTAAAGAAACTTTAAAAAATTAGATTTATCTTCATGTTCTTCTGATTAGTTTTTTTTAAATAGCCCTTTCATTTCTGCTTCATTTAAAGTTCAATAAAGCTGTTGAAGTAATTTGATTTTCAGCTGAAGACAGACAGAAGGCTCATACTGGGACAACGATATATCATTCAGTAATAGTTACCGTAGTGAAAATGCTGATTATATGGAACTGTCTACATACTAAAGTCAGAGGGAAAAGCAATGTTTTTATAAGTATGTAAAGAGCTCATAAATAAAGTCTAATAGACAGCTACAATTTAAGTCACATTACAAATCTGATTTCTTTCTAGAAAGTGTCTCATGCAACCATCCTGCTCAAAGCAGGGTCAATTAAGGTCACTCAGGACTGTGTCCATCCAGGGATTCAATCTCCAGGATGGAGACTCCACAACTCCTCTAGGGAAAAAAGGGTTTTGATTTGTTTAAATGGAATTCCCTGCATTTCAGTTGTGCTGTTGTCCTTGGTGAGGTGAGGGTGACTGGCCAGTAGTACCTCTGATCCTTCTCCTTGTACTTCTTGCTTCCTTCTCATCCTCAGCAATCTCCCCTGATCTCCAGAGTTCCATGTCTCTTCTCCTTTGTATCAGCAGCCAAATTCAGTTTGAGATAATTTCTCCTGATTGATTAAAGCCCTCTGGCACTCTGGGTACTCATTGCCTGTAATCAGGCAGCCTCTTGATCTTCACTTTGAAATCATGGGTTTGCATTTCAGGAAAATTCATTATCTTCTTGAACAAGTTTGTCTTGTTTTAGTCTAAATTTGGATTTCTACATAAAATCTGTTTTCTTTCCTCATCCTTTTGGGGGATGTTGTTCTGAACGCAGAACTGGGGAAATGTTAAGGCCAGTTGCCTTCAGCCAACAACAAGTGTTATAATGATTCATCATCCCCCAGAAGCCTCTAACATAAGCATCTGTCTGTTAATGAATTGTTTAGCTGAATCACAAAGATGTGCAACCTATTGTGGTTAGTTGAGTAATTAATTCCTTTGTTCACTGCTCACCCCTCACTTAGTTTTTTTCACATCCGAAATCTAAGAAATTCCTGCGAAGAAACGACCTCTCTGAAAATGGTAGCCTAGATGTTAGTGGGATGCACTATTTCTTGAACCCTACCTACTATTCACAGAAAAAGAAAATAAATATTTGGAGAAAACATTTCCATACAATAAAAGCAGGAAAGGACTGTTTGGAGGAATTGTTGCTCAGTAAATGCTTGGGGCAGTGAGGGTGAAGTGAGTGACCTGTTCTTTTCCAGTGTGAAAGCCATTGTGTGGCATGGATTACAGCAATACAAAGTAATACCATCATCTCTTTATAGACAGTGCTTAGGACTCTTTCTTCAATCCCCTGTAAGAGCAGAGGTTTGGGGGTTTTGGTAACAATGGGGTAGAATCCTTTATTATGATTTTAACAGAATGCCCAGAAATGGGTGTAAGGGGGCAGGAGACCGTGATGCTGGCCATGAAAACAATCAAACACAAAGTGTGTGATCCTCTCTGAATGACAAGGGCTGTGTGCATGGCAGGGGAGCTGTCTGGCAGAGGAATCCCAATGACTGGAACCACACAGTGACACGTTCTCCGATCCTGTTGGGAGGGGAAGCTGTAAAGCTGCAGTGTGGGTGAAGCTCTGCTGTCCCAGCCACTGGTGCTCGTGCTGCTGTCATTCACAGGAGCGGCACCTTTGAGTTACGTGGCACTTTCTGCTTGTACATTCAACAGAGCTGTCATGTGGCCAGGTTTGGAGATCACCTGTGCACACTTCACCTTTTAGAAAACCTCTCTCTACCACCACAGCATGACAACCATAACTGCAATCTTATTCAAAATTCTGCATTGAATAAGTTCTGTTGGATAAACTGCTGTTAAACTGAATTTACCTAAATTTGTGAAAAAATTTATTTCAACCAGATATACATTAATTACTTCCTCATCCATATAGTTTCATTGAAGAACAGTGGATCAAATTCTCTTCTTAAAGAAGCAGTAGCAAATTAGAATAACTCCGTTTAAAGCTTAGGAATAAATAAATTTAACATAAATAAATACCTAGGCCAGAAGTACATCTCTGAAACCTGAGCTCATTCTTTCTTTCCCTTGTTCAAAGTAAAATTAAGCAAATGGTTGAATGCCTTTCTAAATCAGAGGAGAAGATTGAAGTCTGATCCATTTAAGCTACTTCCTTAAGCTGGGGTAGAAGTGGAACACAGCTTCTGTTTCAAACTGATAACTCTATTAGAAAAGGGAACAAAAGCTTTTTCTTCTTTCTTTTTCTTTCTTAATTCACTGTAGACATTTCCACATAATATATTTTTAGCATAGGTATATGTACAGAAGGGAATGTTTATATCTGTGTTATCCTGCTCAGTAAGAACTGGCTTTTATTCCTAACAGTGAATTATTCTTGAGGGAACCTAACATCTTCTAGGAAACCTGACTGGCAAAAGTAATAAGTAGTAATAAAACAGAAGGAATCTTTGTAATCTCAAGATTAATGGATAAAATGTTTATGCTGAGGGGTCTCTTCATCAACAAACTGCTGTTTGCACCTATTTGCATTTTAATGGTTACCCTAGTTCTGAAGTTAAAATTACAGACTTTTCCCAGCTGCTCTTTAAATGCTACATTATAATTTTGAGGAAGCATCATACGTAATTATATTTAATAGACACAGAATTGATTGAAACACTTAACAAAAACAAAAAGCCCAGACCTAATTTTGTAAACATGTTATTGTACAGTAACCCCCAATGAGTTTGTTCTTAAATCTCCTAATTAATTTTTAATTAAAAAGCTCAAAGATGCTATTATACTTCTTGTTGTAAATGGCAGCCTTATGTAAGCATAAACGACTTAGCTGCTCAGACAAACATCTCCCATTAAAATCCATGTTAATGAGAACTCCTGAACACAGTATTTCAGAGATTTAAACAGTGGCAGCACTAAAATAGTCTGAATATCACATAGGGAGTTGCTGTTTTTCATTCCTCCTTTCTTTTTTGTTTTGTGCAGAACACAGTAGGTTTGCAGTGAGAAGCTCTCCAAATTTCCACTCAGGTGCATTAATCTCCTCCATTGCTATTATCAGACTATTTGTAGTATTATCTAATTACTTATAGGGATGGTCCAACTCACCTCTACTTATCTGAGGGCAAATGGGCCCAAATTACCAAGCTTTGATGCAGATTTGCTGCATTAAATCGGTGAACATTCCCCTTCTTAATGAAAGAGTGACCTACTGAGGAAAAAAAACACAAGCCAAATATCCAACCTACGTAGAAAAGCCATCCAGCTTTCCATGACTTTTGTCCATCTCTGGTTAGAAGCAGCCAGAGGATCTAAGGCAGTAGCTGAACACAGTGTGCTGCTGTGAGGATGGGCTGATGTCACAAATCGAGGATTATTAATAGCAGAAAAACAGCAAGTGCTCCTTTCAGAGAAGCATCTTTAATAGCAGGGGAAAAACACTTGAGACAAAATCTCATTTACCATGTTTTTCTTACATTTTTAGCCAAGAAGGGATGGGAGGTGGAAATGCAGTGATTTCTATAGTTTAATTATCTATCTTCTCCATGGTTATTAACGCTGCAAGGAGAAGCAGCAGAATTTAGAAGGCTGGAAGTTGTAAGCTCAGTTTTGCAAAGCTGCAGTTTTAATTTTCAAAGATGCAAAGTTTTGTGGTTAGGATGAAGGATTAAAAATAGTGATGTTTCCTTTTAAAATAAATTCACAGTAGTTTCCCTCTCACAACTTTATCAAGTTCTTGATATTTTAGAAATGGAATTTGGTACAAAAATCACTCGGGCTATTCAGAACTGCATTTTTTAACCATGCCAAGAATAAATGACAATACATAGTTTCAAACCAAGGTTTGCCTTGAAGAGAGGTTGGCTATGAGAGTATATAGCTCATCAAACCCCAGAGCAAAATTTGTCCTCTCTTTTTCAGCAGTTGCTGCAACAAATGCAAGAAAAGCTGCAGCAACAGTGTGCAGGAGCTTGGATATATTCGGTATATCCACAAAATAAAATTCAGTTACATAAGACAATTGAAGTTTTTATCACTTCTTATTTTATCCTGAGCTTCTACAGTTCTGGGGGTTTGTAATTCTCTTCCTTAACAGACCTTAGACAAAATTTTTTCTGTTAGCAGAGAGGTGCAACAGGAGTCTCACAGATGCCATGGTTTGGGCTTTCCAAATGCAGTGAAATCCTTGTTTCCATTAACACTTCAGTATTATTTAAATGCATTTTCTTATAGTTCTGCTCTTTTCAGTCCACAGACAGCTCTGAAGAAAACAAAGGGGATCTGAGTGGTGTGGTTTTGTTTTAACCATTTCTGGAGATTTTCTATGATTTCTCCCAAAAGACAGACTTCAGTCACTTTTTCAGAAAACCCCCATATTCCATGGCAAGCCAGCCCCAAATGCTTGAGTACCACTGTGTTTTAGATGGTCTCACCTCTTCATTGTTGTTTGCAGGAGAGAGGTTGAAGTGTCCAAGGGAAAGCTCTTGTACCAAAGCCTTTTGCTAACCTGGGTGAGAAAGTTTGCCCCATCTTCCCATCAGAGAGGCCAGAAGGTGCTGCTGAAAATCACAGCACAGGAGTAGCCAAAATACTTGGAATGATGTGTATTCACTTGAGTATCTCTTCTTTTCCAGGGCTTAGAGTCTCCCACAAGAACACCAGCTGTGCAACTTGTCCACCCAGCTGATAGCACTTCAAATCTGCTTAGCTTCAGAAATTACTTGCCTGTGTAATCTAATTTTACCCAATGTTCTGTTTAGAAATAAGTCCATTTACCACTCACAGATTGTTAGTTTCCTGATTTAATAGTGAAATGTTGAAGAAAAAGCAGTGTTTCTCCCTCATAACTCATGCTTTCATCCCACTTGTTCATACTCCAGTAATTGAAATTACAGTTTTATAATTGTGCAGACATTGATGATTTTGCAAATGGAGGATTATTAATAGCATAAAAACAAGAAGGACCTCTTCTCAAAATGTTATTCCAGCAAAAAAGAACTAGAAAAATATGCTTGATTATTTCTTCACTTTTTTGTGCATTCTTTACATTTTAATTAGGCAGAAAAAGAAGATAAGATTTTCTTTCATCAGCATGAATATTAGTGAATAATAGCAGAAAAAAATCTTATGAAACATATTACAAGTCATAAACTTGGAGTTTTTTAAATTCTATGGACTTTAGATTCAAAAAAACTTTTGCAAAAAGAAATACAAACTGGAACAAAAACTTCATTGGTGCTTCAATATAAATTGTTGAGGAATGGTTGTACTTTTAAATGTATCTGTATTAAGAAGGTTGGGTACCTGATACACAGAGAAATGAAATCTTTGGCCTCAGTAATTCCATTCTTAGGAATGTAATTTTACTTCCCCATTGTACTCAGGGTGGTTTTATCCTAGTTTTGTATGTGTATATTTAGCAAAATCTTTAAAAAAACCAACTGTGCTATGAGCATCTCATTGCTAAGCAACAATGTATTCTTCCCTCCCACGTACCTTCTTGCTGTTCTCTGAAAAATAAGGATAACAAATGTGTAAAAAGTAGGGTGCTTTCCTCCTTGTGGAATAATGCAGCAAGAGGCTCAGCACCGAGCAGCTCTGGTCACATATTTCTGAGACAAACTATTGCTGCCATCTGCTTACTGACTAAAGTAGTAATGCTCTGCACCCTGCTGCTGCATTCCCAAAAATTCCTATTGAGATCCCTGCTTGGCATAAATTCTGCCTCACAGAACATTCTGGTAGCTTTTATAGTGTTGGCCCTGAACAGACTGGGATGCTTTGAGATGACCTAATGGCACGGGGTCTGCAGGACAGGCAGTGGACCCCACTGCAGTGGCAGAAGGGAGGCTTGTGGCAGATTCTTAGGGCCTTGATACAATCGTGTGTATTGTTTAGGCCTCTCCTTGGGAAGTGTCGCTGTAAGCTCTGCCATTTTCATGTTGATAAGACAGTAACATTGTGGAGGGGGGAGAATAGTGCTTTGTCAGATAACTGCACTTCTGGAAAATGTTTGTCAAACCATCTGTTGTTTCAGTATCATCCTGGACTTAAAGCAGTTTTAAAACTCTACAGTTCAACAGCCTTAAATGGGGGTCTTGTTTGTTTTCTGTGGTGCTGCTCTATTGTCTCAGTGCTTTTATGAGTGCTTTCAAAAGCTACCAGTGTATTCCATGAATTATAATTTCACTTTGTAACACCAGTGTTGTCTGAACACCTCTGAAACTGCTGCAGCAAGGTCACTTTGTAGAACTAAATGCTGGCTAAGTGTTAAATATGATCATGCAGTTGTAGAACAGATTGAACTAGAAATGCTCCCTGGCTTACAGTTCGTGCCTGGACTCCTCTGTATATCAGCCTAGGAAAGCTGTAGCAGTCATAGTGAAGGGTCTCACAGCAAACAAGAAGAAATCCAAACAGCCCCTGTTTGGTGACCGTCTCTTTCGGCGTACTTGGGGTGCAGATTGACCTAACACTTTACCAAGAGTCTCCTATGTTAAGTATAACTACTTGAATTTTCAGCAGAAAAAGGCTTTCTTAATCCCCCCTTTATGACAAAGCTATGTAAAGGCTGTCTAGTTACATTTATCAGAATGAATTCTGCTTACCTGTGTGAGAAAGCTGTGAAATGAGCTCATGTGTGAACAAAATGTTGCACACTAAGCCTTGCTGAGGATGTCCTTATTCCTCCTTCAAGGAGGAGAGCCTTTAGGCTGTTAATTAGTGTAGTGGGGGATGACTATCCCAGACTTCTGTTCCTGATTAAATTAGTTTTTATAACCTTAGTGTGCAGTGCAACAAACCATTTAAAAGACCTCGGTGCTCCCAAAGATGGCAGCAGAACTACTCTGCAGGTGAAGTTACATTATAGAGGACTACCATTCCAATACTACCAATATTGCCACTGGAACATGTAATATAGAAGTCAATGGCAAAACAGGGATCTTTTCATGCTCTGGTTTCAGATCAGATTGATAAATTATTGAACACTTGCATATATGTGAAAATATTGCAAACCCCACACTGTCCTCCTGCCCAGTTTCCATGGAGGGTGAGGAGCAGGCAGGCAGTGATGGAATAGAGTCATAGCTCCACCTAAAGTGCTAGGTATCAACTGAGCACAGAGTGGAAGTGCCTTGCAGCACAAAAGATACAAAATTCCCTTTCCCTGGAGCAAGGGAGAGGCAGCCAGTGACAGTATTGATCTCCTGTTCAGAATTTATTCCCCCATTGTTTCTTCAGTGCAACAACACGATGCACTTTAATCAGAGCAAATAGTTAATATTCTGTTTAACCTACAGCAAAGAAAAAAAAAAAAAAGCCATGTGCCAATGAAGATACAGTCCATTTACCCAAAAGTCTTCTATCCACACTCTTCTCATTCATTTTTAATGACCATTTTATGTTTTCACCTTATTTCTTCTTCCTGTATTATTATATACACAAGGGGGAAGAATGAACAAAGTTAAATTGTTTCTTGGGTTTTGCTGAGCTGCCTGGTGGGTAGATAAAAATAGCAAGTGCCAGTGGCAAAGTCTCCTGAAAAGTGCTAGCACATTGTGAAAGTGCTAACACATTGTGCTATTGAATCAGCACTGAGAAATCAGATTTTCCTCACAACGCTTTCTTTAAACTTAAGGTGACCTTTAGGAATGCATTTGCATCAATGTAGAGAACCTTATTACTTTGTCATATTGAAGACTAAGTCATCCTGAAAAGGATTCAGCTGTGGGTCCTGGAAGTTCCCTTCATTTTCTCCTAGGCTTGATAGGACATTTTTGATTCTGGTACCAGAATAAAGAAGCCCCAATCACACAGAGCTGAAAGGTTTTGTCTTTGGGATGACATCATACAGTAAGTTATAGTTCAGTACTGCAGAAAGTTTCTATTTATGAAAGACTCCATTGCATCATTTCTGAAAACCATTTTTATAGACTTGATAATCCCAGCTGTTTTCCTGAAAGTCCACAGAGCCTGAGGTTATCTACAACACAGACACTGATACAACTTTTAAGTAGGGTTTAGGGCAGCAGAGCTGGCTGGGATATGGCTCTGGTCTCGCATATTGATTATGTAGAAAAATTTTGCCTTATGGGGTCAAATTCTTAAGCTCTTACTTGTGGATCAAATAAAGAGAGATTGAGAGCCGCTGTGCCACTTATTGATTTTGAAGTAAGCAAGAACTGCTCAGAACTTCTTACAGCCAGGCCTGAATTGATCAAAGTTCATATGGGTTGAAAGTTATGACTTGTTAAGTTACTTAAATTATTTTAATCTTAAATTATTTTACACATAACCCTAATCCAAAGCTTAGTGAACTCAATAAAAATATTATCTTATGCTACTATAACTTGGACTGAAGATTTATTTTAGCAGGTTAGACACAGAAAGGTCATGACCTGTAGAATTGGACAAATACTTAGAAACTTGGTGCTAAAAATTACAGTATTGAGTCAAAAAAAAAAATCAAAGAATGAAACATTCACAGCAAGATAGAGGAGGCTCCAGACAGGCAGTGACTTTGAAAACAGTGAGCCTTAAGTAGCTGCTTAAATGTGAAATTTAAGGAAGCCAGAAACAAGCTGGAAAAGTGCATTTTCTAGTGCATTGTAACTGGCTTGTCTGTGATCTCTGTAGACTGAGGACAGGAGGAATATGATTTTCAAAAGGCCAAGACAGGTTTTCAGCACAGCAGGGAATGGTTCAATCCCTGTTGTTACCCAAGATCTCCACTGCAATGCACGTGTGCTTACAGTGTACAGGAAGAAGCACAATAGCATCAAAGATTAGCATAGAAACAGCTACAGTGAGCTGGAATAAAATTTTTTCCAACTTTCATGAGACTCTCCATAAAATATTGTGTTACTCAGACTTTTTATTAGTATATTTTGGGTTTATACGCAGAGCAAAACTGTTCCTGAAAATTCCCTGTGGGAGCTGTATATGCAACAGTTACTGATTTTATCTCAGTCTGATGTATTAGTTTAAATAACCAAATAATAGTTACAGAAGCTTAAAGCAGATGGCACCACCATTTAATCTAATCTGTGGCTAAGAGCCACTGCATTTTTCATTCTTATTTAGAACGAAATAATACCATTACTGACTTGTAAGAAATATCCATGTCAACAAATCATCGTTCTTCTTTATCAAGGCATTCATTTTACACTGATCAGGGCCTCTTAGTTGACCTTGATTATATTCTCTCCTTTTTCTATTTTTTTTTTTAGTTTAATTTTAACATTAAAAAAATACTATAATGCAAATCTGTTACCATTTTTCAGTATCTATCATTTATTCAGGAAATGGCAGAGATATTTAACAGGTACTTAGCATCTATCACTGCAAAGTAAAAGGTTGCTTATAAATAAGAGTGAAAAGGTTTACTGAAGACGGAGGAGGTATGAATTTTCTGATGATCAGAGCAGCTGATGAATAATTCATTATCCTTCCCTTTTCCAGGAGCCAAACTCATGAGCAGTGGCCACTGTAATTGTAGACAGCAGGTGTCACGTTATTAGGTTATTAATTTGATTATTCAGTGTCATGCCACATTCTATCACAGCAGCTCTTTGTGTGGCCCAGCTAAATGGGGAGTTTGAAGTGCTGGAACGTGGTTCAGCCCAACAGGGACAGAGATCAAACCCCAGCACTTCAGGGGATCAGCTGCTCCATGCTCTGTGCACTGCAGCCACTCCCTGGGATGACACCGGGAACACAGGAGTGGGACGGAGAGAGCTGCCCTCGGCACCTCCATCAGACCCAGGTGCTTCAGCACACCCCTAATTAAAGGCACCGAGCCTTGAGTTCCAGGTGACAAAGCAGGAGATCCAGACAACACCACTCTGGAGAGAGTTTGAAGGAGCAAGACAGAGGTGTGAGGCGCGAGTCTCGATAATTTCATGGGCCGTTTTCTAATTAGCTCATCCCTGAGAGGTTAACTTGCAAGGCTGATGAGAAACCAGCCAAAGAATAATGGAGTCTGCAGCACCACAAGTGTTGCTTGCCTGACCTTACATGGATTTTATGCTCCTGAAGAAGTGCAGCCTGCCAGTTACAGAAGAATGTCTTTGCCTGCTCTCCTGGATTGATCAGGAGCTGCTGCTCCAGACACAGCAGCTGAGCAGGGATGTTGTGCAAGTAGATGCTGTTGAAAAGGAGACATAAAAAAAAACAAAGCCCTAGCTCATGATCCAGTAGGGGAGGCAGAGAAGATCTCAGGATGTTGCTTGGCTCTGTTATCACGATCAAAATGAAGCCATCATCAATTAGCACAGTTTTAGAATCAGTGACAGGACTCTGTAATAAGCACACCCAAGCAAAACATAACTGAGGAGCTGGCTTTAGCTTATACAAGGGTACAGAACAAATAGCAATTGGAATGACACTGCCACAGATGTAGTTACCTCTAACTTAGTACAGGCATTCCAGCAACAGAACAGATATGTGTAAATCCAAGAACATGGTGTGCTGCAAGTAGGAATTTCACCCACAACTCATACTTTTAATGTAGGGAGGTTCTATTCTTTCTTTTGAACACTAAAGAAATAATGCCTTATTTCTACCTTATGTAGAAATCTTTCAGATTTGAGTGAGAAAATAAAGGCTTGGAAAATTGCAAAAGTTGTGAGAAAAGTTTATTCATGCTAAGTTTATTGTCATGGGGGAAAGGAGACTTTATTAAAGCTTTAAATTTAATAAAGTAATAACTCAAGGAAGAAATAAAAATTTTTATAAAGTTGATCCAAAAGAGCCTAACAATAAGAGGGCTTAATCTGAAGGCTTACAAAATCAGGAGTCAAATACAAACTCTGCAGAGCAGGTTCATGTAGCAAGTAATGAGCCTGCACCTCTGCGTAACAATGTGAGAGAATATAGTCAAGAAACTGAAAGAATTAGATGAGATTCTTGACACCAGGGATTAAGGGTTGTGGCACAAAAATAAGGAAAGGATCTGAATGAGTGAACATGTGATGTATCTTGAGCCGATGACTTTCTGTTCTTAAGATTTTATTTGGTTTTTAGTACTTTCTGTCTTGGAGGCACAGCACAACTGTGGCTTGTGACCAGGCTTAGCCTTCTGCGTCTTTTGCTGTAAGTCTGTCCATTTTCCTGATTGTCTGGGGCTGAGTTCACAACTCTGCATCATGAGATTTCTTATTCTTTCAAAGTTACCATTTGGGGAGCTGTCTCTCAGTCTGAGCACACTGGATGACATTTTCATTGCGTCCAGATCCTGTAGGAGCGAGGCATCAGAGTTTCATTTGCAAAGGAAGGTACTGACAGCCAGAGATTTCTAGTTTAAATTTTCCACACTGAAAATGGTTATTGTGCTATATATTGATTGAGCAGCCCAGGTCCCACTGACTGTCCATTTCCCTCCTTGCATTTTTCATTGCACTCTTTACGTTTACCCTGGGAGAGCTAAAGTGGCTCTGTGGCAAGGCTGAGCTTGCGTCGTTTTCTCTGTGTGGGCCTGGGAAAGTTTACAGAAAATACTTGACCTTGAGATAGAAAGATGTAAAGGGAGTGAGGGAATGGATGAACATGATTTCCTTTGATTTAGATTACAGTAAAAATTTCAAAGCTTCTTGACCCTTCTGATTCCTTCTAGTGGCTCTCCCAGCTGGGAGACACTGGTCTGCAGGAGCCACCTGAGATGTGCTCGCTGCTCAATCCAACCACTTTGCAGGCGTGGCAAGCACGTTTAGAGCAGCCTGAGCCAGGCACGGCTCTCCTTGGGCTGAGTGGGGGTGAGAGTTAATTAAAGCTAGTCTTTCAATGGACATTCTTTCAGTGCATTTCTTCTATCTGTGATTGAGGAGAACATAAATTGGCTGATTTTACTGCAGGTCATTAACATTCCAGTCCTGGCTGCATCCCCACTGATCCAGCTCAGCAAAGACTGCTCTCAAGTGATGTCACTGCATATTTCTTTGCACAGTCAAGAGTGGCAAAGACCATGATCATTGCAATTACTGCTCTGGTTAGCCCACTCTGCTGCTTGAGGTAGTAAAAAATAGATGCTTCTTTCACCTCATGGCAAATCCTCATTGCCAGGCTGTCAGAAGCAAGGAAGCAATATTTACAGTTGTCTTTAGGGAGCTCTATCCCATCATGCAGTTAATTATGATAAACTGTTTTATTTGTAAGAGCTTAAAACTGCTTTGTACTGTGGCAATGCATGGCTATAAAGGAGCTGCTTAATGAGAATGGTCAGACCAGCAAATGTCTCCTGTAATTTGACAGGAAAAACAGCAAGATGTGCCTGCCCTGAAAAACAAAGGTGTGATTGTAGCATGCCCTGATAATACAGCTGTGTAATGACAAGTGAAGATGAAGGCAGAGTTTTCAGTGTTTCAGCACAGGCTCAGGTTTTCTCAACACTTTAGGCAAAATTGGATTATGAGTCCCCAGAGAAGGCAGGGCCCCAGCATTCCTGTCCCATGGGAGAATGAAACATGGGTTCTCACGTGACAGGAGTAACAGGGAGAGGAGAGCCCCATGGAAAGCTGTTTTGTTTGCTTGTATGGAAATGGAAAGATTTCTGGGGAACTGGTGAGCTGGGGAACCAGTTCCCAGTACAAGTGGTTGCCCCACAGTCCATACAGACTGTGCCCAAAGCCTTTTGGGATTGCCTTATTCTGGAAGGGCTCTATCAGGTAAAATAGGCAGCAGCATCCCAGGAATTTTGTTGCCTCCCGACATCCAGCTCTCTCCCTAAGCCTGGGGATGGCCCTGCAGGTGTTAGGCTGCGTGTACACAGTCCAGGCTGAACTCCCATCTCCCTTTCAGCACAGCTCCTCTGTCATTGCTCAGGCTCTGCACAAGCCCTGAACTGGTATAGAGCCCACAGGCCTTATTGCAGGACCTGACACGAGCATGGACTCGTGGCAGGATGATCCAGGTGTTAAGGACTGTTATAGCACCCTCTGAAATCAGAGTGAGACATTGTGTTGATTTCAGCAGATCCCAAGACATTCCAAGATTCAGCACAAGCAAACAACTGGGTCATTTATGGGTGCTGTAAGGAGGGTCTAGCTGAGGAAGCTGGCTGGGGGCTTTCATTGGAGGAGATTCATTAGCATTTATACAGTAAGAGTTGAAAAGCCCCCGCACTCTCTGCTGACCCACATCAGCGTCTTTCACCATGACGCTGCAGAAAGGAGGACTTGACAGACCATCTAAATTAAGGCTGTGTGAGCAAAAGTATTCTTTATCTTGGGGAAAGAAAGAAATTATATTAATATATAATGCCCTACATTTAACATTCCCTCAGTACCCTCCCATTTCTGAGTTACCGTACTTGGAGATGTGATCATATATTAAACACTGTGAATTCAAGATCTTCTTCTTCCTGGCAGTTTGTCTAGAGCTACTCTATAGAATGTGTTCAGCTTTTATATTCATCTCAAAACCGAAATTTATTGGAATGATATATTGTTTAGCATGTCTGGGAGCATCTGACAGTATTGTAGTTCTGCTCTTCTCTTTTGTGTTTCACACACCTGTCAGAGGAGCACATGCATTTTCCTTTGCAGTCAATTGCAAACTAATTAGAGCATAATTAGAGCAACTATTGCTTCTCATGCATAAAATCATAACGCCTCGACCGTGAGTCACAGGCTGTCTATAGTGTAAGGTGTGTAGGTAGGTTGGCCTGTGGTTACTGGTACTTTTCCCAAAGCTTTAATTAGAGCTTTTTGCTGGCTCAGGGTTTCAGAACTGGGAAAGTGGGGCTGGGGACAGAGGAAGTTGTTTTTTCTGGTCAGCTGCTACATCAGGGCAGAGCCACAAACAGGGCTGTGAACTCAAGGAATTCAGCCTACAGCCCGATTTCCTGGCCCTTCAGTTACAGGCGACACAAAATTTAGAAAGTTTGTAATGCTGCAGAAGTGCATCTTTTTTTAACTCAAATAGTTGCATTTTCCAAATGTTGCTCATTCACAAAACTGATACAATTTGCTATGAATCCAAAAACATTTATAAAATATAGGAGACGTAGCTGAAGAGTTTTCTTTTAATGGAGAGGTGGTTAGACAGTGAAAAGTTGGTGCTCTTTCCTAAAACTGTCAGTGTTTATGAGGCTGGCTGGCTGAGCTAGATGGGATTTGAAGACATGTTACCAAGCTCTCCGTACAAGATAGAATCTTAAAGAATCCACAGAAAGAACACATTTAGAGGACATGTCTCTTTAGGTTACAGTGCCAGTCTGGCTCATGATACAGAGGGAGTCAGTGCAAACTCAGGTTAGATCAATGTAGAGCAATTTTCACAAGGTAACCACTTGCAGGGCTGTGGTGATACAGAAAAAACCCACCATGCTGAGATAGTTCAATTAAAAATTGTTTTATATTTAGTGAAGAGGAAAAAAAATTATAAATCTAAAGCAAAAGAGGAAGAATAAAGAGAAGTTAATTTTTTGAGCTGCATGGCGCTTGAATGTGCTTTGAAGGACTCTGTGTGCAGAGCAAGAAATTAATCTTACCTGGCAATGAATATTTACAGTATTGGGAATTCCATGCAGAGCCCAGCTTTGGTTTCCTGTGGAGACTGGAGCATAGTTTGCTGTAACAAAATAGTCAGGTTGTTCTGGAGAGGTATTTTCTTTCAGTTCCAACAAAAAATTGTATCAGTGAGAGCATAAAGGAGTAGTTTGGGATGAGTGGGAAAAGGTCCAGTTCAGCAGCCCAGCCCTGTGAGCAGCCTGCTGCTACAGGGGCTCTGGGGTGAGCAGGATTCAGTCTTCGCTCAGCAAAGATAGATGGAAGAATGTACTTAACCAGCTGAATGTCTGGGGTTTAGTCACTTGGAATCATCCTTTTATGCAGAAAAGGTGATTTTTAAACACTTGGCTAACAGTGCCTGGGGTAAAATCTCCATTTGTTCAGTACTCATTCCATGTTAAATATTAACCTTTGGAAAATGGGTTTAACTTTACAAAAGTTTAAAAGACTTCCCTTCTATTAAGCAGTGTTTTAATGCATTTTTCCAGCAGATATATGCAGGACTAAAACTTAGGAGATGAGTTTTGTAGCAAAAAATTAATATGCACTGAATTGTAAGAAATAATGCTTTACTTCAGTACTTGATTAAGGAGCTGAGCAAATTATATGTCTCAACCAAACATAGGCATTTCTCTCTTTTTATAGATCCCTTGATGTGGGGACAATGAAAATGCACTTAGGAATCTGTCTTTTAAATAAAAACAGAAATTAAATGTACCAGTTAATAGCCAATGTGCAGGTGTTACCTTATAAAAGTATTATTTGTCATTCCTATGCCTTCTTTCTGGGCATGCTTAAATAACCTGATATCATTTCTATGAGCTGGATTTTATTATAGCTGATTTATGGAGGCTTGCACACAACCTGACATGCATAGGAAAATGACAGACAAGGGAAAAGCCAGAAATAATTTTCTTTGCTGCTAAGCACTAAATGATATTATTTTCTTCAAATGAAAAATTCTTTCCTCTTCTGCTCTTTACCTTCAAAATACCCTCTCACACCAAATACGTGTTTCCTAATTACAAGCAGAATCAGTTTAGTTGTTCATTAACTACTCTGAACCAGCATGTTGGACCTTTCCACTGGAAAAAAAAAATTGTTTCTGTTTCTGAGCATCTCAAAATTCTTCTGTTTGAAGCTGAGAGATGCCTCTGTAAGGATTTAAATTAATTTTTAGATTTATTTCCAAGACATCAGGAATGCAATTGCAATTTCACATTGGTATGTAGATACTTAGAGATACCAATGTGAGATAATTATGAGATAATTTAATTAACATTATTATCATATAACCACAATTAAGAGCAAAGATTTTAATGCACAATAAAATTTTCAGCTGGAAGTTTCCAATTTGTGAAATTATGGGCATGAGCAGTTCTGCAACTGTATAGCTTAAAACATGAGATTTCTTTTTTAATTGTACTTATATTTTACATGTCTATCAGATCCTGTCTTGACCAGAATATTTACCAATTTTGATAAATCTGATTCTTCATTTATTTTAGGATTTCTGTTCTTATCCTGTATATGAACAGTTGTGCAGGTCATGAAATCTTTAGATTCTTTTTATGAGTTACAGAAAGTTCTATTATAGTCCCATAAACCAATGTAGGATATGCTTCCCCCTCAACTTGCCACGATGAGTCCTCACAAAAATTAGCATTATTGTAATCCTTTCAGACTACAGAGAATAAGAAATAATGCAAAGAGCTCAGCTGGCTGCATCATATGGGATTCTCAGTCTCCTGGTTTTGATTCATTTTCTCATATTTGTGGAAAATGCTTTAAAACCAACATGAGTTCCATCCTGCTCAGCTTCCACAGGGGAAGGAGCTGGAGCAAAGGGCAAGTCTTTGGAGATGTGTACATGCTGAAGCCTTCTCTGGAAATCTCTAATTCCCTTTACTCTTAGCAGTACAGAAATCCAGTTGGAGATTATGATATTGGAATGCAGATGTCCTTTTTCTTTCCATCTTCTTCCAGAGGGATGGATCACATGGTGGGAACCTTTATGAAAGAGAACTAAGGATGGCTTTGGACTTAGTGATGCCAAGATGGGGTTTGGTAACATATTGCAGTCACCTGCAAACTGCGCGTGTTTCCCTCAGAACTTGTTCTCTTCCAGCCTTTTGTGTGTGTCATTTGTCAGAGTCTCCTGAAAGGAAAGTTCAGAAGTTTAAATGGTCAGAAACTAAAGCTGGCGGAGACCAAAGTTAAATCCTGCCTCATCCAGTGCACACTCAGGGCTGTAGTGCAGGACATAACTGATTTGCAAGCACAGCCGTGGCCATCAGCGGCTACAGCCAGAGTGCCAATGAAAGCCCATTTCTGGAACAGCAGTGCTCTAATTGCATACATGAACAGGAAATTAATTTCACAAACTAAATGGTACATGGGATGCACCTTGACTGAAGTCCTGAGCCAGGCTGCCATTGCAGAGATGGGAACTGAAAGCATTCTCGGTTTTCTAGAAGCTATAGATGGACATAGTCACCTTTATGAATAAATATGTTTTCCTTGGAAACTTGCTTTTCTACCTGTGAAATCTATGGGTAGTCAAGGCATTTTTATATGCATATAATTCCTTCTCCTCACAATGAAAAGACCCTCCCTTTTCTTTAAAATCAAGTCATCTTCACATCTTTCTCTCTTAAAATAATGCATCACTATTCACGCTCAGTCTAATTCTAGACCTGTTTAGTCAGACTGGATGTGTGTGTGTCTATACATATAAGCATACATATAAATATACATAAAATTCCGTTTTAAGCATTTGGAGAATAAACACAAAATTGGACCATACAATCCATTTTTTTTCTTTTTTTGGTATGTAGTTACTATTTCCACCTTCATAATCCTCAATGTAAAGTGTAAGTAAGTTTTTCTATCTGTTGTAGCAAACCATAAGCACAAAAGGATTCAGAAAGTAATAACAAATAACTTTGCAATAAAATTTCAGCTCCAGTAATTTCCCATTTATATTTTCTCACTGAATCATGTAGTCCCAAGCAATGCACTTTTTTACGTCTGGGCTGCATCATACAAAGTAATTTTATACCTAATACTTCCCAGTGTGTCCGAAATATAACATCACATGCACAATGCATGACAGAGCGGTCGATGAATTATACAGAGCCTTCAAATAATATCACTGGGAATGTGATTTCATAGGCTTTCTAAGGCAATCAATCTTACCATATTATGACGAATGAATTGTCAGTCAGGGGGTTTTTTTATTCTACCAGGAATGTTTCAGAAGCTGTTACTTAATGCTCCTTATTGTTGAAGGCTGCCTGCTGAAGATGTTTTTCCTGTGTGAAATTAGTGATGTGTTCTGAGTGTCTTAAAATTTAGATCTCAGTTAGCACAGCATTTTGCCAGAGTGAACTACCTGAGGCTGTAGGAAATGTTATCAAGTGAAAGGAAGTGGAAACTTCAGGGAGGAGGAGGTAGGATTAGTAGGAGCAACAAAAGAATAGCTTTTGTGTATAAAGAGCTTGTCTTTGTCTTATCTAAGTGTAAGCTCTCTCATCTTCCCTCCGTCTCACACGTACTCCCACACACTTATTTAAAATATGATTTGCAATGACAACTTCGCCATGTCTTCTGAGAGCAAACAGATGAAGATGTACTCTCTTCCTTCCAAGAGAGTGACTGGGATGTTTCTCCATATTTTTCTTGAAACAGCTGCATCCAAGAGAAAAACCACCCTGGCAGAGGAGACGGGATTTAGTCTTAGCCTGGCTTTTCTCTGATGTTGCCACAGCATGTCCAAGTCGGCTGAGTAAGTGGTGTGAGGTACCTGTGGATTCCTGGCAGTCATGAAGCCTTTTGGGGTTACAACTGCCTCATTTTCTTTCCTAGAAGTTTTCTGTAGGTGTTTTGAGCAGTTAGAGTTGGGCTTCTCTACTGAGTCACTTCCGACAGACAGCTGAACAGATGGCTCTGTGCTCTCCATTATTAATGTTAGCTCAGATCCAGTCACGCGGCACCGAGGAGTCAAACGCAGTGAGACAAACATGTCAGTCTTCAAATTTGGCTCTTCCTTCTGGGCATTGATCACTGAAGTCACTTCTCATTCGCTAACAGTTTTTCACCTGGAAAGACGTGAGGGCTTTACTGCCCACTGCAAACCTGACAGGTTCACAGGGAGCCGGGAGTATTCGCTCACCAGCAGCTGATTTCAAAACAAGAAGTAAAAGTGACAGAGATGAACCAGCCAGTTGTTTCCCTGCCATCCCCTGGAAGCTGATGTTCCAATATTCTTTTGGACGCTTTTTCTGAATTTAATCTTGATTAGTTTAAATGTGGGAGAGAAAAAAAGGGATAGCACAAACAGTCAGAAAACTCTTTGTCTTGGGACACTCTTTAATAAGAATTTTTTCCCAGTGGGGTAAATATAATCTTTAGTTGATTCCAGCAAGCTTACAGGTTACTGAGACAGAAGAATCCTGAGTGTGAAATTCTGCTGAGTATTTACCTAGGTGCTGTCATCTTACTCTTTCTCTAGAGACAAGTGCAAATGTGTGCCGCAGATTTTAAATATGCCATTAATTACTGCACATTGCCTCCCTTGCACATAGCCAGTGAATTCCATAAGTTGCTTTCAGTGTAAAGGAGACAGAGAAATTCTGCCAATGTTTTTCAGTTTGCAACTTACTTTAACTTCTGGAATCAGCTTGTGACAGCAGATGTTAATTCTCTGCTCAGTAGAAGCCTCAGCACTGGTAAGCAGCAAAGTTACCAGGAACAGCTGTCATAGTTCAGTGCAATCTTAACATTTCTGAGACTTTTATAATCCTGCTCTATTGTACAGAGGGAAATTTAACCTTGGAAATGGAAAACCTGTTGCATCAGCACCAGAGAAACAAAGATAATGTTAATACTGGTGGATGCCTGGTATGAAAATGGAATCCAACAAACAGGAATGAATTTTTAAAAATACAGTTTTTAAAAAAGGAAAAAGCCATTCACATGTTATTACATAAAAAAACAGGGTGTGCTTCAGATTAGTGGAATACTATAGTATTTCTATGTAACATCTTTCAGAAATGCTTTCCCAGCTGTTTTTTATTCTATTTTAAAGACTTCTCCCTCACCTGCTTCCAAATGTTAGTCTCAAGCTCACAGCATTACACTGTTCAATCACCAAGTATCTCCTATTTCCTGCCAGGGGAATGAGCCTTTCCACATGAGGGCTTTGCTTTCAGCTTGCATCTTCTTTGTTGTCACTTTCCCAAACTGGAATTACCCTAGTGGTTTCAGTTCTTGCACCATATAAGTTGCTTCATTGAACTGGCTGCTGCTGACAATATAACATGGAATTTAAGATGGGTTTGGAACTTTCCCAGCCTCCAAAAAACGATGTGTTTCACACTAATGGGTCACATCCATGAATCTGTTCAGAGCTGCAGTTCATAAATGAATTTTGTTGTCCCCACTTGCCACACGTTGGTTCAGCTGCAGAAGGGTTCTGGTAAATTCAAAGCAGATTTTTTCCTAAGAAAAATCAATCTGAGAAATCAATCCTAAGAAAAATCTCTGCCCATGAAGTGTCCTCAGGCCACCCACCAGTGAGTGGGGATGCTGAGTCCAAACCAGCACTTGCCCCTTTAGGCAGGTTTGGTCTGTATATGATGGGGAGGATCCTAAAGTCAGACTCAATCCAGTCCAAAGGAAAACCCCAGATTACACGAAATTTCAACAACTCAACCTTAACACCGCTGGCTTTACTCTGCTGATCATTTCCTTTCATAAGCACTTTTTTGTTGTCTAGACTCTTGTAAGCAAATAATCTTTAGTGGGGGTAGAGGGGAGGGGATGGGAGCTGCTGCAGGAAACGTGGGGAAACAGCTTGGGCTGCACAGTCTTGCAGCTGAAAAAATGTCACCCCCTCTATCAGCTCAGGGGATCCCTCTGATTCCAGGGCAGAAAATGGAAGTCAGGGGAGATTTCTTCTTTACAGCTGAGATGCAAATGTTCCTCTCTGCAGTGCCTTTTGACATATATGTTGTCATATAAAAAGCTATGTAATGGTATAAAATTGGACTGTATTTTTTCTGTCTTCATATATTTCCTTTATTTCTGATTTATGCAGTTTACTGGCAAGTGTGCATTTTCTCTGGAAAAATGGCATGCAGTAGCTCAGCAGGTTTATGTTTAAGACTCCTTGTTAAATAGCCAATATTTGTGAGTGATGCTCTGCCTCTGAAATAATGTTATTTTCTAATACTTAAGAACAGTACATTCTGCCTTTAAAGTGCACTGTGTGCAAGAGACTTCTGTTTGTGAAGCAAACCAAAAAGAGACCAGATTATTGTGGGTAGAATTAATTTCAGTGACTGGAAAATGGGACATCTCTTTTCCCAAAAAGCAGAAATATTTGTTTATTCCCACACAGTTGCACCACACACACAAATAGCCAGGAAAACACACTGTCTGTCATCTGAATTACTTTTCTGCCTCCTCTTGTTAAATAATCTTGCAGATGTGCATACATTGAATTAATACTTGGCTGCTAGAACACAATTTTAGTGTATGATCTAGTTAGAATTACATGTACTCAAAGCTTTTAATCTTGTGGTATGAATTTATCTCGGGTTTATAGACTGTATTTTTAAATGCTTAATCTTCTGTGAGGATACATATATTTCCAGGCTTTTTTAAGAGTGGTTCTGATTTTTGAATTTCCTTGGTCTTTCTTCAAACATTTTGTATTGATCTAACATACATTTAAATAATTTACAGTAATCATAGGAACAAATGCACAGTCATGATGTAAGAATAGTTGCATAAATATCCAACATATTCCAATAGCCTGACTATTTCGTACTCTTATTATTGGACTAATATTTCCTTCATAGAAATAACTGTTCATAACATTTATTTTATAATATATTTTAAGAAATTTTAATATGCACTGGTTTTCTTAAAGCATAAAATAACTTTAAATTTAATTACTAATTTAAATCAAATTACTTATTTGAATATCTGATATGGGAATGGACTTTCAAGCTCAGTGGAAATAATTTAAATTCATTCATTAGAGTAAATATTTAAGTTTTCTTTAGGGAAAAGGGGTGAAAAGGGAGAAAAGACAATTGTACACATACAATTAACTATACATATGACAGGGGTTAATCTTTCCAAAATAGAGACTATCCAGGGGTCTGAGATCATTTAATACTTTAATAGATGTTTTCAAATCTCCATTCCTGGGAAATGATTATAAATAAAACACAAGATACCATCTTTGCACAATAAAGTGGGGGTTTGTATCTCCAAAATAGCATCCAGGACACACAAACACCTGGACCTATCAGATTTGCTCTCACACCTCAATATTATTAGGATTCTCTGATCATCCTGTGTGACCAGGCAGTTGAGAATATACTGAATTCTTGGGGGTGTTTTAAAACAGTTGTGCCCAAGCACTGACTCCATCAGCCACCCGACTTTTTCACAAAGATTGGTCTTCCATTCTTTGCAGCCATAAAAGAGCCCAGCTTACTGAGCCAGCTGACACTCCATCAGCTGCAATCCATTTTGCTGGAGCTGTTTGCTTGTCAGATTTATTTGTAGCAGTATCTCATGGCAGACACCTCGTACAACTGCAGTTTCTTACAGGGACGTTTCAGGAGAGGATGATGAATCTTCACAGCGATTTATATGGATCCAGATGCTGGGGATTTGCACAGCGTGAGGGACAAAGCAGTTCCTCATGGCAACACCTTTTAGGAGCACAACTTGTGTATTTTTTCACTGGAGGATTTGGGGGTTTTTCTATTTGTCTATTTGTATTGTAGTTTCTTGTCATAAAGTTAGGGAATGCTGAACTTGTTTTCAGTTAGATTGGAATTATTTCTAGGTTTGAAACATAATTTGTTACTAGAGGTTTCATATGGTAAAATTGATAAAAATGTCAATTTCAGCAAAGCATACTTATCACTGGATTTTTAAAGTGAGCAGCACTGCTGAAAATCTGGGGCAAAGTATTTCCTACTGACACACTTGCCAACTGCATTGGAAAAAGAGCCCAGTTATAAACTATTTCCAGCATTAACATCCAGCATTTCATCCTTCACCTTAGTTAATCGAGAATACTTTATACACCTTTGTCCACGTGGAAAATTTTATCTTTATCACCACTTTTTAGATAAGAAGAAATTGGAGTATGTGAAGTACATTGGATTTTTATTCCCATTCTGCAGTTATTTACCTCAGAAATCCCAGGCTTTGCCTTTCCCAGTCTGCACTGGATGTGCATTCCCTGGGAGCTGGGCACGGCTGCAGGGGCACTGTATCTCTGGGATGTTTGTCTGCACACTGTGGAGATTACTGAACAAATTCATGTCACTTGTGTTCCCTGGATTCTTCGCTCCAAAATTGGAACTATGAAGCGTAGGATTTGTCAATACTGTGCAAAGCCTTTCTGTCTCACAGTTCTCCAAATTAACTCAAGAACCAGGAGCTTGGTACTTGATGGAGGCTTTGATAAGACAAATTATCCTGCTCCTGACACCATCTGGCTAAGCCGCACTGCTTTTGTAGCTACACCATAATACTCTGCAGGGCAGAGGTTTGTTCACAATCCTAATAAAATCAGGTGAGGCTTCACGGGGTCTTGCACAAGATGGTAGTTTTGCCAGCATAAAGCATGTTATAACAACCCATCATTAGCTCAGCAATGAATCTATTTCAGTTCAAACACCCAGCACCTGTCCTGATCTCTGCCCCCACTCCAGGATTGCTGGGACTGAATGGCACAAGCAGTGCCCAGGTCTCCAAGGGTCACTCAGTCCTGATGAGTGCTGCCCGGCCAATTTATCAAAATTTCTTTTCCAGATTATGATAATGCAGACGTTTTTGTCCTATTTTTTTTCCCCTAACAAAAACCATTTTAACCTGAGTCCTGAATACAAAAAAAAAGTGTTGAAAATGTTTCAGAACCACTACATGCAATACCTTCTAAATAATAGTCCCTAGGCTGACACTTGTAGCATGATTTTAACTCTGCCCAGCAATTTTACCAACAGGTAGGATGCAAGAAGGAAACCAGACTAGTTAAAACTATTTCTAAGTAAAAGAGGAGTGGGAAATAGGGCATACTATAATAGAATTGTTGTTTCCAGCTCTACAAGTCCATTAACATGAACTGGCCAGGACCTGTGCATTGTGTTTCATGTAATTAGAATTTTTTTTTCCTGGATGCAGATGAGGCGAGACACTGAGTAATCTATTATGGCATCAGGATTTTCTTACTGGATTTGTACCAATTCTGAACCCAGCTTGAAAACATCCCCTATTATTTTTTGGTTTTGCACTACTTCTAACCAAAACACCCCTGGTATCCTCCATGGACTTGAAATGCACTGTGGTAAACTCCTTGGAAACCTATGGATAACACCTGAAGTCCTGAGGCTAATAATTGATAACTTGTGCTACCAGACTAGAATTGTTTATCCTGTATCCAAAGCAGGCACTCAGGGATTTTCCCTAGGGATTCTCAGAGAATTATTTCCCAGAATTTTACCTCCCGGGCTACCCTGGGACAGCTGTAGTTTTACCACTTTCAAAAACCTCTTCAATATTAAGAAGAGAGAAAAAATTACATGGTCACTAGAGTCCATTTGATTTCACTCTATCTTCATTCTTTATACGACTGTTAAAAATTTTGTTCTTCAAGCAGCAGCATGTGGGTGGTATAAAAAAATGCAGTTTGAGCACTTGAGTGGATTGCTGAAGTGCCCAGAGGTACGTGCATCCAATGCTGAGGACCCAGGAGCAATTCTGACCTTTCTGCCTGGAATTGGGTATTTCTTCAGTAATGGATTTTCCCCCTACTGTTCTGCTTGGGTTTTTATAATAAAGGGAATTCTTTGGCCATGCTGGCAAACATTAGTTGCTATAGAAATGTGTAACTGTTTACAGGTGCAATATTGAATTGTGCTCCCTTCCTGGGACTAACAAGTGACTTGTGTTTATTTGTTGTGGACAAAGCAGCCTTCAGCAGTGAGGGGAGCAGGGGCACACGGGTTAGAGGGGCAGAACGCCTCGAAGCCGTTCATCTGCCTTTGTCTTTAAAGAGAATGTCTGTCAGCTGCAGTGGCTTAGACAATTCATTATGAAACTTTGGCTGTAAGCTCTTCTAAAATGCAAGCACTGCACTCATTGATCTGCAGATATGAAGAGCACAAACCTTTCTAATACAGATGTTGTTCTCTGTGTTCCCTGTTCCACCCGACAGGAGAGCAGGAAGGCACTGTATTTCATGGCACATGGAATTGCTGTTCTACAGACGTGTTCTTCCATGTGCTCCTGACAGGACACACTGCTCAGACAGATCTTGTGAACAAAATATTCCAAATTTTGTTATAATGCTACTTAAAGTATATTCAAAAACATTAGAGTTATGATTTAAGGCCCAATAATCTGTTTCAGGGGTCCTAATTTGATACCAAAAGCAGTTTTCCAACATGAACACAGGATAAAGGGCACAGAAGGATCACCTGTTACTTGTCTGCCAGAAAACACAGATTGTTTTCCTACACCTGCCTACTCCATGATGCATTTCAGCTTTAATGACAGTAGCTCACTCTCAAATTTAAAAAGTACACTTTTATACACTCATTCTTTTAAGTTCTTAGGCAAAAAAACATTGTTAATTGGCAAAGCCATCACTTTTACAACACTCTATTTAATGTCTTAGGTGTATGTTAAAATGATACAAACCAATCATGTATAATTCTAGCGTAGCAATTTTATAACCAAAATTTTAATTCTATAAAACTTTGAATTAATCTTTTTACTCCACGGGAGCTACTTCTTTAAAATAGTGTGAAATGAGGATCTGGTCCTGCAGAGCAGTTAATCAGGTATTTAATTTTTGTATGCTGAGTTGTAACAAAGAGCTGCTCTCAGTCTGTAAATGCCCCATTAAATCATATTTAGGAAAAAAGGTAAGAATATGCGAGCAGGAACAAGTGTGTCCTCCAAGGATCTCAATACTTGAACAGATTTATATGCTTGACTTGGCCGTACAAGGTCACCTCATCACTGAATTCTTTTTTAAATGTAGGCCTCCAATGGTACCTTTTATTTAAAGAAAGATGTTGCAGTAGCTGTACCTGTTCAGAAGGCTTGGCTGAGGTGAGGCAGTTGTGCTGATCAATTCATGCCCACAATTCATCTTTTCTGCTTGGCAAAGGAACTCAGCTTTATCAAGGTAACTTCCAGACAAGGGACAAGGTCAGACGTTGCTGTCCTGACAAGCAAAGGCAAGATTTCCCAGGATCTGCTCTCTCTGTTTGCTGTGCCAATTTTATTCATGCAAGCCACAAGGCAGAGGCCTGGGTTTGAGCCTTCCTCTTGCTGAGGAAGCAGTTTGGGTTTGGGGACTTTCCCCACCGTTGTTATTATCTAACTCTGGCACCTCTCCTTGCCTTAGTCAGCAAAGAACCCGTGAAGGAAACCTGGGAATGAGCAGGGCACTCCTGGGAATACCTTGGTCCCACCTCACTCAGAGCAAGGACTTTGCACCTGAGGAGATGCCTCTTTCCCAAAGGAGAGTCTTCCCACTTTTGGGCTGCTCACAGAACATGAACCCACACTGTCAAGTTTGGGATTTAGGGGTTTTAAGAGTTGAAGTTTTAAGTTTTATTTCTGCATTGCTTTACATCTTCTTCTGTCAGGCACTAACTGACACCACCAAGGTGGGAAGCTTCAGCTCCTGGTGTCCCTGGGTGTCTCATCTTTCGTGTGCTCAGTTGGTACTGCTCCCAGAATGTAACACTTGCATGTCCACTCCCACACATGCACAAAAATAAAATGGAATGTCTAAAGCAGTAGAACAAATGTAACTGGAGCCTTGGTACTTAAATTCATCTTTCTAAGTTTTTTCCATACAAAAATTAAGATAGTTATTTGAAGAAATTCAGTTTTCGAAGAGCAAAATGCCATAATTTGTTATACAGACAAACAGAACCTTTTGCTTTATTCTTGGTTTAGGTAGACCAACAGAGTTATCTGAGTTTGACAGGAAAAAAGGTGAGGGGATTTTGATCTTTGGGAGCAACTTAACATTGAAAATGCTGTACCATGACAGCTGACGCATAGATTGATTTCCTTTCCCCAGTTAGGAGCTTTCCACTGCCAATCCACGAGTAATGCCAGAAATGCAACAGTGCCATCTCTAGGACAAACTCACTCCCCTTCCTTGCGGGATTCTTTCCATCCCAGTTCCGGTTTCAGTAGTTTTTCCACACCATCATTTTCTTTGTTCAATTAGAAAAGCAAAATATTTGCATTACAACACCAGAGTATTTGATCACTTCTGCTAGAATTTTTCAGTTCATTTTCTTCAGTTCATTTAACTAAGTAAAAAAGGAATTGGTAAATTGTAATTTTAAAAATCATTCTTTTATAAAATCCAAAATTCAGAGTTATGCGATGATATTTTTTATTAAATATATGTTTGCAAAAAACTATAATCTGGGACTTGATATATGAAGCAAGATTTATTAAAGAAAAAATAACTTTACATTAATTCAGTGAATGGAAATATCTGCCCTAACTTGGTTAGATTTAAATTTTCAGTTTTCTACAGTTTGCACTTTGTTTCAGAACTTCTGGCACAGATTTAGGAAAGTTTTGATGCTCATTATCTACGTACGTTCTCGGGTATACTCTCAAAATGCTCTGCCCTGTGCTTTATTCAGGAACGGTGTGGATTTCTGCTCTAGGCACTGCTCAATTAAAAAGGTTCTTTTGCTTGAGAATGCAAATGCATACACAGACTGAAAAGAGAATTTGTACCTTGGAAATGTTTTCTACAGAGAAGGTAGATGATGATCCAAAAAACCTCTCATTTAATGTCTTTGGGGAGAAACAAACTTTGAGGGAATTCTCTTGGAGGAAGATCATTTCTTACTTGACTCTGTGGCTGAAGAAGCTGCTATTGGCAGCTTTGCAGACAAACGGTGCCCCGTGAAATCCTGGAATTCCTCTTTCGTCCCCTGCTCTAATCCACATCCAAGAACAATATGTATTCCGTACTGTGCCTCATCTTGTTGTTTTTATTTCCAGAAAGGTCATGAGAAAAAGATTAATGAAAGGAGTGTTGTCTCAGAGACCCTACAGAGAGAGTATAGAGTGAGGCAATAGAGGGACAATCAAAGGGTGAGACCAAAGAACTCTTTCATAGGTTCTTTTAGGCTGCAAAATGTCTTAAGAAACAATGAACTGTAAATGTTGTACGAGGCATCTTCTTTGGTCTTAACATATACAAAATGTGCTTCTGGATCACTACCATTTTCCTTTCAAATCATGCCAAAGCAACATTTGCTGCCTCTGCTCCGTACAGAAAATTCTGTTAATTTGTTTGAAGAATAAATATTTTTTTTAAAAATTGAATAAGTTTGTTATATAATACTTGGAAAATTTGAGAGCCAAAAGCCTTCCTATTTTAAAGCAAATACTACCATAGTTTATCTGCCTTCATTTTAAACACTTTCTGTTTTTAAAAAGAAAAGATCTCGGTCATTTCATCTCATCAGTCCATCATAATCATTTCCCAGTTAAACAAGGACTATGGAATATTCTTCTAGCCTTTCTTTCCTTGGAAATAAGAAAAGAAGGAATTGTTTATGCTTCACCTAACTTTTTCCTGCCCTTTCCTTTAGAAACCTACAGCATATTGTTTTATCTTCAAAAGTTTCTATTTCTCCTCCCTCCTTTTATCAACACTCTCTTCAGTGAAAAGACTTTTTGTTTTCTCCTATCAGTTGAGCCAAAGACTACTTCAGTCTTCATTTACTCTTTCATGTTGAGCCTTGGGGTCACACTCCCTTCTCTTTTTTTTTTTTTTTTCTTTTTTTTTTCCCATACAATCCAAAGGGGATACATTTTGTTCCTGGTCACTACCAATACCAGGTTGTTGGATCAGAGAGCTGATGCCCCTCATTAATTCATCTCTTGTTTAAAAACACCATAAATGAAAGAAAAGGCAGGAAAAGTACAGTCTTTAATCTTGGATCTTCTACCTGATCTTAAGGAGGTAGGGAAAGATAATTCAGTATTATTTTGTTGTAGGGAGTCCTGGTTTTTGGTATGGTGACTTATGACCACAACTCTGTGTGACAGAGTTGAACTACCCAGACAAATCCTGTCTTGTGCCTTTAGCCAGACCTTGATACAGGTCCACTTTTTTACGGTGGATATGGAGAAGTTGGAGGACTTCAGGCATGAGAAAAGGACAATGCTGATTTCCTCTGCCTGAAGGATTACATTAATATCTTCTGCCAGTAACAGATTAAAGTGTTGGGAATACAGATGTGCTGTAATGAGCTCAATAAAACAGAATTATTCTATGCGGCATTAATATATTAGAATCACTCCTAACTACCATTTTAATGTTACTCGGGCTATGTGCTGACAAGACTTGTCCACAAAATGGATGAGTTAATTGTTCTTCTAACTGTTTTATTTCTGAACTGGAGCTCCTTCCAGACTTCACCACTCTTTCTTGACTTTATGTTTTCAGCCTCATGCTGACCGATGTGTGTCTTTGGAAGCCTTGTGGTTGATCTCTCTCTCTAATCTCATATCTGTCCAAGCTGACAGTTCTGCTTCTACCGTGACACTTTGTCCATTTATTTAAAATGTTTCTGCACAACATCTGTCCCCGTTTTTTCCTTCATCTTTTACTCCAAAGCAAGTGCTCGTTTGTCACTTGGTTACGTGCCGTGTTTTCATATGCATCACAATGATTAGTGGTGCATGCAGAAGCAGGAGCAGTCAAGTTGTACCTGAAGGAAACATTTGTCCATGTTATCGACGGTAAAATGTTGTTTGGACAGCTCTCCAAATATATTTGTGCTTAATTGCCTTGAGAATTCTATTTTTGCTGTCAGTTGGCATCAGAGGAGCTGCTCAGGGTGATGAAGTCACCTGAGATTGCAGGTGGGGAGGTGATGAAAGAAGGGGGTCTGTGCTGTGACGAGGGGTTCAGGCTGTGAGCTCTGCACACACCTGGAGCCCCACTGAGGTGCCAGCTCTGCCCACATGGGACTCTGTGTGACACCACAGCAGAATGAGCTCCCTGCCTTCCCTGGCTATTTAGGTTTTACAAGGATTTGGGGGACAGGATGGTGAAGGTCCTTCCGGGCACAGTTGCAATGATTGGACGAATGAACAATGATTTTTAAATACTTTGGTCATCCACATAATCTTGAACCCTGAGGAAAAGCAGACATGCTTGTATAGCATCTGGGGAGTGATCCTTTTAAAATGTGTATTTTCATTATCTCCCTCTTCTCCAGAGCTGCCAGGAATTAGTTTGAAGGACACTGTACCAATTTAAGCACCTAAATAGTGTTGTGTGACAGTTAATTAAAAATTAGCTATAAATGTTAAGCAGAACACAGAGGAAATGTGGTCAACTGTGTTCAAATCTCTTTGAGGCACCCATATGAGATTTACAGTGTTATATTTGCAAATCTATGGAGTGCTTATCACCCTGCTGTGTCCACTCAGTCTCCTCTACACAGGAATTTATAGGTTTTTAGTGTACAAAATGCTTCTTCAGTATCAGGATGTTCTGCTGACATAATGCTAATACTTTCAGGTGAAATACTCATATTCTGTTAGTAATTTGAAAGTATAAAAGAGACACATCTAAAGCATTGCAAATAAAGCTATACAGTGCATTCTGCTGACATAGATGGATGCAAAACTCAATTTCTTACTCCTTGTCTTGCATGCAGCACATCCTACATTGAATTCCACTATAATATTTCATGTTGTCAAGTTCTCCTGAGGCCTTGCTGGCCCTTCAAAAAGGAGAGGGGAATATTCTTTATTCACAGTTATATTTCACATGTAGAATATGCCTTCAAAATCTCCACACTTTAATTTTACAATTTCAATACATATAAGAGACGTCATCCATGAAGGGTATCACGTGTCTTTCAAAAGCGTGAATGACCCAAAACTCAAAATACCCTCAGGTATAAATGAATTATGAAGGACTTTCTCATGAGTGAAAGAAATGTAATCACTCTTCAGGGCTGAGATATTTTATTAACTCCACAGATATCCATTTTAGTCTCTTTAAAAAACATCAAAAACAATATCTATTTAAATCCCGGTGTGTGTCCTAAGGGGAAAAGGTGAAAAAATACGTTGGAGTCATCAAAATATCTCTTGGTCCCTTTATTTAATTTTCACTTTCCTGAACACCATGATGGAAACAGTGGATTAACTGTGCTTCTCTACTGAACTGCTAAAAGCCTGGGATGGGCCACTGAGTGACACAGAAAGAGGAGCTGTGTTTTTGAAATAGTTATCTGTATCTTGTACCAGTCATGAAAATATAAGAGAGATACTTGGCTACTTTCTGAGGTGGGTTAGAAATTAGCTATTAGTTGGTCTAGATAAATTTAGAAGCACTGATAAATGTACAATTGATTTGGTTTTATCTTGGCTTGATTTTAATTTTGTTGGTTACAATAATAAGGGAGGCATTCAACTATCTGTAGACCCAAAAAGATCCATGACCTCACTGCACTAAAGAGTTTAAACGATAATTTTAAATGTCATTCTACAGACAGAGAATGTAAAGAACATTTGATTGATGGGTGGTGGATTGGTGTCAGACTTAGAAATAGATCCCAGGTCTCATGTATCTTCATCCAGGACATCACCCACCAGGCTACGCTTTTAGACCTTAAAACTGAACTCGATCCTTGCAGATATTGAGAATTTTACATAATGTAGAGCACGTTGCAGCTTTGACATTAGTAGAAGTAGCTTCTGCTCAGTAGTGGATGGACATAACGCTGACAGAAATTTTTTTTAAAAAAGTGAATGTGCAAACAAGTGATTTATGAAGGTCGTGAATTCCATAATCAGAATCTCAGCGAAGATCTTAAGATCCTAAGGAGTTCTGCTGTTCCACAGTACATCATAAATCCCAAGGTGTTCTTCAGTTTTGGGAATCAGGACTTTAAATGTGCATTCACAAGCTGGGAGTAGTTTACCAGCATTAAACAATTTAATCTACACTGTGAGGTGACATCTCCTTCAGGAGTGTTACCAGTTCTGTGAAAAAAATTCATCCTACTCTGTTTTACCTAGCACTTTGTACATCAGTACAAAATAACACAGAGGAAGTGTAAACCTCTCAGGCACCTGATTTACATCTGATTTGTAGTAAAAACAAAAACACAACAGATCAATTAAATCTATGTCAACTTTCAAAGCATCCATCCTACGTCACACCCAGTGTCCACAGCAGGCAGTGCTCACACATGTTCCTCCTGCCTGGCAGCCAACTTGTGTTGAATGATGGGTCACAAAATTCCCAGAAAAGGCATTAAGCATCTCTAAATCATCTCTTCATTCTCAGTCTGGCTAAGACTGTGTAGCAGACACGATTTACAACATTTTGTTCAATCTGTGCAGATTAGGAAGAGGAATCTTCGTAATTATATAGGCTTGCTGTTATTTAAATATTTACCAACATTAAACACCAAAGGGGCTGTGCAAATGATCCAGGGGATTCATATTGTTCTAAGCTAATATCCGCTGTACAATATTATGCAAATTGTGTAAACTTTATTTGGTTGCCTCTGCTCTGAGCAGTGTATCCCAAGGCAGCTATTCACTAACTTGAAACAGATAAAGTTTTAATAATAAATAGTGATGATGAATAAGTTAGAAAGTTTGTGCAATGCTAATGTAGTCGTTGGCCCCGGGCTAGTTTATTAGATAAACAAGTAACGTTTTATAAGTTGCCTGCACATAAGTGGCTTTTGTTTTCCAGGAAATGTTTATATGATAAATTATTTCAAAACATGAGGTGTTAACGAACAAATTGTATTCACTTTCAATTTGCCACCACTTTCCTGAGACATGATTTAAACAACAAAATTTTACTTTATCAAAATGACTGTAACGTGAGAAATTAAACTACGGGGTGAGGGGAAAATGTAGTATTCCTAAACCAAGGGATAGAGCTGTGGCTCTTTCCTTTAGTGTTCTGGGCATTTCCAGGACTTAGCCTCTCACAGACAGTAAAAATTAGATAAAACACTCCAAGGAATACAGGAGTCCCACTTATGCTCACATTATACTTCTGGCCACTGGGCAGTATGGACCTGTGGTAGATCAGCTGAAAGCATTTATATGATTGGGAGAGAAATCCTGCTAAACCAAAAGGGAGTGAAGCATAAACAGGTTTATTTAACCAGCACACTGCAGTGAAAAACCAGCCAAATCTATTAATGACTCTTTCCATGCAGTGTATCCCTGACCCATATAGGGCTGTCTTTTTCTAAAGTACATTTTGAGCATCTGCATTGTAGTTATGTTCAAAATCCTCCTGATGGTACATCAGCTCTTAACAAACTCAGATCACCATCATTTGGATCTTTGTTGATTTTTTTTTTTTTTTTAATGTAAATAACAAAACAATTTGATATCCTTTCAGGGAAAGAACAGATGGTGCACTGGTGAGAAGGGTCTCTCATTACATTTCCTTGGATTTTGCAGCACTGGGCTGTAGTCTGCCTGATTATTGCTGCCCTGCTGTGAGTCACTCACAGACACATTTATGGCATGGGACATGGCTGCAAGGTTTTTGGGAAAAGCCTGTGTTTCTCTCTGTGTTTGCTGTCTTACTTGACAGCATCAGTCACAAATCCCCTTCTTTTCTCCCATCCCATGGCTGGATGGATTCAGAATTGCTGCAGAATTGTCAGGAATTTAAAGCCTACAAAATAAATCAGAAAAACCAAATGGATTTGCATAGGGTTTAATGGTTAGAATTTTGCACTACAGGAGACAAGTTTCCCATTTCTGTCTCTTCCAGTTTCTTACCACTAGTTAAGATGAGTCACTGGAGTGCTGGTGGCTTCAAATAATTGGGGGTATTTTTAAGAAATATGTAGCAGAAATCACATTTCAATTTTAAAGAAAATACTTTTAGACTCTTAAATGAAAAGTAGCATAAAAAAGCCTTCTTTTGGCTGTACATCAGCACACCTGTGCTCCATTTCAGGATGAAGTACAAAAATAGGCAAAAAATAAGGGAAAAACACAGATTAAGGTTTTAACACTCAGAAACTGCTTGAACTTCATAGAGTTTGCGTATAGTCTTTAGAACAGTGAAAAGGACAGAGGAAACTTTAATGAGCTACCTGCTCTCTATTCCCCCAAATTAATTTGATCATTGAGGTATTTGTTTTACGAGATCCCACATGCAGCCTGCACTCCAACAATGGGAAAACTTTTCTCACACCCCTATTCTGCACTGAGGTAAAATTTCTGATGTTCAAATTTTTGTATACAGAGAAAGTGGTGTTTGCCTTAAAATTTAGTTGTGAGATTTCTGCGAAAGTAGGAGCAGAAATTGGTTTTTTGAAATTTTAATTTTTTAAAAAACCCGAGCAGTTGAGGAACTTCCTACAAGGTCTTCTAGAATATCACTTGAGTGCTTGTCAAGTGTCTTTCTTCTGTTTGAATTTTCCACATTGGTGGTTGTTGCTATGATACATCAGAGCTGCTGGTAGCAACAGGATTCATTTCACGGGCAGGAGATCCCGTGGCAAAGACTTATCAGAGCGGGAAATTAGAAAGATGCTGCTCCTGAAATCCATTAGCATAAGAATGCACTTCAATTTAATTTTAAATAATTTACCTTTAGAAGAAAATAGAAACATTTCAAATAAAAGTCTAGCCAAAAACATCCAACTTGTGGTACTTTTAATATAAGTAGTGGAAACCATCTTTCACCATATTTTTGCAGTAGATGAGCATTAAAATTTTCTTTTGAAAAGGCTACATATCCAAATTGGTTTCGTTCAGACCTTCTGGAAGCTGAGTATCTGCTCTGATGAAAATGGAAACTAATTATGCACTTCCCCCTACATTCTTGCAACATTAGTCTTTGTTGGTAAAAGACGTATCACTTTCATTCATCCATCTTCCACATCCTCCCAAACACATTAAAATACTCAATTAAAGTCCTTTATTTCTAGAGTGAAAGGTCCATTAGTTTGCAAATTTCTGCAGAACAGCTGAGCATACTTTTGTTTTGACATTTGAGAAAAAGATGTTCTTCAGGAGATAATGAACCAGACACTCAACAGATATATGTCAAAATAATAGTTTGGGATGAACAGAAGAGTGAGAGAGAGGGGGTGACATAGCTTGGCCATTAAAGTGGGGAAAACAGCATTTTTAGAGAAATTAAAATGGAATTTAAAAGGTTAAACAAACTGAGTAATGAGTTTGTAGCAGAACGAGTAAAAGATTACTCAAGAGAGGGCCATCCATAACAACTTAAATATCCACCTCAGAACCACTGCATTTTTAAAACGTCCTCACAGACTTTAAAATGTGATCCCAAAGTTTGATTTCTGTTTGTGACCTCAATCCTTTTCTTGTTAGGTCCCCAGTAACACTGTGTATGTTGGATTCATCCAGAAGTGCAGTTCTAGGAATCATTATTTGGAAATGTCTAGCAAGGAGTTGACTCATCCCTGAGTCAAACCATAAATGTCATGTTTTGTGAAGGTTATAATTTCCCAAGAAATAACATAATTATGTAAAGTAAACACATGCAGCTTATATAGGCCATGCCATGACCTGTGTGCTTATAGACACAAGATGAAGGTAACAAAAAACTGCAGAGTTCTTTTTCACTGTAATAGTTAATTAATTCCACTTTCTTCCTGCAAACAAAAAAATTGTTTGGTTTTTTGTTTTTTTTTTTTTTTAATGTAAAATATTCCATTCTCTCTATGGTCTCAATGGTAAGAGGTTATTAGAAAAATTCTCTGAGTCCTGGTTTGCACAAAGCTGCTGAACTGCACCAAGAGAAAAGGGAGTTTACAATCTTCTTCAGAGGATTTACTCAGGGTTTAATCCAGATTTGGGATTAAAATTCACATTGTTTCCATTAGTGGGGTGCACTCTAGGAATAGCTGCTAAAAGATCAGTTAATGCTGTATTAGCTGTAGTATACAAATTGAATAAATACCATACATAATTGCTCCCTTCTTTCAAACAAACGGAACACACACACCCCTCAGCACGTGCCTTAAGGCTCTGTTTTAACAGCTTGCCTGTAGTTTGCATTTAGCAAGCATCAGCTAGGACAAGTTTTGTATTTGGAAATATCACAAATACACTGGATAAAAGATTCAAGCAAAGGTAGCACCTCTTGCCAATGGCACTGCAATAAAATCTGCGTTGTGGCACTAACCTACAGCACAAGTGTTTAAAGGCATTTTATCAGGTACAGATGCTTAACTCACCAGCCAAACCCTTGTGTCCTAGAGCTTATACATGTAGTGTAAAAGAACAAATTAGTGCATGAAAGTGGTGTAATTTACTTTACAATCTTTATAAATTTAATTATCACAGCTGCTTTCATAGAGTTGCTGCTGCAGAGGAAAATATTCTGTAATTTTTTGCTGGGATCTCTCTCAAAAATACACTGGGCTCTCCAAACATGCCTGTACACTCATGGAGGGAGAAATTGAAAAGGCAATGGTTTGTAAGAGAACCTGCTGAAGTTGTGTTTGGAAAGGTTGAAGAGAAAAAAAATAATTATTTGTTAACCTTACCTAGGTTTCAGCATATACTGGATAAAATATTGGTCCTATATCTTTTGTGAGTGTTTCATTACAGCTTCTTATCTTCAAATGATTCTGTTTTTTAAAAAGCCCTTTTTTTTCCCCATTGGAAGGTACATGTGCATTATTCCTCCTTCAGTATTCATTCTTCTGCTCCCATGGTTTGCATGAAAACAGTGGTCTGGTACTTGTAAAGTGCTCTTGTGATAGCTTTGGAAAAGCCCAGAAGGGCCTGGCAGTTGTATTCTCCACCGATAGATCATCCCTGAGTAGATTAAGATGAAAATTAGTCCATTACAAAATTATAATGTCATGGTGGAAACAACATCCTTTTGTGCACAATAAGCTTAGAGCATCTGTCTGATGTGGAAGCTGCAACCCACGGACAATCAGAAATCTGTGCTGAATATTAACCAAGCACCACTGCTTCCTCCTGGGCTATGTGTAAATAAATGATCACAGTATTAGGCTTCAAACAATCTGACTTTAGAGAAGAGAAAATAAAGGCCGTGTAATGCTGACACACAAACATTAAAAAAGGCTCTTGGCTCAACTCAGATGCAGCCTTTTTACTATTAAACCAAAATAACTCACAAAAAATCGTTAGTGCAGCACTGGTCCCTGGTGGCTTCAGTAAGGCTCTTAGGGCTCTCTGAATAATTGATTTTTTTTTGGTTCAGCTGCCGAACTGAGGGAAAAATAAATTCTGCTTGAATTGAGCCTAAATAAAACTTTTTTTTTTGTTAACATGGAATACTGAAAAAAAAAGTTTTATTTCCACTCATGAATGTTTGTTCAAGACTACTTGGGTCCGGATTTTCAGTGCTTTAATCTCTGCTTTGCCTCTAGAGCTGAGCATGGGGCAGGACATTGAAAAGTGGACAAGAAGGGGATAAGCACCAGGTCAAGAGGATGTTGGAATGATGAGAAGTGTGAGTGTAGGCAGGAAAACGGGAGCAGGTGGCCTGTGAGACTACAGACCAGCTTAGACTGAGATGCACAGAGGAGCAACTTAATATTTTACTGTTTTCTTCTGTACTTTGTTGTTATTTTTATCTTTTGAAAAGCATGAATTACCTTCAAAAGAGGCTGCTTCATATTTGGATGTTGTAGCAGGTTTTTTTCAATATTAACTGACTAATGCTTGCTGCTGTATTGATCCTAGACCTGAGCTGATCCCAGGCTCTAACACTCCAGCCACTGAAGTATTGTCATTGCCAAAAATGATGGGTTTTGTGTACTCAGAGCTATAGGCACTTATTATAACCTGAAAACGTCAATGCAACATTGCTGTGGAAAAGAGGACTGCAATCAAGTTATTGATTAATTTTCTGTATAATTTTGAAGCCAATTCTGAATAGATTTACGCAGTTCATTATTTCAGGTACAAACTATGACAAGAGTATCAAATAGGTCTAGATGTGATTGATTTCTGAAAACTCCTCTATTCAGCACTGCAGGTAGCCCATTTCAATGACAAGCTCTTTTCTAGGGGTGTCTAAATAGCAGAAATGATGGCATTAACAGGATATCTCCATTTACTGCAATGGCTCCATGATATAAAATTTGCTCCCAGACAGTTTCTTTTAATCAGGTGAGCAGAAATTCATGGCCTTCGGTGTAAATTGTGAAAATGGCAATAACCATAATCACCTCTACCAGAGGATTGCATGTCCACATGGCCATATTCTCATTTTGATGGTACTGGAACAAAGCAGAGACAGGGAGGTCACCAGAGGGAGGTTAAAGCAGCACTGGTTTGGGGCTTTGATTGATCAGAGACACATGGCAGCTCCTACCTGCAAGGCTCTTCTGCCCCCAGTAGAGAGAAAACCTCTTTATCCTTCAAAGTGTTGCTCTTTTGAAAAAGTGACTCTGTAGGGAGAACTCTCACCTTCTTGTTTGAGGAGTTCTGAAACTAGCTGAAAGGCAAAACATCTCTGTCCTTCCTTTTTAATACCAGGTTTGAGCGAACATTTCATGGAAAAATGCACATTTCTGAGCCAGTAAACAGAGAAAGGCAGATTATCAAGCTGGCCTGGTTTGATCCAAGTCATAAAACTGACAGTTGAGAATAACTTGCTGTTCACTGCCTTGCAGCCTTCCCACGATTAGGGAGTTTTAAATTAATATCAAGCCTATTATGGGATTTTACACTACAGTCCTTCCTTCCTGTCTCCCTCCCTCCCTCTCCCCCTCCTCACCTCCCACTGTTGGGACTCTTACAGTCCTGATAACCTCCAGGCACTCCTCGCTCTGGAACCAGAGAGGATCCCCACTGTTGTTCCCAAAGCTCGTCGGGCACACCCCATTGTGCGCTTGGATGATTCCTGTCACGAGATTGTGTTCGTTATCTGTGTGTTCCTCTGCAATTGATAACACACACAATTCCTGCTTGCTGGGGAGCACTGCCACACTGTTTGTCACCTCTTAGCAGCACCTCAGGAATATGTCGAGCTCAAATGTTCTCGCTAGTACCAAGAGGCTCTTTCCATGCTGTGACATTCCCTCTCACACCTTTCTGCACAGCACATCCTGTGGGGCTCCCACCACCTCACCTCCAGGGCTTTGCAGGCTCTGCCTCTCTTCTGCTCCTGGGGAGAAGTGAGCACGGAGCTGGGAAGTTCCATGTGCAGAGCTCAGTTTTTGTAGGTTTGATACAGAGAAGCTGACAAAGTCTTACTGACACTGATTTTGGCAGACAGGGAAGAATTCTCAAGCTCTAAGAGCAAAACAGACCAATAGATCAGCAATTGCTTCATTACAGATGCATTGCTATTAACACTTAATTTCCTTTTAGGGTCATCTGCAAGTTGGTGTTTTAAACCGTAGATAAGCCTCTCCCAAGGGCTGTGTTAGGGGGGATCTTCCCGTTGCCAAGCAGTAAGTCACAGTGATCACTTCCATGAATATTGCATGTTGTTGCTCTTGATTAACAACGTGCAAGACTTAAAGATTCTCCTCAGCCAAACGCTGCTGTTTCCCAGCATCCTGCTCTTCCTCACTTCCCCACTCACTTTCACCGTCCTCTTCTGCACAGAGAAACAAGAAAATCAGGAAAACCACGGCACTTAAGTGAGATTGTGACAAATCTTTGTATTTTGTTGGCTTATTCCAGATCTCTTACACAAAGGAAAGGATCTTTTGGAAGTTATCTATAAAACAACTACTTTTTCTTCTCTTACAAGATTCCACTTGAGCAAAACTAGACCTAAATGTAACATAGAAAAACAAATAAACTGGAGGGAAACATGTACCTGAGAATGGAAATAGAAGCTGAAGATTTAGACCAGTCTAATTTTGTAAGTTGTCATTCTTTTTTTCCCAGCCAGCTCAAAGTAAATGTTACACCACTCACGTGGCTGCCAAAGAAAAGCAAATATCAAGAGAGAGTGGAGTGGAGGGAAGGGAGAGACAAAGGCAAACCCAGCCTGTTTAGGTTCAGACCCCTTGGACATGGGTGGTTTTTCTACACTTGCACAGCAGCTCGTGTGATAATGTTGGAGCTCCCTACCCCAGCACAGCACAGATTGTTAAACAGTATTTTCACCAAAATTTTTACCCCACGTGGGAATCTCTTGCAGTTTCCTTGAAACCCAAATTTTACTTATCACTTCCCAGATTGTAACATCCACAGCAGGAACTGAGCATCAGCCAGTCCTAATTTCTAAATTTACTTTTCGTTCAGCTGGTATAAAGTTTTGCATGGTGGCCTTTCCATATCATAAATATTAAATGTTAATGTGTAAGCTCCATCTGGAAGACTCTTCATTCTCAAATTCTCAGCTCTGTTTCCTCACATAACAACCAATAACAGAGATCATTAAATAAGATTTTTATTTAGGAACACTGAGAATGTAACCTAGAGTAGGAGCAATATGCAAAAAATTTAAAAGTAATGTTTTATTGACCATTTTTTCTTTATTGCTGCTTATCTATGAAGAAATGAGAAGATAAAATCAGTAGAGTAGTAAAACAACTTCCACACTAAGTG
This sequence comes from Corvus moneduloides, assembly GCF_009650955.1. Classification (NCBI taxonomy): domain Eukaryota; kingdom Metazoa; phylum Chordata; class Aves; order Passeriformes; family Corvidae; genus Corvus; species Corvus moneduloides. The sequence continues at coordinate 11,219,965 of NC_045492.1, forward strand.
TATTGCTGTAAAAAATTTTACTTTTTTTGTGTGCTTAAAGTATAATAAGGAAAATATGAATATAAAACATTTCCTACCATCTTCTCCAGATCTGCTTGCTGTAATATGGAGCTTTCAATTTCTTATGGTGCTGTTTGACACTGATTATTCCCCTTAGAATGTTCCGTTATGCTCAGTTTTCTTTGCAAGTGTGAAAGAGATGCAAAGTCCGTTGTTGTTCCCTGAAAATTTTATTCAAATTCAGCAGCATCCATTTATAATCACATTTACAGAATGACTTTCATTCTGAGTGATCCAAATGTGCTTTCCAGACTTTTATATAAAGAAATGTAGAATGCAGCCACCTCCACACAATGGCTTGTTGGGTTATTTGGTGACATCCAGCAGTGTCACACATGTGGCTTCAAATGGAAAGTGAGCGTCCCGTGCTGTGTCCTGAGATGTTTGGGAGGTGGATTTGGTGTCTCATCATCTCTAAGAGAATGTCTTTCTAATAAAGGCATTAATAAATCTTTAGTGGTGATGGCACTGAGGGTGGGACTTCACAGCAAGCTCTGAACTCCCACAACTCACTGCCAGAAAAAGTAGAGACCTGATCATATTCTGAATATCAACCACATTTTTTTGTGTGTTTTCATTTTGGGAAGGGGCTTGGGCAATATTAATAGTGATGTTGTTTCCTCATTGTTTATCAAATGTTGTATCTATAATTCTAGAAGACTTCTCCAAGCTGTCTTTCAAAATATTTCAATATATTAAGTATTTGTTATATACAAGCCTATAAACAGACCTTTTGAAAAAATGGGGCTAAATACAGGCGTGTGTTAGCTGTGGTAACTGCTGTGTTGTGGAATCCAGTCCTACCTTCAGTTGTCTTTTTAATTCATACATTTCTCACCTATTATTATGTTGAGCTTTTGATGGGTTACCCTTCCTTCTCAGACCAGAGTAAAAGAGCAGAGGAGGCTGCTGTTCTGCTAAGTTCTTTATTTCATGGTCTCAAAGCTTTCTTGAAGGCAGAGTTCAAGGGGATTACATGATAAAGGCAAGCAGCAACAGCAAACAGCAGGCAGAAAACAGCTGCTTCTTCTAATTCTAGTTTCTTCTATTATCTAATTCTCTTCTTACAGAAGTGTGGATTATATTTGTTAATTGACCAATAAGATTAACACACGATTCTAGTTTTTCTTTTCTTAACCTATCCTGGTCTAATTCTAACAGTTGTAAGCCTTACACCAGTGTTACACAGGTATTACACAGATTTGCATGTACAGTTTCTATCAGCTCTTATTGTTTATGTGAACACTGTCTAAGAAATGTGAACAGTACAGTTCCATCTACTTTTTGTCTAAAGTAAAGAATTCTGTGAAAAGGTAACACTGCTGCAGCAAGAACTGTGTTTAAGCTCTCTGCTACAGCTTTTTAATGTTTAAGGCACTTAGCATATATTTCTACTAAAAGTTAAAAATCTATATTTCTAGTTCACTTTGGTGTGGCTTCATGTATCTCAGCTTATCCAAAGGTTTTAATTCAACCCTTGTCCTTTGGCTTCCCTCTGAGCCTGAGTCCAGAGAAGCTTCCACTCCAACATTTTTAGTTACATTTTTTCTAAATATTTTCTGTTCCTCCCTGGGCCAGTTGTTGGGTTTAAGTTACATGCCATTTCCATTAAACAGGACATGTAACTGTGGCAAACCACAGTGCACCCATCAAGCTGATGTTCACCTGAAGGCCTGTGAATAGATTTTGTCAAGATCCAAAGTAATTACTTTGTAAAGTTCATTTCCCACCCCGCATCTCTTTTCTGCTGAATAAATATTGCAAGAGGATGAAATATGGACAGGTTGTTTATATCCATCAGTTTTAAATATTAGTGCTTGGTTTATGCAGCTCTTTGTTGTGTAAAAATCATTTGGATACATTATTCCAAGTTGAATAACAGAGTATTTCAGACTAAGAACTAAAGGAAGCCTCTCTTTGTCATCTTGTATTGAATAAAGCAAAGGGAAGGGACAGTCTATTAATTCTAGGGCTAATATGTCTTCCCTCTAAATGCCTACACCTTGTAAACATTTTTGTTAACAAATATTATTAAATTGCATATCTGATTCAAACACCTATTATGCTTTATTAAAGTAAATATACTAAATTGCCTATAAGGGCACATAACAACACATCATTTCAGTCAAGTAATACCCATTTTAAAATTACATTCCATTCCTATTTAAAGATTACTTGAGAATGTTACTTTTCTCCAGATTGTTGGGTGTGATTTCATTTTTGAAGGCCCATGAATGCATCCATGAGCAGTGTCCAGTGACGTTTTCTTTGTGCCATACTGTGGAAAAACAGAGAGGATTGGGGAAGTTTAATTCCAGCAACTTTTTTCCATCTTTTTGAAGTTTAAGTCAAGTGGAAAAGTATCTCAAGAGGAGTCACAAAATGTGGTAGAAAAACTTTCTCACAAAACACTAAGGGTTCTTCGAATTCATTGTGCCATTGTTTTGTTTCCTCTGCCTACTCTTATCCTAATAAGTTTGGAGTTGTCTTACTCTTCTCCATGGAGTAGTATTTCTTTGTATTTGGAAAAAAAAGGTGACATATCTGCTTTTTCTTTTTTTCTTTTTATTTTTTGCGTGCGGAATTCCAGCATGATGTTCAATTTCTTTTCACTTTAACTGAGATCTAAACGAACGTGCCACAGCAAAACTGATCCTACAGTGTTTGTAATGAGTTGTCCTTTTTATTCCTTCCCTCCAAGCTAGACATTGGTGTCTAGGGTAATAATAAAAATGCCACTGGGTGAGGGCCAGGAGGATATTTTATGTATGAAATTGCTTCATGAACAGTTTCAGAGAGGTTTTCAAAAAACCCAAATCATGAAGGATTTTGCACGTGTTCTGTCTCATAACAAAAGGTTCATCCATAACATTTGTTAACCTAGGCTGGTGTGACAAATTCAAAGTGTTTGAAAGTCTCTCAGGACAGTTATTTAAAGTGTGTTTTGCTCTCTTTTTCATTAAAGAACCAGGCTTGTGTTTGAAGATGAATCCTCAGCTGGAAAGTTGCTTTCAGTTTTAAATGGAGAATTGACACTTTTTCTTCAATTAGGTTTTGGCTGTAATCCATCCTTGTCTATCAACCTTTCCAGAACTCCAGTAGCCTCATCTCTTATCCTTTTCTTTTTGAAGACAAGGGTTTTAAATTAAATAAATAATGCATGACATTCAGGAAAAGGTAGAGTAATGTAAATTTTACAGCAAAGAGGGAGAATTTTTTAATTGGAAAGTGAAGAGTGCTGGGGAATGGTCTGTTAGAGCACTCTGTGCTTTCAGACTCTAAATATCCTCAGGGAAATTTGGAGCCTTGCCATGTTAGATATCCATAGCCAGAAATACAATTTTGTTTGCACAAGCATTAATTAGCAATTTTGGGAATGCTTTCAACAAGGCCAAGGATTGACTGGAACACTGAATTTATCCCTTCCCATGAAGTGCTCTGTTTGGGGAAAGAAAACACAATATACACACTTTTTACCGACTTGGACAGGAGCCCAAAAAAATTATAGTTTTCAGTGGACTTTCAGTTCAAGGTGGGTTGGATCTCATAGGTTGTGGTGGGACCTTCCAAGACACGAGATACTGGGCAACAACAAACTTCCAAATTTGTGGGAATTCAGCTCAAGCTCCAAATGCCTTAGTCAGCCATTTCCTGCAACTGAAGGTGTGGAAAGAACAGTTATTAAATTGCCAGAAGGATTTGAGTCTTTCTTCAGCAAATTCTTTGTCCTTCATTGTCTTTCTCTCTCATATGCGTAAGCAATTCTACAGAGATTAGGAGCAGCACAAAGCTAAAAGTGCCAACTCCACGGAGTCCTCTCCTTTATTGTTAAACAATTCTGGAGCTTCTTGGATCAAGAAGTTTTGGCTGAACCTCATACAGAGAGTTCCTCATCTCAGCTGCTTCACTCACTGTATATTCATCTATCACCTGCTGTGTTTTCTGCTGACACATTCATCTGTCCAGCCTCAAGTGGAATGGTTTCTCTTTCCTCATTATAAGAATTCTTATGGCAATAACATTCAGAGGAGTCTTTTAATGGGAAATAAAATGTAGGCTAAAATGTCACAGAACTTTATTAGACAATCTAAACTTAATTGCACATGAGTTGATGCACTCATAAAGGATGATGCAATGTTTCTATTAACTCCAACATATGGTAACTATTCATGGGAGGACAGCAAAGAGAGATATCACTAAATGTTACTCTAAATGGTCAAATTAGGAGGCTGGCTATTTTTTTTTAATAATAACAACTTCAAATGTGTTACTAACCAGTGAGAGTTTACCTGACATTAGAAGTATTCAGAGGGCATTGCCTATATAAAACTGTGGTAGCAATTTGATTATGCCTATGAAGGCACTTGGTTATTTAGAATATTTACCCATAGTCTGTGATGGAAAGTGACAAAGAGCTCTGCTTCCCTGAAGACTTGCAGGTCTTGAACACATTTCCCTGCTTTCACTGAGGTTCATGTGAGGTTTATTTAAATAACTAATTCTACAGTAAATGATACGTGCTGGTAGAAGATATTTCAGATAGCATAGTTTAATTATTTGTGCCATTACTCTCCCTATCTTTAGAAATTTTAGTGAAAAGCTCTAACAATTAAATGATCTGTATTAATTACAGTACAAACTTTATTCCATCCTGTTCTTATGCTGACAAGTTCTGTACCCTCCCACTTTGCCCTGATGTACAGTTTAAATGTGCCATGGTGACAGGTTAACTCAGAAGCTGCTCCAAGTTAATCACACGCTGCTAGAGACCATTGCACACAGACAAGTCCTGTGCTGGCAATTCCAACAAAGCACAGACAACTGTATTTTGTGTTTGCCTCAGCTAAGATATCGACTGAATAAAGAGAACTAAAGCCAGCTCCAAAGGCTGCAATCAGTAGATGGTTAAGTAATTTCAGGGTTTTTCCTTCATTGCCAAAAATCAAGATGGTTTCTGAACACATTTGAAGTCTATAAAGACTTGGCTAAATTACAGTTGTTCTACAGCAAGTGTGATATGCAGGGGAGGACTGGAAGGGATCCAGGGAGCTTGTTTTCACACCAGAGATCCTTTCTAGGAGATGAAATCATAGTGGAAGGGCAGTGTGCCCTGGAGGATCAGACACCCTGGTGTGAGTTCATATCTGACTCTGTGATTAGTTTGACGTCGCATAACATTTACATAGCCACCTCTTTAGGAGTTCTGATTAAAGCTCTCCAATTATATCATTGATGCATTCAGCAGAGATGAATATTCCAGTCTGAACAGATTGTGACCATGACACACTTTCAGTTCTCTCTTTGCTTACCCAAGTAGCCAAAGGACACCTTTAAAATGTTTAATAGAGAACGCCAGTAATGTCTCTATGGAAACATGATGTTTTAGAAACTCCTACTTTCACAAAGCACCATCTTCCCTCATACAGCCAGGATTTACAAGTCTTGGCTGGAAATTCCCTGTCGTGTCCGTGAAAAGTATAGGATTCAGGACTGTCATAACCTTACAGAGCAGAACAAGTTATAGAACAGGACATCAGTGAAAACAAATACTAAAGAATCTTTTTTTCTAGCTGAATTACCAAACTGCTTAACCCAATATTAATAAGAACTTTTTTAAAGTTAAAGTTTTAAAGTTTAAAGTTTTTTTAAAGGGTTACTAATGGTATGGGGGGGAGTTGATACAAAACCAGTTCAAAAGGCAAAAGAGAAAAAAAAATTACAAGTTAATGGATGGTGCAAGAAAAATATCTTGAGAACTTATGCTGAGAAAGAGGATTGCACTCCCTCAGGCAGATGGTCAGCACAGAGGACAAAGAGCCGCTGGCAGTTGCCACCTGAAAGATTTATGCCCTTCGCTCCACAGGTATCATTCTCTTGCTGCCAGGGGCTAAGAATCCAATATCCACTTCCAGAGCATGTTTGTGTAGTCCCATGTTTGTTCTAGTAATACTATTTATCATGTTATTTATCATGTCATCCTTCTCAAGAAATACTGTATTTGGAAAGTTGTTGTAGCTCTTGAGAAGCACTTTCTGGACTATATATATTTTTAATTACTACAAATGAACCCCCTCAGTGTTCTGTGTTTCTGTGGAAAGAGATGAGAATTTTGTAGCCACTTTTTAAAAGTGAGTTTATGAAAAAATGCCCTCTGTGTAATGTATGATAAAATATCATGTGACCTGGAGTATAAAGCTTGGAGATTCTGCTTCGATTCACATGTGTTAGGGACAGGTGAGGCTGTTCCTTCTGCTTCTGACTTTGTGCAAAGGTCCTAGGAAGGAGCTCAGCTGCATTGGAATGAGCCAGGCCTGGTCTGGTATGCTCTGTGCTCCTGTGAGAGGCTGGGAAGTTGTGCTTAATGAGGCTGTGGTTCATAAACCCACCTTGGGTCAATCAATGCAAGTTGAAAACACTTAGGCTCAGGCAGGTTGTGTTAGCTGGGAGCCAAACCAGGAGCTGTAGCTGTTATCAGTTAACTCAGCACTGGAAACAAACTCCAGAATTCCTGTAAAGAAGCCCAGCAACAGCAAACTCATTCAGACAGGGAATTCACTTGAGACTGATCCATATGAATAACAAGCAATTTTCCTTGTGGTGCAGCTGCATCTCTTCCAAGCAGTTGTTGTTTCTTATCTCGTGTGCTCCTGGGGCATGAAGCTGTGCATCGCCACCGCTCAGAGCAGATCAGGTTATGTTGCTGCCCCAAATTCTCAAACAAGTACGTGCAAACAGTTTGCTTGAAATGAGGAGTTCAGCTGTTCAGAAAAAACAGTGACACATATACAACTTGGTGACAAGTGATTAAAATCAGTGAAGCAAAGGAAAGGAAAAAAAATCAAGCTGTTATTAATTTAAAGTGAGTTCAAAAAGCAGTTGCTAAATCTCTAGCGATTTTTTTGATACCTGTCCAGGCTACAGGTGGTTGGTAAGTGCTTAATAAAGCACCTGCTCATCAACTCAGTTTCTCATGATTTTAACTAAAAAATAAATTACTGCAATAATTTAAAATCAGCAACTTACGTTGTTAAAATGTTGTCCTGGTGTCAGCTGGGATAGAGTTATTCTTCTTCCCAGTATCTGTGATTTGGATTTGGGATGACAACAGTGTTGATAACATACTGATGGTTGAGCTGTTGCTGAACGGTGGCCAAGGACTTTTCATCCTCTCATGCTGCCCTGCGAGCGAGGAGGCTGGAGGGGGGCACAAGAAAGGAGGCTGGACAGGGCCAGGACAGCTGATCCCACAGACAAAAGGGATATTTCAGATCATGTGGCAGCATGAGGAAAATCTGGCCAGGGGGTGCTGCCCTATTAAACTGTGTCCATCTCAACCCCTGAATTTTCCTTTTTTTCCTAACTCTCTCCCCGTCCCACTGAGGCAGGGAGGGAGATGTGTGCTGTTCAGCTGTCTGTAGGTTAAACCACAACGAGTGTCCTGCCAGATGTTTCTGTACAGTGATTTTTCCCAGAGTATGGAATGGGGGAAAACCCAGACTGGATTTTTTCCAGAGTACAGAATGGGTATAACGTAATTCCACACACAACGTGTTCAAGTGTTCAGCTGAGGCTAATCCAGAGGAAAATAAATGGAGATTGAAAGGGGAAACCCCAGAACTTTCTGTTGCTGAAAAATCCCTTTGATTTGCTATTTCTGTAATCTTTATAGTGAGCTTTACAAAGCTCCTCTGTGAGGTATCAGACAAGAATTTTGCAATCAGAACCTTCTGCTATTTGAGGTTTTCCTGATGTCCAAGCCTTCCTGCCCTGCACTGCTATTTAACCTGTTGCTGTTGTTTGTGAGTCTCAGAAGATCCCTCCTGCCTGCCTTCCCACACTCAGTTACCATCGTGGCCTATTTGACATGATCTATTGCTTTTCTTCTCACCTGAACAGATCAGTTCTTCCATAATTCTTCCTTTCACAACTTCCAGAAGTCAAAATTCATTCTTTTCCACTTCTAAAAGAGAATAAACCTTATGCCCAGTAAAAGCAAATCAGGAGAATGGAAAATACTGCAAGAGGTGTTTTGAAAGAAGCCAGAACCTTCCCCCTGCAGTGATGCCTAACTGCACAGAAACTATAACAGGCAAATGTTCATAGTTTTCAACTGGATTGTTTTATTAATTGGTTCATCATTACAGACCTGGGGTACTGGGAGAAAGCAGAAAGAATAATGGATCTTGATGTTCCTCTGTGAGACAGGTGCTGGGCTGTCTCTGCCTGATATGCAAAAACAGAGCCAGCAGGATAAACACCTAGAAAAGTGTCTCATTAATATAAAATGTATAATTAGAGTTGGTCCATTTATTTCAGGGAAAAAAACGTTGCTCCTAACAGAAACATATATTGCAGATTTTTATTTTGTCAGATGTTGAAATTACCAAAATAAAGCCTAGAAAACCCCCCAATTACTTCCCATGTTTGGCTACTTTCCACTGTGAAAATGCGTAAATCAACAAATGGAATCAACAATTTTCATAACATCTGTAAAAATAATGTAAAATTTCATATTAAATCATGATTGTTTAAAAGATAATTACAGAGGAAAGATATTCCAGAAGTTTTTCTCAGTATGAGTGCCAGACTGCCTCTAAAATAACCCCTATCTTATCCTGCTTTATATCCAAAGGGTAGAATACCCCAGGAGTCTCTACTTGCTAAAGAAATAAAAGCCTATTTTTCCCCAGGAGAAAGAAAAGTAGAACAAATTATGATACAATCATTCAATGCATTCTCCTTTTCTCCAGGGCAGAACCATCTACAAGGCTGAAGTAACCTGCACTTCAGCCTTGTTTGTATTTATGCTGCAGGAGTCAGCAAAGCCTTCCTAGGGGCAGGGTCACATCCTCAATTCAAATTTAAATGTCATTCATAAATGGAAAGGGCATTTCACTGAAATGGAAGTAGGAAATGGTAGAGAAGGAGGGAAGTGATAGTAAAAACAAGAGGAAAATGGAGGAAACACCAACTCTTACAGCTTCAGTACTATGCCAGGATAGGAAATGGGTGTCCACATGATGATTTTAAGTCACCAAGCAGAGACAAATTAAGATGCCAGAGCTAAAGGCGTGAGAGTCCTGATTATTGCTATTATTGTCCTCCTTCTCAGTCATGCCTGAGCCAAACCCACACTCAGTAGAGCAGCAGGAGGCATAACCTGGAGTGGATAAATAGACAGACTTGAAATGAGCACATGTGCACCTGGTGAGAATTTTCCATAACTGTTTGTAAATGTTGTGTGTAGCTGCTTAGTGTGGCCTTTTTGTTTAATCCTGTTGCGTTCCAAAGATATTGATACGTCATTAAATTGACATTTCTTTGACTTACAGGGGGAACACAACCTGTATGACTGTGCTCTTCCTCGTGAATTGGGTATTTTCTAGCTAGAGTTAAAATGCAGCCTCCTATGCCAGTTGTGCAGGCAAGAACAGTGATCAAAGTGATTTGAAGGTTTTGGGGAAGTGAACATTTGAGAGGAGAAGAAGAGTTAGAACCTTGAGGTCCTGGTGTTTGTCAGGTAGCTCCACCAACAAACCATCTTGTGCCTCCATCGCCTCTCCTGTAAAATGGAACCTCTGGCTTGTCTTTTATTAAGCTTTAGAGATCTATGCAATTTTCATTTGGTGTTGCTCTTCTGCCCTTCACTTCTGTTATCTTTTGTTGTATTTTAGAGCAGAAACATTAGATCCATGCTACTCAAATAACTACAACTTGCAAAGGGTCCTTCATTTGCTATTGATAATAAAAAGGGAAGCAGTGGATATTTTGATTCTGTTCTGTCTTGATAAGGTGGCTGTGATGGGTGAGTTAATAGAAAATAAGTAGAGCAGATGTAGTAATAAATTACTACCTTGACAGATTTGACGTATCTCCACCCATGTACTGAAGAAGAGTTGAGAGATGTGTGTATGATTAACATTGCTTAAATGGGTGGTGTCTGAATTAGCATTTTGTGCTGTAGGCACTGGAAGCTTCTATATTTTGTAGCAATACTTAGCAATTAAATTGCACTTTACATCATCAAAGTACTCAGAACATCAGACATTATCTTCCATTAAAATCAGGGATAGGTTTTCTTTACATGGGAGACAGAGAAAATGCCCAGGGTGACCAGGAGCATCCAAGTGTCAGTGGCAGAATTGCCAGAAGGACACTGCAGTTCAATATTTTATCATAAGATGTTTTTGATAATGGATATTGCTACCTAAGAGTTGCCTGGCTGAGAACTTGAATGTACTGTAGGAAGAGATGCTTATTCTGTCAAGTCCGAGGACTAGTTCCTGCAAACAGTTGGGTTTGTACCTGGCTTAACTTTAAGCAGAGGACTACATCCACTTGATTCCCACAAATATGAACATGGATCAGAGACAGAAAGAAATATGGGTTTTCTTTTCCCTTGATGTGTGCACTAAGTGTGACACATACAAGTAGCCCTAACAGTGTGTGTTAGTAATTTCTCATCTCATCTTGGCTTTCTTTGGTATGCTTTGCTGTTATTGTTTGCTTAGGGGTTTTTCTTTGCAAAATGTGTATTTCTTAATCATTTCTTCATGTGGTCTCACCCAGTTTCTTGATCTATGAGAACAGCACTCCAAGTGTACTGCCAGGTTTTGCAGCAGCCATGCCTTGGTGAGGAGAAACCACGTTTTGGTAAATTTAAATGGCAAATCCAAATGCAAACTGATAGACCAAGGAAGAGATGAGGAGAGAAAGCAGCAAAAGTGAGAGTGTAAAAGGGATTTCAGATCCCTTATGCCCCCTTGGATTTTCTTTATCTTTTTAACTGAACAACACTAAGTGAGGTGATGCTGTTGGTTTAAAGTGAGATTGTGTGTCTGCTGCTGTGCCTGTGCCTGCAGAGGGGATGTGGCAGCACAGTCCAACAGGAGACAGGCCAGCACTGAGTGCTGTGAGGGGTACAGAGTCAGCTGACAGGCACAACAGAGAGTTTCTCCTTTTTTCTATTTCATTTAGGGTAAATACTCTTTGTTACCATATCAGAATTTTTTAAAAATAATTGCCATTTTAATCATTCCTGTTTCTGTTGGAATACTTCATAGTGGCAAGCATAATTTCAAAAAATATTGTGTGACATTAACCCTGAACAAATGAATCAGTGGATAAATCTTGAGTGATTCTAAATATTTGCTAAGAATCAGCAACTCTGAGCGTGTACAGTAGCACTGCAGGAGCTCAGCTCTTCATCATGTTTGAGATCAGCCGCCTTTAATCCAGACCTATTTCTGACACAGTTTTAATAGCAGCAGTTACTCTAGTAGATAAATGTGTTACATTCTTTTTTTCTTTACCATTGTTTCCTATTTTTTCTTCAAAGAAACCTTCTTTTTTAGATTTACGAGAAACTGAAGTCCTTTGATCTCTACAATGTATGTACTATTTATACCAGAGATGGGGAAACTGCTTTTGTCTAATTATTTTTGACATCTTGCAAATATTCACAAAATTCTTCATGGGGATTAAAAAGATCCACAGAGTTCAATCTCTTTGTGACAAAGAAATGTTGTTCTCAAAAGGCAAAACAATTGTTTGTTTGTTTTCTCTTAGAAAGATCCTAGACATTCATCTTCCAACATGGCACATTTTATTTGAGATAGCACAGGAACAGATCCCATTTTTAGAATATCAGTAAGTTTCCATAAATAGAGCCGTACCTTATAAGATCAAAATAAAATAGTGACAAAAATGGAGTGCATTTGAAAAGCATCAATTCCACCTTTTTAAAATGTTTGACTCCAGCTTTGTAGAAACTCTTCTCTGCAGAAGCTCCCATTTTAGGGTGTGATGTCTTTGAGCTTCTGTTAAGTTATTTATTAGAACAAAGTTTGTGAGGCGGTCACTGCTGCACTTCCCTCCACTGTCTTACAGAACATCTATTAATTTACATGTCCTTATTTATTTATTATGCAAAGTAAGTGCCATGTGAGTAATTACACTTCCACTTCCAAAGAACAGCCAGGGTTACCAGCACTCACTAAGGCTGAGACCCATCATTTTGGGTTTTTATAGTGTCAAGCAAATCAAATGAATATGAGTCAAGTGAATGGGGAATTCATCAATTTTCACCAGAAAATTCTGGTCTTCACAGTTTCAGAATCTGGTCCATATGGTCAAAAAAAGGAGAAGCTGAAGTTCATTATTTAAACCTCATTTTTACTTCCTGATGGAATATGTAATATTTGGGATAAGCAATAGTTATGAATTCCACAGAAATCCCCTAAGGCTCAGCAGGAGGTTTGGGGGCCGCGGGGAAAGAATCAGGTAAGTGGTCCCAGTCAGGGAACATCACCAATGCCAGGCAGTGGATGCTGTCTTGGTTAGAAAAATTCAACCATTTTGGAGACTTCTGAACACTTTCCTTAGTAAAAATGGAAAATTTCTGTGTTCAGCCATGCTCTTTGCTGAATTTCCTGAGAGTTTTTGTCCACTTATGCAAGTGTGCACAGGCAGATCAGAATAAAATAAAAACATAAAGTTTCCCATTATTGCCAAAATTTTCCTTTTTCAACGAGCATACAAAATATGGAAAAATTGAGTCATAAGTGGTTCTGTACTACAGAGTAGATATCTTGCTACCTTTTTAAAATGTATTTTGAACATGGAATTGAGCGAAGCACTATAAAATTGAGATACGTAATGTCTTCAATAATACAGAAATATAGACATTATTTCCTCAGTAAATCTTCTGGGTCTCTTAGAGGAGTTGTATTTCTCAGACATGACATGAGTCAGACACTACGAGCGCTGCAGCAAATTCCAGGCAATCCATTAAGGGTGTCACACCCCGTTCTTCACTCCATGTCCTTTCCAAGGTGAACACAAGTGTCATCAGCAAGTGGTTTGTGAAGGTGTCTGTGACTGCTGGCAGGTAAATAATTTTTTTAAACCCAAGTTAACAGTCCATGTAATCATGTGCATCAATCTGACTTGTGTAGAGGCAGCTGCTCTGCTCAGTGTGCTCTGGTAAGGAGTTCAGGATGGGTAAGAAAAATGGGAGCATGAGGCTGGCAAGGGTGCACAGTGAGAGGGTCCAGAAGCAGGAAGGAGGGGTTATAAACCCCCAAAGTGTGAGAGGCAGAGGAGCTATGCTGGCTCTGTGCAAAAGGAACGGAAGTTTTCACAGGCCTCACAGGTTTGTAGGTGGCTGTTTAGATAATTCTTCTAAAATTGGTGGAAGAGCTATAATGCTCCTTTCAGAGAGAAAAAAAAATAGCAAAATATCTGAGATGCCAAAGCTGTGTAGCTGCAAATATCTTTCAACCTCTTGATATCTGCATCAGCTGCTTCATCTGGGCCTGGATAGGTGTTAGGTGCTAATGGTCCTGGGGCAACCAGAGCCTGATCCTGAAGAACAGTCTCACTTCTTGTCTGTTTGGAAGGCTTCCTTTAGACCCTGACAACTTTTGTGAGTGTCAGTCACTAAAGAAGGAATCTTCCTGGATGTTTCAAAAGGTCTGGCATAAACCACATGGCCAACCCTGATGTTTCTGTTTCAGGGAGATGTTGTGTCACATCTTTCTAACAAAGACCAGCTTGGAAAATCCTCCATCCCTACTACAAGAGGTTCCCTCAGCACCAGACTGAGTGCTCAGTGTTATGTTCTGTGATCAGATAGGTCCTAGTGGCAGCCCATGGCTATGGATAGGTTCATTAGGTCTTCCAGTGTGTTTTTACAATGAATAGTATCAAAAAAATACAATTTTATGTCTCCTACTGAACCCTAATGCATTGCTCTAAGAACTACGCATTTAATTAAGGTACTTTTTCTCTCCTCTGTGCTATCTTTGAGTAGCAGAGTCCTCCTGTGCTTAGGCTAGAGAGACCATGAGCTCCTTGTATCCTTTTGGGGGATTTTGACATCTCCCACACCTTCTCCCAGCACTCTGCATGAAGACTTGAAATCCCTCACACTGCTTAGAGTGTCCAGCCCTCTGCACCTCAGATGCCTTTTTACTGCTTTGCCTTCACTGCAGAGCTTCCATCTCCTCATCAGAGCCCATCAGAGCCGCAGCTTGTGTGGTTTTTCCAAGTGAGTGATGGCCCAGTGGTGTCACTCTAAGGATGTATTACTCACTCAGGGCATTTGCATCTTGAGCTAGACTGACAAGAAGATGAAAAGGAGGCTTGGTTGCATGGCCAGCTTTTGTTTATAATTTAAAAGAGTTTTTCTATTCATGCATAGATAGCATCCTTGTTGCAGGGTGTCTCTATTTCATCCAGAAGCTGGAAAAATTTATAGCTCCCAGATCCCACATTTTCTTTAAAATACTGTGTAATAATCAAAATCAGGACACTGATGAAGAATAATTAAAAATCTATTTCTTATTGACAATTTTTAGCTTAAAGCTATTTCAATAGTAGGAAAAACCAAGCATATGGAAAATAGAAGACAAATTAGTTTCGCCACTTTGACTGCAAGTCCTCTAGGTCAAATATTTCACATGATGACAGAAGGTAGTAAAATTTTTCACAGATGCTTCTGTTTTCTGCTTGGAAGGCAGATATCTAAAACCACTCCAGATTCATGTTTTGAGAAATCCAGTGACGCCAGCATCCAGAGCTTAGAGATCATCGAGGGCGTTTTGAAAGGCATTGGTTTAGTTTTAATAAACTGTGAAGAAACCCCTATAGTCAGTCATTCCTGTTCCTGCAGGAGAGCTCCAAGGGTCTGCCAGTGCTCAGGCTCCCACGTGCTGTGAGTACCCAGGGAACCGTGACCCATACAAAAAAAAAAAGAAAAAAAAAAAAGTTGGTGTAAATTAAATAACAAAACTTATCACTTTCTGCAATGTTCTATCAGCAACTTGCACATTTTTGCAGACACTTCCCAAAAGTCTCCTTGGCACAGACCACACAAACACAGAGAGCAGCAGACAGCACCAGCAGGTGTCTGCATGAAATCCTGCTCCTGGAGAGATTTCCAAAAGCAATTGCACTGCCATACCTTTGATCCTTTCCCCAACCAAAAGCATGTTGTGGGTTTGTTTTGTCTTATTTTTTTTCTTTCTCTTCCACAGCCACAAATGCATTTTACAGAATTTCTGCCCTGCATGTTTTTCAGCTGCCATGAGGTATTTGCAACCTGACAGGCAAGGCTAAATATCTTCCACTCTTGTCTATACCCCAGTTATTTACAGGAATCTTCCATTCTTCAAGTCATATCACATGGCTCTGAATTTTCACACCAGATCTCAAACACCTCATCAACCTCCTGTAGCTGAGTAGCAAAGCTAACTTTAATTTAAGCCTTTAAAAGTCAGGTAGACATTTGGAATTTGGAAATTTTGTCTTGTGACTTTACATGGATGCCAAGCCAGATCATCAGCTGACCAATGTAGATATACAGGTTCTACTAACAAAAATAAACACACATTCCTGCATACTGAAAACCTTCACGTACTTACACAAAAACATATGTCTTGTGGTACACTTTAGGTGTGCCATCTGTCCTGCTGCCTTGTTAGCAAATACAGAGATGCAATATCTGCTGAAAAACATTTACCGTCTGAAGTGAATAAAGAAATTATGGTGATATTGTGGAAGAGAAGTTTGTCCACACGGAAGGAAAATCAGGTTGTGAGCACAGGGAATGACCATGTTTCTCCTGTGTCACGCATCTCTCTCTTCCCACAGCCAGGGCAACCTTCCTGCCTGTGTTTCCACAATGAACTCAGAGAGATAACAGGGATTAAGCCCAGCATTGACGTTTGTGTTTACAATGAGTTGTTAATAGAGGTCCTTAAAGCCTTGCTCTTGATGATGGTATTATTTTATTTGTTTCTGTGCCTTTGTATTTCTCATGGCAATGAAGAGACCATTTTTTAACTGAAACAACTGGATTTGAAGAGGGACCTTCTGGGCTGCTTTTAAGCAGCTGCTGCCATTGCCAGGGAGATCTGGATAATGTCTTTCCAAGAGAAAGGCAGAATGCAGTCCATGATGGGATAAAGAAAGAAATAAGTGGTCCATCAGGAGGTTTTCTAGTAAGAACTGAGCCATGGTATGAAAAATGTGACAGCAGCCAGGATGAAAAGGGAGGTAACGTTCCAGATGGCAGGGCATGCAAATAAGTTTCTCATGCTTGTAGGCACCACAGTAATTCTCATTTTTTAATCCAAAAAGAAAAGTCACATCATGTCCTTCCGTGGCAAAAAGCTGACTTGATAACATGACCTTGTGCTGCTGCTCAGGGTCACACATTCACACAGGCGTGTCCTTTCTCTCTTGTTCAGCCCTCCTGCCTTGCCCTTTCCCCATCAGCAGGAGTCCAGGTCACTTCCAAAGTCCCTTCCCTCTCCTGAGCTGCCCGGTGAGCCGTGCTCTGCTGCTCCTGCTTCCCCCAATTAGTGCCTCTCCTGCAGCATCTCCTGTCAGTCACTGTCATGCCAGTGGTGTTGCTCCCAGCAATGCCAGTTCAATAAAGATGAGACAAACAGCCTAATGGTTGCCAGCAGCTGGAGTGAGGCTGAGGCAGAGTAACTCTTTCAAGTGTTTTAGGCATGTCTGAAATATTCACACATACAAGAACAAATCACTACACGTGTATGCGAGCGGCAAAGTGACATCTGGGTCCCCCTCTTTGGTACCAGCTGTAGTTCAGTCCTGTTGCCAGTGGCAGGGATGTTCACTAATGGAACGGAAAGCTTTGGGACTTCCCTGTGCATCCTCTCCTACTTGGAAAGCAGAGTCAGCCAAGCACATTCCCACTGCATGGCCCTTCCCAGCTCCTCAGGCTCAGCACTACAGCCCAGGAGGAGCCAGCGCTGCCGGTCCAGCCCACAGAGACTGCAGGGCCCCATCTCTGCCATGGTGTCATTGCAAGAGAGGAGAAACAGCTGGGCTGCATTGAAGAGGCAGGAATTAATCATTCTTGGTAGGGAGGGAAAACAAAAGTGTCTCTGAAGAGCTCCACCTGCAGACACTGCTAAGTGCTTCACACAGGTTCTCCTTCCAAGCTGCCTCTGCCACAAAGGAGACATTCCCTCCCCGTTCCTGCTGCTGCAGCTCCACAGCACTTTTAACTTGTCAATTTACAGCTGCAGCACCAACTTTTGATTTCATTTTCTCAGAAGTGCTGGATGAGAAAAAAGCGTCTCCTACCTTACCAAGACTGACTTTGACTCTCTAACCTGATATTAAGGGCCGACACATTCATTTCTTCCTACATTGTTTTGAATTTCCTGATCATAGACTCCTTAACTAGAACATAAATTCTGGAGATGGGGTGCTGGTGTTGTACATCACACACTGTTTAACACTGACATGAAATCCTTCATCTTCAGGAATGCAAATTCCCTGCAGATATATGATCCCGTTTATGTGTGTGCATACCAAAACCACACAAAATAGTTGAGTCATTGCTTCAAAAATCCATTCCAAAAGTTAAAAAAACTTAATCCCTGTTGCCAGTTTTCTGATTCCTAATATTTATTTAAAACTCTGGTATAGTACTATGTTTTAAATGTATGTGTGAAGCTGTGTTCCAGTGTATAATGTTATAGTTATACTAGTGTGAAGTCCACTACCCATGAAAAAAACTCTTTGCATTAAAAGACATCTAAAAGTGCTCTTCACTCTGGGATTCCACATTTCCTTTAAGCCACTCGCAGTGGCCTTGCAGATCACAGGGTGGGTACCTTTATCTAGTCCATTCTCCTCTTTTGATTATCAGGGATATTTTTACCATTCTTACCACGTGTTTTAAATTATTCAATGATGATTCCACTGTATCCTTAGGCAATCTGTTCCCTTACCAACATTAGAAAACTGACTCTTTTTATTTTCCCTTCATAAAGGTGAAATCCTACATTTCTTGTCCTGTCTCTATGCAGAGGGAGAACAATTAGATGGAAACATATTTGAAATATCTTGTAGTCCTCTTCTCTCCCTCAGTGTTGTCTTTCCTTCAGCAGAGCAGCCCAGGTGTTTTGTTTACATCTGCTGCCATTTTAGTCAGTCTTCTCTGACTTCATTTTCTCAACAGCTTTCCCAAAGCATGAATTTCAGATCCAGTGATCATTTACTTCAGCTGAAACAAACAAATAATTACTGCCTGTATTTTACCAAGATTGTATTTATTTTATATTTTTTCTGCAATAACATGGCCTTAGTGACTGCTACAGAGTTTATGGTGGCAGATATACAGAGAGAGTCCATTATAGCTCCCACAAAACTTCTGCATTATGATGCATGTTACATACTTTTCTGACTATAATATTTAGCAGTTATTCAAATGGATTTCATCTTGTATTTGTCTTGTATCTGGTTGGCCAATCATTCATGGAAAACCTCAGTCTCATGATGGAAAGGGGTAGGATATAGAACATTTCACATGATCAGGTTTGCTAAGGAGAGGAAATGGGTTCTGTAATGCTGCACCTGACATGAAAGGCTTTGGATTTGCATTACAGACCTCTTAGTAGTTTCCTACTAGAATAATACCTGAAATGAAGAAAACAGTAAATGTTAAATGCTAATAGAAGTTGTTGCAAATTATTTGGGGGAATGTGGGTCCTAGACCTGTTTAGATTTATAGCAATGTCAATATGTGAGGGATTTTTAAGCATCATTATATACTGTATTCCTGTTGATGCTTCTCTGCTTATTGCTGCGGTAATACATTTGGCACAAGGGACATATATAATGCTAACATTCCTATGATATACATACCCAATAAAAGCTTTTTCAATTTCATTATTTTGACAGGCAGATTCCATTAATACATCCACAACAATAATGCTCCTTTTCTTCAGGATCTAAGAGAAGAGGATTATTAAAAATTACAGACAATACCCCTATACACTTAATCTCTCCAAATTCACTTTACAATTGCTGTCAACATCAATAATATCAGACAGTATAATCATGTTTGTATAAAAATCAGAACTTGTATGTTTTCCAAATGGGATTTGTTTCCCCATCTAACATTGCAGCTGTTTTGGTTTGGGGCGCTTTTTTTGTGGTTTGTTTTTATGTCAGAGAATGATGTTCCCAAAAGCCTGTGGAGAATACAAGTGCTGTGAGACAGCCAGGTTGCAGCTCCTTCATCTCATCCCATTCTCCATCCTGTACCCTTGGTCCACCTTCCAATTTCAAAATCCATGTCATAAATAATGAGAGGAGTGGGGAAAGGAGACAGCTCCAACAATCCATGTCCCTTCTTCAGCTGTCACAGGTTGTACATGAGTAGCCAGAAGCACAAGGGCTTCCCCACAGGCCAGTGGGCAAATTGCTGCGGAGTTTCCTGAGAACTCATTTGTTTGTACCACTTTTTTACTTCTCGGTATAAAATGGAAGTTAAAATCATTTCTGTGGCCAAATAATATTGCAATTAAATTTTCCCTGGTTTAGTGTGGATTTTAAAGGATGTTTGTTGCCCTGTTATTAGGCTTGGTGTTTCCAGTGCATGAGAAATATTCTCATCACTGATAAGAAAAGGATGTTGCAGGTCCAGCTGCTCTGGTAGAATTCTGAAACACAGCTACAGCTCTGAAAATTCAGCTCCTACTAATTTCAATACATGGAGCAATTGAATCCTTTTGAAATCCACATTTTCATTAAGACATGCTGGAAAAAAAATCACAGTATCTTCATGTGCATTGCTCTTAAATCAAACTATGCCTAGTGATTTATTCTTTATTTCTGTTGATATTACGTTTTCAATATCAGTATGCACTCTCATTGGTGACCAACCTTTTATGTAACATTTAAAAAATCAGTTTCTCTCATGCGTTTGAACAAAACAACTGTGTGCACCCCCTTTCATGCCAGACTTATCAGCTAATCTATCAAACAAAATACAATTTACTTTTTCCATTAGGTTCCTGGAAAGTCAAGCTAAGTGAGAGCACCTGGATTTTGTTGCTGGACTCTGATATGTTTTTCCAACAATATAGGAGTTGTCAAGCAACGATTGCTAAGATACAGGGGCATTTGTATCTTAAATCTGAAGTGGTTGAAGCTGGGAAGTGTCTTACACTCTGCTGAATGTTGTCTGTACAACAGGATTCCAACAGCGTGTTGTTAATAGTGATTGCTTATCAGCACCCACTTTAGATGGAACAAAGGGCTTTTATCTTTTTATATTCTGGTGTTGTCTGAATTTATTGCAAGTGTCTGTGTCGGGGGAGACAGAGAAGGACCGCAGTGCTGGGCAATAACACGTCGGTAACACGCGTGTTTCGTGGCTTTCACAGCAGCGGTGCCCCCTGCTCCCAGCACAGCTGGGGCTCCAGTCACAGACTCTCATTTCTCTTTTTTAACTCCCAGTTTGTAAACCCTGAAACAGACACATCAGAGATGTGTGTGAGGATATAGATCAAAAGGGTGACTGCACACGTTGACAGGACACTAATTGAATTGATCCACAGTTAGTGATTACATACTCTGCGCGGTTAATTCTGCAAGTGGTGGGATTGGCGGCCTTCTGGTTCCTGGTTGAAGAGGCACCGGCACCGTCTGTCTCCTCCAGACACCGAGTGCCACCTGCTGTGCACCCACAGCCCAGGAGCTGCCAGGAATTCCTCCCTTAGCTGGATGCACCTCAGCAGACACGATCCTCTGCAGCAACGCAGAGCCAGTCTTGCTTCTGACCTAAAATACACAAACCCCCTCTCAGAATAGATAGAAAATGGACTGAAATTTCTATGTAAGTGTATGGGAATTTGGTTAAGTAGTGGTTCTTCCCTGAGCTGTCCTACATGGTCATAAAGGTGTTTTAATGAATAGAGGTTCAGGGAATCTAAAGGGTATTTTGCTAAAGGTTCCAGAGATTCGCTCTGGTCAAACCTTGACTAGGATCAGAAGCTAAAAGTAGTGAAGCAGTTGAATGTGTTGATATTTAGCAAAATAAAACCTGTTTACATTTCTGATAATCATCTCAGTAAACCAAAGCAAGGAAAAGAGATTATAAAGGCACCTCAAAAATTTTTTACCAAGAGAAACTTTGCGATCAACTGTCAGAAAATGTGCTTTGTAGGGGTTCAACAAACCCTTAAGTGACAAATACTAGAAGAACCCTGTCAGAAGTAGCTGGATTTTAATAATGTATTTAATATTCTATAATACGCCAGACGGAGCTATCATTTTGCATCCTTAGAAACTGCACTGTTCTCTCAGTGAGACAGAGAACAATACAGAAGTAACAGTGAGAGGGATTCTTGACAAACTGCTACCAAAGAGGTTATGCAAATGCACAGTGTGCTGCATGCAGCTCCTTTTCTCATAGCAAAAAGGCATCTCGGTGCCAAAAGGAGCTAGGCATGACCTCTCTGATGGGTGGGACAGGACAAAGGGATTCCCATCAAAAGGCAGAAATGCTGGAGTTCTACTAAAAGCAAAACAAATTCAAGAAAGGAATTCTGGTCGGTCCATTGTGCTTTGAATTTCACTCCAGCAGGAGATTAGAAGCTGAAAATGTGGTTCAAATGACTGCACAGAAAACTTTGCAACTGTTCTACAACTGTTCTGTAAGCAAAAAGATACAGATTTGCCCACCTTGCTTAGAGCCAGTGAACACAGAATTAGTAATATGTAATATGACTTTTCTAACTTTAGAGAGCTTCGATTCAGATAGTTGGCAACAAAAAATTAAACAAGTGAAATTAAGAAGTAAAAACAGTTCAAGGTCAAAAGATTTTACAAGTGATGAGCTGACACTGGAGTTATGTACATTGATCAGCATCTCATGAACAAAGGATTTAGGCTGGATCTATACTTTATTGCAAACCTTTCTTTCAAACTATTAGATTTTTGTGTTTATAGATCAGATTTGTAATTTAAGGGAAGGATTTAGGAGCCTAAAGGATGTAAGCACTCAGCTGTTTATGAAGTTCAATGGCATTTGAGTGTCTGAGTCCCTCAGGCTCTAGTCTGAATTCGTAACTTATTGACAATAGTTTTTCAGCTCAGGAAGCACAAAATGGTTGCCCTTTACAATAACAGAATATTTGTTTCGTAGCCATAACAATAACCTAGTCTGACTTCCAGGGACTATTTTGTGGTCAAAATCAGGATAACTGACAAAATTTACCCCAATGGAAAATTCAGCTCTGTGGATGTGGGAATGGTGACTTTACTATAGATTTACAATCACAGGTCCCTGCTTGAAAGATAGTATCACCTGCTCCAGCTTCTCACACCCAAAAAATCTTTTCACTCTTGTCTGCTCCCTGACCAGATCTCTTCAGCAGACCTTCAGCCCAGGCCAGAAATGCTTTCTCAGCATCTCTAACCTGGGTCTGATCCAAGGATTTATTCCCAGCTCCCTCTCCCCAGGAGCTGGTCTGATTCCAGAAACCACTCCAGTCGATCATCTCAGTGCTGCTGTCCAGCTGTGAGAGCCTAAATTACCCCTTAGGACATAAACCCAAGGGTTGGGCGTGATGGGGATGGATCTGCAGTGCAGGGTAAAGATTCTGTTTGATTTGTGGGTCTTATAGGTAGATGCTGCAGGAGTAAATTCTAGTAAATATCTGCATGTGCACAAAAAGGTCTGTCCCTTTGCAGGGGAGCTCACTTGGTGTGAGGTCTGGAGAACAAACAGGGCTGAGGGACACACCCTGCTGCCCTGAGAGAAGGGCCGGCCGTGGGGAGGGAACTGATACCTGGTTTATGATTCTTTATGTTGGATAAGGGATATTAAAGTTCATAGCTGTCATTGCATAACATTCCCTGACTGCTAAAATATCTGTTATAAAGTGCTAAGGGACAGCAGGGAAATGGGAAGGCCTTGCAATGGGGCCAAAATGAGGATCATGTAGCTCTGATGAGAGCATTTAACAATGTCTCTGAGCTGCTCTTGCAACACAATGCCTACAAACACTGATTACTGCTTGTCTGAGGGTGTGAGGAGGGAAATTCTAAGGCAAAGTTAATTTACATCTTAAAATAGTTTCCTCTTAAAAAACACACCATGGCAACAAAATTTCAGTATTGTGATGATTAATGTCACCACACTGCACTGACTTTACTGCCTCATAATTAAATAGAAGGTATTCAGTTGTATAGCACTTGAATATGATAATGGTTTATATATTAACTCATTCACCTTGCAATTTCTTGACCTATTTTTCATTTTTAGAGGCACATAATGATGGAATGTATACAGTAGCACAGACTGAAAACAGTCCCTGAGTTGTCCTGGGGGAAGGAGAGACTCTTCTGTCACTGGCTTTGCATAAGCCTTTCTTGAGCATTAAAAAAAAAAAAAAAAATGCTAATAACGATGTTCCTCTGCTGTTTTAAAACCACCTACATTGAAAGATCTTGGGATCTTGAATCAGTGGATGTATGTGTTTGGGTTTTTCACCTGTTTCTGTGAATGTCTCACTCTGATGTTTGCCAAGTATCTTGCACGAACTATTTGAGTGCCTAAAGTTATCCATCCAAGTTCAACAAGATACTGAAATAAATCTCGATTTTTCAACTCCCACACTCTCCATTGAAGTCAAGCACAGGATTGTTTCACCCTCATCATGGTCTTGTTAGCAAATATCCAGCAGCCTCATAGCAGGGTGTCACTTTTCCTCCTCATTTCTCATATAACTGGCTTCTCTACATGAAAGCACAGACTATAAATAATATTGGATCTTTAGCTTAAAAAATGCATAATCTGATGAATATTTATTCAGCACATTAAAAATACCATCCATGCCTGGCTTTCATTTGGCTCATAAACCTGAATATTGCGAAAAACCTAAAGACAATATTTATTCAGCACATCAGCACAGCATCAGCTGAGGAAACTTCATATTTCTGTTTAGGATACGTGCACACTTTCTATTACTGCCCTGTCAAAACACTTCAGAATCCCTGGAAGTATTTCTTTGAGGCAGGAAGGACAGTTCCCATTTCACAGCTGGAGAGATGTAATAGACAGATTTATGACATTTAATTTCCACTAATTCCAGTGGAGGTAGATGCTGAATAGTTTATTAAAATCCAGCTGCACGTCACTTGCCCAGGGTCACAGAGGAGTCTCACAAAGCGTGATTTGCAGTGAACCTGCTGGAACACAAACCTTCCTGATTTTCTCCTCATGCTGAGGGCACTTTATTTTAAATACCATAACCAGGTGTATACAGCAGCATTAGCTCAGGTTTTTAGCTCAGTCTGGAGCCAAACCTTCCTCAATATCCATCATACCACAGTGGTATTTGTTCTCTCACTCTGCTTTGGAGCCACCTTCATCTTTAAGAAAGAAAACAGAAATAATTTCTTAATTATTGGCCTTGGCAGTGCTTCCCAGCTCCTGTGCTGGATGTATGCTCCAGTTACCTTTTCCTGTTCTCTTGGGACAAGATGCAAACACAAACTGTCTCCTGCACCTGAGGTCCTGATTTTCTTGGGAGGAGCCACTGCTGTGTCTGGAGAGGGATTCTGCAGTTTTACTCTTCCATGCATGAAGCAGTGATGTCTGTGTTTGCATCACAGCCTGCCCAGGACAGGGCTCTGCTAACAAGCAATGTTGAGCCTCTTCAGCTTTAGTGTTGAGTCACTCCAGAATTCTTTTTTCTTGTTTATTCCAATTTGGATTTGAAGAGATGCTCCTTTCTACTGTGGTTTCTAAGCCTCTCTGAGTAAGGAGTTGCCCAGATTCTACAGTCCAAACTTTCTCATCCTCCAAGATCATTGGGAAAGTTGAGCTTGTTTTTTCCCAGTTCCATGTGTCTCCTTTTGAATATAAAACATCCACTCTTCAAGAAGACATGGTTCCTACTATGTCCTCCTGGCATCTGTGAATAGAATGTCCTTGTCACAGTCAGGGATGCTCTGACCAAGAGATGTGTGGGGTCCCATCCTCTCCATTTGCTTTATTCAACCACCCTGGCTTTGCCAGAATCACCCCTGATTTTCCCTAAAATAACAAAAAGAAGAATCAACCATTGGAGTGGGAAATTCTTTCCACTGTAGATGGAAATAGGAATTCACTTGTCACCACTGCTTTCAAATTAATTTCTAAATGGAAAAAACCCTTTTACACTGTCAGTACTGAAACATGGGGATGACAGGTTCTGTTGGTTTTCCACCAGTTACAGCCTGTGTCAGCAGCTTTGCAGGATCCAGGATACACTCCAGTTTCTACACTAAAAGCCATTTCTTTATGTTGCCTTTCTGCTAGGAGCAACTGTGAGTGCCAGGGCCTTGTAATATGTTTGCTACTGTTTTTTCCATATAAAATTCTGTAACGTGTTCTTTGGAAGTTTGGTTGGTGCAGCTTCCACAATCATCTGTATTGTTTTCCTTATCTCTCCCAAATGCAATTCAGGTAAGTAGTCTGATGCTGTTTATATTAATCTAAGCAGCATTCTTGGCAAGGTGACAAGCTGAACTGGACTGAGATTTTGTGGGTTTATGATAGTCCTGGCTATAGCTGTTGGTTTTTAAACAAAATGTTTGAAAACAAAAACATGGATGCTTTAAAACATGAGATTCCTACCTCTGGCCATGTAGAAACTATTTTGGACAGGAAACAAATATTACAGGATAAAAAAACCCAAAACACCCTTTCACAGATATCCTGCAAAATATGTTTTAAAAAATTCAACAGCACAAACAGTAGTTCTGTGTCTGTTACTGCTTTTCTTGCAGAGGGATCTGGAAGCCCTAATTAAGGACTAAAATCTCTTCTTTTGGGCTCTGTCAAGGATCTAAAAGATGCCACCTGCCCACAGAATACATGGATAAGATTCACTGATGTTTGATGGAGATCAGGAAGGATGATGAACTGATGATCTACAATTCCGAAAGAAATAGGCAAGTTTAATATTTTTTCTTCTCTTTTATATTAATATGCTCATCTCCCCTAATCCTAGACATGGTACTTTTATCACTTCCATGTAATTAACTCAGAACTCAGAACTGTGGTGCTTGCCTTGCCAGCTGTTTACAAATCCCCCCATATGACTGAGCTGCTGCATCACTGAGCTGATTTGCAATAACTCTTCTAACTCAGCTCTTGCCCTTTCATGGTGGGAGGTTTCAACTGTGACATTCTGGGGTACATTGCAAATGCCTAGGGAAAAAAAAAGTGAATGCAGAGTCTATCAAGATCCCTTTCAGCATCTGCATATTCAGGATTTGACCCCAGATCCAATGAAGGGTTTCTTGTCTGATTGCATTTCTCTGTGGTTTCACTTCTGGACAATAACCTCAGTGTGACAGCAGCAGGTTTCAAGTTAGGAAATTTCACACTAACCCCAAGTACATTTATATCATTGAGAACTGCAGTTTGACAGTATCAAATGTCTCCCTGAGCCATGATTTAGGTATTTTGAAACACAGAGAGAACATTTTTGAACAGAGAGAGGGAAACTGATCTTAAATTTTTGATTCTTTTTTGAAGTATCCATTACCACAGTGTGCTGAGCATCTGTTCTGTTTGTGGGATTGATAGGTTTGAACAGGGACAAAATATATCAGAATATGTAAAAGGCTCACATGGGAAGTTACATATTGGAGGCCAGTTGCAAACATTAATTCCTTCTCTGTGCTGGAAGTGTTCATTTGTAGGTTTAAATGGATTATATCATATCCTCTATACTTTCAGAAATTCTTTGAATAAAACCCTTTGCAAAAGCAAACAGGATGGAATGAGGTAGGCAGAGAACAATGCAGATACAAACAGAGGCATTTCTTATCAGTCATTGCTGCTGTCTCTTCTTCATAAAAAAAGAGTGGACAAATAGAAAGATTTCTATATAATGGACATAGCTTAAGGAAAAAAAGTCAGAATATCTTCTTAGGATTTTCATTTTGGCCTCCTCACATCCCTTTGCCTCAGTGCTGCTGTACAGCTATGGACTGCTACCTTCCTTGTGTGATGCTGATGGGGAAAGGGCTTTGTCTTGAGAAAGAAACCTCCTCTCCACTGACCACATCAAAATATACATTTTGTCAGCAGATTGGTTTTCAACTAGGGTATTAATAATCCTTCCTTGGTTTTACTCCTTGGTACTGAGAGGTCGATAACTGGCCTACTTATGCCATCTCCTGGGTGACTACAGAACTGTCTCTACACAGGGAAAGCCTCTATCAAGCAGCATTAATAATTATCAGTGCCTTGAAATAATATGCTAATTGAATCCCTGAAGTAATTTTCTTTCTTATTTTATAGAATTTAGAACAATTCAAAAACTACTGAATTATTAATAACATATCATATTCAACTATTATGAATAATCAGTAGATTGTACCAAAAAGACCTTTGTAATTGCAGTCCCAACAATACTGATATATTTAGTGAAGTTTCGTTTCACCAAAAAAATCAGGATAGAATTTAGTAATTACGGTGGACATTGTGAGTTATGTTATTCCAGGCATCAAGGAGGGATCCTGGTCAGGCCCAGGTCAATGGGCTGTGTTTCTCTAACAAGAGCAGATGTTTCCATTGTGAAGCCTCCTCACCACTTTTGAAAAGTATGAAATAATGGGAGTGCAAAGAGCAGAGGCAGCACAAGGAAGGGATGTTCAGTACCTGCTCGACTGTGCTTTGCATGTGCCTTCCCTCAGCTTTCCCCAATCACCAGTTTTCTGTCCAAGTGCTATTACAAGCTGAAATGGAAAGCCATTGTAATGGCATAAATCTCTCATTTTTCTCAGTTGTCAGCATCAGCACCTGTTAAAGAATGAAAATCCTATTTCCAGTTTCTTTGAGGGTGATCATGGCCTTTGAACTCAGTTGGGAAACTTTGCCGCTATCACACGTGCTACGATGTCTGTTCCCTTCTTGATCTCAGAAAACCTTGAGAAAGCCTCCACCTTGGTCTGTGCGGTTTTTTTAAACACTAATCCAGCACTCTTCCACTAAGTGTTTAATTATTAGGATTCTGAAATACAACAACACCTAAGGCATTAATAGAAGGAACTAATTATAACCCTCTCAGCATGTGATTTCCCCTTCACTTGTAAAATCTCTTGTCATTTATCTGTCCTTTAAATGACTTCTTGTAATACCTTAATCAGGACAAATGGATCCTTCAGAGGGAAGAAAATGACCCCAAACTGGCACAGAAAGATTTGATTAAAACTTATTTGCCTTCTGTGGCAGCCCAAAGATCCCAGGGGATCCCATTGCTCAGCAGAGTAGAGGAAATAGCAGACAGGGAAAAGCTTTCTGTCTGAGACAAAAAGACTTTATCACTGACATGCTGACATTCCCCCTCTGTAGGACCAGCCTGTGATCAGTGTCTCTTGTTTCCTTTAAAACTCAGTGTCAGAACTTTGGTTCCAGCGTGATTCATTTCCCCTTTACTGATTGTGTGTCATTTGCTTTTAAGTAAGATCTTTATAAACGAGGCAAAACAAAGACAGAGATGAAGATTGTGCAGAGATAAACATTTGTGCTGCTGAGACTCCCACTGGCTTGGGCACAGCAGGGGCCAAAAATAATGGGGGTTCACAGGAGTCCTGATTAGACCTCTCACTGTGAACAGGTAATTGAAACACTGCAGCCCATCACAGCAGTGGGAAAACAGCAAGCCATGGAGGTACTTAGTTTAAAGCAGACCCTGAACAAGCCAGAGGCTTCACACACTCCCTCTGCCAGTGGGAATGAGCCGTGCCTGGGCTGAGGCCATGGATAACGCACAGCTGGGTGTGCACAGAGAGCATTTGGGCACCGGGGCTGTTCCTGGCTGTTCCTGTGGGCACTGCAGAGTTCTCTGCCTGGCTTGGGGACAGGAGGCACAAGCAGAGGGCCCTTGGGAAGAAATGTGGCACCTGCCCATACTTAAGGTCAAGCGAGGTTTGCTGTGAGGCACTGGCAGGGATGGTGTGTGTCCAGCAGGGACAGAGCATCAACATCCCTGTGAACCTTTGAAAGCTCCCTCAGTGCAGGATTCTGATGGTTCTCCCTCACACCCTGTGGAGACAGCAGCAGCTGTGAGGCCCAAACCTGCTTGGGGTATCATTATCATGTTCAGCATGATGTGTGGCACAAATGAACCTGCTGCCTCCAACTCTTCCCTCTTGGTTTGTCTCCTGGTGTTGCCTCACCTGTTTAAGAGCCATTCACTGAGCAGCTTCCTGCAATAGTGTCTTTAAAGTGTGATTGATGGAAATGTGTGATGCAGGGGAGAAATGCGCTGATTTATGCCTCATTTTCACTTCTTAGTAATCATTGTTCCTCATGAAAGCCTCTAAACTTTTTTGATTGTAGTAATTTGTTAGAGAAGCTGTTCCTCATCAGCCTGGGCCTCCCTTCTGCCAAGCTCTTCTAAAAACTTACCGGTGCCTCAAGCAGAAGTTTCTAGTTTTAAAACAATGGGAGATTAATAATCTAATTTAGGTTTCCTTCACTCCCCTTTGAGGAAGAATGTCAACTCAAACCTAATACAACGATGGAGAAAGAATCAATTGTCCTATGGAGCTGACACACATACCTACAACCCCGACCTAGTGCTGGAGTTTTGCTGTGTCCCAGATCCCCCCAGTCGATGTATGACAGATTTCCTGTCCCTGTGTTGGCAGCAGGATTCATAACAGCTTTCAGCAGTTTGAGCAGTTATTTGGGTGTTTGTACTATGTTTTGTCTTTCCTACATAAAAGTATTCAGTGATCATTAACAGGAGTTCAAGTGTCAAATCACTAAACAACTGACTGCAAATTTTTAATGAGAAAAAAGAGGAATATTTTTGGCCAGGTAGTTGCATAAATGACAGGGCTAGGTGGGAATTATGAATATAATACTACTTCAATTATTACAGTGACAAAAGGGGATTCTGAAAATCTAGATCCATTCTGCAAGTCTCCTTTTGATTACAGGAGCTGACTTAGAATTTCTGTGCATCTGTCTCTTACCTGTAAAATGAAGGTTTTAACTATTTGCTGTTTCCATCACTGTTTGCTCCAAGACTGTAGATATTTGAGATTTTGTACTAGTCTGATACAACCACAGCAGAGCACATTTCCCTCAGGTCTGCTCAAAAGGAACGGGGTTAAAGCTGCTGCGAAACATTGTTGGTGGAAGGCAAGATAGACATGCAGCACAATTGATAAGTACCACTCCTTAGTTTGGCACAGCTCTGTGTGACTGTGGTCAACCAAGCAGCTCTTTCAGCCTAAATTTCTGCTCTTTTAAGTGTGAACACTGCATCTTTATCTCACAATGGTGCTGGGAAGCTGTATTAGCTTAGTGTGTGCAGGTCTTCAAATCCTTGAAGACACTGAAATACTGAATGTTACCACCTGTGTGGGCACAGGGTGTACAGTTGTGAGAACCTTCAGGGAACATTCTCATTTCCCAAGAAATAGGTTTTCAATAAAACAGTTCTTTTTCTCCCATGCAAGAGAGAGAGAACTTTACCAACATCAGCAACTATGGGTCTGATCACATCTCACGTTTGGGTGACTGCAGGCATGCTGTGCTCCAAACCCAACAGGAGTTTACTCAAGCAATAAACACACAGAACCACGGCCGTGATTATTTTCAGTCTTGCGTAATTTTCAGAAGAAATAGCAAAACACAGCATAACTCTAATCTTACCAATATGGTTATCACCTGCAATAAAAATGTCACCTCAGTTACTAGCAGTGCTGCTAAGTCACTGGCCTGCCTTGAAGACTTCCATCTGGAGTTATAAATTAAAGACCGTTTATTACAGGAGTGATTTATTGTGTAAACAGATCTTGCTGCTGGCATTTAGGAACACGTAGCTGCCTGCCACTCAGCCAAATTCTTTTATCACACTTGACTGAAGTTCCCAGCCTTGAATTATTAGTTAATAATATTGGAGCAAAAGCATAATTTATTGTTTAAGTAAACTTTGAAACACAAAAACAGTGGCTTAGCTCCCAGACTTAGTGCTTGCCGTAGGCAAAACATTTTTCTTTCAGCACAGGATTTTAATAGAGCAGGAGGAAGATTTGTAACTAATTGTAACACTTCCTGCGTGTATAACTTACCTGATGGCAGAACACAATCTCCTGAGCTGCTCTTCCCTCAAGACCAACAGCCTTCATGCCATAACTGAGCATAGGTCAGTCACACACAGGCAGACATGTCCAAACCTCCAAATGTAAAAGTAACATCCGTGCTTTCCTAATAGGGAAATTTGATACTGTCCCTTCTTTATCATTTCATCTGTTTCATCAACAGTGCTTGAGGGAACCCACGAATTTCCCCCTCAGAGGCACTTGTGGCTAATTTAGAGCAGGTAGTTACTTCACTGAAAGGAATAACCTTGTCTGACAACAATTTCTCAGCATTTAGGGTATTTACAGCAGTGCTGTGATACCAACAGCCAGCAGATGCCAGCACAGCACACAAGCACCAAAAGTGCCTCTTTCATGCTTAAAGGAAGGATGGTGCATGCCTGTCCCAAGTGTGTGGACCCAGAGGAGAAGTGAACTTTCTCTTCGATGTTTCAGTGTCATATATAAAGGATATAAAGTTAATGTTGGATTTAAAGAGACCACTTACTGGAGAAAGGACCATACACTGGTCTAGCAGGTAACTGAATTGTCTCTTCAAAGCTGACTTACTTCCCTATGGAACTCTGCCTGGAATTTCAGGCCTAGTAGATCTGGGTTTTTTTTTTCCTTTGCATAATGAATTGAGGATTCTTAATATCAGATCTTTTATTTGTGTCAGTGTGCACAAATATGCCACAATCCCTCCATCACCTCTGCACAGTAGAGTGGACCTTCCAGACATGCCAGGTCCTTGGCTGCCCACATGCAAACAGGTCAGGCAGGAAGAATGAAAGGCCAGGTACTCATGGTGCAAACACTGCAATGCTTCCAAGTACAGATAGTCCTTTTTTTCTGAAACTGTCAGTGCTCCTGCCAGAAGCCTTTGCAACACCACAGTCACAGCTTTCTGACATTATTGAATGATGGAGATCACTTCTGACAGATTTCTTCCAGAGCAGAAAACATTGGTCCCAGAGTGTTCAAAAAATCAGCAGGCAAGTCCTCACTGCCAATGGAGATGGAGCAGGGGGAGTTATTGGGTTCTAGTTCCCCTTCCTCAGTGAATCTGCAAGGTTCACAGAGGTCCCCATAATCTTCCAGCGTGCTTTGGTAATACACTTTCTAGAGAAGGCAAGAAACAAGGCAAGTCAGCACAAAAGCTCCTTCTGCCCTTTTGAAAATTAAAGGAAATTTTGGCATGCAAATTAGGCAGGAATTTACAGGGAAGGATATGAGTCTCTGTCTGACAAGGAAAAGTTCTACAGAAACTTCCAGCTGCACAAGCTCCAGAGCCTGAACTTTCTCCAGGGTACAAATGAGGCACAAAAGGGAGTTTGTTCTCTCCTGGACCGGAGTTGGCAAGTGACCCTGGCTGGTAGGGCCTGCAGTCTGGCCAAGGAGGCCAAAGGACAGGACTGTAAACATGCAGAGATCAGATAGGGCATGGCCAGAGGAATTAGAATTTCCCTGACAGCACAGAAGTGTAAGAGCAGGTGACAAGACTTTAACCCTGCTTAGGCACAGAAAGCATTTTAGCCCCACTTCTCTCACCTGAAGGGCAATTCAGTCTAGGAAAGAAGGTATTTTCAACAAAGTCTTGAATGTTTTCCCATAAAATATATCCCTTGCTTTCAATTGCAGTGCTTCTGAGATGAGGAGTTGCACTCATTTCTTACCTGAGCCAGTGTTTTGTCCACTATCTCCATGAAGCAATCCAGGTGTCTTGCTTGGGATGACCCATAACCAGTGAAATGGCCATTCTGGAAGACAAGCACAGCATCTCAGGTTTGACCAGCATAAAGTCACCTTCTGACATTTCTTTCACTCACAAATAGCTCCAACTATCTTTCTCTCTGATACATCCATTTCTTTTGTTCTGCCTTCTCCAGTTACTCCAACAAGTGATAGTTATTTTCTAATTGAATGATATTGCATTATTCTTCCCACTACTATTAATACCAGACCTAATTCTTGGGCTACCACTTCCCTTGGTATAGAAAAGTACATTTTCATCAAGAACCAGGCAGTTACCTCAGCAATCACTTCTTTTCCAGCTTCCACAGACACAGGTGGTAGAGTAGCACCATGTGTAATACCCAGCCCAGCCTGCACACAGGGAGAGGGATGGTGTTAATAAGGAACTGAACCAAGTGTGAAGGATCACACCTCTGCAGATTATTCCATTTTCCATTTTCATTTGCTTCCTTGTTGCACACACCAGGATGTGTGTGTAGTAGAGTGACAAGAGGTGCTATGCTTCCTCACCTGTTGGATTCACCAGCAGGATGAGGCACCTGGGAAGGTCCTGCTGATACTGAAGAAGGGTAGGAGTGGTAACAGTCTGTCACCAGAGTGGCATTATCCAGCCCATGCAGAGCACAGCTCCCCAGACAGGCTTAGTGCCAAAAAAAGCTTTATTTTGCTCAATACCAAAATCAGAGGAAACATAACTAAAGAGATGATTAGTAGCACATTCAGCTACACTTCACTGGTGGGGTAGTGTCGATATATTCTGTTACACTCACCTCAGAAAAAGAGCTTCTGCTCTCTTCATTGTAGTTGATTAAAGTCTGTTCACCTTCCTGGGGTGGAGCAATGGCTTTGCTTTTAGTCCCTGACCTGTAACACTGGCAAAGCACAATGCTGGAGACTGTAGAGGAGAAAGGGAAAGGAGAAATTGGCACTGGGAATAGATGTGTTTGGCTCAATACAGTGGTGGGAGAGGTTCCCAGCCCAATTCCAAAGGAGCTCTCTTGGGAAACCCCAGCAGTGCAGCTGTACAGATGGAATTCTTGGTTGGAGTGGTGAGACTGAGCAGGCAGACAGGACAGATCATGCACAGGTAACCAGAGAAACAGTGCTCAGATAATGTATTGATTTTTCTTCAGATAAGGAATCAGCAGTTCTTCTCTCCAACATTAACCAACATGAGCTAGTACAGAGGAACCAGCTCCAGAACAAGGGTAACCCTATGGGAGAATTTCATTACTTTCAGATTGCTAGGACACAGTAAATGTCAAAAAAAGTCAAGTATTTGGTTGTATTCAATGCAAATAAAAATATTTGCTATGTTCTACTAGAGTTTAGCTTAATGACAATTTACATTTTCCAGTCATCATCTAGATGGAAAACAATCATGATTTTAATAGATTTGAGCTCATCAGCTGCAATTGCAGTGAGACCCAGTGGGCAGATGCCAGAGAACCTGCATGTCCAACTTAGGAGTTTGCTTACCCAGTAGTAATAACAAAGCCATCAGTATTATCGCAATGGCATCGCTTCCAAGTCCCACTGCTGCTTGTAGAACTGGTGAATGTTTACATGTGTGTCCATCTGGGCAAAAGCAGAGCTTGATGTTTTGGTTCTGCCTTGTCGAAAATCCTTGCCTGTCCTGAATAATGATGGGCACCAAGTAGCTGCCTTGTGGGAGGCTTCTTAACATCAGAAGTTCGACTGACTGCCCTAAAAACACAAGTGAATCATTTCAAGACTCACAGAAAGAAGTCTAATATTCTACAGTCCCTTGTGTTGATAAAGGAAGCTCATTTGCACCCCAGTTTCAAATACTTTTTCCAGCCTTAATGCACCATAGCAAATAGGATTAAATTACATCCCACTTCATCACCTCTCTGAGCCTTCTGGACAGAGATCTGTCCCAGCTTGGCTGCACACTGGCACAGCTCCCTGATAACCTCTGGAATTCCTTAGGCTCTTAATCAAATGAAGAAGTGGTTCCTCAGCTGCATTATGCCCCTTTCTGCAGCCTGACCACATTGCTGCTGGTCCTGCCCTCCGCAGAGATGAGGAGCAATGTCACTTTTTACAAACTGCCATAACTTCATATTTTGAAGGCTGTTCTTTCCCATCATTTCAGTCTCACTGAGACTCATCAGTAACAAACCATAAAGGTAAGAGACAGTGAAATAACCAGAGAGCCCACAACTGACAATAAACTCAGGAAGAACACAAAAGGAAGAACTCACCAAAGTTCCTTCCTAATGTCCAGTTACGCTTCA
This sequence comes from Corvus moneduloides, assembly GCF_009650955.1. Taxonomy (NCBI): domain Eukaryota; kingdom Metazoa; phylum Chordata; class Aves; order Passeriformes; family Corvidae; genus Corvus; species Corvus moneduloides. The sequence continues at coordinate 11,254,974 of NC_045492.1, forward strand.
CATCTTCAGAGTCTTCAGCCAGCTCAAATGTAAATGGCCCCGAACGTGAATGGGCCAGAGCAGGCTTGGCTTCTATAACAAGAGGTGTCCCTTCTTGTTTGTCACACATGTCTAAAGAAGCAGCCACCAATGATGGCATATGATCATTAATGTCAGACAAGTAAAGCAGGATGGTTCCAGTGCCAGTCTGTGGTGGAACGCCTGGGTAGGAGCAAAAGAAACAGAAAAACACAACAGGGTATTGGCAAGTGCCAGTCCATTGGCAGGATCTACCTGGTTTATCCTACCAGTCACACATAGCACAAGGTATGAACATTAGGGTGTTTTATTATCCATTAACCACTTAGATCCTTAGTCTTGCTATCTTTTTATGTTCAACATGCACCTCATCTCACAGTCCAAACACTGCTTGAATATTCTCTGACTGGCTGCTTACCACGATCAGTAGCATGAACAATAATGGTGTACAGGCTGTTGTTCAAAAAAGGGGATTCTTGATCAAATTCTTTTGCCACAGTAAGAACACCAGAGTTCTCATCCACATTCAGCCAACCATCTGGGTCATGGGCTAGTTCATATCTGAAAAAGAAAGGGAAAAATTACAAATTATTATTTTAAATGTATTTTGGGTACCAAACTACACTTGCAAACCTCTTTACATTCCTAAGCTATTATATAATAGCTATATAATATATAAATATATATTCCTATTCTTATGCTGAGAGTTGGAATATCTCCACTTACTTTATCTTATTTGGCACATCATCTGGATATGTGGCAGGGTACTTTCTAAATACCCTCCCAGGCTTCATTGAATCTTCCTTTTGGACAATAAGGATAGGAGGATGAAACCTTGGGGCACGTTGTGACTGTAAGACCTTGATGTTCACAGCTGTGTTTGTGGTTTCCAGATTAGAGATCATCACAATGCCATTTTTACACCAGAAGAAAGGTTCTTCATTTGCTACAGAAATGACAAGTCTCATCTCAGAGTCACCTTCATAGCTGAGAGGCTGAAAACCCAAGACAAAAACAGTTAAATTAGCAGTTATGACCTTTGTTTTGGCAGTCACCTCTGTTACCTGGAGCACAGGTGAGATGAGTTTACCAAGTCAGCTGACTCTGATTTTCACAATAAGACAGGCCACCTGACACATTGTCATGCCCAGCTTATCTATTGCTGTTATCTCCTCACCTTGATAACACTCACCCAACTCAGCTGACTCTGATTGTCACAATAAGACAGGCCACCTGACACATTGTCATGCCCAGCTTATCTATTGCTGTTATCTCCTCACCTTGATAACACTCAGAATGCCTTCATTTGTGGCTGGATCTGTCTTAATGGTGAACTGCTCCTTCTCATTGCCCTTTACTATTCTGTATTTTGCTCTCCACGCTGGAGTGTTGGGAGAATCTTTATCTTCCACTTGGAGCCGTAACACAGCCAGATGTTCTTCTCCTGCTGAAATCTGCAACTGGTACTGGGAAGTAAAAGGAAGGAAATAAGGATGATATCTATCTATCTTATGTAATTTCATCAAAATGGCTTAAGTTTTTGATGGTGCAATGTAGCCACCAGCTTGCCTAACTAGCATTCCATAGGCAGACTGAGAAATGGCAATTAAATCACCTAAGGAGTGATGAGATGGCAATAATATGTAATTTGTTTGCCTTTCTTTCTTAAAGTTAATTGGTCACTGGTTGAGAGCTGAAAATTCAGGCTCTTGCCTTCTAATATACAAACAGCATTGTCCTTGCATCACAACTTTTAAAAATGCAATAAAAGGTGATATTCAGAGAGAGGGAACAAATTACAGCTGTGAGAAGGGTCAGAATTTCACTAGATAGGAGCTAATGACAAAGCACAGGCTTCTTGTGTAAACCTGTTTTTGCAAGTGATCTAACATTATTCCCTCAGGTCTTCCAAACACCAGATGGGAGACACTGGTGAAGGTATTGGCTTTTGTAGGTAACCTTGTACACACTGTTGTAACCCTACTGTATCTCTTCCTGCCCTTCACAACCTCAAATATTTACACAGACCAGTACCTGGCATGACTCAGCACTCTGGATACATGTGCTGGGTTTGGCTGGGATAGTTTATTTAGGATTTTAAAATAGAGAGCAGATTGTAATCATAGAATGGTTTGGGTTGGAGGGGACCCTAAAGGCCACCTAGTTCCAACCCCTGCTGTGGGCAGGGACACCTCTCAGGAGACCAGGTGGTTTAAAGCCCTGCCCAACCTGGTCTTGAACACTTCCAGGGGTGGAGCAGCCACCACTGCTCTGGGCAGTCAGCACCTCAGCTTCCCAGATGTCAGAATAAGCTGATCTGTCAACTTCCTTATGTTTTCAGTGAGGCAAAAGCCTTCTCGTGCCATACAGAGAAAATTAACAACATTTAGCGCTTTAAGAGATTTTCATCTGACAGATGAATCTCATTTGCACATGTTTTGTCCTGGTTCTGCAGTTCTGGGGGTTTCTATTTCCACTGCTGTGTGCATTTAGCAGTTGGAAGGACTGAGCTGTATTTAGAAAGTCTCAGTGAAGTAATAACATTTTCCCTTACATTATCGCTAGTAAATACAGGGAGGTGGTTGTTTGCATCTTCAACAGCAATAGTCACTGTTGCAGTAGATGACAGCTGGGGACTTCCATGGTCACTGGCTTTAATCAGAAGCTTGAAAGAGTTGGCAGTCTGAAAAGCAGAAACAAGGAAGTTCCTGAAACTTAGTTCAGAAGCAGTTCCCACATTTTGCCAGCCACAGCTGGATGTGAGACTGTCCTTCCCCTTGTAGCTGGTAACGGTGCAGTGAACACGTACCATATATTAAATGATGAGAAGATGCTAAATATACATCACCTTATAATCCAGGCAGCCTGACAGAAATATTGATCCTGTGGTAGGATCAATGTTAAATGTGAGCCCATCTGGAGAGGGCATTTGCATTCCTATAGAATAGGACACCTGTGAGTTCGCAGTGCCGGCTTCGTCTTTGTCCAAGGCTGTGACTTGGATAACTGGCTCATCTAGGATGAAGAATTGAGATATTAATGGGAGTGTTTAGTCTCAGTGTGGAGTTTCTCAGGCCTGTCTGCAGGCTCTTAAACACACAACTCCTAAGAAAACCTGCAGCTTTTCCTGTGGTCATGGTTATCCCTGTACAGACTCTGGTCACTACTTCATTTGGGTGGCAAATGTTCCTGAAGAGCTGTTAGAGAACAAAATTACCGTGCTTCTGAATTTACTTCATCAAAAACACTTACTATCTTTTCATGTCAGCTCCTGAGGAGTTGACACCACGTGAGTACGCACCCAGACTAAGTCTTTGTATTTCTGAGCAGTGTCTGACCATCTCCTGTGATGCTGGGTGCTTGTGTAGCTTCCAAATCCACAGCTGAGATCAGCCTGCTACAGTCGTGGCTTGCAGTTAAGACAAGGTATCTTGGAATTTTTTCCAGAATGTCTCTAATGATATTCTAGTGTAAATCGAGGTTAATCGGGAAAGGGGTTGAAAGGTAAGAAACAGGAAATTGTCCCTAAACTCATGAGTGTTTAAGTAAAAAGTAGAGAGAGGAATAGATTTAGTAGGAAAGGGATAATAACTATGAAGGAATTAGGATAAGAACCGTCAGTAATAATTGTTGTTGGGGTGGCACTTACCTTCACTGTGGTTCTCTCTTATTGTAGTGCTGTATTCTTCCTTGGAAAACTCTGGTGCATTGTCATTAACATCTTTGACCTTTATCTTGAAAAATATAGGGCGGTCCAACAACTCACCAGATTTTCTGCTCTCAATATCAAAACGAATCTAAATGAGTAGCAACACAGACATCAGAATGAACTGAACAGCACAATTTAGATATCAGAATAGAACAGAAAACCTTCAGTTTTGAAGCTGCTTCCATCAAATTTGCTTAGCATTGGCTTTCAATCACATGGTTAAATCATTATTTCACCTTTCAAAGGTAGTAGATTCATAATGGTCATCCTGGGCCTCAAACAACATTTTTAAAAGTAAAACAATATTTTTACTGGAGCTGGATTATTTGAAATGGCTGCCTAAAAGGCAAGATGTCATACAGAATACCACATGAAGAGCTATAATTTGGGTACAGTTAATCCACAGAGACACAAATAGACATCATTACAGAATAAACATAAGGAGACCACGACTGAATTATTTTTTTTTCAGGACGAAAACAAACCCACACTCACATATTTCATTCATAAACTTGTTACCACGTTTCTTTCATTTCACTTCCTTCTTGTGAACACTTACCTGCTTTTTAAGGAGAAACATATGCTTCCTCTTATGTAAAGTTCCAGTAACAGAGCTTTGCAGCTCCTCCAGGAACACCCACTTTTTTGTGACACATGACTATCTGCTTGCATTCTCCTGACTGGGAGGTTGTGTTTACAACTCAGTGTTCTGGCCACCAGAGCTGTAACACATTTTGAATTTCAGGACAGCTTTTTAAGTTTTCAGGTTATGATCAGGGGTCATACCAGAAAAGTCAAAAAGGAGTATGTAGATATTTGTGGAAGTTCAAAGAAGCCACAGAGATTTGTAATGAATAGTGATGTGGAATTTAATTGGTCTCTGCTGAGCCAATTGATTTAGCATTTATTCGTGTGTGCAAGGTAAGAAAAGCAGGTCATGAAAATACACATTTAACATTATTATAGGTGTATCTCATTCCTGTGAAGCATTTAGCCATGAGAGAACAATTAACCTTTGCAGACAGTTAGAAGTGTCCTGTGCAAGTGTGTTACCTGAAAAGCTGGAGTCCTCTCCCTGTCGATGGTGCGATGGACGTACACGTGTCCATTGGCGTCATCTTCTATGGAAAACAATCCAACCTCTGGAGGCTCATCTACCCCAGGTCCACTGATTAAATACTTCAGTGATGTATTATATGATTTGTTATTGAACAGCTTTTGAAGAGAGAAGTAGGACAGTGCAACGTAAGCAGGGAAGATGGAAGACAAATAAAAATAATTTAGATCAATTCTCTTTCTGCCCCCCCTTCCCTTTGCAGATGGGGCCTTTCCTGATCTCAGCCAACCCCACAGCTCCCTGTCTGCAGCACCACTGCACAGTGTGCAGGGGGAGCCTCTTACCACTCCCTCTCCATAATCTTCTTTCCCCTGAGTGTCCTTGCAACTTCCCACAGGGAGGACCGGTAAATCCCTCCCACCTCACAGTTCTCCCTAACTCCATGGAAATTAGACAAGTTTGGACAAGTAAGTTTTATAAAGTTGCTGTTTAATGCACACTTCTTGCCTTCTGCTCCCTGAGGTATTTTAGTGTACAATTTGAGGTGATGAATGCCTCACTGAGCTTCAAGCAGAACTTTTCCTACAAGGTGGCTTGTACCTGTCCAGCATATTTGGGGAATGGTCCTTTGTCCTCCTCTTGAATAGCAATGGTAGTGATAATCCAGGTCCTTTTTGTTCGCTTCAGAGGTCGCAGACAGTCTGACTGATAAGAATCCATCCCCTGTTGGATAAAGAAGTGGGTTTAGTGTCACAGTTTGCACACTAGCTGTTGTTATCTGTTATTACATAATATTGACTACAAACCTGAATACTCTTTGTTCTAATGGCTTGTCTTAAACTGGAATCTTCAATTTCAGGAGAAAAACTGTCAGCAGCAGGAACCTTGTGAAAAAAAGGAAAGTGATTGTGACAAGTGTGGGTCACTAGAAAACCTTGATGTCTTGTCTGTGAGGAATTTGCTTTCACAGAAACATATTGATCCAGTTTTGACAGTATTGTATTGAATTGTATCTAACTCTTAAGTCCACAAATATTATCATAAATATCATCTATCTCATTCCAAATGAATGCCATGACAGTTTAAGGGCAATTCCTCTGGTCAGACGATGCCAGTCCCCATAAAAATGCTGTGTCCAAACAGATACCAGTCCATGGTATCATCTCTGTGGCTTTTCCCAAATCAAGTATCTCCAGGTTTTTTAAATATTCACTCCTGTCTCTCTGTGTCCAGTGCTCCTTTAGAAATTGTCTGGTATTGACAGGACATAAACTGACTTTTGCAAAAAAGAGTTAAGTCTGGGAGGTATTTCAGAGTCTCAGGGGCTCTGTGGTGTGACTTGAAGTGTTCCAAGCACAGCTGATTTACCAGAAGTAAATCTCTAACTCAGATGAGTAAAGTGAATCACTGAGAATGGTGGCTACACCCAAATTGGCACATTTTGCCTTTTTATAAATGCAAGCTTCCTTCCCTGCCTCAAACACTGCTTTTTACTGGAAATCTTTCACCTCCAAGGACTATGACAGTGCTCAAATTAAATCATTGCCATTAGCTCACAGGTCACTTGGACACCTTTCTCCTCCTTCCCAACACTGTCCTTGAAAATCTTGGGGTTTGTTACTTATCAAATGTTTGCAAAAGTGGAACAGATCTCTGCCTGCCCAGACTCAGGCAAAGGCCTTTACCCTGTGACTTTATTCTAAAGAAAGAAAACACTTGTAAAACTGTCAGTTTATAAACCTGCTGAGCAATGAATTGGGTTCACCAGTAATGCCTTAGAGCTGTAAAGCTGTTTATACCGAGGAAAAAGCTCTGTCATGTATAAACAGCAAACAAGGCTTCAACTCGGCACTTGCAAGTTGTCTATGTTGGATTTTCTCCAGGTTCAGCCTTGCTGGACCCCCTGAACAGGCTGTTTTCCCCTTTTCTATGTGTAGTCATTTTTAATGATTTTAGAAGCTTTAATGGGTATTTTCTGGCTTCCCCACCCCTCGTGTGTGCCAGCACGGCCATGGCTCGGGGTAAAGCTGTCTCCATTCCAGCCATGGGCACTGCTAGAAAGGAACAACCCGGTACAGGACCATGAATCCCACAGAAACACGCATGGAAATGCCACTGAATTCCTGGGGGGGATGATGATTCACATGGCAGGGTCACCACCAGGCACCAGCATGCTCAGCCAGGTGTGAACACTCTGGTACCCCCAGCAGAATGAGCAGAGGGTCCCCATCCCTAGAAAGCCCTTCCCAGAGACCTGAGCCCAGGAGCTGGAACAGAGGAACCGCCTGTTTCAGAGGCACCGTATGGGGACAAACAGACTCACAGAGGGGTTAAGGTGGAGGGGAGCACTGGAGATCACCTGGTCCAGCCTCCCTACTCCAGCAGGTCCCCTCAAGAACACTACTCAGGATTGTGTCCACATAGATTCTGGGTGTTTCCAGGGAAGGAGACTGCATCACCTCTCCATTCAGCCTGTTCCAGGGCCCAGCCACCTGCACAGTGAAGTTTTCCTCATGTTCAGGTGGAGTGTTCTGTTGCCATCTCCTGCCCATTGCCTCTCATCCTATTGCTCAGCACCCCAAGGAGATCCTGGCTCCGTCTTCCTGCCATACCTCCTGTGCAGCCAGACCCCCTGCCCACATCCCAGCCCACACCCACCTGCAGGAGCAGCAGGATGATGAGCAGCTCCAAGGGGCGCAGCAGGACCATGGGGGATCTGGGAAGACCCTGCCATGGGAGGTGAGAGCATCCAGGTGTAGCAGACGTGGGTCTGTGGAACATTGTGTGATGGCTCCCTGCAGCCCAGGGCTTTTCCACCAGCATTTCCACCTGCATCCAGCCCCGTGAGCAGCCCCAGAGGAGTGCAGGTATTTCCACCCCGTCAGACAAAGTGAAAAAACCGAACTGTTGTTTCTGTCAAACTGAACTGACTCCAAGCAAAGCTCAGTCCTCCCGTGGTGTTGGGTTGCTTCAGTCAGTCTGCACCTGCCACCTCCACACACAATAAATGGACTATGGCTGCAATTTTATTGCCGTTTTACAACTAACAGTAAACACATGTCTTTATTCAACAGTTCCTTGGAAATGCCATTCCCTAATAACTTCACCGTTGTTTGCTAATAATAAACACACAACTTTACTTTCAACAGAAGCTGGGTTTATCTGGGTTTATGCCCAGGAGAGCTGCTTCTCTATGATTTCAGACTTTGAAACGAGAGCGAGTTCTGCAAAGCTTATTTGAAAGCTGATATAACAACCCCAGAGTGTCCTCTTCCACCCAAAAGCCATCACACAAGTGTGTTAGTTTGAAAACAAACCAGTGAGAGATCGCAAGCCAGAATTATAATTTAATAGGAAAATTAAAATAAATGCAATAGTACAAGAACGCTGACAGAGTCAGGATAAAACCTGACACTCCGTTAGTCAGGGTGGTGGTAGCAGTCCAAATGAAGTGGTCCCATTGAAGCAGTGATCCTGTAGAAAAGGGTCTGGTCTTCACCTGAAGGTCTAGTGGTAGAGCTCTTGTCCTCTGGGAGTCCCATAGATAAGGGCTGCTTATGCAGTTCCAAACCCCAGATTCTATCCCAGTGGGAATGCTTGGCTCCTCCCCCTGGCCAGAGCATCTCACAATGGGATGATGTCATTCTATGAGTCACGTGGTGGGCCCTTGATTGCCCATTAAACAGAGACAGCACCTGGAGGGAGCTTATCAGGGATGAGTCATGGTAGGAGATAACGATCACTGCCCCACCCAGTTTAACAGCTTGTGAAGATGATCACAGAATACTGCTATTGGTTACATCTTACGTTGTAACCTAGGACAGCAAGGATGAACAAAAACATGCTTTACATAAAACTACATAAAGAAGCAGGAAATTAAAAATTAAGAAACAGAGTGCCAAAGAGCAGGGGGAAGGTTCTGGCTTCTTTCAAAACACCTCTTGCAGTATTTTCCATTCTCCTGATTTGCTTTTACTGGGCATAAGGTTTATTCTCTTTTAGAAGTGGAAAAGAATGAATTTTGACTTCTGGAAGTTGTGAAAGGAAGAATTATGGAAGAACTGATCTGTTCAGGTGAGAAGAAAAGCAATAGATCATGTCAAATAGGCCACGATGGTAACTGAGTGTGGGAAGGCAGGCAGGAGGGATCTTCTGAGACTCACAAACAACAGCAACAGGTTAAATAGCAGTGCAGGGCAGGAAGGCTTGGACATCAGGAAAACCTCAAATAGCAGAAGGTTCTGATTGTAAAATTCTTTTGTGATACCTCACAGAGGAGCTTTGTAAAGCTTACTATAAAGATTACAGAAATAGCAAATCAAAGGGATTTTTCAGCAACAAAAAATTCTGGGGTTCCCCCTTTCAATCTCCATTTATTTTCCTCTGGATTAGCCTCAGCTGAACACTTGAAAACAAGTTATACCCGTTCTGTACTCCGGGAGAAATCCAGTCCGGGTTTTCCCTGAATCCATTCCGTACGCCAGGAGAAATCCCATCCGGGTTTTCCCCCATTCCATACTCCAGGAAAAATCCCGTCCGGGTTTTTCCCCCATTCCGTACTCCAGGAAAAATCCCGTCCGGGTTTTTCCCGCAGCCTGGATCCCGGATGGAATTGTCCCCTTTTTTATGGCTCCCCGTGTCCGGCAGGAGCCGGGGTGTGCTGAGCTGCACCCTCCACCCCACACTGCAACACTGGAATTTTCTCCAAGAAAATTCAGAGGTGCCATCCTGAGAGAAAACACAACCCAGCAACAAACAGAGCAGTATCTCACTTTTAATGTAGCAAATATACGGTACCTTTGAATTACAAGATCACTTTTCCATGGAATTACTAGCAAAAATATCCACAAAAAGTTCAAATAAATAAGAACACATGAATACCAACATCAAAAGCTGGGCTGCAAATCCTCAGTTAATGAAATTCAGTCCTTCCAGCGTGGTCCGTTTATTTTTCAAATGAAAAACCACTAATGCAATGGGAGCAACAAAGGCTCAATACCTTTAAAATAAGGCAAAACCCAGTACATTCTAGGCAATTTCATACTGTAGAAATTTAAAGTGTAATATCAGCTCCAAAAAAAGGTAGCACATACTGGCTGAAAAAACTGTCAAAATTCTCTCAGAGTTCTAAGAAGATCCTGTAAATAGCAAATACAAGGTAACAGTTACCTCAAAGAACAATGAATGAAACACAGAAAGGACATGAACAGTGACGGGATTAGGGCAGATTTCAGCAGTCTGGAGTCAAACAGGACAGTTTAGCCCAATGAAATCAGCACAAGCCTCCTCGCAGCATTATCCTGCTGTATCCAACTGAAAATGCGGTGGGAGAGGAGGCAGGGCAGGTAAAACTTTAACTGCCCTCAGTATGAGATGCAAGCAATGGAGAAAAAAGGAACATGTCAAGAGAAAAACAGTATTGCTTTAAATTTCTTCGTGTGATGCACTAAAAATACATTAGCATTACTAAGGAAAGCAGTTTATACATTTTGGAGTAAAATTCTGTTTCTTCACATCTAACAGGGTCATTTCACTGAAAACAACTGAGTTGTTCAAAGTTTATATGCATGTAACTCAAGTAAAATTTGCCTGTTTATTTAAAATGCAACCTGAGCATATTTGTTCTGCAGGTAATACTGCAGAACACAAAACCTTTACATTCTCTAGCAAAAAAAGTAAGTCACTCTAAATATCTCACATCACAATAATCTGTTCTTCAAGAAGCATCACCAGTGCTAGGCTCAGATCCACAAGATTGTATTGCTAAACCTTGCAAAAAAAAAGGATAATAACCACACAAACAATGTGCTGTGGACGTATCTTAATTAATTTTAAATTGAGTATATTTGATGCAATAAATTTTCTGCTCTGTTTAGAAGTGCTTCTAAAGACAATATCCAGCAATACAAAATGAAAGAAACATAAACCATAGTCCTCTTCATAAAAGGAGCTCTTTCCCTCTGTAGGCCCAGGATATGGTGAAGTTACAATGGATACGTAATAAAACCCAACCCTTGCAGGTCTGCTCAGGCCAAGAGCTGTTGTTGAGGCAAACACAGAATTTCTGGTTTTGTGTGTGAATAGAGACAAGCATGTCAGAAATAGCAAATCACTGACAGAAATTAGACTGGTGTGATTATCATGGGAGACAAACTTAATTGGCCAGATCCCACACAGACACGGAGCCCAAAGGTGAACAAGTTTTCAGACTTCTTTAAAGCTGCATCACCACTTCCACCTGCTTCACTTTTTAGTCTCCAACAACAGACTGATGTCCATAAGATGACAAACACTATACTAAAACCTTCCTACCTCTGTGACAAAACCTTTTTCCCAGTGCCAATCACCTTTGCTCTGGTCACAGCTGGTTGAAATAGGGTTTATTTATCCTTTAAGAAGTGCTCATGCAAAATGTGCCTGTATCTACATGCCCGCCTTACAAGCCAGGAAAGCTTCAATTTAGATAATTTAGCATCCAGCAATACTCAATGCTACAACAACATGCTGAATTATTTACTGTATCTAACAGAATTTGGTTTAAAAAACTGCTATTCTATTATTGCCTGGATCCTGCTCACCTCAGGTTTGGTGCTTTTAACAGTGAACTAGAATAGTGCATTAAATGCCTCATTACTGGCAAAGCAGCCCTCCTATTTTTCACTTCTGTTCATGTGATTAAGGAAAACTTGACTACGGCAGGCTTGCAGAATTTGGCCAGAGCTTGAAACACTACCACTGGGTGCTGGAACCTTTCATCTAAAAAAGCTGAAATACATGAGGCTGGACCAAAACAAAAGGGTGAAACAGCAACACTGGGATGTGCTGGTCCTCTGCAGCTGCTGGTGTTCAGTCCCATCCTGAGTGCCACCACACCTCAGACACAGCCAACTTCTCTGGTCTTTGAGCACGTAAGATTAAGTTTCACTTGAATTGCATAGAGCTGAATGTACATGCAACTACAATTCATATTAAGTGTAACTTTACAAATACTGATTCTGGAAATGTAATGGTGTCTTTTACATTCGTTTCCTTTACCAATTCAAAATTTCACGTTTGGTCTGCAGTAGACTACGGAAAAAAACCCTAAAAATATTTCTTGGACTATTCCTGAGCAACGTTTTTATGTACTGTAAAATACTCTACTTTATTACTACATTTCTTAATATTCTCACTTTTTAAACTACATATAAATCCATGCTTTGAAATTTTACAAAGCTAAAGATCTGGTAGGCACAATGAAAGATAGAAACAGCTAAGCATCTTAAAACCAAGATGAGCTCACCAAGAGAAGTGCAATTTAGCTATATACATAATGTACTCTTCAGTATTTGCTACTTTTTCATTTTTTTATCACAACATGAAGGATCCACTTGCAGAATCTGGTCCATCAGACCTCAGCTCACTTCTCATGAAGATTGTGACTGGTGGTTGAGGAGGAAAATATGCTGACCAGGATTTTAAAATGAAAGTAAAAAACATTCTTTAGAATTTCGTGTTAACATGATCCTGTCCTCAGCTGCTGTGATTGATTTGAAATCATAACAGATGAGCTGACACTTGAATATTCTCTGAACTGTCCTTTGTATTCTCTTGGATCTCACAGACACAAGAGAAGACAGAAGGCCCAAAGACAGGACCCAATCCTGGTTGTACAATTTCTTTGTGTAGGACATTTCCCCATCTCACCTCCCTAAACATTAAGAAGCCAAGCTAGACTGGACCACAGGATAGATAAGAGTCATCTTAGGTGACTGAAAATATGTATTCTCTGTATCAAAATACATCTTTACTTGAACTTACAACCTTTAAATCCTTCCCTTAAGAGTCTGCCTTTTATGTTTTGAGAGGCTACCACTTCTGAAATTCAGACCATACAGTCTCTGCTAAAAGCCTTAGCTGCATTACTCAAATATATCTATGTGCAGTTTGAAATTTGGTCATTTCCCCTAAATGACAAAAACCATCAAGGCCTACAAAATGAACTTCCAGGAAAACTGTCTGTAAACACAGTGAAGATTCCAGGGTATAAAAATACACATTCCATTTTCTTAATCTGTCATTATTGAAGCTGTCTGGTCCCTAATACTTTGTCTTAAAAAGAATTCTTTCTGCATTAAAATATTTCAAAACATTATCTCCATTCTTCTTCTTCTTCTCAAAAAAATATCTATTTCATAAAAAAAATCCAATTCATCATCTTCTGTGAAGAATTAAGAGTTGACTTTGCATAGATAACAGGCTCCATTATTTTATAAAAACAGCTGAGCCATTTCCATCAGAAAACACCACAATCAAACCTGTCTTACAAAAAGCACAGGTGGGCAAGGAAAAAGAGCGTGAACCCTATTCCCTCACACACAGCAGGGTAAGCACAAGGAACACCTCAGACTTCAAATGGCGCAGACAGGACGTTCTATACTTCTCTAAACTTCACACTGTGCTATTGTTATCTTCATTGAGCAATTACAAATATTTTTGAGGAAAGACCAATGGAAGACACTTCCCTTCAGGGAAAACATTTCCTGCTGGCTTAAGATCAAATGTATAGAAATGAGCAGTGCTGACTCAGAACCACGTGTCAGGAACACATTTTTCTCAGGATCTTCCTATGAAGAAAAAAAAAATTCTTCTGCACTGGCCAGATGCTTTCTAGCAGTCAAGAAGCATTAATATTCACTAATGAGTTTTCCCTCACTGAAATTTGCGTGGCATTTGCTTTGTGCCATTTGTTTTTATTTTCCTGTCCGCTGTTGGTTTTTTAGGAGGAACATAATTGCTGGCATTGCCATTTTTCTTTGGATTTGTACACGTGTATGTTTTTAAGCCTTTGATGGGAGCAGCTGCACCATGGAATGCTGGGGCTTGCTTGGGGGGTCTGATGTTACCAACACTTTGGATTTTAGAGCTGCTCTCAAGGGGCTGCAGACTGAGAAGCTGCTGCTTTGCACCTGGTTTCTTTTTCAGTTCACTCCTTATATCACCAGTTTGCCTCTGAGAAGATGCTGCACATCCCATTCTCTCAGGAAGTTTCAGGTGACCTGGATGGGAACGTACCTGGCGACTCTCCTCAGAGTATGGATCTGCCCTGTGCCCCAAACAGCTCCTGGGCAGCCTCGTGGCACTTTCCTGGGGCATTGCCTGCCTGCTGGGCACAGGGCTGAGCAAGGCTTTGCCTTTTCCAGGGCTCTTGAGGGCACGGGTGGAGCCAGGGGCAGTCTGGGGCCGGGCTTTGGCAGCTTTGCCCTTCTCACTCTGCACCGTCTGCATCTGCAGCCACTCCAGCTGCACCAGGCGCTCGATGTATTTCTCCAGAGATCCCGTGGGCTTGGGGCGGAAATCCGTCTTCCCTTCCACATGGACAAAGATGGCCAGCTGCTTCAGGTCCCATGAGTTGAAAGGGGGTGGGAGGAAGTCGGGGTAGTAATATTCAGATTCTTTAAATCCCATTTCAGGGACGTGTTCCAAACAAACTGGGTCAATTTCTTCAGCTCTGAGGATGAGTTCTGGTGGTGTGCAGGGAGAGGGGGGAATGGGAATCCTTTCTGAGTCAGAGAGGTCACTGGCACTATCATCTTCAGCATCTTCTTTAATAATTTGTACTGATTCAAAATCAAGAAACATTTCACCTACAGATGCTTCTTGCCATTTCGAAGAGCCTGGACTGGCTTCAGCATATTCTCCATGACTCTTTCCCAACTGTTCTTTTTTACTGCAATAAAAATGCTGCATTGGGACATCCTTAGCCCTACAGAAGCTTCCTTGTGTGCTGCCCTTTGTGCCAGGGGGGATCCTGTGCAGGAAGGAATCATTTTGCCTTCCTTCTGGTAGACTCCTCTTTGGTCCTTGTGCACTGTGCAGAGAGGTGCAAACACTCGGGATCCTAAAGGAAAAGGAAGATCATGTCCTGTTAGCATGGTCAGTGCCTTTGAACAGCAGCTTACAAAGGTCTTGCCACCCCTTCAAGGACGGGGATCTACAAGAGGGAAGCTAAAACTGGCACAGAAACCTAGTAATAGGAGAAATTAATAATTGCTGGTAGAGATAACAGTGCCTACTACTGATCTTGGGGTTTTTTTTTTTAGTTCTGATTTTGCTTGAGAACTCACAAAAGCAGGATAGCAAGTTTCCATTTTGATAACTTAGATTTGTTGTTCTCATAAATGCTGAACTTTGGGCCAGTGAAGTCAAATGCAAACCACAGCAGCCACAATTTCATCACAAGCATTTTGTACACCAATTTGAAATGACTACAAATAAAACAGATTATCTTAACATAAAAGTACCTTTTTGAGTGATTATTGCCATCCAGCTGGTTCCTTCCCTTCTTAAAAACACTTGGTTGGTGACCATCTTGAGTGTCATGGGAAATCTGAAGGGTTATGAAAGTTTGTGATGTTAGTGAGAAGCTGGCTTAGAGTAGGTACCCTTTTTATGTTAGAAAAAGAGACTATTTACCTTTTCAATGGCACTTGATACGTTTTTGCCTAATCTTCCAGGAGGAGATTTCGCATAAGAAATTGGTTTATTTAGTCCTTTGGTGCTGGGATGGCTTTTTCCATTACTGTAACCACAAAGGATTAAATAGAATATCAGATATAAATAGCAGCATATATGGGTGTCAGAATGGAAATAGAATAGAAGCTTAGAGTGCAACTGAGTTTAAAAAAGGGTTGATTGCAGTTATTCTTAGACTTAAAGTTCATCACAACTATGCCATGGCCACTTTTTACTTTTCATAGTACTAAGGCACTGCTGTATTTTTAATATTATTAATGCAAAAGTGACTAATTCTGTCAGATGGTATAATAATAGAATGTAGCCCTTATATAGAATCCTCTGTCAGAGGATCCCAAAGTTCCTTTGAAGATAATAAATATTACAGACTAGATATTTAACTACTGATTTCTACAGTACCTGATAGATGCTCCCATTGCAATTTACCAAAATTAATTATAAAGTACAATATGAAGGTCACTGCAAGCCAAATCTTGTTTGTCTTTCTCATTTGCATATTCCCTACAAAATTTAAAGGATTATTCCTTTGAAGATGAGTGGAAGTGAACAGGGAGCATAAGGTCTATTCTGATATTAATACGAACTATTTCCCAATGAAGGCATAAAAAAATCACTATTTCATGTTATAATGGGGTTGTGAAAATATTATTATGAGAAAAAGCTCATATGCGAGCAGAAGGAATGGCATTACTGATCTGGGCAGCTTAGAACTAAAACATACTTCCATAATTAAACCAGATACATTTCTGCATAAACACACAGAATAAATAAATCAGCATATTCTGTATGAATAAGAAGAGTGTTTGTTCTACAAACAGGAAATAATACTGATTTCCAAATGGAAAGCTTTAAAATATCATTTAAGAACAGGAATAATCAAACTGTGCCATCCTGTCTAATCTAGCTTTACTGCAGTTCTGTTAATTTGCCAGGCTGTACATCTCGTTCTCAGTTTTTATGTCAGTATAGCCAGATTTTGTTTTTAAAAACACATGATTTCACAAATTCAAGAGCTTATAAAACAATGAAACTAAGTCCTGTGCCTCCAGCATTGCTGCAGTCACCTCTGTGACCTTGTGACCTGCACGATCATCCTGCACAATCATTTCTGTCCCTGGGATCAGGGGAGAGGATGGCAGTGGGAACAGGACAGCCAGGCACTTATTAACTAAGCCACATTACGTTGACATTTCTGTAACCATAAAAAGAGAAATTAAGTTCCTTACTTTACCATTCCTTTGTGGTTTTCATTGGCGTGGCTGTGGCTTTCCTTCTGCTGTGTCTCTCTGTGCAGTAATAAGGGATATTCCTGAATGCCTGGTCCCATTATTCCTCTTTCCACAGGGTATCTGCCCCTTTAATGTTACATAATCTTCAAACGGCTCCAGTCTTTTGGCTTTGCAAGACTCAGTGTATCCAATGCAGACATCCCCACGTCCTGGAGATGCAGCCAACAAACAAAATCCTCTCGATGTGATTCTATTTCTAAAGCGGTAAGATAAACATAATCAGCTACTAAACTGTACTGGAAAACAGTCTCCTCCCCCAGCACTCGCTTAGTGGGAAGCAGCATCGTTCAATTTACTATTCCCAATCTATGGAAATACCTGAGGGTACGGCTGTGCTCCCAGAGCTTCCCGTGCAGTGTCATGTGCTCATCCCCATCCCCATCCCCACCGCTCAGCCTGCGCAGTTCCAAAGGGCTGCCTGGATCCCGGCGTCACAGCCCAACGGGGTGGGTGTTCCTGCTCCCAGTTTATGGAGAGCAGATGATCAACCCCCTGCACGCTGTGCGAGCTGAGTTGTCCTTTTTCTGTCAAAAAATGCGCTCTTCCGATATTCTTATAGGCAAATTTTGTATCCAGTACCTTTTTTCTTTTTCCAAAACAAATGTCTCATCAGCTCCTACTAAAAATACCCAGAGCAGCATCCATAGCTTTCTCTTACTTCTCAGGAGCTGCATTCCCGTACCAGGGAACTGCACGGTTCCAGGGGTGCACAATGGTCCGCAAATGTGACAGGTGACAAACAGGTCTCCTGGCCCACCTTTACTTCTATTGCAGTGCTGTTTATGTATTTATAGTCACATTAACGTTCGTAGCTATTTACACTTGATCCCGTCCTATCCCTCAAACGCTTTCCCGCATCCTGCCCCAGCCGCGCTCAGCGGAGCCGGGCCCCGGAGCGCCGCAGTCCGGCACCCGCACGGGGCAGAGCAGCGGCCGCGAGGGGCCAGCGCCGGGCGGGCAGTGCCCGGGATGGTGGCAGGCTGTGTCCTCAGCTATGGCAGGCAGTGCCCGCGGTGGACGGCAGCAGTGCCAGCAGGAGCAGGCTGTGCCCGCAGCGATGGCAGCTGTGCCCACAGCGCCTGCCGAGCCGGGCCCGCTGCGCTCCCTCCCGGGAGGCACCGGCGACTCCCGCCGCCGCTGTCACCGCGCTCCGCAAGGGCCGCTCCTTCACTCAGTGGCCGACCCCGCATTCCCCGGCGATCCTCACCCCCACTCCGGTACCTGCCTTTCCTCCGCGTCCGTCGCCAGCGGCAGCGGGGGCGGCGGCAGCAGCGCCGCCCGAGCGCAGAGCCTGGGGGCCGGGCCGAGGCGGGGCGGGGGAAGTGGCCCTGCGCCTGCGCCGCGCGTGCGGAGCGGAGCGGCCGCGGTGTCGGCCCGGGGGTCGGGGCTGCCCCCGCGGCCGGCGGGTCGGGCTGCAGTGGGGGCCGTGCCGCCCATGGGCGCTGTGGCGGCCCCGAACGCGGATCCGTCCCCCGCCAGCCGCGACACCGAGCCTGGCGCCGCGGCCGCGCCCGACAGCCCTCGCCCGCCCTCCAGCCTCTGCAGCAGCCCCGGCTCCCTCCCGCCCGACAGCCTCCAGGCCTTCCCCGGCCTCGACTCGCCCAGCATCCAGTGTGACAGCCTCGAGTGTCCCCCCTGCTCGTGCTGCTGCTGCTGCCGCCGGAGCGCAGGCTCGGCCGCAGCCAGCGAGGACAGCCTGCAGGCCCCTCTCGCCCGGGGCTCCGGCACACGGTGCTTCGGTGCGCACCTCGCCTCCAGCGACCTCTCCGACAGCCTGGAGTCCTTCATCCAGCACGACAGCCTCCAGTCGCTCTCCAGCCTGTGTGTGAGCTCCTCCAGTATCAGCGGTGATAGCCTTGAATCTCTTTCCGGCTTGAGCCTCGGGGCCACCACCCAGCACAGCGATCTCGAGTTCATCGGCCACTGAATCTGCCTTCAGCTTCCAACACTACGCCTTACTGCTGGCTCTCTGACAGCTGCCGTGAGAGCTGCCGGGCTTCTGCCCTTCGTTCGAATGTGACTTTGTTCCAGGTGATCCTTCTGCATCCAGTGCAATAACTTCAGACCTTACTGTGGTGCCATTCCCAAATTCAGTGCTTCAGAGCGGCAGTGCTCATTATTACCTGCAGTATTAACGCTGAATTTTTGTCACCAGTTAAGAATGGAAGTGCGTGGTCCTTGGAGGAATCCCAGCTACCTCTCAGATCTCTATGAGAACATGTTAAGGGCTGAAGGAGCAGTGGGACGAGGGCAGCAGCAGTCCCCAGCAGTCCATACAAGTAGCAGCAAGACTTTTTGGAGCAGTCCCCCAGCCAAGGAGAGCTCCCAGCCAAACCATCCTCCGAGCAGCACCCCCTCCAGCTGTGACCCAGCCCTGCGGCCCATCATCCGCCGCCGAGCGAGATCCCTGCCTACATCACCCGAGAGGAAGAAGAGAGCAGCAGTGCAGTGTCAGGAGCCCGGCTGCCAGAGCCGCATGAACCGGGTCAGGTTTGCTGATGCTTTAGGCTTGGAGCTCACTGAAGTGAAAGTCTTCCAGACTGGGGAGGATCCAACCATCCCCTTGCATGTCCTTTCCAGGCTCTCCATAAACTCAGACCTCTGGTACAGCAGCTTGAACTTGGAATTTACTATGCAATGCTTGGTCCCTGACTTCCAGCAGCCTGCAGACTGTCCGGATTTCTCATCCCGACTCCAGGAGCAGCAGGTGTGTCTGGAACGGGTGACCAGCTCAGATCTGGGGCTCAGTGGCACCATCCAGGTTCTCAATGTTGCTTTTGAGAAGCAGGTGTCTGTGCGCTACACCTTCAACGAGTGGGAAAGCCTCCATGAGGTGTGTGCTCATTGGCACCAGAGCCTCCCAGAGAAAAACGGGCAGGATCAGGTTGATGTGTTCACTTTCTTTCTTCCTGTGCCTCCTTTCCTTCTTCAGCTGAGCACTCTCGTCCAGTTTGCAGCAAGGTACCAAGTCAACGGCCAGGAGTACTGGGATAACAACAGAGGCAAGAACTACACCCTCACCTGCCGGACTCACCCCCTGAAGCTGCCAAGGGAATGTGAGGAGAGCTGGATCCACTTCATCTGAACAAAGGGAGTGGTGCCGAGCAGCGTGTCAGTGGTCTCGGTGGCACTCTGTCCCTTGGCGTGGCTCTCTGCTCCTATGGCAACAGTCTTCTTTTTGAAACCTGCCAAACCCGGCCAAGTGTCCTAGGGCTGAGAAGCAGCCAGTGACCTGTTCAAAACCTCTGGGAAAGTTAAAAATCTGTAGTGAGATACAATCATAGGAAGGCCATGTGGTTTTTTTGAGTGTATGAGTCATTGCAGAATGGTTCCAGGGAATGCTCTGAGGCTACCAGAGAGCAAAATAACACATCTCTTGTTGCTAGTGGTACTCTTGGTTGCATAGAATGTTTCTAACTGATCTCTCTTACCTTTTTCTACTGTTTGTTTTCTAAGTGGACAGTGTGGCTTTACAGGTTTTGTTTCTAATTTTGTTTATATTACTTCACCAAGTCAGGGCACTATTCCATTTATGCATAATTTGGATGGCAGACACTGTAGGGAGGACTTGTGTATATATATATATGTTATTAAGGCTGTAACCACGTTAAATATTGCCATTAATATTTGAGTCGGAAATTAAATGCTACTATGAGCAAAACATACACGAAAATGTACCATCAGCCCCTCTGTTTCCCTTGGGGAAAAAAATAAAAGGTGCCTTTTCTTATCTCCTCCTTGCAGCAGGAGTGATTGTTACCAAAGTGTGTGTAAGGCAGATCGCCTGGGGAAATTCTCTTTTCAAGTGAAGCCCAAGTAGGTTTTTCTCAAGGTGGTGGTACAGGAATTGTCTTCTCTTGGTGCACCTGTTTTTACTAAGGGAAACGTGAGCAATTTTGGACTCGTGTTGCAGTTGAAGATCTCAAAGCACTGTATGAATGCTCATGATTTTATCACCGTTGCTGGTAAAATTATAAATCAAGAAATGGATATGATATAAATATATATAAGGAAAAAAATAGTACGGGGAGCAGGGTACAGAGGCTTGGAATAGCATTCCAGAACCCTGAATCCTGGCAGTTCCCCAGTGTTCCAGTGCTACTGCAGAATTAACTTTGGCTTCTTTATTTAACTACTTGCCATTATAAAACAGTTGAACTCTTAAGACTGCAGCCTTTGCAACACAAGCTGGAACTTCAAAGCACTTAATTTGGTAAACTGCTACTTACATAGACCCATAAACAGAATCCCGTCTGTTAGAACAGGAACAGTGTTAGACCATCTTCCCATGCTTCTTGCTCTATTATTTTCATTCTGTGGTTTTAGTGTGGTTTAAGATATGCAACAGGCTTAACTCTCTTAAATAAAAGCTCGTCCATAATTGTTTCCATACATATTCATTACTGCATGGAAAGTTTAGCTTTATATGTGTAGCATAAACTTTCAGAGCTGGCTGGAAATATTAGAAGAGCTGTGTTTTAGGACTATGCTATGAAAATTAGGCCACTTATTTGGACATCTTACTTTGGATTGGTGTTTATTTATCAAAATCACAAGTTGTTTGTAAAATCACAGTTGTAAGCAACCCGTGGCCAATTATATATTAGTCTGAAAAGTCCACTGAGTAATTCTGGAAGTGCAGAAACACCAAGAAAATTAATTTGTCTGGCAACTGAATGCTGCTTCTTTGTTGTGATACCCATTTAGCAAAGCTGGGCTTTCAAGTGAGGAAGCTGCCTCATTCCATTGGTCTTTGGCTTTAGAGAAACCAGAGTCAGGAATGAGGATTCTGTGAGCTGCTGAGCACCTTTTGCAGAGTACTCAGAAAGCTCAATCCTATCTGAATGTGCATTATCCCAAGTTTCCTTTAGCTCTCTCTGCTGCTCTGCACTGCTGGAGGAGGACTGACAGTTCCATTCCTGCCAGTGCAGTTCTCTGGCTCTGCTGGCTCAGTGGAGCAGTGGAACTGAGAGCCATCTCCAGGTTAAGCTGCTAAACGTTCACACCAGTACTGGCACCTGTCACAGCAGAGCTGATATTTGCACTTAGGTTTTCTTGGCACTTCTGGTTGACGAAAATGGGATTAAGCTGTTTAGTGCTAATATGCACCTGTCGTGAAGGTAAACTTACACCACATTTGTATCTTCTCAGGACAACTTGACTGCTTGCACTGTTCAAATTGAGCACTTCCCTTATAATGAGGATTTTGTAAAAGTGAATTCTTCACAAGGGTTATCACCATACAATGCACTTTTAAAAACGTGTTTATTATTGTCATACAGTAAATGAATGTCTAGTAGTCCACAGTTTAAAGGTTCTTTCAAGCATGTTTTTTAAAGAAACATTAAATCCATGTAAATTAAAAGGGGTTGTGTTTTCTGATTAAATGTCTTGTCCAGAATAAAGTACATTACACAGTATATCTATAAAGCACATATGCTGGACAAAAAGTCTAGCAGTTGTAAAATTGCAAAGTGCTTAACTAATTTTTAAAAGCAATAATAAAACTATGGCTATTGTAATACAGAAGATTAAAATAAAAGCTTTTCACAATTTTCTGTTGTTTTTGTCAATGGTACTTCTGTTAAGAAAGCTCATGAAAAAACTTGAGTTGTCACTTAGAGAGCAGCATACTTAGGAAAGCAAGGTGGGTTTGAGTTGGTAAACAATGAACAGCACTTGATAAAGATACAGTGACTGGTGTATGGATCTGCAAAGATGATTAGGCTGCCACTTTCTACATGGGATCTGCTGTCCTTTCACCTCAGAGTTCTGTGCATGTATCACCTGCAGGATTGAGATCCAGTTTTGGAAAAAGGCTTGCCGCGACTTGATTCTAATACAGCTTCATGGAAGAGAAGAGAGAGGGGTTTTCCTCAAATTGCACTTTCTAAATCTGTGCTAGACTGTACTTCACACATTCATTTCTGGGCCTCACAATTGTGTTATTATTTGTTCTATTTTTTCCTTTCAGTTCTCCTTGCTGCAGCCTTTCTTCTCAAACCACATTCTCTTCCTGACAGGTTTCACGAGTATCTACCTGTGCTGTGTTAAGAGTGTCCATATGCAGTGCCTGATTTATCCTCCATGTGAAATGCTGCTCCTCTGGGGTCAGGCATTTACTTGATACACTTCAAGATTGGAATTATCAGTTGCCAGGTTTCTCCTAAAGCAAAATGGGGCCATTTAACTAGCAGACAGAATTAATAAAGATATATATTACCAATTACTTTTTAATCAGTGCTAGTAACTTCAGCACTGCATTGTCAGAGTTGCTTGGGGAAAAGATGATTATTGCAAATCAGTTTAAATACATGGGCCTGTCAATATTAAGTTGTTCAAAAATGTAAGATTATTTAAGAAAAGGATTGGTTTTTTCTGCAAACATCCAACTATCAGGTTTATCTTACAGGTTGTTAATGTTTTTTTTAATATAGGTGGTATTTTTACATTTAGTTTCAAATTCATAGCTTATTTGTATTTATTTTACAAAGAAAAAAATTGCAACTTGTAATGACAGTAGTATGTTTCTACAGTCAGAAACTACAGCACTTAATGTAGTGTATCATCCATGCTCAGTTGTACTTTACAGCTGGTAAAAACTTAGAACTGCAAGTCTGAGTGATTATTCATTTGGCAGCAGGAGTGTAACATTAGTACTGACTTCTTTCCCAACTTCTTTCTCCCTGTGATCTCAGATCTGCAAGTATTTCAGCTGACATTTGATATTCAAACTGTTGGTATCAACACTTCTAACCCTTCTCAGTTTCACACAGATAAATATTTATACTGCTGTAGTGAATAAGGGTCCCTGTAAATAGTGCTACTCTACCCTAAAGAGTTTTGGTTCCATTTTCTCTAGCGTTTTCATGTGTGCCTGAAATGACTGTGGCCAAATAATTTCACTGTTGGTTCTGGTCTGTTTAACACATAACTCAATTAAACTTCTCTCTGACTTCCCTTCTGCTAAACCAAACAAAATAGACTAGTATTAGAGAATGAGAAGTGAGCTGAAGCAATCTCAGTGTAGATTGCATCAAGGAAGGTGTGTGATCCACTTCTGGACTGTCTCACTTCTCTTTTGCTATAGAATGAGTAAGGCTGGACAGGCTCAGCCTGTGTGTTTGCTCATGTGACTGGTAAGGGAAAACATCAACTTCAAACTGGCTTTGATTATTTCTGCTTCATAGGATGAAAGTACAATTCAGGGTTCAGTTTTCATAGCAAACTTCTGATTCTCCAAGTTCCTCATGCAGTTTTGTCCTTAGTAGGTTTCTCAGTAAAGCTGTTTTACAAATCTGCTTTAGCACTGCTCACTCCCAGCTCCTCAGTGCAGATACTTCACTTCTCACACCGCTTGTCATTTTCTTGCATTACAGTGACATCTCGTGGTATTTTAAATACTTTCTGTACAGCACAGCTTTTTTTTTTTTTTTTTTTTTTTTTTTTTCCTTTTATAGTATTGAGTTTTTGTATTTCTCATTTCAGGGATTCAGCAGTGTTATTTTATTTACAATTGCTGCAGGTTTACCTGCTGTGAAAGGTGATTTCTCTCCTAGATGCTCCACTATTGCTGCTTATTCTAGGTATGAACAGAGACTCTATTGGAGTATGTAAGATTCATTATAAATTTTATCATCTGTATTTATGGTATGGCAATAGATACACCAGCACAGGTAAAGCCCCTCTTTGGCACTGTCGCATTCCATTTAGGCACATTATCCAGTGCGCTGCTGGATTCCACTTAAGCACATTATCCAGTTCCCTCTGCATCATAAAAACCACAGATGTCAGTCAAAGCCATTTGCCCACAGCAGGTCTGTAACCGAGCGTCTTTGCACCTACTCGGGCCGTGAAAGGGTTTCTGAATTAAGCACAGGAATGGATTACACTGGTTTAGCAAGCTCATGCCCAGTAATTTCTGTGTGTGCGCGGAAGTTGGTTCTAAACACCGGCTGTAGACAAACACAACTTCCAGTGCCCGAGGCGCTCCCGCCGCCCGCGCTGAGGGCCCGCAGCGCCCGCCCCGCCCCGCGCCGCGCCATTGGCCCGCGCTCCGAGCTGCCGGGCGCTGATTGGCTGGCGCCGGTGGGCGCGCGGGCGGTGAGGGGCGGGGCCCGCGCTGAGGGCCCGCGCTGAGGGCGGGCGCTGCCCGCGGGTGCGGCTGCTCGCTGCCGGAGAGCCGGCGGCGCGGTCCGGCCGGGCGTGGGGGTCTCCTGTGTCCAAAAGGGGGTTCTGTTTCCTCCTCAGGGCTGTCTGAGCGTGCCGGAGACAGGAGAGCTGTGAGGTGTCAGCACAGGCCTCAGCGGAGGCCGTTGCGTTCTTGTGTTGGAAAAAGTAATTTAAAATCACCCTATATTTGTTATTTCTGTCTTACTTAGTACAGGAATAGCTAGGCTGTGTTCCCAGTTGCTATTCTACAGAAGTCGTTTCTTATCTTTAGTCACTGTTTGCTTGGTCTATATAATGTCTGGGATGGGGAGACCAAAGCTGCATGTTGTTGACTGTAGATGGTTTGGTTGGTGTAAAATAATTCATACAAGGCATGAACAGGTTCATTGCTTTTCATAAATGTTCAACAATGCAAATACTTTACCTGCCCTTGAGTATTAAGACACTGTTTTCAGAAGCCTCTGACACCCAGATCTTGCTTTTAGCTGGTGACAGTCACTTTGCCATCACTGTATATATAATCAAGAAGTCTTTTTCCTGTATCATTTGTGATATTTGTGTTAAATGATTCAATTTACCATTTTATGGTGAGGCCTTTATGGAGTTTTGCTGTTGACTCACCTGTCCCAAATAACCATCTGTGCTCTTTCCTTGCTGGGAAATCCTGAGGGTCGTCCCAGGCCCGTCTGTGCCTCCAGCCATGAAACTGATCATTCCTTCCTCTCTTTTGCTTTAAGTAATTGTTTATCAATGCAAGAAAGTTTCCTTATAGCCCCATTAAATAGCTTTTATATAGCTTTTATACTACTGACAAACTTTGGAGTTTGTAATGTATTTTGACTGATTGCCAATGTGTTTGCAAAACCTCTTTAAAGTGTAAGTGATGATTGTTCCCTTTTATGCAGCTGAGGTGGCGAATTGCAAAAATGCCAGCCAGGAATGAGTTGCAGGTATGTGCTGATGGAGCAGAATGAGTATTGATTGTTTTAATTACTGGCATGCAATTGCAAGCAAAGTCTTCAGTGTGGCAGTGCAGTGTGGTAGGAAGAAATTTTCCTTTGACATAGCTTAGTGCAAAGTAGCTGGGTGGAAAGCAAGAGGAACTGGAAGTTGTTATTGATGAAAATAAATCATATACATTTGGCAGAGATTAATCAACTGAGGTGATGCTTAAAATGAAAATGTTGAAATCCAGTTATAACTGATTTAGAAAGAATAAAGGGGCAAAATGCCTAAGGTAACTTGGAAGTGTAAATATTAAATATACTGAGTAAGGGGCATTGATACAACAATCACTTCTGTAGGAATTTAGTTGTAAATGAGGAAACATTTACAATTAAAAATAGCTAGTTAAGGCAAATAATTAAATTCTCAGTGCGTAAGTATTTGCAGGATTAATGTATTGAATAAGGTGCTCTATACTTAAGGTTTTACATTTAATTATTTTGTGATTCAGAATATTTGCTTCAAATGCAGCAGGTGATTGTGTAAAACTTGCATCGAATCTGTGTTAATTAATGTGTTGTATCAGTGTTAAGCACACAGTAATACAGTTGCTTTGGTTTATTGCTTACAGTTTGAAAAGTTAATTGACGAAGCTACAAGAAAAAAGGATTTCCAATCCTTAGAACAATTTCTGGCCACAGATGAATGTGAAAATGTCTCTCACAAATGCAGCAAACAGTTTGCCAACAAATTGGACAAGCTTCTCTGTTGGGTAATGTAATCATTGCGTCAAAGTCATCTACACCATTTTTGGAAGAGACTGAAAAAGATTTTTTCATTTGGCTTGGTTGATACCACCACTTGATTTAAGAACCCAAAATAAAATTTAAGCATGAAATCTCTCCTTTAATCTGCAGTTAAGGTGGCTTTTGAGAACAAAAAAGTCATCTGGTTAATTAAATATGGGTTCTTGTGGGACTTCACACTAAAGTTTATGTTGTAATTTCAATTTCAGGCACTTGACAAACAAGAAGTCAGAAGCATTTCTATTTTGCTAAATGCTATTCAGAAATGTGCGAAAAAAATCAGCATAGCAGGAGAAGATGGACTCCCAGCAATGATAAAACACGGTCTTGTTGGAAGGATAAGTAAAACCATAAAGCATCTGTGAACTTCTAAATAAATATATGAACATCAATGAAGTGCATAAGCTGAGCTTAAGTGCTTCAGTGCTGAGCAGCTCAGTGTTTGATTTGGTTCTTGATTGGGTCAAAATTAGGAATTTCCCATAACTTTGCAACAAACATTGTTCATATATAAATGTTCTTTGTCAAGGCACCCCTTATAAAGGGATGCTGCTCTATCCCCGTGAGGGTTCTGCAAATCATGCAATATATAATTAATTTAGATATGCTTCCAGCAATTAAAACAAGATGATATATTTTCATACAAGTTTGCTATATTGCTATGGACTCAAGAATTAGAATTTCCTGGTGCTGTTTAATTTTTTCTGGTTAATTCCCACAGCAGCAATTTTGTACCTGCTCTTTCAACAGATTTTAGTGCTGTTCTGATTATTTGGTGTTATTTTAACCTGCATGTTAGAAACATGAATCATTTGTAACTCAGCAAATCCTGAGCAGATACCACTTCCTAACTGCTTTCACGAGAGATTTCACTGGAGAAAATTAATGGCAATGTCAGATGAGAGTTACTCAATTGCCTTCTCAGCTGCTTTAATAATAAACAACAAAACCAGGGTGATGATAACCTTATCCTTGTATTCACACCTAGAAACAACATTCTTTCATTCAGTCATTATCAATTTTCAGCTGTTCTGTCTGTGGTGGCAGATGTCAAAGTAGATCTCCAGTTCTTGTGTTAAAAAGTCCCTAAAATCCCCTAACTTTGTTTAGCCCGAGTGAAAAATTTCAGTCTGGGGCCAACATCTGCTCAGCAGAGTAGTGATGCTGTTGTTTGAATCACTGTGGAGTTTGTATAGATTTACTTAAGTATAATACAAACCACTGTCCTTTCCCAGGCTATTAAAATAGATTTACCTTTATTTTCCCTTTACATGGTCCATTGGTTTGAAAAGTTAAAAGGAATTTTGGTCCTCAGAGGAGATGAAAAGAATGAAATGCTTACAAGTCTGGCTGAAGATTTCTTCATCATGTTGCTGGTAAAAATACATTGATAATAAAATTTATTTATTAAAGTAACCAATAACAATTATCAAAGTAATTGTTACCAGTTTAGAAATAAAAGGACTTCAAAATGTGTTTCTATTTAATATCTTCCTAAGGTTAACATTGCAATGACTTCTGAAATAGATTATAAATCATTTGGGATAAACAGTTTGCTGTATTCACACTAATTTCTTTTCATGGCTGACATCATGAAATAAATTGAAAAAAAACCAATAACGGTAAATGCTCAATGAACAAAAATTTTTCATCTTGATCAAATTTTGTTTACATCCATTATTGGTATTCTAGTCCAGTTAGATCTGTGAGTTTTCTTCTCTTCATAAAAATTTTTGTCATTGGTGAAATAATTTCAGTAAATTTAACTGAAATATAATTTTGGGAAAACACACTTTTTAGTAGAGATCATCTCTTAGATTCTATGTTAAGGACAAAATAACTTCAAATTCTTAAATGCTTTTTGATTACTTCCTTCAGATATATGTTGCCTGACCTTTTAATGCTGTAATATTTTCTTTATCAAAATGATGTGTTTTGGGTTTTTTATTGCAGGCTGTGTGTGATAGCAGACCTGAAGGTGAGCTTAAAAAGCAGAAATGATGTTGAAAATGTCTCTCAGAACACGGAAAGGACAACATTTCTGATTCCTGTGGTGTGTCAGCTTTAGTTTGAGGTTTCTCTATGGACAGGTTTCCTTGTAACTTGCTGTTGTCAGTAATAAAAAAGCACTATAAGTCTCAGAGATGGCAAATGAACTGAATTATTTTTTAAAAAAGGTGGTTCTAAGGTCCTGTCACAGCTCAGCACAGCACAGTGACCCTTCCTTATTGACCTTATCCTCATGAATGTCACCCTGCCCTTACCTTTCAGTGTGGCACTAGAGAAAGTCCCTACAGACTGTTTGTTGTCATGACCAAAAGGGAAGATTCATTTCTTTGGCCCTGGGGAGAAAAATTCCACCACCTGAATTGTATCTCAGACAACTGAGTTACAGGATTGACCAATCACATTTAAAAATTAAAAATCTCCTGCCCAGGGGAGTTACACAGTGATGCACAGGAATAGAAACATAGTTACTATAAATTGAAGTAACTATTCTGTTTTATATATCACTAATCCTATATAAAAAGACAGACATGCTGTATTTTATTTCTGAATGAAAAGGAATCCTTTCCCAAATGTTTATGACGGGGCACCCTAACAATACACTCTTGACAGCTCTTTGAATTATTTCTTTCCTGCTTTTTAGGTAAAATGCAAATATTAGAAAACTTTGTTCTGAGAACATGTTCCCTCATCACTGATGCAAGAATTAATATTTATGTTCAGCAGGAGGTAAACATCCTTCTTTCTAAGCAGCAGTTTTCTGGTTAGCGTGTTAACAGACTTTGTGGAGAGAGTTATTTAACTGTGCAGATGCTACAAAAAAGAGAATATTGTAGTGCTCTAGGATCAGAAGGATTGTTTAATGTTTCTCTGGGAATGTTTGGATTTATTCATATGTTGGGGCTGTTTCAGATTACTGACCTACAATTTTTTTTTTTTTGAGAGTAAGTTATAAAATAGTGATAATAAAGTTCTGGTAGGAAAGCTGTGGAAAAGCAGAGGAAACAGTGTGCTCTACAGCTGCTAGAAATAGGATTAAGATTGTTGGTTGTAAATTCTTTAGTCACTTGCAGGAAATTTGCGTTCCTTCTAGTACACTCCAAATTTCTCCTGTTTATTTTAGTAACCTCAGGTTGTCAGGGTTTTTTTCCCTCTAAAGAAAGGGAAAGTTATAAAAAAGTCTTCTGTAAAGGCTACATCCCTAAAGGAACGGCTTTTTAATGCTAATTCAAGGTACACTTTAGCTCAGCAATCAACTCCAGACAGAACTCTGGCTTTGAAAGATTTTGTTTCTGTATTTAACCTATTTTTTAGCAACTATTGTTCACATTAAAACTAAGTAATTCATTGAAATTGAGGTTGCTTTAGTAAGATAAATACCATTTAGAACTCATGTAGAACTCGTCTCTTCTTGTTTTGCAGTTACTTAAGCCTGTTGCTTTCTTCAGTGGTATGAAATATATTACAAGGGCCAAAAATAAGAATAACTCAAACTTTAACAAACTTACGTTATATTTAATCTTGCTCCCTTTTTTCCACTCTTCGTAGGTAATAAAAAAACTGAATTTATTGCTTGACAAGATCCCTCGAGATGCCAGGAAAAAGATACTTTCTACAAAGGAGATGTTACTTGTCATGTAAATGATCTTTAGTATAATTTTTATATCATTCCATCATTTGCAGAGCTGGGAGGCAGTTTTTACTAAGCTGTTGTGCAGATTGATCCCTGTTTAACTCAACTTCTGCACTTGCTGTTGAATTCTCTGTGGACAGGTATTCTCATGGGTTATTCTCCATTAGAAGCCTGAATTTTCCTCTTTCCCAGTCTGGATCAGGCATCTCTTCATCCCAGTTGTCATAAAATAATTAAACTCCTATTTGTAAGAATGTGCTTAAAGCACAGTGAATCAGTTGCTGGAAGGTTCGGTTGTTCACACTGGAAATTGTTTTACAGCAATTCAAAAAAGCAAATAAAATCAAAATTGTATCTATCAGGTGATTCAGGTCCCCCAGCAGTGCTCCCAGAGGTATTTACCCCTTGGAAGTCTTTCAGTTCCATGGAATCAGGGGTTTGTCTCACACATTGAAAGTTTATAATAAACCTTTACTCTGGGCCTTGTGTTGCTGTCACTTTTTGATGCAATGTTCCTTTGTTTGGCAGGAGTGAAATGGGGAGGACAATTTTGGATGCTGGAGGTGAGCATGGGACTTAATTTAGTATTGAGCTTCTTAAATATTAGATGCAGACCCATTAAGAAACCAGAGAAGGCGTTTTGAAGCTGCAGAATGTTGTGATTCGAGTTATCTGAAAAATTTAAATATTGCAGGAAAACAAGCTGCAAGCTGAAATGTTTTTGTGTGTTCAGCATAGGGGAAACGCATTAAAGTTTTCAATTCTTCTCTAGAATAAAAGTTCTAAAATAGGAAAAGTGATAAGGAAGTCAGTCTTTGAGGCTGTGAGCTGTGACCATGGGTAGTAGTACTGTAATTTCCCTCAGGGATCACTTTGGTATCCAGCAATTTCCCAGCTCAGAGAGATCAAAGTTGAAAACTTTCTCTTGTTTAAACACCTGGTGTGGCTCTGACAGTCTGTGCAAGTTTGGTTGGAGTTCATTTTAAAAAATAAGTTGTTTAGTCATCGTTATTCCCATACTTATTTTTCTAATTATCCTTTATGGGTTACATATTTGGATCTAATAGAATCTAGACTATGTTCAGCTCTGCTTACGCCAGTTTTCTCATACTATTTTTCACCTCAGTAGTTATTTAAATCTCCTCTTGTGTTGTGCTGCAGATTATGACACACAAGTGGCCATCACAGAAGCTCTGTGCAGAATGGTGGCAGAGAAGCAAAGGGGAGAACTGGCCTCCCAGTGGTTTCCCATGGAGTTTGTGGCCACTGCATTTAGAGGAATTAAAGATTCGGAGTTTGAGACAGTAAGTCACACAAAGAATATTTCTAGGGAGGGAAACTTCCATTTTACAATTGTTTAAGAAAGTTCTATGTTTTAATAGGATTGCAGAAAATTTCTTAACCAGGTGAATGGCATGCTTGGAGACAAAAGAAGGTAAAAGTGATTTTTTTAATGCTAAGGGTTTTTTCGGGGATTTGTTTTGGGTTTTTATGTTGTGATTAAATTTCATGTTACATCCTTGGGGGAGAAATTTACTTTGGGATCTCTAAGTCTCTAAAGTGTATGAAAACAAAATCCATTTGCTGTGTTCAGATCTGCAAAATTTATTTACAGCATTGTAGAATACTTGAAAAAATATCCTTTTCTTACAGGGTTTTTTCATATCCATGTCTAACAGCAGCTCTTGATAAATATGAGGTAAGGTACTCTGCCTTCTAGTTAAGAAAAAATAGAGCTAAAATAAGATCACGTTTTTTCAAAAGTATACAAGTAGACATGGACTGAAAGTTTGTCACAGGTTCAGATCAACATGAAGCTTCTTAGCTGGTCGAAATCGGTGCTCTCTGCTCTTGTATCCTGTTCTTTTTGTTTTAGCTCCAGATACCACTGGATGAAAACCTGGAAGCATTTTGGATTGATTTCAATGTTGGCAGCAGAAGTATTTCTTTCTACGTGGCAGCAGAGGATGCAGTAAGCTGAGATTTGTCTCCTGCTGGGTTGTTATGAGGCAGCAGATATGCATTCCTTGGAGTGTGTCAGATTTTATTTCCCCATGTTCAACATGTTGAACTTACTGTGTGCATTCCAGTGTTGATGAGGCTAAAAAAAAATCCAGATTTGCTGATATTTAGATCAAATAATTTCACAGTAATGACTTTCTAATGCTGTTTGGAAATAGCTTAACATGTACACAGTGAGCAATAGTGAAGCACAAGTTCCTGTCACTCTGTGTAACAGATGTTTAAAAGGTTGGAAATTTGTCCTCACTGAATGACTTTGATCTCTGGATTTCATTTAATTGTAATATAATACTTCTCTTTCTTTCAAAATGTGTTTTTCATGTAAGGAGCTTCAGTGGGAAACCGTCCTTATACGAGAAGATGATGTAAACATGTACAGCCTGGAAGGTATTTGAACTCAAAAATGGGACCTTTTGTTCTATTCTTACTTGGGTTTGCAAACTAATGTCAAACTGATTAATCTAAAAGTACTGACTTAATCTAGCAAAGCAGAATTCTCCCTTAAAGTATTGTAGGAACTGTTTTTATCAGGGACAAAATTGCACTGCTGTCGCATCTGCACTTTGGGCATGCAGGTGTGATTTTATGAAAATAATTTCATAATCTTGTCTTAGAGTTATTTCAATACAAGGTAAGCCATAAGACAGTGACAGATAATATTTCTTTTGATCTAATTATAACAGTAAATATCTGTAATTTGTTTGCAGCTATAGTAAGTAATCTTCAAAGAAAATTCTGTGGAATAATATACAGAATAAGTATTTCTAGAAGATTAAATCTTAAATTGTTTCACTAATAAAATTATTGTAGATTAGGGTGAAATAAATAAGATATTAATCTTAGTACCTGAACTGAGGAATCTGTCATGTGATTACAAACATTATATGAAATGAGATGCTGTTAAATTGAAATGAAGTTGCTTTTCAAATTTTGTTTTTGTCCAGAAAAAGGTTCAAGGAAATTATTAACAATAGATCTAAAAAGCCCGATGAATGTGGGCACTCTCGAAGGAGGGAAATTTCTTTTATATTTTGATTCTATCTTGGAAATCAAAGATGTGACCAGAAAGATTTATGGATCTCATAAATGTAAGGTAAGATTTAAACACCTTTTTGAATAGTTTTTAATTGATTCAAAATCAGTCTCATTGCCATATAAATGTTCCAGCTGTGATTACTGGTATCTCTCCATACCAAGAGTTTCTAATTAACTGGTACAGAACAGCAGAATATGTTAAGCTTTGGGAAAGGTGCTTAATAAGGACAAGAGGAAATTATCTCAAGTTACACCAGGGGAGGTTTAGGTTGGATTTTAGGAAAATCTTTCCACTGAAAAGGTTGTCAAGCCCTGGCACAGGCTGCCAGAGCAGTGGTGGAGTCCCCATCACTGGGGTTATTTAGAACACAGTGGATGTGGCACCTGGGGACATGGGTTAGTGGTGGGCTTGACAGTGCTGGACTCAATCACCTGAAATTGGTGATTGGTGAAAAAACACCATATCTTAATGTCAAATATTGCATATTTAATTTTCCAGAAACACGACCTGGTTGCTTACAAATACTTTCAGAAATTATTCATGAGCTATCTTGTTTTGCAATGCAATTACCACTCATGAATTTACTCATTTAGTAAAACACTTCTAGCAAGCCATACCTTACTCCTTACTGCTTGTAACAAGCTCTTTGTCCTGAAGTCTGACTGACTGAGGAACTCATGAGGGATGGAAATGCTGTGAATTTGTAGCATCTGTTTTTCTCTGTAATCTGATTTCTGACACTTATGATCTCTCACTTAAATATTTTGTGTCTTGTTTAAAATAAGAGCAAAATGTCTATTTTGACATATCCCTTTGCAGGATTTCAGCAAAAAGCAGTCTTCATCAATAGCCGAAACAACTGTTCACATCGTCTTTGATGAAAGTGGATCCCAGGTATTTTACCTCAGTGTGCTGAGATGGTTTCTTGG
Source organism: Corvus moneduloides (assembly GCF_009650955.1). NCBI lineage: Eukaryota > Metazoa > Chordata > Aves > Passeriformes > Corvidae > Corvus > Corvus moneduloides. Next base: position 11,289,112 of record NC_045492.1, read on the forward strand.
GTTTGTATAATTAGTCTGATTATTCATAATTGATAATTGTTCACAGTGAAAACAAGGACTTTAAAATATCAATAGGCATAGATAAGTCTAAAGCCAGGCAAGTGGTGTCTAGTATGTATGTATTGTTTTTCTGGGGAAATACTAATATCTAAATCATAGAATAAAACAGACATATGCACAGAGGAAGTTCTTTTATGTTCACTGTTACTTGAAAACCCATTCTTGTACCAAAATTAGTAGTTAAGTTGGAAGCTTTTTAAACTAGAAGTCTGTAACCTCTGAATTTTATCAGAATCTCTAGTGGGTGATGTGTTACTTAGGGTGAAGAAGTTGCTCTGTGTATTAGTATAAATATAAAAATAAGACATTATAAAATCCTGATATTGTATACAAATTAAAAGAAATTAAAATAATTCTATAGGTTCTGGTACCAGAAAGTCAATTGTCACCGGGTTTGAAAGAAAAATCTGGAGAGGAGGAGGAGAAACTCAGTAAGTACAAAACTCAGCAACCTCCTGGAAGTTTGAGGACTCAGAGTAAAAATAACAGTCAAGAAAAACCCAGAGGTGATTCCTCCAAGGTAAGTAGGATTGTCAAATCAAAAAGGAGTAGAGAGAAAATGCATGTCAGTTTAAATATTTGTAATATTTAATATTCTAACCCCTTCTTATTTGACAGTTAGAATATAGTTACTACAGGGTTTGATTATTTTTCTTATGACTTGACACTAAACTATAACAATCCTTTTGCTAAAAAATTTGTTAGTATTTTGAAACTGCAGTAATGTGACAGAAGTGAAAAGGAATTGTTAATGTTCTTTAGACAACAGTGTTCTGAGAATTCTCTTTAAAGAGAAGTTTTTGAAGACATGCTCAGATGCCCCAGTATGGAAAAGTCAAGTATGGCCTCAGAGACTGCTGGGGAGGGGGTAAAAACTGAAATAGTCACCATGTCTTCATCGGGCAGCAGTGGGTGTCTTGCAGGAGTTTCTAAACCTATTTCTTCTTAGTTTGTAGCTTTGCAGATTCTCCAGGGAATCCCTTGCTGAGCAAGGGACAGGATTTGCCCATACTTCATTGAATTAATTTAGAAAGCAAAAACCATGAATCTCAGTTTAAAAATAACTGAAGTATAACTGCATAAAAATCGCATTAGCTTGATGTCTGCTGCAGCAGCAATTGTCACTCTAAAAATGGAAAGTGTCAAGAGACTCCTGGCAATAGATTTTCTGAATTCTTGTTCTGTCAGCCTTAAATCAGTGTATTACGGTCAAGTTTTTTCTGTTCCTCAAGATAACTCCATCTCATAAAAGGAAAGTGTCTGAAGCATCTGTGCTTATTCCTGGAACTACAGGAGCTTCCACAAGGAGTCCACTGGGTTTTGTTAGCACACGTAAGTTTGCAAGTGCTTTCAGGGCAAAAATGCACTTTGAAAATGGTCTTTGAAACTCAGGTATGAACTGTGATCCTTGGCAGAGCTGGAAATGAAAAGGAGAGGTTATAAAATCTCCTGAGCAGATGCTTTAAACTCAAAATGCTTAAGGGCTGCTTGCTCCTCGTCCATAGACATGGTGTAGGACAGGGGCTGCACTGCATTCCCAACAGCTGAGGGTCACCTGGCCTTTTTCCTGCAGAGCTGCAGGTGCTGGAGCAAGCTGAGAACTCAGTAAAAATATATTACAGGGAAGTCTTTAAATAGCAACCAACTATTTTCTACCAGAGCCAGCCTGTAACAAGCTTTGCTTTTGCCTCCAGACATCCACAGTCTGTGAGCTCTTAATCTCAATGTAACGTAGTTGGAATCAATGGAATTATTAAAGGTCCATAAGGGGCTGGTATGAAAAATAACCAGCTTTTGTTGGAGTTCATGGAATAGCTGTGGTTGTGGGCAAAACTCTTCTTGTTGTAATTGTAATGGGAGAGCTGGTGCAATTCTAACACATCTCTGTTTTGTTGCAGCCACTCCTTTTAAAGGGAGATTTAAATTGCCTTTGGAAATGACCAGCTCTACTAAAAGGTCTGACAATGATGCAATAAATGAGAGCAGAACAAAGAATTTCTATCAGGAACCTCCTGGAGTATGCATGTCCTCTGTAGCTAAGTCTTTTTCTTAGAATAACATTAATTTCTAATTTGTTCCTAATTCATATTTCAGAGAGCTAGAGTTTTACAGTCAGCAAGTCACTTTTAGAAAATAGTATGTTTTACTTTATTGCATGATGTTTTCTTGCCCTCTGAATTTCAGGTTTAACATGTTTGAAGTCAGACTGAGCTCTAACAAAATTAAGCACAATTTGCATTCGCTCATCAGTTCTGCCCCCAGAATTAACTTCCTATTTCTGGAACCTCAGTTCTTCCTTTGTGTATAATAGGAGAAAGGTGCATGCAATAATCTCTAATTGATTATGCACTAGTGAAATAGCCATAAAACACAGAATACATTCAGCTGTGCTTATGAAATGTTCATGTCTTCAGCTTGTAGCATTTAAAGTGTTAGTGCATTTTTGATCAGGCATTCACTACTATAAAAAAAACTAAATAGGTGTCACTGACCTGCAGTTTAAGTATATTTTTGAGTGTTTTCTTCCAATTGAACAATGACTGCAAAATAATATTTTTATATTATTTCTGGTTGTGAATGTCTGCCTTGCTCAGATTCAGGTCAAGCCCCAGACTATGGGACTCTGAAGCATTTTTTGATCCAGCCATACTTTGAAAAAGGCTTTCATGTACAGAATGTTTTGTTTAGAGCATTTCTTTGGCTTTTATGGGCTGTAACTGGCAGTGTTACTTACTGTGCTTTTTAGAGGGGGCAGAGATGCACAGTAGACAATGAATTCTGCGAAACAGAACAGATCAGGAAGTCAGATACCATGAATGAGGCAAAAATACGTGAAAAATACAGCACTTCCATGAAATGAGAAAAAGAATGTCATGTTTTGTTAGGGAAAGCACAAGTTTATGAAGTTGTACTGCTTATGGTCCTACACTAATATTTCCTTTTGGGTGTCGTTCCACTGTAGCAAATGTGTTCTGAAGAAGTTTTAAAAATTTTACAAGAGGCCACAGAAAAGCAAACTTTAGGCAAGTAATTTTACAAGCATTGATAGTCCTTACTTCTAAAATTATTTTAATTTTTTCCATTTTCTTGGTCATAATAATTGACACCAAATTAATGTCTCATTTAGATGAAGTGCTAGATATTGTTCCTGATTCTCAGCCAGCTGGGAGAAGCAACAAACCTTTGTAAGTATTGGAAAAGAATTCCAAGTCACTCTTGTCACTCACTTTGAAGGGAGGATTTTCAGGCATTACCAGACCTAATATTTTGTTGAAATTTAAAATGCTTTGATACTCTAAGATATATCATCATTTTCCTATTTTATGATGTATGTTTATTGTAACTGAGACTCAAGTTCTGACAGTAAGATGGTGTTGTCTTTGTTAGGCTGCCTGGTCTTTTGGCGACTTCTTTTGATAAAACTGAGCCATGGAAGAAAAGAACGTTCCCTCTTCCTGAGAAGAATGTAACAACTGGGGACGAGCAAAAGCCAAATCCATCACGAGCATGTGCATCCCATCCAGGTGATGGTCACACTTGGTCAACTGTTACTCTGAAAAATAGATCAGAGAAATTAACTTGCAATGATGCTTTTTTTCCCCCCTTTATTACTGTTGGTTGAGAGAACTGTGAAACAAAAAGCATTTATTCAGGTCTTTGAAGTACCTCTCCAGGTAAAGAAATTAAAAAAACAGAACCAAGACAATTAAGTTGATACCATCCTTAGTGGCAGTCAGAGTGTTGATCATTTGGAGCAGAAACTGTTAAATACAGAGGGGAAAAATATTGAAACTACTACTGAACCATGGTTTAAAACATTTCTTTCAGCCAGAGTGTCTGACACATCTTTGCATACTCATCTTGCACAAGAGGACCCTGATGTTCTCCTCAGAAAAGAGACTTCAAATCCAAAACAGTCAAAGACAGTGAGAGTTTTTTACCTTTCCACTTGCAATTAAGAGAATTGTCAAATTTTCAGTGTTTCAGAATTGGTGGATTTACTGTCATGGAAGGGAAAATGGTTTTCAAATGACTGTAATTTAATCCATGTAGGAGACATTTAATGAAGTTTAGGGGGTTGTTAGGAACCTGAAGTTCTGTGTGCAGCTTAGTTCTTCTGTTGGATGTTGAGTCTTAACCTGTTTTTATAGAAACCAAAGTCTAAAGAAATGGCAGATGCAGCCAAATCACTGATCAGTAAAATCAGTGACCGATACAAAGACAAGAGTGATGAGAAAAGCAAAGCAAGAGATTCCCTGGGCTTTAACAGGTATGATGTGAACCACTTCCTGTTGTGATGAGTCTTTGTGTGCCTCTGGCTGTCTCTGTGATGTACCGATGAATGCTGATAAATGAAAGGGGCTGGGCTCTTTTAATCTGTCTTTTAACTGATGTTGTATTTAAATGCATGAATAAATTTGCTGGGTTTGATAAGGTTTGTGTTTATATAGGCACTATTCTAATGCATATATTCTAATGAGCATTTAACAAAATGTATCTTTATTTTTAGGACACATTTAAATAAATCCTGGCTCTCCAAGGTAACAGTGCTTTTGTTGGAATTGTTTTTAATATGTACATATATGGTGGTAGTAGGTGTAAAGGGAAAGTTAACAAATACCATTGAATATTAAGTATTTGTAGATGTTAATTATGCATTTGCTGCATATATGTTTTGCCGTATTGAACTGTTGCTGATTATCTTCATGATGAAGATTTTGCTTTTTGAGATGACAGTGTCTATGCATGCACAGTCCAAATTTGACAGAGCAGCTAACTTTTCATTTATGGATAGGAAGAAGTTCAGGAGAGGACCCTAAAAACCACTTCTTTTCTTAATATAACTGCTGGTCATGTTCTGTAAGTAGTTACAACATTTTCAAACACAATTTCTGATTACTCACACCTGACTGTGAAATGTTCATTACTTCACTCACAAAATTGATCTCTGTGTCTGTTTTGCAGGGATGATGTCTACAACTTTAACATCAGTGGGTTTGATGAGCCTACAATAAAGCTTGGAGTAAGAAATAACTGCAACTTATATGTTATGAATAAGATAGAAAGGAAATCAGTCAAATGTTGTCTACTGAAAGTATAAAAAAGATCTGAAAATGCAAATTATATCAGTGAACTAAGTGGGGGAAAAGGTTTGCCATATAAATACCTCTAGCATTCTCAGATATTTAATATACTCTGTCTTAAGATTCTGGCCACTTCAAGCTATGATGATGTTTTTCCTGAATTAAGAATTAAACAGTGTGTTAGGAGTATCATTATCTTAAATTATCCTGACAACGTTATTGCCATCCTTCTAATCCCCATTTCAAAGACATCTTTTTCCAGATGTTTGAGCAAAAAGAAAATCTAATTATGATAAAAGATGGTTTTGCTTCTTATGGCTCAGAGGAGCCTGGTGAATTGGGGAAGGTGGTGAAGCAGGTGTTGGGAACTCTTGTGTTGCTTTGAGATACTGAAAGCTTCAGTCAGCTGCAGCTGGTTTTAACTGTGAGCTCTGATAAATAATTCTAAGATAGAAATTAATGACCATTAGTTTCTCAGTGTAATAACTGAGGAATAAAACCCTTAGCAGGTACTCTCTGGTAGCCCGTTTAATTTTGTTCAAGTTCTATAATAAATGAAAACCTCCATTTGTTTCCTATTTGCATTTTTAGATCCAAGAATTGCGTGTGACTGAACTGAGTGTTCATACAGAGACAAACAAAAAAGGGTAGGATGTTCTGTTTTGATTGCTGATTATCCAAGTACAGCCTGCACTTTCCAGCAGGCAGTTACAAATTTCCAGGGAATGTTGCATGACAAGAATATCTTGGCTGTGTTGGTTTTTTTAAGCAATAAACACTGCTGTGTTGTCCTAGGCTGTTCCATGATTGTCCTTTGGGAAGGTGATATAAAGGAATGTGTTCCATGAAGGAAACAGTTCTCCTCATGGAATGCTACAGGGGGAGAAACTCCTGAATAGAGAGGGATGGTTTTTGGTTAATGACCCTCCTGGAAAGGGCTGTGTTGTTACTGTGTGCTCTTCCTGATAACTGGGAAACAAGCACAACCTTTAGGGTTTGAGGTGAACAGGTAATTCCAAAATAATATGGAAACAAAAGTAGGTACCTCTGTTTGAATCTTTAGTCCACATATCATAGGAATAGTAGGAAGTTTTAGAACAACTATTTTTAAATGTATTGTGTAAAGGTTTTATTTCTCTAATTAAGGAACACAACCACCAGTAAATCCAGTGCGGAAGTGAAAGGAGGAAAAAAGGTAAGGGTCAGATTTTTATGGATCAGGATAACTTGTCTTCCTGCCTTTAAATATCAATTATGCAAGCAGACTACATGTAAAAACAAATCAATAACTTAAGAACTTTTTTGGGTTTTGTAGAGTAGGAGCAATCGAGACAAGAAGCATCTCTTTAGTGACTCAGACACAGAAAACAGAGGGGATGACAGCAAGACAGAGATCAGTTGGCTGGAGGAATCCAAGAGAAAACCTAAAGCCCAGATAATTGATTACAGTAGAAATAAAAAATCAGGGAAACCAATAAGCACAGACAAAAGTAAGAAACCTTTTTCGTATTTCTGAAGAATGCTGCAGTAAGTTTGTCCTTAGATATTAAGTGCCCAGCATGGCATGTGCTGTGTTGCAGGTACCATATATTTTTGTTGTCTTGTTTCCAAGCATAAAGAATTTTCAAATTAGTTCTAATCATTTATAAAGATCAATTTACAGAAATTCTGTACTTTAATGTGGAAAACTGTTGGAGGATGGGACAGGTAGAAGTTGTTGTCAATTAAAAAAAATGTCTTTTTAAAAAAAGAATGGGCTGAAATCAGTTACTGAATTAATCAATTTGTGGGCATGAAAGTGATTCTGTTATTTTACAGCTAAAAGTAATGACAAACATTTGAATATTTCCTGATTTTTTTCAACCTTCTTGAATTGTAACAGCAGGTAAATTCTCGGAACCTGCTTGCCACGTGGATAAACCTAAAAGCAAAAATACAAATAAGAAAAAGGTAAGTGTAATTTTCAACTAGATTTTTAATATAGATTCAAAATCTCTTAGTTCCCCCAGAAACTGTTTTAAAATAATTTTTCATAAATATGGGATATTTATCCCAGATCATTTGTTAAATACAGTTTATTCTTCGCAAGTACTATATTCTTTTCTTGTAGTATTTAGCTGGTTTTTTAGGCATAAGTGAGTTAGAATGATTTTTGTACATTGATACTGTTTTTAGTAGAATGATGGTTGGACTCGCTGAGCTTTGGTAAAGTTAAACCTTTTTAGCTGCTCTGAGATAATGCATTTCAGGTAATTAAACCAAGTTACCTGCCATTTTATCTTATATTTGTATTAATCATTCTTGTAAATTGAAGATGGTTTTATTCTTCCAAAGATAAACAAATGTAAACCCCAGAATTCAAAAACGGATGAAATGATAGTAAAATCCACCAGAAAAAAACTCCCTCGAAGAGCAGCAGCAACAAAAAATTACAAAGAGCCGTCCAGTTCTGAGTCTGAGAGTGAAGAAAAGATTCCAACGTGCACCTCTAAGGAGAAGAAATCCAAAATACAGGTGTGTGGTTCCAGTTGATTATTAAAAATCCATTCCTGCCATGTCTTTCAAAGTAAACTCTGCTCTGCTTTGTACTTGTTACTTCTGAATTTTAAGTGCCCAACATGAGTATATTGAAGTTAATTTTATTATTTTTAATATTGCTTTTTTTTAATGATGTGTATTGAGCTGCTGAGAAAATCAGTCCTAAGTGATCTTCTTAGTTTCTCTTTCTGAGTATTACTCTGCTGCAAAGGACTACTGTGAGCTGTATTTTTCAAATGTGACAATATTTGAAAGTATCTTTAAATGGGAGGGTTTAGTGAGCCAAATCTTGTTGAGTTGATGTGATGCTGGTAATGCTGTGTCAGTACATTTGCTGAATATCCAAGTAGGATTTTTAGTAAATGAACACTGGTTGCTGGAACATTTTCATTGTTTTAGTATAACATGTCAATATACATGGAAAGCTTTATGACCTTCATTCATTAAGTCCTGAAGCATCAGTAATTGCCTCCAATAATTAAGTATTTCATAAGAATAGAAATTTATGTGTTGAGTTAAATTCAGTGGTTATTGATGTTGGAAAACCTGATTTGCTTATGGATTTAAGTACTTCTGATGATGGTCCTTCAGCTTGATCAATGGTACATATAGCTAATATATCCATATCTCTCTTTATCAGCTTTTATGTACACTGTGGTTACAAAGATGTTTATATATAACGTTTTGTACTTTAATAGAAACATATGAATGGTGCAAACAAGGATTACAGGTGGCCAAAGGTACTGCAGATTGTACCTGTGGAGCCAAAGAGAGTGGATAGCTATGTGCAGAAAGCACTGGTCAAATCCAGGAATTCTGCAGAACAGAAGGAAGTGGAAATGCCTTCAGCTGAGAGCCCTGCCTCGCTTGAGACAATGAGATGTAGGTATTTTGTCTTCTAATTTCTAGCAGTACTGAATCAAGAAGTGGAGGTTAATTGAGGGTTATCACAGCAGTAAATTTTAATTTTATTACATGGTCCTAAAACAAGAGATAGCCCATAATTCCAGGTGCTCCACATAATTTAAGGAATTGTATTAGTATGTCACTGACATTTCTACGGGTTGGTGCAGTTATTTGACATCAGTGTAATATAGAAACACATCATGTCAGTGTTAGAACAAATCTGGTACTGCTGAAACTCAGAGAGGGAGAAAGGGGAACTGTGGCAAGGCCTGTGCCAAATTCCACCCATCTGAGGCTTGGAAATTCCTAAGGCTGGAGCAGGGAGCAGTGTGGGGCTTTGGCTTCTCTTGTGTAACTCCCGTTGCTGGCACTGACAGTGCAGGAATTGTTTCCTAGGTGCTGACAGAGTGTCAGGAGATGTTACTCCAGAGCACAGTTCCAGTGAAAGGTCACTTGGTCTTCAGGAGTCGACACTAGAAGACAGGGAAATGCTAAACTCTGAGAAAGAAATCTCTCCCAGTGATTTCTGTCCACAAAATAAGAGTATGCAAAGTCTGGGTGTAAGTCAGTCCCCTGAGAGAGCAGTTACAAAGGTGACATTGGGAAGGAAAAGCTTCTCACCAGTTTTAACTGAAGCATCTTTGGTAAGAGCATTAACATTTCTCTAGAGCTGTTTTAACTGAAATTGTTCCATTCAGCTGCCAACTGTTCTGTGCTTCTCCTCTCAGTAATGTTTGGGGGTTTTTGTTCATGTACAGCTCAGCTTAACCACATATAAAACTGTCAGTGGCAAAAATTCCAAGGGAGCTGCACCAGAAACCTGTAACAATAATGAAGATTCAGGTTTCCAACGTTGCTTTTCGGACACGTTTTCTGTTAAAGGAATGCTTCAGGATATCACTAAACCTATCCCCAAAAATAAGGAAGAGGTATGTTCCTAAATGCTTTGCTCTTCAGAAGAGACCTGCAGCTCTTTGTCTGTTTTACCACTTTACAGGTGGTGACATTTAAGGGACATCTCCTTTCAATCACGATTTTTTTCTTAATGTGTAGCTCAGCTTAACAACGTATAAAACTGACAGTGGAAAACATGCAAAGGGAGCTGTGCTGGAAACAGGGAATGACAATGAAGATTCCAGTCTCCAGTCTTGCTTTTCAGACACACTTTCTGCTAAAGACAAACTCCAGGATCCCACCAAGCCTCTCACTAAAAGTAAAGAGGTGAGTTAGTATATTTCTTGCTCTCAGAAGAGGGCTGCAGCTTGGCATCTGTTTTATCTGCTTTCCAGGTGCTGAGGTTTAAGGGAAATGCATCTCCATATTAAACACAAATCTTCTTGGGACCTGCTAATAGTTAATTTTTAAATATTGGAGATATATTAGATAATTATTTATCATATGGGTACAATGAAAGAATTATATTCCAACAAGATCAGATACAATTCGTATTTTAAAAAAACAACAGGGAGTAAATATTTTCTTAGTGACCTCCCCTAAAAAATAAATTATTTTCTCAACATAAATGTGAGTTTCTGATGGAGACTTCTAAAAGCAATTTAATTTTGAAGCTAGTAAATAAACCAGTGACTTTTCTTTTAGGATTGTGTACCACCATCTCCATTGTCTGCTTCCAGCAGGAGTAGAGTACGGTCTTGGATTCAAGAACCTTATGTCCCCATGGATGAGTCAGGTACAGACATTTAACACAAAAGACTTCCTATGTGTCTCCGTAAAGGTTAAGAAAAATGTTCTATTTAGCATAATAATATGGCCAAAGTTTTTAAATCTTGTTATATAGTTTCAGTATTATTCCATTTTTTACTCTTTTTCTCATTTTCTCTGCTGTTTTAATTATTCTTAAAAAACCCTGAAAATTGGACTCCAAAATACCGATTTAGTGAAGAGTTAGTTGTGTTCCAAAGAAAGAGGCATTCCCACTGATACTGGGGAAAAAATGGGGATAATGGTTTTATGAAGAAAAATCCCAGATTTGCTCATGAGTCAGAGTTCAGCTGAATGTCCCCTCTATAAATGTAATGGTTATTAATTTTTATATAATTCTCATGTTTTAAAGCCAAGACACATCTTCCTAGAGTTTGCATCCAATGGGTCAATAAAATCTTCTTTATCCTTCCATCTGATTGTTCTAAATAATGCTAAAATGCAGCACTGTTTCCATGTTTATGAAGGACCGAGTGCACAGACATACCTCAAAAGAACTTACCACAGTGACACAGAAAGCAACTCTGATGAGGCAGAAACAAGCAAAGAGGAAAAGAAAGGAAGGAGAAGAATAAGTTTAAAGCCAAAAAAATTATTTAAAACAGATGATGCTGCTACTTACAGAGGTTGGTCATGGACTGACAGTGCAAAATTTTAAAATAATGTGACATTCAAGTTTTTACAAGAAAATATAATATCCAAAAAAAAAAAGGCATTTTACATGTTAAAGCAGAGAAATAAAATATTCTAAATGTTTGGAGACTGGATCCATATAAAAAGTCAGAAAATTGATATGAAAATAGAAACTGGTTTCAGCCATCTAATGGGTGACATTAATTTATATATAACGAAAGCTGTCCTAGGCCATGTGCTAACTTCACATAGGGGACTTCATAATACTGCATTTGACATTATGTTTTGTTTCTCTTCAGTGTCTGAAAGTGTCTCCACTCAATCTGTAAATGACCCGTCTGGTTTGGATGGGGAATTCTGGGAGCATGGTTGCTCAACCATCAGCATTTGTCAGCAGCTCCAGAAAGAATTTACCAAGAAAATTGAGGCAAGACCCTTCATGTACAGTATCACTCGGGGGGTACATGAGCACACAGGTGACAGCTTGGCTTGCACCACACAATTACATTTTAAAAAAGGGGGTTTGCTGTGATATTAAGCAGTTACAGTACTGAACATACTACAGGGTTTTTTTCCTAAAGTGGAAATAATCTGAATTTCATGTTAAAACATCCCCGTAGAACCGCTCCCGGAAAATGGATAATTTTAATAAGCAAACACTGAGAGCTGCCCATCAGCATTTGGCAACAATGAGTTACCAACTCCATGAATGCAGGTCAGTAATGGAAGATTGCTGTTAAAACATCCTTAAAATGCAGTGAATACCTTCTACAAGTAACCGGGTTTGTTTTGGTAGGATCAGGCAGCTGGACAAATTTCATTTTACTCTCACTGAAGAACTTGAGAAATTTGAAAAGGATTCTCAATCCCTGAAAATCATGGAAAAAGAATTCTTGGTTTGTATTTTAGTTGTTTGATCTTGAATAAAAGGGAATTCTTGTGGAATCTATAGATTATTCACTTCATCTTTAACTTAAGATCATTAACTTTGATTTTCAAAGCCCTTTTTGCTTCTAGTTGGGTCAAATTTCAAATAATGCATTTGAGGAGTTAGGATGCTCTTAGAATTCTCGGGCCACTCTATGTTTTCCTACATGTATCCACTATATGAATTCCTGTATGTTTTTCCTCCTACAATAAACTCCTACAAGTACTTTATTGGGCTGGTTTCTTCCAGCTTCTGTGGGGGTTGTGTAACTCCTGCCCCTTCTGTGTTTAGTCTGTTCTTGTGGTCATTTTGTTCATATTAGATATTAATTACTTTTAGTTTGGAAAATCAGTTTCTAATGATTAGCATCTATTAATATTTTTCTTTCCAGGCCTTTTGGAAAAAGCATTCCCACACTTTTAGTACGTACATGAAAAATGAGCAGCAGAGGTCAGTAGGGTTCACTAATCCTGGGGTGAGATTTGTGTTCTGTTCAGTTGAGAGAGAAGTCAGCACAACTCCTCTCTCTTCCATAAAGAGAGATGGTTGATGAGATGAGAAAATGAGATTAAAATGTTCATGTAATCTCCAGCTAAATTTCTCCACATACCTGAGGGACTGTTCCAGCAGTAACAATGATGGGGATATTTATCCATGCTTTAAATGCAAATAGACTGCCAACAATGGGCAGCTGTATTTGTGCTCTGTGTAGGATGTTCATATGTAGCAAAGCTGTTTGAACTGCCTGTATTTCTTTAGAATTCAGATTCTTAAAGCTTCATTTGAAAAGAGTATCTACCATTCTGTTGACTATGAAGAAAATGTTTTTACTTCAGAGGTATGGTGAACTTTTGCTTTGCTCATTTTAATAATTCCTCAATTGTATCCACAGATGTAAGTACAGACCTTTTTTCTGAAGATTTTGTCCTCAGCATTATATTAATGATACATAAGTATTTTTGTAGTTTTTAATATTTATTAAATGTTCTTAATTTAAAAATATTCAGTGTTTATGCCTAGATTTCACCCATTCCAAGGTGTGTGCAGTTATCAGGACTTACACTGGGTTCTGTGGCTTTGTTTATTGGTGTTACTCATGCAAGAAAGAACAAATTTAAAACACACATCCCTTTCCCCAGGCAGGTGGCTGCATGTGCATCTGTATTTCTTGGTTGTGACACATTTAGGGATGCAATTGTTTGCTTGAAAATGTGTTGGCAGTTGTGAGCAGAGGAGATGCATTCAGTGTCTTTTTGTAGATGCATCTGATGAAAGAAGACATAAAAGGACTCCAAGACAAATTTCTAAAAGAAATGGTAAATAAAGTTATCTTGTCCTCATTTTTATTTAGTTTTTGCTGTTTGAACACTAAATTACTAAAATTTTAATTTCTGGTTTTTAATTTATGTGAACGGACTCAGTTCTGAGTCTTAATGTTGAAAAGAATCACATTTGATATGTTAAAAGCAGCATGTATAGTGCACCAGGTACATTAAATAAAATCTGCCTTTTTTCAAAAGCATGTGATAAATGTGGTGTGATTGATGTGATAAGCAGTGATAAAAGTGATAAAGGTAATTTTTTTGGACAGCAAGAAGAGGAGCTGTGTAATGTTCGCCGAGGATTGCAGGCCTTGTTTCAATCAAAGGCAGAATTCTGAAGTGATTTTTCAGATTCCTTCCTGAAATTCGAGGTGAATATAAACACTTTTGTAATGGAAAATTTGACAGCTTTTTCTTTTTTTTCCTTTTTTTTGGTCACACTTAAGGAAACTACTGTAATGGAAGTTTATTTTCCTTAGTAATACTAAAATCTGTGTGGATAAGACTTTTCCACTCACCAGTGAGATTTGGAATTATTTTACTGAGTCTCCTAAAATGTAATTTGTAATTTTCTTTTTAGCGCATGCTACTTTTAAGTAAGTCTTTAGCAATTTTTATAGGTTACTTAACTGACTTTCAGAGAAATGACTTTGAATTGCACTTTGAATCTATGTTTTGGGTCTGATCCAGAATACAGTCAGGAATTTTTTAGGGACCAAACCACCTGGTTTGGTCTCAGTGCTGTTTGTTGGATTTCAGTAGGATTTTCTAAGAGAGAACACTCTCAACACTTGTGCTTGAACTGTTTGAACACTGTGTTTGCAACTGTGTTGCAAATAGTTGTATTAAACAGGTCAAGAAAAACAGATAATGTCTGTTGGGTTTTTTACACAATGTCATTTCTATTTTCCTTTAAATCAGTAAGAAGTCAGATAAAGCTGCTGTTCAAATATTTTGGGTAAGAATTTGAAAACCACAAGGCTGTGTTGTCTCTGGAAATGATTATACTGCAATTTCCAGTAAATAACTCAGTCCACTCATCCCATTTACGTAAGCGTAGGGATGTTTTCTGAGCCTCTGGTTTTTGTGTGGTTTGGAGTTTTTTTGAGCCTGTGCTCACTGTAATCTCCACTAGATGGACTCCGTGAGATGTTAAACTTTTCTTTGCCCTGGTCTGATTGAATTTTATCTGAATGAAACAGGACTTTTCTTGTAACTTACAAGGTTTTTAAAGTGCACTGCAAGGCCCAAGTTCTTTTCTTAGTGAGGCCATGTTGGAAAGATAATACAACAGCCTTGTTTTTAGTTAGTGATAGGAACTGTGCACTGCAGGCCTGTTTCTCTTTCCTGTTGGGAAGAAGCTGCCCAAGAACAGCCTCCCTGAACCCTCTGAGGTGTGATCCCAAATTGCAGCAGGAACCAAGCACAATCCATGGCCCAGGGAGTGTCCAGACCCCTCCACAGACTCCCCCAGCAGCAGGCAGGCAGTGCTCAGTGCCAGGGGTCAGTGGCCCTGGAGTTGTCACGAGTTGTGTCTCTCCCAGGAGCAGAGCAGAGGCCGGGCTGGCTGAGGAAGGAGTGGAGTGCGCGGGAAGGACGGAGCCACCCAGAGCTACCCCGGGGTTCAGGTGCGGCAGTGACACAGCTCAGGGCCATTGTTTGACATTTAAAAGCTGCTCTAAGTTACCCTTACAATGTTTTTCATTTTATTATGTTTTTCAATGTAATTTTAATGTGTTTTATATAATCTTTATTACCAGTGGAAGCGTGTGTCACTGCTGAACAGGAGTGTTCTGTGCATGGGTAATTAGCCAAGTTTAGCTTGTAGTTAACAGTGGCTCATCTGCTCTGCTCAAATTGAAAATGCTTCTTCTGCTGAAGAAACTTTGCTCTCCTTTCTGTTTATACTTTTTGTATATTGCAGCTGGACTATCATTATATTGTTGTTAAGAATTAATGCTGTATTATTAATAATAAAATGATAAATATATTTATGTTAAAAGGCTAGTTATGATGTTACATATTTCTGTGAAAAGCCAGCAAGTTAAAAAATTTCAATAAAGAGGAAAAAACACATCTTTGGATCAAGTGATGGGGTCATTCAAGTCTTCAGCTGATATTCAAGTAAGATAAACATTAAAATGTTGACACCGCTTCTCCCAGGAGCCCTTAGTTCCTTCTCCCATTGCACTGGCACAGACTTTGTGCTGCACTGTGTGTCCTTACCTTCCATTCCTGCCTGACAGTTTCCCCAGGAGCAGCTCTGGTTCCTGGGATTCCGTCCCCACCTGGGACAGAACAGACACTCTGTGTGGGGACTGTTCCCACCTCACAGCAATTCAGTAGTAGTCTATACAGACACTTTGACAGACTGCATTTTATTATTTTCACACTTCATGGAGATCATCCCAATGAAGCTACAAGACCGAGAATGCCTTTTTCAAGTTTTTAACATTGAATGACTCCCTAGAATGGTAGCACTTCAGAGTCTTGCAGAGAAATGTTTGTCTTGTGAGTGAATTCAGCATTTTGTTCTGACTGGTCAGGTGTGGTTAACAGCTATCAATGTATTATTCTTCTCCTCACAAGTTTTTTCTTTTTTTTAGTAGTACTGAATAAATCCTCAGGTGCTTCTCCATGTCGGGCATTATTAAAATGTCTGGCTTTACATTTTTCTCAACGAGTTCTATTTGCTTTGTAATTAGCATTTAGTAACTTTTTTCTTCTTACTGTCAAGAAAGCATTAAAACCATTTGTTTGCTAAACATCAAAGTATGTATCAAAAACATCAAATTTCTGCCTCTGGTTATCCAATTTAGTACTTTTGAGTAACAGTGAACCAAACTGTCATTCTTTAGAGGGTCAGAGCCTCAATTGGTGCACAGTGACAACCAGGTTATGCTATTCCACAAGATGGAAAACCTTAATTGAGATCATCCTTTTGCAGACTCTGTGTGGATGAAGAAGTCAAATGGTTTGGTGCATAATAATTATAATCTCTTCAACTAACCCTGGGAAAAAAAGAGCTTTAGGAAACATGTTCATTTCCTGCAATAAGTAGTCATTTAATTAAAGAACAAAAGTAACAGGAATCAAAAATGCTTGCAGCTGTGATTCTGTTAGACAGTATATAAAAAAGAATGAAATTATAATACATTAAATTAGTTTTTAGAACATGAACTTAGGTGTTTTACAAACTAACTGTGGTAAGTTCAAAATTTCTTGTCAACATAATACTGGATGACAGAGCGTCATGTCCGTTTATGTCAGAGGCCTTGGAATGGTAAAGCCTGTACATGCACAATATCTCCTTTTCCAAGGCAGGCTGCAAACCAGTTCCAGACAGGTGGGAAAGGAGAGGAGGAGGCTCTTCCAAGTAGCTTCACTTCAGTCTTTTTCAGCAGCTTGTCCCACTCCACAGGCCAGCACTCTTCTGCCTCCAGAGCTCGGGGCTGGCGTCCTGTCCCCAAGTGCTGCAGAGGCTTCAGCTGCAGAGTCCTTCTGTCACATCAACATCCAGGGAGCCTGTGCTGAACCTCAGGGAAAGACTCCAGTATTCCCTGATGTGTGTTCAGCAGCAATATCAAAAAGTAAAGACAGATTCTTCTCAGAAGAAAATTTCTATGGCCTGTGAAATCTAGGAGAAAAGGGAGACATTTTTCAAACCACTTCGCAATAGAATTCAATTATTTTGGGGAGTTGATGTTAGATTAATAAAATTTTAAAAGCCCACAAAAGTATTCAATCTGTTTAAAGGTACAGTAACAGTACTGAAGAATATTAGCAACCCTTAATTTTCCCCAGCACATTCCCACCCCTGTGCCATGACTGCAGTGCAGCTGCCGTCCTCAGGGCCCAGTGTACCTCGTTTACATTTATTTGGAAATGCAGTTGCAAGTACAGGTCTGTAGTTGATTGGGGTTTTTTCCGTGTAGTAAATGAAGCCACACTTTGTCATTGGTAGCAATAGTCTTTACTGTGCAGTGCTCTTGGCTTTTTTTAAGAGTTAAACAATGTCAAAATGCTTCATAAAGTATGAGGAGATACAATCGATAGTCTTGTGAGTCTGGAATAGATTTTTCTCTGTAGGCTTGGTTTTTTAGCTGAGATCTGTAATTAAAGCCCCAATCATTTGTAATGCCTTAGCACTAATTGTAAATTGTAAGCCTGTTTACTCCTCATATCCTGAACAAATTTCAAAATCTCTCATTATCATCTACTCAAACTCCCCAGGTAGCTTCAGTTAGGGAATGTATAACTCACTTTCAGACTGAAACTGCAGCCATCCCCTCTTCCCTTCCCATGTTTCATTCCATCAATGCAGTGATGCTGCTTTGCCCTTAATAAGGCCTTTTTGCAAGTATCAGTGCCTGTGGAATCAGCCTCTCATTTTTTCTCCACTTTAAGAAAGGAATTGAATGTTTTTATGTGTGTTTAAACCCTGTCACCAGTGCTGGCACATGGAGCAAGCACTGCCCTGACCAGGTTCACAGTGGCCTGATCACATGGAGAGTGACAACAATCTAAACCTGTTCTCTCTCCTGACCTCCTCCGTGGAGTTAAGTGTCATTAAGTTACCTGGGGCTTGCTCCTTCCAATAGCAACTGGGCTGACAGGGAATACTGAAATCCCCAGGCTGAATCCTTTAGAACAAATCCAATTAGAACAAAGGCATTACCCCTGGGCGCTGGGCGTGGCCTGTTATGGTCCGTGCAGTTTTGTATTTCTTAGCAGGGAAGTTCCAGTGTTTGTGATAAGGCTGCAGACTCAAGTACATTTAATTCAGAGCTCTTTATACAGCATATTAAGCTGTTCTACTTTAAAAAAATCATATTATTTTTTGTGTTATATGCTTTATTTTTTTGTCCTATCTTTGAATCTGTGGTGCAAGGGATGCTGACTGAGGGATGCCCTGGAGAATGTCTGCAAACTTCTTGGTATATGCTAATAAAAGACCCCCAAAAAATCAGAAAATTGGGTTCTCTTCAGGAAGAGAAATGCTTCAATTTTCTTTTAATATTAAGCTCCCTTTGCATATTCTCCCACATCCAACACGTAAGAGTAAAATCCACAGGTGCAGGACTCAAGCAGAGTTTTTAGCAGGCAGTGGAAATAAATAGCTGGAAAACTGACCTTGTCAAATGTTTGCTCGATGCATGGACCTCCATTTCATTACTTTTGTATTCATTCAGCTCTTTCCGAATTGCTGCCTAGGAATTGAAAAGAGACAAACATGAACAAATAATTTTGTGTTTGTGAGCACTGCAAAATGCCAGACCTGCAGAACAGAACAGTTTTCTGGGGTAGAAGAAGCAGGTATTGGGTATAGCAGAGCACTCCGTGCTGGTAGGAATGCTGAATATTAGGGCTATATGGATTGGTGACACAATACTTCTCATTAGTTATTGACTGCTGACAGGGTCACTGCTGTCTAGAAGCAATTCTGACAGAATAACACCTCAGGGCTGCTTGTCTCACATTTAATAAGATTCTAGTTAAAATTTATTAAAGATAAGAGAAGTTGCCAAGAAATTGATCCATTTTTCAGTCACAAATGTGAAGGTCCAGCTCTGCCCCTGACTTCCTGATGTGTGCCACCAGTGTGTGCAGTTGAACTGTCACTTTCTCTTGGCTTATAAACCTGCCTTGTTAATTGAAACATGAACACTGGAACAGTAAAACCAGGAAAAGTCTGATTTTAATAAAAGTACGTACAAGGAAAATATAAAATCATTATTCCATTGATTACTATGGAATAGCTTATTAACCATTTTAGAGAGCTGGGGAGAACAACTACTGGAGTAGAAATGCTCTGTTCCTTTTCTATGAGTCCTCTAAAGCCATTTGTCACTTACTGAGGAGACACTGGGATGGAAACCAAAGTGTTTGATCTCCACATGCCAGCACAAAGCCATGTTAACAGTCCTGTGTTTGCCATTTTGCCAGTAATTGTCTCAGCATCCTGCTCCTTCTGCTTCCTGCAGCCCAGAAACTTCCCAACTGGCTGGAATCACGGTGACCTATTCTTACTACTCAAGCATCTAAGTGTGATACTTAAATTGGGATGTAAATCAGCTAAATGGCAGGTATGAGATGGGACAAAATGAGTGTTTCTGCTCGTGTTAAAACTATTGGCTGGAAATGGTTTTGAGTTGGAGCCCAAAAGATTGTATCCACCTTTTTGGGTGGGGGGTAAAAGCCTTTACAGTACTAAATAGGCATTTTTATAAATAGCATTTTTTATTACATTGATGTGATTTCAGCATAAAAAATAATGGTAAAATTTACAGATATTAAATGTTCCAGAGATTAAATGTCTGTTCAGAATGTGAGGTATCATTACAGACAAAGCAAGGAGAAAGCAGAACTCTGTGGTTCTGCCAGTACCTTGTCTGCTGCTGACAGTCGTGTCCATGGTTTGTCCGCTCTCCTGTCGTAGTCCTGTGCTTTTGCCACTTCCACATAATCACTGAATCGAATCAGGATCTTTCTGTCTCTCAGTTCATCAACTGTAGGTCTCTGGTTAAGCTGTATTCAGAAGTTTTGTGAAATAAAACCAGGGTTAATAACAAACGTATCAGTAAAAAATGCAACATTTGCTGCTTTTCATCTTGGTTCAGTGTGCGTTTACACATATGGAAAACCACCCAACCCTTGGAAACTCCAGGGAAATATTCAATCATTTGGAGGACTGCTAGGAGAGTAATAATGCTTTAAATGGAGTTATGGGCTACAGCACAGTGCCTTTATAATGGACAAAAGAAAGCATTTCAACCCAGATCCTGATAAAATACATTTTCAAAATGAAAAGTAATCATGATGGATTTTTTATGATCTCTGGATGATCCTGGATGCTGTAGGATGTTCCACTACAGGCAGAGGCAGATTGTCTGTGTGACATTCTCAGCACTAGACCCATTTTAAGAATTTTAGTCTGGCTTTAACAAGTTATCAGCAGATTTGGTCTGTAATTCCATTAGGGTTTTCTAGGAACAGAACAACAAGATCTCGTTCTAATTCCGAGAATATTTTAAATGCAAAAAGAAATGTACTATGGGAGCAGACCTGGTGCTCAGCAGGGAGCCAGCTCTGCTACAAAGAATGAAAAAGTCCTTTCCTAGCAATAGAGCTGACTGATAGGCAGTGTGCAAACAAATGCCCATTTTCTGCCCAAGTTTACATGTATATATTCTACTAGATCTCATCTGGCTGAGATAAGGTGGGTATGTCTATAATTCATATTACCAGACACTACTATCAGACACTGCTGAGGAGGATGCATATTAAGGGAGGTTCTGTGTAATAACAACCTCTATGGCTGGTTGATATTATAGTAATTTTAGCAAATTTCTAAAAGCTAATAGCAGGTATTGCAAGGTTTTACCTTTCTTGTCAGTCTCTGCTTGATTTCCCTTCTCTCTTCCTGTTCCGTTTGATCATTTCGTTCTGCGGAGAATATAAAAAAAAATATGACTTTCCTCATGAGGAAGTTTGGTGTTTTCCTGACTTCCAGGCAATAATGAGCACAGCAAAAGGAGCTGCTTGTAGTTGTGTGTTTTGGTAATTCAGAGCATCTCTGGTGTGTGTTGGAGCACGGAATCACCTCTCTGTGAGGACACTGTGCTGGTGCCAATGTCAGCTCTGCCTGCGCTCTCTAAAACTCCACGGAGATTTAATGAAACAACAGCAGCCACACCAACACTCCACTCAGAGAAACTTTAGAAGGAAAATC
Source organism: Corvus moneduloides (assembly GCF_009650955.1). Taxonomy (NCBI): domain Eukaryota; kingdom Metazoa; phylum Chordata; class Aves; order Passeriformes; family Corvidae; genus Corvus; species Corvus moneduloides. The sequence continues at coordinate 11,310,037 of NC_045492.1, forward strand.
AAAACACTCCACAGTTGATTAATCATCCTTTTTTACTCTCCATATTGCTGGAGCCATTCATGCTGTCAGATGCTGAGGAGCCTCACTGCAGCAGCTCCAGGGAGAGCCCGTTGTGCCCTCTGTCCCGTTTTCTCGGGCTGCATCACTCGCTGGCTCTGACCTGCACCTTGGCTTTCCCTGACATGAGACCCCGTTCCCCTCCCAGGGCTTTCTTTGCAGAGTTCTGCTCTGAGCTCAGCCCCTTGTCTTTGTGTGTTGTGTCTATTAACATTCAAGCCGTGACGACTCCTACACACTGGCTCTAAAAATAGACCCGAGTGCTGTAACGCTGTGTGAAATAGATCCCCTGCCTTAGGAAACGAGTTAATGGCGTTTCTATTTCCAGTACTATCTGTTACTAAATTTGGGCGTGAGCCCATGACCTGAACAAAGCTGCAGAGCCAGAGAAAAAGGTTTAACCATTCTGGGATTCTCTGGGTACTGCCGTGAGGTTTATTACACCACTTGCATTAGATATTTCCAGTGTTAAAGGACACACGTGATTTCTACTATGCCTCCAAAACCCACTAGCACTGCAGATGGATTTCCAAGATGATATTTTTAACAATGAAGCATTTTTCTCCCTTATTTTTGCTCCCACTACGCAGTCTCATTTCAGATGACACTGAAATGCAATCATATCTATTTAAAATAACAAAGTAGTAGCTCCACCTGGCTATGGTAGAAATGTAAATCAAATTAATTTAAAATGTGCTGCATTACAGTTCAGTGGCAAGGCACAAAATGTAAAGAGAACAGGTCAGCTAAAATTAGTGCTGTGTCAGGGATGAGCAGCTATTTCAGTCTGCAATGTGGAAAAGGAGAACAGGTTTTGAAAAGTAGAGGGTATTCTTAGATGTAGAGATAGCTGCAAGAACTTACTCAGCTTTAATTCACCCCTTTTGGAGTAGATAATCCTATTTTGTATTTTTTTTTTAATTAAAATTGATAATTTTCTGTAGCATAGTGCCTTTATAAGGTGTGATGTGATATGCAGTGAGAGAACTGCCCAGAGAAGCTGTGGCTGCCCCATCCCTGGAACCCTTCAAAACAGGTTGGATGGGGCTTGGAGCAACCTGGGATAGTGGAAAGTGCCCCTGCCCATGGCAGAGGGGAGAACAAGATGATCTTTAAGGTCCATTCCAACCCAAACCATTCTGGGATTCTATGGTTCTAATTCCCAAAGAAAAGCCAAAAATACATATTTCTGATCAGAAAATACTTTTTCAAATATACCGTGTAGTGACTTATTTCTATTCACTTGGGTTCAGTGCTTATTTCCACCTCGAAGAAATAAAAGAAATGGTTCTTTTACCAAAAAAACCAACCCTGAGAACTGCTATGAAATGCTGGTGAGGGATTCTAGAACTCAGGCATTATTATTCAGACAACCCAGAGAGGCTTTTCCCATCACCATCATTCTGCCCACACAAGATCCATTCATTCCTGAGGGCTGGTTTTGTAAATCTCAGCAGAGATGCTCCCAGTTCTGAGGGGGGCTGTGCAGTGCTGGAACTAATTCTGTGCTCTGCCAGTTCCTCAGGGAGCTCTCAGCTCTGCGTGACACTAAGGCAATTCCTTGGGTTCAGAATGAAGCAGGGATTGTACAGTGGCGTTCAAGAGATGCCTTCTTGGCTGGGAGTTCAGCTTTCTGTCGAGTACAGCAAGGCCACATCTGACACCTGGGCTGTGATTTGAGTTCATTTGCTTTTCATGTTTGGTGGGAAGCCAGCAGTGTTTCTATGGTTAAAGGACTTGGAAGATCAAGAAAATTTTAAGAAAGTGCTGGCTTTAAGTTTGCTTTTTAAGTATTACTTTTATCTCAGAAACAACTCCCTAAAGGAGATAAGAAATCACTTTTTGAAATCTTGCTGAGATTTGCTTTAAAGTAACAGTAGTTGTACTTTGCAATATGCTTCTCTTTTTACCAGAGTTGTACAAATGTGAATTCTGAGTCCATAAAAGAACTTCTGTCAGCAGTACCACTTATGAACATCAAAGATGTTGGGAAATGCACAACTTAAAACTGCACAAACCCTTACAACACCTGGAGGAGTTTGTGGAGATTTCACTGAAGGGCTTTTATACTGCTACAGCTTCACAGGATACTCAGCTTTTTATATAATGGCAGAGGTAAATAAAATGGAAGTGGTTCTGATCCCAGCTGAACCTGTATAAAGCCTGAGCAACTCAACAGAAGTCAATAAATTTGCTCCATGCTGGGAGCTCTTTAAATGAGAGACAAATCTAGACCAGTATGTTTAGCTGGTATTCAGGAACTATCTTTAATTCTGCTTTATCTTCTTTCTGCTTTATCTCTCTCTAAGCTCATTATATGAATGTATTCAAACTTTTTTAGTATTAAAACCAGTCAGTTTAACCCAGATTAAGGATGTAACCAACACACTTCAAAAAAGTAAACATAAAGGAACAGATTTTGTCAGTGGAGATCAGCTTTTCCTTAGCCAGGAAAAAATCCCAAAGACACAGATTTTCAGAGGTCTTGGTTACTGACTCTTGAAAATCTGGTCCCATGTATTTCAGGATCTTGGGTTACTGTTTCTTCCTGCCTCTCATGGTAGGTGACAGGTGAAGTTTGGCCAAGCGCACCCACTCATGTTGCAAGGAGGGTTTCCTTTTCCTCCTCAAGCTGTGCACATGCTAAATACAGCTCATTTTACGGTGTGTGATCTGTGCATTGGAACAGCATGGAAAATACTGCTAAATATATGTTGCCTGTGGAATCCTTTTGTATTGAAACTCAGATGAAATCCCAAATAACTTCAATGGCAAAAGCATAAGGCTTTTCCCTAGGAACTGCTAAGAAAGTTCGGATACATTAAATTAGGTAATGCAATGTAGATAACTTTTTTCCTAGTGAATTACAATCACATGATTAAATATAAATTAAACAGTGTAGGCAGCACTGCTTGTGTGACAGATTTCTGTGGCTTTATGTTTTGTGCTTGCTAAATGTGGAAACTACAGTTCACATCATTCCAGGTTTTGTCTTTCCACACTAAATAGACGAAATAGCAGATGGATCCCCCCTTTTGAGATCCATAGTGGAGACAATTTCAAAGCTCTCTCTCACCTTTCCCTAATTCAGCAGTTTTAAGGAAAGGGATAATGTTCATCACTTGCTTGATCCCTTGGAAACATTTAGGAAAAGAGTTGCAAGTTTTGCCTTGTGAATTTGAGAGGTGCTGAGAACACCTTTGTTCTATTTGTCTATTTAATTTGTCTATTTAAAAATAATACATTCTGGAAATGCAATCACTGATTTCAAGAAACACATATAAAATACTTAAGGAAAAAAGAAATACTCACGTTTCAGTATATTCCTTCTTTCTAGCTCCTCAACAGCGGGTCTTTGGCTGAGTCGCCTGCGGAAAAACACCAAAATCACATTTTGCACCATGCCTGTTCTTTGGAAAGTCTGCAGTATTCTGACTTCTGGTTGGTGTTTTCCTCAGGAGGGGACTACAAAATCTCTCTCCAGGACTCGTGAAGAAGAACAAAGAAAAGAATCCTGGCAGAGAATTCTTTCTTATATTATTTTTCCCAAATGTCAGTAATGCAGGTAAAAGTTCTCCTCTAGTTTGCTCTGCCGTCAGTGAAATGCTTCCTCAGAATGTGCATCCTTTTCATCTCACTTTCCAGACAGTCAGTTGGAACCAGCACTCTCCAGAGGTAAAATTCACTCTCAAGGTGGTTATCAAAGGAGTTTCACAGCGATCTTCTGTCTCTATCACTGCCTTTACCTTTTAATCACACGTAGCAGCACATTTCCTTTTCTCTACTAACACCATCCTGACAAAATGCAGACTGGCCAGAAATAAAGCTTTCCCGACTCCTCATCTACCAGCCCGATCCCCCAGCTCTGCTCCTGCCTGCTGAATGCAATTCGTGTGCTGCTCACAGCCTCGCGCTGTCTGAACAGAGCGTCTTGGTTCCACCTCCCCTTTTCAGTAGTGCTGCCTCAGGACTGAGTCTTCAAATCATATGATCGGTGCCACAGCGATTTTATTCCGCATACTAAATGAGACTCCCCCACGAGGCACTGTGATATCTGCAGAGGATCTCAGGTAATAGGAGCCCTCCTCTAGGCAGACACACACACACAGAGGCTGCATTTGCTGGCTTTCATGTAATAATCCAGCCAGCAGATCGGAAAGAGTTTCCGATGCTTCCTGGCCTGCGTTCTGGCAACACTAAGGATTCTCATCGTCTGCTCTCAGCAGATGTTTCCAAGCCGGAGATGAAGTTACAGAGACAAAGAAACATTCAGAGCAGGGACCACACTGCAAACTGCTGCAGTTATTCCTCTACTGGGTATAGGGAATAAATGAATAATTATAAAGTCATGCTGTAACAGGATCTACATTTTATCACATATACAGCAGGTGGAAAAATGAAGTAATTGTTAACACACTACAAAAGAACCAGTAAAAGCACCTGATTCCAATTTCTCCTTGTTTTGTAAGCCTTACCCAATATACCTTCAAAATCAACTCTGTGGTCATATGCTATCAGACCAACAACTCCTTACCCTTTTTTGATTAAACTCTCTGGAAAAACTCTCATCTGTGGCAACAGGAAGACACCACAACTACTGCACTGAATTCACACCGACAGAAAACTTGGATTAGATGAGCTCTTGCGTAGAAACACCTATAGCCTAACTCTCACTCTTTCTGCCTAACACTTTGTATCACCTAAGGCTTTTCTCCTGACCTCCGGCTTCTCGTTGGGTAATAAGCTGGATACTCCAGCAGTGGAAGTTGCAATAATCCCAACTGAAACAGGAATGATGCTGAAACTAAAGGCTTTACACATGTATTTCTGATTCCTGTTACCATTGGACTCCTCCCTCCTCGCTCATTTCCCTGTATGTCTCAGAAATTACACAGCTCTGGCTAGGTTTTGTTTGAAACAGATTAAAGTGTGTTTTATAATATAAATCAGGGAAGAATGACTTACTCCAAGAGCTCATCTGCAAATGAAAGGTCCACCTGACCTGCTGCTCATATGCCTCTCTCTCAGCCATTCGTAATTACAGCCCTGCCATTTGAGATTGATAGATTCTTCCAAATCTGTACATTAGATTTCAGAGGCCCCTTTTAAACAGGGGGATTAAAAGCCTAACAGAATGAGTAAAGCACTATGCAAATGCAAATGTATACGAATTTTCTGCGATTCTGTGTGAATGCCCTGTATTTATATATCATATGTATGATGGTTGATTATTTAAACCCTGTTTCCCTTTTGGCTTTGATAAATTCATGGTAAGTGCCCTTTTTCTGCGCACACCCTCAGCTTTACCCCCAACAGAAGGAAAAGGTGCAGACACACAGAGAGCTATGTGCACATGAGAGCATTGCAGGGTTTTTTCCTGAGTTTTTCAGAGACACAGACCACACTTCCAAACTTTGTTTCAGAGTCACAAAACTAGACATGGACTTTGGTTAAAAATAAAATTCTAACAGGGTTTCAGGAAGGTGGGGATAGAGTGAAAACACCAAGTACAGCCAGAGTCACAATCAAATGAGAAGTGGTAAAAACCTCTGACATTGTTGCTATCAAGGTCCAGGGACATTTTGGGTCCATTTGTTATTTCTGTTGTTCAGGAGAAGCCTCTCTGTGACCAGAAACAACTTTCGCTTCCTTTCTGAGCTGCTGTGGGGTGGCTGGGCTTGGGGAGCTGCTGAAGGCGAAGGGCTCCAGATGCCCTGACAGTGACTGGGGCACAGGGGCTGCAGCACGGCCTGGGGCCACACGGCTCTGCTGAGCTGGGCCGGGGTCACTTGGGGCTCCAGAGACCCCTTCTGCAGGACTTTGCCGCTTGTAAAGTGAATCCACTGCCTTGTCTGATCGCCCCTCACAGCAAGACACACGTGGCTGCAGCAGGTGCTCCCTGTGGGACAGAGCCCACCCTGCCTGAGGTGCTCTGGGGGAGGGTGAGGGCACCTCAGCGCCACACCGGGGCCTGCAGCCCCGGCCGCACCTTCAGTCGCCGCCTGCAGCCAGACCCAGAGCCACATAAGGACGGGCATCTTTCTGAGGGCTCCTGGCAGGGCAGGGGCTCAGCAAGTGCAGGGAAAGCCACAGGTCACCCCTGCCAAAGGGCACATCCCTCCTGAAGGAGCTTTAATGTAAGAATCATTTCAGATGAGTTTGTGCCTCTGCTTGGGTGAGCCGTTCTCTGGCTGCTGCAGGCTCTGAGCAACAAGTGCTCTGCTTTGGATATTTATTTCATGTTTTCCCTGAAGCTGATACATGTGAAATCCTGCCTCAAAAACACACCCTGTGTGCTGAGCTCAGTGAGTTTCCTCAGAAGGGACTGTCCATCCCTGCAGAGAGCCAGTGCTGTGGCCTCAGGAATGCTGCCTCACCTCAGGGACAGCTGGCCTGGGGAAATGGCCCCCAGCTCCCCTCATGCCATGGCTGGGCAGCACAGCCCTGAACAGGGGGTGGAGAGACTCAGCAGCCAGAGAGGAGATGCTCAAATCTCGTGTTTAAAGGAAACAAACTCCAGCTGAATAACAATTATCAGCAGACTGCAGCGCAGGGAAGCCTATGTGTGATTCTGGAGAATAAAAACAGGCACTTGCCATGAAGGAGCCTTTGTGAAGGCTAAAACCTGACCCCTCAGTGACTATGGATGGTCTCCACAGGCTTTGCACAGAGAGAATTTTGTATGAGGCAGGTGCAAATGACTGTGAATCAGAGTCCTGGCTCATTTCCTGTGGATCCAGTGAAGTCCCTGCACCTGAGTGAGGGTGGTTTTATGGCTTACCCTGGGCTAGTGTGGCTGCTGTGCTGTTCAGCAGCTCTGGAGGTGCCATTTGAAGGTCTGAGGTGGACAGGAGGCTCCAGCACTGCTGCAACACAGTGTGGTCATGGCTGGGTGAGTCCTGTGCTTTCCATTTCCGTTCTTTTCTCACTTAGGGTCTCAGAGCCCCATGTGGATTCACCTCAGCAAGGTGACTGTGAGCTCCACAGGGAGCACTCATGTAGTCCACCACTTCTGTTACGTGACAGCAATGATTTCCTTTCAGCCAATTTCGATATCTATTTCTTGCTTCTGGGAAAAACAGCCAATTAATGCTGTTGTGTTCTTGGGTGTTATGAAAACCTAGGTTTGGGTATTTTTGTATTGCCTGGTGAGGTAGGAGTGCTCCCTCTGAGCACCTCTGTTGGGTCAGTTCTTTTTGGGAAGGTCTTGAACCTTTCTTGAAAATGCTTAAGTAACTTGCAGGCAGGTCCTACCTCTATCCAGATTACCCCAGAGTGTCGCTGGAATTGCCATGGTCTCACGTGAAGAGTACTCAGTCTGGGAATTTGCTTCCCTGTTAACCCAAGGGATGCCAAGAGCAGCAGTAGTGGAGCTGAACTGGCAGCACCTCAGAGGTGACTGCAGCTGCCTCAGGGAAACCAAGCACAACTGGAGGCACCAATGGCACTTCCCTGTAAGTGATGTCTCGATACAGTTCAGAGATGCTCCAAGTTTGGATAGATGCCAACATCTTCTCACAATACTAAAGCAGTCACCATAAGTGTATGGGGGTAAAAGGGGACAGGCACACAACACTTCATGTGCAGCTATTTCTCATGTTCAGAAAAATTGCAAAGGTTTTATGTTACTGTTGCTCTGTGCAAAGTGGGCATAAACTTTCAAGCAGCAGGTGTTCTTCAGTTGTTTGAAGCTTGGGGAGTGTTCTGGGTATATTTTCAGTGTTTTCTCCAGTAATTTGGGCTCAGAAAGAGAAATCAGAGAGATAATAATATGTATATTATTACATATAGAAGCCAAAGACTTTGTTTGCTCCTGTGCTCTCCCAGTGTTACTCCTGTGGGTAAGAGGAGCAGGTCATTGCAGGTTCGTGCAGTCACCTGTGGCTCTCCTCAGAACACCCTGCAGGTATAGCCAGGTGTTCTTGGTCTCAAAGCACCCCAGGTGCCCAGTTTGCACATGGCCTCGAGGTATTTGTTTTCCCCATGCAATGTGCACATGGGAATCCTCTGACGTCTGTGAGCGCTCCCTTGGCTCTCAGAGGGGCAGGGGATCTGTGGTGCCTGGCTTTTCCCCTTGGTGAACGTGTGTGGTGCATAATTGCAGCAAAACAGGCTGCCCTGTGCCATCAGAGCCCTGCCACGATCATGCTGGACACCAGCACAAGTACAGATGTGGATTTGGAGTGTGGGGAAAGCCACAAATGGCTCGTCCCCTCCGGAGCAAGATCACATGTTTGTGAGCTCAGGGGCTCGCACATGTGCCTCTGACTGCTGATCAGGAGATCAATATTTGCTTCACACTGCCCGATTGTCTCCTTCACACTGAAGGGAATGAATGTCTTGGGACTGCTGTTACACAAGGAGTGATCATACTGGACAGTCACAGGTGACTGAGGGCTCAGCAGTTGGAGGATCTGCGTGTCACCAGGACCCAGGGGCTGCTGTCAGATGGGCAATGCATCGATGTGTCCTGTGAGCAGGAGGTGCTGCCAAGTTATCTGCCCTCTCAATTACCCTCAGCAGCGTCTCCTTTGTTCCTTGTGGGAGCTGCATCCCAGCAAAGCCACAGTAAGCTCAGGGCTTGCAGGTGTGGGCACAGAAAGCTGATGAGAGGCCAATGTGGAGCAAGCACAGCCCTCTGTGTGCATATGGGGCTGTGCCGGTTTTCCACACTTCAGACAGTCCTTCCTTTCCGGGCAGTCTCTCCTTCCTTTCTCTCCTCTTATGAGTCTGTATTAGTCTCACCTGCCTGGCAGATTCAAGCAGAATCCAGTGAAAACCAGCTCAGGTTTGTGTGGCTCCTTATCTGTCCCCAGAATATGTTCCTGTTCCCCAAATATATTTTTTTTGTAGAATCTGTTGCACAGTATCTGTATGTATGATTTCCACAAAACTAAATTTCTTTCAGATTTGTAGCTGAAGCCAAAAGTTATACTTTGGAATCCTGTTGCTGGCCTTAGTAAGATCCATGTGATTCTGATGATCTCCTCCAAAGGGAGGAGTGAACTGGGTAGACTTGGACACGTGCATGTGCCTGTGGACCCTGGACTGACAAGTGAGCAATCAATCCAGCCATCAGTAAATGAGCTGTAGCCAGCAGCAATTGCATTGATTGTCCCTCATGTCAGGTGGTTTTGCAGATGAGTCGGGAAGGGAGGTGGTGGGAAAGATCCCTCTCACAGCCCAGGCAAAGGGAGGAGGAATGGGAGTGCCCTGGTTTTGCTTCTCATAAAGCTGCTTGTGTCTGCTACCCATCAGGAGGCAGAGGCTCTGCCTCTTAAATTGGCATCTCTATTGCCAGAACACCATGTTCAATTCAACAAGAAGTTTATTTTCATCCTTCCTATAAGTAGCTGTGAAGAGAGTATGTGCCAGGGCTTTGAGTCACCCACGCACTGCACTGTGCCTGCCTGCAATGTACAATTATGGGTAGTAGTAAATCTGTGGTGGGAGGGACTTCTCTTTTACTGTCTGCTCAAAATTAGAAGGCAGACACTGAGACACAAACATGTTTTTTACCCCAAGGTAATTCTGGATCATGTAAAAAGTGGGAACTGATGTGCCAGCATTTCCCATAACAGGAAAATCACAGAATCAGGATAGTTTGAGTTGGAAAGAGCCTTTAAAGGCATCTTGTCCAATGTCCCTGCAATGAACAGGGACATCTTCAAGTAGATCAGGTTGTTCAGAGCCTCATCCAACCTGACACCGAGTGTTTCCAGGAATGGGACATTCCCCCACCTCTCTGAGTAACCTGTTGCAGTGTTTTACCACCCTCACTGTAAAAATCTTCCTGCTCTTATCTACTCTAACCTGACCTTCCTTCAGTTTAAAACCATTCCCCTTGACCTATCACTATCTGCCCACGTATCTGCCTCTTTTTTTTATAACCCTCTTTAAGTCCTGGAAGGCCACAGTATTATCTCCTTAGAAGCTTCTTGTCCCCAGGCTGAACAACCTCAACTCTCTCAGCCTCTCTCTCCATAGCAGAGGTTCTCCAGCCCTTGGAGCATCCAAGAGTATCATCCTAAGAGCAGCTGCTGACCTCTGAGGGTAGGGAGCTCAGAGTGGTGTGAAAAGGGTGAGCTGGTTTGGTAAATGCTGCGAGTTGCATTCTTTAGAATCGCCTGATATTTGTCTCTGTGCCATCATAAACTATTTTTTGCATCCAAATAAGAAAGCTGCAGATAAACACAGAGGCTATAAGTGTTGCCTTAATTACACGTGTTATTTATTTGTTTGGCCTTTAGTTCTGTCTGGATTTTCAAAGCTGCCAATCAGCATGAGTTCAGTTAATTATGTTGCCACTCATCTACCAGGCAATTACAGTTGTCCATCATTATCATTTCTGTGATAGGAGCCCTGCAAAGAGTTCAGATTTCAGCTGAAATAGAAACCACACACTTGCCCAGCATGACTCTTGTATCATAACCCACTGTCCCTGAAGGACCTACCCTGTGACAGGTTTGTTACTGCACAGGGCTGTAAGCACTGTGTGGGCTGAAACAACACAGAGCCAGGATCTAATTGTGTGAGAGGATTCAGGTGGAGAAAGCTTGAGGGTAATCACTGTTTTCACCACCTGTGAAAGCCCTGCTGCATTTGACCTTTGGGTGCCTGGTTTTCCCAAGGTGTGAGGAGGAAAGGCCAGGCACAGCTGGGAGCAGATCAGGACCCAGTTCAAGACCTGCTGCAAAGCTCACTGCAGATGCTGAGCATCCTTCCACCACCTTCAGGAGGCTTTTGCTTTCATACCTCTCTCCACATTCAGATAAGGACTCTTGGAGGATGGTGTTGCCCATTGTGGGACCAACATAACAGAACAGCTTTAATTTTCAACTGAGTTATTTAGTCAATATGCAAGAGCTAACATGCTGACACGGGATTTAAATGTACTAACTGCTTATTTCAGAACAGCAGCTTTCTCCTCTCCCTTCCACCTGCTTCCCCACTCTGTGGTTTAACAGAGCTGGTGGCTATTAGATCTGTCCTGTTTGTAATAGAATTACAATATTTAGTCATTAGGGTGACAAAAGTACAACTGGTTGTTCAGCCAAAGACATGTTCCCTGTCTGTAGTTTGATGCAGTGTCAGCATGAGCAGCACTGTTCTCATGAACAGCAGCTTGTTCTCACTTCTGCTTTGCCTTGCAGCTGGGCAAAGAGCTGGTTTGGGGAATACTTTCAAACTAAAAATAGCTCAGCGAGGCAAAGTGCTGAAAGAACACACTCTTCAAATAACAGTGAGTTGTGCATCCCAGTGCACCTCCTCTGCTGAAGGTTGAGGAGAGCTTCAGGCTGGGTATAAAATGGGTGTTGGAGGGTCTTCCAGCAGAAACCATGTGCTGGGTATGACCTGGTCACACTGTGCACGTCACTGAAAAATGGTTGTAAAGTAATCATTTTCAATTCTACCATTACAATTTCATTGTAAAGCAATAGGTTTTCTTTTTTTTTTTTTTTCCTTTTTTTTTCCTCTGAAATAGGAGTAAAACTCTGGAGCCCTGTGTTCCCACAGAATGAAAAAGCTAAAAGCAGTGCTACACATCTCAGATTTGGGCAAATCGAGAACATTGTGGGTTTGATGCTTCAGGACAGGCAAACAAAAGCAATAATATAAATCCCAGGGTTTTAGTTCTATCCCATTATGTGTTTATTACCATGACATCATTTTAAATAAAGACATCTGCTGCTGCTGAAATGATACTAAAATCAGCTCTGATAGCAACTGCATGAGCAGCAGGAGGGAGTCTGCAATAACCAGCCGACAGTGGTGGGTACTGCCACTGACCTGGGACTTTCTTGTCCTAGTGACAGCTGCATAGTCCTGGGTGCTTACTGGGTACAAAAATAGATAAGCACTAGATACAAAAAAAAAGACAAGAAAAGAAAAAAGCTAATTTTGACCCTCACTGTATGAACCATCCCTAATACAATGTTTGTGCCTGTTCTCCTCCAGGGAGGCTGAGGCTGGCTTGTCAGCCACCTTTGTGCCCTGTATGAAATGAAGTGTCTGTAGGCTCGTGACTCAATTTCCTGGGCAGCCAGGAGAGCAATTTCAGCTGTGGCAGTCAGAGAGAACAGGGACAGGATGACAGAGACATGTCAGTTTGGACTGCAGCACTAGTTCTGTTTCAGAGCACATTAAATAAGAGATATTGTCCATGGATGGAAATGTCCCAGAATGCCCTGGACTCAGCTGGGATGCTCAGGGCTGCATTAAGACCCTGCAGTACCATGCACTTAATCCATAAACAGTTGCCCCTACAACAGATGCCACTGCAATGTGCAACTGTGGGATTTGGGTCACTGGAAGAAACCACAGCTGGATTTGCAGAGAGCAGACAAAGTATTGGTGTGCGTGGGCTGTCAGCTGTGTGTCAGTTCTCCTCCTCCCCCTCACCTGCTGCAAAACAATTTGAGAATGGCCCTTCTTGCCATGGGTGTGAGCTGCTGGAATTCCCCATGCAGTGTGAGTTCTGGAGAACATCCTTCCCTGCCACCTGGAGTTGTATACCAGGAACACTTTGGCAATCTGCAAAGTCTGTGGGGTGACAAATAAACCTCTGCAAGGTGTCTTTGCCCTCTGCAAGAATAGAGAGGATTTACCCCAGAGCTGTGAGCCTCCTAACCCAGTAGCTCCAAGCAGGAGTGGACACGCTGTGGCACTTAGCAAACTCCTTGTAATGTCAGGCTTAATGCCAAGGAGCAGCTTTCTTAATTACAGAAGTAAATCAAGGAAAATGCAGCACTCTCCAAGTACTTTGTGTAATCCCTGGAGGAAAAACCTAAATGACAGCAATTTCTGAAGTTGCAAATGCTGCTGGGATGGCCAGCCCCTGCTGGGACCGTGTGTGTGGCTGCACACCTGCTCCCAGCCTGCAGGAATCTCTCTGGGAACGCTCCCCCTGGCAAGGCAAGTACTTTCTAGTTCTCGCCTGTCACTCACCCACACAGCATCTCCAAAAGGATGGGATATCCCTGCCTTCAGACAGCATTTCACCATCTGCTGTACGATTTTCTGTTTCTCTCATGCACACTATTGTTGGCCCAGCGTTTTCCAGGACAGAGTTAGACCAACAGCTTGGCCTCCCACTGTCACTAACCTTGGCTGGCCAGAGCCACACAGCCTTTGCCCACAGCAGGCTCCGAATCCTGCTTTTTACTGCACTCCCATCTATTTTTTCCAAGTTTCTCTTGAGGTTCATCCGTTGATTTTTGAATACAGAGTGTTCCTGCTCTCAGTGCAGAGTGAAATGAGAAATTCTGTTGATAGCTCAAAGATGTGGCCCAAACAGTCTGTAGGGGTTCGAGTCCCCTGGTCTCAATAAGCATCAATTTTGTAGTTCTTTCAGCAGCAGCTCTCACAATGCTCTGCAAAGCTGTTCTATATGGTTATCTCTGTTGTACAGAACAGGAGAATGTGGCAAACTGTCTTGTCTGAAAAACCAGATTTGCAGCCCCTCTGGGAATTTATTCACTTCCCTCTGCAAATGGTATTTCAGTAATTCTGTTTTTCTTTGTTTTTAAATTGGACTGGGTGAGGAGTATGACTTGTCACTCGATGCCACAAAGTGTGATACTGAGCACTGCAGACAGGCTAACTTACAGGAAAATACAGGCAGGATTTGAATTTTAAAACGTCATCCTCATATTCTGTCTGCTTTCTGGAACCCTCCTTAACTTTGTTTAGGATCCTATGTTTAGTTTTGGTCACGTAAATCCAAACAGAATTTGCTGGCAAATACAGCAGAATATTCTGAACTTCTGAAATCCAGGTTCCTCAATTGAATAAAATGTAAGAATTCAATTATGTAACATTAACTTTGGATGTTACAACTGTGATTTGTTGTGGTACAACACGCACTGTCTCTCACTAACAAAGCTCAAGGCTGCCACACAAAACCTTTGTGAGTGTTCTTGGGAAAGGATCCCATTGTGCCACCTCTGTGATTGTCCTTGAAGTTGTCTCCTGCCTGAGGAGGGACTGCTGGGTTGGGGAAGGCCAGGCAGAGCTGTGGAAGCTGGCAGTGACTCCTCAGAGCTCAAACAGGCCTTGGCTCTGTGCACATGCCCTCCCTCAGACGCTGATTTTCCTGGGGTCTGCAGCTGATGCACAGCAAGTCACAGCACTGGAGTGCTGGTCCTCTGCTCTACCAAAACTCCCTGCTAACCCTGAGCCTCCTGCTCCCATCTCCCTTGCAGACCTAAGCTTGGCATTTCCACACACATCATTCCCTGTCACCTTTTTCCTTTATGGTGTAAACAGGCTGAAAAAGGGATTTCTGTAAACTTAACTGCACAACGCCCATAAATATAACTTCCTTTACCACATTAGTCCTGGTTTGTTTAACCTCTTCTTGAGAAGGAGGATTTTTCCCCAGATGGGTGGTATTTGGAAGTGCTGCAGCCACTCCCAGTGATGATTATAACAAGGCTGCAGTGTAGCCTGGCCAGAATATGGCTTTTGCAGACACCCTTGAATTAGCCCCATCTCTGTGCAACAGGCCAGCTGCTTTCTGCAGAGACTGCTGACAGGGCCTGGCTTTAATTTTTTTTTTTTAACATAATTTCTGAGAAACTAATGAAGTATTAATTCATTCAGAATTTAATTTGCTTAATGAATATGATCATCTCAAGAAAATGACACTGATGCTTCATCTGTGAGCCACGCAGTCCTGGTTTTGAGAGGTTTTTCTTCCACAGTCAGGCACTCGGGTTTTATTCTGCTCTTTGGCTCTGGCCCAAGTAGTATTCTATATAGCTTTAAGAAAACAAAATAACTGACACATCTTTGCAGAACAATGGACTAACTAGATTGAAGTATCTGTTTCTAAAGTGCTTTAAGACTCAGATTTTGCCAACTAGCTGGTTCTTGTTTCCCAGTTGCCTTGATACCCTCTGTATAAGGGGACTTCCACACGAAGTGGAATCTCCAAAGGTGTGGTCCATTTCTTCTTAATTTCACTGGATAAAAACATGAGCATGGATTGATAAAACTGGGAGTCCTTATTTTTGTTTGCTTGTTTGTTTTCTGGTGTGTTACATGTGAGAGCTAAAGGAAAAGATGGAAAATAAGAGTGCTTTTTTCAGGGGAAAAAAACACTCTCCAGAGTCTGGGGAGGTCAAGGAAGTGTGCTGGCCGCTTGGATGAGTTCATTATCCTGAAAAACAGATACTGAAGGAAACTTGCAGTGCTCTGGTTGACTCAAGTAGCTCCCAAGACCTGATTATACAGCTGCAGCTTGTCAGAAGGGCACTGGCAATGCAATCAAAGAGACTTAGCTAGAGCCATGTTTTAATAATTGATACAATTGCACATCATCTTTTGAGCAGTGGTTGAGGAAAATCAGTGACCTTCTGTTCTGACCTGTTTTCTCTCCTTCCCCCACTTCCTATTTTCTAAGTATTTATTTCTTTCATTTTTCTCCCCCCTCACCTTCTCTGAAGTTATTTCAAAAAGATATTGTGCTAGACGGACCCAGTTTGTTCTATTTGAAAGCAGCAAGCCCAAGCCTCCAATTCCTGGAGGAACTGAGATCCTGAATGAACCAGGCTACAGAAGTTGTGCTCAGAGCTGCGGGAGGAGGGAGCTGTAGTAACTCTCAATGTGGTGAACCAGGAACTGCAGGGTATGAATTACAGTTTCCTTGGAACACATGTACTGAGACACAGTTTTCTTGGAAGAGAGCCCAAAAATATGATCAAGTTCTTCATGGGAAGGTGCAGGTGATTCATCTGAGAACCCTCCCCATAAACCAGGGATAACACAGTGCTCTGCCCCCAGAGACAGGGTGTGCAGCTGTGGCTCTGCACAGGAAGGAGGTTCTTTTTCTCCAAACTAAGCCACATTTCAGATTTTGTGGGAGAAGTACCCATTTAGGTATTCTGCAGGCAATTCACTGCAACAGTCACGGGGACATTTATATCCAGTCTGCATAAAAATTTGCTTAGGTTTAAAAGGCAAGTGGGGGGAGAACCAACACAGCACCAAAACTTCTCCCTCTCTTTTGTTCTGAAATGCTTTCAAGTGGCACATCTGAGATGGATGTGTTAAAAAACATGCAGCCAAACCCCATTCTGGCTGAGACTGTGCTTATACAGTTCATAGCCTTTCAGATACACACTGTCCATCCCATCTGGCTTCTGTTCCAGCTAAGTGAAGTAAGTGCTTGGCTTTAAGTGCAGAAAACACTTTTCCTGAAATCATTAACAGATCTAACCCAAAAAAATCTAATCCTAAATCATCTCAGTGACACAGTGACCATGCCTATACAGAGTGAAGGCTGGCACTGTGCATACCTGAATCCCTCCCTGCCCAACCCTTGGGTTATCAGGAGCTCACAACTGTTACAGCCCCTTGTTCTGGTCAGGTTTTCATCCCTCAACAGCACAAATCACTGTGACAACCAGAGCAGCTTTACTTTGGTCTCTATCGATTAAGATCTGCAAATTAAATTAAAGCAATTTCTTTGTGTAATTACTTGTGCTGCACGCCCACATCAGCTCAAGGACCTGAATCAGAATCCAGTGTAAGGTGAAGCATTACAGAATATTACTAGCATTTCATGCATTTCCACTTTGGTTTATGACTGCTTGTCTCACCACAGGGGTAGAGCCCAGATCTTCAGGCATGTGGAGGTGCCCAATTTCTGGGAAGGGATCTGAGCTGAGCATGTGCTCCTGTTTGTGGGCGGGTTGGCAGGGCAAAACAAGTGCACTGTTTTCTTCCCCAAAAGGCTTTTTTCTTATTCAATTACACTTGCTTTAGCAGTTTTCCTGTAAGTTTACTTATGTAATTATGCTCCTCTGTGATACTTTACAGCTTTCTGCACTCTGATTTTTTTATTTCTAGTTTCACTTGTGCCACTTACGCCAGATCTATTTGAGGAATTGACTCTGTGTCCCAGAAAAGGCCCTGTATATTCCTATTTGTGTTTCCACCTGCTGCTCTGCTCTTCCCTTGCCTGCTGTGCTCTGACCTGCTGCCCTTGCCTTCACTGTGCTGTGCAAAACAGGTTTGATTAGGAATTCCCAGCACTGGAGTCAGGGAAGTAAAACAGAGCAGTGCAAGGAGATAGTGTCTTCCCAGAAGACAATCTTTAATCAGCTGTGCCCTGGGAATTTGGAACTTTAGTCTGTCCCCTGGCAGAATTTACTGCCTGCAGTGACGCTGCCTCATGTTTGTTTGCACAAATACCCCCATTTTCAGCAGGAGGTGAATGTTGAATCCTCAGCAGTACAATCCTGCACTGAGAGCAGCTCTGGGTTGTGTGCATGTGTTCAAACCAGAAAATAACACAGGCTTAAGGCAACCCTGTTTCAACCCTTTATAAATGAATTAGTGTGTTCAAAAATTCTTGCCAGACAAGCTGTGGGCTGGTCTGAGACAGCAAATTGCTCATTCTGGTTCAGCTGCAGATCACAGCTCTTGCCCAGAGCTGACAGGGTGCTCCATAATTAATTGTGCAAGTGCTGCTGAAGCAAGGAAGCACCTCTGGTTCAAGGGCTGCTGTCCAGAGTATGATCACACACTCAGGGAGGTTGGGTTTACCTCCCCTCCTGACCAGGGATTGGTGTTAGTAAGGTTCATTCTATTCTTGGAGTTTAATACCTGAAAGGAACAAACCTTTTTCAGTCCTTTAGACAAGGGGACAGCGTAGTCCAGGTACAGCATGTACAGATGTACTTGAATCCTCTCTAATGCGTTATTTGAACTGCACTGCAGCTCCCTTGGACTTGAAAAGCCCTGTAAACAGGAGGCTGAACTTACTCATTGCTTGGAGACCTTAATGACACTTGAGTCTTCTCCCATTCCTCCTGATTTTTACCACTGAAGGCAGTCTCAGGAGCTCTAGCAGCAAACACTACCCACCCTCAGCTCCTTGACCAGGCCAGTGCTGTCACTGTGTTCACAGCAGGGTTCCAGCTGTGTGGCACTGCCTGACACCAAGGAAGAGCATAGGGAATATTAATGCCTTGGGACCTGGACATCTTAATCCTTGAGACAGCCCCAAAAAAATCTCAGCTTCACTTGCACCTCCTCCATTCTTCCTACTGCTCCCCCCCATCCCTCACAGTATCTTGCTTTTCCATAGCCTGAAAAGCAGAGGCCATAACTGAAAAGGGGCAAAACATTCAAAAAATCCCAAATCCTCACCGAGGACATGGGTGCTGTGCAAGCTCTTATTAAAATCCTGCAGCCATGTGCAGGTCTGACAGCAGCCCCCAGCTGTCCCCCTGCCAGCATCACGTCTGCTGTCTGGAGCAGAGCGAGGAGATGGGAGACTCCCTGGGCTCCCACACACCCACAGAATTAAATTGTGGCTCTATATTTAGCTTCTGCCTCGTGCGAGGGGCTGAGCCTTGCACACACGCCCACGCTGCGCTCACTGGGGTTATTTTTAGCATCAGCAAGATGCTTACCTGGATGATTCCTGCCCAATAATGAAATGCATTAAATTGTACACAGCTAATTAGTGCTGACAGCCGATCTGTTCTTTGTACCTGCTCCCTGCCTTTCTGCCTCTGGAAGGAATCTGTGTCAAGCCTTCCCAGCCTTCTGAAATTAGGGCAGTTCCCTGGTTTTTAGTCCAGTGACCGGGAGTTGGAGCACAGTTGGAGATTCATCAAAAAAACCTGGCTAATCTTCAAATGAGCTTAGGCTGGGCTCAGTTCAGCATGTCCTAAACTTCTGCATTAGGGCTACCAGTAGTTTGTACGCATACCCACACACGGCTTTTTTTGGTCAATCTAAACACAATGTTCCCCAAAGTTCTGTGCATTCAGCCCAGCTCCCTGCTGAATGTCTCAGTCTGGAGGGCTGATGCCTTTTCAGTGAGAAAAGCTGAACTGAGACATTTCTGTGAGGAAGTGGCACTGGACTTGCTGTCCTTGGGAAACATGGTACAGCTTTTGTGTCATCAGAAGGTAAAATTGTCCTTGTGAGTGCTCCGTGTTGAGCTATGGTGCTGTTTTGCTTTTAGGCTGCCAGTCTGAAGTGCTGTTTGCCTGGTATTGTTCTGTCTCCAGCAGCACTGTGAACTTCATGCTCTGTTACCTGAGGGACAAACCAGGGTCTCATCTAGGTGAGCTTTTACCTACATCCGCAGTTCCTGGGTGAGTCAACTTGAAAATGCCTCTCCAGGAACCTCAGGGCAGCACTACAACTACAGATTCCAGTTGTGGTAATGACTGAATAAAGATGCCTCCTTTTCCCTTTATGTTGCCAGGAGACCTTGCCCCAGCATCATCCACTTAGCCAAGCCAAGATTTTCAGTGTGGTCAAGATCAGCTTTAGGTGCTCAAGTTTGGGTTCCTCTCTGTGTATACAAACCCTTTGTTCTTCCTGTCTGACTCCTCTGCCCACGTTTTTGTATCTTAATTCCTCCCTCTATCATCTTTTAAGTGCCACTTCACCCATCGTGTCTACTTGTACAAATACCCAAGGAGCAGCACATGAAGTGAATATTACAAGTATAATCTTTTCTGGGAATTCGTGTTTTCATCAAGACATTAAGTCATACTGGAGTGTCTTTAACTGTGGTTGTATGAGGCATTCTCGAGAAGCACAAGCCACCCAGGCGCTTCAAACATCAACTTTCTAAACAGCCAGATATCAAATTTAATGAAACAACCTTTTCCCGAGTCACCCTTCAGTCTAGCAAGTCTTTCACTCCCCCAGGTTTCCGCTGAAACCCCTTCTAGAGCAAAGTGTGTCTGTGAGACAGGAAGCAGATACTGCGAACAGTCATACTTGCAAATGTCTTTTCTGCCTCATGACACAAAGAGCTCTCAATTCACTGAATTCCATTGAGGGCTTATTATCTGTGCTCTGAACACATGATAATGGAGCCAAGACCTGTTGGGAGCCATGTTGCCTAATGCACAGTAGAGTACTCCAAGCGTACACCACGCTCTGGGGCATGGGGATGCATGGATTAGTAAGAGAAGCACTACAGCACAGGGAAAACTGGAATATTGCCATTTTGGGTGGAGGAGGAGGGAAAAGTGCATGTTTCCACGGCAACAAGTGGTAGATTAAATTGGCTGGGAGCACGAAATACAGGAATTACACTTTTCAAAAGCAGCGATGCGCATAAATCCTGGAATCTCTCCTCACGCTGCTGTCAGTCGATAATGAATCCGGAGTCAGTGGATTTGCACTCTGTAAAAGTAGAATTTGGCTCAAAATACAGAATTTCCCACTCTCCCTTTTGAGATGGAATGAGTGGAAAAGTGAAGGAAAAAAAGGGGTTTTAGCTTTGACTTCATAAACACTCATCAGAGTGATAGAAGAGAGTTGCTTTTCTCAGCAGGTTCACAGCTACTGCTGAAATGTGTTACAACCAGAACCATTCCAATAATAGAGGTTTTGAGACGATGCTATTCTTTTGTCTCCCCAATTTTAAAGCTATATAAACACAATTATTTTGTGTATTTTACACATTATGTATGTCAGTGCATCTTTCCTTCCAGAGCACAGAGTGAGGCTATGTTAGCTGTGGGGCTGAGGCAATTTTCTAGACAGCTACAGACCATCAAACCCTGCAACTGTGCTGAAAAATATCGACCCTGTTAACAACTGCCTGGTTATGAGCCATTCTTATGCAGTCAGCCATTGCATAACTACTTGCTAATATGCCCATAGATTATTCTTTGTGCTAAACACAGATCTATAGCCTGATGGTACACATGGATTCATGATTTGCTGCTATCCGAGTGTTACTATCAGAGCAGCAGCAGCAACGTGCTGCTCTTTTCTGCACAGGGAGTGGCAAAGCCCTGCAGAGAACAGACATTTCTGCTGGATCCCACTTCCCAGGCAGCACTTCCCACCCCAGCACTACATTCCTTAGCTATAAACCTCCAAGTTGTCACACAGAGACTGTGCTGCACAAGTACCAGTGAAATGAATGAGTGTAAACACCTCAAAATCTCATCCAAGAATTTCACTCTTCCCAGTTTGGTTTCATTTCTGCACCACAGCCAGGCTGTGCTCTGAGTGTGGGCTCTGGGGTGGCCTGGGTTTTGTGAGGTGAGTCCTAGTCAGAAACTCCAAAGGTGTATCTCTATGACTTGGGATCTTTGGCTTTTGCCAGAATTCGTTTTAACTTTGTTGGTTGGCTGTTTGGTTTTTTTGTACACCCACTTGCTTTTCCTGGTGTTGTAAATATTTTCTTGCATTCATCCACCACCTGAGCTTGTTTGCATGGTCATGTTCTATTCTGGTGGATGAGTTAAGAGCTGAGCTGAGCTCTGCCAGCACATATGCACTGGAAGTTGTGTGGGAGACTGCTCCCAATCTGTTTTGCCTTTCCTGGCTATTCCAGCAATCTCTACGCCGTCTGTTCCCCGAAATGCGCTCAATCTTCCGTGTTCCAGGAAGAAGGAACCAAATTAAGGCCTGACTTCCAGCATTTGGAACAAAGATGGCTTTTAGCCATTCTCTAGACTTCACCAGTGACACTGATGGGCTGCAGCCCAGATTGTTGCATGAGATCACAGCAGGAAGGGGAGGCTCCCTTAGCTGCATTCACCTACAGACAGTAAATTTCCTGCCTTCTGGTCAGGACCAGCCCCTTTCACCTGTCCAGAAGTGTCCTCTGCAAGTCCTTGTACTGACATTTGACTCTAGGAATGCATCCCTTACAATAATTCTTTAGGCTCATTATTAAGCAAGATAAATGGTAAATGGAAAGAAAGGGATAAACCTTGTAGTTACAGCACCTGAAGCTGCGATTCCATCAGACCTTTCACACTAAGAGAAGTCAGGCAGGGCTGAGAAGAGATGTGACCTTCCAGGCATTTCAGCAATATGAGATGGGGCTGGATATGACACAATCTTCTCATTCAGTGAATACTTTGTGATGGTTGAACTTGATTTTAGGGATGCAGTAGGGTGGCATTTTAGAGCAATCAAATTCGGCCTTTGATGTATGAAGAGATCTTAGGAATGATTAAATGGCTAAAATAATGGAGTTAACAATATTGGGCGCAATGTGACGTGTTTCCCTGGAATGAATGCACGAGGCTTGCAAAGTCAGGATGATCAAGGCCCATCTTCCCTTCCAAAGGTGATGGGTACTAATGGGACACACCTATAATCCACTCTGTAACTCTTGGAAGTTAATGTAGACTGTAGTGAGATCTTTTCTACTTGTCTGGATGTACGTGCTTTGTGTGGCAGGGTCTGCCACCTGCACTGAGCTGTGCAGCCCCTGGCACAAAGCACTGCTCCCCTTCAGGTGCAAAGTGCTGCTGTGCACCCACTGAGATTGGAGGGACCATAACTCCATCTCTGCTGTTGCAGGGGAACCATGAAGGGCACTCAAAACCTCCTCTGTGTTCCTCAGCAGCTCATTCCTTAGCTGAGGGCAGGGGTGGTGGTGGCAGAGATGTTCTCCTCCATAAACTCCGGTCCGTTAGGACTTGTGCTCTGATCCACATATTTGTTCTCATTCCCTGTCCCCAGAGGTAAAGTTTAATCAAAAGCATGTACATGAATGAGTTAGTCTAAATATCAATAAATGTTTCTTTCAGGAGAGGCTTGAGATATTAATATTTAATAAGCCTTGAAAATGAGCTTCCATTCATGTTTCTCAATTTGATTCCAAGCATTTTGGCGGTGAGCAGCGCTCGCTGTCCCCGTGTGGGCAGCACGGCACAGATTATTTAAAAATACACTTTGTCTCCTCTAAAATATTCATGTCTGCAGATATCCAAATACAGCTCTTAAAAAAGGCACACACAAAAACCAAATGGTGCAGTGTGAGCCTCCTGGTTACCTTCAGTCTTTGCTTTAGGCTACACGCCACAGTGATGCTGTTTCTCTCACAGCTCTCCTCTGTTGCCCTGGTTACTGATCAAAACCAGAGCATCCCTGCTGTGCCTGCAGCTGGACTTACACAGGCACCTTCCCCAGGTGAGGGCAATGCTGCTTCTGCCTTAAAGCACCAGTGCAGCCACCAAGACAGCAGCTTTCCCTTGCTAAGTGTGCAGCTCTAACAATTGCTTTTATCCTCACATTCAGCTAGAGCTGACAAAGCCAAATCAGGTTGATCAATAATTATATTACTATTTTTGTTAAAGCACTGGGTTTTCTGAAGGACCTCCAAATCTTGATTGCAGCAACAGAGCTGCAGGTAGATTTGGCAGGATTTTGTCTCCAAATTGACTTCTGTCTTGCTTTCCCTTGAAATCAAGGCAATCCTGACTGAGGAGGGAGTTAAGACTTTTTTCCTGTGGCTGATTGACAGCTGAAAATGTGCTGTATTGGCTTGTGGATGGTTCCCTGCAGGAAATGGACCGGGGGGGGCGTGACAGTGTCTCATCTGACAGGACTCAGAGGATGCTCCATTGTAAAGGGAGGCCTCTCCCTGTTCTCATTCACAGCACTTACTTTGAGAGTTTCATTTCAATTTGCTGCCGGATTTCCTGTCTTTCCTCATCCGTTCTCCTTGGGAAAATATTCCTGTCTTCCAGCTCCTGCTTACTTGGTCTGTTCCGTAGTTTTACTGCCAGCAGTTCTTTCTTGCATTTTCTTGGCAAAGTACCTGGGACATGCATTGAAAGGAAAGTTATTAGAAAGGCAGCTCCTGGGGATGAAACAGGAACTTCTGGAGAGCAGGGGTGGCACAGAGTAGCAGTGATCCATGTGCAAGAGCAGCACTACAGCTGAGCAGGGCTCAGACACAAAACCACCACAAATGCAGAGGGAACATATTCCTCAGGGCATGCAGGAGCTGCAGTTAAATCTTTGTTTCATCTTGGGGGCACTGTGTGTAATAGGGAGGTTAATTTGTTTTGGTTCCTTTTTGCTTTAAATGGTTTGGTTTCTTTTTAATTTAATGTTTCACCTTTTCTACAGAAGGTCACCTCGTTTTTAAAGAAAATGACATTTAATTGGTATTTTTGTTTGGCATTTGAGATAGGATTAAAGTCTATTTTTTAAAGGATGCTCTGGAGGTTGACAAGACTCTAACTCCTAAATAGGTTCTCATCCCCAAATACTGGGGTTTTATTTGCTTGGGATCTGTGGACCTCCATTATTATTATCACCACTGATCTCAAATTTCTTTATGCAGAGGGAAGGAGTCTGTACAACCTCCTTCCCACATCTACCAGTTGGCAAGAGTGGGATAGAGTAGTTTTGGTCTCCCTGTGTGAGCAGTGAAAAATCTCTTGAGAGTTGCAGTGGTCTAAAGTTAAACTTTTTAGAAACCATAATCAGCTCAAAACCCCTTTCTGGAGACTAAAAGCTGTGCCCTTATTTAGCACCCTCCTTGAAATGCTCTCACAGTCTGTTGCAAGCATTAATTAAATTAAACCACACAGCCCTGTCTGAAGTAGCAGATATACATTTAACAGATGGGCAGGGAAGTTAAATGATTTGGCTGCTGCCACATGGAGCCTTCTGCTAACTGAGTATCTGACTCCAGCAGGAGCATTTGGCTCACAAAGCCACAGACTTGGGACTCTGACAAGGTTTCTCCAGCCTCCACCACGCTGGGAGTGGGTGCACAGGAACCAACAGAATTCCTGCTGGAAACAACCTGAAGGACTTTCGGGGCTAGAAAACTCCTGGGTATCCCTGCACACGTTCCCAGTCTCACTTGAGTATGTTAAAGTATGTTATAGGGAATTTGGCCATGTCAGGAGGTTTCTGTGGAGAGCCTGCACACGAACAAGGAGCTCTGTGTGTCCAGGCCACGGGATCTGTAGCACTGGCCAGTGCAGTGTGTCCCAGGGCAGGGCAGGACACCTTGGGGGCATGGAAAGTGATATAATCTATAAGATTGTTGTCATTGACTTTAAAGGAAGTGCGGTCAAAATCCTAATTAATGGTGTCAGCTCCATCTGTCAATCAAAGGTGGGTTATTCATAATGAAACATAATTTACCAGAACAGGTTCAAATGCAAGTATACACGCAAAATTTAAATATTAAAAGAGAATAAGTGCATGTGAATCAAACAAAACTAGAGAACGAAGAGAAAATGAAGCCCCAAGCTAGTTTTCCCCACATCCATTTTCAGCACCCTGAGACAAATTCCTTCCTGATCACTACCTCAGAAGAAACTGAACCTGCAAACACCCTTATTGAAGTATTCTCTTCCTAAGGGCTATTTTTCCTGGTCAGCCAGGCACGTTCAGCGCCAGTCTGTCCCATGACCATCTATCTCAGGCAGAATCTTGGCTGGATTGTTTCATGGTTTATCACACCTCAGCTAGGTCAACAAGAAATGCTTGTGAAATTCACACCCTTTTCATGTTAGGGCTGCAGGTTCCTGCAAAAACTTCCTGGTTTAATTCAGTAGAATCATGACATTTAATTTCCTGTATGTTTACTGTTCTTTTTCTCATATTCACTGTTCTATCAATTAAAAAGCAAATCCTAACACTGCCTGATGCCGGACAGACCTTGATTGTACCAGTTATCAGTTGTGGGCTACATTCTAGTAATGCTGATTTTTAAGCTCATCTTGCCTTGAGTTTTCGGAGGTTTCAAAGAATAATTTATTGAGTAGGATGCTAATGGAAAACCAAGGTATAATTCCTCACTTTTTCCAGAGTTATCTGTGACCTGTCTGTACCTCCCTGTAGCCACAGGGCTGTGTGCCCTGTCGTGGTGGCAGTGGCTGATGTACTAAGGGAGTACAGGGATTAATGGATAGTTTTACTCCCTGACTTGGAAACCAGCCCAGATTTTTTCAAACCAGAAGGAATCTGGAGATGTTTAGGGAATTGTTCTGGTGCTGTTCCTGTCACTACTGCACCTCTGGAGTGGTTCAGTGGTTCACTTGAGTGAATGCTGGCACCAGCAGTGCTTCCCAGTGTCCGCACCAGAAATGCCTTGGGAATGTCCCAGCTTGTCTAACTGGACATCAGTCACAGAGCTCAGTATCCTCTGTACTGAGCAGCAGTGTTGTTGTAGCCACGATAAAGCCAAAATATCTTTAAAACAGAGCTGGTTTTCTCAGTTGACCTCAGCCATCCCCAATACACCACTACTGTCCTTCAACTGCAGACATTTTCCAAAACTCAAGCACTTATTGTGGAAAGCCCAGAGCTGCTTCTAGATATCACTGAAACTTTTACAATAACCAGCGTCCTCCTATCATCATAATCATGAATAATTATTTGTTAAATATAGAGAGGTTCACCTTCAATAGTAAAATATTCAGATTTGGTTTTGCTTGTAGGGGATAATATATTTTTTGCCTGGCTGCCTCTAGCTCTTGGAATTTTTATCAAAGGAGACCACTTTTACACACGTAGGCAGAAAAAAAAACAGAACTTAAAAGGTGGTTTTTATGTTTTAAGCTATCCTTAAATGCACAGCAGTTAGGCAAGGGACTCTTTTCTTTTGCCTTACCTCAGGAGTCTGTTCTGTTACTTGGTGTCTTAAGACACAGCAGCAGAACTCGTGTCCTGTCTGCTGGCTCAGGCTTTCAAAGACATCTTTTAAAATTCATCTTTCATCTGCTACAACAATTATTTTTTGATTAATTGTTCTCTGCCTGCCTTCTTTTAATGCATTCATGAAGAGAGTGAAGGATTCATTTCAGATTGAATCTGTCTTGCTAACATGGAAAACATTAAAACCTTGAATGAAAAATAAATTTTCTAATGAGAGCTGATTATTTTGCCAAAGCTCACTTAAATAATTGCACAGGTTTATAAAATGCATTCCCCATATGTCTCAAGAAGGGGTAAAATGGACCAAATGGAGAGAAACTTTATTCTTTAAGATATTTTCTCTACATGTTTGTCCTTCCTAGATTGATTGGTCTCAATCACTTTTCCATGTACCATCACTGCATGGAATAATAGTCCTGAAATTCCAAAACACCACCAGCATTGGCACTGGGTGTACAGAAAGCTCTGGCTACTGACAGTGAGATGTCTGAGAGTGCTGCTGTTCATACAGAGCAGTCCAAGGGCTGCACCAGTAACTGAGAGGGTAAAGCACAGTGATACATCTCAGTGTGCAGTACCTGCCAGGACAATCACAATCACTGTGACTCCAATTTAACTTCAGCTTTTCACCAGGATTCCTTCAAACAGTTGATGTGACAGTAGAGGAATTTACCCTTCTGAATATTTTCTGTTGCCTGCTGCCTTTAGAGCATTCCCTTCAGCTGCGAGAGTGTATCTTTGTAATACAGTGACTTTCCTTACCAGAAATAACAGAGTCGTTCAAAACTTCCTCATCCTGATAAAAAACAGACTCTTCCTTGAGCTCTGAGTTCATGATCATGTTTTCTTTGTTCTCATCTGACTCTTTAACCGAGTTCCTCTTGTTTTCTGAGTCGCTGCCATAACTCAGCGAGTTCTCCTTCTCCTTGTTGCGCTCCATACTCGATGTTCTTGAGGGACGGACATCCACTCTTTTTTTTGGAGAGCCTTTGCTTTCTCTTCCATGGAAGCTGTGGGTGGAAGATGCACAGCCCAGTTTTTACAAAGACTGTTTTATTGCTGCAGTAGAAACTTACATGAGAATGAGAAAAATGTCCTGTAGCTCGTAAAGGACAGGGCAGTGAGTTCAGCATGGACCAACACAGGATGGCATTTTCAAGTTGAGAATGGCTAATGTGGATCTACTTTCCTGTCTCTGCCATTAAAATAAGATATGGAGGGGCGGTGACAAATGTTTTTCTTTGATATATATGGTCACAAGATAAACTGTAGTGATTAAAAAACCCCCCAACAACATGGCCTTCTAATGTAAAACATGCGTGGCATAAAACATGACTATTCATATGATATTGTATGATCATGAAAAAGGTTTAACAGGGCCTGGAAATGATAGCATGTGAATCTGTGCCCTGGGACAGTAGTTGTTAGGGAACTGAGAAATGATACCAACTTCACTCCAAAGCTCTGGGACGGCAAAGGTTATGTCTGCCCTCCTCTGATATACAGGAGGGTTTATAATGAAACCCAGATAAAGCACCCAGTGTGCTTCCCAAAAGTATTTGTATTAAAAATGGATCTTGTATGTGCTCCTGTGCCAGCCAAGAGACACAGAAATTGCAGCATTTCTCATGTGTAGAGGGCTGGTACTTGGAGCAGGATGTGCCTTTGCTACTCTAACTTGATCAAGGATTATCCCATTACTCTATCTGTTTGAAAACCTACTCCATGCCCCAGTAGCCTCCCTATAAAGGAAGAACATCCTCTGAAGTAGCTGCCAAATTAAGCACTTTAACCAGGGATGGATGTTCCAAGCAGTGACATCACGAGGAAGGCAACCGCAAGCTGTAGGAGCAATTAAAACTCTAACAACAGGGATAGGAACATTTTCCAAGAAAAAGGATGTGGTGGGATGAGTGTCCTCATGCAGCCCTGGAGCCAGGAGGCTGTAGGTACCTGTCCTGCCGGTGTTTGGTGGCCAGAGCCCTGTGGAGTTCTTCAATGACTCTGCTGGGAGGTAAAGGCAGATGAACGGCAGCCAGGTGAGGGGAACCGGTGGGCGTTGTTACCTGGCCTCTGCCATGGGGCTCTGAGCTTTTCTGGCCAGAGGGGTGGAAGAGGGCAGCTTGTCCTGAGATTTGGGAGGAACCAACAATGACATAGTTCTTCAGGATGGTGGAAGGAGGAGATTTCATGGCTGGGTCATCCATTTCACTTCCCACTGTCAAAACACAAAAGGGGAAGAGGCTGTGCAGGGCTCTTTTCTTTTTTTTTTTTTTTTTTTTTTTTGCACAGAGCCTGCACTGAAATGCATTTGTTATACTGAACAGAGGATAAATGGTGATGTTTTGCTCTTGCTGTGAGGTAACTGGCTGAGTAACTGAGTTCAAAATGCTCTTGCTGCACCGCTCCACACCTTTAATCTAGCAAAATAGATGCCTCTTCCACTTCCCCTCTTTCTCACAGAATCAGATCCTCCTTTTTCCCAGCCCACCAATGCATTTTTTGCTTGCCCACACTGTTGCTCCTAACCACCAAAGTCTTGGGCTGTGGTGCCTTTCCAATCCAGCATTTTCTCTGCTGGACTCTGGCAGACTGTATTAAAATTTATGTCCCGTGGTTCTGAGTCTGGACAAAATGTACCAGTGTCTATTCGCTGCTGCTCTGTGACTGCTGCACAGCTCAGACCTCTGTCTTTCATATGCCCGTTGAGAAAATCCCAAAATCATTATAATATGAGGATAATGTTTGCATAACAAAACTTACCAAAAGACATCCAAATGAAAGATGGGATATTGAGCACTAACAAGAAAAAAGAAGGGTGGGGCAATCTAACCTCTTTTTACCCCCGGATTCAGGTATTTTCTATGCAATGTAAACATTTTGTCTGAAGTTAGAGTTGAGTTATACATTTAGACTGATACATAACATCTCCTAGCATTTGAGTCTGCAACACAGTGGACATTTCCCTGGTTGTAAATTTGGTAGCTTCCCACCCTTAGGATAACTGAACATCTGGCCTGGAAAAGATGCTGCTTAGTTTTCCCGTTCTGCAGTCCTTTTCCCTCTCCCCTTAGATCCCTGTCCCAAGCCTCAGGCATACGGAGTTGTTTACACCAGCAGCTCGGGCTGGGTGTAGAAAGGCAATGCGAGTGCCTCATCCCAGAGTATTTCTTGTCCCTTGTTGCCACCTAGTGCTTCACACAGGAATTTAAACTAGCACAGCTTGTGCAGCTTTGGTACAAATGTGTTTTCTCAGGTAATTTTTCCTTTTTTTCTGCTTACTTTTGAGATAAATCCTTCCATTCATAGCAGAGAAAAACTTCTGCTCAAGCCAGGATTATCCTGAAATAGGTCCTGTAACAAGGACTTGGTTCCACTTAGCAGGCTAACTTGCTAGACAACTGGAGAGGGTAAAAACCACTAACTTCAGATATTAAATATCTCCTCTCAGAGCCAGCATCCTGCATAAGGGTTACCAAAAACATGCCTTTTCTTAAGTTTGCTTAAGAAGAGCTCCCGAAGTGATAACCAAAGTCTAACACTGAAAATCTGAGTGTGGCAACACTAAGCCTGGTCTCTTTTCTTGTTTGTGGGGTGAGAAGAGCATCCTTCAGTGGGGAGGGAGAGCTGCATCCTCAATAAAATCTCTTTTGTTCTAAGGAAGGTCTAACGTTACTTTTTTCATTTCTGGGGCTGTTTGTGCACATTTGTGTCCCTCCAGCCCAGAACCCTTAGCAATGGCTTTGTCCATCTCTATGCACACAGGAGACAGGGCTCAAACTAGCCCAAAACTTACCCTGTTTAAAATCTGCAAAGTCTGAAAGCACAGGGGCATTTCTCCAAGTGTCACAGTGCCTGAAGTGCAATGCCTGAGATACCTTCCCACCCCAGAGCTCCTCCTGCACTGATCAGGGTGGCTGCTCCAGCCAGAACACAGCTGAGCTCCGCTGAGCAAACATGGGGTTTGGTACTCAAGGGAGTTTTGATTTTGTGCTACGGTGGAGATTGGACAGAGGACATTTATTATCATTGCTGCCCATTGAATCACAGCCTGAGGGGATGGACAAAACCATTTCCTGAGCCACTTTATCCTCTGCACAGGGAGAAGGGGTCTGTGTTTCCTCAGGGCAAGAACCATGGGTTCGGCTCAGCCCTAAAGCAGGAAAAGAGAAGACTTTGTTTCGTCTTTACACCAGCTTGTTCCTGGAACAGGTCAAGGGCCAATTTCATCCTCATTGCAGCTTTGGACAATATTGAGAATTTCCTGAGATCACACCTGATTTGTCCTAATGACAGATGCTCGGTGAATAATCTTGCAAAGTGATGTCTTGGCACTGTGCCCTGTTCCTCCTCTCTCTGATTAATTGGTGCTTGACTTACTCCTCACTCCTCTGCTGACAGCATCCCTGGCATTGTATAGGGGGGAAAGAAACTGAACACAAAAGAGCTTTTCAGCCTCTTCATCTTCCTTTTCTTTCATAATCGCCCTCTCTCCCTACACTTTTGTATTTCCTCTCACTCACTGACGGTATTTGTTTAATTTTAACTTAGCACTGCCTCCACATCCTCACAAAAATAAACATGTATAATCACTACTGGAAAAGGGTCTAGAGTTACTGGAGTCATTGAGAAAATTAAAAGTCGTTCTTTGTGGAAAATGTAAATGAGAATTAAATACCAGAACCCAAAATATCTCAGATGCTACAGGAAATACTTGGGTTAAGCAGCAAAATATCTGAACACTAAATGCTCTGAAGTGCCTGGTGGAGGTGTAATCTCTATGCCCTGCGTGGGTCAGGTTTCCAAATACATCTGATGCCAAGCATGGCCTTCTCCTCAGCTGAGCAAAGGCACAGGGGGCCTGGGGCTGCCTGTTCCTGTTGCAGGGTGGAAGGGGAGCCTCACCCACAGCACAGGATGGTGAAGCAACCTGAACAGCAGTTCCTAAGGAGCACTAAAATACCATTTTGAATCCAGCTCCCACTTGAGTTATTACAGCATTTAAGCACAAAGTATGAATTGTTTCCATGGGAAACACATACTTGTAATTTTCTTCAAAGAGACTGAAACCTCAGTATTTTCTGTAAGGCCCAGTGGTCAGGTCACAGTGCCTCTCTGATGTTTTGTTTCCTGGTGACTTTGAAAACCCTACTCATTGTGCCAGATGATGAGTGTGGATGCAAATCAGGGCTCACATAATGGCTGTCATTTAAAAGTCTAAATATCCAACAGGTCTGACATTTAGATGTCAGGACTTGATTCTAATTTGCAATAAGGCCCTTTTAACTGCTTTTACCATATGTAGGGACCCTGAAATTGGAACCAACTAAAATCATTCTCATTTTAGCACCCTTTCTGCAGTGCCAGAATGCTGAGAAATGTAACAACATTGGCAATACATTAGAAAATCAGGCCCAGGGGAATTGCTTTTGGAAACATTCAATGAAGTCTGGCACAGAGGATTGCCAGGTGTATCACTCTTGTGTGCTCTGTTAACGAGACCAGATTTCCTAGCTCTAGTTTAGACCTGCCCTAGAGAGCAAACCATTCTGACAGAAACCTCTGCAGAACCTTTGACTTGAACCAGATTTTGGCTGCTATCCTGCTCTCCAGTGGGAGTCTAGGTAATGAAAACATTTAAATCTTCCTTATGTTTTATGGCATATCGATATGAGCATGGGATTCAGCAGATGTCTGCAGTTGGTTTGATTTGTTTTATGTGTGTTTATTGCTATAGACTCACACCAAATAATCCCCTGAGAGATTCAGATAAATATGTGAAGTACAAAGATCAGTGCATTGTTATCAGGCAACCAGACATGGTTATGGCTCATTCAGTTTAACTGGCCTGATTCTCAGCAGTTTGGGGCTTAAAAACAGACATGAGAAAAGGATTTGATAGGAGGTGAACAACACATAAAGGATGGGAAAATCTTTACTGAGCAGTGATGACTGACCTGTTATGTTCTTGGTGACCTTGGAGATTGCCTTAGGTGGTGGAGCTGGGAGAAATGGAGGGCTGGGAAGCTGTGCTGGGTTTCTTTCTGTCTGCTTCTGGGGGGAGTCTGTGGATTCAGGTACAGGTAAGGCTTGTGGACTGTCTTCAGATGCTGGCAGGCTGGCATCTTCCAGTTCTTCCATGGGTGCTGAAGGTTTCTTGGCTAGTGGGAAGGTGTGTGAAATTAATGGAACACAAAGTTAATAATGACAGGCCAGGGGACAATGCCAGGAGCATTCAGAGAAACTGAACACATGGCACACAGCTAGAAGCACTTCTTTTCCACAATGAAAGTAATTGTGAGAAACAGCCAACCAGCCAGGGCAGGTGAAGAATAAGATGTATGAGGATATTGAAGAAATGTTAGTTTTGATGTTCCTGAGACAACTGCTGAGCTTCCTTTATTTCCCTATAGCCTTTTCCCCCTGACTTTTTTCCTTTTTTTTTAATAATGAGGATAGTGAGGCAAAGCTACTTCTGAGAACTGCAATGAATTTTCTCAGAGCACACAGCTGTGGTGCCACAGTCACTGGGTGAGTCTTCTGTCTAGGAACACACAGCCAAAGGGCAAAGAGTATCAAACCCATATTATTACCTAGAAACTGACTTTCCAATAGTTGATGTGTTTATTTTCCCCATATGATTTTTATCTTATTTAATACATTATTTCAACTTGCTTCCCGAGTCTCCTTTTACTGTACCTGACCCCAGAGCTGTTGAGCCTGTCCTGAAGTTAAAGTTGATAACCAGAAAGAACCTGCCACAAAAAAGATTTGCTATCGGATGTGAGCAGTTGGAGTGGAACAGGGGACCAGTGAAGTGCTCAAGAAAAAATTCAGTCTCCAAAGCCCTAATTTGAGATTGTGAAGCACTGCTCATTTCAGGATTGTCTCTGCAAGGATGGTAAAAACACTTAGCTGTGAAAGCTAGTGCAGGCTGAATCACTAAGCAGTTCATCAAATTGACCAGGCTGTGATGAGGGCACAGGGGAATAGATCCAGAAAGGCATGAAGCTGAAGCAGGACATAGGTGGAATTTCAGTGATGAAGTCCAAAATTAGCATCCTTGAATTCTGCTCAGATACAGCTGCTCTGGCAATGCCCAGACTTGCACAGAGCTTCACTGCTGGGCTCTCACTCTGTTGCATGTCCTGATCTCCGCCTTGGCAGGTGTGGGGAACCACTGAGAGGCTTGAGGCTGACTCTGATCCAGGTGCCCAGCCATGGCCAGGCTCCCTCCAAACTGCATTTCCAGCCACTCTGGGCTCAGCAGCAGCCATGAGGGTCATTTTTCCTACCCCAGCAGGCAAAGCACTCATCCAAATGGGGAGATCAGTGTTGAAATCTCTCCTAAGCACAGAATTACAGAATAGTTTGTGTTGGAAGGGACCTTTAAAGGTATCTAGTCCAACCCCCAGAAATGAGCAGGGACATCTTCAATTAAATCAAAGTGCTCAGAGTCCCATCCAACCTGACCTTGGATGTTTCCAGGGATGAGGCATCTACCACCTCTCTGGGCAATGTGTTCCACCCTCATTGTAAAAAAAATTCTTCCTTGTATCTAGCCTTCCTTCTTTTAGTTTACAAACATTGCCCCTTGTCCTACAGGACCAGGTCCTATCAAAAAGTTTCTCCCCATCTTTTTATTAAACTCCCTCTAAGTACTGAAGGGCTGCAACAAGATCTCCCTGAAGCCTTCTTTTCTCCATCTGGATGACCCCAACTCTCTCAGACTGCCCTCTCAGGAGACGTGTTCCATCCCTCTGATCCTTTTGATGGGTCTCTGGCCCTCCAACAGGTCTATGTCTTCCTGTGCTGAGGATCCAAAGCTGGGGTCATGCAGAGCATGAGAGAGGTCCAAACTCCTGGGCAAATCCCTCTTCTTTTGGCACTCTGGATTGTCTAACCAGAGGACCTTTCCCTCCACACCGTTCTAGGGCGTCTCCTGAAATCTCGCTGCAGTGGCACCCACAGCTGCTGCATCACGAATCTTTTCTTGGCTCAGTTTTGTGTGTCTCGTTGGGAATTCAAACTCTCTGTATTAATGATCATTCAGCAGCTTCGTGCTCAGAGTGCGTGGGGAGGCACCAAAGCACTCAGGCAGTTGGAAACAATAGCACTAGCAAGATAATGGCATTTAATTTGTTGACAAACAGATTAATGAGTATGCCTAGAAGAGGAGGAATGAGTATTTATCACTCAAAAGAGACAGGAAAGTAGAATAAATATGCATCATTAACAGGAGTTCTTGTGAAATTTGTCATGACAGGAAAGCTGCTGTATGTGATAGTTATGTGCATTATAGAAGGAAATAATTTTTTTGAATGTACTTCTAGGGAAATGCTTTGTTCCAGGGTGACATCCCTTGGGTGTTTGTGCCCACTGCACAGGAGACAAAATGGGTAATAGAGGAAGGGAAAAATAAAGTCACTAATGGGTTACATTATAGAAAGATCAAGAGCCCCAGTAGATGTGAGGAGCTTGAGAGGAAAATTAGTCAGATTTGAGTGCATTTCCCTGAGTGGAGCAATGCTTTCTCTGGCAGTAACTCCAGAATCAGTGGGTGTGCCTGTGACAGGAAGGGCTGCTTGGCACAGGTGCAGAGGAGCAGCCACAGTGGGACCTCTGCTACAGAGAAGGTGGATCCCAAACACTCTCAGCCCCAGTCAGACTTTTTTGGTCCTGAACTCCACCCTGGTCTGGGAGTGGCGTCAGGCAGACCTGAGTCTGGAGCACACAAACCCATTAACAGATTTCATACTGCAGAGTGAATATTATCCTGCTGAAAATATTCCAAGTGCTCAGCACTAGGCTCCTGCTGGAGTAGCGAATTATTCATGGAGTGCCACTTGTCAAAATGCCATCTCAATCTCATTACCAGGTAGAAATCCTCCCCTTGGGACTGGCCCCAAGGCTGCTGGCAAAGTTAGGTGGGGAAAACCACCCTCTTTGTGCCCTGGCTGCTCTTTTTCTGTGTATTAACATGAACATGAAGTCTACAAATTGTGTTTTCTCCTCTTCCCTACCTTGGCTTTTATCCCACATCCTCAGGATGACATAGAACACATTGGGTACAAAGCAAATATATTCACTTTGTTTCTAGCTGGTCACTTACTCATATAGATTTCTAGAAAGACACCCACTGCATTAGGCCTGGATTGAGCTCAAGGGCCAATGTTATAAAAAACTCGGCATTATAATAAACTTAGCAACACTGACAATAAACTCTGACAATTTTGAAGAGCTTTCCCACCCATTTAATTCCTTCAGGTGCACTCACTAGAGACAGGAATGTTAGGATGTACAGACAGGGATAAATTAGCACATTAAGACTAGATCAGCAGTAATTCTTTTGGAAGCCAGAGGTCACCAATGGAAGAGGTAGAAAGATTTCCTACAAATTGGAGTCTCTCAGACTAGGTAGGCAGGAGAATGTAATCCCACAGGGATTTTTGTGGAACCTTGGAAAATGATGCCTCAAAAAATGGAGGAAAAGAAATACAGAAGACAGGAAAGATTGTTTCAGGGAAACAATAAAAGGAACTAGGATTCGGGAACGAGACCTAAGAAATTGGGATGATTTTGAAAGCTTCAATGCACAGTTTTGAACACACTGTAAGGTAAATTTTAAATCACAGTATGAGTTTATGCAGAGCCATAAGGTTAAGTACATGACACCCTATTGGTGCTATCTTTCCATGGTAGTACGTCCCCATGGCAAGAATCAGAAGTTCAGAAAGAAATTTCATGAGTGATACAGAATTAAACACCCTAGAAAAGAGAAAGAAGGAAAAAAACCTGTAATCTGGTGAAGATTTTATCTGGTGGTTGTAAGAATAGCGAGATGAATGGGTTTTGCCTCAGCTAATGAGGGAATGATTTCCATTCTGAGCTGCTAAAGCAGGCTGAGGGTGGAAGCAGGCGGGGTGGGCTTGGGGAAAGCAGCCAGGGGCTGGGACCCCTGAGAAAGCAGGGCCTGAAAGGGTGGGACAGAGAACAAAAGGTAGCCGAGGCAGATGGAGAAGGTGTAAAGATTGAGCAGAGGCCAGGAAGATCCATAATCACTACATGGCACTCCTCACAAACCAGGATAAAGCGTTATCTCTGCAGCTTTGCATTTCTTGGTTGTCAGGAAGTGAATGGAACCCTCCAGCTGCTGGGTTGTGCCTGGCTGCTCTAGTCCCTAGGAACTGCTGCCATGGATGAGCTCACCGGAGCAGAGCTGCATGAAAGGAGCTTGGTTTAGCTGATCTGTGCTTCTGGTATCGAACTTCACTGGTGTTTGCAGCATGCTGGGGACAGGGTGATGATATGGACAGTGTGGGCTGTGTATTGACATTGCTCTCCTGAGCCAGGACAAACAAATTCAGGCTTGGCACAGAAGTTTAAGAAATCTTTTTAAGAGAAGCTTATTTCATCTTCACAGCAGCCACTGCTGATACCAAAGGGGCACCATGCCAAGACTGGATCATCTCATAATTCAATTAATCCCATCATGCCAAGCTTTGTGTAGTTCCTCAGTTTGGTAGGAGTCTCACAAATCACTGCTTTTAAGTACCAATTGCTAACCCAGTATGGAGCTGAGCTGAACAAGGTGCTTTGACCCTTTAATGCACTGACAAATTCAACTCCTCAGCAGAAGTATTTTTATAACACTTCATAGTTTTTTTGAAAACATTTTCTATCCAATACCTGCATCTTCGTTTGGCTCATCCAAGTGCAGCTCCTCACCAAAGGAGGTCACATTTGTTGTGGCTGCTGTTGTGGTCTCCTGCTGCCCCTCCTCTGAGGTGAGTGCCTGGCACACGGGTGCTGGAGCCTCGCTCTGCGTCGCCCTCGTGGCATCGTCACCGGTGCAGGCTTTGCCATCAGAATCTAAAACAACAAGTCATTTAATCTTAACTAAACCATGAGCAGTGAAGGCTGAGATCCCCCTGCTATCCTCTTGAGAAGAGGGAGTCTCAAACCTCCCAGTGCTCAGAGGACTGAGACTTCTCTTAGAACAGCACCCGATCTCTCTGTTAACCACCTGTAATGCAAATCCTGTGATTTGCGATCCAGCCCATCCGGATACTAAAACCCACTCAGTTTTCTCAACGAGGCACCTACTTCTGTGGGCATTCAGCAGCCTGAGCAAATGGCCACTGTGCTCTGGAAGTAGCTGCCATGTGGGAGACGAGCAATGGGCAGAGGTCTCTGGGAGAAGGCAATTCTTCCCTCGCACAAGCAGAGCAGCACATGCCCAGGTTGGTCTGACATGTCTGGGTTGTGTCAGGCTCTGTGCACGACTCGCTGTCATCCAGTGATGCTGGAGCCTTGCTGAAGGAAAGAAAGGCTGCTCACATTCCCTACCGAGCTGCAGGTTTTTAGCACAGTTTTAGTTACTCAGCTTTGAAAAGTGTGTCCTGTGTGATTGAGCTGATCAGAAATTCAAATCCCTCTTCATGCAGACCTAGAAACTGCTCCCTTTGCTTACTCTGAAAGATTTTTGTGCCAGTGATCCCTGCAGCTGTATGCATCTTGATGACTGAAGCTTTTCTAGTATTCTCCTATTCAGGCAAGAGTCCTCAGAATACAAACCACCCTTTTACTCCTGCAGAATTTACAAGATCTACATCACTGTTGCAAAGCACAGAAAGCAATCACTTCCCTCCCTGGGCAGCTCTCCATGCTGATGGACACTCCTGCAGTTCACCTCCCAGCTTGTATTTCTCAGCCCTGGACACTTCTTTCTGGAAGCTCCTGACAGGGCTGTGTTTTCTTGCAATGGTATCACTACAAGTTCCTTGAACATTGAATTAAAATAGCAACATTCACAGTTGCCTCTTTTTGATGCTATTTGGACAATCTGCAGGGTAATTTCCTATGCTTTTGGGTGAGGCTATCAGATTTTGGCCCAGAGATGCTGCGGAAAGGATGCAGTATTTTTGCACACTGAGCTCAGTCAGCCTGCCTCATAATCACGTTTGGTGAAAAGTTACTGTTCTTAAAATAGCCCTTGCAGTAGCACAGTTGCTATGATACAGGGAAGGGGAGTGGGGAAAAAGTTCATTGCCTACATTTCAGCTCATTGTGAAGGCAGCCTGTACACAATCATCGGTGTGTGAACCACTGCCCGCGTTGCTTGACAGGCAGCCCTTACCCCAGTGCTGGAAGCACAGATAAACCTCATCAGCCTCGTGCTCACAATGGGGAGAAACATCGAGGGGGGAGCTCCCTAAATGTGTTCAAGGTAACGCTCCTCTGCACGTTCCTCACATCCTTGGGAAAGGCAAGCAGCTGTCAGCTGTGCCACAATGAAACTGCAGCCAGAGACAGGGCTCCTTCAGTGCCCGGCCCGTGGAAGTGCAGTGAGTAATGAAGAGGTGACAGGCAGAAGACATTCCTGTTGGAGGATTTCTGAGGCTCACAACAGCAATGTTCTTGGGCAGGAATGATCAGCGTGTGCTTTGATCAAAGTGGATGTGCTGCTTTGGGTTGCAGTGGGTCCCAACACCATATTTTAGAGATGGTCTGGAGACACAACAAAGCACAGACCTTAGATCCATGGGTAAGGAAAA
Organism: Corvus moneduloides; assembly: GCF_009650955.1. NCBI lineage: Eukaryota > Metazoa > Chordata > Aves > Passeriformes > Corvidae > Corvus > Corvus moneduloides. The sequence goes on from NC_045492.1 coordinate 11,349,069, forward strand.
CACCAGTCCTCAGTATTCCAAGGTAATCAGGAGCAAGGCTGTGATTTTGCTGGGAATTAACCCCACTGTATGCCAGATCCCGCAGCCTGTAACATCTCAGAGAGTTAGAGAGTTAAGCTGCTTCCCTGGAGTGAAGCTGCATTTCGGGAGTTTTCCAGGGGCAGGTTGGCATCTGGCTGTGTGAGCGGAGCTGGAGAGAAGGGCACAGACGTGGCCCAGGCCACGCAGTGAATGGGCAGCCAGGCTGGGGGTTGTGTGAAGAGAAAGGGTGACATAACCTGCCAGGGTGACTCATCACCCACCAAAGGACGGTGCAATTCCACCCTGGGCTGCTCCCAGAGCGCTGCAGATCCTGCGCGAGCTCTGTGGAGAGCTCAAAGCCACATGGGCCACTGCCAGGGCCACTTCCAAACGCTGCTGACAGACTTTATGCTGTGGGTCTGAGTGGCACCTATTACAACTGCACGAGGCTTCTCAGGCTGCAGCATCATGCCAGTTGGGCTATTTATGAAAGCGAGCAGGAATCAGCTCCTGGGAGTGGAGTAGAGCCTGATGGAATAGAGGGATCTGAGGATTTACCGTAGTCTTTTAGCACAGTATTGCTGCTTTGACAATTGCAACTTACTGCGTAAACGAGGACTTAGCCTTGAAACTGCTGCCACTTCAGCTCAGTCCAAGTAGGGCACTAATCATTTACTGAGAATTATTTGGGTCAGTTTTTTATTCCAGTTAATAAGCTGCTTCTACTAATATAATAAAATAACCCTGGAGATTCACAACACCCCATAAAGAAAAATAACTTGCAGACAGCTGCAATGTCCTTCAGCTGACTGTGATCCATTCTTCCCCTTCTGGGCACAGGGAGGCACTGGATATTTGTGTGATGTTTATAGGAGATCTAGGCAACTTTCCTGCAGACAGGTAAGCAGTCTTTTTGCAGCTGTCTGGTTAAAAGCACAGCTTGTCCTCACACCTTACTGGAATATATTTATTTAAACTATTTTGATTTTGTTAAAATGCTCTTGCTGCTTGGCATCGCCTTCTCCTCCCAAGCTGTTCTTTATGCATGCAAGAGGTTTATTGATTCTTCATTATTACCTCTTAATGTGCTCTACAGAAGTTTTATTTTACTGTTCTTTTGCAGAGCTGTACGTACGCATGTTTTCAAATTCATGGATAATAGGGAACTTTCCCACTCCAAGTGGAGACGGTGTATATCCAGTAGTGCTAATATGTTAATAGGGCAACTAATTATCTAGAATTATGAGAGACACAAAGACTTCAATGGACAGGAACTAAAAATGAGCTTTCTAAGAACTTCCATTTTAGAATAAGCTGATGGTTTGATAGATTATTTAACATGAAACATAAAATACATCCAACAAAATAATATTAAAATTGCTTTACTGCCATGGAAAAAAAAAATCCTATTTAAAATGCTCTTTTTCTGATTCTTCAGTTGCTTGGTTTCACTCCAGCACAGCATCACTGAGTATTGTCCCAGGGGTTATTTATAGGCATGGCATTTGTTTTATACAAAAGAAACTCAATTACTACTTTCAAAGAACATAACTTCTATCTGTGAGATTAATCAAACTCAAAAGGCCAGTCCTCTTTCATGACAGTACTTTCTGCTATAATGTCTTCAAAGTAAAGATGGATTTGTGGGGTTTATCTCTGTTTAGGTGGAAATGGCAATTGGGATGTTGTCCATAACATTGGGAGTTCAGTTAATCTCACAGAACAGTCACCCAGATCTGTGTCTCCCTTGAGCATCTGTCAGGGCTTTGGAGCACAAAAACCACGTCCTTTGTGAGCGTTTCTGACACTTCATCACCTCTCCTTCCATTATTTCTGGTTCGTACTCAGGAAAGCTTTAAAATGGCTCCACAAAATGCTTCACTTTTCCATGGGAATGAAAAGTAGGTGGACTGGTAACGTGTTTACATCACAAACTTGGTTTACTGGAAAACAGCTGAACACATCAGATTAGGATCATTTGATGGGATTTGGATCCGTAAGTTGTTCATGTTAGCTGCGACTGCACTGTATGTTGAAGTTTATATTTATCCAGCTTGTCCTGGATTTCTTGGCAGGAGGATTCAGCTGGGTTTAGAGGAATTGCATAAAACATATGTAGCAGTTCAGGCTGCACCACGTGTAAACCAAGGGAAGATGGAGCTGCATTCGAGATGGTAAAGCATCAGACACTAAACTACATAGAGTGATTGCAGCAGGGAGGAGCTTGAAGGAAGACAAGCCTTAATTCAAACACTGAGATTTTCTCCCTGTTTGGATTGAAGGTTCTCCTTTTTATTCATCTGCTTGTTAGGTTTCTGCTTTTGCAAATATGTGTTTCCTACTGTCCTGAAAGAGCTTCTGATAAAAAAAATGAAGCATTTTTACTTACCTTGTTCCATCATCTCCAGAAGACCTTTCTTAATGAGTTCATCCCGCCCTTGCCGTGCTGTCATCTTCTTCTCCAGCACTGCACAAAGAAGTGGCACAGCACAGCACCAGTTACCAACAGAGCAGGAGATGTGATGAGAAGGATGCAACATGGAAATTCCCTCTAGTCTCAGGCCCCTGTGTGCTTGGAAAGGACTGCAAGGATTCTGTTTTGGGGGCATGGATTCGTCAGCCTGTTTGTGCCTCTTCCTTTGTTAAAATCACCACATGTAAAGCTGAGGTTTATGACGGTGCTGTCAGATCACACTGAGTGCAGAGTCACAGGGATATTGGAGCCTTCCTGCTGTTTAATGTGGCACCCTGGAGCTGCCTGGGACAGTGCCCCTCACTGGGACACTCCCACAGGGTACAGGAGCAAGTGGAGGGAGCTGCAACATCCCATCTTAAGAAAATGCAAGTCAGTTTGTCTCCTTACTGATCTCCTGGGCCATCCCTGGAGACCATGGAGAGCATGCTGTGCTGTGTGCTGGGCTCCTTCCCTGCAGAGACAGCTGCTTGAGGGAAGGCATTTCACATGCTGCAGCTCCCTCCTGTCACTTTTCATAATGTTACTGTGACCTATATAAACTTCACCCCAAATAAAAGGGGTGGCAATACTTCGGGCCATAAACACAGCCTATGTGGACAAGGGACAGCCCATGGAAAGCAGTCTGGGGGCAAGGCTTGTGCTTCACTCTCGTATTTTGACCTTTTCTTCTAAGTGTACTATATTGTGTTATATAGGAAGTCAGCCTATATGGGCCCCTCCTAGCCACAAACATTATTAATCTGTTGGATCTCTGAACTGGGCTCTGTCAGGTCACCTTTAACACATCCCATGTAAGCTTTGCTGTGCAGCATCCCTCTCTTGCTCTCAGCCTACCTGCAGATGTCTGCTTTAGCTTCTCGTTTTTCTTTTTCCGCCACTTCCATGGTTTGAAGATCCTGCCCAGCGTTGCCAGTTTGCTGTTCCTCCTCACTGGTGGAGTTCGAATCCCTGAGACCAAGTAATCAGAACGCACTGCAGGGGACTGCTCCATCTCATCTGAGGGGAAGAGAGGAAAAAACTGTAGGACAAAACCCTTCCACATTGACCTGCAAAGGGCAGGCAAAGGTGCTCACCAAGGAAATGGTGTCACTGTCCCTCCAAGGGCTGCGGGGAGCTGTCACAGCCTCCTGAAACATGGGGAGCTGAGAGCTCCCCACGGCTTTAACAAGAGCAGTGGAAGTTTAACACATTTGTAAATCCAGCTCACGTGGCCTCCAGTTAATCACATAAATGTAATGTTCATTTAGAAAAAGGCAGACCTTTATGAAAAGCTGAGAGGAAGTGTGAGAGAGCTCAGATCCCTTCGGAATCCCCAGCTTCCAGTTCTGTTCCTGGGTCACAGGATATGGCTCCCTTTTAAATGAACTCTTCACATGAGCTAACACAGAACATGCTGACTTTTGGGAGCTAATGCAAATCTTATATAAAAGGAGAGTTTGTTTGATATTTGCTACTTAAGTAAAACCTTAGAACGATTGTGAAAATTTATTCCTTGACGAAGCTAAGAGGAAAATTCTTTCCCTTTTGTCCAGCCAAGCCACAGGAATTCAGAGTTAATACTTCAGCTGGAAAATCAATTGAGGTATTTTTAATAATTTTCCTTGAAAATGCACCCTAAGTTTTGCTAATAGACAAGTGTTGCATAAAACACCACCCACTGAGTATTCACAGCTGTGTGCCAGCCAGTGCCATGGAGGACAGTGGGACAGACCCTTAAATGAGGTTATTGATGTCTTTACTGAGATTTGTATTAGAGCACCAATACAGTAATTGTTGAAAGAGAAGCTGCCATCAGATCTGTTACAGAAACAAAAGCTGAGCAACAATTTGTAATTTTTTTTCCCAACAACCAGTTATGATTTAAATCAGCAATGCAAAGCTATGAACATACATACATTTCCAAGTAATTTTTCTCTGGAACAACAACATTTATCATAAATTGCTTTATGACTGCAAGATCATATCCAGCATCTTCTAGGCTTTGTTTTTAAGTTAACAGGGTGAAAATGCCTAAATCACAGCGTGGAGGTGGGGATTTCCAAGTAAACAGGAAACAATTTTTGGAAGATTATTAAACACAGCAGGGGAATGAACACATTCCTCCTCTTCCATTTAATTTTGAAAATACTGGTAATTGAGATGAATCATTCAGTGGAAACAAAGTAAAAACTTGGCTATGTGAACTATCAGAGCAGAGAAAAGCTGTAACAATTCCCCACACACATCATGCATGCCCAGTGAAATTCTCTTTCTTTGCCTGAATTTAGAGCACCTTTTTTCTCATTCCACTGAGTTTATCTGGGGGTTTAATTTACAAGAGATTTAAAGTAATAATTTTTTTTTTTTGCCTTTGAAAGCGTGGTGCCTACCCAAGGTGATATTTATAATTTACAGTTTGGAGGTCAGTATTAAGTTGAGAGCAGAAAATAGCAATGAGCCTTGCTCAGAAGGGAGGCAGTAGCCTACAAACCACAGCTGGAGCGCCAAGATACTCTGCTCCTTTCCTAGCAGTGTATTCAAAAATGAGCAGTACCACAGAAATAAGCTTTGAAGAATTAGAGCTGCTCTTGATTACAGCAGTAGCAATGAGAATGGAAAATGGCAGAGTAGATCTCCTATTAATTTGCTATTATGATCACTTTAAAGCTGTAATAGAAGCCTCAGGACATAGCATTTGGTCATTTCTTGTGACACCTCTTGAGTGGAAATAGAAATGTTCACAAAATTGGCTCATCTCAGAAGAGCTGTAGATGAGCCTGTGAATCAGAGCCCTGGGAGCTGCAGTGGAGTGGGGAAAGCTCAGCTCAGCCATCCCTGGTCCTTGCTAGTGAGACTGCTCCTCCCAGGCCAGGAGTTTCTCAAGCATGGAAGTGAAGATTAAACAAGAAGCTGATTTAAAGGAGTACCTTGGCAAGCTACTGACTCTGCTGTGTTTCCTTCAGGATGTAGGTGTCAGCAAAGTGGGTTAGACATGCCGCATGTGTTTTGTTTAACACTGCCAGCATGAGGTCATTTTAAGCTTTTGCCAGATAGGGGATATACGAAATACCAGTGCGCCTCCAGCAATGCTTATGGTCCCAGATATTCCCCTAAGAAAGAGAATGGGGAGATATCATAAGGACAATGAGGTTTCCCTGAGTGCCCTGTTGGAATGAGTGCTTCTGTGGTTTCCATCAGCCTTGCCAACTGGGTTTCTTCCCTCTCTTTCTGCCCTCTTGGTTGTGGAAATGCAAGGATTTTGTGCCTTGGTCTTTGATTGAAGATGAAGCACAGGTAGAAATCCAATGTCAAAGAAGGAATCACAGCTAAAACAAATGTTCCAGTGGAGGTTTTTGTGGGCTTTTTAACTTTATTAATGTTTCTCATATGGTACAAGCAGTCCTTAAGCAAATGGATTTATCACCTGGTACATTCTCACCATATGCAGTTTCTATACTGTGCATTGGGAGAGATAGACACAAAAATAGATAGAGACACAGCAAGACAGATGTCCTGAAGTCATAAATAACAAGGAAATAGTCTCATTGGCAATAAGAATCACAAGAGAGCCCTTGGAGCACCTCATTTCCAGTCAGTTAATTTTCTTCTGGTTGTGGGTTGGCTGCTTGGGAGATCAGAAGTTGACAGCACAAAAAGCAGTTCCCACATACAGCAATGAATACTGGAGGAGAAGGCACTCCTAAATATCAGCCAGTTCCTGCAGCCAACAAGCTGCCAAGGCTTGCCAACCCTCCAACCACTCTGTGAAACATTCAGCACATTTTTTTAATCTGCAGTCAATATTTTAATTATGCTAACTGTTCTGTGGAATAATGTGGTTATTTCTCCCAGAGCCTGACAGCCTGGGGCCAGGCCATGCAATTACACAGGGGATGTCTGCAAAATATAAACAGCCAAGAGCCAAATCATGACTCTCCAAATCAGCAGGGGGAAGCAAGCAGCAGCTTAATTCGCTGTGTAATGTGGAAGGATGAGGGACAGTTCTTAACAGGGTCCAGAGAGCACCAGTTTAACCCCCACCACAGCAAGGCCAGCCTGTGCTTGGCCCTCACTGCCCCACAAGCAGAAAATCCTCAGCCCTGTGGGGCCACAGGATTTTTCTCAGGCTGAAGCTTCTTGGCTGTTTATGGAAAACCACTTTAAATTCCTTGCTGTACCCCTTTGAGGGCAAAGTCTTCCATGCTGGAGCTCCAGCCCCAAAACAAACCCCTCATGTATCACACTCTGGTCACCTGCTCCATGTGTGCCGAAGGGGTGGAAATGAATGTGGCTGTGCCCCTGCTGATGATGCTGGGCAAGCTCTTACAATGCTAGCTGGGGTAGTTTCTAGAGCTCCTGACAGTGGTCCACTGTGAGTGGGTTAATGTCTGAGACATCCCCAGTCAGAGGAGGGGAGAGGTTCCAAAGTGACGGGCACTGCTCTGCAGGGCAGCTCTGGGCTGCAGAATCAACCAGGCAACAAAGAAGAAGCAAACAAACCATAATATTCATTACATTTGGCTCCAGGGTCTGACCCCTCAGAAAGTCTGAGCATCTGCAGCTTCTGTTTACATCAGTAGCAGTTGTGGTGAAAAACACCCCCTTGCTTTCTTCTTTAAAACATTGTGGTGCCATAAATAGAGCACTCTTCCTGCAAGTCCCCTCTCTGTGGGAATTGTGCAAGGATTGTGAAGGTTTTCTGCACACAGAAGCTCTCCCATTTGCACTTGTCAAACCCTGCCTCCATCCCAGCCAGTCTCCAACAGAAGTGGGGCAGGTTTGCTGGGAGTTGTGTGAGTTGTGTGCTGGATGTGTGATGGAGAGTGCCCTGAGCTGCCCACAGCCCTCATCTGTACAGCAGCTGGCTTTGGTGCTGAAGTGATCACGTCTGGGTGATAACAGCATTGTTAAATTGAGCACTGGGCTCAGCAAGCTCGGTTTATCTTCTCGGGTTTTTCATGATGAGGCAGAGTCTGTAGCTGGATGCCTGGGCTGCTGATTACAGCAACTGCAGGATGCATTCCACAGGCTGAGGAAGGGCAGCTGGGAACATCAGGGATGTAGGGCTGACTTACACTGACCTTGCCATGCAGACAGGCTGCAGGAGACATGGCATGTCCTCTTGTGAATGCAGCAAGAAGTTTGTGGGAAGATGAAGGATGCTGAATTTTAATGTCTGGAAATTTTGGTAACTTAAATTCATGGCAATGAAAGTTGTGCCTTGCTAAATCCTGTGTGTACATTGGTAGGAGAAGGACCACTGAAAAATCTGCAACCTGCAGGCAGTTTAAAAATAACACAGCAGACAAGAGCTGCAGGCAAATTTGTAAGGCAGGCGTGCTCTGTTTGCTGATGAATTGGTTTGTAATGCAGCTCTGCATGTTTTCCCCTTTACTGTCATTGCATCTGTCTTTGCAACTCATATATTGAGCTAAAAAAAGGAAGTATGGCCTTTTTTCCCTTTGGTCCACTGCAGAGGGGGAGAGACAGTGAATGGAATCAAAATGACCTTTTGGGATAGAGGTGCCTTTACCACCAGTAACTTTCAGTGCTGCCTGGAATTCAGGACTGCCTCTAAAAAGGATGTGAGGGAGGATGACACTGAGGCAGCTCAGCTTTTAATGGGTTCCTGTCTCCTCCTGGCTAGCCCCAAACTGAGCCAGCACCTGGGAGGTTGACCAAGGCACAGCACTTCCCTCGAGGTGCTCCTTGCTGAGGGTCCTTGGCATCCCGTGAGAGGAGCCTGCAGGGCAGGGAAGGCAGAAAGGTGATCTTGGTTTCAGAGTAAGGACTATCCTGAGCATTGTTAAACAGCATTAGCAGCAGGGACAATGCCATTTTTCTCAGTTTAGCATCCTAAAAAAGAAAGAACTGGCCACAGTGACTGAACATGCAGGACAGGCATAAGCTTCTTGTGTCTGGGAGCCTTTGAATCCTTCTGTTATGTTCCAGAGAAGCAGAATTCAAACTGAAGAGCTTTTTGTTGCACTAGTTAGATGTTTCCTGTGATGGAGCTCTTCCTTGTTCTAAAAATGTTTTCTGTCACCTGCATTTCTGCAGACATGCTCTCTTTCTTGACTCTCTTTGAAAGAGAACTGCAGCAGAATGTTCCAGTTTGAAGTTTCCATTTCCATACATACAGTATTTTGATTTTTGCAATTTTGAATGACTGTTAGAAATTAGAAATGAAAATTATAAAGGAGAAAAAAGTCTTTTAAGAACCTGAAATTTATTTAATTTTTGAAGGACTTTGCATTTGAAGCTGTGAATGTTTCAGTATTGTTTTGGGTTGGTTTGGAAAAAACTTACGCAGAATCCTCTGTAAAATAGAAAACTTAGTTCCTAACAGTTTAGTTATTTAGAAAGGCAAGGTACCTGTAGTAATTATTGAATGTAATCAGGAGCTGATTTTGGGTGCACAGCTGCTTATGTGACATAGATTGTTGCTTCCACCCATCATATTTGTTACACCAGCAAAACTGAAATAAAGTAGGGAAAATTACAGGTTTGAGGTGCAAACTCAGTTATTTACTTATCCAAATTTTTAGGTTTTGTATGGTCAACAGTGTAAGGAAAAAATGGCTTGAATTCTTCTCTCTTATTGCAACCCTTTATGTTCATGGTTTCCCGCCGTGGATTTCATCTCTCTGAGAGTTTAACCTCACAAAGAGCAGATGGAGAGTGGGCCAGGTTTATCCACATGGCATCTACGTCATTCCCTGAGTTACCTTGGGGGAAAAATCTGGCACAGTAAATTTGTGCAGGCTGCAGACTCATGGAGATCCATGAAGGCAGGGTGAAAATGCAAAGATAAATGGCAGGGAAATACAGAAACAGCTCTGGGTTCAGCTTCCCCTCAGTAAAGGCTATGCTTGGGTTCAATCACTTTTCCTTTTGCTGGGTGATATAAATCCTGATTAAGTTTTTATACTTCCCTGCATGAAAATGCAAGTTTATTGTGTTGTCTCCAGAGGCTGAGCTTCCATTTCTACTTCAGACTCAAAGGTTTGCCATTTGTCCTTGTTCCATAATTTCCACTGCTCTTTAATATGTTACATTATGATTTAACATTTTTCTCTAATTGAAGGAAATTAAAAAAAAAAACAACAAAACATAACTTGTGGGTGGTAGGGGGGGAGCTGTGCTTGCCAGGGAAATTTATTTCCATTTTGTCATGCTGAGCCTACCTTCAAAGTATTTGGATTTTAAAACCAGGTTTCCCTGACATGAATGGGGAAACAGATTATGCTTATCAAAGGAAAGAGAGCAGGGAAGTGGCAACTCCAGCTAAATCTCTTAGATAAAAATATGCTTTGTATGCCTGAGATTTGTGATTTCTTCCAGAAAATGTTCCTTTGGAAAGCTGACATATCACCTACCAGCATTACCACCAAGTGAGCCAAGGTGCAAAGAAATTAATCAGGAACCTCTCATGCTTTTGGATCATTGTGTCAAGTTCCAACACCACTCGCTGTGATTTACAATGCACGGTGTGACATTAGCAGTTCATTAACAAAATAGGTTTGTCAGGGTTTGCATAAAGGAACCCACAACACGCTTTACCTGGGTAAGAAAGGGCTCAGTAGCAATAAGAAAATGAGCCTGATGAAGGATTACTGTGTGATCACTGTTAATTCAGTTACCTGAGCCTGTACAGTGTCTGCTTTGGACAGGCGAAAGCTGCTGTTTGCAAGCCTGTGCCCCACTGAGAGCTGGCTCAGGCAGCAGAGCAGCATCTCCCCAGATCCACAAAAAATCCATTCAAATAAGATAAAAATTCATTCAAATGGGCACTGCCTCTGCAGAGGGCCAGGAGCAACTCTGTTCCTTCTGCAGCTGCAAGGGGTTTGTGCCACACACGTTACCAATCCCCAGGGCTGGGCAGTTTCCCCCAGGCTCCTGGAGAGATGCTGTGCTGCAGGACACAGGGAGCCAGGCCCAGCAAGCACAGGAACGTTTTGGATCAGGCTTGCCATGCACTCAGAGCAGTAAAGCTGCTGTCTGCACTGCAGGACCAACCTTTCATCACCTGCAGTTGTTTAATTAGCTGTAGCCTTGCTGCAAACCTGTTGAAAGGATGTTTTTTATAGCATCCTCAGGGAGTCTGCAGACTGAAACACACCCTGGGCTGTCTCCAAGAGGCACCTTCAAATCCCTTCCACTGCAGTTATTGCTGACAGCAGCTGCATTTGGAGGGACATGGAACACCCAGGGAAGCCATCAGTGTAAGGGCATCATGTTTGCCAGCAGGGACCCATGCACGACTTTTTCTGGGATCCATGGCCCAGGACTGACCTGTTCAGAGTTTCTCCAGTTTATGGGAGTCTGTGTCTGCCAGACACACAATCATCTCTCACTTTGTATCTATCCCAAACTTGTCTATTCGAGAATTAATCAAATCCTCATGTCCTACGCACTTTCATGCCCTTGTAATTCCATGCAGAATTTCCTTCTTTGCTCGAACACATCACAGCTCTCTGTTGGTGCTCTGTGACTGTTCAGTGCCACTGCGGCAGATGGAAAACGCTCTTTGTGCTCTGTGAAATGCAAGAGCATCTCCTTTTGTTTAGTTTTGTTTTCTCCTTTATCACTCCTGCTGCTTCACACTCTCGCTTTCCTCACACCCACTGGCAACAAATACACACCACTCACCAGTCTCTGGTGCTCACTCCAGGCCTCCTCTACAGCACAGGACAGAGATTTGGGAGAAGGAATACTTACACAACAAAAATCTGACATAAATCAGAACAGCTACAGGGAAAGGTAGATAGAAAACAGGCACAGTGAGCGAATTCAACTTTTGTCTAAGGTTATGCATCCAACGTGGCTCCTTGTAAAACTGTTTTAAAGCTCCCAGTGATTTATACACTTGGTAGGTATGTAAATTGTAATGAAACCCTTCTTGGGAGGTCATTTCATCTGAATGAATGGGTCAATACTTCCTAGGGATGGTTTGCTCTGCTGGGTGTAACAGTTTGTAAATATGAGACACATGTAGGAAGTCCTTTAAGGGGAACATTTTTTCTAAAAATTAATTTAATCCACTGTCTACTGGTACTTCTCAACAGGCTAAATTGTACTCAATTGTACTAAATACTCACCTCCAAAGCAAGGTACCACAAACCCTCAGCCTTTGAAAAGACATATCTGTGCTTAAACACAGAGCAGAGTCAGATGCTATCAAGTCCCCAAGGGCGAGGGCACTTCTCACCTGTTAAATCCTGCATTAAACACCATCCTTAGCATGGAACTTTCTCAAGGCCCAGATAAGGGTTTTAAAGAACTGATCTAACCAAACTGCAGCATGCCTTCCAAAATTCAATTCTTCACTGGTTGAGGGCCAAGAGAAATAATTGCTTATCAAATTTACTGTAGTGATTATCACTATTTGCCTGAACCAAGACCACAATCTAGTCCTAATGGGAATGGCAGGATCTTCAGAGCAAGAATAAACATGGAAATTAAATATATGAAGCTGTCTCCCTTTTGCAGCTCTTGGAATGACTCCATTCCAGGTTGTTTCCTCCTTCTACTATAGGAACTAGGAAAAACAAACTACTGAGTTGTAATCCTTGGCCTGTGTAAGAAATGGGAAAACAGAGAGACAATGTCCCACATGGCAACAACAAAATGAGAATTTGGCAGGAGAACAGCAATGTCTGTCCTTTAACTCCCTGTGTCACCAAGCAGCCAAGCAGGGAGAACTGTGGAAGTAACTGCAATTCCTCTTGTTAATGTGATTTATTGGCTGTGTCTGCATTAGCAAGAAATGCAGTGTTAGAAGTGGGTCTGTGAGCAGCTGGTGCTGAGGACTCAACACCTTCTGGCTGCATTTGTTAAGCAGCAGAGGTGTGATCTTGTGACTCCAACTCGACAGTGAACGAGCTCTTTCCTTACAAAGTGCAAAGGAAACACGATTCTTCTTGATAATAAAAATACCAACCAAGCTAAACAACCATCCTTCCACAAATAAACTAAGGATGCCTGTGTTTTCTTCCCAGAGGAAGGATATAGGTAATTATTTGCCTTATTAAACTGCAAGATTCAAAAGCCCCTAATCACACATGCAAATTTGTATGACTTGTTGGCACCAAAAGTCACCAACTTTGATCAAGACGTTGGCTCTTAAATTTTTGGTGAAGTAAAAGTTCCCTTGTATTGCATTTTACCCCACATTAAAGCTTATCTGATATATTCTCATACTGCATTTGTTCACTATAAATACCTCTGTCCAGAGTGGCAGGTACCTTCCTGGGGCCTTCCAGCAACACATTTTAGCATCAATGAAATTGCTTTGCATAAATTAACATTAACAATGGCAATTTCAAAATTCCTAGAATGATGCTGAGGCTGTGACAGAGAAAGCAAATTTAATGCACAGATGGATGAGTTTCTTTCATCTTGTCTTCTAAGGTTCATAGTGCACTGAATCTAGTGGAGAATGGACTCTGCATTTAACCAGAGTTGTACTGGTTTTATTAACTGGAGTGAGTCTCCTTGCAGTTCAGTGCAACAACTGAGCTTTGTATTCATTTTTTAGTTCATAAAACATTCTTTCCACACAAACTAGACAATTGTTGCTAAAAACAATGTAATGTAATAATGTAATGGTGAAAAAAAAAAAGAAAACGTGGAGTATCTATAATTTTGAGAAGTGTCCAGGGAGCACATGAGTACACTTCTGTTCTGCTGGTCAGGGCTTATGCAAAAGAACAAAATGTAACAACCATTCCCCAAACTAAAGTAAGACAGGAGGCTCTCTCCTTGTACAGACCAATTTTGTTAATTTTACTGGCCACAAGTTTTAAATTCACATTTTTTTAAACCAACAATCCCGGACAGTTCCTTTGTCTCCAGCTCTTGATTTTCATTCAGGACATGTTTTTGAGACAGAAACCTCTAATGAGTGTTTTTCTAACATTTGCCTTTCATCAGCAAGAATATTTGACTTTCTTTTCTTGTTTTCTTCTCTTATTTTCTTAATTTATTACTTTTTACACAAAAGGGATAACCAGATCTGTGACAAAACTATCATTTTATAACTACCACAAAATATGAACTGAATTTCTGTTTCAATGCATGAGGTTTTTATTAAACAAGTAAATAATAGTCTTGTTCATTTCAACCATATCCTGGGCCTGTTTTTATGTCTCACAAAGCCCAAACAGCTTGGAAGGAAAACCAGCATGGAATATTTTTACCCTGTCTGACCTAAATTTATGTATGTTTTAGTTCTTCCAAGAGAAAGAGAAGCGGAATAACTACTCCCTCTTCTCAGTTTCTTTTCAGCACTTATATTTTAACTGTGTTCTCAGCTGCCTGCATGAGTCATGGAGAGCTGGAAACAAGAACCCCCCACGATATTGTAATAACTGCTTCCTCAGGAGGGAGCCTCTGTGTGTTTTGGGGGATGCCACTAAAAAACCACAAAAATCTTCTTGTGCTAAAAACCTCCATGGGAAATAATAGAGGAAGTGACAATACCTTAGCTGCAAAAAGAGATTATTTATGAGTGTAATAATAATAAGGATACCCGAGGATTGCCATATCACTGTCTTGAAATTCGTGTAATTGTTCTTCAGCATTTGCAGAGATTTCAGACTGCTGTTGACTTTGTGGATTGTTTTGTGTAATGACAGTATTGAATTTCACTGGTCTAGGCATAATTTGGACTTGGTCCTGTGATGTTCCAAGAAACTCTGAAATCCACACGCTTTTATAGGAACTGGAGGGTGTTCAGTGCTTGCCACACTGATCCACACTATTCCAAGGCACTAAGTTCATCCAATGCCTGTCCCTTCCTATACACTGTAAGTTACATCCAAACTAAATCTCTTTGAAGCTGCCTAGGAAATATTTAGAAACAATGGGGGAAGCTCATGGAAAAAGAAATCCTACACTCCGAAATGCCATAATTTACTGAGGACAAGCCAGACCCCTCTTCCTTTGGTTCATGTCTGCACTGAGCAGGGCACAGCAAACCAGGGCAAGGATCTTGTGTAGTGAGAGGAAAAACAAAGAAAGGTCAACTTAATCATAAACCAAATTCACTGGTGGGTCAAATGGATTCAAAGAGCAAACACACAACAGTAAAAAGATGCTGTGAAACATTAACAGAGGCTTTTGGTATCAAACGTGCCCATCAGCTCTACGGCATTTATAGGCCTGTATCATTGTGCCTCAGAGTGCCCTGGCTCAGTCCTGTTGGCTGGAGCTTATCTGCCTCTAACACAGAGCTTCAGTCCTAAATTCCTGCACATGAGGTCAGACAAGGAGTTGGTCACACTGAAATCACATCTCCCTGTCCAAGACTCTTCCCTTTCTCACTGGGCTGCCCTTCCCCTTCTCTAGTCACATTCTGCTTTCACACCCCTGTTTTTGCTGTCCTTTCATCTCTGTACAGCTCTGACTTGCCCTGCAGCCTCCCCTCCCTGCTCAGTGCAGTTTGCGGAGCCTCTGCACAGAACAGCCTGACTTTAATCAAAACTATGCAGGAAAAGCCCTTCTTCTCCAAGAAAGCTTTTAGACATTACAAGTATTCAGGGTTCGTTTACAACATTGGGTAATGAAGCAGAGCTAAAAATACCATATGTTCCTCTGACATTGCCCATTCATTGCTACAAATGACTGGGATTTCTGTGACTGCAGCACAAAACTTGTTTTACGTTTTTGCTTTTAAGTGGAGCTGTGTATAAAGCTCTTTGTCACTTGGAATATCCCAGTGTTTTACATAAGAGGATAACAAAGTTTATTTGGAAAAGGCGAGCGAAGCCTGCAGCTTGTTTTCCTCTCATTTTCTTACATGAATGAGGAGAGATCTTAGAATGTGAGATCACAGGAGTGGAACTGGCTGAATTTTCTCAGTTGTGAGAAAATACAGGGAGGAATTTATTGAGACTGCCCCCAGAACATCACCTCTGATTGGCAATTCAGTGCACTGGATAAGCAGAAGTCTTTTCAATCGGCTTCCAGCCTCCTCTGCAATCTGTGTAAATCTATTTCAACAACAGAATGAGATTATCAAAGCATGAGAGAGAACTGACACATAGGGCCAGATTGTTTGAAGATGTTTATTTTAAGTCATTTCACATAATCTTATGCACTATATTTGTTTTTTGAACTCAGAGAAACAGAATTATTTTTTCCCTAGTAATTAAAACTCTGAAGGCAGACACTCTTGCCTGCACAATAAAAGAATTTATAATATTTTAGAAAGTATTAAAAAAAACCCCTATAAAAACTCTCGACTAATTTCTTCCTTTCAAATGCTGAAATGATCTAACGCTATTAATAGAAGATTCTTTCTCTGTGGAAAATGTATTCTTCTATTTAAAGCTACTGGGGAAAAGCTTGAAAGAACAAAAAATTATGATTCTGACATCTGGCTATCAGTATAACCTTCGGATGATGAGTTCAGATAGCAGCTTTAAAATGCACACATTTATTTGGAAATAAGGCAAGGCATCATTTCTCCACACGGTTGTATCCCATGGCTACACCCCTGCTGGAATCCCACCCAGCTTGTCCCTTAGTGCTGGGGGAAGAAAACTGGAGGATCCCAGATTGACAGCCCTGAAAACTACAGGTTTTCCTTCATGCCCAAAACCAGGCAGAGCTGATGCAGCAGCAGAACCTCCCCAGGTGCTGCTCAGCCAAGCCTGAACCTGACCCAGATGCCCCAAGATTGGCAGAGCAGGTGTTGCTCTGTCCCCATGATCTCCCTGCAGAGGTACGAAATTGATACCAGAGCTGGGATGACATTTCCTGTGGGCAAAGGATGACAATTCCTGTCACAGTAAGTCAGCAAACAGAGCACCTCCCCAGGAGTTTAAAGGGACATTTTATAATGAATAGCTCATATGCTGCTTCCAGGCACCCGATCCATGAGGCTTTACTTCCCTGACATGTGCCAGCACTTGGTCATTTTCTTCACACACTGATCCTGCACCCAGGTGCCATTCTAGGAATTCACTCCAGAGCTACGTGCCTTGTCCATTCCTGGTGGGATCATGCACAGATCATATTCACAAAAACACGGGAGTATGTTGCCCAAAACATGTGATTCACAATAAACACATCAAAACCTGAATAGAAGGCTTTTAAAGCTGAAAATCAAATACCTCTTTTGGATTTTGTTCTTGGTTTAATAAGGAAATGCAGGCAAAATATTTGTAAAGTGAACACTGTGCTAGAAATCTCTAAGTAACCCAAACCCAAGTCTATCTCTGCAGCATTTGCATGGCTGTGAGTCTAAAATGGAGAGCTAAGCAGCATTCCCCATTAGCAGGGTGCTGGATGGGAGGAATTATGTATTTCTGTGATGTATGCATGGCACAGAATTAGATACAGCAGTTCAGAGCCCCTAACACAACTTTTCTTCCACAAGAAGATGTATCTTCTTCCCTTAGAAGATACAGACATGCCAAGCAGGTCTTGGTTTACAAACTCTTGGGCTGGTATCCAATAAATTGAGTTTTAGGGCATTCAATAACAGATCAAAATGACCACGGTCCCAATGGTACAAAGTGCAGATCCAGTAGAAATTCATTCTCACTTCTCAAATTGTTTAAAATACATTTATTAGTCCACACTGTTCCTGCAAGCTTTTTGCTGGATCAGGTATCATTTCTCTGCACCACTTGGACTTTATGCTGTATCAAGAATTGTCTGTCATCCCCCAGTTGGCATCAATCTGGCATAAAAGCACAGAG
This sequence comes from Corvus moneduloides, assembly GCF_009650955.1. Lineage (NCBI taxonomy): Eukaryota > Metazoa > Chordata > Aves > Passeriformes > Corvidae > Corvus > Corvus moneduloides. The sequence continues at coordinate 11,366,256 of NC_045492.1, forward strand.
CTGGCATAAAGTGGATCACAGCTCTGGCTGATTTGACAGAAATATGGTAATTTGCCCGTGCCTGATCTGCAGGAAACCTGTCCTGCTGTTAGAAGCCCTTGTGCACATATCTGGTGTCAACATCAGCCTCCGGTAGGGCAGCAGAGCCTGGCGGTGCCAGAAGGTGATGGGAAACTAATGGAATATCTCTGCCTGTGCCCCAGCCCTGAGCTCAGGGTGACAAAAATGAGACATCACATGGTGGCTCCAGCCCTGTGCACATCCTTCTGCTCAGTGACCTCAACTCTCAACAGCAGCTCCTGCCACAAGAACAGCAAGGAGAGGATTTTCGCAGGGCATGAGCCTGTGCTGCACAGCTGCAGCCAGCAAGGGGGATGCAGAACAGCTCTGTTTTCAGAGCAAAACAGACACCCTTCCCTCATGTTTGCTCTTCTTGGGTTTAGGCTTGGGGCTTTTGGCTTATGCACCACAAATTCAGCAGTTATTCTGTAGTCTGTATCTATATATTATATCTATACCGTATATAAGTATGCACGCAGTATTACATGTTATATTGTGTAACTACATGTTGAAAATCTAAAAAACACCATCAAGGAGTCTGCTGCTAATATGGATTTGATTATAAAATAGCTGCTTCTTGTGGAGGTCAGAGTGAGAGAGGGTTTGGGAGCTTGATTTTGGGGTGGCACAGTCAGCACCAGAGATCTTGTAAACCCAGCCCAGCTCCCCAGCAGAACCCAGTGCTCAGCCTGCCTCACTCAGCCAGGCTGTTCCTAACCCCTCCTCAATAATGCATCTCATTCATCCGAGGAGCATGTGTGATGACTTCCAAATAAAACAAGATAAGGCATCAGTAAGAAGTTGGATTTTGGCATCTATTACAGTGCTGTCTTACACGTTCATATTTATAATGCTCCAGTGCCTAAATGCACAGTGAAAGGGTTGTAAACAAGAGTTAACTGCAGTTCCCATTAAAGGCTTCCTTAGGTCTCCTCATCTCTCCTGCTATTTGTTTCCTCTGATTCTTTAGTTTCCCTTTTCTTTTTTTTGCTTTTTTTGGTTTTTTTTGGTTTTTTTGTTTCCCCACCCCTGGCCTCCAGAGCTGGCAGAAGGGCAAGGGGAGAAGGGCAGTGCTACTTTGTACTTAGACAACATCAAAAGTGAAAAGCTTTGACATTTCCCAAGCCAAAACTGGCAAAGCCGGCTGAAAAAAACCAAATGTTCCTGTTCCAAACTGCAAACTTTCCTTATTTGTTGAAAATGTTCCAGGGTGGCTTCAGGATATGCTGAGCCAGCCTAAAGGCAGGTTTAACTTATGTTTTGACCATTTAAGAAGGAAAACAACTGTCTTCTTCCATGATACTCTTTGGCACTCAGCAAATAAATTTTACCATGGCGACTGTAAAGTCACTTGAGTCGCACAAATTCTTCACTAGAGTGGTCCTCGACATCTTGTTCTACAAACTAACCTGGGCACTCAACAGTCATTAAGAATAAAAAACCCACATGAAGTAGCTGAGTATCATGCGTTAGTGTCATGTTTTCCAGTTGTTACTTCAACATAACAGCTGAGTCTTACATAATCATGTTTTGTAATTGTATACCCAAGTGCTCTACAGAGCAGGAAAGCTAAAATGTGTAGTGGAACCTGAGTCAGCTTGTTCCAGTGCTGGAAAGAGAAACTTCACTTCTGAATATTGTTCCAGAACTCTGCTTCTTTAGCTAAATCCTGGAGCCCAGCAAATTCTGACTGGTCACAGGCAGAGGAAGTTCCCCAGAGCTGCCCTGTGATGTGATACCTTATCTTGCTCTGAACATGGTAGAATTCAGAGTTTGTGAGGTCTGAAGGCACACAAATGGATAATGTAACTGTATTTTTTTACCAAACCTGAATGCTGTGCAGAATGACTGCACTGACCTCCACAGAAAAATATTTTCAGTGCTTGTAGCATGCAGCTGTACACGAAGTATGTGCATACTTGGACCTAATTTGAGATATAGCTGCCACAGCTGGAGGTATGAATCATATAATGGCTGTGGGTTTGGGCTCTTCTGATGTGTAACCACTCAGCTCCAAAGCAAAGCCAGGGATTGCCAATCCCTGCCTTTCTGCAGGCTCAGTTAATCACCCCCTCCTTGACACCGTGCCCTCGCGTTCTGTGCAAACAGAATGACGACTTCACAATTTCCACAATGAGACCTCGCTGTACAAGCAGAATTTCTTGCCATGATTCTTCTCAAAATAGATTAATCTTTGTAGAAAATGAGAGCAGAGGCTAATGAGGGTTCAGGCACAGATGGGATGGCACCAGCAGCTACTTCCTACAAACACAGCAAAGTAATGGTTTCTAGCATGACATTTAAAAAAACCAAGCCCCACCAGGATGCACAGCTGCAAGGGACTTCAGTTTGAAGTCAAATCCGATGCTGACTGGTTTTCTTCAGTGAAATACGACACCTGGTCTCCTTATCTCACCTTATCAATTTAATCACACTTTTAATGAGCAGAAATATAAAAAGTAAACAGTTCCCTTCTCTTCTTAGACTAATTTTCTTTCTATGCTGTTTATTTTGAATAACCAGAGTTCCTTTTTAGACCCCTGTTCAATATTTCATTCGAAGAATTTCACAAGCATCTTTGAAATGTTATTTTGAATCTTCAGCAATGTTCAATGCAAATTTCCTGGGATTTTCTCCCCTCTCAAACTGGGCTCTGTCTTTCAGAGTGGGGGAAGAGCTGTTTCATGGCTTGCTTAGGAATCCAGCTCCATTCCCAACTGAGAGAGAAGTGAGAACTCTGTAGACCAGGTTACAGATGAACTGTGGGTAATTTCTGTATTAGCCCCCTATCTGTAGCTGGTCCATAAAAATCCAAATGTTATTCAGGGGTGTGTCACTTTCTGTTATGAATTCTAAATAAAGAATCATGAACTACTCCAAAAAAAAGTAGCCCAGTGGGATAAGAATCAAACAGTGTTTCAACAGTTATGGAATGACAGATATATTTGTGTCTTGATACATGTGGAACTAACAGTAACTGGCATTGGTAACGGTGTTTGGGAAGATTCTGTGCAATTTTATGCTCAGAAGAAAATAATCTGATGTGTCATTTGGCATAAATTGCCTCCTCTGGATGTGCAGATCACTGCAGTTGCTGTCTCATTTTAATTGGGTTTCACTGTGCTAACTTCTCTGGATTATTGCATTTACCCCCTTCCAGATGATTGTTATATCCTGTATTGAAAAGGAATTATTACCTATCTTTCATCTTCTAGAGACAAATAAGAAAAACTGGGAAAAGTTCTCATTCTCTCAAAAGGGAGGTGAGGGGATCCTGCTGTTTTTCCCTACTTTGGGCAATATTTTTAGCTGGCTTCCAGTGGCAGTGCAGGTGCAACAGGCCAGGGAAAGTCTCCATGGGGCACTGTGCTTGTGCCATAAAATAGGCCCAGCTTTATTTTTCTGGCACTGAAAACAAGGGAGAAAACTTTTGACCTGCAGACATAGGGAGAGGAACAGTCTTTTGGCTTTATAACCATTGCCAGGTGTGTGAATTACAACATCCCCTTGAAAATTGCATATATCCCCTATATCCCCCCTCTTTTTTTTCTTTTTTTTTTTAAACAGTGGGAGAGGGGCAAGGGAATGGGATGGATCTCCTTGCAAGCCCCTCTGGTTTTTGAACCAGTAGAATGCATGTGGATCAAATTCTCAAGGCTTATTTCCCAAAAGTGAAAATCAGAAATTTGCATTCTGAAAGTTTCTGATATTGGATAAATTTGTCCATCTTCCCAAGCGCTGCCTAGGTAGTGGTGCCTGGTGATCATGCCTGGATAATCCTGCAAGAGACTGAGTTCTAATTTTGGCAAAAAATATAGTGCTGCAAAAATAACTTTAGGGTCTGATAGCTGAGTTTTTCGTGAGTGACAGAGCTTATTTTTCTTGAAGAACATTAACAGATTTTGCAGATAGACAATAGAAATTAATTAAATTTTCTGGCCCACATGGTTATTCAGCAGAGCTTGGTAAAGTGAGTCATAAGGGTTCAATAGCCCATGGTTTAATTTAAGTTACATGACTTCTACGAAAATCTTGAGATTTTTGGGGAGGGAGATGAACTTTGTGTAGAAAGATTTAAAGAACAAGGAAGGACCAGGGAATAAATCTGAAGGAATTTGGTGCACAAAGCTGGAGAAAGTTGGCACAAGCAGCCTCAGTGGAAGACAGGATGGAGAGACCCATCCTTCATGTGTAATAATCCTGACCTTTGCCTTAGTTTTAAAGTTATACTTGGTAGCCAAATTATACCAAATAGATTACCCAGGAGCAGAAGGTTGAGAGAGGGCTGGCTGCATTAAACATTACAATAATTGTCAGAGTTGTCACTGTGGCATTTTCCTCTTCAACCACTGCACAAGGGGTGAAGTCAGGCATTTGCTGTACAATTAACAAATCATGGGATATTCAAACAAATCAGTGCTTTCATCAGCTTCTACCATTTCGTCACATTACTTCTGAAATTGATTTTATATTGTAGGCCTACATATCCCCTGAAATACATTTCTCTGCATATGTGGAGCATGAAAAATTAATCCATTAACAGGTATTCTTTAACTAGGTCTTGAGAGTGCTGTGAGCCTGAATTATGCTGCATTTTCCAGTATCTTTTTCATTTTGCATGTTCTAGATAAAAAACTGTTTCCTTTAAAAATCGTTGCTCTCTTCTCTGTAATGCTGACAGGAGGGGAAGAGGATATTGAAAAGCTCCTCATCAGCATAAATAAATTAGAGTCCCCACTTCAGAGAAGCCAAGAGGAATGAAGCTCCATTAAATGTTTTAAGAGGAAGCTGGAGGCAGAGATGACCAAAATGAAGCTCCCCAGTCTAAATATATTAGCAACCCTCTCCACACTTGGATTTTTAAGTGCCACATAATCTATTAAAACTGAAACATCTTTGAAGGTAGCGCAGTTAGAGCAGGGATTGTGGTACCACGTATTTAAATAATGGAATATCACATTTGCAGTTTTTAAACCTGTATTTTCAGGTAAAAATTCAGCTTTCTGTTAATAGGGCCAGTGTTGTATTTCTGTCTCTCCCCAGGCTCCTCCTCTCTTTGTCATCCCTTTTTCTGCTGCCTGATGATGCCTCATTTTGCAGGATTTCAAAGATTTGCAAAAATTTCACAGCAGTAATCCTGTCATGCAGCCAGGGATGTATGTACACTATTTATAAACTGATACAGTTCCACTTGCTGCACAATAGCAAATTCATGATTAATCAGATATTATATTTGAGAGCTTCACACACAGACAGCGTTGTCAGCTCAGGATTCAGCCCCAAGTTTTATGGCATTTATACTTCAGTGTGGTTTTTTTCAGGCAGATACCCATAAATTGGACACTATTTACATTTTTTGCTGTCACTTTTCATAGACTGCCTTGTGCATGGGCCAAGATAGCCCAAGCCTGGAAGATCTGTTGATTTTTTCTTTGTACAGTCCTACCACTGACTTGCCTGGTGGCCTTGAGCAACCTTTTCCTTCCCTCTGGGCTTCATTTATCCTCTTTGAGTAAAAGGGACACAAGAAATTTAATTTACTTTGAAAGGTATGATTACCACTTGCAATGTCCACTGGAGTCTTGGGATAACAGATGGATGTGTGTTTAACAGACAGGACATTCCTGGCAGTTGCTTTGGCAGGAGGATCCTTCCCTGTGACAGGAGCCCCATTTCAGTGCTAGGGAGGGGGAAATGAGAAATGTGCCCAGAGTTTCTACAGTGATCCTGCTCCATTCATCCTGGCAAACTTTAATTTCTGAAAACCAACCTTTTCCCTACGGTATCTCCTTAATTTTTCCACTGCCATTCATTGTATTTTATGACAGTTTTGTCTTGAGTTACGGGCATATTTTTCACCTGGGTTTCAAACACAGTATGTTTTTATCAACTTAAAGGCATCTTGCAGGCATCTTGCTTTTCAGACTGTTTATTTTAGGGTTTACTTTTTTTCCTGATCACCTCGTTTTTACATGGTCCCTTTTCTAGTAATTAAGCACCTAGATGCACTGGGCCTCTGATCCCCCCAAAACAGAACTGGATTTTGGCTCTTACTCCTTCAACACTTTTGAACTGAGCCTCGAGCACCACTCCAGATGAAATTCTGAATTCATTTCTTGTGGGTCCTAAAACTGCTGTTTGACAAAGCAGTTGTTTACTGTGCCCAGAATTATTTATCTCTCTTGTCCTGAAAAGAGAGTGATCCAGGCTATATGAGGGGAATCTTCTACTTATTACTACTCTAAAATTTACAGCTTTTCCTTAGAATCTTTTTCTTTCATTGAAAATTCCAAAGTCCCATTTAAGTCTCTTTTATCCACTTGACGTATTTTTTTTCACCGAGATGGTTTTGCAAATATTAACAACCTCTGTAAACAAGACCAAACCACACAGGGGAAACTCCTCCTTAACCTGCCCCCTGAAGAGCCATTTGGAACAAATGGCTTTGCATAATACAGCTTTTTCTAATTAGTATCTCTGGCAATAAGCCACTTGGGTATGTTTGATATGCTTTTATCTTAAGATTAAATTTACATTTGCTCCTAGGTAGCTCTGACATCTTCATTCTTGTTTTAGATCTCTGTCATAACATGATTACTGTGTGATCACTACTCACAGCAAACCAGCCCCATTTGTAAATGGCTCAGGTTCATTCGCAGTGATGAGCTCTACAGTCCTGCCAAGTGAGAATTTTGGGGGGTTGTTTTGCAACTTGGCTCTTAGAATTCAAAAAATATTGTTGTAAAAGCTGCAGGGCAGGTTTAAGGTATATTTGGAGCCATATAACAATTCCAAGAAACAAGACAGAAAAACAACCAAGAAAATAATTGATAAATAAGAATGTTTTTTCTGAAGAGATTGCAATTAAATATTCTAAAGGAGGTTAGTCCAGCTTTACAGACAGACTTTGGCACAGATTTTAAAGAATTTTCCAAAGTTTTGAAGAACTGAATAAAGAACTGATCCTTTCCTTAGTCCAGTTTCCTAACCACTGAACTTCTTCCTACCACAGAGAACTAAGCACTTTCAAACATAATTTTTCAAGGGCAGATTCACTATCAGTGCTATAAATTGTTCCAGCTCTTAAGAAATCAGTTGATCTGTTATTGATTATATCAACTGAAGATCTGTCACAGGACTCTCCAGTACAAAATAAGTTAAACAATATAAATCAAATGAAAGTACTTTCATAAATGTTAGGAATATTAACAAAATTTCTTGTGCCACGAAAAAAATCCGTAACTTTAAAAAATTTTATGTTTAAATAGAAATTTTTTTTCCAATACTTGGAAACAATAAGAAAGTTCTCAGGTCACAGTAGGAAATGTGTAAATCAGATCAGTCATTCATCTAATTTATTTTAAGAAGTTTCACTGTTAGGTTCCCTACAGCTGCTTTAGTGAGAGTCTTTATTGTAAAGTGCCAAAAAGGATGGAAAATATCCTACCAGGCAAAGTTACTTCTCCTAGACATCACTTTGTGAGATTAGAAACAGAAAAATCAAACTGCAATGCAAAGGTAAAGTGACAGCTACAAATCAAACAGGAATCTAATTCCATTCACCACACGGGCCTTTGGGATTTTCATACTTTGTGTGCTTGATCAGGTTTCATTTGATGGCCATTCATTAAGGAAAACATTCTTATTTCCCCAGGTAAATAAATAGATTTCTTTCTCCAAACAGCTTTGTACTCCACTCTCACTTTACCACATGAGCTTGTTAAGTGGTCAGGTCAAAACCACAGAGCAGGAAAATACTAATGCAGAACTGGAAATCCTTTACTTGTTCTCATTTGAGGTTTGTTCATCTCCAACACCACCAGGAGAGCGAAGAAAAGTGCTCCAGCCACACAACTCTGAAGTTGTACTGGGCACTTTTTACTAAGACCATGCTGAAATAAATACCATAATGCCACCCCATGAGGTCTACAATAAATCAACTCCTTTTCAACCCACTAAAAACGACATAAATCACATTCTGTTAGCTCAGGGTTGCTTTGTAATTGCAAAATAGTGCCAGACTTCCAGTGGAGGACAAGACTTGAGATTCATAAATCAATCAAGTATCATTTACCAACTCATAATATCAATCACCATACAGCATTCACAGCATCCTCTTCTGTCTAACATTTAATGCTTACAGCATGGCCATTATAGAATATTATGGTGTGAAGGCTACCACTACTAGAAATTACACATTATAGATTCAATCTATTGACTAACACTAAAAATCCAATGGCAAAAAACCCTATACTGTTCATTTCAATGGAGATTAAAATATTTTTTTCTAGGCTCATTTTGAAGAGAGACACTGAAAATCTCCTTAACCCTTCAATGTGTATAATAAAACTTCTTTTTTAAAGGGTTGTCTTAACTTGGGTTATTTCAGTGCTACACTTCACAACACTGCCTCAGAAACCATTGAGGGGGCAAAACTGAGGACAAGGAGCTGGGTGCAGGATGATGGAATACAAGTGGGAAAGGAAACAAGTAGCTGAAGGCAGAACAACTTCTTAATTGGCTTTGCTGTCAAAGCATGTCCTAAAACGCTGTCCCAGACTTAGAATTAAGAGAAGAAAAATTGTGCCTCGGAATGGTGAAGCGTAGGATTAGAAACGTGAAAGAGAGAAAGATCTGGAGCCAGAATTTTAAGAGAGACAAAACTCAGCTGGAGAGATCTAAGGGGAATGAAAAAAGTTGAATCCAAAGCACACTGTCCTCTAGAGCCTCAAATGGAATCCAAGATTTCAGACATTGTTTCTCTACTGGGAAATACCTGATGGGTGCTGGTAAGGTTCCACCTGCATTCCCACCTGCTGGTTCAGTTTGTCACCCTGCAGCTCTCTGCAGGACCTCTGCTGCCTGAAGAACTGCAGACAGAACACTGATGTTGAACTCTGTGGCAGAAGGTCTGGGGCTGGTTTAATTGATATTCTGAAGTCTTTACTAGAGCTCTCACATGCCTGCTGTTAGCTACATAATCTTATGCAATATTCTATTGTCATTCCCTGAGAAACTGTATAGTGGCTTGCTTGCAAAAGCTGTGCATGGGTCAGGGAACTGTGGAAAAAGGAAGATGGAGAAGGCCTTGGAGAACTGGGTTCTGTCTCCTAACCCTGCCAGACTGCCGGGGGGGGAAAGTAAATCATTTAAACACAGTACAGCTGATGTGTAAATCTTCAGGTAGTTGAGAATCCACAAGAGAATTTAGTAAGACATTATTCTCTAAGCATGTGAAGTGCTGCCTTATCTAATGGGTCTGGAAAATCACAGTGTACACGTCTCAAGGCAGTCAAAACGAGCATTTTAAAATCCCTGATGCTCTGCACACCCCTCAAGCCTGTAAGGTGGACAATCCAGCCCCACACTACTCAGAGCTTTTGTGCAGCAGGTACTGTAGTGACAGGCACTATATAAAAGTTTCTGAATATATTAATAACTTCTGCCCTCACAGATTACTGGAGAAAAATGTGGGTGATGTGCACTTTAAGGCTGCATCACAATGCATATGCACCAAGGAACAAAGTGAAGATTGCAGAGGCAACCATAATTCTGGCACTTCCTAAGTTTTTAGTGCATGCCTTTAAAATCTCAATAATGTGCTTTTAACATAGCGGCTTTCTGGTATATAACATGTGATTATCTGAAATTACATATATATTTTCACAGTATCTGGAGAACATTTTGTTTTGTGCTTTAGAAGGATCCTGAAATCAATCGTTATTTAAATAAAACATCTTTGGCTTTCTTTTCACTTTGCTTTTGTGTGGAAGCCACAGAACAGCTTTTCACATAGCAGATGAATAATGTGTAGGAAGAGTGAGAGAGGAAGGGAGCTGATGGCTTCTTTTTAAGTATGTGAGTTTAATTTCACCAGGCACTTTATTTTAATCATAATGCAGATCCAAATTTGTAGGGGAAAAAAAAAGAATCTCCTGAATGCTCCTGTATGTTGGTTCATATACATTACTGAAAAAGTCCACATTCTGTAAAATAATCCATTTCTTTTCTGCTTTTTTCAACTGTAGCTTGAAAATGAATATACATTGATATCTAAAGTACTAGGTAGCATAAAAACATTCTGCATCTTCAAACTACAGCAAAATGCAGTCAGAGGCTTGCAGGACAACTCTTAGATTACCTGACCAGATTTAGAGGTTCCATAGACAGAAATTTTCTTGCACTGTTGGATTTTTTTAGCAAAACTTTTTCTCATCAGTGCCAAGAGGAAAGAAACAAACTATCCAGCACACGCCTAAACTCAAAAGTATTATGGCACTTGCAGTGAGAAAAATTCCTTGTTTCCTGCCCCCATTCCCTCCAGCTTCTCTGCAACGTAACTGCAGACAAAAATCCCTCTCCCTATTGGAAAAGTTTATCTATTGATCCTGAAATAAGCACGTGTAACAGTTATGCAGTTGATCTGCCAGCACCATCCCTGGTTCCCAGTTTGGGAAGAACACATTCCTGGTTATGAAATGGATGATTTCAGAGCCCAAAGTATGAAAGAACAATCCTACTCGCTTAGGGAAAAGAGAGCCAATGGAATTTTTTTCCTCTGTTCCTAATGATCACAGAGATAACACATTCTTAGATATTTTATCACAAGCAAAACATCCTAGGAGTCCTAATTCCTTCAGGTTAAAAGCTCGCAGCATTCCCCCAATATAGAATCTCAGAAATATTTTTAAAATATCTGAAGCTTTAATGTCCACTCGCCTCAGCTAAAACTCCCAGTAAATAGATCAGTTTAAGGAAATAAGGCATCTGTAGCAGGAGGGAAGTATTTATCCATCTTTCTGTTCATTTCTTTTATCCCTTGCTACTCACCTCCGAGTGCTGCTGTTGCTCGGAGCACACAGAAGGCAGCAGCTCATTCCGAGGCAGAAAAAGGTTATTTCCTTTCACCCTCTGTTACTGCTCTCCCTTGAAACTCCTTCACTTTCTCTTTTCGAGCTGCACAGGAACACAAGGATGGACCCTTTGGGCTCTCTTCAGTTCTGTGTGTATTATGTAAAACAGATGAATGCATTTCCTATTTTAACCATGGAAATCATGTCTGCACTGACGGGCGCCGGGATCATTAACAGCGCACTGTGCGCAACGGTGAAAGCCCACGGAATGCTCAGAATCGGGCTCAGCTCTCTGAATGCAGAACCAGATGAAAATCTGAAAATCAACTTCTCTTTGTTGCAAAAGTTTCTCTTTTTCTCTCCGTCAGAAGAAGCTGGAAATCGCTGTTTAACCAGTACCTTTCATTGGAAATGCTGGAGCAAAGCTCTAGACTTGGTGTAACACCAGAAACAAACACACTGGAGATGTTTTGGCCATTAAAATGCCTCTAACCCCAGTGTAACTTTCGGTCAGCTACCACATCAAACCTGAGATTCCTTTCTCCCAAGACAATTTTGTCTCGTAGCACTGTCAGCAAACTGCTCCAGCCCTGCTTGAAAAGATTCCAGCCCAAATTACAGCAGTGAAAGCCTGTTCTGGCCTCTTCCCTTACTGTTTTTTTCTACAATATTTACATTTTATATTATCCCACACCAAGTCTTAGCCATAGCTCCCAAAATGCAAGAAAACAGTCTTTCCTTCCTGCAATCCTAAATGCCTTCATTAGGGAGACTTAATGTTGAAGTGTTTTGGAAGGCAGATGCTCTGGATTTAAAAGAAACAGGAGAGGACTCAGTGAACAGCTGCATTGCTCTCAGCTTCCAGAGAGCCATATTTCAGAATGGTTTTCTACATTATTTTGTCAGTGGGAACATATTATTACCATCTAAATTTAAAAACACTGGCTTTCCTGCACGAAGGCAAAAGCAGACTTAAAACCACAATGACTGTTCTGTGCAAGTATTCTGTGCCAATGATGCAGAAAACGAGATCCAAGTGAAAAACAAAGTGGTTTAGAAGGTCTTTGCTTGCAAGGTGTCTGTATAGAACTGGCCAAAAAGCACCGGTACAGGAATTCTTGTACACGTTAATCACTGTTCACAGTTCTTTGTTGAAATTTCATTCCATGGATGCTTCAGCTCTTCACCGAGTGCTCAAAAATACTAATGAGCACTATTGTATTATATCTGTTGTACACTGAAATGCTGGAAATTAAACCCACGTTCCAAAGTTACAATTTTTCGGTTCTAAAGGACAATCTTTTCCAAGTAAACTGAGCACTGTCTGTTTCTGTAGATACTAGATCATGTAATTCCTGAAAGAGTGTTCTGGCAAAAATTCCACCTTGGAGCCCTGAGCATACCTCCTACTAGGGAACTGCCAAAACCCAGGAAGAAAATCTAAACACATTTTCAATAAAATCTTATAAATTTAAAGTTAATTGCAATCTTTTTTTGCCCCAGGAAATAGATATTAACAGTTTTTCTCTTACTGAGTCTTCTTATGCATCATCTACAACCACCCACGTTTATTTTCCAGAATAGTTTAGTCAGTGACTAAAGGATCCACCGCAGCTCAGGTAAATTGCTTCTTCTGAAAAAAAGTGCACTAATCATGTGGATAATATAAAACTGATTTGGCTTAATTCAATGAACATATGTAAAACAAAGGCTTTCAGTGGACAGCCCATTGTTTATTCCCTAAGGGATACTTTAGGGAACAAGTTTAATGAAGTACTGCTTCAACAACTTATTATCACAGGGAGTCTTTTAATTAATGTCAGTGGCATAACCTAGGTCAAAAATTTTGCATAGGGAAATGTGGAAGTCAAACAAAGCAAAGGACAAACATCCTTGTACCTAAAAGCCTGATTTCTTGGTTGTATTGATCAGTTAATTGAAAAAAAAAAAATACAATGTCTATCTCTCACCATTCTGTGCACAGATACCAGCCCTTCTACTTACTGAAGTTCTGGAAAAAGCTATGACAATCAAAGGCCTAACTTCAAGTGCAAATAAAAATATTAAGCAAAATCTCTATTAAAAATTAAAGATTCTTAGAGCAAAGTTCCCAAACATGTGCTTAAACTTACGCACTTAGTCTTTGCAAGGTTAACAGGATTCATCTGCCAGGGAGATGCCTTATTCCAAACAGGCTTCTTTGAGTTTTAAACCCACGTTTGCTAAGCTTCTAAATACTTGAAATTTAGGCACGCAAGTTTGAAAATCTGGCAAAAGCTTCTTAAATGCAAGTGAAAAATAAACAAATCTTTCCTGGTGCCGAAGTTTCTATGAATCATCGCTCTTCAGGCGCAGAGAAGTGGCGGTTACCCAATGCAGGAGCTGTGTCATGGCCACTCAGGCAATGCTGGAGGCTCCTGAGGCTGCAGCAACCAAGGCAAGAGGAAACTTTGGATACAGGACTAACAAGGGACTAAACATATTGAGGAAGCTGCTGCTTTGTACTCTTGCTGGTGGGCAAAATTCCCCAAAAGCTTAGAACAGCTTAACTTCAGATTTTTCAATGCCATAAATAAAACTTTTCCTCCTTACCAGACTCAGATTTAATCTTCCCTTTTTGCATGAGACTCAGAACTCTCATTTTTACACTTCCATATATGAAGCACCTCTGGCCACTTACACTGCAGGAATGAATAATCTCTACAGTGAATACAGCCCTTTCTACAGTACTTCTTTTAGAATCTGAGCTCCATTCATACACTTTGTATTCTCCATGGAATGGAGTTCTCCATTTCTTGGTGGAAACCACGTTTTAGTGAAGCTTTCCTTAGCAAACATGCTTCAAGTATGTGAACTTCGTAAAGCATCCTAAAGGTCTCCTGCTAAATTCTGTGTATGTGGCAATAGTTTTGGGTATAATAGTTTACATTTCAGCTGCCAGTGTACTTCTGTGTTAGAAGACATTCATTTATTTATGAGATTCACAGATCTTTGGATTATAGCTAAAATATAAGACTTTGCTGGTAATAAATTGTGACTCCCTTCACTGAAGCTGGGCAACATTCCATCTTCTAATGCTTTGTTGCACAACTTCTTAAAAAGTCTTCCAGTAAAAAGAGATTAAATTGTCAAAGTTACCAGGTAATGGCTTGGGCAGTGACAGAGCACAAACTTGGCACACAAAGCGTATGTGGATATTGAAAATCTCGTTTCTTCATTGAGGAAGGGGTCATTGGGTGCAAAGTGGGTAGGTCACCTCTTGAAAATCCAAGGTGTTTGGCTTTTGATTCTTCTTCTCAAAGAAAAAAATGATAATGAGAAAATCTGTCTGTGTATCAGAATGCTGAGTGCTAATTTTAGAACTCTTCAAATAGAATCAGAAGACTCTTTGAGACACTCACAGTGAAGAAAAATTGATATTTGAGGAATCCTTCTTAACAGGTTTTAAATTAGGTGAAATTAGGACTACAACATTCAGTATTTCTTAAATACTCATAAATTGTGTTTGGACTCAGTTTTGAGACTTTTCTATCAGGTTTCATGAATACTTATAGCAGAGGCATACTCATAAAAATTGGAAACAGCTACCCTTTAAAGCAAAAACTTTAAGATTAGATTTAGAAATACTGTAGAATGAGGCATTTGTTCTCTTGTTGTCATGAACCCAAAGAAACCTCTCTTATTTTAAAGTCTTTTTCATTTGAATACACTTAACATGCTTGGAGTACTTTGTTACTACTGCAGTAATTAACATTTGTAACCTTTGCTGATTTGGAATTAATGTTATATTTAGTAGAAAAAGAGAGACCAGAGATTCCAATATATTCCTGGAAGTATCTTTAAAATGTCCTAAGAATTATACTCAAAAGCTAGAAAATTCATACACTACTATCCCTGGGTGTCTTGATCCGTCTTAATTACTATATTTGGGGGTTTAAAATGTGACAATAAGTTGCTTTAATTTTCTCAATAAGGCCTTTTTTCAATTTTTATTTTTATCATCTGTCACAGAAATCTGTTGTATGTGTAAGCAATTTAATGGTTCACTGAAAGGTTGTTATGCAACTGAGTTGTATAAAACCCTGTCCAAGCCCAGAAATTACTGTAAGGGGGAAACAGTGAAATGGTGAAAGGCTGAGAATTTAAATATGTTTTCTCTTGGTATTTCTATCTTTTGTTAGTGAGTTTGTAGAGCTCCTGTGAGGGCAAGAGGGAAAAGGTTACCTGATGTTGGGATGCCAAGGATAAAAAGCTGCTTCCCTGGGCAAGAGTCTGGAGCCATAAGGTAGCCAATGGGGAGTCTGTAGTGCCAGAACTGCTCTGCACAGGTCTGAAGTGATTATTCCAACACAGAGTTTTCCAAACAGAAGCCACTCAGTGCAATGCTGAGCTATTATTAAAATCATTAAGCCTGGATTTATCAGTGCAGGTGATGAGTGATTAAATGCATCATTCCAACTGCACCAGGGTCAGGATTCGAGGGCTTTCTATCAATACACATTTATAATCCTGTAAATGAATACAGTGGATGGGCAATATTATCACTTGGTGAAGATGTCATTGATGCAGTTTGTGAGCCCCTGTGACAGCATGTACAGCTATTTCCAGAGTGAGGATCAGGGTGCAGTTAATGCAAATGGCAGATCCTGCGAGTATTGCTCAGGTCACTAAATCAGACATATTCCTGTTGACCACTGCTGTGATTATCCACACAGCAAAGCACTGCTCCATGAGTGGGGGATGCAGAATTTGGCCCTAAACTGATTATACATAAGTACAACTCCAAAAGCAGTGAAAGACCCAACACTGGGGTTTTTATTTCACTGACACTGATTTCACAGAAGTAAGAGCTCTTCTTAAGCTATTTGACAGAACAAAGAAATATAATCATGCTGTACCCTTGTTTGTGCAGTAACAAAATATAGCTTCACAATTCAGTTTATTTTCCAACCACAGCATCCTCTGAGAAACTAGAAACTCTTCCTTGCAAAGAACCTTTGTGTTGGACTGGATGATCTTCTGTGATCCCTGCCAGCCTGAATCACTCTGTGATCCTGTGATCTGTTTATGTAACCCCTACAAATAAAATACACGTCCTCATCCATCAATTATTTACCAATATTTCTACAGATGTCCCAAATATATGTTTTTGACCTTCAGGCAGAAACACCGAAGCACAATAGAAAATTCCACTTGGCCAAAGCTGGAAAAGTTCAGAAGCCTATAAATTATCCACTCTTCTAGACCGCAAGATCAACTTTGGTAAAGCAAGAAACAGTAAATCAGGTTCATTTGTACAAAAAATTCATAAGTGAATCAGTTGTTGATAACCAACACCACTCCTTGGGATGCATTTCTCTATTTGCAATTGAAATTCCTAGTTTGAGCTCTAAATAAATTTTTAAGGGAAGCTTTAAAAACATTACCTAACATCACAAACAACATGTATTTCTCTTCTCACTTGTTAAAAAAGATCTTTGTAGCTTCTAACATTTGTCACCACAGAGCATATCATTTGAAACAGGGATGACCACTTTTTCACCAGCCAACATAAAATAAAGTGAAAAGAGTGGTGTCAAAAAGTAGCACTCAACTGTAATTCCTGTAGGATTTTCTCTTATCGCTTCCCACATTCTATGAGCATTCTTCACAATCTCTCCTGCCTTTTCACTTGAAGTTGTGATGGTCTTTCCAGAGAATAATCAGTGAGAAGGCAATTTCTGCACTGTGTAAAAGTACATATTTTGTCTCTAGTCAGTTCTGAAAATACGGGTTTTTGTCCTTCCTATATGGGATAAATCAGTGTTCTGGTTTGGCCAAATTTAGAAATATATATATACTCTGAGAGAAGGCACAACCACCCCTCCCCACCCTCAGTTCAGAGGCATAGAAAGGCCAATAATTAATTTCTGGACATAGGCAGCGATATGGGATACACATCATAAGGTCACCCCAAGACAATCAGGAAACAACGGAATATGAGGACAGTGTTGGTGGCACAGGCCATAGCCTTAAAACTGTATTTCCATTCCTCTGAAGATTAAAACTGGATAAAATTCTCATTAAATTCATAAATTTTCATTTCATTAATAAAACTTCCATATCCATAGATCCAAGCCAACACGTCAAGAATTGTTGATTTTCCTGTTTAGTAATGCTTTCATAGACTGCTGTTTTGGGCCTCTCTTCAGCACTCTCCATAAAAAACTGCTGTAAGAATTTGAAACTGGCTCTACATTAATCATCTAATAAGAGTAAGATATCCCAACATGTTATTTATCCTCATAAACTTGCAGCTCTCTCTCACACTGGGAGTTCCAGGGATGTGGTAATGTGGAGCAGGGAGGACCACGCCGGTGTTCAGCACCAAGGTCAGCTCAGGACTATGCACAGCCCACAAAAAAGGACCTTGATTCACTAAAAAGTCAAGACTCCCATCAAAAACACAGCGAAATCTCAACACTTGTTGAACAGCAATAGAGAAGATTTTTTTTTTTTAATCTAAATCTTGTATTTTATTCATTAACTGCATTCTTTATAGGCCATTCTATGTGGAATATAATGCAAATAGATGTGAGGTAAGTTTGTAACACTATTTACATTCAGTAATGCACAATGCAGCTGCAGTGGAAGAAAAGCCAGGTGAATTGAGCACTGCACTTGCATGTACTTTTCTTTGAACCCCTTATGTACAATATACGGGCTAAATCGTGCCTTTAGGCACAGGCTTGAACAAAGATCATAAATTGCACGCTCTCCAAAGACATAATATTGTAGCACAGCTCCCTCTTGGCTTCATGGTAGGCCAGCTACAAATGAGCCTTTTCCAAAGCATTCGACAGCGTGTGAGCAACGTCCTGGACGCGCTCACCAACCAGGGCAGGACAGTGCCAGCTGAAAAACCTACTGCTCCCTCCACTTCTTGTCTGCTCCTCAGCTACATCCCCCAAAAAAGAGAAATGTGTGCCCCGTGTATGGAGACTGACACACATTTTCAGTCCCTTCAGTGGATGGATGGATGGATGGATGGATGGATGGATGGATGGATGCATCTAGAGATTGGTTCTGTGTAGGTTCAGCTGACTTTTATTCCTTTTGAGAGTGGACTTGAAACATGGACGCATTGGGTAGATTGAGATTAATCTATTCCTGACTTAAACTGATCTAGATGCGTGTGAGATGCTCATTCAGAAGGCGTCTTAATATATTTTATACATGTGAAAAGGCAAATTAGGTCCTACTGGATTTATTATGTATCAAGCTAATGAGAGCTTTAATATCTAGAGAAGTGATTGTCATAGGTTCTGAACAAGTTCTTTGGTAATTTACTACTGACAACAAAGCCGGCCTGGGAGTCTAAAATTTCCACAACTTCCAAGTGTTGTGGGTGTAGACACTTTTGGTACACAGTTCAAAAAACCCAAACTGCAGTAAGGTTAGAAAATCTTCCCCGTGAAGTAACCTGGAATGCGCAGCAGCACTAGAGAGAACGTGGCAGCAGTGCACATGGGAAATCCCAGAACAAAGAGAAAAGTCAATCACTGCATGTTTACTTAAGTGGCCAGACTGATACATTACTGCACACAAAGACATTTCAGCACAAAAGTTGTCCTTTACGTGAATCCTATGGGCTTTTTTTACATGGAAATGCTTACAAAATCTAATCCAATTTACCTAAGTGCGTGTGCTTGGAAGTAGCTTAATTAAACCACAGTAAATTTGCATGAATACTCTCTCCTAGAATTAAAGTAATCTTAATTCAATTTAGGTTCATTTACTTTGGAACAGAATAAAGCTAAATTAAATTGAGCTCACTTTAATTCTCACCATGAGTGTCCACACAGATTTTAATAGTTAATTAATGCACTGTACTTTCATAAGTGAACCTGCATGGATTTTCATAGGCTGTGTTTATGTAAACAAGCTCTAAACACACTCATATTTCATTTCAAGACCGTTCTATTTTCTGTTACAGTCCATATGGGCTAATTTAACAGTCACTAGGAGGAGCCAAGTATTAGCAGATTGTTCTTAACCAAGATTGTATTTTCCATCACTGGATATAAAAGACAATTTTTTATATATTCTCTGAATTACAGTCCTTAATGCAGCCCTTTAGGCCTTAAAATTCACTGATGATGAGCAAAAGAAGCTAGATGTGATTTCTTAGAAAAAAGTCTTTAAATTCCATGTCTAAAAAGGATATACTTAAAGATGTTCCTTTGCGAAATAGATTATAGCATAGGAATTGGATTTTCTAGATAACAGATGCACTAAAACCACAATTTGAAACAATTTTTGGACTCTGTCCCAGCACAAATCAATCATATGGATTCTGAAAATGCTAAGACAGATCTTGAAATGGTAATTAATTTGACATCACAATTTTGATGTCAAAGAAGAAACTCTGAATTATAGCTGTTAAGGCTCTAACTCAGCACTTATAAACAATGTTTCTAAGTTTCACTGTTTCCAAAGTTGCTGGGTCCCCTCATTAGTCTCAGTTTTTAAAATGTTCTCCTGTTCATGGGGTGAGAAACTCTATCTTTGGCTGCAACTCCTTTCAAATCACAGCTTGCTGGGCAAGGCTCATGTTAGCTGTGATTGCAGTTGGCAGGGCACTAGATTAGCTGTTGACATCAAGCCAACATTTAATTTTGTTTTCTTGAGTCATCTGTTGCCAGTTCCCATGACAACTGCTCTTCTAGCCTTCAGATTTACTAGAGAAAACCATTAAAATGGCCAGGAGTACAGAAAGAGATCCTTTGATGTAGATGGAAGTTCAACTGTTTCCTTCAATGGAAACGGAAAGATCTTTTCAGTTATTACTTTAGCACCACGTAACTTCTGTTCAGGAAAACACAGATGTTCTTGTATTAGAGAAAGAGAGTGAACAGCAGTTTTTAACAAGAAACCTGTTGTAGCATTGCTCTACTACAGAATGAAGGTCTTTGTGTCTAAAAAATCATCTCATGCAGAGGACGGGAAAAAATATTTTTCTATTCTTGCTTAGTAGTAACAAAAGATGAAATTTAAGATATGGATTCTTTTGATCTTCACTGGAGTCCCTGTACATTCCATTTCTTGTTTCACAAATGTGTCACTTAGGTAAAGGATGTATCTCAGGAAGACATCATTGCTGTGCTGAGTCAGCCTAGAGGTTGAACCAGACCAGAGGAAAAGGCCAATCCCAATCCTGTGGGAGCACCTGGGATCAAAAAATACCTTTGGCTAAAAATACTTCTCAGTGTATATAAAATATGTACAACCCATAAACCCCCCGGTTATGAAAGCATAAGAAAAAATTAAATACCATACTGGATTACAAGCAGTCCTTGTAGTAGAATGTTAACACTCAGTGGTTATTTCTACATCTCCTGTTGTTTTTCACAGATCCTTCCAAAGTCTGAATTCCACATTCCTCTTATTCACTGTGTTCAAAGCACTCCAAAGCCCTAAGCACCCCCAAACCCCTTTGAAAGAAAAGCAAGCACAAATAGAATGCAAAAAGGTGCACAACTGGTTCAAATACAGACAAAACCCCAGGTAGCTCTGTATCTCTTCATTAGGCAAACATTTGCCTCTGGTATATGGAAAAACAAGCAGCTACACAACTCTGCCATTGCATGGGTATTTCCCACTGCCCAGGAGCTTGTTCTAGCAAGCATTACTTGCAGGAGGATGTCCAATTCCCCCAGAGCTGCACAGAAAGGGCAGCACATGGCAGTGCTTGCAAGCTCAGGTGAGGATCCAATACTCATGACCGTGGTCAAAGAATTAATGGCCCTCTGCTCAGGCAATACCCTAGGGATCTCTATGCACCCCATTTAGCCTATGTTCCATTATACATATCTGGATGACTCTTCCAGGCTGGTTCTTCAACAGCAATTCAAAATTGCTTTCCCAAATGTGAGGATACCTAAGCCTACTCTTGATTAAAATGGAGAGAACAAGGTGATTACTCTGACAAAAACCTACCTTGCTTCTCTTCTTCTCCTCTGCCCAGTAGAAGCAGTTAAAACATTTTAAAGATAATGTGGGAGAAAGTGAAAGATAAGGAGAGAGAACACACCAGTTCCCCAGCTTGAGTTAACTCTCCCGATCCCACTGGAGAATCATCTTCCACCAGCTGGAAATCCAACCCGCCAGAGATCTCAGTAGGTTGAGTATGTTTGGTACCAGTCACACTGCATGGACTGAGTGTCTTCCCCCCACAGCTGTCCCCCAGTTTGGGTACAAAGCCACCCTTGTCGGACTGGTGTGAATTAGTGACAAAAGGAAGCGCCATGGCCGGGATGTGCGGCTGCCATCTCCCAGTGCTACACTGGAGATTAAACAGCCACATCCACTAAAGCTGGCAGTGTTTATGTAATGGTTTGGGCTGTGAATTCAGGCTCTGTGTGATTGTTTCAGAAAGCACTTGGCTCGTGAATTCCATTGATGCAGACGCCCGCATACATTCAAAATGCTGTGTTTCATGTTTTGCTTTTATCTTTAAATATATTTGAGTAGGTTTTTTCTCTCTTCTAAAACAGCTCACATAATAGGTAGAACTAAAAATGATCTAATAGCTTCAGTGCCTTAGAGCTACTGCCATGCATGAAATTCAAACTGTGACTATAAAAAGAAGCAAGGACTTTCTCTCCAATTCACATTTTTAACTATTTCTGTATTTTTTTGAGAAGGACAGAACTTGTTCATGTTTCAAGTCAGGATCAGTTAAATAAAACACAATCTGAAAGTTATTACAGGTCATCTGGAGAACTGGAGGCAAAAGTCTGAGGGTTTTTGACTGGTTGAGAAGACAATAAGCTTAGCAAGATTAGTAGTTACTAATTAAGTGGTAGCATGACCCAAATTTGTTTTCATAGCCCTTACTGATTTAGTCAGATGCAATGACATCCATTACAGCTGAGCAAATAGTTCCTGATGAGTAATGTATCTGCACCTCCATACTTTCTATCTGCATATTGCCTTGACTGTGTCACAGTTTTCCTGTCACCATCACCAGCTCGTACCTGCTAGATTATTTCTGCAGTGTTTGAAATGTGTATGGTCTGTGTTCAGCTGCCAAACACAAGTGGCACTGCTCAGTCCTAGTCCAATACCTTATGTCAGCTCACTCTGTGACTGAGTGCAACTCTTAATTAAGTTTATTTGCATGTGTGCAAAACATATGCTTGGCTATTCAAACCTTGCTTTGCACAGATGCTGCCTAATTTTGTTAAATGGGAGAGACCACTATAATTTTTAGGAGAAATTAGCCAAATTAGAATAGATTGAACCATTTGACTGTGTTCCCAGACTAACATAACTATTTGGTACCTTGCTTGTCAGAATTTAAATATTATCTGTTTCCAAATGCTCTGAAATAAGAATTGGTGGTTTTATTGAGCATGGGTGGCTGTTCCTGGGTTTCACTTCGAGCTTCAGCCCAGCACAGGCTGACTCGGTGAGTTCTGAGCCATATGCACACTGAGACTCTCCTGCAGGGGGTATATTGAGACACTCCTGGAGACTGATTTTAGGCTGAATCATAACCCTTATGACTTTGGACGAGCCCACTGAGGAGGCTCACTGTGGGGAACTGGTCTGTCCGCTGGAGCGTGCCTTAATTGTGTCATCAGAGCCTTGGGTCATACTGTGAAGAGGTAGACGATGTCATATCCTCTAAACACGTTCTACCCACTCAGGCATTTAATCAGAGACTGACATATTTATTATGGATAAAAAGAACAGGAGGATACCATGAATTTCTTTAGAGCCACTTAATTGACAGTGCACTGGGTAATGAATGACCAATTAATAAAATGAAAACAGAATATAATGGATTTGTACTTTGTTTGTACACAACACGCATCATTAGGACTCTTCAGCCATCATTAGCTCTGTCTCCTCTGCACTGAGTCATTCTGCTCCCCGGAAGAAGTCTACGCTGCATTACAGAACTGCCAAACCGTTCCACTGATAGAGCTACAGATTTCTGGGCTGTCCTCCTGTGCAAGCTGGTTCCCTGAATTTAGGGGATTCTTTTTTTCCATTTCATGATGAAACGGGTTTTGCAGACAGCTCAAAGCTAATCTCATCAGAATTTTTAAAAAGCAAAGATGTACAAAGAAAAACCCTTACTCTACCAAACAAAGAGTCACAGCAGCACTTTGCTCTTGGAGGAGTCTACTTGGCTCGCCTGGAAAGGAACTGGATGTGGAGAAACCAGGACTAAGTAAAAGTGGATAAGCTTAATGACTTCTTGTAGCACAACTTACTCAGTCTTAAATTAAAAAGGAACATTGAAGTAATGAAAAAAAAACCAAAGGAAGAAGAGCAGTCTGGCAAATTCTGGCTTCTGTGTTATCAACTCTAGTGAAGTTCTTCCAGTGGTAGATTCTGAAGAAAATCCCCAGAGGGATTTTCTCCATGTCCAGTAAAAATTTCTGTATTTCTAGTAAATAAGACAGTCCTTGATCTACCAGAGAACTAGACAAACATGTAAGACTCAACCTTTGATTAAAAAAAGAAGCACTGTTCATGCAATCTGATTAAGCAGTCAGTCAATTATAACACACATATCAGTGGTAGCTGTGTGCTTGAATTCTTCAAATTCTTCATTTAATATCCTGAATAAAATAGGCATGGCAACCACATATAAAAGAGTCCTTTTACATACAATGAAAAAAGTTGTACAAAATATACAAATGATCTGCATGCACAAAAATCCCACAAGTACATATGCAAAACACTTCATTATGCCTGTTAGTTATTGTAATTGCCATTAGCGTGTGCAATTACTTGCTCTGCATCACAATTCCAGGTGAATGGTTAAATCAGCTACAAAATTATGAATAGCTGAAAAATCCTGTTTCAAACCCCAAGCCATTTCATTAAATCTCTTCTTGTGTAGTAAACAAAGTGCATATCATGAACTAACAAATGGCAAGCTGTATTATTTCCTGAAGTGACTGCAGTATTCCCAGGAGAACTGAGGTTGTTGTTTACGGAACAAGAATTCCCCATGCAACAGCAATGAAATTGCTCTTCCCATCAGGACTTAGCCAGATCATCAGGACGAGTTATTTGTGCCCTGTCAAACCTTGGCTGTTCTCCTAGGGCTGTCAAACACTTTTTTTATGCTGTCTGTGATCTGAGTATTTGAACACTTTCTGCTTAAACCCATTAGCAATAACCTAGGTACAGACATATGTAATTGCCTGGCTTTTCCCTTTTTTGGGGGACCAAACTTTGGGCAGGGTTGGGTTTTCTGGAGTCTTATTCAAAGAGATGAGGACTAGAATATTACAACTGTAAATGTAATTTTTGGTGGGAAAAATTGGAAAATGAGGATGGTTATGTAGTACTTCTTAAGGACTATCAGAGTAGATTTGTCCAAGCACTCCTACAAGACTGTTCCACACTTAAATCCTCTTGGATTTAAAAGCTTTGTCCTCATCTCTTATGATGACCAAATGACTTAATTTAAGGCTCTACATTTTCTGGGAGAAAGAGCTGTTATAGTGGTATTTCATCAGCTGAAATTCAGTCCTAAATATAGCTGAAATTTCAGCAACCTCTTCTATATGGATATTAGGAGCAGAATTGGTGCTCGAGGTTGGCTTCTCCTAAGATCACTCTAGGCTACTGTGAGGATGTGACTGCAGGCCTGATGGATTTATAGTGGCATGAGCCATGAAGAAAGAAAATGTCATAAATCCAGATACCCTTGGGTTGTGCTTTTCACACAATATGTTGATAGGAAAACACACAAAATACAAAGGTAAACAGGTGATAGCTGCCATCCCCTCCTTACCTCTCCTTTTCTCACTTTCCTCTACCAATGAAGGCTACAATTGGGGTTTTTTTTCAGCAACAATGGTGAAAAATGAAAAACTAAAACCTGATAGCTGCTCTGTCTTATCCTGGAGGTTATCCTAGAGCCTGACCATAGCTGCAGTGCAGAAAAATCTGGGCACATATTTTCAAAATTCAAATTTGAGCAACAACATCAACAACAGCAAATCCCCAAACCCCACCCCCTTGCCCCCTGCCAGGACCTGGACCACACATAGACTGTAATTACCAGAGTTATTGCTGAGCACAGAACACCCAGAATGCAATTATGCTATTAGGGCAGGGTAATCAGAATAACTTGCTTATTAACAGAAAACCATATACTTGTCCTATGCTTTTATTTTCACTTCTATAAAACAGCCTCCTTAGGAGATACTACAATTAAACAGTGATTATGCATGTCAAATCAATTTTCAATGGATATGGATTATATGATAGCACAGGACGTGAAAGTGAATCACAGTTTAGTGTCCAGGCATTTAAACTGTGCAAATAGTTTTACAGTGATGCACTGGTTTAGATGTGCAACTGTGAGTTCCCATTATCCTCAGTCCAACAAACTGATGGTATCAAACACAGATGTGAAATGCTCAGTAAAAATGCATTAGAACTGTTACATTTCAGACAAAACTCTAAAAAATGTATACTTACTATTCAAACACCAGTGTTATTGGAATCTGAGGTTGGAGCCACTTGGAATTTGCTGATTTGCATGCAATACTTGGGATCCCAAAGCTGCCTACAATGTATGAAAATGATACTTTGTACATCTTTGGGATACAATTGCTGTAAATAACCCATCTGTCACCACAAACATCCTAAATAACCAGGCTGTCACCTCAAGCAGACTCAGGTGGCAGTGGAATAGATAAAGCCTTCTTCACATCTCAGAAGGCAGAGTGTATTTTGGGCAGAAAAAGGATGAAATAAAACAGCTACTTAAAACCACTCCAGACATACTATTTTTAACAGAAGCTTTGAAGTCATACCTTCTGAAAGCCACCCAAATGACAAGATGAGAGCACTGGGTCAGTCAGGCTGCTGCAATGGTAAAATGCCTGCAAAGGAGTCTCTCTGCTTTTTCTGGAGATTACAAAACATCTGAGTTAGCAATGGTTTTGTTTTGTGCACAGGTGGATGCTCTATGAGAAATGAGGGAACAAAAAAATTGGGCTTTAGAAGGTGTAATTAAAAATTTCACAGCAGCAGTCATGAATCTAAAGTTTGGAACGTGGCTTGGATGTTTAATGCAGTGGAAGGACTTCATTTTTGTGGTTCCTCTGAAGATGGGATTGCTGATTTCTGGTATCAAGGGACTGTAAGATCTGACTTGAGGCTGTAAGGCAGGAAATCAGCACTGCCACGACAAACTTTGCCGATTTCAGTATGTATTACTTCTTATTCTCAGGAGGATCTTGCAGCACCAGTTTTTTGACCACTTCTTCACAAATCCATTTATCTGCAAGACCTGAGCATGCCTGAACTTTGGCTCTCTAGCCCTCGCCCTTGCTCTGAGCTTATCAGAGTCCCTCGCTGCTATCAGCTGAGGGACTCACAGTGCTCTGACTCTGCAAGAGACAGGAGCCCTTGGAGCAGTCACCCAACATTTTCATGACTCAAAGCCAACACCTGTAAGGCTCCTTGGAAAAGCTTTTGAGAGCTGTTGTAACAGAAAAGCAGGATTGATGTGGTAAAACAGCTTCCAAAAAGCTGCCAACCACAGCAAAGTGAAGCAAAAAGGCAGCCGCTCACTCCAGCTATACAGACCTTGCCTGTGGCCCTGCTTTCAACAACTCAAGATGCAATTACACATCTATTCACCACCACTGCAGGTGCAAGCTGAGCAACAGCATGAGTATAAATGTGTGTGGGTGTGCAAATGCCTCATTATGGTGATTTGTTAGCACAGTGAGTGATGCTTTGTGTCCAATGAATGTGTAAATTAGGTGCTTAGCTTACTTGAGTGAAAAAACATTTAACTTTGCCTCCCTAGCCCATCCCTCTCGACATTGGAAAAGGAAGTCGTCTCATTCCTTGTCAAAGCAGCAGCTTCCATCTAAAACCTAACCCAACTTTCTTGTGCTGTCCTTGGGTTTCTAACAATGAAGAGAAGTGAATCTTGAGGAATTAGTCGTGTTGAATCGTATCTTAATCACATGCCTGATATGCTCTTATGCAGCATTAGAGTAAGAGGCATCACATCTTGTGTTGTCATTTCTGGGACAGAAAACTGGGGCTGTTGGCTGGGTTTAAATCATTTCTGGCATTAACGAGATTCTGACCAGAGGCTTTATTTCATGTTCAGGATCTGCGCTGCATTATTTCCTATTATATTGCAATACGTTGCAAAGGAACAGCTAAGTTACCAAGACTAATCCTTTAAGTCTTTCTTTCTTTACAATGTCAGACAAAACAAGTCTATGCCATATTTCTGTAATCTCTCTTGTATTATGAGAATATTATGATCTGTAACAACAAAATCTCTAAACTGCACGATTCCCGTCAGCTCTAATATGCTTAGTCTTGTTTCTTTCTGTCAGAAAAGATATTTCTAAGTCCCTGTGATTTCGTTTTAACAGATAATATCTGGTTAAAAATCAGATTATTAATGTAAAGCAGGAAAAAGAAGTTTTCTTGTGTTTAAAAAATGAGTATTTCTGATAAACCATGATGTAATACCTAAAGTCCTCCTCTTCCTTCAAGAAACTACTTTAAATGAAAGTTTTGAAGCTACTGCCACTTTTTCCCTACTTGGATATGTACATTTAGATTAATCTGTTGAAAAGTAGATTTTGTTCCCAGACAACTTTACAGCAGCTACCAAGATCTAAAAGAGATTTCTGCAATGCTCTGCTGGCAAATTGCGGGGGAATTTCTTGAGGGAGGGAGGTGAATTTGAATTAAAAACTAATTAATTAAACCCACCAGAAGTAGCTTTCCATTTCTTTTAATAGGATGAGAAAATAAACTTTAAAATATATATGAAGTGTATCCTCCTTCTGAGAGATCTGTCCTTTTGGATAGAGTGAAAACATCATCCCATACTTTCTATTCAGAAAGTGTGAGTTTATTTCTCTGCTGGTATTTTATGACGTCTAAGCCACTAAAAGTATAATCAGTAACTTAACTCTTTTATAATTATTTCACTAGAGCAGCCAGGCAAACCATGATCTGAAAATGCATAAGCTCATGGCACTGCCAAATGTTTGGGTTGGGGAGGTTGGGGTTTTTTTACTGTTGGGTTTTTAAAAAAAGCTACTGCAAAATATGTCTAAAATCCTAAAAAAAAAACAGGTGACTCAACAATATTAAATTCCAGGGTGCAAAGCAGAATAGATTTTCTGCAGGTGCGTAACACAAATAGCTGATTATATAAAATATTATCTCCCAAATAAGAGAGATGAGTAATGCCCCAGGTCATAGCGCAGCTTTTTTAGAAGAGGTTGGTAGAACTAGAGACCCTTGACATGTTGGAATAAAGCCTAGAAGTTGTGTTGTGAGAGCAAGAGTGAGAAAAATATAAATGGAACAAGTTATTGAAAACAGCCTCTCCTGGGTTTTTGCTCCCAGGGTCTTCTTTCAAAAACAAGGGCTGTTTAACCACTTCATCTCCCGTCACCCACAATAACTTTGGAGCTCACTGGCAACTTTCAGCAAAGGGTGGAGTTGGTGAAAAATGACACCAGTGACCCTCTAAAGTGCTACCCGTAGGAAGAGCCTGAGTGTGAGGAGCCTGAGTGTGAGGTCAGGTTTGGTTCCACACCAGAGCAGCCCCAGGAGAGCTGCTGCTGCGAGGCCCTTAAGGGAGGAGCGTTCACTCGGCCTGACACTTCATTAGACAACAGAGGAGCCAATCTGAAGTCCTCAGTCATAAACGAGATTTTTAACAGTTTAAGATTGAACTGAGGACTGAAAATGCTGGACCTGGAGGAAGGCCAGCTTTGTTGGCTTCTCTGTTGTTACAGCAATAACACCCATCCAATTTCCACAAGAATTGTCTGGGAGAAAGGCCTCTGGAGCAGGAGCTGCTGAATTTGCTAAGGCAGAAGAAAAGAGCTAGCTACAAGAATGAACTCAGACTAGATGGCAGGAAAAGAACTGTAGAAAAAACAGACTGAAAAGTAAAAAGAAGTTGCAACAAGGTCTACCCTGTCACATGAGGACAGGAGAATGTATGGAGGCACCAACCCAGTGAGGTAAGAGGAATGCCAGTCTTCCAGACCACCCTATGTTGCCTTCAGTGATACTTCCTTGGACTGAAGAAGAAAGATACAGGATAAATTTCTATTAGTTAGGGCCCCTTCTTAAAACATTTTCATTCATGCATAATATTCTGGATTTTTGAAGGACATGGCTTTGTATTTCTACATGTTAAAATCACCTCTTTTACTTGGCTTCCTTTCAGTTTATTCTTCTGGTTGAATTACAGCAACAAATGTACACCATAACACTAAGAAGTCTCTCTGCTATCCATCTTGACAGCTGTAGTTTACATTCCCTATGTTTGCCTTAAGAAAATCCACATCTGATCATGTCATCTGTTAAGTTCACCACTGCTGCGAGGGTTCAAGGCACCAGCCTCGGGCAGTGGCTGATATTTGCTCCCATTACAGATCAAACACAACCAAGGGTTTAGTGAGGATAGGCAGTTTTTGTATCACGCCATTCCATCCTGAATTGGTATCAGGAGTTTACAGCAAAATAGGACATTCTCAGGAACCTCTGGTATGTTCCCAAATGTAGGAGATTCCCAGGTGGCAGGAGTTCACTTATGCTCCTCCCTTGCAGGAAGATGTGTTATTAAGTTCTCCACTGTTAAGTATCTCCTGTGAAACCTGAAGTGATACTCACAGTTTATGTCAGTTCTGATTTTTCATTAATTTTCTTGAGTTAAACAAGAAACAAGGCATT
This sequence comes from Corvus moneduloides, assembly GCF_009650955.1. Taxonomy (NCBI): domain Eukaryota; kingdom Metazoa; phylum Chordata; class Aves; order Passeriformes; family Corvidae; genus Corvus; species Corvus moneduloides. The sequence continues at coordinate 11,395,925 of NC_045492.1, forward strand.
TAAAACTTACGGTGGACAAGCGGAGAATTTGTATGAGTCGAAGACTAGGCTCCATTTTCTTTTTACTAGAGCTTTCTCTGCCTAGTTGGTAGTCTAATGTAAGCACATATTCTCTCCTTCTAGGCACTGTAACAGAGAGCAAAGTCAAATGAGCAACTGTCATGGAAGGCAACATTTAAGCTGAAGTTAAGCTGAAGTGCTGTATCTGAAAATAGGATGTTTTTCTCCTTGAAACTTCTGCAATCCCATAAAGCTGCTACGCAGTCTACATAGCTGCTTTAATTTAAAAAAAAAATTACATTTTTTTCTTCTATCCTAAATGCAGAGCTTACAAAATTACAGAAGTCCCATCTGCAAAGCATAAACTTCAGAGAAACCCAATTAAATCAGTGTTGCATACTCTATCATGTTCGCTCTATTTAAACATTCCACACAGATTCATCTCATTCATGATGGAACAATTAAAAAGGAACTTGCAGGATCCAAGAAACTCTCTTGGAGGCTGATTTCCAAGAGCTCCCCAAGACAGGAGGACTGCTCCAAGATGCTGAGCAAACCTGCCCGAAGCATCAACCCTTGTGGCTGTTATTTGAAGGCAGCACAGGAGACTGACCCTGACTATTTCATGTGGAATTCATGTGGGCTCCTTCAGCCACCCTTCTCTTTGCTCCCAGCCTGTCCCAAGCTTCCAGCCCCTGATAAGAACACCGGCCCAGGCTGGACACACCTCGGTCCTGACTCAGTGCAGCATTTCTTATGTTCTTTTAAGCATTAAAGCCCAAGTCTTGGTGCAGGCTGTTTAGTTGAGAGATGAGATGCAGAGTTCTGAGAGCAACTGAATGAAAAGTGACAGCCATTCCCAGCAGATCAATATGGACAAGGCACAGGGAAGACTGTGTGGCCTGAGGGATGGAGCAGCCCTCAGAAAGCAGTGAAGGCTTCACTGGTTTGATGTAATGCAGTGATCTATGTCCACTTGCTGGTTAGGCAGCAATTGAACAGTTTGAGGATGTTAAAAAAAAACTAAACTAGATCAAGGAAATTAACACACGAACTGTCTCTTCATTATAGGAACAATTCTGAAGTGCTTTATGCATAAGGACAAGCCTTCCTTCAGCTGTAACCACAGGTCCACATTCCTGACCCAGAATACTGCTGTACTACAGAAAGCAGGATAAAATACCCTTTGATTCAGATCATCTTACTGAAATATTTATGCAGACTCAAGCACGGAGCTATTGACCTGTGTCAAGCTGCTATATGATGTTCTCTCTGGGGCATGTATAAATTGCGTATACATTAGGCCATAAATCAACTTGAATTTCAAACAAAAGTATGGGATTTAATGGGCACAAAGAATCCATTGTATTAGCATCCAAACTGGCTACATTTCGAAGCAAAATCAAGGTATCATATTTAGTTTTACTTACTCTTGGTATTTATAGACCTGACCTGCTTAAAGAAGCGAGGGCAATTAATTCTATGTGTTAAATTTTAAAACTACAAAGCCATAAAGTTGGTTTAAAAACCCCATGTTATAAATAAATAAATGGTGTAGCCCATTCATTAGAGAACGACTTGGGCAGTCTTGAAACAGCGTTCCCAAATTAAAGATTTTGGGAAAAATTAACACTGTTACTTAACTACTCACTAAAATATCCAGTTACATTTCCAGATAAACATGACTCCCAGCATTATGTAACTCATTCCATTTCCAAGTGTGGTGCAAACATTAACTGAATGAATAATCTTAAACCATCTTCATTCATAGCTAAGGTGTGAAGATCTTTTATTATTTAACAGACACGAGTTTCTCTTATTTGCACAGAGAAGCAACTACTTGTGTGCACAAGTTATTAGGTGTGCAAATTAGGTCTGAGTTCTTTTACTTAAGGTTTGCAATTAAATTTGAGATTTTCTTTTATTTTAAAAGAAAGCCTGAATTAAAGAGTCAAAGGTAAACATAAAAAAACCACCAGGTATTTCCAATATGATGACCTCACTCTCATAAATCCAGCCTAGGTTTTGATGGTGTATAATCAGTATTTTCACTTCTTGGACAAAGAGGTTTTAATAGTTTAAGTGTCTTTTCAGCAACACTCAGACTACCTGTCAACTTGGGATTTAGAAGAAAAGACAACTTTAAACCACTTTTTCCCCCATTAAAGCTCTGTATTTCCTTTACAGAACTCTAAAGTTTGGCTAAATGCAAATCTCCAAACACTGGGAACACTCAAACCCTGGAAAAGCCTAAAACCTCCCCTCAACATGAACAGCATACTTATTAACTGACCTCATTTAATTTCTGCTAAAGTAGCACTAAAACATAACTTCACCAAGCTCTCTCTTGAATCCCAAAATATAAACTGAGCATCAGTAAGTAAAATACTCAGGCAACAGCAAAAAACAGTTTGTGTTAAGCGTGCATCGTGTTGAGGAGTGCAATGATACCCCACCACTGACACAAATTATATGTACAGGACCAACATTATGCATTTGGAGCAAGAGAATCCATGCCAAAGAAGTCCCACCTGTGCAGCTTCCTGGGTACACTGTGCCCATTCTCCTCTCCAGACCTGGAGAGATCATTCTCCCCTCCTGGAAAATGCTGGAGCAGAGCTGCCATGTGTGAGATGAGTTGTGTGCCAGGGACAAGGGCTGCTGGGGAAAGAGGGGATTCTCTGCTGCAGGACACAGAAAAAATGGGAGTTCTGTGCTTTCAGTGAAGTTTCTCTGCACCACAGGGACTTGGGGTCCAGTTGGATCAGACCAGCAAGGGACTGGGAATTTGATGAGGAAGAAAAAGACCTTCTCAAAAGCACAGTGGACCATTTCTTAAAATATAACTCCCATTGCAGTACTTGGTAATATGGTGATGATTTTTCAGGTGCTATGTATTGAAAACCTCCAACTCTGCATTCACACAAATAGCAAATGTTTTGGGAAGCTTTATAGGGCCTAAATTTGGATTTCAATGGAAAGGAAAATGGGATATTAACTAACAGCCTGCACGTTTCTAGTCTCTACTGAGTATTCCTGAGTACAGTCCCCCTTAGGTGTGGAATAGTAACTTTCTGCAGGGAGCCCTTTGGTTGAATAGGAATTTTTGAGTGAGAGAATATCACTAAGTTTCATATACACAAAACATAGGGTTCAGTTACAAACTGGAGCAAAAGCATTGATTAGCTAATTTTGTCCATAAATTAATATAGAAAAGGATGTAGGACACCTGATAAAATTCTGTTTCAGAAGAAATATGATGCAGGGGAAACAAACTGTGTTAACAAAAAAGACTTGATAGAGAAAAATGAAATGGAAACCAAAGTCTTTCTGGTGAAAAAAAAAAACAAAAAAAAACCAAACACAAACCTTTTATAGGTGGCCTGGCTCAAGCATTAGGATCAAATTTAAAGATTCATGCAACAACTAAAGACATCACAGATAAGCCTTTAAGTCCCTGATTTAAGTTGCAGTGATCTAAACGACTGCAGAAGGATGAAGCAGCAGCCCAGATGACAGGCAGGGCACCCACAGCATCTCTCTCTATCCTCCCTCTGCTACCCATTTCCTGCATCTTAAGCACATGTTTGAAGTTAAGCACACACTTAGAAGATTTTCTGAATTACGGGCCTGGAATGAACAGACTTGCAGCAAAGATGACTCAAGCAGATTCAGAGAACTGGCACCAGTCTCTGTGGATTCCAGTTGTATTCCTGTTTGTCTTTGCCTTCCCTTCACCCCATACCAGCACCTGCAGCCCAAACCTACCATACTTGACTCTCAATATGCTTTTGAGTTTCCAAACCTCCCCTGCCAGTAGCTTCCAACATCACTGAGGTTACCAGTCCTGGTTAGGGGGAAAGCCCAGCTTTCCAATGGCTCACAGGCTCCTAACACTGCTCAAGACTCAAACTGAGCAATCTTGTTCAAGGAACAAATATGGCAGTAAGAGGAGTCAATTAAAATCTTTAGCAGCTAAATCACCCCTAAAATGTTAAGAGAAGACAATGATAGATATGGAGTTGCACAGTCCACCCAGGGGAGGTTACAGCTTCAAAACAGAAGACAAGAAAGGAAAAGCCATATTAGAGAGTATTCCTGTACCTGCTGTTTATTGCATCACAACTTTCCCCTGCCATTACTTGGACAGCTGATGTCCTTCCTCATGCTGCCTGTGAGGCTCTGCTGGCTTTCAGGTCGGCCTCCAACCCAAAGAGAGATGATGTAAAAGGAACAAAACACTTTAATTCTCATCTCAGCATCTCTTCTTAGCATCCTAGAAGAATACTCACAAGAATGCTGCCTGCTACAGGACTTTTGAATTACGAAAACTAGAAGCAGTGAGGAAGGAGCTTTAAGTCTTGTGCAGTTGTTCTTCCCTGGAGTTAATTCAGAGCACAATGCTGCTGATTACACGTGGTATCAATAGAAATAAAAAGGGAATTATTGTCTGGCATAGACATAATCATGTACCTCTGGAACAGCTACTCTGCAGTAGCTTTAACTTGTCAGGTCTTGAAGCACACCACACCAGAGTAGAGGCTGAGGAGCCTCCCTTCATCAGGCAGGAAGAAATTATGATGACAGAGCTGTTAACAACATCTAACACCACTGCCTGCACCACAACAGCTCCTTGCCTCGATACAGATCCTCACTGGAGGACAAGGAACACATGGTGGACCACTGGCAAGGTCTGCTGGAGAACTCAGTAATGCCCATCCTGAAAAAACACTCCTTAACTGCGTGGTGCCAGGAAGGAAAAGCAGCACATAGAGAGCAAAACGTGATGACATCAATGTGTACTTACACAAATTCAAATGGATTATCCCAAAATTAAGGGGGGGAGGGGGGTGATGTTTTCATAGATTGTCATGGTTGTCTGTATCTCCTCAAGTAATACAGAGTTTTGACATGGTGTGTTCTTCTTCAGTCTGTGCACCCCTCCCTTTTATGATACAAATCAAATGAGATTGTCAATCTTCCCTGTGCCCTGTGACTGCTGGAAGGATATAATGAGAGCAATATTTTGGCTTCCTGCAACTGTCTCTCACTTACATGGTGATACTGAAATCTGTTCTCTTGAGATGCTCCTTTCTCTCTTGATCCTTATCTGGAAAGGTGGAGGAGGGGAAAGACATATAAGATAAGGAAATTCTTGACATCCCTGGAAGTGTTCAAGGCCAAGTTGGATGGGGCTTGGAGCAACCTTATGTAATCAGGTTAGGAAGGTGTCCATGCCTATGGCAGGGAGTTGGAACCAGATCATCTGTAAGGTCCCTTCTGACCCAAATCATTCTGTGATTCTATGAATAAGATGAAATTCACTTGCTTAACAACAACCTGGCCTAGAGACAGCCTACAGTTAAGCAAGACATGAGTATTTTGATGTCTGTTTCCCAAACTGAGGACATATTCCTGTTTCAAGGCTTGCTCACTCAGTGTGACAGTGAGCTTAAACAGAATCTAACATGAAGCCCAGTGTTTGTTGTACTACAGTAATTCTCATCAAATACTGCTCAGTGGCCATAAAATAGTTCCCTTAAATCACGGGCTGAAATGCATGATTTTATCTTAAAGGAGAGAATAAATAAGTGATCCAATTAAAGCAAAGAAACACTCATTCCTTCTTATCTTTCTTACACTATTTCCAGTATTCTCTACATTCCCAATAGGACCTCAATGCACCATTTAAATGCTGGAGGAAATCATCTCTTTGTGAGTAGAGCCTGATCTAAAGTCCATATTTTCTTCTTAGACCATGACTGTCATCTTAACTGATCACTGTGAGGAGCTGCTGTTTAATTAAAATTCCATGTGAAGGATCTAAATCAGTGAATTTGTATCTCTGTTTTGGAAAAAACAGCTATTAAATGTCCCAAGTCTAGTTTACTGAACACCTTGTTTATCTTATTTATTATAGGAATATTTGTAAGATTGTAGTGGCTTGTGGTAATTTTGTGAGTTTTTATATGTGATAAAATTCCCTGTAGCCTGTAAAGATTACAGCTCTTCTAAATCAAGGTTATAAAATAGCTTTTCATTTCTACAGTGAATGCTTTGTGAGGAAAAGCACACTAGATAAAGGACCTTATCATGAAGCCTTTATTGTTCAAGGCTTGGAGTAATTGCAGCTTCTGCTGGCATTAGTCAGGACTGTGAGTGTGCAGAACTTCCCAAAAATCAGCATCTAAGGCTATTTGAACCAGCCAGTTACTGAGTTATTCCACGCTCTTGCTGGATGAAGACAGAGTCCTCTTTAAAAATGAACAAAACACGACAAAAACCTCACAAACAAACTTCAGCTCTGCTCTCAGATGGGGAAACTCCCTTTGACATTTCACCCAAGCAATAGTTCATCATAAAATTGCAAATGAAGGACTGGGAAGGTGAACCTCGCCATCTGCAGTGTGCTCATCCCGTGCTCCTTGGATCTGATGTTTATATTGCTCAGGATCAGCTAAAAAGGGATGATTTGGTCCAGTGAGAGCAGATTTTGAGACAGCCAGTGAGGCTCAAACCCCGCTGTGATGGGTCAGTTATACTGGTTAAACTGGTGTTTCAGGAGGGAAAGAAAAATGAAGCACTGCATCACAGGATTTCCTTTGGACATACGTGAAAATCTTTATGCTGCCAGCTCTACACTCTCAGCTATGGCACTGAAACTTCCATGCATAAAGCTGGGCTAAACAAAAAAAATACTGTAATTGTACAGGTCAAGAAGAGGAATATAAATATGTCTTTAAACAACTCCACATAACCAGAAAAAATTTTAGAGTCCAGGCTGGCTTCATCTATTACCACATTTCCTACGTCAATATCCTTTCCTCAGTAGGCACAGCCAAATGAGTTGGTGCAGAATAATCCCCGACCCCATCACACATTCAAAAAGCTGTTCCAAAACAAGAGTGCATCTCCAGTAGGGATAGGGCATCACTCCAATGCCAGGTAAAATAGGAATGGTTTTTGTAGTGATCCTATGGTTACACTCTATTTTGGTATTGGTCTGTTTGTCTGTATAATTTAAACACATCACTTAAATGTTAATAAAAATTAATTTCGTTTTTAGAGTAACAAAGAATCCTACATGTTCACATTTCTCTACTTGGTTTGTCTGCAAGCAGGGTTGGGATGTAAACATAAACTTTGGACATATCATTTCCCACTCCTAAAGACTATCTTTCGACTTAGAGTCTATGGATGGTTAGGTTGGTATAATGATAATGATAAAATTATTTTGCAGGACAGTAAAATAAGATAAATTGCAATTATGTCATCTAGCAGAATTCTTAAAATAATATAAATTGTATTCCAGACTTTTAAGTAGCCAAATGTATGAAATTGCTCATAATGATTACTCACAACATTGAAGGGCAAAATTTTATTTAAATTAAGCAACTTAGGTTCATTTTATTATCATCTGGAAGCATACAGATGTTCAATACTATTCAATGAACAAATTTAAAGCCTGAAAAGCTTACCAAACATGCTAATCACTGGCTATATGTACCTACCTGGACAAAAACTGTATGTATTTAACACCTTTTGTTTCTCCCCACATATTGTATGTAGAGCACAATACATAAAAGACACCTTCTCTTGCATTTCAGTAGAGCTTCTGCCATGCAATGGGGCACTGGCTGATCTGATGGAGTCTCTATTAGGGGAAAAAATGCTCCTTGGTATTGACAGTTCCTTCTCCTAACAAAAAGCACAATAATGTTTATATCTTGGTCGATTTGTCGGACATGTTCTGTACTTTTTTTGTTGTGTATCTCACAAAGGCCAAAAGAATTAATTAGCGGAAAATAATCTAGAGGAATTAAAACTGAGGTTGCACACGCCTTCCTTTCATTAGTCACTTCTGCTTCCAGAAATCAAATGGCAGGAACATACATTCCTCTTTCAGCCAAGATTGCCCCTTTGGGAGTGAGTCGAGCAGTTCATGTTAGAAGAGTCCTTTGTTCCCTTCACTTAGGGTATCAGAACAGTTGGTAATCAGGGATAAATCATCCACTGTTTGCCTTAATTTAATTTGTATTTCACTCCAGACTAATGTGCTCAGAATTGCTTGATAAGGCAAACAAACAGAAGAACATAAAATAGATACAAATATTAATATCCTCATTGGCTCAGAAGGAAGCAATATAGCAGGTGTATGAATAGAGCCTGGAATATTTTATTTACTCAGTAATCTGAGAAAGGGGAGCAAAGTTCAACCCGAAATTGCATCCAGGGATTGTCTCCTGTAGGCTGATACTGCCTGACCCAAAACCTAAACCTGTTTCTAGGCTTAGAATTCGGTGTAGTGGGCAGTGACGATAAACACGTCATTCATTGTCTTTACGCTGTTTTGATTACTCCTTTTCTCATAAAGAAACCTGACAGCTCTTGTGTGACCATCATCTATTCAGGGAAACTGAGAGTAAACTGGCTCTTACCCTTTGCTTCCAGCTTGTTGTTGTGCCTTTCTGTGCAATCACATCACATCAAAGTGATGTAGCTATTTGTTTTTTTTTTTTCCTAAAGGTCTCAACACTGCTTAGATTCTGACAATCTGAAATCACTGAGTCACCACCAACAGACATTTAGAATTACTCCTCAAAGTGAAGTTAAGATGAAAACACCCTTAGCCATTGTTAAAGAAAAAAAAAAATCTAATCACAATATTCTATTTATATACTAACGACTGGGCTGTGTCCCCTCAGCACCACCCTCTGTGCCCACACTTCATAAGGAGATTACGCTTCTCCCTATGAAGTGAAAATTACCTTCTTGTGGGCAGAAAGCGTTTAATTATGACTCTGCTTCCCTTGTCTCCATGGCGATCCCATGCAAACAGCCTGCTTTATTAGCCCTCATTTCCCCCTCCCAACCAAAGTCGTAAATTAGCTCTGCGGGAGCCCGGGTCGAGCGATGCCGGCGGCCCCGGGGACCCCCGGCCGGCCAGGACCCGGCGCCAGCCGCGCCCCCCGCGCTCACCCAGCGGACGGGCGCCGCGATGGCAAAGCCGCGGGACGCGCTCCGCTCTAATCCCGTTTGGAGCTAAACCGCTGCACCATTTCGGCACCTACTGCAGGAAATATGTTCCCAATCCCTGCCCGCCCGTGGCGGACCGGCTCCCTGCAAATTGGCGGATGCTCCCGGCCCGCCCCGAGCGCCGCCGGGAGAGCGGAGCCGTTACCTGGGTGCTCCCCGGGGCCCGCGGGGTCGGTGAGGATGCTGGGGTCACTCTGCGACCTGCCTCGCGGGAGAAAGCAGCCGGTCCCTTCTTCCGATGCAGCCATGAGGTGGAGGGCGGGAAGCTCAGAGGAGGGGGGAGGAGGAGGCGCTCATGGAGCCGGCGGCGGCCGGGGGACAATGGGGACGGGGGTGCGGCGGCGGCGGCGGCGGGGCGTCAGCCGGGCAGGACCAGCCGCGGCAGCATCTTCCCCGGCGCCGTCGGCAGGGCTGCGGCGCGGCGCTCCGCCGGCTCCGGGCGCTCAGGGGGCAGCTCCGGGCGCCTCAGGGGGGTGGGCCATGCCGCCTGGCGGGGTGGGGAAGAGCCGGGGCGCGGGCCGCCGGCCCGGCCCCCCGCCGCCGCCGCCCCCTCCCGGGACGCCCCCCCGAGCGCCGCTCCCGGAGTCGCCTCAAGCCGCCGCGCTGCTGAGCGCATCCGTTGGAAAACATTGGGATTCTCCCATGGTGCCCCGCGAGCGCCCGCCTGACGTCACGGCGGGGGGGTGGGGTGGGCGCCGCACCTGCACTGCACAAAGGCGGGGGCTCCGCAGGTGCGCGGGGTCCCGCCCGCCCGGAGGCGTCACGGGCCGCGGGGAGGGCCCGCTGGGAGGGGCCGCTCCTCCCTGCTCCGCCCCGCTCCTCCCTGCTCCGCCCCGCGGCTCCTCACCGCACCTCCTCACCGCCCCGCCCCGCTGTGCGGGACCCGCCCGTGTTCCCCGAGCCCTCCCGCTGCTTGTCCCGTCCGTCCGGGCCCTTTGCCTCGCGGGAGGGAGCGGCGCGATCCCCCGGCACCGGGGCGGCCGCGGGCTCGGTGTCCGCCGCTCGCTTCTCCCCGGGGCTGGCGGAGGAGGGTGTCCCGCGGGGCTTCCCCTGGGCAGGACGAGCGGGGAATCGCTCCGCGCCCGCCGGCACCCCCGCGCAGCTCGGCCGGAGCTTCCGCGAAGCCGGCGGGGCTGGGCTGGGGCGGGGGCCTCGTGGCAAAGGAGGTGTCTCACGGGGACCCCGCAGGAACGGGATGCTCCAACTCGGGCTGAATAGCTTGGTTGGGAGTTTAAGGGGAATAACTGCTTTTATGGATTTTTATTTTGCTCCTGCCCATCCAGCGCAGGGTACCGGCAGAGGAGATGCTGGTCTGTGCCCGGTTTTCTTGAAGTTTTAGCCTGTAAAACCAGGGATGTTTTTTAATCACTCTCTGAGGAAAGTCCTTTAGAATGCTCGGTCAGTGCTTGCTGGACTGTGGGGGTTCTCCCCTCGTGTTTTCAGCAGGGCGGTGTTGAGGAGCCTGCTTTAAACTTTGCTTTTGGCTTTACGTGAAACTAATGCTAAGAAATAACTCACCTCTTGGGCTGACTCAAGAGCAGTGGTTATACATACAGCTGACCAAGTTCCTGTTGTGAGGCAGGTACCAGCTGGCAAAATTTTAGGGATGAATACTTGCATCAGAAAATTTTCCATTAATGCAGTTTTTTATTCCCACACACAGGAGTACAGAATGCGTCAGGTTGGACGGAACCACAGCGGGGTCACCTGGTCCGATCTCCCTGCTCAGGCAGGGTCATTCCAGAGCACAGGGCTGTGTCCAGACAGGTGAAGAAAACCTGCAATGAAGGAAACTACACAGCCTCACCTGCACAGCAAAGAAGTTCTTCCTTATGTTCAGGTGAAACTTTCTAAGCATCAGTTTTTCACCATTGCCTCTTGTTCTATTACTTGGCACCACTGAGAAGAGCCTCGCTCTGTTTTCACGTAAATATGTGGAAAACGTTTTGCTTCTCTTATATAAAGAAGATGGGGTTTGGCCATTGCTGAAAGCAGGGCAAACAAAGCCCTGTGGGGGTTATGTGGGGTTATGTCTTTGTTGTGTTTGGGGGGATTTAACCCAGATCTATCACAGTGAGCCATGTGCTTGATGTTTTCCTTTAAGCAGGAATTTCAAAGTTAAACGTGTGCACACATCTGATCTGGGAGTCACTTTTGGGCTACGTGTCCCTGAGATTCAGTTAATTTACTGACCTTCTGGGGAAAGAAAAAAGCCTGTGGGCGTGGATTTAATGGTGGAGCTTGATAAGAAAATTCATCCAAAATTCCATTGGAGGAAGGCCTGAGTGTGGCTGTTGGGGTGACGTCTGCCTGTGGCTGGGGTGAGCTGCTGCATCCAACAGCAAGTGGGAATATTGTCCTGAGAACAGAACCTGAACAAAGGGTTTAAATTAAAATATCAAAGAGTTCCTGGTCCAATGAGCAGCACTTTCCCCTCTTGCTGTGCATAAGGTAGATCCTAAGGAAAAAGAAGAGTGTGGTGGTTTAATCTGTGTTATCATGCAATGGAATACATTAAGGTGCCAAGTGAGATAATGAGCCAAATCTATTTTTAGTCCTAAAAGGAGAGGAAGTAGCAAGTTTTAAATGGTTTTTCTCTGTATAGCTTATAGGTCATGCTAGAAAATGCTGATGGTTTCTAGTGAATTCTCTGAAAGTCTGTTTGCACTAATCCACATAGCTGCCTTCTGAGATGAAGAATGACACTGATTTTGTGTTTAAAATGTAGGACTGAAAAGTTCCATATCAGATTTAAGCATTCATACAAGACTGAATATATTAAAATATTTGCAACCCAAGAAAGTATCTCCAAGACATCTTTAGTAGCTATAGAAGCACACAGGATGAGAGGGATGTATTTTTAACCAGCTCCCATACTGTAGAGGACACTTTTTAGGATTCCTTTAGATTTAAAATGTTGTGTGGTAGAATACACTCAAACAGGGCTGGAATCTGCCTTGCTGTTTTGACTTAGTTAAAGAGCATTTTCTCTCATTCCTGACAAACCAAGCATCAAGAGGCTAACTCTCAGAATAAATCCCAGGTGTGGTTTATGCCAGCTGATGGAGCTGCCCCTGGACCTTGCTCTTTCCAAATGAGCCATCATCATGTTGGGGAGAGGGGGTGCCAAAAGAAAATATAATTGTATGCAATTATTTAAATTTATGTTGCTAAATAATATCTCCTGTTAAAAGTAGGATTGTCTGCATGTCTTTTACTTTCAAGTTTCATAGATGATGATGATGTATCTGTGGCACTTTGTACTTCCTTACCTTAAAGCAGGGTCTGAATTCCTTCTGGGGCAGGGCTTTGGAGAGGGAAAAATAAATGTGAGGCAAAGTCTTGTCTTCATGTTGGAAGACCAGCACCAAAAGGAATGGAGCCTTTAAACAAAAGTAAATAGAAGCTGATGGAGGCAGGCACTAACTAATGTATTCCAAGTATACTGAATGGTAAATCTCTCTGAAATTGAATGAAATTGGAATGAAAATAAGCCTGGTTCTACCTGTGGGTACAAAGCACCTGAAAAATTGTCCTCAAGTTTCCATTTACAACTTCATATGATTCTGTGTTGCAAATAAAACTATTTGCAGGATCAGAATGACTGTTAGTAGAAACATGACTCTCCTTTTGTTTGGTTTATTTTCTCACTACAGCAGTCTTGTGGTAAACAAGTTTTCAGCATTCTCCCGGAAAGTGCAATGATCTGATCTCTTTAGTTATCTCTCAGAGGATTTCTAGCCCTTTATTTTTATGATGAAAAGTTATGATGAAATTTTTCTACCTTAATAGCAGATATCTCTGCAATTGGCATCCATTCAGTTGCAGGAAAATACTTCTTCAAATGAAATATCCACACAAGGAACACAGAAAATACTTTTTTTTAAATTTTATTTTGATGCATAGTCCACAGCCAAGCCAACACATGTCCATTTGATCTGACTTTCCTTGATATATATTTTTTTTAAATGCAACTATATAAATGGTATGGATGATTTGCTTCGCTTGTTTTCTCTCTGACAGACAGCTGAAGGCCTGTTGTATGAACTGGTTATATAAAGAGAAATCCAAACTTGTATTAGAAAGGAATGATCCTCTGAGGGGAGAAAAAAGAGGTGAGTCACATCAGTGCTGTTTTTCTCGAATCAGCAGAATATTAAACAGCCTCATTTTCCTTAATCTGAAGCCTACATGTGATCTCTGAGCACCACTGATGTGGGGGTTTTGTGTTGTTATTTAGAAAAATGAATTCAGGGTACATTTGGATTGACAGTATCAGCTTTCATGTTCAAATTGTGTTGATGACCAAGGCACAAATAGCCTGGCTAGGAGCAGTTTTCTTAGATGCAGCAACAGAAAGCATTTGTTCTGCTGCCTGTGAGTCTTAACCTAGTTTTTGAGATTTTTATGCCAGCTTGTTGTAGCTCAGTGTGCTCACCGTAACAGAGATGAGCATTCCCATGCTCAAGAAGCTCTTGTCTCTATTTACTTTGTTGGGGGTTTTTTCCTCTCAGATGCTTTCTTTGTAAAGAGGACACGGAGCCTATTTTGAGCCTTCGTTTGTCAAGACCATAAATGCATGTCACTGAGAAGAGATAAAATATCATCCAGCAGTCACAACTTTGTGAGTACAAAGACTTGAGATGCGTCTTCTCCAAAGTACTACTACTGAAAGCAAATAAAAAATGAATAAGTGTCAGGGGCTCATTTATTGGCGGCCTCATGTGCACATTGAGCATCTCTGATAGTCAGGAGCTATTCTAGCAATGGCCCAGCTGATTTTCACATTTGATTTCCTTCACAGTTCCAGTGCTCATGTCCATTTTACAGGTGAAGGAACAGGAAAGGAAGAGGCCTGGAAAATTGTAAAGGAGGGCCCTCAGCTCAACTCTCTGCCCTGACACACAGCTCTGCTCACATCCTTCTATGCTGTGATGATAAGGAGGGGAACCTCTACTCCTATTTCAAATTATGCAGCCTATAATAGTAACAGCCCCGTGTGTGGGGAGTGAACTTGTATGTGCAACATGCCAAGGCCAGCAGAGAGCTCCAAGGATGTGGTCCCTGAGCACTGTAATTGTGCATGAGGAGCAAGGAAAAGGCAGCTCCGTGCGATCACTGGAGGATTCCTGAGGTTCTGTTGAAGCCAGCAAGGTTCCAGGTGATGTGCCACATAAATGCTGTTTGTGCCAGTTTGAAGGGATGAATCTCATTATCCTCTCTGGTTTCTTGTTCCCCTTAGGCTGCGGGAAGTCTGAGGAGAAGGGATGTATATATAAATTCCATTGCAGGTTCAAATCTCCCTCCCCTTCCCACATTTTGGGGAATTAATATTCTTGTATATGGAATATCTTGGTTTTTTACAGGCCCTGTGTTCTTAAGAAGGCATGTGGCCAGAAGTTCCTTATTCTCGCTTCCATCCCCAAAGTATTCCATGGTCTCAAATACCCAAAACTACAAACAACTGCAGATATGCAGGGTCTGAAAGGCTTTTTTGGGGGTAATTGAAACCCTGCAAGCTCTAATGAATGAATACAGAAAACCCCAATGAGCTGTTTCTTGTTACATTTATAACATCAGTCCTGCAGGTTCTAGAATTCACGGTAGTAAAAATAGCTCCAAGAAACTGCTGTTGGTTGTAAATATGAAAGAATGCGGAGTAAGATGCCAGACTTTTTAAATAACTATTTGGAGCACTTAAATTCCATTTGGAAACAAATTGCCTCTGAAAAAGAAAAACCTCTGATTTTCTTTGCAAGTCTGTGTTTTAGAAGCAATGCAGCTCATTTTTGCCTCAGAGATAAGTTTGGATAACTTGTAGCCTGATCAGAGATGTCATTTCTTTTTATTATGTATTGCATTCAGACAGTACATTCTGATTCAGATCTCATCTTGTTGCCAAATCTGGAATAATTTTGACACATAAATTTTTCAAATTAATTCAAACAGTGAAGATCATTCAGTTGTCAGCAGAGGTGGAAAGGGAAAAGTAGTGCTCTGTGCTAATTAGATGAGAGCTGACGAGTCTTTGATGTAGAGTTGCAGGACAAAATCCTGATTCCACTCATGTTAATACATTTACTTCAATGGTATTTTGTTATTGTCACTCCATTTTTTGTGTAAGACAGGACTTCAGGTGATGTTTCACACTCTGACCACAATACATAGCTGTTGGAGAGTTAAAATACTTTTGGGGCCAGTGACAGATGAAACAAGTGGCTGTGCTTCCTTCAGGAGGTCACAGTTTGCAATTCTTTGGGACCTGAAATCCAGTGAAGACCATAATAATCAGGATTTATGAGCATTTCTCAGAAGATACAACCTCAGTTGGGCTTCAAGTCATGGAAGGAAATATAGGAAGTCTAGAGCTGATCAGCAGCTGAAGACGAGAGAATGAAAGATCAAATTGCTTGGAACTCCCAATAAGCAAGGTCCAAGTTAGCAGAGCAGTTTCTGTTCTGAGACTGAAGTTGTGCACTGCATGACAGCCCAGGAGTCATGGCCAGCACTTCCAGGTCTCATACTCAGGGAGCTGCAGTGAGAACTGATACAAAGCTTGAGGTTTGAGCTTCCCCTGGGAGAAATGCTGTGGTGACTTTGTGTTACATATTCATTCTTTGAGTGCTCCTGTGTGTTGGGTTTTTATCTGCCTGGACACACTAATTTTTGGGGTGATTCTGTCTATTCAATTTCCTGCTCACCAACTCCCAAAACAAGACTTGGGAAGGGAAGCTGAACAGCTACCAATAAATTTCTGGAATTTCTAGTTTAATTTTAAGGAAAACTAGGACTTCATGCCATTGCTACACAGTAAAGTTACTGCTCCCTCAGAGCTGAAGGATTTGTGCAGTAGTTTGCATCCTCTTTTAGGCAGAATGTGGATGTGCAGCAAGATCACTGCTGGGGAGGCTGTGCTTTGCTCTCTTGCAGATGCAGTGAGTCATCTGAGAAACCATTCCTCAGCAAAAACCCAGCTAACTTGGTTTACTTTTTAAGTATCGTTTTTTTGGCCAGTTGTGGATGTTGCCATGGCAGCAGGATATCTTAGGTCATCCCCTCCCCTCTGGGCTGCAGCTCAGTGTGCTGTTTTAATGCCATCTTGCTGTGAGCTTTGGAAGGTCAGGCTGCTCAGCAGCTCCATCACAACTCCCTTCATGGACAGAGGCAGTGGTAGTTTTTCTAGGAACAGCCCTAACAGCAAACCTTTAACCTGCAAAGTTATCCCAGGACAGAATTAGATGGATCTTCTGTTCCATGACTTCAGGGCTGGAGATGGACACTGTCATAAACAAAGTCAGAACAATGTAATCATGGAATTTTCTGTGCTGTTCTATTGTAAAAAACATTCTGCCAGCCTTGCTTCCAACCAGCCTAGACTGTAATGAGGCGAACACCTTCAGACTCTGCATTTTGGAAATAAATCCTTCAACATCTTTGTCCAACAAGTAAAGTGCAGACCTTGTCTGGCAAATTCTTCCAGTCAAGTCCAAAATCAGGTGGTTGCCACAAAGAGTCCGTTTGTTTCACTTGTCCCTAACATGTGCCTCTCGTTGTTATACAAATGTATCCTCTTAGGGCTAGACACAAAAAAATGCATTGCAAAGGAATTCCCAACATCAGTTTAACATAATCTGTGAACCACACAGATACTTTAAACCTTTTTCTCCTACAAATCATTCTGCAAGACCAAGTCCTTCAAGTTTTGAGGTTCAGTTGCACAACTAGATTTTTTTTTTATTAACATGTAGTGTAAAAATGTTTTATTCTAACCCAATACAGAGACTTGGAACACAAATTTTTGCTAAATATGCAATTAATTATGTACGTGAATGACTGCTTAGAAATCTTGCTTGTCATGTGTAAGCCTCTGTGTTGTATGGAGATGGATGTTCATGCAGCTAAGGATTGTATGACCCATGGTATTTATAATTAGGTAATTATACCCTTGCTTAATGAACTAGCAAACAGGGGTTTTTTGCTGATGTTGTTTTTTCCCCTCTCCTAGAAAGTGGAAATAAGTCTAATTAGATCATGCCAGTAAGTTTGCTTCTTCCAAATCGTTCAGAAGTCATGAATTATTTTAACATTTAGTCTTCTTTCTCCCTTGGCTTCGTGGCTGTTACAGAAATTCTGTTTATTAATGCATTACGAACCGAAGCCGTCAAAAGCAATCTCTCTCTCCATTTGTAAGGATCTTCTATATGTGCATCTGAACGGCACAGTATGTACTTCTGAAATTTTCATGTGGGCTCTGACTGGATTTCCTGAGTAGAAGATCAGCTGACACTACAGGAATGTCACAGCCTGTGCATTCTACCCAGGGCAAGTGTCATCTACATGGTGTTTACAGAGGTTTTTCCAGTTCTGGAAAATGCAGTTCCTGGGACCAGGTTTAGCTCCATTTTCTATTACTCTTGGGTTTTGACCTGCATTTTCCTATCCAGGGCAATGAGGAGCTCTGCTTAAGACCATAGGGAGCTCTATTTAATTATCATTGGCTGCCTGCAATCCTTTGTGCTGTCAAGGAAATCCTGGAGCTAATGGATGGTACTGCAAACCCCTGGTAGTGGTTTTACACTCAGCAATTTGTTCTTTATTTAGCTGAGTAAATGTCTGATGGAGCTGAGAGAATCCACTGAGGAAACGTTGCTGGACAGAGGAAATTCTTGATGTAGCTATCCTAGGAATTAATTTATTATCTTAAAGGGTAATTTTGCCATCTATCCTTTACTTATCCATCTGAAGTAACAAATATCAACGGACAATTTTATTAGTGGTAAGACAATTTACAAAAGCAGTGTAACCTGGCAGTGGTTATGAAATGTGTCACTTACTGTGGGCAGAGCATTATTGTCTCTGCGCAGATGGTTTTATACCAGCACTGATGGCCTCAGGCTTGGTTTATGAATTGTGTTTTAAGCACAGTGAGAGAGTTTTAATAGCCCAAAATAGGCACCCATTTTGCAACGTGCCTGTCTCAACTGCAAAGTCCAGATAGAGCAGAAGGGAATGGTTTTCCCTTCACCTTTTATAGGATGAGGAAGAAATCTGGCACAGCTGGAGTTTGTTAAAGAGTCAGAAGGTGCCACTTTTTGATACCGACTGTTGAGACACCTCGTACACTTCATCATCATCGAATGTGTTAAATTTATTCCATGTAATTTCAAGCACATCAATATTTGCAGTCCTGTTGTGGAATTGAGTCCTTAGGGAAGAACAAGCCCTGGGCAGTGCAGACGGCTAATGCAAACACGGGTGCCTGCTCTCTCCCTAGGCAGTCGTGGCTGACTACAGGGGCAACCGAATATTTTGATAATTCTATGTATTTTTAAACTTGCAGTGCAGCCTGCAGAGGTTTTTTGACTGGCGGCCACTAGAGAGCACTACGGGATTGTCTCTTTTCCAAAGCAGGGTGTGGTGAACTACGATGTGAAAGGCTTTTTCCACGTTTCTGAAGAGTCCTATTGTGTTCTGTACAAAATAGAGGATATTAAACCAAGATTTTAGCACCTCTGGCATTTTGCTTTACACAATTATTATTATTCATGGTGGCTTCTCTCATCAACATGTAATTCTCACTCAGTAGAGTTTCTCTGGGGTCTGTAATGTAGCCAGGAAAAGTTCCCTATAGTAATTAATGTATGGGCTATTTTTACTGTAAGGCTGAATGATGATGCTTTGCTGCCTGCTGCACAGATAACCTCGGAGAATCTGGTTCTGCTTTAGCTTATCCTTAGAAAAACTTCTGCCTTAAATCATTCTGATTCAGCGAACAATGAATGGAGTGGATCTATGTAAAATACATAAACTCAGAGAAATGGTGATTTAAAGGGAAAATGCTGCACGAATGAATCTGTTAGTATCTTCCTGATCCAAGTATTTGATGTTTCCTTATCTGATTGACACTGTATTTTTTTAGATCTCATGGCCTATCTTTCATATTCCCCCAGAAAAAAAATTGCATTCTTTTCTTTTGAAGTACCTGTGCCTTGAGATTTTTTTTTCTCTTTTCATGCATCCTTCTGAAATCAGCTGGGCCTTTAATGTTTACACTCTGCCCTTTTAAAGCTCCTGTGTGCTTTTTGGGAGGACTTTCTCATTGAAATCATTGGTGTTTTTCAGCTTAGTTTATGAGCAGAAGATTGTAGCTTAAAACTTGGCAGTGCCTGTGGAAGAAAACACATTCTCAGAAGATAATGAGCAGCCCAGAAGTGCAAAGTTTTCCTCCCCAGGTCTGCAGCTCTACTTCCAGTGAGTGGTGAGTGCAGCTGTGGCCAGCAAAGGGATTGTCACAGAACAGTGTTTCCTTCCTTCAGAAATTGGTGCTGAGGGGCAGAGGTACTTGTTCTACTGAAGTGAAATTTTTCTGTCAGCATTGTCGAGTCAGAGCAGCTGGAGGGGAATTAACTGGATTCTGGAGAGATTAAATGTTGGGACCAGCTGTGTAAATGGAATATGTGGTGATGTGAAAGACCCCTCTCATGACAGTGGTATTCATCACATCATCCTAAATAGACCAGACTAGAAAAAACCTCCCCTGAGCTGCAGATCCCAAAATTAGTTTGCCAATCTGTTTATGTCAGTGTTAAACTTGAAATCCTAATTAGCAGGATTGGTTTGAAGTACTTGGTGACAAAGCCCACATTGCTTCTCTGACAGTTGAACCAAAATGCTTTAAATAATAACTCACAGGTGTCCCTCTACATTTCTTGGGTTTGTTTGGGGTTTTTTTTTGTTGTTCTTCTTCACAAATAATGAGGAAACTTCATAAAAGACTCTCCAATTTTATTCACTTTTCCAGTACCAGAATGCTCAGCTGGGAAGTGATTTGGCCATATGGGAAGTGTTACTGGCTTTAAATCAAGTGATGAAATGTAAAAGTTACTCAAACAATTTGTTTAAGCAACTTAGAATAAACAACATTCAGGATATGGTATTTTTTAAAATTCTGACATCTATACACTTTTTAGGAATATTTGGGGCTTTCTAGGAGTTTTCCTGGACATCCTGGATCAAGACCCTTCCCAGGAATACCTAGATTCAGACCTCTGTTATGATTTACTGCACTGAGAAATTTTCAAAGAATTTCCTATCACTCTCTGGGAATTAATTGATCGAAATCTTTTCTAGTTTTCCTGGGCTTTGCAGGTATTCCTGAATGTGTTATCTTTCCAGGAATTCCTGGACAGAGACCTTTTCTACAGTTTCTGAACCTACAACTTTTCTTGGCATTTTCTCACTTTTTATAGGGATTTCTGGATCTAGAACCTGAATTTCTGGATCTAGAACCTGAAGTACTTTCTGTGCTGTTCTAAGAATTTCCCGTCCTAGATTTAGGCTCTTCCTAGGAATTTTCCCAGGTATTCTAGGAAATCTTGGATCTAGAGTCTTTGCAGGAATTGCCTTCAAAAGTCCTTACAGGAGCTGCAGTAGTTCCTCACATCTCATATGCCCTGATTTCTTTTCAAGGTCTAGAAATAGTTGTTACCATTTTTTGCTGCCAGAGATAAGCATCAGTCCTATGCAGAGCTGAGGAGATGGAGGCATCCTGCAAAGAAACTCTTTGAATTCCTGTGTTAAAATCAGTTACCACTAAAGTGATTTTTTTCTCTCTCTCACTGCTGAACACACTGCCCCCAGGAGTGAGGATAAAACAGCTTCGAGTGCAATCTACATTCCCTCCATTCTCTGATTCCCATGTCACTCTTGCAAACTCAAAAATGCCTCACAGGGACCTTGTTAGTTAATACATGAACTCCTCATAGCATCATCCGTGCAAAGGCAAGTCATAACATGTTTACTCTTCTCCTTCTGCCAAATGCTCGGAGCCAAAACTTTAATTAGACTTGAAAAATATGCTTATATATTTTCATTTAGGGCACTGGAGTTTTAAACTGCCGTCTGGCTGTTGTCCTTAATCCTGACTTTACTTCTGTGGGCTAACTCAGAGTAAATCCAATCTTCCCAGAATTGTCTGCTGCAGAGGTGATTTTATTTTTCTGAGAAGGAGAAACACAGGGACAGTGTGGTGGTGTCTGATCAAGGCACTCTGATGTCTCAGAGTTACCTGAAAATTTCTAATATTGCTGGCTTTCTTCTAGCACAAAAAAAAAAAAAAGAAAAAAAAAAAAAAAGGAGGATTCATAAACATGTAGATGCTTCCTGGCAGATCTCTTCCTAAGCAAGGTGTGATCTCCAGCTGCACGTGTTCTGCACCAGGAGGTGCTGTCCCTTATGAGCCCAGTAAAAAAGGCACTGAGCTGCTCTAAAGTGAAACTTTAAATGGTGTTTATTAGAGCTGACACTATAAGGAAAGAGTAGTACACACAATCTTGTGTACCAAAACAGATATGAACTGGGACTTGAATTTTTGTGGATTCAGTAACAAAATTAAAAGTTTCTCCATTCCGTTCCTTCCTTCCTTTTCAGATCCCCTTGTTTTACGTCAGTTTAGGAAAACGAGCCAAAGCACCCATGTGGATACAAAGATGCTGCTGGCAAGGATTTTCTTGCTATTTTCTAAGCCCGTGAGAGACTTTTCTCTCTCACAGAAGAGGTAGCAGAGTTATGTAACAACCAAACACCTGCAGCCTTGAAAAGTCTTGTTTATGGTATAGTAGAAAAATATTTTGACAATGGATGTTTTATGATTTTGGCCAATCACCCCAAGGGGTGGCTGATCCTTTGCCCAATTAGACTATGAAGAAAAAAGTCTATAAAAGAGTTTGTAAAATAATTAAATCAATCAATCTTGCTGCACAATTCCTGCCTGCTGGATCTTCTCTCCTCCTCCCTGTGGCTGCGGGACACGGTGATACACCCTAGGGTTGCTGTAATACACCCATTTCTGTACCATCACTGAAATGAAGCAGGTGTGGAACCATTTGTTATTTTGTCACTCTTGGAATAGAACTGTATTTTTGGAAGTGACAGCAGAGAGAACAGTCTACGTGAGCCAGTTGTTAAAGCTTCATCCCGTTGTGAGTTCAGTTTAAGACTTGTGCATTTTTCAGTCCTAATGTTGTGTTGAACTTACCTTGCTTTCCACTAAGCATGAATCATTCTCCTTGATTAATTCTGATAATAAAATTACATATTAGAAGCCCTGTAGGATGAGAAATAATTACTGAGGCACTGTAGGAATGAGGCAGTCAGCTGCCTTCATAGAGTATCCTTTAGAAACTCCAAAATGCCTCTTTATAATCATTGCACGATATGAGCTGCCAAAAAGCAGCATTTGAGAAGAGCTTGAACTGCAAAACTGGCCTGACAAGTTAGAAAAACCACTTTTCTGTGCCTCCTGGTGTAATGTTATACTGAATGGCTGCTGTGTCAAGAGAATTACTACAATCAGAAACATGAAGAATTTAAAATTAAGTACTAAATGACACTGACTTTGTAATGCCTATAAATGATGTTACTCAAAGTGGCTGGCTTTCATCAAAACTGGAGTTAATTTGGTCAAATTACCAATGCATTTCTTTTCACTGCTTCTTTCAAACCAGCTCTAATTTTAACCTTAAAATAGCATCTTTACTGGGAAAAAAAAAGCCCCAAGACATGGGTCAGCAATCTATTTTCCTTAGCTCAGATATATTATTTAAATTTTTAATATTTATTTTTCCCCAAGAAAAGCACACGTTTGCTGACGTAGTTTTTTAAATGGGTGCTTCATTTAACTGATCTTTTTGCAACTTCTTTGGGTAGGTTAAGATATAAAAGTTGCAGTAAATTAAAAAAGTAGTTTTTCCCCCCCAGGTTTTTTCATGTAGTTTTCTCATTTACCTTTTTTAATCAGGCAATATCTAACAGCAAGCTGGCAATTAAGATTTTAGAACTCTCATTCTTGCTTTACATGAGCTGTTTGGACACATCCTGAAGCAAACAAGTAAAACTAAAATGCCAAGCAAAACCTCTACCAGAAAGGCTGCAGAAAGATATCTGCCCATATATATTATAAAGGGTAAGAATATTAAAACTGGATAGTCCTCTCCTCTTTTTGATGTGGAATCTTTAACCGAATGCTAATGGTGCTGGGAATTCCATGTTGCAATGACTGGAGATGATCAGTCCAGCTGTTCCCCTCAGCTCTGTAGTATCTGGTACAGGATCACCTTCCTTGCAAATATTGAATTCTTCATCTTCAAAGCTGACACAGGTGGTTTCCATAATGCACTTGGGAAAATATTCTTTGGGACAGAGTTTTTCACTTAGGATCAACTAATGGTTACATTTACTTTTCCCAGTACCTGGAATGAGGGTTTTGCTGTGAGTTGCACTTCTGTTCTCTCTCAGGTATGAGGTGCCTGAACCTCCTGAAAGGAATGAAAACTGTGCTCAGAACTTTGCTTCTCTGGGAAACCTATGCCAGGGCCTGACCACCCTCAGAGGGAGGAATTCCTTCCCAATATCCCGTCTAATCCTGCCCTCTGGCAGTGGGAAGCCATTCCCTGTGTCCTATCCCTCCTTCCCTTGTCCCAAGAACATCTCCAGCTCTCCTGGAGCCCCTTTAGGCACTGGAAGGGTCTCTGAGGTCTCCCTGGAGCCTTCTCTTCTCCAGGATAGACACCCCCAGCTCTCCCAGCCTGGCTCCATAGTGGATGCACGGATCTGTCCTGGCTTTGTCACTGAGCTGGGATAACTCCCTTTGATCAGGGATACCTAAACAAGTTATTTCAGGGCATAAATATTTCAAACCATTGTGTGAACTTGAAATGCTTCAGCTTCTCAGCAGGGTTGCCAAACAGACCTTCTTACTCCAGGACAGGATAATCCATCTCCCATTCACCTCCTGAGGTAAGACAAGAATTTATCCCCTTTTGAAATAATTACTTGTTAAGATAAGGACGTGCATGTATCTATTTCTCATGGAATAACTGGAGCTCCTCAGGTTTATCCCCTTGCTTGCCCTGCAGAAACTTCTTTGTGTATTTCAATCCTCTGCATTTCTTTTGTGGGCATGAAGAAGAAATAATGTTTTTAATAGTTCTGTTGAGTAGTGTAAGATCTCCAGATAAAAGTGTAATACTTCCTTTTTTACATCTGATACAAACGATTCAACCAAGGATTAGGAATCAGAGCAGCCCAGCAGGTTGGTTTATTTATAAGCTTGCAGGTTTATTAACTGTGGCTGTGGGAATAACTTCATTTTTCTGGTCCTGCAGTTGAATGGGAAGATCAGAAATCAAAACTACCCTGTTTCCAGTTTGCTCACATTAAAGGCCCTTATATTTTTTTTCCATAAATTGCTGTGCAAATTAACTTCTGGAGGTAATTTTTCTAAAAACTAGTTTCAATGGCACTTCAAAAAATATTTGTTCCATCACATAATTTCCTCAAATGAGTGCAGATTCTTCAATAATTCAGCAAACTGAACTTTATTACCTCATTCTATTCTATTTCAGAAGGTGAAGATTAGCTCTTTTGGCTGAAAATAGGTGTTAATTGATGTAGCAGTGTCATGGAACTGCACCTTCAGTTTTTCCATTTGAGAGAAAAGATGCATTATTTAAAATCTGAGATTCCTTTTATGAAGCATATTTGTAGACTGAATACCTTCTGCTCATTCGAACCCAGGCAGACACTCTTTACAGGTAAGTACAGATGTAAGCTGTGACCTGAGCATTTGAGGTTCAAATTCTGTATGAAAGCTGAATATTAAAGGCTTTGTATAGAATTTGGTGCTTATTTCTCCAACTGCTAAAATGCCAGGGAGGCTTGCAAAACATCCTGGTGCAGGAATTGGTGCAGCCACATCCATCCAGCAACCTCCATGCCTTTATTGACATTTGCTTTATTCGTGTTCTCAGAGAGCCTTCGTTGGTTTGGTGCTGCCAATACATTTGGGTGAATTTCTAGAGAAAATGTTAATGAAAGATCCCAGAAGTCATTCCTGTTTATATCAAGGGGGAATCCACTGCCCTTCAGTGCCCCTGGCCTGGAGCCTGGCAGGGCTCTACAGCCTTGAGGTCTGAGGGTTAGGAAGAGCAGGAGCATTCCCATGTCTGCTCCATGGAAACGTGTCTTTTGAGCACAAATTCCATGCCTGGAACTTCCAAAATTTGCTGCTACATTAAAATATCCTTCTGCACTGAGTATACATTATGCAGATATGTAAATGAAGATAAAATGTAAAGTAATCTGGTAAGGTTTGGATACCACGGAAATGCTGCATAGTCCCACCAGCACCAAGTTAGCTTTTCTTCTGGGTGAAGTAATGTGTCTTGGTTTCTAGCTAATCATCTTTAATCATTTCAGTCTACATAGAGAGGGAGGAAAATATGTTTTCAGCAGGATAAAGCTGTTAACCAGCTCAGATTTTGTGTTACACCTGACCACTGATTGCTTGGCCTAACATGTCTTAGCCTGCTGGGTCTACACAACTTTCTCCCTCTTCCCTGCATTTTCCAGGAAGAAGAAGGTTGTGTTCCTGAGGAGACCAGTGGCAGAGCCTGGATTGTGTTCTGAACTGATCTTAATTGGTTATTTTCTGCAAAAGGGAGAAGCTGCAAAGCAGAAGATCAGTGGAAACTTCTAAGACATTTCTACAAGCACAAATCTTCCTTGATTGCCTGGCTTGGTTTTAAAGACATGTAAATTTTCAGCTTACCCGGGGATCTCACAGAAAACCTAGTTCCTGCAGTTTATTTTTTCTCCCAGATTTTTCATCCACATCCTATGTACAGAGCAGATTTTTTTTATAGCCTTCAAGAGTATCGTGGATAAACAGTGGCTTTGTTGTTTGTGCTCATTCTAGTGTAGCAGCAAGAAAGCAATTTCACCTGTGCAGGCAAAAGTGAATTCTGCAATCCAAAGCCTGAGGGCACAACTTATTACCCTGGAAGGTGGGGCTTTCTGGGGCAGCCTGAGTAAATTGGGGTGCTGAAAGAAATGGGGGGGAAAAAAGAGGTTGCTTCTCTTTTTTCCTCCTCCTGGCCACTGCCCCCAGTGTGCTCGGAGCCCTTCCTCAGGGACAAAAGCTGTTCTCCAGGTTCTGCAGGAGTCTGGTCCAAGGAAAGTGGGACAATCCCTTCCAGGGACTTTCTGGTGTCTCAGGCAGGAGATATTGCTCCTTTACTGAGAGCGCTTCCTGGCAAGAGGATTGTACACACGTTGTAAATGGTGAGGAGCTGGCAAACTTGGGACAGAGAACCAAGCTGGCAGGGACAGGTTTGCTTGAGCCAGCCACAGCAAGGCTGCTCCTACTTCTTGAGGCAGGGAAGGGGAGAACAATCAGTTTGTCTATTATAATCCTACAGCAGTGATTCCACACTGAGCTGGAAGCTGTTGTCACAGTGTAACATGTTTGGGGTGATCCTTGTGAAAACAGAAGCATGAATGCCATCCTTCCATCTAAATGCTTCACCAAATGCTGAAAGTTCTGAAATCAAACTTAAGGCAGTGATATTAGTTGTCACTCATTTTAAACAAGGACCCATCCCAGTTCTTTTTAACTCCTGCGTGAGCGGGACCAGCTGTGATTCTTCCCGTGATCAGCTCAGTGATTTGGTTCCAGTGGCATCTGGAGCCTGCAATTAAGCCTTCACACCAAGCCCCTGGGCACATGATACACGTGTAAAACACAGGAGGAGGAAATGAAAAGAGTGTCCTGCAAAGCCAGCTTGAAAACACGTTGAAAGGCAGCTCTGAAAGATCTAATGACAAACCTAAAACAAGCACCCACCCGATCAGGAGAGATAGCTCTGCTGGCACCAGGGATGGCTGGTGCCTGCCATTGAGCATTTCCCTACAGCTCAGCACCGGGGTGAGTTGATGTGAGGCCCAGCTAAGCTCCCCACAAAGCTTGGAAAAGATTCTGAGGTATAGTTATTTTTTTTTTAATATGTTTTCACTTCATTGTGGTTGGTGTTTTTGCGCTTGTATTTGATTCTCTGAATGATTAAGCACCTAAATGCTTGCTGTCTTTGTGGGTTGTTTGTTCTATTTGAAGTTTATTTTGTTTGTTTGGGTTTGGTTTCCATTTGTACCAAGTGAAAATTAATAATTATATGCTTGTAAATAACTGGGGCAAGATTTAAAACCAAAACCAGAGAGTTTTTCTTTCTGCTTTCATGTGTCTAGCTCCTTTAGGAAACTTGATTTTTTTATTATAAATTCTGAGCACTTTTTTGTAGATTTGAAGCTTTAATTTAGTAAAGTTGACTGCGCAGAAATCAATCTGCCTATGGAGAAGCGCAGTTTGGTAGAATCAGTAGTTTCCAGTTACTGTTAAAAGGTGTATCTTTTTCAGAGAAACTGTAATACTTTCTGTTAAAGTTAAAAGAAAAAAATGGGGTGTTTCATTTTTTTATTGAATTCAGCCTTATTGTATTCGTTCCTGTCTACATTATCAAGTCTTCATTGCTATGACTGAGACAGTAGCAGAAATTATGCCTAAATTGGATTGTCTTTTGAGGCTAACTAATAATTAAATCTCCTGCAGCTTGTGCTGCTAATAAGCAGTGGAAGTAATTACTAAGTTTGAAAGAAATATCCTAATTTGGAAAATGTTTGAAAATGTCTCCAATATAATAGAGACAGAAGCCAGCAAGGGGTTATTGGTCTAGACAACTTTAACCATGGCATTTCATTTTGTGCCACAAGCTGTTTAGATTACCATCTGAGGAGGGCTTCTGTTCATCACTTTTAAATTTGATTTTACTGTACGGCAAAACTGGCATTTTAGCTTGTTCTGTAAATTGCTATTGTCAAGGTTATGAACTTGTTTACCACCCTTAGCTTAGATGGGAATTTTTTAGAAGAAATGTTTATCAGAGTTCTTCCTTCCCTTGGTGTCCAGAACTATTTGATGTAAGCAGAATTTTTCCTTCTCTGTGTTCCTTCTTTAAATCATATTTTCTGGCTTGTTCCATAACTAACTGGTGGCCCTTACCTAACTGGTGGCCTAGTTCTTCACAGTTCTCATCTGTCTCTGTATGTTCTTCCTAAAACAATAAAATTCTCACTGTGAAAAACTTTCTGTTTGAAGTGGAATGGCAGCATTCCTTTTTAATGTCTGCTCTCTGTGTTCCAACATGGCTTGCCTCTGGCTGGAGTTCTTGCATGTCTCCAAGGATATTACTAATCCACTTTGGAAAAGAATGGAAAATCTGTTTTACAAAGGTTTTAAGTCTTTTAAACTGCTTTTGTTTCAAAATGAGTCCACTCCTTCCAAATTTAAATTCTTTTCTTGAAAGAAAATATTTTTATTTTTTCATCTTATAGGAAAAAGCTACAGAATGAAATCCATATCAAGATTAATGGTGATGTTCTTAATTATTTTTGAATAAAACAAGATTTTTTTTTTTTTTTATAGTATTGGAATTAGTAGTAGGATTATTTTCTCCCCACTTGGAAAAGAGAGATGAGAGAAGTCAGTAACATTTTGTCTACTACTTTAAATTTAGCAAAATTACAGGATTTACTAAAGAATTAATCCAGGTGGGTTATTTAATCTCAGTTTGGTTACCCAACCCTTTTTCTCATTTATTATCCAGTTATATACTGGCAATGTTATTCTACTTCATTCCACCTCACTCAAAGCCACTTCATTGCATCTTTTTTTCAAAACACAACATTTTTCATGTGTGCTCCAATGTGACTAAATTTTTTAGCTTTTTTCTACTTGGTTGAGAAACACTCTTCTTTTTTTTCCTATTTTTTTTCTGGCTACGAAAGCCCTATAGATTGGATCTGAACCCTCAAGGAAAATATTCCAGATACTTCCTCCCAGGTATACCTGTCACTGGTTCACCTGCTTTATCTTAGAAATAAATGCCTTGGAGGAAAAAAAATGCATCAAACTAATTACTGAATTTTGACACTGCAGTGATCTGTATTGGCTAATGATCCATCCCCAAATGTGTGATGTGAATCTGCTCTTTCTCTTTCAGCCTTGGAACATTAAACTTGCTTTATTTTGAGGCAGTTGCTGCATATTCTTCTTATTTAAATGCATATATGTATGAGTGCACTGACAAATATTTCTTTTTCATAGTACTAGTAATAAAATTTTTCAAAAGAATGTTCCCTCTTCTCTTTTAGGTAGAGATGGAGATCTCTTTATTTACAGTAACTTTCATTGTTTGGTTTTAATTAATTTTTTGAGATTTTTTTTCCATGAATCACTGAGGTTCAGATTTTTGCAGGCTCCCTCAGGAACCTCTGTTTGTGCTTTCCTACTCCTCCCACCAAGCAGGCAAGTCAGGGGAAGAGGGCACATGGCATGCACCAGTTCTTGGATTTTCTTCCCTCTGGTTTCTAGAAGGAAGAAAATAAATCAGGATTCCCATGACTTGTTGTGATGCTGGATCTCCTCTACATGGATGAGAAAGAAGTAGAGGCTGAGCTGCTGAAAACAGAGCACTGAAATCCTGGCCCTGCTGGAGCCACTGCCTATTGTGGAATAGGCATTTTCATCCTGATTTCTGGAATGGCAAAGGTTTCCCTCTGTCTGGAGGGAATGCTTTGCATGTTACATGTTCTGCAATGTTTGCTCTTTGTAGCTGAGTCCTGACATGTTGGCTGTCCCTAATTAAAGTAATCTAGGAAATTTAAGCAGCTGAGCTTAAAATGTGTGTTGTATTCGTATAACAAATCTCCTGTGATACTTATTTAGATATTTGCCAAGAGTGATTCTGTCTGAAATCATTTGAAGTATATACTCTCCTCTTAAGACCATAGACCTTCTTGTCTTTTTTTTAAGTTGCTGCTTTTTGGTTGTTTTTTTTTTTTTTACAAAATGAAATCAATTGCACCTACTCTTCCATAAAGAAAACCTCTATCTCTTATCATTTCTAATGTATCATCTCACAAGAGGAATGACATAAGATAGAAATCATTCTGGAGAGAATGGGCAGAGCATGTGGGGTAAAGAAACTATTGCCTATGTAGGAGAAAAATTACTTTTCTCTGTGTGAGACGATAGTAGTAGTTCTGTGTTTTTGCCTTGAGTGGCAGAAGGTAACAGTGAGAGAGAAATATTGTTCAAGTAATAATGGAACTTCCTTTTAGTCAAGGTGAGGAGGGCTATGGATAAATGCATGTTTTTTTCAGGAGAAACACAGAATCTTTTAGATAGTGATAGTGGGGAAATAATCTAAAATATTTGGTTAAAGAAATTATAAAGGCAGTAATAGCATTATTTTTCACTCTTGAATATGTTCTATTCTACTGTACAGAAAGCAATTAATATTTCATAACAGTCTGAAATTGTATCATGCAGGTGTCATCAAATGCAATAATTAAGCCTTGGCAGAGTGGTTCAAACATGCTGTTACTGGTGTGACCAGTTAGTGCTGGGAGAGAGGTTGATGGAGGAGCCCGTAGGCAACCAGGGTTAAAAGACCAATGTCAGCAGCATCTTAACGAGCTGAGAAAAGGCTTTGTGCCCAACATGCTGCTTCTTGTGCTTTAATAACTGCTCATTCCTGATACTGCTCCCTTTGGCAACCAAGCCTGTATAAAGGCGATAAAAACATGAACTGTGAGTAACATACCTGAGCACAGTTTGGGAGGCTTTTCCTCTTGTTTTAAGAGGCTGGTGATACAATCATTGCAAGCTACTTCACTGAGCTACAGAGGACCAAGATTGGACCCCTTGTGCAAGAACGTTGGTTTTGTAAGGAACAGTTCCACATGCATTCCTCTCTTGTAGGGAGCATCCAAGAACAGTTACTCAGCTCAAAAGATTAAAAAGCCAGGTTTTGTTCTCTGTTTTTGGCAGAATCTGTCTTATCTTAAAATCAGTAACAATATTTATCTGTAAGAAGTGTGTGTGAATGCTGAGCCACTATTGTGGACTTTGGATTCAGGAGACAGGCAAAGGTGATATTTGAACACTTGAAGATTCAAATTGATATTGGATATCAGGAACTCACCTTAAGAACTTCTCAGCCATCACCCCTAGATACGAAGGACTGAACTGTAGTACTCTTTAAAGACTTCATTTTGTTTTTATTGTGCACAGTCTTCCAGAATGACCGTTTACATCAAGTCTTAATAATTTGGCTAGAGAGTGGGAAAATAAAAGCAAAGAAACACTCTCAAAACAAACAAACATAAAAATCTAAAAATTAGAGGCTGCTGGGTAGAGGATGGTAAACCAAAAAAAGATTGCTTCTAAATTGGCAAGGGAATTTATATGTTATGCCAGGTATCTGCTCTTGTGAGATGAGTTTAGATTTGGAGAGTAGAAGATGAGAGCCTTAGGAAAGACTGGAATATGGAGAGCAAGACAGCTGGGAGTTCTGGAGGGTTCCTGTTCCAGGTGGAAGGTGTTGTCTCTAAAATGCAAGTGAAGCCTCACAGGTGAGGGAGGCAGCAAACATCTGACAGAGCACAGCACTCAAAATGGGCAAAATTAGAGAACAGGCTCAGGGTGGCCACTGGGAAATTCCTCTGAGCCTCTGCAGAGTTTCTGTTCCCGTTTTTGAGAAGGTGCCATCGTCTGTTTTGTGACACTTGGAGAAAAGACTTCCTGCCTGTGAGTAACGCTTGGATTTAGATTTGTAATGTGTGAATGTATCAGTGCTGTTTCTTTGGAAAATACCTGGGCCAGTTAAGTTCTCACTGGGAATCTAGTTCAGGGGGAGCTGATGTGAAATGCAGACATCTTTCTGTGGGAGAGTTGGAGGCAAAGATACTTGTGATACAGCAGGATTGTGATATTCTGAGTAGGTAGCTTGGAAATGTTTAAATCAAAGACTGGGATTTTATTTGAAAAATACTGTCTTGGTGAAGCAAAAATTGTACCAATTCCACCACACTTTCTGACAGATACATGACTATCATTAGTGAAACCTCCCTGGTTGGCTCACAGGGTGCTAAAAATCATAGATGTTCAGTATTTGTGGTTTCTTGGCCAGAATAGAGTAACATTTCCTTAATCCTGCTTCTGAAATGGAAACGAAAGAGCAAATAACCCATTCTAAGTGAAGGCCCTGCTGGTGCCCTGCCAGGCATTCCAAGGACTGATAAGTTTTCTAGGCCTGGCACCTTTAGAGTGGGGATGTTGGGGTTTTGTGCTCCCTGATAGCACTTGCCCTGCCTTTAAGAGGACTTTATGGAATGCCCTTATCTTTTCTGGAGCAGCTGAGGCTGTTACCAGAATTAGGTCTGGCACGTGCAGTTGCTTGGAGCCAGAGCAATTTTCTGTCTGGTTTTTTGGGGGGGAAAAAAAAAAGTTATTTAAAATATTTAGATTTTTTTGAAACTGTTTTTCTTATGCTGGATTTGTTTGGGTTGGTTTTCTTTACTTGAATATGGGTGTGTGGGGTGTCCTGTCTCAGAGAGGGATGATGCTGCTGATGCAAATTTCTTTCATAATGGAAGTTACAAGTTTACTCAACATTCCTGGCTATTACGATAGAATTGTGCATCTAAAGTTGATGGGGTTTACTCAAGCCACCAGACAACCAATCCTACCTTCTAGTGCTTCTTGTTTATTCTGTAATAATGTAAGGACAAGTGCAAAAATACTGCTAAATAAATCCCAGTAGAACTTGCTTTTTTTTATGGCAGAACCTGGTTCACTCTTTGCTGTGATTACTGCTGCTTCACCAGAACAGTTTGTGCTCTTACATGTTTTATAATATGCTGTTTTCCAGCTGCTGCTTTTGACTTGTTTAAAACATCTGCTCAGTCATCTGCAACACTGCTCCTTTTATAAGATGCAGCAAAACCTTATGAGCTGTTCTTTGGATGGAATTAGCCCTGTTATAAGTGTGGCTGACAGGCTGAGACTTGGTGCTGTGATATTTAAATAAACATCTTTGCCTTGCATCGGTTTCTCATAAATCCTATAATTACATAACTACATGTTTTACTTGGGACAATGATATCTTGGTAAGTGATGTTGGCTTAG
The DNA here is from genome assembly GCF_009650955.1 of Corvus moneduloides. Lineage (NCBI taxonomy): Eukaryota > Metazoa > Chordata > Aves > Passeriformes > Corvidae > Corvus > Corvus moneduloides. Next base: position 11,428,824 of record NC_045492.1, read on the forward strand.
TTGATTTTTTGTGGCACAGTCACAGGATCTAAACATGCAAACAAAGAGGTTTTTGGGGTTCAGGTCCCATAGAACTGAAATACAGGAGGGTCAAATTTAAATAATGAAATGGAGCAACTCTTTTCATGTTGCTGCATACAACTGAGTTAGAGGTTGTTAATTCAATGACTTCTGGAAAAATCACAGTGCAACGATATTTTGGCTTGTGAATTGCTCTGCAAATGTAATTATGTAGGTGTGATGTTAGTCTGAATTCTACTTGGGGCTGGATTGCTGCCTTTATATTTGGTTCATGCTTTCTGTCCTGTACAATTATATATAATTCAGTATTTATTAAGGTTTTGTGTGCAATGGCATCTTTCCACAGTCCAAGTTTCATTTGTGGTAGTTGTTTTGGATAAAATATAATTGTACAGCAAACTAATTGCTGTTCAATACAGAAATGCTGTAAGGAAAAAAATGCAAACATCTACTGACCTGTTTAGTCTCCCTCTTAAGACAGAAGAAATGAAAAGTCAAACTGTCCCCATGCCAGTTGCATTACAAGCTGACAAAATATTTAGAAAAGCCTGTTCCTAAGCAAATACACATACTAGGGAATCAGTTGGATGTTTGATGGATCTGATAATGAACACAAATTAAGACCCAAATTGCTGAAGGCAGTTAAACAACCTTGGTGCCAAATGAGCTGCCACAGGTTTGGACACAGGGGATTGAAATTTTCTGGGGTCTTTTCCCCCAACACACCTTTCAACCACTCAGGCTGGCTGGGGCCACTCATCCATTCACTGTAAATCAGAGTCTTCTGAATTTTCTGCTGTTGTAACTCATGGCAAAAGAACTCTTCTTGATTCTACCTTAATAGTGCTTTGCCTTCTAGAGATTTTACTCTTGTCCTTAGAAAGAAGTGAAGATGGCAAATATCCTGTGTTCTCATGCCTCCTTTGTGAGGTGATTTTTTTTCCATATGCACTGAGAAATGAAATAACTAATCAACTTCAAAAAGGAAGTTTATCTATGTTGAAACTTATTCCAGTGTTCTCATTACCATCAATGGAAGAATTTCCCAAAAACCTCATTTGCCTCACTGGTAAAATGCAATTCACTTTCCTCTGGGGAGACAAAGATGAATGATACAAGTGAATCAGAGAAGGTAGAGATAAGAAATAGGATTAAAAACAATAATGCAAGGGGGAATATATTGCTAGCATTGTCTTGGGTTTAATGGTGTGACTCAGCCATAAAATGTGAGTTGGCAATTGCCATTCCTCTAGAACTGAGGAAGAGATCAAAGAAGACCCACTACATCTACACAGGAAAGCCTGGAGGGGCTGCAGAATATTGCCAAGGTGAATCCTCTAGGGGGTAATGAAATTGGGATTGCTTTAGTCACAGTGGAGAGGTTAATGTTCTGTGATGAATGATATGACAGCATTTAAATTACTCTGCTTACTTCTCAGTGTTGAGTGTTATGTTGTCTAAATTGGCCAACCAGCACAATTTGTTTCTTGTTTACTGGTAAATGCAGAACTTTTTAGATCTCTGTTGTCAATGCCTAGGCCTGGCCTTAGTGTCTGTTTAAAAAAGCAAACAAAAACAACCCACAAATTACAAACCTGCCTAATAAAAAGCAAGAATATACTAATGTCTTGTCTAAATTTGAAAGGGTGAGGTTTAATTTACTGGGCTATGCATAAGGTAATACATTTGCTTTGTAAAACTTGGAATTCCTTTGCTAAAGTTGCATTGTAAGATCTGGAAGGCCTCATTAGTCAGTGACCTTCATTTCTTTCTCACATCTCCAGTTCTGGGCTTTAGACTTCCTGCCTGTAGAACTGATTTTCCTTGCCCTGGTGGCGCTTGCCCAGTTTGCAGCTCAGATCACCAGAGGGTGAACACGAGCAGTGAGTTGCTCCCAAAGCAGCAGCATTGCTACAGCCCAGTGTCTCGCAGAGTTTCACTCCATTTCCATCCCAAGTGCACCCAGTCTCTGGCCTCTCATTATCAAATGATTTTCGCTTCAGTGACCAAACCCCTCCTGTTTTCTTTGCTTACCCACAAAATATCCCCATTCTATCCCCAACTCCCTCTCGAATTCCCAAACTAATAGTTGGGCAATAGGCACTCACTGCTCTATTGCATTCCACAGTGCTTTTAGTCTGACTGAGCTGCAGATACTGAAGTGTTTCCCTTCGTGCCAAGACAGAACCAGTTTCTGGCACCTATGATCAGTTCTGCAAACCTTTAAAAACAAATATTAAAATAATAATAATAGTAATTCTCTAGCACTTTATTCATTTGACTGAAGTTGGCCAAAAAAATCAAAGGTTGGTTGTGGGTGATATGTATGGACAGCAGGATAAGGTAAATTTTTGAAGAGCAACCTCAAGTTTGTTTCATTCTTTTATATTTAAGCTTTACAACAGTGTCTGGCAATGAGTTCCCTCTAATAAAGAATGTTATCAGTGTTGTGGTTGTTCTGAATTAACAATATGATGTTTCATCCTTTGCCTTCCCCGTGCTCTCACTAGCTCTTCTAGCTCTCACATTCCCTGCTGTGTTCTCTGCTATTGAGTGTTTATCCCTTCTCTGCTCACACAATGGGATTTCCCAATTTGTTTGGCCTGCCTGGAGGCTTTTGCTAAGTGAGAGGTGGCAGTGGCTTTGTGAAGTGCATCTCAATGTTCTTTTCTATGCTGTTCCATTGCTTCCATCTGGGCAGTAAGAAAGCAGTCCCAGGAATAAAATGACACATTTAACGACTCTCTCAAAGCATGAGGCACTTGGCCATATTTATATATCCTGCAGAACAATTATCTGGAAAAGTTTATCTGTGAAGCTGAGCTAAAAGGTTTTTTTTTTAATAGGAATTTTTGTTTTGTTTTAGTCTTTTGGTTATGACAAATGGTACAGAGAGTTTCCAGTGTGCTCTTCCATGGTGCTAAATGACCATGTTACTGTCATGTCCCAGAATGGAGAAACATTTGTATAAGCAGTGCTTTTAGCAGTGTTTTTTTGGCACAGTAACCATTCAAATCTTACTAATTTCCTGTGTTACATACCAACAATAACCCTTTACGTTCTGGTTACCTAACCACAGCTACTTACCTCATGCAGAGAAAACACTTTAGGAACCAAAGTATAATGAAAATAAACCTGTTAAAATAATGAGCTTTGTGTAGCTCAGTCTCAGCAAGTCGTTGACCTGATGAATATAAACATTGTAAATGGACTGATGAGTAACGAGTTTGGCTTTTGGACAAATTAAGAGTTTGTGTAGAACACAGCGACACGTTAGTACGTTAATAAAAAAAAATCCTCTAAATTTGCTCTCAGGAACTGAACTTAGGTCAATTTTAATACAAAGAAATCTAGCACACTAATGGTTTCTGTTCTCATGTAGTGCCTTTCTCTACTTTATGCATTGTGCCCTTTTGCCCTGAAAACTCATGTGGAAGAGTAAAGAAAATAAATGTTCTGCAGGTTTTCTACGTGTAATTGCAATCCAATTTTTCCATTGTTAGTGCAAAAGAAAAGTGGGAGAGTGAATCCAGAGCACAATCTGCATGCCTGGTGTTTGCAACAGCTCTCTTGTCCTGGTGATAAGAAATGGAATATACTCTTCTCTCTATGCCCAGATTATAAATCGCTGTTTGCACGTGGCCAAGAACATCAGTGTTTGTCCATCCTGGCAGAATCTGTTATGCTGAAGCAGTGCTGTCACATCTACACAGAGCTGCAAGAAAGAACATCCTCCATCCCTAAAATGACAATAAGTCAATGCTTTGAAAAAATACTATCAGTTATGTAAAGGAAAGGTTAAGAGGTGAGCTGTCATTTCTTATTCTGAAAATACACTGTGTTTTGAAAGAATTTTGGTGATTATTTACCTATAAAGAAGTATGCTTGGTCAAAGTTCACGTACAGTAAAGGGCTCTGTGTTTTAATTGGCTCTCATTAGTTCTCTGAAACATAAAAGGAGCAATGTTATGATTGCGTTTCAAGGATCTCTTGTATATATTTTTTAAATTTAAATCTAATCTCTCTTTAGAAATCACAGAACCCTAAAAACATTTAGGCTGGAAGGGATTTGTGGAGGTTATCCAGGCCTTGATCTCCCTGCTCAAAGCAGGGCCCTCTTGTAAGTTAAATCAGGTTACTCGGGACCCTGTCCAGTCATGTTTTGAAAATCTCTGAGGATGGAGATTCCAGTCTCCTGAGCAACTTGCTTCATGCTTCATCAGTTTAATTCTGAACTTTTTTTTCCCATATAACCAATCAAAATTTCCCTTACTGCAACCTTTGTCCTGTTTTTCCCCATGGATCTATAAAAAAGAGTTTAGCTCCAGCTTCTCTGTATCCTGCTTCAGGCAGGGAATGCCAATTGTTCCTCAGCCTTCCTTGTCCCAGGCTGACTAAAGCCATTTCCATGGGCCTTGGTGTGCTCTGGTCCCCTCGCCATGTGGTGGCCTCTCCTACCCTGTCTGGGTTCCAGATCTCTGTCTCCTCATGGGTGTTCCAAGCCTGGACACAATATTCCAGAACCAGAGGAGCCTCACATGTGCCAAGCAGAGGGGAGCAGCGGTTTCCCTGGAGCTGTTTTCTGTGTGTACTGGTGCAGTTGTCCTTTGCCACCGTGCAAGGGCTTCCTGCTGCCTCCAGTTCCGCTGGGATGCAAAATTCCTCTGCAAAGCTGCTGCTCGGCCATTCAGTGCCCAGCCCATCCTTAAGTTGTTCCTGCAGTTCTGAAATCCCCTCTCAGTCCCTTCTCAGCACTATTGAATCTCACTGAAATCAGTGTTGTGGGGTGCAGGTCAGCTTTTTGAAAAAGGCTGCTGGAAAAAATATTCCCTGTAATTGGGGCCAAATATTCAGCAAGCACGTGGTGCCACTGGTGGTGGAGCAGCAAAACCAGAGTTTGTCATGAGCACACTGACTTTGTTCCTTCCCTGTTCAGCCTGTGGATATGGGCTCTGATGGTCTGTGCCAAGAAAACATGCAAACACTGAGATGGTTGTTTTACTTTCAAGTCACTGATTAATCAAAATCATCTTTAGAGTTATGACTTTTCTCAAACACAGGCAAAAAGGCTGTTTCTAATGGATGTGGGGTTTTACTGCAAAGGACACATAGTTTAGTGTGTGTTTAGTTTTCTTCGTTTTATGTGTTGTACTAAGAATATAAAAGCACCAGAAATAATGGTAAAATAAAAACAAACGTTAATATCCTATTAGCTTTAACATCAGAAACAATAATCTTTTTATTAACAGATGGAGTCCACACTCTGTGCATTAAGTATTTTAAAAGTCGTTTGACATTTAAACAGCAAGTGGATCACTTCAAAGAATACACACAAGAAATGGAGGCTTCAAGAATAATTATCTTTTAGGTGATAAATAGCTTTTCAGTCTGATGCACAGCTAGTGTATCTTCAATCCATCCTCAATTAATTAAAAAAAAGCACGCACCAGTTAGAAGTTATGTCCTATATAGGTCTCAAAGTGTTTTGTCATGTTGTCGTATCAGCATCCCCATTTTGGCTGGAATAACAAATCCCCAAGGTTCTCCAGCAGGAGAATAATGATTACAAAATGCATAGTCCTGAGTAGTATTGTAATGTAGTTGATGCTAGCTAGATAAAATTGCTTTGATGCTAGCTAGAAAAAATTGCTAAGTGTTACTCACTCTTCATCTATTTAGAAATTAACATAAACCAATCCCTCTGAATCAATGAGGATCTTAATGTAACAACTCTGAAAATGCTATGAAAAAATATTGATTTTAAATACAAGCCAGCAGAATACTTACAGGAGCTGAAAAGTGGCTGAAACTGTTTGTCCATGAGTTTAATTCTTTAAAAAAATAAAAACCAAGCACAAACCCCAACAAAACCCCTCTGATTTTTCCATTTACTCCCAAAATGCAGTTCTCTGTCTGATAAGAAGTTCAGTCCTCAGCAAAAACCCTTTGCTGGTTTTGGGCTGAGTTTATTTATATTTGTTTTACACATGTTTATCCTTGGGGTGAGCCTGTCAGTGATGAGAATTCCAGACTTTGTGGAACAGAATGCATTTTATAATTGGACAAAGCAAAGCCAGGAAGAGAAAGGGCTGCTCGCATGGGGTTTGTTCAAAGCCCTCATGATCTTTGATACATTTGTCATCTTTAGTGTTAAGCTCTCCATTCTGAGGTCATAAAGATGTGAAGAACTGAAATGAGTGCACCAAGTTATTTGGGGGACTTGACCACTGTGGGCTCACTGCCCAAAAGGAGAGTTGAGTTTGTTTATTCGTTAGGCAGTGTGAAATTCTTTCATAAGAATTCTTGAGAATTTAATAAGAAATTTTTTCATAATTTTGGTAAACTAAATGGTTATTTTGTGCCATTTGTATGGGTAAATCCTTTAGCATCAAAGACAACAATGAGATATAGTGAATATTCATTATTTTATATGTAAGTTACTATATACAGGTGCCAAGAATGCTGTATTACACAATTCCTGTGCCGCTTAGCACATAAACCATCCAGTCACTGCATTTAGCAAAGTACCGATCTATATAGAAAAAAGAGGATGATTTTAAATTTTGGCTTAGCTTTTAAGGAGTTTAAATACTTGAAATCGTACACATTAATTGGTAACAACTCCATATACATTTTACATATTATGCTGGCATTTAGAAACAAATGTGGTTTTAAACATTCTACACAACTTTCATCTGTTACAATGGTAAAACGGTAAAGAATTAGGAAGGACCTCACAGTTATGCAGGTCTATTGGGTTGCCTATAAACAGGTATCTAAATATGATTTATAAAGTCCACATATAGAGAATATATTCAGAGAAGGAGAGAAAAAAAGACTAGAAAGTGCTTGATTAGATGTACCTTGTGGCTTAAAAACTGTGAATAAATGGAAATTCATTAGCAAACATTCTTGTCTGTAACATCCAGCTTCTCTTCAAGCTTGCAGAAGTCTTCAGTGTGTTAATACATAGTTCTAGGAATGCTGAAAAATAAGGCCTTACGGTGAAAAAGTCAGCAATTATAGTCTGTAACACGGACAGAAGGAAAGCCAGAGCTGTTGTTGCTGGCATTCAGTTTCTCTCAGGCTTAACTGAGAGTACTCAAAGTTCTGCTTGCTCCACAATGTTCCCAAATTAATCTAGACCTTGGTAATCAAGGTAGTGGCTGAGGGAGTGATTCATTATAGGGTGGGGTTCTGCTTTTTTCTCCCCTCCTTTTACAATCTGAAGAAAATTTTATACTGAAATTTACTTCAGAACTGAAAAGATCTCAGTGTTCTGCTGCTTTTTAAAGTTTGGAAATGAAAATGAAGGGTTGGGGGAGATCTGAGAATTCAGAAAAGGGGCCTAGAGCTCCAAAATATAAATATAAATATGTTATATTGTTGTCAGATATTATAGTTTTCTGTTTTACTTCGTTTTACATCAGCTTAGTTTCAGGAGGCTCAGAAAGCTCCCTTTGCTCTGTCCATTTTCCCCAGCTGCAGTAATGAAAATGTGATTTGAAGTAGGTTTTCTTCTCAGGGAAGGAAAGAGCAAGCGGTCTTGCACTGCACAGAGCTGCTGACACGCAGTGGTATGAATTTTGTGTTGGACTACATGATAAATTTGTCATTTTGTATTAGAATTTTACTATGCCAAGACTACAGCTCAGTCAGAAAACTGCGTGTTTCAAATCTGGCTTCGTAATCTTATTTATATTAACTTGTGCTCATGAGTAATCTCTCTGAAGTCAATGGTATGAATCCAGTCATAATGAAATTATTTGTTGTTTATTTTTTCTCATCTGGTAATTATACTTTGCTATCTGATTGTTTTGTGACCCTTGAAGCAAAAGTCTCAAGGACAGAAATAAAATCTTCTTAGCTTCTGCACTGGAGCCAGTTCTGAAGAAATGAAAAGTTCTTATATTCTATTCCTAAAAGCAACAGAAAAAGGAGTGTTCATATGGTGTTAGGAAGGTGGATGATAGATTTTTAAATATAGATGGGACTGTGTGATAAAGTTCTTTTGGATGGAAGATAATGATCTAAAATTGTAACCAGTTGCACCTGCAGTAAGCCTGAAGGAATCTTTGTTCAACTGAGTTATCACACGCACAAAAATACAAGATTTATAGCAAAACCAGGAGGCTAATATTCAAGTTAGGAATAAAGCTTTATAATGTTTACATTCTGTAGGTATGTAATATATAGTATTTAGAATATATTTTACCCTCACTACTCAAAAGCAGTAAGTCAACTCTGAAATAATTTAATAAATAGAAACAAAACCAGCATGGCTGAAAAAAATTCTGAGTATTTAAGCACAGCTTTTCTTTTTCCAAAATTGCGCCTTCATATTCTTTATGAAGTTAACAGAGAATTTAGATAAAGTTTATTTTCTGAAGCACGAGAATTGCTCTGCCCTCTCCCCGCTCTTAATAATATTAATGCAAATTTTACACAATTTTTTTGTTTTGTGACAGTGATCAGAAAACATCCATTAATTTTTCAGACTCTGAATTTTCATACTTAGTTGTGCAAAGTATTTTTCTCAAGATGTTTCAAAAACTAAGGTCCAAACTTCATTTAAACAATTTCATAACATTAAATAACTATTAGTATACTCACTTTACTCAGTGCTTTGTTCATCCAGTCTAATACAAAATGCTTATTTCTGATTCAAGCTTAAATTAGAGGACACAAAAACTCCCAGGAACATTATAACAATTTTTTGTGGTTTTCCCCCCATGGAGTTGGTCAGTGGTGTTTGAACAGTTCTGTGTTAGAGATTTTGTTGGGAATTTAGTGGGGTTTATTGTTTGATTTGGTTTTTAATCCTTGCTGTGAAAGAATTATGAGAGGTTTGGTCAGTTCTCGTCCTGCAGACTAAGTAGTGCCTATTGTTTGTGCTGTTAATCTGTGGCATTTGGGGTAGTTTATTTTTAAATGTTCCTAAACTACGCAGTAGCCCAGAATACTTTATTGCAGGCAGTACAGAGAATTTGGAGTGGTTTTCACTTGAGCACATTATATCAAAGTTCTAGAATTCTAAATTTTAATAAAAAGTAAAAAACTTAAATTTTTTTTAAAAACCTGTTTTTAAGTTTTAGAATGCTGCATGCAGGGAAAAAAGTGCATCCAGATAATTGCCTTGCAATTAAGATGTGACCTGTATCTCTTCCTGGTCCATGATAAGTTTGTTCCACAGATGGATGAGACTAACACCTTTATCACATTGGGATTAATGATTACAAAGCTTTTCTTTAAAATCTCCAAGTGGAAATGCTGATTTGTGGAAAGGAAGCTGTCTTAAAGTCTTCCAATTTTTGTCATTTGTCACAAACCAAAGTAAATATCGAGTCACATAGATATTTATAACCAATGCAGGTTGGCTTTGTATCATTTTGCCCACTGAAAATAGAACATTGATGGGGATATTTTTGTCAACCCATTTAAGATCTTTCAGCTTAGTGAGCTGAATTAATTGCATCAAAGGCACTGACAGTGAGCCATAGAACTGAATCATAGAATCATGGATCTTAGTCTAAATCAAAGTTACTGTGTCACATGTGGGAAGAGGCTGAGTGAAATAACTTTACGGACACACTGAAGAGGTTTTAGTGGAAATCTGGTAAAAATGTAGATGCAAGTGTAGTTTTGGTAACCAGAACCATTCTGAGTACCCTTCATGAATTCACTGGGCTGCATAATGTCTGGTTTCTGTGCAGTGATTCTAGGGGAGGAAATGGAGCTCAAACGTTTTGGTTCTCAGAATTTTTTGTCTTCTCTTTGGACATTTTGTAAATCTCCAAATCTCCATGTAACACGTGCGCTTCCATCCCCGTTGCTGCACAATGGGAAGGGAACAATCCCTGACCTCCTGGTTTCCACCTGCAGATTTTGCCCAGAAGCAGACCTTGACTCGTCCACCCAGCTCCAGGAGGCTTCTCAGGAATGGCACGCTCTCACGTGGAGCGAAAGCCGGGTTTCCTTCATGCAGCGCAGCCGTGCCATGGAAAGGGCCGCTGTCCCTTTCCCGGCCTCTGGAATGGTCCCGGCGGGCTCCGGGCGCCGTTCGGGTCCCTCCCGGGGGCGGCCCCGCCCAGCGCCGCCAGGTGGCGCTGTGGGGTCGCGTTATCCCACAGCGGATGGCGCGGGATCGTTTGGGATCCCAGGATGGATTAAGCCCCTTCTGTCCTTATTAAGTAGATTTTTTTTAATTTTTTTGCCATTCCAGTACTGGCAGCTTTCCACCTTGCCTTGAGGGGCATCTTTCTTTGACTGACGTGCCCCGTGTGTTCTGATTGCTCAGATCCTGAAGAGCTGCCAAGTTGTTTGAGGTCAGGTCACCTTAGATGGCAAAGTCGCTTCTGTGAAAGCTAAACTCACACTTTAAAAGCTGTGCTGAGTTGAGATGTAAATCCTGGTCTAAACTCTTGTACAGTCACCCATTGATTTAACTGAGTTTGGGCAGGTCCTTAATCATGTGGCAGCTGTGGCCACAAAGATGCTCCATGGGCTGGGGAGCCTCCTGTATGAGGAAAGGTTGAGAGCATTGGGGTAAAAATGCTGATGGGAGACGTTATCACCATGGGCCAGTATTTAAAGGGTGGCTACAAAGATGGAGATTTCCCCTTTACAAGGAATCACATGGGAAAGACAAGGGGTAATGGGTACAAGTGACTTCTGGGGAGATTTCAGCTAGAAACAAATGGACAAATTTCCACAAGGAGAACAATCAGCCACTGGAATATTTTCAGTTCTCATTCTCAATTCAATTTCTATTTTCAATCACACTTCTGCCTCAGTGCCCCTTCTTGGTCATCAGGAGGTCATATTCAGGAGACATCGATGGCTTTCCTTGGAGTTCTTCCCATGGCCACAGAGCAGCTGGAGCTGTTCCATGGCTCTGGAGGTAATTGCTGGGTGACAGGCAGAGTTTAACATGTTTGAACTGCTTGAAGGGATGAGCTGACTCTGAAGAACTGCAAAAGTTACAAAACTCAATAAGCAAACAGGCCCTGCCCCCAAGCCTACATTTCGAAGAGGTGTTGTGACCCACAAGCGAGAGCAAGGATCCAGCATGGGAATGCCTGGATTTTACAAAGGTACGGAATTAGGAACACACACATCCAATGAGGCTACCCAGAGGGTGCACACTTATTGCAGAAACTCCATGTAACATCATAAAAATATGGGAAAATACTAACTGGCTGCTTTCCTGGACACCTGGCAGCCAGGTATTCAGAAAGGTGGGAACTAACTCCTTTAATGAATAATGAATTTCGTGTGAGCCAAAAGCACTACACACACGTGGTACCTTTGACCTGGGTTGCAGACATGGGGTGTCTGCCCAGACCAACAAAATGCACAAGAGGAGGGTGTGAAATCACTCACAACTTGCAGCTTTTATTTGCCACAGAGGCTGCTCAGTGCATCCAGACTTTGTGACATGGCCACATCCATTCACTGTAAAAATCCATCAGAGCAAAAAGAATAATATTCCAGGAAAGAGTTGGGCCTGAAGAAAGTAAGTGAGAACGTTTGTTATTAAAATTAAGGGAAGAGGATTTAAAAATAAATATCAGAATGCTCTGGAAGCACATTTCCCAGCGCAACAAGCTTTGTAGGGCAACTTGCACAATCCCCTGCCCCCAGCTACTGTTTCAGTGCTGCAAACCCCGTCCTCTCTAGGCAGATTTCTTACAGGTATGGATTGCCAAAGGTAAAACTGCAGGAATATTCACAGCACTGGCATAATTTAGAGCATTTACCATCAAAGAAGATATTTTATTCAGTTGTCAGAAATCTCATTATCTGAGCAGGATGGAAAAAACAAAAGGGAAAGAAATTTCAGGCTAATAAATTGCGAATATTTCCTTAGTAATGAAGAATTTTTCTTAAGACTTTTTAAAGAAAGAGGTGAGGAAATATCAGGATGAGAAATGACGAGAAAAGATAATGCAATTAACAGGCTTGGCCAAAAGAAGGCTGAATTAAAGATATTAAGCTTGCAAAAAATTTCTTTTCCAGACTTGTTCCACCACAAAAAAAAAAAGAGAGAAATTTTCTCTAGAAGCCAGATATAAGACCCAAGAATGGAGAAGAAACTGTTAGGACTTGGATGGAATGATAGCTGACCTTTTTTTTTTTTTTTTAATGTTTATAATTCCTATCCTCACAAAAGGTTGAAGTACAGTTTTAAAAAAAAATAACCACCAACTAATTTCCTCTTCCTCTCTACCTCTAAAATCTACTGAAGGATTTTTTGCGTGGGGCGTTCATTTCATATTCTCAAAAGAATATAATTTTGTGGACTGTCCAGTTTTTGGATCATGGTCCAGATGCTATAGAAAATTCTGATGAATGTTGGATAGACGTTATTTTTGGTTAAGTTGAGGGGAGACTGTCCAAGGCCTCTCTGAGAGATTGAAAAACTAGTTGGATTCTCTAGCACTGTTTCTGCATTTTCATCGTTTTAATCAGATTTCTCTGGAAAGTCCTTTCTCCTTGAATCCATATGCCAACTGTTAGCCTGCATTGTGTCCATCATTCTTAAATACTCATACAGCATAAACCAAACCTGTTTTGTTTAAATGCAGATAAGTCACTGGATTTCATTACATAACAAATTTTGCCTTGAGGTTGTGAGTAGTCTTTGAAAGTGACTGTAATGTATTCCAAACTTTTAATATTCTTGTGTAATGTTTCTTTCTGTTATTATACTCTTTTTTGTTTGTCTGAAGTGGAAGAGATTATCTGTACTCTAACCTAAGCCTCCACAATATCCCACCACCACAAACCAATAAAGGTTGTGGGACTGAGCCCTGGTTTCTCCACAAGATAAATAAGTCCTGAACAAAAGGCTCCACTATGCTGTCAGCCAGACCCTCCTTCCCTGCACTGTTGCTAAGATGCAGTGGATAACGTTACCTTCAGTAGTCAGAGAGAAGGCAGCAGCTGCAGATGCAGCCAAAAGTATCAGAATTAAGAAATTAAAAATTCTGCAGTTGGCCAAGCAAATTATTTTCTTGTAGCAGTGGGAACAGCAGCTCTCTCAGAGAAACTGCTCCCAAACCTTTGGCAAAATTAGGATTCTGAAAGCAGTTACAGAGCAGTTTCCGAGAGCAGCGTGACTCAGGATCTCTGTAAGGATGGAAGTTCTGTTTAAATGTGGCAGCCTCATAAAAGGACTTTTAGGTTTTGATCTTCCAGTAAATTTACTGATAAACTCCTTGGGTGTTTGTTTAGATCCCATCTGTAAAAATAACTTAATTGGGATGGAGTCTACAGGACAGAATTCTCGTTTATTGTTCTATTATAATTTTCTGACCCTGATTTCCTGCTTTGTCATTTGGTTTGAACTGGACCTGTCGTGAGAAAAGCCTTCCCCATAAGGCATAAGTTCTGTGTGGGAGAATTCTTTGTAGATATTTGTTCTGTGAATTGAAATAATAAACTATTATAAGACTACTATAGATTTGGAAGCTACTTTGGCCGGTGGCAGCAAGTTTGAAACTTTTATTTCATTATTGTTCATTTTTCGGTTAATCCCATTGGCTATTTCAGCTCACCTATTAGCTCTCTCTCCTTTGGCAAAAATGCAAAAACTATGTGCACGTTATAGACTTGTGCTACTGACATGACTGGGCTTTAATTGGAGCTCTGAATGAGTGGTTTCATAACACACCATGGTTTTAGACATGGTATTAAATAAATATATTTAGAAATTATAAGACAGATTGATCTTGGTCTTGAATGAGTGCTTCCTGTTCCTGACAGGAGAGACTCAGAGGGGCTGGATTCAGTACAGCTGTGCCTTGGTAAGGTCCATTCAGGCTGTCACTGGTACCGTTGGCTGTAGTTGCTGATATTCTGTGACATTTTCTTCTGAGGGGTTGTATTTACTTTTGATTATTTTTCTTATTAGGCCAAGGAGTTTGCCATTTCCAGCACCAAGAGCGTGTTCTTCCAAATCCAAAATTTTAATTTTGTTCACATTTAAGCTTTTTCAAATCCTTTGCAATGTTTTTAAGAAGCTTTTCAGTTTGCAGCTTTTTTAAGATTATGACTAAATGACATGATTTAAATTGCCTTCGAATGCTGATTTGACTCTCTTGCCCCCATACCAGCAGTAGTTGTGTTGGGCAATGTATGTCCACACTTCCTGACATGAGCTGTGTTTATTAAGCGAACAGATATTGTAAATATTAAAAGAAAAAAATCTAACTGCAGCTGCTTTTGTGACACAGCAGGTTTTTAAGGCTACTTCAGAAGCACTGCTGGGGAAGCAGGCACTGCCTTATTTATGATGTTAATGTTGTAGTAACATTGGCTTCAGGGGAGGGACTTTTCAAAGCTTCCAGCTGCCTAACAGCACAAGGAATATGCGCTCCCAACTTTTATTAGCTACATTTGAAAACCCCATCATATGAATCAACCTATCTGTAAGGATAGATACTTGCCTGAGCCATCATTTGGATTAAATGGAAGTCTTAGTGCAAAAGAGAAAAAAAATACAGACAGTATCTGGAATTAAATTTAAAACATTGCTTAAGATCTGCTAATATAGGTGGATATCCTGAGAGGAAAGTATTTTTGGTTCTGAATGAAGATTGCCTGGCAAACTCAGTAAACAGGGTTATTGAACTATGAATTTTCCTGAAGAGAATTTAGTTTTCAGATTCTGATCTGAAGTCCAGTGAAACAGAAAGAACTTTGACTCAACAGAGTAAAATGTTCGGAGTAGTTTCTGAGAGCCTTCCTTTCACTGAATAACTCAAAGAATCTCAATGAAGTCTATAAAATTAGTCATTTAGTGCCTCTAGGGATGCAGTAATGAAAAACATCCTGACAAAGTAAACTAAATTTTCTTCTCTGTGGTGCCAAGTAATAAGACCAGAGTCAGTGGGCAGAAAGTGATGCCCATGAAGTTCCACCTGAACGTGAGGAAGAACTTCTTTCCTGTGCAGGTGTCTGAGCGCTGGACAAACTGCCCAGAGAGGGCTTGTATATGACCTTCTGGAGGGAATTTTCTAAAACATTTAGTGTCTGTTCCTGCAAAATTAGTCAGAACAAGTCAAAATATTTCAGAACCAAGTATTGGAAAATATATTTCATTTTGCATTCATCCACACATGAGCACTTTTCTCAGTGCCCGTGTTTGTTAGTGATTCTCAGTAAAATAACCTGAAATCAGACTCTTAAATATGAAAGCGCAAGACCTTGCCTTTTGCATGTTTTGCAACATCAGGCATTGGAAAAATAACAAAAAAAGAATTTCAGGAGGCTTGTAAAATTGTTATATAAATTGGTACTTTTCCATCATTACACTACATTACAGCTAATCTTCTGTGAATGTTCCTTCTTATTACTTTTTTAATGAATGCCCTTCTCAGTTCTGAGTTAGGCTTAGTCTTATGGTTTTAGGAGGGGCAGGTATTGTTACAAACACAGATGGTTTTGGTTTGTTTCCAAAGTTAAGACTATTAACTAAGTGTTGGCAGCTGCATTTACCATTTTATATATATTTAAATCCATTTTATGGTAAGAGTTGTTTGTCCTGTACCTTGTAACCTCATCAACCTTTTGGAGTTCAGTGGCACCAAGGCACCCAAGGGCAAAGGGATTCTCCTGTTGAGGGATTCTCCTGCGAATGATGGCTTGAAATTGGTATAATGCCAATAAAAGTCTGGGAAGTCTTATTTATTTGATTTTCCATAAAACTGCTTTTCGTGGCCCTTATGGACAGGGCATGCAGGGCAGGCCCTGCTGGAAGAGCATCTACAAATTGTTGTTATGCTTGAGGGATTTTGAATTGCCAAACTAGAGGTGATTCTACTCTATTCCCTGACAAACACTGGTCAGCAGTGTGACAATTCCTAAACAAATTGCCTCACTGACCCTGCTCCTAGATTTCTTTGGGGTGCCCCACTTAAGCCTGCGGCCATCCCTTTCTGTGGTGCAGCGTTCCCAGCCCACTCATTCCCATCCGAGCCCTCAGGCACTAAACCTCTGTTCACTACCATCACCTTCCATGGGTCAGGTCAACACCTGCAGCATCAGAGATGACATCTTGGTTTTTAAAACAACATATTATTGAAAATTAAACACTTTAGAGAAAGCAATATTTAAAAGCACCATCAGCCTGACGTGTCTCTGTGTCCACCTTTTGGTGTCAGGGTTCTTGCTGTGTGAATTTGCAGTCCTGGGCTATGTCAGGTGTTTTGAAAAAAGTTAAATCACTCCTTCAGCTCTCCTGATTGGGGGTGAAATACTGAAATACTCGACTACTTTTTTGTTGTTATCACCATGCTTTAAATATCTCGAATTTCTTCATTTCCTGTAGAAGCGTTTCTTTAGCTGTTTGGGAAACAAATAAAAGTACAATACATGTTCCTGTATCATTCTTGGAAACTTCCTGAGGGAAGAGATGTGGCTCTAAGGTCTTCCTACGCCTTGCAATTTAATTTATTTTATGCAGATAACAGGAGGGTACTTCATTATTCAAGATCCTGATACATTTGTATGCTTAAAACAATTTTAAAAGGGAGATATATGTAATAGCACAAAATCAATAGACTCTGCATTGCTAATTTATCGGAAGTTGTGTGAGGTTTTTTTCTCTCTAGCACAATTTTTGAATTAATGTCTTCCATTATTTGGGAATCAATAGACAATGTGATCTGTTGATTGGTTCTGAAATTCTCTTGATAAACTACAGTCTCGCAAATAATTTCTGTTTACCTTGGAGCTTGTTCTGAACACTGTTTCTTTTGTTACCCATTTTTAAAAGCTTTAATTTATTTTTTAGGTGGTTCTTTGCAACAAAGACATGTTACAGAGCTGTTCTTAAGTGTCTTTTATTATGCTTTTGAAAATTTATGAGTGCTGATGTAAGTTAATATATTAAATGATTTCTCCTAATTTAAAAATGTCTGCATGGTATAAGAACAAAATACCAGAACTGTAACCAGAGGTTTTGCTTTAAAGAACCTTTTAAGTACTCATCACTTTATGATCTCCTTTTTTCCTGATAAGTTAAATGATGATGCTTCTGAAATTAACCTCCAACCTCTAAAGCCAAACTCCCAGTGGCTTTAGAGAAGGATAAATTCACAAATATCTCCTTCAGCAGATTGCATTTATCAGTTTTTCCATCTCTCTTCAAGATGAAAGGTGAAACAGTCTGACTTGACACAAAGAAATAAGTCCTATCTTGTCTTTGAATTGTTTGCCAAGGAAGTAATGGGCTTTTTCTGAAAACAGCAGCTTTCCATGAAGCTCACAGAAATATTTGAAATTTAGACACATCTTGGTATTGCAGGAAGGGAAAGGATTTTTGTTTGAACAAACTAATTCTAAAACGTGTTCTGCAAACACATCCTTAAGATGCACAGCAAGCACTGCCCCTTGTTTCAGGTGTCCCACCAGGACTCTACATCTCCATGAGAGTCAACCTGCAGCTGACGTGAGCCAGGAGTGTAAACAAAGACCCTTTTAATCACAGCAGTTCTAATTAGTTCTTCAGTTTGCCATCACATCTTCTATGACAGATAGACTTAGCACTGTATGGCTCATTCCTAAACTATCTTACTCTCTTCTTATGGAAGACTATTGAGATGTCTCAAAAATTCTGGTGTTGTAAATGCTCCTAAATTAGGCTGCTCCATGATTAACAAATCTATTCTGATTAGCCAAAGTTTGAAATCTTTGTTCCTTTTCCATTTATGAACGGGAAGGCTTTGTGCAGGAGGGAAGCATAGCAACATGGATTATCTTCAGATTCCCTAATCCATTTCAGAAATCCCATGAATCAAAAGCTGTCTGTAAACTCCTGGGTGTGAGAAGCATTCTAACATATGGTGGCCATGTTCAGTTTTTAGACCCAGAAGCAGCAGAAATGCAGAGTGAGGCTGTGCCAAAAAGAGTATTTCTTACTGCATCATTGGGATTCTGTTGTCTTCATCCTCCTAGGATTCCTCTTCCTTGCTCTCCTGCTTATGGGACATCAAGCTCATCAGAAGAAAACCTTGAAACAATATTTGGCATGAGTAACATTTGTTGTAATTTAAGGCTATTCAAGTAGCCAAGAGAGAAAACAATTACTGCCTTTTTTTTGCACTTTAAACACAGCTGACAACTGTTGCCTTGTGTGTCCTCCCCCACTGTCTGTTCTTTACATTAGACCAGCTTTTCTCTGCTTGCAGAAGTGTTTGAAATAATTGTGTAGACAATCCTTTTTTAAAAGATATGGACATATCTGTGCAAGCACAGCAAAGAGGAGCAAGCAGTATTAATTAAATTTAAATTAATTAGAGGTTAGTCTTATTTTTATTTGGTTGAAAGTGGAGACTAGCATGGGAGCATTGCACAATAAATCCAAAAAATTCTGCATAAGAACTGGAAAATGTGGAAAAGCATGGGCAGAAAACCTTCATATTTTGACTCTGCTCTTGCAAGCACATTTGCAAGATGTTTCCCCGTCTTTATTGTTCTCTTGGCTCTTTCTTTACTAGCTGAGCATTCTTTTTAGATACGGTACAGCAGAAAAGGAGGGATTACTTCACACACCTTTCAAGCAATACTGTTCCCCAAACCTATCAGTGCTCTTTCTGCTGTTCTGGTGCCAGTGTGGTGTTGTGTGTCCCAGGTTCAGTTTGTGGCCAGGCAAAGTCCCAGCCTCTGCACTGTAGTTATGCCAACATGCCTAGTTATTTCCCACCTTATGAGATGGCAGCAACACAAAGAACTGCAGAAATCCATTCTATCCCTTCTACAGGGCTTTCATATCCCTAGGGAAAAATCCACCCCCTTTTGGGGAAGTAGGATTTGTGGTTAAGAGAAGACTGATGGTTCATTTTGACACATTTTGATCAAAGCACTTATAAAGTACTCTTTTTGCTTTGATGCACCTTCTTCTGACTTAAACGTGTTGGTGCAGATAAGCCCCAGGCAGGAAGGATTTGGCCCTAGTGAGGATGTCAGTGAACACTGGGTAAAGTCAGGAAAGATTCTGTTATTTTTCACTAAGTTTTGAATTAAGTCTCAGTGGAAACTTGCATTCTAAGCATCCCTACACTTGTGAATTTTGCTGCTCCTTCCTTTCTGTCGATGGACCCAAATGGTCTCTGCATGGAAAAAGCTGTCAGGAGGCCAAGGAAGTGGTTGTAGCCTGTATTCACTTGTGAGATCATGTTTTGGGGCTTGAGAGGGAGCCAAGCTTGAGAAAGATACTGATAAATTCATACAGAGTACCAGGTACTGCTTGGAGCCCTTAGGTGCTGAACAAACCTGAGCCAGAGCCTGAGAGCGCTGGGTTTGTCATCCTGGGGCAGAGGCTGCAGAGACTGTCCAGTGGTTTCGAGCCTAGCCATGTAGCCAATGGACTGGGGTGGCTCTTGGAGGCCCATTAATGACCAGTGACAGGTTACAGCAGGGAAAATTCTTCCAAGTGAGGATGGTCAGTCACTGAATCTAGAGCCTGAGAGCAGCTGTGGA
This sequence comes from Corvus moneduloides, assembly GCF_009650955.1. NCBI lineage: Eukaryota > Metazoa > Chordata > Aves > Passeriformes > Corvidae > Corvus > Corvus moneduloides. The sequence continues at coordinate 11,448,330 of NC_045492.1, forward strand.
AATTTTGCTTGGAAATTTTCAAAATTTAACAGGGCAAGGTCCTGAGCAACCTGATCTCAACTTGAAATTTTCTCTAGCTTTGAAGATAGCTGTGACATTGGACTAGATGATTTTCAGAGATTTCCTCTAAAATATTAATTATTTTATAATTCTAACATGATAAAGCATCTTTAGAAAAGTTTTTTCCTTTTATCTATCTGGTTTGCCGTGTGGTCCCAGAAATGTCTGTTTAAGCACAGATGTAGGGGCAGTAATTGTGACATGAAAAAAAATAGGATGGAAAGAGAAAAAAGCAGCAGACAAAGGAAGCCCCCTGGATAGGTTTGGGTGGTGGACACATGGAAAGTGGGAGCGTGACCCCAGGCACTCCTGGCATTTGCCTTGACGTTTGCGTTGTGCCAAGGGCATCACCACAGCACTAAGAGTGTTTGGATCACTTTCCTCATGGACACTATATGGGAACAGGAGATCAGACTGAGATCATGCTCCGCAGTACGAATTGCTTAAATCTGCCAGGGATTGGGAGCTCTGTATGGGAAGTCAGGAATGGTGTAATAGATCAGTGCCATGTATAAAGATCAGGCTGAATCAATGTCAAAGCTCCACATCCCAGATTTGGTACAAAACAATTATCAAATCTTAATCCTGGCTTCTGAGATATGTTTCCTTGTCATGGTTTTATCCATTACACCAGTCCCTACATCTTAATTAAAGCCTAGCAAAGTGTAATCCTATAGCTCTGTATTTGACAGACAGAAAGAGAAAAAATACTGCAGTAATCACATTGGAGAAGGGAAGGAAGCACATATGGAATGCACATGTAGGTAAGTATGTGGGGAGGCATATTGAGAATCCTGCAGAAATAAGGAAATAACTGAAAAAACTGTTGTAAATACTAAAAGCTAGCAATTCCCAATATGAATCTTAATTATTTTTTGTTTAAAGGTAATAAATCGAGGGTGTATGTGCAATCTTTAGGTCATTCTTGGATTTTAATAAGCTTGGGTTCAATGCAGGACATATGGAGTCTTCTTGTATGTAATAATAGGACTCAGTAAAAAGCCTACACAGGGACTGAAAATCATAATTTCTGAACTGTCCTGTTCCAGATGTCTTTACTGGTATGCCCATGAGCACAGTCTACAACAAACAAGTGCTGGGATGTTGTCTGCCTGTGCTTTTGTCTGCTATGGGAACAAATGTTTGCATCTGCACAAAGTCTGCTCCACTGCTGCATCTTAGGAAGAAAAGCAGGATTTCTCCTGGCCTTACTTAAAAAAAAAATACTTTTTCCTTAATTTAAACAGTTTATAGTAATTTAAAAGTGTATGATGAACACTTCTTTTTCTCTTCCTTTTCCCCATTTTTCTCATTGCTCTCATCTTCACTGTTAAAGAAAGGCCAAAAAGAGAGTGGCTCAGAAGAGAAGATTAAGTGGATGTTTCCTGAGAGGTTTTTTTCGAAATAGAAAAAAACCCCAAACCCTCAGAATACTGGCAGTGTGAGGCCGGGGAGCACTACACTTTTGAGCAGAATAGCTGCTTTGCTGCACTAGAACAAAACTGTTGTGGTCTTGCTCTTGCCACTTTGGGGGTTGATGCTGTCCCTAGAATTAGCACTACCAAGGGTGATGCTTCCAGGAATTCAGCCAGGAATTCTGTAATTGGCAGAATAACGGCTGGAAAATACAACTAAAGGGTTATTTATATCCGTGTACTGTGGAAGGTAGATGATTCCTTATTCCTCCCCCAAAGCAGACGGGAAGAGAATGAGTAGGTGGGAACAGGAATGACAAAGTCGGAGTGTGATGAGTGTGTGTTAAACTTTGCTTGCAGTCTGCCCCCCACACAACTGACACAGCAACTGAAGTCTCTGCTGCTTCCAGAGGGCACAGGGCAATTTTGGGTGGCTGAAGGAGGAGGGATCATCACTACCAAGTTACAGGATCCAAATAGGAGCTGCTTTTGGCTGTAGTAGTTTCGTTTCCGGTAATTCATGCGCTGGGCTCCTGGTTGGGCCCATCCCTCTGTGTGTCTTTCCTGCTCCGCTCTCTTGTTTATTGGATAGTAAACACCAAAGATTTTCTCAGAATATGTGTGTGTGTGTGTGTGTGTGTGTGTGTTGGGAACAGCCTGGACGCTCTTGTAACATGATTCCATATGGGATGATATGCCCTTTTCCCCTTTCCCATTTCCATATTAGTAACTAAGCCAACACTTTTTTGTTTGGTTTTTTTAACGTAAATCTGGAATACAAATGCTGGCTTCCTTTCACATTCCTGAAAAAACCCCCAAATCTGTGGATAACAATGCTATATAAAACCCAATTTTGTATTCTCCTAGCTTGTAGGCTGAAAAAGAGGAAAAAACTGAAGGATTTGGGCTTTGGTAATCCATTTTTTCGGGAAATGCATAATTTGCAGTTCTTGCCAGGTTATGGAGTTTTGGGTTTTTTTCTCCTTTATCTTAATTTTATTTGCGTTCCTATTTTGCCTGGTAATTCCCAAGTCTGGACTGAACCTGAACATAAATTTTGGTACTCAAATGTGCAAGGGGTGCAAGCAATTTCAACTGCTTCATTTCAGATAATTTCAACTGCTTAATTACCAATAAGGTAAAATTGCCTGAGCAACATGAATAGAAGTTATTAATGGCACTGACCCAAGATAAATTACTGCTCTGCTGATGTTTGCTTCTCCTGCTGAGCTCTCGTGTAAACCCATCCCTGTGGAACTGCTGTGAGTACAGAACCCACCAGTACCATGCCCAAGGGACATTTTCAGGCATGAAATTCTGCTCTGGAAGCTAACAAAGCTCCTCAGGACAGCTACTTCCCCTTGTCCACTGCTTCTGCAGATGAGTAATGACAGGCTCTTGTTTATTCTTCTGAACATGCACTTCTTGAGAGCAGCGTTTTTCCCATGCCTTTACAGCATTTGTGGGTATGGCCTTTCCTAACTGCATTTAAGAGAGGCTGGATAAATACACAAGTATTGCAAGCTGAACTTGAATTCTGCAAGATATTACATAACAAAACCACCCCCCACCCCACCCCAAAAAAAGCAATAAATAGAAAGATGAATCTATTCCCCAGAGTGCTGCAATTGCCTCAGAGATGGAACAGTTTTGTGGGGAAAGGGATTGGTTTCCAGTTGGTGAACCTGGGGAAGGCTTTGCCTATTTCCCAGCCTCTGTTGTTGGTGAAACAGAAGTGATGATACTGATTTCTGTGAAATGCTTTGAGAGCTGTGGATAAGTTATGGGATGTAAGAGTGAGATAATCCTGTTCTCCCAGGCTGTACAGTAGAATCTCTGCAGTTCCTAAGGGAGCTAAATAGGTTCACTCCTGGCAGCATTTCAGAAGTAAACAGCCATTTCTGCTTTCCTCTGTGTATCTTTGTCTGCTAGGAAAGATATTAAATACTGGAGGAATGCTATTGTTTCCAATAGATGTTATGACTAGCACTGAGTATTCTGAGGGTGAGGTGCTACAAAAACTACTGAGTGAAGCCTTAAGGGCTGGACAGACCATACAACTGTAACTGAAGAAAATTGCCCTTAATAGAAAAATGAAATGCAGTCATTACTTTTGTCCTGTTCTACAGAATAAAAGTACTGACGATAAAGGTAATTTTTGTATTTAACATCCCTGCCCAGTTTTCAAATTTGCTCTTAAAACTTCAAGAATTGCTGCAAAAGTTGGATTTAAAAAAAAAAAAAGTCACAAATGTTAAATTAATGTCATTAGACTTACAGTTACTGAGAGGCTTTTATTACTAGACAGCTACAGACATGACCTGCCTATCAGGTATTATAGTTTAAATCTAACTGATTTTTCATTGTCTTCAGTGCTTTTGCGGGGGGGGGTTGCATGCAAAAGCTGTAGCAGAAGGTGTGAAGTGGTATGTAACAGTGTGTGGAAGTAACTTACGCAAGCATTTGGATAGTTGTGCAGATGCTCTTGGACCAACCTCAAAATCAGTTAAGTCCAGATCAAATCATTCATGAATCACAAATCATTCCCATATGAGGACTTCTCCATGAGTACGATAAATAAATCTCCATAATCAAACCAAGGACTTCCACTTGCCTGCAGTGGGGGTGTCAGGGGAAAGGGGCAAAAGAGTATAGAAATTAAATTATATTCACGTGAATTGTTCTTTCAGATGAAACGCTTTGGGACAGCAAAGTCTCCCTGCAGTATTTCTGCTGTTGCTGCCACATGGAAGGATTTTTGTTGTCAGTGAGGCCTCTCCCACGGGACTTCATTTAACGCTGGCGGGGGACTTTACCTGTCTTCTAAGAGGCAAAATGCCAGTGTTGATACTTTACCTGTGGGAAGGTGGAGAGTGAAAATGCCAGGACATGGATGGTCAAAGAGTGACAGTGGCATGTGGTATTTATGGGTAATTAGAAGAGTGAAGTCTGTGGCTGCTTCAAGAGAACCACGGGAAAAACCCCAAGCTTGGATACTTTTGACAGTGCATCTCAATCATAAGTTTCTTCCTGTATATCGACTGAGCTGCCATTTTCTATGAAATCATAACAGAAATTAATTTATTTTATTATACTTTTGAAATGGACTTACTATTTTTAGGAGGGAAGGACTGCATAAAAAGCTGTTTAGTTAGGTAATGTGTTACACTTTTGTTTTAGTCTGGCACGTTTCTGAAATTCCAGGCATTTTTGGCTTCCTGTAGAAAGCAAACTTCTGCCTTTCAGGCAAGTGCTGTGAGTGTTTGAACTTTTCAGACGTTCTTCTTCTTAGGACCACTTTTGACAGATGTCTGGCTGAGTTAATAATCTTAGATATCCTTGAATGCCTTGTTCAGTACAAGCAGATCATCAGGCAACAAACAGTTCCTTTATAGGTTTGTCCACAATGACCCATCCACCAGTGTTTGTCGTGACTCAAGACAGCCTCCCTGTTACCCCCAAAATCCTCTGAAGATCCAGGATCTTCTAAGGGGGGAAAAGGACAGAATTGTGTAAATACGTGAGGAATTAACACAAAAACTACGATTTGATTAAACGATTCATTTAAAAGAATACAAACACATGTCAGACCCCTTTAAACCTGTTTTGGAAGAATTAATGGTTTAGTGTTGCTATTACTGTAATACATAAACTTTGAGTGATGTCACATGGGATTTCCTCTCCTTAATTATCTAAAAGGCAATTTTTTAGTGGTGTTAGGGCTTAATTTGAGCAAGGTTTCTCTTTGTACAGAGGAGGCACAATACAGCAATGGACAGCAGAATTGGGTTTGTGTAGTTTCAAGACGAAAGTTTTGTATTTGAGAAACTAGAACAATTACTCAATTCCAATACCATTCATATGATTCTGGAAACAGAAAATGTGAATAAATAATAGGAATAATGTCTTTCTAATGGGTCTACGTCTAAACCAGCTGATTATTTAAAAGCACATTTCAAGCGCTAACAATATATCAAGTGATCATATTCCTTATTAAGGTAACTCTTTAATCATGGGGGATTGAGCTGATACAAGTTTGACAGAAAAATGAAGAATTGCTAGAATTTTTCAAGAAATCAGTGTTGTGATATTTTGTACAGCATGCAATATTTCTGGGGCTTTTAAGTGAAAATCATGGTTGATAAACATCTTAAGACTGTTTCCCAGAAGTGAGATCTGCAGACATTGGAATATGCAGTAGGAGGAACAGATGAAGCACAAAAACCCATGTGTAAACTACTCACTGTTTACAAACAGAGGAACACCTGGAAAACAGGAGTTGACTACTTAGGAACGTTGTGGATGACTGATGTTCCAATCCATACCATTAGACAACCCTTTCATAAAAGTGCTGCTTAAGAAAGAAGTCTTATTCAGGCCAGTTGAGGAAACACACACTGATCAAGAATGCTGGCAGATGTGCAAAAAAAAGGGAAAAAAAAAAGAAGTTTTTGAAAGATTGTACTGAAGTTCCGCTAGCTGCTGCAGAGGCAACAGATGTTGGAGACCTCTCACATCAGACACTGTAGCTGTGCCATGTTCTTTCTTTACCAGAATTTCTTGAAAATTAGGAAAGAGGAATTTGGAACTCATGTTTCTTCCAATAGGCAGTGTTTGTTTTCAAAATGGTGTTTTTCACACAGTGAGACAGGCACAGTAGAAGGAGTTTGGCAACTAACATGGCCTTTTAAAATAAAATAACTCATAGTGCTGCGTATGTGGCAATAAAGGCTTTGAGAGCTGTTATGAAGGCAGTGCATGTGACTGGTAAAACATGTGTACTCCGTTTGCTCTGTGGTATTTGGGGGAACAGATTTGCAACATCAATGAACTAAATACCGCTGCAGTAAAACGCCCTTGTCAGGAATCCTTGGCTTGGGTAACACAGTTCTGGAAGTTCATGACCTGAAGACAGGAGCCGGTGCCCACACTGTCCCCTTCCCTGGTAAGCACAGGGTGGGACAGCCTGGCTGGTGTCACGTCCTGGGCTGCCTCTAAGGAGATGTGCAGGATCCTACACCAAGGGGTACCTCAGAAAATGCACACAAGCAACTGGGACATGCATTTGAATATTAGTGGTAGCAGTAACAATATTGAGACTTCTGAGCACCTGGGCACAGTGTACATGAGTTTGGTTTTTTGGGCTCTTGCCAAGAATGTGCATTGCCAGTGAGTTTTTCATGCCCCTTGCTTAGTTTTCTTCAGGTTCTTCCCTAATGCTACAGTTCCTCAGTTTGCATTGGTAATAACATGTCAGTGTTCTTTTCAAAATCTTGAAGGCATGCAGGGGACTGGAACCAACCAGCCAAAGCAGTACTTGGTTGTTTCAGGACAACCAATGTGTACCTGAATGGACAGGCAGCCATAACCAAATCAGGCCTTTGCTCTACCTTAGTTCTGCTCTGAATCATCACCAAACAGTTTGCTGTGTGCATGCTCCTCTATGTACATTATGGTAGTATTTTATGGACTTTTTGTTTCTGGTAAGCAGTAGCTGACCAATTCTTTGAAAATAATCAGAGGTGCAGTGACAGTTCCACTGAAAGACATAGATCCTTCACATGTTCTCGAAGATGACCAGAAGCACCTATAAGTAAGAATGTTACTTAGAGAGAGGCATGGCTTAGGACTGGCTCTGTAGGGATCTTAACATGGACATTGCCTTGGGTCTTGCCCTTGTGTCAGTGTTTGCAATAAGACCCTGAGTAATTTGCCCGAGATCCCATAATGAGATAGCAGAATCAGAACTATGATTCGGGGGTTACTGAACTCTGATGCAGGATTTCCTCTGCTCCAGTTTTCTTTTTCTCTTCTGTGCTTCTCCAAATACAGAGTATCCAATCTCTTTGGAACTTTGCTTAACAGAAGTATGTCAATCAAAGACAACACTTGGGACCTGGTACAGGTGTTTTGAATGTATTAATTCATTAGCAGATTTGTATAAAAAAATTTTTACATTTAAGAATTCAAATGCTTAGGTTCAATCTGTAGTGTCTTAAAACCACTGAAAAGGTGACCTTCAGCTGACCCATGACTATACAAATTGACCCCAGAAGGAGCTGCAAACTGGCTTCATTGTGAAAGTAATGGATTCCTCTTCTGTGATTAATATGGGGAAACAAACTACAGATATAAAAAACATCTCTTTGGGAACTGCAACTTAATGATATCAGAATTGAATAAATGTATGCATAGTTCCAGGAATCTTCTAATGGAGCCTCTGGGCTTTGATTTTTACATCTGCTTTTCTGTAGTTTTGTAGCTCACCTCATGCACTAGCCATTCAGTATATATTTTCTATTGCTACAATAGTTTGCGCATTTATCTTTTAATGACAAAAGGCTCCCACCTTCTTCACTCCATCGGAAGTATTTGCGTAGCTGAGGGCCTGCACTGGTAAGGGAAGGCAGCTCTCCTCTAGAGCAATACAGATTGCCAGGCCTGGAACACCAAAGAGAAGCAGTGAGACACTAAAATATTTCCAAATTCAGTCAGTTCTTTGTGGTAGGGATGAGAGGATTATTTGTAAAAACATGACAGCTAAATCGAACTATAAAAAAAAAAATTACGATTATTTAATTTGTTGCAGTAGAGCAAATATTTCCTGGAAAGTTGTAGCAAAAGTACCATTAATAGAACGCATAATACTCAGTAACCTAAGGGAGAGCTAGTTCACACTTTGAGAAACAGCTTTAGCAGAAATGATTAGTTAAGAAATGTGACTTGTAGTCTAATGGAATATCCATTATAAAAGGTAAAAGGGAAACTCTCACCTTCTCAAAGATTATTTCATTGTTAACATGCTGGCCCTTTAGTGTCTACATTATCTTGTCCATATAGGATTTTTCAAAAGAATATTTATGGGAAAAATGGAGTCTGAATGTCAAAGACTTCTAATCTTTATTGTTAAAGGGCTCGAACTTCAGTCAGTTCCATTTATGTTGCTTGAGACATTTGCAGGAAGCATGAGCCAAGGTATCCACTTACCAATGACCGATGATAGCCCATGGTAAAGATATTTAGATCCCTGAAGTAACACAGAGGTGCACAAGAAGTTTTTAGACCTACATATCTACCTAATTTCTGAAAGTGGTGTGTTCAGGAAATGACCAGCACCTGGTCTGTTATGAAATGGATAAAGATCCTACTGAAATAAAATGAGGGAACTAATCCAGAAGACTTAGATAAGGGGAGGGGTGTTTGATGTGGACACTGGTACTACTCTAGGCTAAAACCCAGTAAGAGCCCAAGGCTTCAGAGAGGCGTTTCCCATGGCAAAACAGGAGCCAAGACTTGAATCTCATCCCAAATCTCTCTTGAAGCTCAGTTGTGCTACCAACAATCTGCATGGATCCTTCATCTGCAGAGATAGCTCTGAAGTGCACATCAAAGCACATCTGTCCTCTAAAGCACTGCTGAAAACCTTGGAAGTCAACCTACTCTCTGAAATGAACTTTTAAGAAAAGTTTGGAAGATACTACTGCAAGGTGAACAGAGAGTGCAATATGCTTTGTTTAACTTGCTTAGCATTTTAAATCTCTCAATCCTGACATTTCTTTGTAGCATAAAGCTCTCCAGATCAGGTTATATATTATGCATTGTAAAACCCTAGTAGTGAAAACAAACATTGTTTCCAGAGTCATCTGTTTGCAGTTTTCCTTAATTACTCTTCCAATAGATTTCAAGCTGTGGATTGAAAGATTTAATGTTCATATGGATACATTTTGTTCCTTTTCTAATGATAACTTTTAGTTACATTACTCAGCCTTAAGTGAGCCTGTATTTTACTTTTGTCAAGACAAACGATTTTGTCGACTTAAATCAAATTGTCATGATTGTCCTCAGCAATTTGTCACAGCAGAGTTATTTTTGTTTGACAGCTGGCTCCTAAAAACAGCATCTGAGTGCGTGTGAATGATGTTGGATGGTGCCAGTGGGGGATCAATGTAGGGATGACATAAAGGAGAAGGATCTACAGATGAACTTGGCTCCCAGATTTTACAAGAATTTTGGACGTAGAGAGAATCAAAATCCACAGAATGGTGTCCCCAGAAGCAGGCACAGCAACAAGGCACAGCCATTTATTGTAAAGCACAGGGAATGGGATGAGCTCTGCTCTGAGAATGGGAACAGTCACCCAGCTCTGGAGGAGGACACGGCCCCTTCCACTCCCAGCTTTGGTGCCCTCTCAGGCTCTCACTTGCAGACTCTGTGGCTTTCACAAGGCCACAGCCTCCTCCAGCCAAGGAGGGGATGTGCAGTGGTGATGGAGACGTTGTTCCATGGCACTTCTTCTCTCCTGCTGATGAGTTTACCTGAGGGGCTTTGCTGTGAGCCCCAAGCTCCTTGTAATCCCTTCTGGGAACACAGGGAACAAAACTGGACTCTCTCTCACAGCCCTTTGCATGTGACAACTGCACTCATATCTCTTCTCTTCCCTCTCTGTTGAGGCTAAAACCATAAATTCTTCCAAGGCTCCTTTCTACATTGTTTTCTTTGCTTTTGATCATTTATTGTTTTTATTGCTATTAACAATACAAAACTGAACTTTCAGTACTGGGAATTAGAATGAGTGCTATGGAAATCTGGCAGAATTAGAGCAGACTTGAACATATATGGTTTTACATTGAATAGAGTAAGAACTGGAACTAATTTGTTGTTACAAAAGTAAAAGTACAAATGTCCTCAAAATAACATCCCAGAACAAGAGTCATTCTGAGGACACCTAACTACGTAATGTTACATGTTGAAAGGTGAAAGAGCATTTAATTCTAACTTTTGCAAATAGTCCTTTTATGATTTATCAGATTTTAAGTGTTGTTTCTTAATTAAAAACATATATTAGTTGTATATGAAGTTAATTCTCTGTATAATTTTTAAGGAGTTGTACTTCAAATTAGCTCAACACCTTCTAGTACAAATTAAAAATTAGGTAAACAGAGTCACTGAGGAATATTACTGCTGACATTTTATATAAACATGAAATTAGGTAAAAACTGTCTCATGGTTGTTAACTGTTCCCAGATGGAATAATGATAGTTCAAAGCCAGAATCCAGCACACAGAACTTTCAGGGAAATGCTGTGGTTTATAGTTTTATTTGGAAATATCTACAGTTAACTTTTCTTTCTTCTGAGCTTGATACAACATTATTTCTCACTTTCCTTCTTTTGCTGTATTCACAATGGACTGATTTTTACATTAACTGGTATATTGGCACCAGAGTCCCAAAAGCAAACCACTTGAAAGTGGAATTCATGTAGAAAAAATCGGGATTTTTCTTTCCTAAGGAGAAAATACAGCAGTAACACCTGTAGCCCACCACTCAAGGGCTAAATCTGCCTCCACGTCAAAGAAAGAACCCAGTTTGATTTTTTTTTTTTTTTTTGGTGAATGTTTAAAATAAATTGAAAGCGTGTGGGACTGGGGAAGGTGTGAATCCATCTTCAAATGCAACCTTTAAATCGAATTCACATGGGAGAACACAGTGGAATTCCAAACACAGACTGAGCAGTTCATGTAAAAGCCGGGTTGTACCCATTCAGGAGGCTCTGGAAGCTTGGTCAGCACTGGGATGTGTTTGGAATTGGAGCTGAAATCAGTGGACATTGTCCACAAAAGGAACTCTCAGGACAAATAACTGTTGCCTTGCTTGTCCCAGGATTAGGGGACAGATGAGGGTTACATTCATAGCAAAAGGGACACAAAACTGTAATGTCACTTTTTAGGCATAACTATTATCACTGAATTTGTTATCCTGTTTTCCTACTTAATTCCCAGACTGTCAGGAGAATTATTAAGCTCTTGAAGGCAGCGAGCTGTGTGACCTGGGTGTAGGCATTCAGGGGGGAAAACTTCCAGGTTTTGGTCATAAAGGAACATTAGGAACATTAAGCATTCTTCATAACAAAGCTTGATTCTTTTTTAAAACCCCAAAACTATACAGTGTCTTTTAAGAAAGAATATGGGAATATAGTATGTAAAGTGGTTTTATACAATAAATAATCTGCTTTCTATAAATGTACAAAATCAGTTATACAGCAAGTAAGAAACGGAGACAAATGCAATAACTGAAAGATATATTTAATTTTATAACTGTAATAATTTATTTATGAAATATATCCACATATATATAAAATATATCATATGTTTTGGCAAAGACCTCCCTTTCTTGTTTCAAACAAAAACTATTACCACTGGTTTAAGCCCTAACTAAACATTTTTATTGTTGATTTCTTTTCACTTTTATTTTGGTCTCCATCTTTCTTCTTATAAAATATAATTTAACAACATGGGGTTAGAGTTTAACCTATGTGCCTTGGGGAAAGTCTGCAGGAAGGTCAGTCAACCCCCCCCCAAAAAATTTTAACATCACAAGTAAGGGATTTCCTCTCTTTTTAAATAATATAGAAAAGGATTTGCAAAAGTTACTCTTTTTCCCTTGCTTACTCTTGCATCCTTGTAGCAAAAAAAAATCCATAATTTCTGAAGAAATTGTTCACTCTGAAAAATGTCCAGGGTTGGACTTACTCCTTATTGCCAAGTTTCCAGGTTATTTGGTGATGGTGCTTCAATGGAGAGATAAAGGTGGGATTTGCAGCACTGGCAAAGCCCAGGGGATGTGCTGTGGGCGTAGGGGCCTGGGACAGCAAATGGCCAGCACAGAAATTACTCTGATGGCATGAAGTTCCACTTTCCTACCCTTGCATCTGTAGGAAAATTCTTTGGGATGAATCACTGAAGTTCTGTTCACCAACTACAGTGCATCCCTAAATAATCACTATAAGTGTTTCTGAATGGAACTTCCAAGTGCAGGAATAATTTGTGCCTAAATTAGGTAATTTATTGAATACTCAACGTATACTCGTAACTTGCTATAGTTTATAATAATATTTATATTAGCCATTCATATTTATTCTGCATAGATACTGTCATTTAAACATCTGCCACAAAGTTACAATATGATGATTCAGGCTTGCATACATTAACAAGAGAAATAATTTGTATCTGTTTATTCTTAATGAGAACTCATGTAGAGGCAATCTCCCTCTAACTCTCCACATTCTCCACTTGCAGCTGCCTGCACAGAGCTGTGGATGGATTCTTCAGACACAGAGCAAGCAGTAAGTGGAACAGTTTCTACTGTACTTGTTTAAATCACAGAGAGAAACGTTTCCTGAAGCTTTGCATTGCTGAAGTTTGGGTCTGCCTTTGAAGTTTTCCTCAATAGTGATACATTCCCTGCCAGGTTACATGATAAAGATTATCCTTTTCTGAGGCTCTCTCGAGGGAAGAAAAGCTTCTTCATACAGGTTCCCATGCCGTCAGAGTGGCACTGCTGAAACAGAAGTGTTGCCTACTGCTGAATTCTCCACTGGCATCACACTGAAGCATCAAGTTTGTCCATCTCAGGGGAGAGTTGTAGTTTAAGTTCTTGTTTCTGAGCTCCAGCAAATAAATGTTAAAGCTTTAAAGAAAACAAACAAACAAATACAGCCAAACTGCTGAATATTCAGCGCTAAGTCCCTGGTACCTGATGGAACTGTGGCTCCCCTCCTTGTTCATGTGTATGTACACAGAGTGAACTCTACACAGTTGCCCAATTAGCTCTGCTCAAATAGTCACAGCAATAAATTCAGCTTGGGGACTTCTAATCCAAGTGCCTCCCTTCATAGCAAAAAAATTGGGGTAATGGTGTGACTCTTTTAGAAGTGGCAATAATAGAAACTGGCTATTAGGTTACAGTAACCTCTTTATACCCAACATCAAAAGCACATTTACTTTTCCCTCCAGATGCTTCTTCCACAAAGGTTTTCCTGTTTCTTTGCCTTAACACTTCAACTTTTACTGGAGCACTGCACTGGGACGCGTAGCTTAATTTGTTGCAGTGCTAAATGAGCAAAAACATGATAGATAGGAACAGCCCTTGCCCTAAAAAAAGCGCCAAAATATGTATTGGCTTATAGCCAAGTAATCCAACTTTTGAAGGAGTTACACCAACACAAGGAAGGTTGTAGCAGTTCTGTGTAAAGTTTATTTTAAAAATTAAATTAGGAAAAAAACCCCCAAACAACTCATGGGCCAAATTCTGTACTTATTTAGGAAGGAGTGATAATATTCAGTTGACAGAATTAAGGGTTCTGCAAGTACAAAGGACGTTTATGGAAAGTTATTATTTCTTGTCAACATTAAGCATCTGTAACATACCTGATTGTTCAGAATACTCCAGACTCTGTGCTACTGAATGAAATTGTGTTCCTCTTCCCTGCATTGGTCTTTCTCCTCTGTCTTTTTCATTGATCCATGATTTCTGTAGAATAGAGATTGCCTAAGCTTGTCACTGTGTTCTCATCAATGTCCCCATTCATGAAATGATCATTTTATGCTCTTTGTTAGACTACATAAAGCATTCATTTCAAAAGCACCACATCATAAAAAGAAACAGCAAAAAGAAAATTCCAAACAGTACTGGCTGGGTCTGGCCTCTTTCCTCCACTTATTAAACTCTGATGTGACGCAGGAGTTTTCTTGCTTTTTTTCTTCCTGTTCACTCCCCCATCCCACTGAAGGGGGAAGTGAACAAGCATCAGTGTAAGTGTTTGGCTGCTGGCCAGGGTTAACCCACCACAACTGCAGAGGGGAATTTTATTTAAAATCAGTATCATTTAATCAGTTCCACTTGATAAATGCAACTTGATTAATTTATCTCCATGAATGAACTAATCATGTGGCCAGATTGCAGTGTTAGGGAAAGATACTCACCTTCTTCTGTCCTGCATTCTTCTGCAAAACTGCAAACACTGCTTGTCATGAGCATCTGAACAGGAACACCGGAATGAGGACTGGGAAGTACTTTGAGTCTGGCCTATAGACCTTTTGCCTCTAAAGCTGCCTCTGTAGTTAGACAGTCCATATGGCACAGTCCTCCTGTTGTGAGAATCACAAGTATTGTGTATTTTAGGAAACAATTAAAATTATGTTCTATGTCTTTTCTATTTTAGTGAAGAGATCTGTGGATGGAAAGCAATAAATTGTAGCAGAAAAATCAAACCCTATGCTCATGTAACTTCTGCTCTATCAACTCAGGCTTTCACCAAGTTACAAATTAGCAGACAGTCAGCTCTACTGGCAGGATTAATTGGCAACTACACTGTCAAAAAAAATTTGGAATACCTAAGAGGTGATGCAAATACATCCCCAGGTTATTGTTTATTTTACTCCTTATTCCTGGGTCGTGTTGGTTTCCCCACTCAATGCACAAAATTTATTACATTCAGTGCTATGGCTGGTCTAAAGTGACAGGAGCTGTGCTGATTTCACCAGATCAATAACATTGTGTAGTTGTCATGTAGTTCATGGTTCTGGTCCTGATTTGCCATTAATTTTATCATCAAGAATGGAGAAAACTGTCAGCATGATTCATTTACAGCATCATGTTTGGAACATGACCCCTGGAGTTACAAGTGTGAGAAACTGCTAGGTAATCCTCCCTGTATGGCTCTACCTTTCTGTGAGAGATCCTATTCTGTACTGCAGCACACCAAGAAATAGTAGGAGGTACCTCTCTTTATTTCCCTGTATGATTTGCTCTTTAATGGGTTATAGTCAATATTATTATCAGAAAAGGACATGGTTCATCACTGCCTGCTAACATCCCCAAAAAGAATTGGATAGTTTGGATTGATGTCATAAATTGCTCTCCTCCAAGTTGTTAAAGAATCTCAATCAACAGCAGCTGTACTCCCCATGAAACTTCTGGAGTCTCATAAAAGTTCCTGAGGACTTGAGGGATGGGCTAAGCAAGCCATAAATCCACAAAAATTAAAAATCTGAAGAGAATCTCACATTCAAAAATGAGAACGAGGGGAGGAGTGGAAAAAAAAAAAAAAAAAAAGGCAGGGAAGAGGAAACCAGAGTCAATCTAGAAAGGTTACAGAAAGGTTACAGAACAAAGCCTGAATAATGAGTCTGGAACCACTACCTTCACATAGTTCTGCTTCTTTCATTTGCTTTCATAAAAACATCATTAGGCTGCTAATGGGAAAGCTGCAAACTTTCCATTTTCCCACACACATGGTGGGCTGAAAGGTTCAGAAACATTATTTTCCTAATCTCTGTAATATTTTTGATGCAGCATCAGTACAGTTGATGCAAATCATTTATTCAAAGCCTCTGCACTCACAGCACATTTGTAACAGTGCACCTTGTCTTTCACAGCCTGAACCTATCAGAGTTAAACTGATCATAAAATCATCCTGAGAGAAAGTCACAAGCAGTATTTCTGTGTTCAGAGCCCAGGAGATGGTTTTTCTCCAGCAGATCCTGGTCTGTCTCCATGCAGAAACTGTTCCTTATTTCCACCACTTTACTCCTATGCTGGGACACTGGGAGAGACTAAGAATACCCATATTTGTCTTAAAAGACTTTGGGATTTGATTTTGGCCTCCGTTCTCAAACCATCATTTAAAAAGCTTTTTGTTGTCTTTAGGATTAGGAACAAGTCTCATTTTATAATTTAAGAGTATTAATAATTCTATACTGACATCTGCTTTAGAATAATGTGAAATGGCTAATGTAGGGAACTTCTGACATAAATAATTGCTCCATAGTCGTATATTTTACACATTCATGTTCTTTATGAAGTAAGAACTGGTATTTAGAGGCAGGAGCAAGGGAAAGTTCCTTTATTTTTAACAGTGGCAAACCCTCTATGAAAACTGTCTGGTAAAATTCTGTTACTTAACTTCCTGCTCAAACTGAGACTGAAATGGAAAGATTAATTTTGTGTGTTTTAGACAAACGTGAGAGCCCTGTTTAATGACAGATAGTTTGTCAAGGCATAAAGAAGCTTCTTGTAGCTTTTGCAGACATCATCCTACATTATGCTAACGAGACATAAAATACTGTCATATGTTATTCTCATTATTTAAAGTGATTTCTTGTTCAAAAGTGCACTCTTTCAGAATATGATACTGGGCTTTTTTACTCTAATTCTCTAAACCAAAAGCTCTGTGGGACTGTGTTGCAGTTTGCCCTGTGTCAGAGGCTCTGCCTGAACAGCCAGAGAGAAAGAAGGGCATGAGTTTTATTCTTAATTGCTGCAATTTGCAAATTAATGGACCAACAGAATTGTCATCAACTTTCAATATTACCTTAGTCCAGCACTATGTGAACTACAGTGATTGAGGAACGGGCCCATTACCAATCTGCTGCCTTTCCTGAGACAGTAAATTCCAGCAAACAGGGAGGAGTGGAGAACATAATTACAATTACGAGTGATAAGAGCCATGAATCACAGCCTTAAGCAAAGGAGGAAATTGGTATTTTAGATACTCCTTCTGATCTTTCTAATGAAGTACTTTATGCTTCATAGCTTAGAAAAGTATTCAAGGCTACCTCATTGTCAGTGGACCAGAAATATGTGCCAATGCAACTACATTTTCAAGTATTTCAAGTTTCAAAGAATTTTAACCAGAATATTGAAGTTTTGTGTAAGGTAATGTGCAGATTTTCCAATCAGATAGAAATACAATAATACTCCCCATTTGCCTGGTTTTGGTTTCTAATCCAAAAATTCAAACCCAAACCAGATACACTTCAATAGCAATCCAAAGTCTTTCTGACAATAATCACAAAGAGCTTGATTACTTGAATATATACAGGGCACTCTATGTCCCCTCAGTGAAGATGAAAATCAGCTGGAGTAGAGCAGAGACAGAATTGTGGGGATCCTGAATTACCAGTTCCTTACACTGTGTTTCTTGTGGTTATGACCCAGTCCCTGGCCAAAATACTGGCTAGGAGCCATTTACTAATCTTTTGGAAATTTCTCTGCAGCATCCACAGGTTTTTAATTAATTTATTTTTTTAAGGCTTACATTTCACAAGAAAATTTGAATTCCTGACCTTTAACTCAGTATGCAGCATTTCTTCCTCTAGGAGAATAAAATTCTCCTGAAGTAAACTAATATGGGTTTCAGTATATTTAAAGCTAAGGCGTGCTGTGAGTCCTTAATGCCTTTCTTCTCTAAAAAGTAGAGAATAAGCAAACCTAGACATTTCTGAATCAGGCCTTCCAAGGTACTACTTTGAACTGGTATCTGATTTGCAACATCCAAATCTGTGATTTCTCAGGAATTACTCTCTTTTGGGGGGTTCACTATGATTACTCCAGCCAGACAGTGGTTGCATAAAAGTCTGCATGCTCAGTTTTTAAGCTTTTTCTAACAGAGGCAAGGTCTGAGTTCAAGGAAATAGTTTATTCTTCAGTATAAGCTATGTGTTCTTTACTCTGTATGAAAAAACAAACAGAAAAAAAACAAAACCAGAAAAACAAAAAAAACCAAACTAGCACAACTCTCCAGTACTTGCAATTATTCCATGTGTTGTAATTATGCTTAGTCAGTGCAACAGATAATTAACCAAAGATAATCCTATGTGTCACAGAGCAGCACAAAACTAATGAAAGCACAGTGTGTTCTTGTCAGATTGTATATGAGATGCTGAAATAACCGAGATTATTTCTGTACTTTGTGTCCACAAAACACAAACATAAAAGTTCTCCCCCTAAAAGCCAGCTAGCTCTTGGTGCAAGGTTTTGCCATTAAATTAAATAAATAAGCATTTTTTTTGTTGAAAAAAGACAAGAAGTACCAAGTAATTGCTACCAGGTGATTGTTCCACTGAACAGCCATTTTGAACCAGTGAAAATTTTTCACAGAAGAAAACTGCCTATTGAAGGATTAATGCCTTCAGGTTGAATTGGAAAGGATGATTTGCCTGAGTCCTGCTGTCCCCCACTCACAGTTAATGCTCAGCATTCAGGCAGACAAATCCAATTGGTTTATTTTAATTTTTATAACATGTGGCTGAGTTTTTCATGCTATGTTAAAATGGACCTATGAGCCACTATTATCTTCTACTTTCCCAACCACTTAAACACAGTAGATACCTCCAGGGCACTGGCGAGTTTCAGCCAAAACAAAGGGATGAGGGGGTTGCAGCAATCATCTTAGATGCTGTGATTTCAGTATTCAGCAATATATTTTCTGGCACATACCCAGGCCAGCAAGGCTCCCAACAGTCTCCAGTGTTTTCAGACAATCCCAAAAATATGTGAGATCCCTGTAAGGACCACTGAGAGCAAAGAACACAGAAAGGAAGCAAAATTTACCATCCTCCAAATGAGACAAAATGTCTCCAGAACCAAGGATGATGCCTGGGGGAAATAACAGATATTTCTGTGTATATTTTTGTATAAAGGCACTGCAGTAGCACTGTGTAGCTTTATAGAAGAAGAGATTATTGGCTGCTCTGGAAGTTGGTTCCAGCTCTTCCTGTAATAGGTGTGGTTTTTTAAGAGTTCACAATAGAGGTACCTCCCCTATTAACCCATCCTTATCATTATTTAAGGAGTAAATGCCTGACTGGATGGTTTGGTCATCCTGACCACATCCTCAGAAGCTGCACTTTTTTCTGAGTAACATTTTGCAGTTAAAGTTATTTTCAGATGAAACAACTTTTATCCTTTATAGCCACACCTTTCTTTTCCACATCCTCAATTTAGTAGTAGTCAGTGCTCCTAGATACCTGCCCAGCTCCTATTATACAAAAAGATACACCTCCATGACCGTGCTATCTTATCCTTTAATTAATACTTGCTAATTCATGAGGATGCCAATTAGTTTTAGTCCATTAGTTACAGCTAACTTAGGTAATAAGCCAAGGATTGCACACATCTGCTTCATCATCCAGGTTCACTGACCACGTGAGTTCTTTGATTTTCCTCTCCCTGGGGCTTCTTGGTCCCAAGTCAGGCACTGTGAGAATCTGGGGGCTTTTTATCACTCTCCATCCTCCTCCTGTAGCTGTCTAAGGCATGTTACAGGTTTTGTTTCTCAAATATGATGAGAACAATACCTGAGTTGTTGAGTGAAAAGCTGGGGTGTATTTCTTGAGGTAAACAATATGAAGCAAGCCTGGAGGGGGTGTCCATTAACACCCCAAATCCCCAGAGAGGCTGGGTAGAGCTCACCTGACTTAATAAACTGAGCCAGTGTTTCATAGAAATACCTCTCTCAAAACAACTCTCAGCATCTCCTTTAGTACCTCGTATCAATCCCAGTCTGCTCCCAGTCCTGTGGCAAGATACACGATCGTTAGTCTAAAGAAATAAGTAAACTTTGGAGCAGCATCTTCTGTCTGCCAGGCCCAAACTCCCATTATTCCTTTTCTCCCTCTGACTGGCAGTCAATATTATTAGTTAGTGGTTCTTACCACTTACCAGTGGTGCGAAACCACTGAGGTAAATCCCAAAAGGGAGAGTAGCTGGGAAATATGGATGAAACGAATCAAATTAAGATTTTTTTCAAGCTAAAATTCAGAGTAAAGCAGTGCACACAAGGAACACACACTAATGCATGTTCCTACCTCTCTCTACAGAGCCTGTATAGTTCAAAATCCACCGCTGGTTTTAAAACAAATAAAACAAAAACCTGGGGGAAAATAAATGCGTGGTGTTAAAATGTAAGACTGGTGAAAGTGACTGTGGTTTGACAGCCTTCAAGAGTGTTTACTCTTAGAATTAGGCCAGCAGGAGCAGCAGTAGTGAAATTTCAAAGCCCTGGCTATCAACGTGTCTCATCCCTGACCTCCTCTTCTCAGGGCCATCTCCTGCAGGGATGTGGGATTGTAACTGCAGAGCCAAATCATTTCCAGTCTTCCCGAGAGACTGCTGTAAAACATCAGTCCTGGGAGTACTGTCAGTAAGCTCAGAGGAGATATTCTACTTCTAGACTGAGGAGGGCATGCAAGCTGTGCACACTTCAGACAGTGAGCGACTGAAAGTTTGAAGGCAGAACACAATTTAAATATGCAAGAATACCTCTTTGAATAGAGAAGCCTAAAATCAAATCAGTTTGTCCACAATAAAACATAACAATTACAGCAGGAGCCTGTTACTATGTTCAGTAAATCGGTTTGAAATATTCTTCATTTGAAATGAAGATTTCGCAAGACAAAAAGATTGCACGTGAACAGTAAAGACTGCAAAATCAGGGCAAGCTTCATTCAGAAAAATAAATCAATTCAACAAAGATTCATCACTTCAGTTTTGGCACTTGGTTCTGATGGTTAACCATTTGCACTGTTCAGCTGACAGATCAGCTTCCTTACTTGAGCTTTCTGGCTGGCAGCCACTGTTTTATCATCAAGCCTTTGGCTAGCAGGGATTTTCAATCTGATCTAGAGTTTATAACCACCTGTTTAATTGTTTTGCTGAACAAGAGACCTTTAGCTGTGTACTTTTATTTCCAGTTAAATACAGGACACCATCTACATTTATTTATTGATGAATATAATTATCCAGAATTGGGGTAATTATAATAATTTAGAACATCACTTAACGTCCATAAGGATTAAAAGCATCTTAAATTTTGTTATGTGGGCTTCTGTTCAACAAAACTCAATCACCAAAGAGATGCAGGTAACAAAAAGATGTCATGAAGGAAAAGTTGGCCAGCAGAACACGCAGTTAGAGCAGAATAACCGCTGGGTTGTATTAAGTCTTATCTTTTGTAACACCATCCCAAGACATCATCTGTGTGTGTAAGTAAAACTGTGAGTGAAGTGATGATAGGGTACAAATTGTTTCCATTCTAAGATGACTTTCTGATGGCAACCTAAGTCAGTAACGAGCAAAGATGATTAACTTGTAACTGTTGGAGAGCTGGGTGCAGGTGGGATCTGCTCAGTCTGTTTAGCTCCTGACAAACCCATTTGTCATCACTTACAGCAATGACCACAAGAATTTAAGTGTTTGAAAAGGCTTTCCCACTCCAGCCAGTGGTCACCTGAGGTCAGGAAAACACATTTCTATTGGGAACTATCTGGAGCTAACTTGTTGCTAAGGATTATATGACTTGCATGAGCCACAAAAATAAATATTAGAGTGACAAAACATCAGATCCTTCCAATGTCCCCATGTGCTCACCATGGAGCACTCACCAGTCCTCTGGTCCTGAGTCCTCTGTTAAGTACAGAGGACCAGAGCAGCAATGCAGTGTTAGATCAAAATCTGCCTTTCACTTTGTCCATCCAATTTTCCTGATTCAGAAATTCATGTAATTGGGAGACAGAACTCTAAGATCAACATGTAAGTGGGTCTTTACAGTGTGGTCACAGAATTTCATTCAGTTACTCCTCTTTTGAACATAATAACAAATACCAAAAGGACATGTCATTTAGGAAAAAAAAAACCGCACCACTTTTGGTTTGATTTAGACCCTTCAAAAGAAATGTTCTTATTTTTGGTGCTTAGCTTGAGTCATGAATTCTCCTTTGGAAACACCTGGATTGTTGGCATAAATTCTCATTACACTTTTATTTTAGAATTGAAGACCACTTGAGTATCTGATATTTTGCCCGCATGATACTAACACTTTCTTAGGAGTTGTCACCTTTTAATCTATCACTCATCATTCTGAGCATTGATAAAGCTTCACACCACAACATTAGCATTATCAATTGAACTGTTATTAATTAACTGTTATTATTGCTGTTGGATGCACAACCTCAGTTCATGTTGAAATACAGGACCCCTCTGAAGAAGTGCAGATCTAAAAGTAGTCTTGCTCATATTTTTTTGCTTGCCTATATTTTCTTCTTTAACTTAAAAAATTAAGCACCAAGCTGGGTCTGTATTACATCAGTGGGTACTGTTTAAAAGACACTTCATTCTTTAAAATGTGTCTGTAGCTATAGATCAAGATAAGCATAATTAATCACTTGACCAAAAAAAAATACATTGCAAATTAATTCCTGGCTAATCAGTCTTATCAGTGAGAAGAGTTTACCAGCTTTTAATTACCTTTGTTACACAACGTTTGTCTACACCACATAATTGCATTATTCTGTTCTGACTTACCTGCCTTTCTTTAGGTCATCTTCTTTTCCACTTTCCCACTGTTCCCAGAATGAAAGACTCACTATATCAAAACAACACTGATGCTCTTCGTGGTCTGGACTAACAGCAGTGGTTCATAGTCAAGTATAAAGCAATACTCGAAACATGTGTGCAGAGATAATTTCTCATCTAATTGGCAAAAGCTGCAGGGAGTCAGAGGCTCCACATTCTGCAATTTTGGGCTTTTCTACAACTGCCACCCTGCTGATCTAAGTGGTTTCTCAGCAGGGATAGAAATAGACCTCCTATTGTCACTCTGCCTCCAACAGCTTCAATAAAAACTTTAACTGCTTTTCCAGAAAAGGAGGAGAGGCCATGACCGAGATTTGTTTTGAATATATTACAACAATGCTTAACAGCTTCTGTTGGGAAAAGCAGAAGAAACCAGAGGAGGAATTAAAGTTTGTCTTTAAAGTGTAGAGGTATAAGTAGCCTGAAAACAGAAAGTACTGAGGAATTTTTGTGGGGAACAAGAAATGATAAAGTGAAATAAATAAGTTAGGGGGAGATGGAAGGAAGGACAATTGTAGCATTTGATGTAAGGGGGAAAAAAAGTAAATAAGCAAGAAAAATATCAGAATCAACAGATGTCAGGAAAACTTCTCCAAACTTTAACACCAACTTTCTGGCCTCTCACTGTGTGTATGATTCTCCAAGTTGTGTTGGATCCAAATTTTTAGTAAATATAAAAACTTTCCACAACATGTGTACAAGAACAATGTAAAAGCCCCATTTACAAACAGCCAGCCCGTACACATCCAATGGTTACTTCTATTTCAAAGAAGTACTGTAACTTGCTCGGGATATTAAATTGCCCAAGCAGGCCTGGTTCCGCCCATTCACATCCAGAAGAACCTTTTGACTTCCTGAGACATTATTCCAAGTCAGTCATGAGAGCAGGATTAGTGCCTGTTCATGGCACATGGAATCTTAAATCCTGCTTCTCTTGCACTGAAATGGTCCAAAATGTCCAATACACTTAATTTAATGTTTACCTCTGCCCTGGGAGCATTCCTAGGAAGAATCCTGGGATTTTTGAAAATCACAACTGTGCTGTTTCAGTGAGAGATTTGTACCTCTGCCACCTGTCCATGGAGCAGGACAGCAATGCTCAGTTCAGACAGAGTCCAGGAAATTCAGTCCCTACTGGACTAATTCCAGACTAATTTCACCATCATCCATCCACTCTTTGTCAACCCAGAGGGCTCCCAGCATCCTGATTCTCCCAGTTCCAACAGCGTTGTTACATTATACAAGTTCATGTCTTTGGAGAGCAGTAGCTAAAATGTATCATTCTTTGTGAATATTTAATATTGAAATTGAATGTATGCATAGAAATGTCCCATCACGTGGCATAAAAATTATAAAAAGGGAATTTCCTAGTCCTCACATTAAATAATTTCAGGTTAACCTATAACCAGCAGGGGTTATATTTTATGTACAACTGACTTCAGTTAAGAAAGCAAAGACTTAGAATCCTAGCTGTTTAATATTTGGATTATTATACAGACTTCGTTGCTAATTCTACAGGTATCATGAAAATGTTATATACCTCTACCTCTATTTTCTTTTTTTTTCTTTTTTTAATAATATTTGCACAAAGCTTTCATGTAGGAAAATTCTCCACATCACTGAATTAATGCACACTAAATAATTTTGTCATTGGAATGACAATTCTAAGTCCCGTAGACTTAAAACAGGATATCCTAAAAAAAAAAAAAAAAAAAAAAAAAAAAAAAGACGAAAGAGGAGTGTGTGTTTAAAATTAGCAGAAGTCTATTCATTCAGTGAGTAGGGGAAAAGGAATGTCATTCCCCCATTTTCACTGGTGAGCTCTGACTTAAATTTACTGAGTCATAAATATTTGGCTAAAATAACCCTAAGTAATCCTGGGGTGGATTAGTGCAGGTATGGAACTAGAAGAATTGAATGACTTGTGTGAACGTGATACTTACAGGTTGGTAGAAGTTCAAAAGACGTCATCAGACATGGCCTCTAGCCAGGACACACACGTGAATTTACAAATTAAGTGCCCTAACCCCCATTTGACTTAACCTATTTTACTGCTACTTTCTATTTTTCTACTCCTTTTGTTATTTTAATCTCATTAAAAGCTTTGCAATCAATTCAAACGCAGGCCTGATTCATTACAACTGTTCCCAAACTGTAGTCACTGGAGTATTTGGTGGTATGTGTAGAAGTTCACATCACAGAGTCTGAAGAACTTTAATTCTTGAAGTCATTTGTTTTCAGGTCCATCTGATCTCCTGATTATTTTTTTACTGAACTGATATCTGTGGTTGCTACAGGAACCTATTAGCCTGTGAGAATCTTTACAAATCTGAAGTCTGTTTGGGTTAGTCAGCAAGACAGGATACATACAGTAGTGTAGGAAAAGGAGGCCTCTAACCTTTAGGATGTAGGCAAAGTGTCACTTTTCCTGGATGCTTTCTTCCCACTAAGCACTGTCAGTACAGACAGCAGAGCAGCTTTTCTGCACGTGTGCTCCACTCCCACCGCCCTGTGTGGAGCTCAGAACTTCCAATCCAGGGGAAATGGCTTCAAAATTTGTTTTTATTACGAGTTGAAACAAAAGCTTGTGTTTCCGTAGAGCACAGTTGAAAAAGACTTTCTTTTGTAACAACTTAAAATCTGGCATATTGAATTTTTCAAACATTATCTTAACGTCTCGGTATTTTCCCATATTAATTTGTACCAAAACTAGTATAGTTGCACGCACACACACTGTTCTTGCTTTCCCAGCGGGTGAGTTGTTAGAAACAGATTTCTCATGCGGAATCGCCGCTTTTTCCTCCTGTCCCCCATGCCCGGCACACCGCGGTCCCTGTCCTGGTGTCGGCGGCCCCCGGGCCGGGCAGGTGCCGGGACAGCGGCGCTCCGGGGGCTGGGGGGGCTGCGCTGGGCTCCCCCCGTCCCGCCCTGACCCGGCGGGGGCGGCCCCGCCTCCGGCTCCCCCCGCCCGCGCTGTCCCCGCGGGGTCCCCGGGGCTCTCCCGCCCGCCGCCCGCCCGCCATTTCCCGCACTCACTCGGGGGTGTTGATCCAGATGATGTCGAGGTGGCAGTAGTACACGCACTCCTTGTCCTTGTAGGTGTAGCAAGTGCAGCGCCGGGCCCGGTGCCGCAGCGCTCCGCCGTCCCCCCTGGCCTCGTCGCGCTCGCGGTGTCCCGGGCCGGCCGCCGGCAGCGCGGAGCGGGGCCGGGGCAGCGCGGACCCTGCAACAGCCGCGCTCAGCTTCCAGCAGCTCCCAGCGCCCCAACCCCGCACAGCCCCCGCCCGCAGCCCCCCCGGGCCGGGCCCGACCCATCCCCGCTCCCTGCGGAGTCCCGGGGCGCCGGGAGCACCGTTATGTTTGTGTCCGCCCCGGCTGCAGCGCCAGCCCGGTGTGTTCGGGTTAAACCTACGGACGGCCAAAGGATGCCTTTGGCGTCTGGTTCTTTACCGCGCACCGGAGTGGGCTGTTGCTTACAGCCTTTTGGAAGGAGAGGGGAGAAAAAAAAAAAAAAAAAAAAAGGCAATAAAAAAAAACCTACCCAGCCTTTCTTTGTGTGCATGCGTGGAAGTAGGCAAAGAAAGAAATTCACGTTACCTGCAGTTGACGTAATCGTAAGTCCAAAGAGGAACAATAAACCCAGCTCCATTAAACCCAAATTGCACGCTGGTTAACTGCAGGCAGAGGTGAACTGCAGGCGCGACTGAACCGTTCCAGGAGGAATCACTTCAGGCTGGAGGCAGGGAATATCCCTGGGCTGGCGGCACTCGCTGCTCCCGGGAGTTAGTTCCCACACGGAGGTGTGATTAGCACTTCTCCCTCGCAGTTATTTTCCTCCAGTGCAGACTTAGTCCTGAAGAGGAGAGTGTTGTCAAAAGAAGGGAAGATCCATCGCTTGGCTTTTCCCACACACACCTCCCACCCCACCCCCAAATCTGATCAGCAACCGGAGCTGCTGTTTTCCAGCTGCAGACGCCTCCCACCCGCCGACAGCTGCCGGCCTCCCCCGGGGTGAGGGCCGGGGGCGGGGGCGGGCACGGCCCCGCACCGCCCCCGCTTCCCCCCGGCAGGTAGAAGCAGGGATAGGGCAGCACATCCTCCCGGGAACGCCAGGGGAGGCACAGTCTGGTGAGCTGCTCATGCTGCCCTTAGTTCATCGCTTTTAAATGACCTGGTCTTGTGGTCTTGTTGCTCCGTGTCTGATTCCAGGAGGAATCGCTTGTGTGGTAATAATGCAGCTTTTTGATTCAAAGCTGGGCTACAGATTTGAGAGTCGTTCGGGCTTTCCCCCCGCCCCTCCCCCAAGACTCTGAGACTCTGCCACTGATTTCCCTGGGTGAAATTGTCACTAATTCATTAATACTTTCTTTTCCCCTTTTCCTTATGAGCACCTCTTTGCAGGCAAACCCACCTAGAGTGCAACACTTAAGACAAATTTCATATTGTGTGAAATACCTGATAGCTGAGCATAGAAGAACACTCCTGCCTGTGGCCCCGTTTTTTATCATAGTATCAGCTATTAAGCGATAATAGGTAAGGGTTTCAGGCAATTGGCTATATCTTTTCCTACAGTAGTATGTGTAGTATATCCTCTTATGGGAAACACATGCTATAGAGAGCACACGGAGAAAGGTCGCACACTTAATTGTGGATATTTTAAATAAAAATGTAATGTTTCACTTAAGAATGTTTCAGTACTAACAGAAAGAGCTGTAGCCAAAATTTCTTTTATGTATCATACCAATTTAACATATTCACTAAAATCTGGTTTGTGAGTAGAAAACTGGTTGGAGGATCACCCGTGAGATATCCAAGTGAGGAACACTGTTCTCTACTGCCTTGCATTCTTCTCCAGCCCTGCCCCCAACTCCAGCTTCTGGTGTGGACTATCCAGTAACACTTGCAAAAAAACCTCATTAAGATGTCATGTTTTGTCAGCTTGTCAAGCCTTGCCTTTTGTCAGTGCCTGAAGATTGAGAGTTTTGTAGTTGACCATATTCCCAGCTGGTCACAAGAGCACGATCGTCATCAGGCAGGGCAATAGCCAGAAAGTTCAATTTCTCAGGTTTTGTTGAGCCCACAGCTCTCTGTGGAAATTTAAATTGCTTTTGTTTCACACAATTTGTGCAAATGACATGATGTTCTCATAACTAATACAGGGGGCAACAGAACCTCTGTAATGTACTGAATTCAGCAGTGTATAGAAGTTCATGCTTGAGCTGGGAAGGAAGTGCTTGCTTACCTTTAGGGATGAGGAACTGCAGTGACCTGAATGTTTGTACCCTTTATTTTATTGGATTAGGGGTTTGTGTGTGTTCCATCATGCTCCCGAAGCATCGGCAGAGTTACAGTACAGCCTCACAGTTCTATGCATCCTCTGTTTTGAGAAATATTATGACAAAACATCTCTGAAAAAACGAATTGGTTTGAAGATATTTCTATTTCTTATAGATCTAGAAAAAATTAATTGCTTCAGATCAGCAAGTTCTAGATATTGTACTCTTGTGGTGTTAGATACAGGATTGATTTTGACAAATGCTAATGATTGCGTTTTAGCTTATCTGGAAAAGAAAAAAAGATTTATTGTGCAGTTACTGTTTAACAGAACACTGCAGTGACTAGGAAGTACTGGTTATGTGTTGCAGGTATTATAAGTAACAATGACGCGAGTCTAAATTCTGATTCATTAATTTCATTTTCCTTATTGCAACTGTTATTCATTTTTATAATAATGATGCAAATTTATCATAGAATTGAGAAATATATAACTGTATCATACATATAGATATGTCATAACAAAAAAAGGTTGTGTTGTGAACTGATTTAACAACATTTTCCTAAAAAATATTGTTCTGTTTTCTGAACGAAATTTTGAAGGCATCTTCTACATTGCTCTACTTTTTCTTCCATGTGCTGTTTAATCTCTGAAGATTAAAGGGGAGACCATATCAGCACCAACTGCTGTGCAAACAAAAGGAGTAATAAAATATATTCTTAAATCAGCTACCAGGGTTCAGAAATTAAGGGCAAGGGTTTGGCCAAATGACTTAATGTAAGCTTTAGAAGATAAGACATAGACTCTAGAGGAAGGAAGATACTCTCATCAAAGGAATTAATACTCCTGGATATTGTGGGGCTGATTCTCATTTACATGGATTATCAAGTTGTTTGGGCCATATATTACCTGATGACTTGGAAACTTTTTGTTTCATAAATACAGCAGTCTCAAAACAAGAAAGCTGGTTAATGAAATAGCAGCAAATAAGTTTTTAAAATCCAGGTTCTGTTTTGATTTGGGATAACAAATAAAAGATATCTGGATATACCATTGTCAGTGATATTCACATATGATGCAAAATAGTTTTGTAAATCTATTTAATGATTATGTTCTCGTTTAGTAAAAACAAAAAGGAGTAGTAGCCTTGGAGGTAGCAGGCAGAGATTGGAAGCCAATTCTTAGTATTTTTCAGCTTTTCCTTTAAAATTGTTTTAACTTCATAGATTCCTTTTTCTTTTCCAGTTTCAAGATCTTTAGGGTGGATGGGTACTTTGCATAAATCTTGAGAGCCGTGGACAAAATGTGTGGAGTTAATCCTTCTCTTCATATCTTCAGTCTTCCCAATTCCAACATATCCCTTCCTGCCCTTGTGCAGCCCAGCCTGGCAGTGTTGTGAGCGACAGATCTTCTCTCCACAGACAGTGGGAATTCCCCAGTCTTGGGACACTTCCTCATTCTTAGGGCCACCCAGGCAGCTGAAGAAAGACAATCAGCAGATCTGCCTCGTTGCTGGGTGTAAATATTGTATATTTGAGAACTTCTAATTGACTGAAGAGAGAATAATCTCAGGGATGAGGTCAAGGCTGAAGGAGTCCTGGAATGTGGGGCAGCTGAAACACGTGATGTTAAGGAAAGTAAGCTCAGATTCAGATTTATATGCGAAGACCCTGGGCTGCCATTTCAATTAGGAACATAATCTTGGGTTTGTTTAGTAGTCCTCTGCCCCTTGTGTCCCTGCTTTATACATCCTCTCCTGTGATTATGGGGCAATCAGAGCCCCCAGCAGTAATTCCACGGCATTCAGCCTTCATCATACAGGTGACTACACAAAGCAGTTTGAGTTACAAAGAAGTTCCAGATGTGTTTAAGTAAAGTTGGTTACTGAGAGAAACCATTTTAAAAGCCTAGTTCTAGGATGTATTTACAGGAATAATAAAGCCTGTAGTTAAAAGGTAGAGTAAGATTTCAGCAGCAGTGCAGGATTTTTTGGCACTGATGCCTGTTCTTACAGCTTCACAGCAGCCAGGAGGAAAGCCTGATCAATACAGATACGGTACTAAATAAAGACAACCAATCTAGTGCTTTATAAACCATTCATATCTCTTTTCCCACCCTCTTGCTTCCTTCTTAGTCACCGTGTTCTTTAGTGTTACTGAAAGAAAAGGTCATACTAAGCTGCAAGCACTGTGTTTAGTAGCACACTCTGCATCACTGTCACAAAGCAAGCAACTTTGTAGTGTAGTTGACATTGGAAAAATGTGCTGAAATTAGTAGGTTCTCAAGAAAACCTTATCTTCTGATTATTATTTGTTACTTTTTGCTAGAGTTCTATAGGCAGAAAGCTGAAGTTAATCTTGTCTCCCCTCATGTTTCAGACAGCCCCATTCAGAGCCCTTTGATGTCAGTGCAAAGAATCCCATTTTTAGTGGCCTTTGAACCAGATGTAGTAAAAGGGCAACTGAGCATTTGTAGGGGTTGCAATTGGGTAACTTGCTTAAAGGAGGAGAGTTGGGATACTCGTTTCTGTTTTCCCATTTTTAAAATTACTTTTAGTATTTATATACCATTAAGAGTAATGTAGATACTTGGTAAACAATGAAGAGGACAAATGCCTCAGGTCTGACCATATTTCACTTTATTTAGATAAAAACAAAGTAAAGAAGGAACTCTGTGGCTGTTTTTCAGGCACACTAATTTAATGATTCCTGCTTGTTACAGCTATTGTGAAATTTAGGAAGGAGTTTGCATAAGATAACATATCCTGCTGTTGTAATGTACTGGAGACAGGGCTCAGATCTCTGGATAAGGAATGCTGCAAAAATCCTAAGTGTTATTATCACTATACACCACTCTCCCCAGGATCTGAACCTGACCTCCCTTCCTTGATCCAAACAATCTCTGTCTTTGTGAAAATAACAGGATTTTAAGGGAAGAGAATTTTCTATAATTATTACATGAAACAGTTCTTTTCCTTGACATTTATTCACGTTTGGGCATGTTACTGAACAAAGAGAATTCCATATCAAAATACGATCAATCTGAATACTTCTTGTATTTGTAAAGAATTGACAGGGAGCTGCCAGCAGATAAGAAGCTGGAGGTGAAAAACTGAGGTGGTTGTCTTGCCAAAAGAACTTCACACATTTAAAAATGAGCAGGGACTTGGGAGGGACAGCTTGTTTCTGGAGGTGCACTGGCAGGGAATAAAACTCAAGTACCAAAACAAGTAATTTTGGGCAGAAGCCACTCTGGAGGGTGATGTGGAGAGGGAGAGAGTGGTGTGCATGTATAAGGGTTTGGGTTCTGGCCTGGTTTTCCTTCCTCAGAAGACCGGTAGGAAACTTGTGGTCAATCATTTGTAGTGTTAGTGGCTGGGGGAGTCTGGAGTCCTGGGAGGAGAGGGAAGTGTAAAGATAAGCTGGAAGAAGGGGGCTTGAGACTGGGGATGTCGCCAAGGCTATGGCTGACGCTCAGGTTATTATACAAAAAGTGACATCCACGTGCTTCTCTGACAGCTCCTCCTTGGGAGAGCCCCTTCTTGGAGCTGAAGCCTGCCTGGATGCCTTTGAAGAAGCGGGTTTTTTGTGTTTGTTGAAAAAACAAAGGACCAGAAGCCCGGAATCCGCTGTCCTGCCTGGAGCGGAATCTGTGGGGAGGGGTTCCCTGGGCTGCTGGAGAGGTGAGTGTTGGCCAGTGCCATTTCTGTGCCCTGGGAGCTGATGGAGCAGCAGTGGGGGAGGGTACTGGGGCACTTTTTACAGCTCCTTTTGAGCAGAGATGCAGCAGCTTGGGTGGAATAAAAGCCTCAAGCTTGTGATGCAAATCATGTGGTTCATAGCTCTTCTGGCTGTGAAGAGCTTTGCAACACCTGCTGGCTTTTAATTAAGAGCAAGAAATTTGCAGAAATGCATGGTCTCTCTGGGTTTTGGTTAAGCACTTTCGGGGCTTTTTCTCTTGCTGTGGCTCTGTGATGTGACCCGCAGGTGACTGCAAGTATTTAAAATACCCTGTGTTGGAGCCCTGATAGACAGGAACATCTATTTACAAGTCCATCGATGAGACAGGTGTTTTCTAACAGCCAGTCTTGTTACATAATAAAGGCAGTCTGGAGCAAAGCTTAATGTAATGTGTGGTGCAAAAAATGTGCACATTGATGGCAAAAACCTGATTTATTTTATATTATGAGCCCAGCTGGACCAGACTGTTAATGCACAGCAGTCGGAATACTGTGTGATAATAATTTATTCACCCATGTAAAAACTGAACAGGCTGGTCATAATTCCCTTTATTCTGTGACAAATCTCCTCTTCAAATTTGTACTTAACAACATTTGTAAGAGATTAATATTTCTGGTGCTGCTTTGTAGTATAAGGAAAAGTTCTGCAGCAGTTACCTGCTAATAATGAAGTTAATGACTCCTTATTGCAACTTCTTGGTAAATCCAATTTTAAAGAGAAATACACATCTGACCATTTCTTTTTTGGGAGGATCCACAGCTGAGACTCATCAGTTTAGCAACAACCTTGACACCATGTTTGAATATATAACCTTTCCTCTACCCAAGTTACTTATCTCTCACTAAGAAAAGACTTTCAGAGAGAAATAAACAAATGTCTGCCTGTATGAACTAGTAAAGGGAAAATAAAATGAAAAATGAACTTGTATTTTTTAAACAGTGTGACATGACAAACTGCAAGTGCTGCTCATACCTAGCCCTCTGAGAGCAGCTCGCTTTGTTGATAAGCTTTGATTGAACCTGAACCTTTAGTTCCTGAACCTAGTTTTGTGAATAAATTACATTTTGCAATGGCATAGTATTATAATCCTCCAGATTTGTTGGGATGAAATTGCACAAATGTTTGAACACAAAGACAAGGCCAAGTTGGGCATCAGTGTTGTGAGTGATCTGTCAGCCCTCTGGGATTATTCCAGTTTGGTGCAGAGGCTGAGCAGGTTAAATCATTCCAGTCCCTGGGGGCTCAGGGGGCTGTAACATGAAATCTGGGATAACACCTGCAGATTTTGTGTGCAGATTGTGTGGCCTAGGGCTGGTGCAGGTTTGACCAAGTGAGGTTAAGGAAGCTCATGCATTGCCAAAGTGCATGTGCAGTGTTCCAGCCCTCCCTGCAGTGCTCAGGGTGCACAGCTGGCTTTCTGCATTCTAAATTTCCACTTAGGTGTGCATTACAGGCCCAGCATATCTTATGGCAAAGAGGTAATTGTCAGGCAGATCCAGGTTACCAAGCTGTTTTCAGCTTGAGGTGCTGTTGGTAAATAACAGATGGCACAGATATCCAAAGCAGCCCTAGTTATGAAATTCATGTCTGTGGCAATGTGGTGTTTAGTCTGGTTTGTTGGAAGAGTAAGAGTTGACAGCATCTTCCTTGATGGTTCAAAAGGAACCCTTTTGAAAGGCCTTTCCAGAAGAGGCAGAGATCTGAAAAATAAACACAGGGAGTTACAAGATGAACATAAACCTAATGTAACATGGGAATTCTGAATCTATTTATCTGTTCTCATTGACATGGTTGTACTTATTGTGGAGGGTCTTGACCTCACATTCAGCTTAAGAACACAAGCCTGGGAATAATAGCAGTGCAGAACCTTAGGCACGGCAGGATTTCTGTACATTTCGTACATTTAAGTACATGAGTTACCTTCTGTGTGGCTGAAATATCAGGGTAAGAAGAGAGGTAGTACCATACAACCTGCATGGAAGTTTTGAATGCAGCTGATGGAGCTTTCTCACATTTCCACAACTGCATTTCACTCTCCCTTCTCAGGGTTGGTAAAGCAAGTTTCAGTAAATCAGATTATAAGGAAAGAGTGGATCCCAAAAGAATGTTCTCTGTGAGCTCCTAGGGAGGAATACTGGGGCATCAGCCAAAACAGGGCAGGGAAGGTAGCAGTGTTTTGTGGGGGAATGGGAAAGATAATGAGGAAAAACAATAGGCAAAGGATGGGGAAAAGAGAAAGTCAACTCACTCTTCACGGAAGTATCTTTTCTATTATAAAGACAAGAGACAAAAAGGAGGAGGAATAAACAAAAAGTAAAAAGATACAATAGGATATCAGTTGGGGATGTAGAGAAAAGGAATAAAGCAACAGGGTAAAGGAAGAGAATGAGATGTTAATCTCTGGCCAAGGGTAAAGTCTATCCCTCCAGCAGCATGGCTGGGACTTTGCTTCTGTTTTTTGCCTCTGAGTGCCTCTTTAAAGCAAAGAGCTAAGCAGGCACCAGGTTGTTGAGAGTGGCTGGCTGTCATTTGAGCTTCCCAGGTACTCTGCTATGTCCCTGCTGAAAATTCTTCAGCTGCAAACATTTTCAAGCCGTGTTTGTGTAGCTACAGGCTTGGAGAAAACAGAGAGTCTGGGGTAACTTCTTATTACAGTGTTACTTTTCAGATATTTTAGAAAATACATTGTGGAAAGCATTGGAAAGAAAATTGAAGCAAATTAGAAAAAAAAAGACAAGTTCAAAAAGTTGTTTCATTCCTTGAAGGACTTGATGAGGGACAGAATGAAGGACTGGAATTTGTTCAACTCCAAGAGCCTAGCTGCATTCCTTTGTAGTATTTTTATTGACTCTCACTTCCAAAGAAACAATGATGCTTCAAGCTGTTCTCTGGAGCCTGGATATACCTTGCTGACCTAAGGAGACACAGTGCACCACAGCTGTTAGCAAGGGTCGTGTATGGTGTTTGAACTGGAACAAAAGAGCTGGGATCATACTTCTCTTACTCTGAAGTGCAATTGTTTCCATGCCTTTCCAGTTTTGAGTAACAGCATTTCACGCATTAGAAAGGCCATAATGTAATTTATTATCCTTGGCTCTGGAGTGATTTATTATTGTTTTGACATTTTTCCTTTTACTGTTTTATCTTTTCTCACTCAAGGAATAGAGGAGTAGGAGTCAGAGTTTCTGCTTTTGATACTTGCAATTTTGCCAGCAAAGTTTAACCTAATGTGTATATGAGTTAAAGTCAGACTGGTAGTGACTCTATAATGACAAATAGCTGAAGAGGACACAGGAGTTGTAGTCACTTTGTGATGAGTCAGAATCTGCAGGCAAGGATTTTACATGTCCATCATTGCCATAATAGTGATAGACAGAAAATCACGGACTATAGGGTAGCTGCAAAAAGGATGATGATGATTATTATAGTCTCCAGTTAAATAGCATAAAATATGAATTAAATAATGGTTCTCTGCTTTTCCACTAAATCTCATAGGTGTCTCACCAGCTAGAGTGTCATTCACGTACCTTTATTTGCTTTTAGTTACTCTGAGGAAAGATGCATGAGTTATTAATGAATTGTAACTACTGCTTTCAAATAGTTTATATCTCAAGTCCTGAAAATGCACTGAGGCCTTAAAATGTGCAGAATACAGTTTAAAAAGTAAAAAGGGTGGCATTGAGAACAAGGAGATGTGAGCAAGCAAAGATTGTTATACAGCTGGAAACTGGCCACCCAAGAAGATCTGGCAGATAAAGTAAGGTAGTAATAGCACTATTAATCTACTGAGTTTTACTGCCTGTAAAATAAGTAGAGAAAGCAAGATCAAGGAGAAGAAGTTATGAGGCAGCAACACAAATAATGTAACAAATTTACAGTTCTTGGGAGTATTGTGATTGTGGTTCCTGTTACTAAACTGTGGGTGTACACAAGGACAGCAGCTGTGCCAAATGTCCAGATACTGCAGTTCGCAGTGGGATAAAGGGCGTGACACTGTTTAAACTCAGTACTCTCCTCACATGTAGTAAATCCTCCATAATTATTTACTATAGAAGCCATTTTTCTTGGGTTTGGGGGGAGGGGTTGAATGCTGAGTTAGTGAATGCATTTCTTTTACTCTCACTATGCAGAGTTCTGGCACCATGGCAGTGGGCCACTGGGACTTCTTGTCCGTTTGGCCAAAAACTAAAAGTTGTTTTCCTGAAATTCTGGAGCGGTTTTTTTTCAGACAAACAGTTCCTGTGATTTCAGAATGTCTGAGGCTGTCATTCTTGAGAAGGCTGGGTCACAGTTCAAACTGTTTCTGAAGAAACAGTTTTATTTCCAGTCCATCACCGCTCAAGGCAATGCCACACCAGGCGCTGGAAGCCTCCATTGTGCTTCCAGCCTGTGTTTCACAGTGGCGCCTTGGCAGGAACATGTTAAGCTTTAATTAAAAGGGCATGCTTTATTTCTATGAAGAAAATTCTGCTCTGACTCTGAGGTTTTCTAATAAAGTTCAGACTTATTTACCAGTTTTCAGTGAAAACCTTTATTTGCTATTTTATTTAGTTCCTCTTGCCTTCCTGACAGTCACCATGACTCCACATAATGATTCTACGATAAATTTTTCAGTGTATGCTTTTTGGAGTTAAAGG
Source organism: Corvus moneduloides (assembly GCF_009650955.1). NCBI lineage: Eukaryota > Metazoa > Chordata > Aves > Passeriformes > Corvidae > Corvus > Corvus moneduloides. The sequence continues at coordinate 11,484,430 of NC_045492.1, forward strand.
ACAGACTCCAGGAGCATTTGGCCTCCCTGGAAATGTCATGGAGCTCTTTTATTTTTATTTTATTTTAATGTTTGTTTTGTAGCATCAACTTAAAGGGCCAAAAGAGAAGGATGTGGTTGTTTGATCCACTGCATGTGCATAAGAAGCGATTGTTACTTTCCTCTGTTCTGATTGTTCCTGCTCAAGACAGGTTTACACAGTGGGAAACCCGAAGGTAAGATGGTTTAGAAAAGATTGACTAAACTTGGAAAATTATGGCCCAGGCTATTCCACATTAGCTGGCTTAGGAAAGGAGAGAAAAAAAACCCCAACACATTGGTGACTTCAGAGCCTATTAGAGACACATTAGGGCTCCTATGGATGGATTAAGAACAGATGCAGATTTCAGGCTAAAGGCCAAATAAATACAATATCTGGGACAATAACTTCAACACATAAAGCTAATAAAATATCATCTTTCAGGGGAACAAACGTATTTTTTACATAAACAGATGAGACCTATCAACAAAGCACATGTAAATAGAATTTCCTAGAAGTATGAAAGGCAAACTATGAAAAAATTATTTGTAATAAGAGAATAAAAACAGATGAGCAGGAGAACTGAAACTTAGTACATTAGCTGTCAGAGAACCATCACTCCCTTTTTGGTTCCTCAGAAGCAGAGGCGGACACAGAGGTTTCCTCTGCTGCTTCAACTTCTTTCCTTTTAGGAAAAATCTGTTGTTTAGTTTGAAAATTCACATCTGTTTTATACAAACTCCGTGAGTATTTTAAACTTCAGCTATAAATGCTGTTAAGACATCATTTGCTGCTCACAGGATGGTTTATGATTGGGATCACGTACTCCCTTCTTGAATCAGGACATTAAGCCAGAATTCCCTATCTTGATAATTATCTCTGAAATCAGTGACAAACTGAGTCTCATCATCTGTGACCTGGGCTCTGCCAAGGGTTCCAGGCTGCTGGTTGCTCCCAGTCACTACATGAGCTCAGGAAGAAGAGGAATTTGCTGGGAATCCAAAAATACCAGCCTTGAGAGACAGGGAGAGCTTTGGCATTACAGGTTTATTTTTTTAAATTGTCTGTTTGTAAGTAATTTGTTTGTTTTCAAAATCTTCCTACTTCCCTTTCCCCAAACTAACTTAAACCCAAGCAAGCATCCTGTTTAAAAGTAAATAAATAAACAAAAAATCTAGCTATGTAATCAAATCTCAAGTATGTTGCTTATGTAAGTGATCTGAACTAAGTCAGCATGAAAAATCCAGAGTTCGGGTATTTTATCCCACTAAGTTCTAGGGTTTGATTTTAAAAAGGTTTTTCTTTGTTTGTTATAGACACCTTTGAAAAACAGTTGCTGTACATGGATAGAGCCTTTTGAGGTATTTTCTAATCTCCCTCCAACATTGCAGGCCCCTGTCTTTGGGGGTGTAGCCAGACATTTGCTTTTCTATCTTTTTTCTTCCCAGGGTTACTCAGGATCTCTTGGGTCTATAAAGCAAGTCCAGATTGCTTTACCCTTCAGAAACTGAAGAGACAGCAACATGGGAAACTGAACCAAACCCTTTAGGTTTAATCCTGATAGATATTTTCCATTATGATTTAGGAAGTCACTATCTCTTTCCAGCTTTGATTCACAGCTGCCACTGAAGAGATGCTGGTAATTCCCCACCTTGAAGAACTGTATCTTGAATAAGCCAAAAAGTTGAAAAAAGTTCCATCTTGCATAAGCTTTAGTGCCCTGCTTCATTGGTATTTTGAAAAATGAATTTTTTGTTCAAGGTGAATGATTGGAGTTAGACTTCAGTGGTCATACAGAATGAAAGCTCTGTGTTTGGGGCATTTGCAATGCATGGTTGGTTTTATTTTCCTCTTAATTTTTTGTGTGCTGGCTGTATTTACATTTTATGGCCAGCTGGTTTTCTTTAACTTCTTAGTATAACTCACATGTAACATCTTGCAAAAGCTTTGTTTTCTTGATTTATGCCTCTGTGTTTGAATCGTTTGAAAATTTTGTTAGGGCACCTGATGGGGAAACTGCTTTTTTAGCGCTGTGGATGGTTGTTCTCTTTCAACGGAGAACTGGAAACTTGTTCTCTGTTGAAAGTGTGTGTTGAAACACACACACTTGTGTGTGTTGTTGGACAGAATTACACTCATGTCATGCTGGGGGTTTATATTTTATCATTGAAGAAGCCTAAAACCTTTACCTCCAATTGAAACTCTTCTTTCTTATCTCTGAAATCAAGGATCAAGTAAGCAATTTATATTTTTCCTAAAGGAACAGATTCTTACCGTATAATAAAATGCCATAGAAGATGGCAAGGCCTGTATGACAAAGATCAAACTTTTGAGCTGATAGGTGTGACATGAACTACTCATGAAAGGAAAATCCAGCTTTAGGTAGAATTAAAAGTGCTCATTGAGTAGATAAAAAGCGTGTAAATACCACTGGCTATAACCATTTTGTACACAGCATTATCTGAAAGAAAATTTTGTACAGAAATATTTCTAGAAAATTCTAAAATTACTCTGCAATCTGATGTGCAAGTCAGATGTCCTGCATTGTAAGAGAGAATTCTGTTCTATGAGTAAAAGCACCTGCTTTGTAACGGCAGCCTAAAAATTTAAGATGTATAGAAATCCATTGTGCTAAACTGAACTGGCAGTTGAGGGTGTTCTCAAAACAGAGTAACAGAGGTTTTCTCTCTTCTGCATCTGGGGAGGGCCTGAGGGCTTTTGTGATTACTTGAAAGATGAAGTAAAAATTTAAATGAAATTATGCAGCTGGCAAAAGGAATTGATTTCTTATCAATTATGACTATGCTAGTTATAAAGTAGTGTAACTGCAGTGACTATTAAGTATTTCTCTTCCATTGTTGAACAAAATGAACTAGAAATATTCACCAGCAATGGAGTTCACACGTTCTCTCGAAATTTGCTGTTGCCAGTGTTCCATTTCATCCCCCTTTTAGGGGAAAGAGGAGTAGAAAAGCATCTCATTTTTGTATAATGCGAATGTAATAGAAATCAGGCCAAGTACATCAAATTTTCTGTAAGTGTGCCGCCTAAACTGCTGAAGTCTGAGCTGCATTGGCAAAGTGAAGATGTTGGCAGTTACACCTTTCCAACCCACTGAGAGCTTTTCAGGGAGGCAGGGGACTTCTGTGAAGCCCCAAGGAGATGAGATCTGTTCTCTACTTTCAGTCTGAAAATCTTTCCATATATATTTATTTGCATCTCACAGCCCCTTCAGCCAGTGCTTAGAGGAAAATACAATGTTAAATTCACTATGTTAGCAAAATGTCATTAGAAGAGTTGGAAACAGGAGTTTTCACAGAATCAGGATTTGGAATTTTCATAAACCTGCTCTCTGCACTCATCTCAAACACCAGCACATGCCAACAGTAGGAACAACCTCAGGCATGATGTGATCTGCAGCTTTGAGTGGAAGAACAAGTCTTATTTTCATTGACCACAGCCTTTGTGCTTGCCAGGGTCATACAACTCTGCAGACCAGCATTGGTAAAGTATGAATGTTTCTGAATCAATCTAATGATTGATTAATTTAGTGGGAGAATTCAAATCCTTTAAGTTGTTAAAAGACTATTAGGATTTCATTGCTTTTAGGACTTCTTTACATTTCTCATATTTTTGCAGAATAGCAAATGATTTCCCACAACAACAGAAAAAAAATGACTCATAGGCTGAGGATCCCTTGGAGCCATTTACTGCATTCTGTATTATTTTTTTTATTTTGGAGATGATTGTGTTTAATGCAGGCTTGTGGTCTGTTTTAAGTTGTGCTGTACTATGAAGCCTTTTTCTCCCAAAGGATGTTAATTCTCCCTGAATCCCATAATTGTGATTTCTCACTTGGGGGGGATGGGAGAGTACCTGTGAATACATTCCAGTTCTGTAAGGCTCCCCTTAGGAACGCTGCTGGAACGCCAGCTCTGAGCCTTCCCAGAAGAATGTGGGACAAATTTAACTTTTCAGGGGGCAAAGATATTTAAAGCAATACCAGCTATGTAAAGAACTTAGAGACAGTCAACTAAATAGTTTTGTGTTGACTCCAGCTCTCTTATTGTCACGCAGTGATCAAGGAGGGGAATATTCATGTGAGGACACATGAAAAAATGGCTCTTTCCCTTTGTATATCTTAGGGGTTTTTTTAGATTTGGCCTTACTGCAACATAGTTACTGTTGCTACAGACCAATCTGGAATCTTTCCATCAAAATAGCATTTTGATCACTGACTTCTAAATGGTTCATAACTCGTTCTGAAATTTGTCACATGCAGAGCTTGGAGAGGCGAAGTAAATTCTATTTAATTTTAGATCGATTCTTTGCTATGCTAAAAGCCAGATTTGGTTTTGTTTTGGCTTAAGATTTCTATTGATTTCTGAAGTCAGAAACATCAGGGAGTTTCAAGGGTGGGTGGCAGAGTCATTTGAATGGCTCAAGTGAGCTGGTGTGGGATGTGTGCCTTGCCGCAGACTAAGACACACTGTGTTACCCTACAGAGAATGCCAGCAACGTACTGCAGGTGCTCTGGAGCTTCCCTCTAGGAAGTCCATGGCAGGCTGTGTTTCCACCCCTGGGACAGTCGATTCCAGGTGCACTGCATACCCCTCCAAGGGAAAGCAAATTGTGGCCTGCCCTCCACTGCCAAAGGGGTTGAGGAAGGTGCATGACGAGTGTTGCTTGTGGCACCACTCCCGTTCATATTAAAGGTCCAGCATGTCCAGAACAGCAGCAATTGGCTGTTCTTAAATAGTTGTTTAACCATAAACGAGACCTGGAACACATTCAGCCACGAGCTGTTGCCCAGCAATAGGACTGTGCTGGTTTTAGCATCCATGGGATATCCAAAACTTTCAGAATTCTCAAAGGCCACTAATGACATAGCAGGGGAGGGAAGGTGTGGGAAGGTGTCCCCTCCGCAGGCTGCCTCCGGGGACAGGTTAGAGCTGTAATTGTTAATGGGTTCCCGCAGGTGGCTCCCGCTGTCCGGGGCTGCCGGCACGGCCGGGTGCGGGCTCCAGGAGCAGCGCTTCTGTCACATCATGGGCCAGCGTTACAAAGTACAGCGACAGGAAACCTTAGCCCAGTTCCCACGGGATAAACAGCACACCAGGGAACACGCACTGCAAGGAAGGTGTTGCATGATGAAACTTTAAGAAGAAGCACGCCAACTCTGAGAACAAATAAGTCCACACTGTGACCAGCAACTGTTAACCTTATCTATCAGGAGCGGCTGAGGGAATTGGGAAAGGGGCTCAGCCTGGAGAAAAGGAGGCTCAGTGGGGACCTTCTGGCTCTCCACAGCCCCCTGACAGCAGGGGGCAGTGATCTGGGGGTTGGTCTCTTTTCCCAGGTAACAAATGACAGCACGAGAGCAAATGGCCTCAAGTTGCACCAGGGGAAAGTTTAGATGGAGCTTAGGAAAAAACTGCACTGAAAAGGTTGTCAGGCTTGACAAGTTGTTGAACAGACTGCCCAGGAAAGTAGTGGAGTCCTGATCCCTGGAAATGTTTAAAAAATGTGTGTATATGGGCACTTGAGGATATGATTTAGTGGTGAACAAGGTGGTGGTGCTGGGTTGATGGTTGGACTTGATGATCTTAGAGGTCTTTTCCAACCTTAAGGGTCCTGTGATTCTCTTATTCTATATATGTATTGTCAGGTCTATCTTACAAACCCTCTCTTGATCCTGTTGTCCAGGAGGCAAGGATAAGGGGTAAGATTTCTCTCTTTCTGGCCCCATTTTTTTGCAGTGTCATTGTAATTAAACCAAGTATGGTGAGGGTGTTGATGAACACAAAAGGGAACATCTGGTAGATAGAGCACAGAGGTGATGCAATTACATTTTAGTAACTAAACCAGCATGGATGAATTTTCATGATGCATTAGTCACTACTGTGTGAATTAAGGTGAAGAGAAACAATGGATGTAGGCATTGACAAGATGAACATACACGTTGTGTGGATTCCATGAATGACAGGGATATCCAGGGGAAGAACTGCCTGATGGCTTTCTCTGGCGACCTCCTGTGTGTAATTGTTCTGTGCAGTGAGTTGCTGTGTTCTGTTAAATATCCCAGAGGAGGGTATTTAGAGTTACTGCAGTGGAACATTCTCCGGCTGTTATTTTCCTTCTTTGCACTTTAAATCTTACAGGACCTACTGTTTCCCCAAAATGTTTTACCAATTCCTTTCCTTCCTAAAGGGAATTCTTCCTCTGAGCATTTCTAAGAAAATCCTTCATACTGTATGTTTAAGTCAAGCTTTTCTCCTGCTTCTATTGGTACATTTCCACTGAATTTAACTGGACCACATTGGTGTAATTGAGAGCAGAAGATTGGTTCCTTTAATGTTTCTGCACAAATAATCTGTTTCTCCAATCAGGATTTTTTTCACTGCTTGGAATTTCTTCAAATTTGTCAACATCTTCAGGGTAAGGAGGTTCTTCCAGTTCTAATACCACCTGAATTCTTTTTGAAGCACAGAACATGCTTCCACAGGCATGCTATTAATTATGGATATTTCCCTAATTCCGCTTCTGTGAATATTATCCAACAGTTCACATCTGCCTATCCACATCTGGTACAAATAAAAAAAAGGTTTGGTGTTTTTCATATCCAACATGTAATAATGACCCTTTTGCTTTTGTTCTTGTTTTTAAATCAAAGTTTGTGAATCCTTTTTCATATAATCTCTAAACCTTATAATATTGGGCAGGATGAGGCAGGTTTTTTATGCTTTACTTTGTTATATTTACTTTCTTGCTTCTGGACAACCAGTGATTTGAGATCTGAGGCCTTTGTATGATTTCCCTTTTCAATATTTGCTCCATTTGGAGCTAACATAACCCATAAGTAGAATCAACAAAGTTAGACAAAACTTTTTCATAAGTGGGATGAGATGGAATACCAAGCACTCGTGGGCTGCAGAGGCTGTGATGGCTTTTTGTGTCTTCTGTTTGAGGAGCTCAGTGCAAATGATTCCCTGTGAGCAACGGGAGCATTAAGAGCCATTGTGGAGTTAATGGTCGAATTACTTTTTAAGGAGTGTAATTTTACCTGTTCCTCCCAGCCAACACACAACATGGTATGTGCACAGACTCTCTGAATTGCTGCTTGTTGCCAATCTTCTAATTCCATTGTACGTACAAGTTTGGAGATTTGAGGTAACTGTTATAGTCCTGGCTCGGCTTCCCGGTGAAGTATTGCTCTTCTCAGACTGTGGTTTCCTAACACAGGTGGGAACAACCCTGGCTCCCTTTTCCCCATTTAGTTGCTCACCTCAGTTGCTGCCAAAGCATGTTACGGAAATCAATCTGGTTCTTTTCTTTTTTTTGGTATTAACCGTTTTGATGGAGAAGAGGAAATCTCTGTAATGGCCTCTTTTTACAGAAGACAGCAGCTCAGCTGAGTGATCCTGTCATACTCCCAGCTGTGTGTTTGAGACAGAATGTTTAATTTGGGCATGTGCAATGAAATAAGGATGTTTTCAAGAAAAATCTGAATGTGATATGTATAATGCAGAACAATAAATCATAGCTTTTTAGATACAAACACTGATCAATGTAAAAAGAGTGGGGGAGGGCTGTTGATGTGACCTAAATTTTGCCCTGTGAATACCTCTGTAATGTGTGAGAGGCTTTGCTTTGCAGAGGTTAAGTGTAATTGAAGCCTGACTCCATCAAGGCTTAACTGTCTGTGCTGGTCCAGAATGTCTGACCTCAGCAGCAAAACCTGAGTGGCCATCAAAGTCAGCTGGAAGACAAGACCACAGGAGGTTATGAAACAGCTCCCATGGCTCTCATCCAGTCTCTCCTTTTGTTAATGGCATAGAATCTTGAAAAGGATCAGTGTCTAATATATCCCAACTAACTCACTCTGAAACACTTCCAGTCCTGGTTGGATTAAGAACATAGTCCTGGTGTTGTACTCAGCATTGCTTGTTTTGTCAATCAGTGAATCAAAAATATGCTACAGATGCATGTGCACCATCCTTGTGATGCTTAAAAAAACGGATTATAGATTAATGAATTGACTCTATTAGAATCACCTTGTTTAGCATTGGGTTTTGAACCCTGATAATTTTTAGGGACCGATAATGAAACTTTTATAGTGGGGGTTTTAAAGCTAAAATCCTCTATATGGCCATGGCCCAAGATCCTCTTTGCAAAGTAGTCCACCCACAAATTCGCAAAGTCACCCACAAATTTGTTCAAGTGAGTCCATCCCTCGTTTAACTGGCTCTTGCAGCTCCTCTAAACCCAAGTACTACATAAATGCAGAACATAATCAGGCAGTTGTCATGAGTAGTCAATAGGTACTTCGACTGTGAGAAAGAAAACCACTTTTTTACGTTTAAGTACTTAAGAGGATGGCTTATAACCAAACTGTGGTAACATTACAGTTCCCTGGAAGACACAACCTCTAAGTACTTCTACGTGACATTTATCCAGTTCCACCAGGACACTTTAAATCAGCTGTTAAAATCTCACAGTATTTTAAAGTCTAAAAAAACCCCACTATTGACCCCTTCATCCATGTGACTCTTGTGGAATGCTGATGGTAAAGGAAAAATACAGGCCAGAAGTCTTAATCTGTGGCCATGATTCCACACAGATCCTTAAGGTAAAATTAATGGTTTAACAAAGCTACTTAACTACAGGAAAACTATTACAATATAAACACTGATGAATGGGAACAAATTTGGTTGTGCAAATAAAACCTAGGCAGGATCCAAAGCCAGGTTTAGGTGTGTGTTTAGATACCACTCCCTGTGTGTGTCAGCAGGGCATACACAGAAGAACTAAATATTTTAGGAATTGTGTTTTGGGGGAAGCCGTTGGCAAACAAGATTTTATGAGTAAAAATAAGGCTGGAAAGAAAATATGTTCCAGCCCTAAATAACATGATGCTGTATTGGGTTTGTGTGGCAAGGTTTTGGTAGTGGGGGGCTGCAGGGGTGGCTTCTGTGAGGAGCTGCAGGAAGTTTCCCCTACAGAGCCAATTCCAGCAGCTCTAAGCCAGACCTTTTATTCAAGGTATATCTTTGTATTTGCCAGGGATCTCAAGCTTGCTCTGGTTGGTTCACATCCCTCTCACCCACCTTTGTGTAAGAGTTGGAGTTTGCCCAATAGGCAGATCAGTGAAGAATCAATAATTAATAAGATCTACTAGAAAAGTCTCTGAAACAATAAGAAATAATGTGTTCCCATCCAAAGAGGCAAAATCTGAAACATCCATTAATTTACATCTGCCTGGGTAGATGTAGGTGTTGAGTAAAGACCTTATTAGTCTATATTAGTCAGCATTCCTTTATAATTTGCTTCCTTTCACTGGAAGGAGAATAAAGTTGATGAGATGGCATTCATTGTGCAAAGGAATTTCAGCTTTGCTTATAGCAAAGAGATGATCCATCAGAACTGCTGCTGGCTTTGGAGGAGAAGGAAACACAGATTTTTCCCTCTGTGCCTGCTGCCCTCCTGTGGTTTTTATGTTCAGCTACTTGGGAGTGAATTAAACACATCAGTAGCTGATTCTTGTGCCGTGTAAAAAGTACAGAAGAGTTTGCCTGTTAGTCTTTTTTGTGAGTACAGTGTGTTCTGGAAAGCTGGAATACAGATTTCCATACAGCTAGCTGGATTTGGATGTGCAAATTCCCTGAGTTCCCTAATTTAGACCAAGACCATTTCTCCCGGTGCTCACACACTGGTGTACCTAACTCAGGCCTGACTCCTCCAAGGGCTGTTACGGCTAAAAGGATTTATGCTGGAGTCACTGCCTTTTGCAGTGATCCTGTTAAAATGCCACCACAGAGCTATAGGCACTTTTAAAGAACTAATGTTAGGTCAAATTGTTATACAGGATAGAGAGGTAAAATGTCAAGGATTACTTCTGTCTGGAAATGGAGTTTAAAATTTACTTTCTCAGCTAGCTTGTCCTATTTTTCTTCCAGCTACAGATGCAGAATGAAAAAGAAATTTCTATATTTCATACTGTAAAATATAGGATAAAAGTTTCTTTGCACAGCACTTCTGTCATTAGAATATTTCTAAATTACTGATCTAGAAATTCCACTTTTAAATGCATCATTTAGCCACAGACATTATGCAGAAAAACTTATATAGAATAGTCCTTACATGTCCATGTATTATAATAATTAGCTCTTGCACATGCAAGAAGTGAAAATTCTTGCTGTGGAGGTGCTGGTGTGGTTTGGTGCAATGATTTTTATACTGTGCTTTTTAAAGGTGCTTGGCCAACAGCACTGCTGGGAACACTGGGATCTGGGAATCTCTATAAGCTTTGTGTTTCTTCTTCTTTTGCTTTTTCTGCGAATTCAGAATCCAGCTGTAGCTGTGAGTGATTCCATTAGGGGAAAAAAAAAAAAAAAAGCTCCAAACTTTGAATGTTTCAATATTGTGTCAGTATTGATGGTTCCTCCTCATCCCCCTTCCTTTCCTCTTTTTTCTTCCAAAATTTTATTTGTGTACGTCTTTGAGTTCACACTATTTAAATTCATTGCACCTAGAATTCACCCCAATACCCCAGTACCCCAGCAGTTTTTCTTGAAGCACAAATACTGAACAGAGCAAGATAAAGGATAAATGCGAAGCTCTGTTTTTATGACCTCAAGTCTTGTAATGTTTGTAGGACATTTGTATCCAAATACACAGGAATTGCACAGGACTTGGCATGTGGTTTAAAACCCTCTGAGCTGTTTGGGCATTTTTTACACGTGCACATTTATTTTTCTCAGAATCATTTGTACTAGGTTTCTTTGTATGACCTGTTTAATCTTTTACATGTGCATGACTAAAAAGCAACTCCAGATGTCCTGTGTAGGTTAATCCATTAATCCCTACGTGTGAATCACAACACAAGAACAGTAAGAAGTGTAAGTCTAGAATTTGACTATAATGTAGAAGTGGAATGTTTTCGGTGTTCATCAGCTTAATCAAGTGGAGCGAATACATTTGGTCAAATTGAAATATCTAATTATTTATTCACATAGAAACCAGTAAACTTTAAGGTTTGTAGCACAAAACTTGTTGTTAAAAAAAAGAAAATGAGCTATGCCATATAGCTTCTTTACCCTCCATAAAAATGGCATCATTGCAGTTAAAACTACAATAAAAATTGAAACATTCCAGATTACATTAGTTGGAGCACAATGTGACAAATATAATGAGAAAATCCTTGTCAGAAATTTTACTACAAGGAAATACCGATAACTAACACCCATATTCTCCACCTAGAAATTAAGAACATTTGAGTAGATCTTGGCATAAAAGGCACAAAACACAAGCAAAGCATGCTTGTGTCATTTCTCACACAGAAGCATTGACATTTGTGCAACATGGGAAAAGACCAGCATTTTTCCAGACTCTTCCAATATTAGAGATACTTAAGGAACAGATCTTCCCCTTAATGCCAGTGTGTCACTCCCAGTATGGAGGCAGTGACTACAAGAAAAGAGGGATATAGAGAAGGGAACACATCCGTACCCTTCCAGGAAATCTGAGCTGAGGAACTGAGGAAGTTGCTGCGGTTGTATTGTTGAAGTAACCCAATCCACTGCAGGCTTGGAGTAACACACCCACTGGCAGCCAGCACTTGTGGGAATTCTGAGACTGGCAGGAATGTTAACAATGCTGGAAACCCGACAGGAACACAGGGTTACCTCTTGCATTTAAATGTGCGATGCCAGCCTCAAATGAGCATTTTTAAAAAAGGTTGAGTCCTTGAAAGGAAGGGCCCTTCCAAAGAGGATGTTGCCTCTGGCATAGAGGAATGGCTTTGCTGATGTTAAGATGTTTCAGAATTATGGATCAAAGATCCCTGGCATTTCCTGCTGTAACAGGCTGGCACACAAGCCCCTGGCAGCAGCCTGTTGCTATATTTCTATAACCAGCCTGTCCTCATCATCACTGCTCGTGTCATCATACTCCACCCGTGTTTGTTTCCTCATCATCTCTAAACCTCTCTTTTTATACGTCTTGGGGGGTGTTGCAGAGAAACTCTTGAACTCGGGGGATCTGAGAGTAATTGGAGGCTTTTTAAAGGTAGCGGTAGCTGTTCCATGTGGCCTTCCATAGGGATTGGGCTGCAGGTGGGATCTGCTCTTGTCGGCACTTCCGTGCAGGTCCAGGAGATGCTGAGATGAATTTGCCCTCTCTGAGTGTTCTCTGCTGGGTAACTGAGCCCTCGTGACTGACTCAGGAAAAGACTCTGCTTGCGATCCAAACAAACGTGAACATCCTGGCTGGGAACTGGGAGGTGAGTTTTCTTTGGGAGGTGAATGTGTGTTTTCTTCAGTTGGAGGTTTCTCCCTTCTAGAGGCCTGGATCACCGGGTCTGACATTCCAAATATTTGGCTCTCTGACTCTACTCTCAGTTTGTTTTCCTGGCTTGCTCCTGGATGTAAGGAAAGAGGAGCAGCAGCCTCTGGATTTGTGCTGTCAGGCTGGTCACCTGTGCCTGTGTTTGTAAATTCAGGAGAGCAAGACCCAAAGGAAGCTGCCACGGGGTCACTCCGAAGGCTTGGCTGGGATTCCCCAGGCAAGGATGGCTGGAGCACGAGAGGCTGTGTCACCCAGCAGCAAATGGCCACGTCGCTGCTGAATTCCTGCAGGGACATGTCAGCTGTGGAGGAAAAGGAATGAGCTGTCACAGCTATTCCCAGAGGAGCTGTAATGTTCTGGACAGAGGCGTTTGTTCTTGGGTGTTCCCTGATTTGCCCAGAAATGTCCTGTAGGAACTAGGAGGGGAAAAAATTTACACATAAAGTTTTCAGTCCAGAGCAATTTCATCCAACTGATGCAAATTTAATTGTTATTTTAGCTAATTCTAACATCAGTAAGTTTTCATTTTATTTTAACCCCCAGAAATACCTTTAACACATTTTTCAACATTTTAAACAAAATCTGTGATACAAAATAGTTTCAACATCAACTTTAAAACAGCTGAATATAATTTGGGTTTTCATTGACTTTTTTTTTCTGTCAATAAAAAATAATACAAGAATTAAGGTACAATACCTACTTTTTTATCCATTTTGTCTTTTTGTTTAACATGGTTTCGGTTTTCAGTATGGGAAGATATTCCTGAGTTATTCTTTGCTTCTTTTTTCCTTTTGCAAAGTTGTTTGTCTGAGGTGGAATATGACATGTCTTTTTGCTGGTGTAGATAATTTTCTATTGAAAAAAGGTTGAAGAGACTTTGACTTTAATTTTTATTCCCCCCACATGCTCGAACTTACAACATTTCTCATTATATCACTGCAATAACATCAATTTTAACACAAATATTCTAAATACTTACCTTGCATCTTGGATTGAGGAGGATGGCTCTTCTTATGCTTATTAAATCGGGGGGGTTGGGATGAGCAGCCCTTTCTCAAAGCATCCAGAGCTCTGTTGGGAAAAGAGGGCCTCTTGTTCAGCCGGTTCATTTTCAGCTGAGCAAATCCATGGATGTGCCTCCCTCTGTACCTGCAGTGCCAGGGGCATTGAGGGGATAAACAAATATGGGAGATGTAAAAGCAGCCAGAGGAGAATAACATCACCTCATCAGGTGCATTAAAGTCTAACAGCAATTTATTACTGTGAGGGAGGTGTTTGTTTATGTCAACTCAAAAAAAAATCAGCATTTTAGGCAAGAGACCCACAATTTTTTTTTTTTTTTCCTCCATAGGATTCAGTAAATCCTTGATTTTCTAAGAGAAAAGGATTTGGGAATAACAGATCCTTTTCCCTGTATCTGGAATTTTAAAACAATATACTTCACAAAGACAGGAATCACCTGAGGCTGTGTGGTTGTTGGGTTTTTTTCTTTTTCACTTCTTGAGTGCTACTTATTCATCATCACTATGGAGCAACATAAGGATTTCAGTTATTTAGAAAACCCACACTGAATAATCAAATTCTGCTTTATTTCCTACTCTGGCTCCATCTTTCAGTAACTCTGAATGAGTGAGACTAAAGTACATTGGAAGATCCCACCCCTAAATCTGTCACTATCCACAGAGCAAGATGTAAATCTAAAAGGATGCACTTGTTCAGGTGTTTGGTGTATTAGAAAATTAAATTACACTTGGTGGTTACCAGTTGGGTCAGTTACCTACTAATAGGCATAACCTGAGCTTGCAGGACACTGTACTTAATTGAATCCCTGCACTTATTTGATATAAATAAATCTGATATAAATAAATTCTGAGACCCAGCAGGAAAAACCCACAAAAACAAAACAACACCCAAAAATCAAACCAGAAAAAAGTCCTAGAAGAATGTCACTAGGCTGGGTGACACAGACCTGAGTCTTCTGTTTCTGTTCTTATGGCCCTTCAAAATTGCAGGGCTGTTTGCTGAACTAGACATGGTGATTAAGTTACTGACACTGATTGTCCTCAAGGGAGTCACTCTGTCTGATTTGGTGATGAAATAGAGTAAGAGGGATGAATGCACACAATATGTGTTTCTTAATGAAGCAATTCATCAGACATCCTGCTGCCCCACACTCCTGAAAGATTAGAGGGCAAGTGCTCCACGTGATATGAATTCCCATTGAACAGGGAGGGGGAGCTGTACTGATTGAGACAATGTGCCCTTGATAGTTTTATGCTCAAATTCTTCCTGCTTTTTTATTTAACCAAATGATCCTTTGAACTACAGATGGTTCTGTTAGTTTGTGTTTAACTTGATATTTATTCTTCTGCCTTCTCTTGTGAATACCAGTTGAGGATATGGCTCTTCCAAGGACAAAGGGCCTCGCACACTGCTCTGAGCTGTGACGGGATTAAAAACAGAAGCATTTTGGTTCCCTTCAAACAAAAGTAAATGCTCACAATTTTGACAGATAAGAACAATTTCTAAATCATAGTGAGACTCAACCAACCAGGCATCATCTTTCTATGGGATATGTCTGGTTTGCTTAGAAAAGTCTGTTCCTAATAGTAAACAACAGATTGATATTTTTATAGTTTACCTTTGGGGCACTGCTGTGGTATAAGAATAGCTCTTTCTGAGAGATTTATCTTTTTTTCTCCCAATTTTATCAAGGTTGAATTTTGGGGATGACTTTTTATTTTCTGTGGAGTTTTTATACCCATTACAGCAAAATTATATCTATATCCAGTGAACCTGAAAGCCATACTTCTTACCATTTAGGGGTGACTTTAATCCTTTTCTGTTTGTGGCTCCTCTTAAGTTTATTTGTTGAGAGTTTTTCCTTTTTGCAAGCTACTGTTTTCTTCTTTTGCTCTGAAATATTTTTGAAAGAAACACCAGGAACTGCTGAGCTTAACTGTTGAGAATATTGGGAAAAAATGAAATCTGTGAATTACATTGACTGTGAGGTTGGAAATCTGTGCACTTTTTAAATACCACTGAACAGCAAAGGAGTTAAGTAGCACAACTCTGTATTTAAATTCTACTCTAAGTTAAATATTCATTTAGAATGAAAACAATTAAATACAGATGCTATTAGAGAAAAATATAAAACATCCCATAAAGGGTAGAAAAAATTAAGAAAGAGAAATTCACTCCTCTCACTATCAGCATTCTGAAATGGTCAAATGAAAGAAACATATTCACACAGAAGTGTATCTTTCTGATGTATCAAATTAATATAAGACTTATAAAAACATAAATTTTAAATTCTGTATTAGCAAATGCCTGTAAATGTTCATAAATACACTTCTGATAATTATTTCATTTTTCTAGTAAGAGGGTGGGGGTGGGCTGTCAGCCAGTAACACCCTCATGAGAAAGCAAATAGGATTATTAATATTACCTCCTGCATCTGGTGTCCTTTGGAAAATGATGAAACCAACGTTTTTAAACTTGTGTTTGTTAAGCCATATGCCACATTCTTGCTAATATTTCTCATTTTGAAAATGGAAATGTCATATTTTGACAGGGTGCATTCCCTGCTGGGTTCCTTGTCACAGGTGTGCAAGGAGGGATGGGCAGAGGCTGCATTCCCACTCTGCTCTGAGGGCAGAGGGAAGCTCCTGCTCAAACAGCACCAGGTCAGCCGGGGCTCAGCACTGAGGGATGGGAAGGTGCTCTTGGAGCCTGGTACTGGAGAAGTGCCAGAGTACCAGGTCCTGTTATTGTGGGGCAGCACTGGCAATTCTTTACAGTGAGTGCTGAGAGTGTGGCAATAGAAAGTGCCAAAAGAATGGCAAAAATAAGTGGGGTTTTCATGTGAGCTCTGGGAATGCTGTGGATCCTGCAGTGGTGGTGGGATGTCCTTAAGGATGCATGGACTTCCCGCTCTGTCCCATCCCAGGATTGTTGGCTCTGCACGCTTGCTAGAAACTGATGTCTTTATCAAAGAGTCACTTTCTGAGCAAAGGTGATGTAAGGCCTTCCTCTCATCCTTGATGTCAGCAGATATGAAAAAGCCACTTGTATACACAGAAGTAAAGCATATTTTCTTCTGCAGAGTCTGTGTAGAGCAAGTACTTTTACTCATCCACTTCTCTTCTCTTTGCCTTTGATAATTTAATTTATTTTTGTTGTGTTTGTTTTTCTCATCCTCTTTTGCAATATCCTGCTGCTTGAAGATTTGGTTACGAAAGGTGTTCTCTGTTGTGGTTATGATATTTGTGGTTTCTGAGTTGACTGATGAACAGAATCCTGGAGTTTTCCAGTTTGTGTGAAGATTCCACTGAATTTCTCCTTTGCCAACCTTTCGTCTCACTTCAGATTTTAAAGGGGACCAAACCACATCACTGGAAAGAGAACAGAGGGATGTGCTGCTGCAAGAGCAGGGTGGGGTGGTTAAGTCATCTGTCCGAGGTCTGCAAGCTGTCATCTCCCCTTCAGGTCTAAGCAAAGATGACAGATCTGAAGTTCTCTTGTCCTGTGGCAATTTAAGGATGTATTTTGGAGAGAAGGCATTTTGTTGTGGGACTGGACTTAAATGATCAGGTTGCAGATGATGACTTTTAGGAGACACATCCACAGCATTGTCATTGAGAAGTGGCACTTTTGCTCCTGTTTTTACAAGATGTGTTTTGTCATCTCCATCTGTTGCACTGTGCAAGGCAAAAGAGTTGGAATCACTTCCCCTTAATTCATATCCTAAAAATCCTGCCAGTGAAGCTTTTGAGATACCTGCAGGATGTGAAAGAAGGTTAATGTCACTGTAATTAAGAGCTTTTGTGGGAAGTTTGATTGTTTTCCTGTATTCCACATTCTCAGTACCTCCAGTGACATCATTAATTCCTGCGCTTGATTTTTGCTCCTCTGCTTTACTGGAGAATTTCACTGGAGCTGTGGGAGGACACTGAGAACCAGAGCAACGGACTCTCTCTGCTTCACTTGCTGCAGTGGTTTCTCTACTGGGACTAGGGCAGGACCCTGAAATCACATTTTGTGTTTTCTGCACTTCGAATTTCAGCTTTTTCCTTTCTGATGGCAAAATGTGGGATTTCCCTTCTGTTTCTCTGTTGTTGCAATGGACCCACGGGGACGTCAGGCCATGCTGGCCACTTTCCTTAGTCCCATGATGGTTCCCAAGATTGTGTGAAGTGCTTTTACAGTCTAAGTCAAATGCACTGGATTCTTTCCCAGGGCTTGGTTTCTCCCAGTTGCTACTCTGTACTGGCAAGCAGTCATCATTCCTTCCATCGCTGCTCAGCTGACACTCAGGATTTTGAAGCCTGAGATCACCACTGCTTGAAGCCAGCAGCGTGCCGCTGCCAGCTGTGCATTTCTCTGTGTCACTGCCACGGAGCTCTTGGGAAGTTTGGCTGGTTACAGCTTCAGCAGTTATGGAATGTGATGTCTCCATTAGGTAGGACACTCTGTCTGCAGTTTCCTCAGAGGACACATTCTGCAGAACATGATTAGCATCAGTACAAGTTCCTGATTTACCTGTGGTTGAAGCTGCTGTCACAAGGGCGGAAGGACTGTCACTTGAAGAGCTCCTGCCATCTCTTTCCTCAGTAATTTCAGTGCTGCTGGCTGATTCCCTTGAATTAGGAATCAAGCTTGTAATACCTGTAATCTTATTCTCTCTCTGTTTAATTTTCTTGGCATTTTGACTGCTTTTCAATTTTTGGTAGATTTTCTTAAACGTTTCATCTCCATACATTTGCCATTTTTCTTGAGAGAACATCTTCAACTTCCTTTGATTGTGTTTCTTATTTTTAGCACTGATTACTTCTCTGGCCCCAAGCTTTTTAGCCCCTTTCAACTCCTCTGACAGAGAAGGGTGATCAGCCGCATTACTTAGGGGCAAATCATCCACTGCTGTTTGTCTCACTAGAGCTCGGGGATGGCTATTAGGGAAATCCACTGAATTCGCAGCAAAATCGTTGCTAGGCAGCAAACCAGCAGTGCCTGTGTTTGCAGACTGCTTAGTAAGAGAAAGTGGTTTTGAGCAACCTGGTTTGTCAGGTACCATCCTTGCTCCCTCCACAACAGGCAAGGAGTTGCTCCGAGTAACAGGCACAGTGTCGATTGTTGTGGAGAACTGGGTAGGAACTGAATGGAAAAACATTGGCTTGCATTTCTCCAGGGGTGCAAAGGTAGATTTTGCTGAACAAAGAGAAAGATTCTTTTTCCTATTTACATCGCAAGTTCTGATATCAAAATGGAAAGAGTCTTTGTATGTGTAAGGCATTGGCAGGTCAATGCTTCCCTGTTTAGAAAGGACAGTTTTTCTGGGCCTGACATTGTCTAACTGGGTATCATCCACCACACTTTTGTTGTGAGAAATAAGCTTTGAAATGTGTTCTTCCAGTCTCTTTTTCTCTAGCATCGAGGCTGTAGCTTTGTCAGCTGCCTCCAGCTTTGCAGTGCTTCCTGAGGCACACCTTGGGCCGCTGAAGGCAGTTTCATTTTCCAGTTCCGTGCTGTGCTCGTAGAGACTGTGCAAGGGGCTGGATGATGTCATCTGCTGTTCTGCGCTGTCAGAGCGCGACAGATACCCCGAGTCAGTGCTCTCACACTTCTTCAGCTTGCAGTCCAAGGGTTTGTAATCCCACTGCTTCTCTGACGAGGTTGCTTGCTGCCTTTGCAGCTGAATGTGCTTATTGGCAGTGGGAGTTCTTTGATCCTGCATCTTCTTTCTCAGACATGGACCATTTGACAAAGCTCCTGGAGATGCTAAACTTTGAGGTTCTCTTTCAGGAACCCCCTGATTAACCTTTGAACTGAAGGACTGATTCATTGTTTCTTGATTTTCTGAAGCAGTTGATGAAGAGCTTTTTGCTAGCAGTGAGAGCTCATGAGGTTTCTTAGTGTCTGTTGCTGCACTGGTCTCTGAACTGGGTTGTTTGATGTGTATCCCCTGGTCTTCACTGGTGCTACTCAGTGCTTTGCTGCCTTGGGGAGAGGTGGTGCTCTCTGCTGATCTCTCATTTTGCTCTGGTCCCCCAGTGATGTCAGAGTCTGAGGGCAGCCTGGCGTTGTTGACGTGTGTTTGGGTTCTCCTGTGTTTGTACAAGTTGCTCTGAGTTTTAAATGCAATGCCACAAGTGGTGCATGGAAAGGGCCTCTCTCCTGTGTGAGAGCGAATGTGTTTCTCAAGGACACTTGGCTTCAAACAATCTCGTCCACAGTGTTTGCAGATGTATTTCCCAGATTTTTTTGATTTTCCCGGGCTTCCAATAGATGCATTTACGCAGGAAGTTGGTGATGATAAAACTGGTAAAGTGCTGACTATGCTCAGTGTTAGGCTTTGCCCAAGCTGTTTCTGGAAAACCGGCTGAGGCTGCTCCGTGCCTTCCGGAGCAACGAGCGGGTTGAAGATGAGGGGAATGTTGCCGCCGTCGAGGTGGACACAGCTCCTGCCGGTCACCAAGGGCCCGTGTGGCTGGAAGCATCCTGGCTGGACGGGCTGGAGCAGCGGGATCGTCAGGGCTTTGAGGTACAGGGGCTGGGGCAGGACCTGCCCCCGGGCAGGGTCTGAGGAGCCCCGCGAGGGCCGCAGGGAAGGGCCCGGGACGGGATCTGCTGGGGCGGCCGCGACAGCCGGCGGGTTCTGGGCCTCCATCCCAGGGGCCAGCTGCCATGTGCTCATGGATCTGCCAGGAGGGGACACAAAACAAGCAGGAGTCGGCAGGCAGCAAATAAAATACACACTTCCCACCGCTGGACTGGTAAAATTAGCAACTAAGAATATCACTAATCTTACATGCAGGCATTAAACAGACAATAATTACTTCCTTTCCCAATTAAATTGATTCATTTTTCATTTCTCATCTAGGAGTTAAAGTTCAGTACGGTGTAAAGAACACTGAACACTACATTTAAAACCACTCTTACAACCTACAGTAAGTACCCAAAGCACTAGAAACAAATCTGAGTTTCAGATTTGCAAATGGAGGCTCTAGGCACACCAAGAATAATACAATTTTAATTTTCCGGAACCATATTCCCATTATATATTTGTATCATGTTTTTAAAATTAATTAATATTAGTAATTTTTAATACAAAAACACAGAACAGTTGAGGTTAGAGGGGACCTCAGGACATCTCTAGTCCAAACACCTGCTCAAAGCACAGTCAGCACTGAGGTCAGATGAGGTTGTCAGGGTGTTACCAGTCTGGTTTTGAAAATCTCTGGGGATAAAAACTGCACAGTTTCTTTGGGCAACTGGTTCCAAACACAGGACATTAAACATGCCTGCATATTATCTGTGTTTACCCAGTTTAAGGGAGCTAAGGCTAAACACATTGCAGCAAGGGGTATAAAATGAAAATACATGAACAAAATGAAAGTCGTATCCTGTTCTAAAAGTCAGATTTGCATAAATATGTGCAA
The DNA here is from genome assembly GCF_009650955.1 of Corvus moneduloides. Taxonomy (NCBI): domain Eukaryota; kingdom Metazoa; phylum Chordata; class Aves; order Passeriformes; family Corvidae; genus Corvus; species Corvus moneduloides. Next base: position 11,505,231 of record NC_045492.1, read on the forward strand.
AGTAGAAAAGATGGTATCATAGGAAAATAGTGTGATAAATTAAAGCTGGCTTTTGTGTAGCCCAAATTAATTTGGTCTAATTAATGGAGATATTATAGTGTACTGCTTGTTTTTAGATGCTTTCAATGCCAGATGAAAACATCTTCTAAGACACAGTTTTTGAAAAAAGTGAACCTGTTCTTTTGAAATCTATCCTAATATATGCAGGGTAGGTGCTGGTCCAGACTACTTCTTATTTCAGCAAATATTTGTATTGTCTTTTTTTCTTTCTTAAAAACAAAGGAGGAGGAAAGGATAGGAAACTATCAAAATAAGCAAGTTGAAAATTTTCTTTGGAAGAGCTGATAGGGGCATGAGCATAACCCCTTGTAATTACAGTTTGGATGAACATCAGGTGATCTGTGAGTGTTTGTTTGATTCTTGCTCAGTTATGCTTACTGTATCCACTGGCTGCTATGAATAATGGGTTGTTCTTGTGCAAACAGCCATAAAAAAACCATTTGGAATAACATAATCAGTGGCTCAATTTGAAATCTGCAATTTGTTGCTTTACTGCATAATCTCTAGTGGTATTTCTGTAACTTCCTTGGATCATTTTAATAGGTTATCATTACTGGGAAACAGTAAAAGAATTACTTCAAAATGTGGTTTGAAATCTGTACTGGTTCCACCCCAAAAAACAACCTGTAAACTGTACTGATCAGTGCACAGCAAAGTGTTAGATTTTGCTTTTTTTCTTCCTCATGAGTGCTATAAATCAACCTCAGCTTTCAAGCATGGAGTTTTCTTATGCACTTCTGACATTTCTATGCAGAATAATCACTTAAGTGGCTTTTTATTATAGGTAGTGACTATAATGATGAAAGAATGTTAAAAGAATATGGCTTGTTAAAGAAATTAAGTTATTATCCATATTGTGCAGTGGGGTTGCCTCTACAGAGTAAAAGTGGAATTCTCTAATTTGCAAAGTGATGTTATCAACATTTCAAGTCCATTTAAGATGGTTCCTAAGCTATTCAGTCACTTTTGAATTTAAACACAGCATAAAATAAGGGATAAGATGTGAGACAATGATACAAACTAAGTACGCAGTAGTTTTTCCAAAATACTAAAAAAAAAGTTTTGGGGAAAAAAAATATGCTTCAAAGAACAGACTTCAAGAAAAAAAGTGAAGCCTAAATACCCAGTAGGTATAAGATCTAACAAGTCCCACATCAGACACCGTGTCTTTGCTCCCCTCCCCCAGAGAGAGGTGTGCAAATACACTTCCACGTATTTTACATTTCCCCCACCAGCTTGCTCCAGGGTCACAAACCCTTTCTCTCTCTGATTTCCTCCTGGCCATGCAGAGCTGATGGGCCCTTCAAGGCCACCACAGACAAATGTTTTTCATAGGAATCCTGTGGTTCCCAAGTACCAGAGGCTCTGTGTAATTTCACTTAATGCTGTTAAGTTTCTGGGGCCCAAAACACAGCCTGAGACTCATTTCAGTGTTCTGTAATGCTCTACAAAGAAAATACCTAAGTGGTGACAGAAAATTTAAAGGAAAGTTTTAAATAAAGCTCAACAAGTAAACTAATGGTGATACTTAATGTACTTTTAAGAATATAATAACACATCTCTATCAGGTGTGGTAGTTTGCTGCTTTTCACAGCAAGAAAAAGTACTTCCTGAGTGAAACTGCCATGACTTGTATTCTACTGGGGCAAATACCATCAAAATTTTCACATCTGTTACTTATATACAAAAAAAGGCCACTGTGTTTCTTTGTATGTTGACAAAAATAGCTTATCTCAAATGAATTCTGCCCCAAGGCTAATTCAGGGTAGTCCTTGCCTAAAGTAGAAATTCCTCTGTTTATTATCCCCTGGGTTCTGTTACTGAGCATCCACCCAATGTTCTCAGCTGTTTCTAACTTGTGGCATTGAACTACCAGCATAAGAATTTGATCCTACTTAGATAAGGAAAATTTTCCAATAATGCAGGATTTGGCCAGCCCAAAATTTTCTAAATTGATTTCTTAAGCTATCAAAACTGGTCACTAAAATTCCGTTAAATACAACTATTTTGTTCCTGGTTTGAAATTCTAACTTCAGGTACACACCATAGGCAGGTCTGTGGAACACTGAAAAATGGAGCAGTTTCACATAAGAAATCATTGTAGCAGAAACTCTCTTACTCACTTTATACGTATGAAGTATTTTAATACAAGAGGTTGATATAAAAAACTCATTTTAAATCAAATAAGTTCAATTTTTATAGACTTTTTCCTGAATTCCAAATACATTTTATAAAAATTGTTTCATTTTGTCAGCACTTGTTATGATTTTGGACTACACAACCAAAAGATTTTTGTCTTCTGCATGGCACATGAAATGCTCTGTTAATTGCCCACCATTATTAACTAAATCAATAACTAAACATGTAAATACTTATTTTCTGCACTTACATATAATTTTTCGACACACCACTGAGCAAAGAATCAGTCTCTAAGCAGACACAGAGCTCAACTGCTCAATCCCCCACCTTGGTCTGCAGGTACAACCCAGAGACATGACAGAGTTACTTTATTTTTGTAACCCCATAGAAACAGGTTTTCAACGTTATGAACATACACAATAGACTCAATTATACCAGGAGTCTTTACCTTTTTAAAAGCCTTTTAGTGATCCCTACCTTAAATACCAGGGAGCAGAAGTGGAAGTCTGGAAATAATTAAGTCTTCAGTCTGGAAATAATTTTACCTCACGTACCTTTGATTGAGCCAGGCATTTCAGCAATAAAAGTCTAATTTCTGTCAACACTTGATGCAAGCAGAGAGAAACGAGGACAAAGACTTGAAACAGATTAGAAGTAGGAAGTTGGGGTTTTCTTTTTTTTTTTTTACATTGGTGTCACAGTAACAACCTTCAGAAAACAGGAAGAGTTGAAACAGAAGAAAATGAAGTGGCATTTCAATTTCTCTGTATCCTTTATCACTATTTATGTAGGGAGCTCTAAACAGAATCTTCGAAACGTGGGGGGTTTGTGCTCTGTCTTTTGTCCTGAAATACACTGACACCATGGTAGGGTTTTTTATTTATACTCCTAAAGGTAATTTTATTTTAACTTTACAGTAAAGGGCTCTCTTAAAATATGTTGGGAAAGAAAACAATGGTGGAGAGAAGACACTTGCCACATATGAAGTGCTAAACTTATCCAGCGTGGGTGTTGTCCACCACCTTCTTCTAGTGGTGCCCTGTGGGACAGGAGAAAGCAGTAACCAGGTGGGAAAATGCCTCAGGAATGTTAAAAGTGTTTATGTTGTGCTCAACAAACCTCCATAAACTTGTGGAAAGCTGCAGGGAAAACAGGATAGGGCACAGTCAAGTGAAAGGGTCATTTAAAAAAGTAAACTTTATTTGGGGGTCGACTTCCTAAAGAGTGCTCAGGTGACACAGTGAGCAGCACTGAGGGGTCCTGGGGGGCCACTCTTCTTTATGCAAACACTTGTTTAGAGCGGGGACTGGGATGGCTGCGTCCTCCTCTGCTGGTAGACTGAGTGAATCCCAAACTGGAATTCCCAATAATGTAACAAAACTGGCATTGCTGGCCTGTATAATTTCCTTAGGAACAGCATATTTTGGAAGATACAGCTTTTATTTTCCCTGTGATGAGCAGCTGCCCAGTTCAGACCCTGCAGCCTGTCCCTTGTTGGGAGTGGTGAAACTAACATTATAATTGTCCAATATCCACTTCAGTGGGAGCTCTTTCTTTTAATAATCCTGGTGATAGATCTATGCTACAGGCCTCAGTAGATTTCCATTCCAAACAGCTTTATTGATCCTGAAGAGTTTTGCCTGTTGTTTGGATTGTTTCCCATTTATTTCTGGAGCCCTGATTTAGCAGGCCTCTAATTTTGGTGGTGGAGAAATATTTCTGTCTTGTTCTCCCCATCTTTCTTGCCTGTCACGTAGTTATTTAGGGGGCAGAAAGCTCTTAACAGGGCCCAGTATTACTGCTTAAAATCCTCCTGGTTTCTACCATACCCTGAAATGCTCCCAGTCATTGGTAATGGCACTGCAGATGCTTCAAATCCGTGAATCTAGAAAATACTTGACATTCTGAACCGCTTTTCAGTGACTCATGCTTCTGCTTTACAGACTCAGTCTGTCCAGATGGAGAGAATTACATGCACCAAGTAGTTTCAGCTCTGCTGGGAGATACTTTCCTAAAGGAATGTGTTCTCACCTCTAAGTGAGATCTTCTGGAGGATTACTGCATGCTACAGTCAACAAACCAACGGGAAAAAAGATGCACATCTTATAATAGAACACTGGCATGAATCAAATCATACAAACAGATGATTATGGGCATTTTACATAACCAGTCAAAATTAGTTTGTCTTCAGTTCGATCACATTTCTGGAGGCCATTATATTTTATTCCACTTTGAGACTGACTATTATTAAGTTAAGGTGAATTTACTTAAAAGGGACACTTAATTTAAGCAGTAGTAATGATTGCAGCAGTGTCCTGGACCTATTAACAAACTAGTAACAAACTGAAAACACATATAAGCATTTAAAATTCATTATTTAGATCACTCAGTATCAAATTCCAAATGCTAAAACTGCAAACTGTTTGCCTTGAGAGGCTTAAGGAGACAATAATTAATTAAAGCAAGTTACAGCAAAAGCAAGTGGCTGTCTGGGTATTTGCCACTATCACAGAAGTTTCAGGGCTTAGCAGAACCTATTGAGGCTTGATCTAAAATCTCTAAATTTTGAATAAGTGACTCTGGAATCAGACTGCCCTCACAGCATCCTGTGATTCTTTCCTTTTATATGGATGAACAGGTTGCTGTAATGGCTGGAAGTAATTTGACCTGTACATAAAATACAGAGCACCTACAGAGTATTATCCTGCATTAGTTCTGTTTGAAATTAAGTGATTTTTGTTTTCTCTTTCTAATCAATCTATTTGTGTGTGTTGCTTCCTCAGCTGCAATCTCTATGCAAGATTATTTATATTCATTTAAATTTAAAATATTGTCCTGCTCAGAGAAACCCTGCTAACTTCAGCTGTCTCAATGCACAGCAAAGTATCAATTTACGCACAAAGCTGAGCCCGCTGTCAGGTGCTGCACAGAAGGGAGTTCTGGGGCTACAGTCCACTCTCAATTCATGTCCCCATCAGGATTTGAGGCATTAAAGTCACTCACCATTGGTACACATTTCCGGGTCCCAAGTATTTGTGACAAAGGTCCCACCCCAGGTGTTTAAAACCCTGCATCCTTCAAAGACACCTACAGAGTTTTGTCAGGGGTGTGAGCAAGTGAAAGCAGCAAAAAACATGCTTCCTGTGCTGATGAGGAAAGAGATTCCAAAGGTCCTACAACTACATGTTTTAAAGAACTTTGCAAACTTAAATGAAAAGAAAGTATCTTACAGGTTTGCTAATTATTAATATTTCCTCTGAGGGCAGGGATGCTGAGGGCGGTACACAGTGTCTTGCTGTCAGAGGAAGATACAGACACTGGGATTATCATTCCCAGTTGCTCATCCACCACTGACAGCCTGCACAACTCCCTTGATAGACCACACAAAGCTTCTACTTCAATCTTAGCATCATAGAGTCATAGTGAACCACAGGGTCTGAAATAAGTTTTGTGCAGGTACTTCAAACACCACTTCTGTGATGGAATCAAAATGTTTCTGAGTACACCCCAGGTCTGGAGTTTTTTAGTTCTCAATTCAAACAAGCAAAATGGAACAGACCCATTTCCTGGCTAGCCCAGAAATGACTGTTAATCTTGTTTTACTTAAAAGCTATTTCTGCCTTTGCTCTTTTCTCGGTTTGACTTTGCATCTTGAAATGTCTCATAACACAAGTACTGAGTTCACCTTTCCCCTTGTTCTTAAGGGATGTGTCTGATCTCACAGCTCTGCCGGTTCCACCCGCAGCCTGCACGCTGCCGGTACCTTCAGAACAAAGTTGGGAGCCTCAGTTCCCTGCAGAATCAGGCTGAAAATGTTTAATTCTATCATCTTCTGAAACCTTTATAGTCTTTCCACGGTAACGTCTCAAATTCTGACTTTGGGAAATCTTGCTGCTTGGTACAAGTCATTGTTCTGAAGTTTTGCCCTTCTTCATGTGTTACTGAAGTACGAAGCCACTAGAAAACCTGCTGGGGGAACTTTCTTGTACCATATCCTAAGGACAAATATTATTGACACTTACTTCCACAATTGTGTAATATCAGCAAAACTGTTTAGGTTGGCCTTTTTTTAACAATTATTTCTGTAAATACTGTACCAGAATACAGTATTAAAATCTTTTAGGAAGAACAGGATCTGCTTTACCTTTCCCTTTGTTCCAGAATAGCAGCAACTGGTTTGATCATTATTAAGCAGTTTTCTATAATTATTATGCTCCTTTTCTTGAATATCCATAAATGAAAACATTCCAAAGGCTTAAATCAGTAAAAATATTGTTACCTAAAATACATTTTAATGTGTAAGTAAACACTGTATTGGCCTTTTTGACCTCTTCATGCAATTTGTATCAAGAATATTTCCTATTCTACTTCTTACACTGCTACTTTTCTCAGCTCCAGCAATAAGAAATGCTTTCTAGTTTAATATATGTCTCTAGTTTAGATTTACATCATTATCTCTAAAAAGAAACATATTTAACATATGTAATATATCTGTTGGTTTTGTAACACTTTTGGTGACTTCACAATGAGGAAAAAATCGGATTTTTAGTGCTTAAAATCCTCAAAGGATTTTGATTCTTTTATCCTTTCATCAAATTTGCTCCTGTGCATTTCCCATGTTAGGAAAGAGTTAACAACCTCCAGCCAGCAGACTGCAATCAACAGGTTGCTCTAAGAGAAAAATAATAACCCTAATCCATCTTTTAAAGTTTAGGAGGCTGGACTAAATGATGAAAAAATACCGATTAAAGCCCTCTGAAAAGCTGAAGTGGGGCCAGAACTGAAATGCTTTGTGTTTTAGAAAAAAAATCTTTCTCGTTGCTAAGTGAAAGAACCATCACAATGAAAAAATAAAAATTGTAACTTTAAAATTCCTGTTTTACCATCTAGAATTTAATTCTCTCTCTGTCCATAGAAAATGATAACAAAACACTTGCTAACCTTTAGGTGGCCAATTCACAGGCAGGTGGAGAGGTTCAGGTCCCTGGAATAGCGTTGAAACAAAAGAAGCATCCTGTTTTCTTTTTTCAGTGTCTTTCTCTTCTTCTTTTTTTTTAAGCATTTGAAAAGTGAAGGGTGGGTGGTGGGGTGTGTGCAGAGAGAGGAGGGGGCGAAGGCAGCCCACGCTGGTGTAGGAAGAGTTTTAATGGCCGATGCTGGGAATATGGTTTGCCTGCTACAGTGTCTGCACTACTGCAGCTCTGTGTGTGGGCGTAAAGAAATGACACGACTGGGTTTCAAACCATTACACTGAAGATTTGCAAACAGTTAAAAAAAAAACAAAACACAACCCCATCAGGCACCAATGAAAATTATCACTTTCCTCCTTTTATCTTTTTCTAAGGGTTTTTTGTTGCTTTGTTTTAACTTAGCAGATGTAATCTAGTCAAGTTTCTTCCTCAGCCTCTAAAAGAAAAAAAAGGTAAATTGAGTATTTAGGAAGGTTTTGTATTTTACATGGTGTGAATATTTTGTTATAATTTTTGCTGGTATTTTTTAATTAATCTACAAGAGCTTGTATTCCTGAAGGGTATCCAGATTTGCACAGTAAAAGTCTTCAGGGGACACCTATATTTCTGCTTTAGAACATGCCAAATAGGTGCCTAAATCTTGGTAGCACCAAGTAGCACAGTACAATAGACAGAGCAGCGACTCCACAACTGGCCAGGCAGGACATCCGAGCCCAGGAATATCCCTTGAATATTCCGCAAAACACAGCCAAAAAAACCAAGACATGCTGGCAGCCCACTTTTGTTCAGTAGTCCAGCAGTAGTCCAGTCCTCAGGTTTACTGATCTAAATTGGGCAGAAAACAGACTTGAATATTTGTTGTAACTACTGGAGACCAACAGGAGTGAGACAAAGGGGCTGTTCCCTGTCATATCGTGGGGAATGAGAGGAAAATGGTATTTCAGCTGATATAAAAGTGCTGACACAATTGACAGTGATTATAAGCAGTTATGAACACACTGTTGTTGGGAGGGACAGGTGGAAGGGTTTTGTCAGACAAGCAAGAACACTTCTTAAACATATTTTTTACCACAAAGAGTGAAAGACAGACAAAACAGTTTTAGAAAGGAACTTGAAAACTTCAAGGAATCTTTATGACTTTATGACTTATGACTCCATGGTAGTAAGGGACTAGCACTTGACAAATGTGTATCTTCAAGTATGTTGAGAAGAGACAGCCAAGTTGAAAATCTTGTGCTCGGACAGAAGGCATGTGCACTCTGCAGTGCAGGGGTTTAGGTGTCTATCTTTGCAAATATTCAGATGAGCCCCAAATAAAGCAGGATTTCTGTTGCCTTTGGTGTTGTGCTGACAGTGAAAAGCAGAGCAGCTGGATGCACAGAGAAAGGGGCAGGGAAAGAGAGGAGGCACTGGGTGATGCCCCTGTTGCTGTTCAGAGCCAGGCACCCCAGCAGTCCTCTGCCCCTTGTCCCAGGGCTGAGGAGCCAGAGCTGAATGTCAAACCAGCGCAAGTCAGTGTGAATAAAACCAGCAGGACTGGGCTTGAGGACTTCAGACTGCTAATCCCAAACTTTCACAAAGACTGATGAAGGAGTTAAACAGTGAATCACCCAACAGTGAATGAAAAACGATCCTCGTTGGGTAAAATTCTCTCAGATATCGCCATTATTACACAGCAGTACAGCCTGACTTGGTACAAAGTGGAGTCTGGCTACTGGCCACAGGAGAAACTTAAATTCTTCTTCCATGCATACACTAACAGCTGAGATCAGCTCCAAGAAAATTTTGCAGGAAAAATATCTGTGTCCTCAGCTGATACAGAAAAGTGAACGTCTGGAGAGACAAGAAATCTGGCTCCCATCAGGGTTCCATTCACGCAGACCGAGTGCCATTGCACAACCTGATGTAGTTTGCAAGCTGGCATTGCTTAAATCAATTCAGTAAAACTGGTTGTTTTCCTGGCACTGTAAACTTTTTCTGTGTGGATAGAAGTAAAAAAAAAAGAACCACAACTTTTTTTATTACTCTGTCCTTCTCTAAACTCTTAAGCTTTGTGTTCTGTCTGCTTAATGAAGACCCTTTTTGCCCAGTTAATCATCATGCATTATTAATGAGTGGTATCAGCTCAATCTTTTATTATCATTCATAGTTTAAAAAAAAAAATACTATTTTCTTGACTCAGTTTGAAAAGTATAGTAACAAAATACACATCCTGAAGCAGTAACTCTCAAAGGTGTATGTGCTGCTCATTTTTGTCTCTATGACATGGACATCTATTTCCTGACCCTGCAGCTGTTAGATTTCCAAGTCACCATTTCTCCATGGTTTTGGTGACTTTGCTGCAGGTGAAGTAGCATCTGGAACGTCTAAATGCACCTAATCCTCCTCTGAGAAGTAATCCCCATGAAGAACCATTGTGTAAGATGGATATTGGTAATCACAGGTAGCAATATTTCTTTTATAGACATGAACTCTTAAGTTTGCATGTACAGAAATCATGGTTGCCTACACATCTTTCATTTGATCATTTCCAGCATGGTACTTAAGATGACTTTTTTCCCAAAGATCACGGTTTTGTGAATTGACAGAATTTCTTTAAGCAACTATTAACAATCTGGAAAAAAATCGAATAAAGAAAAATATTCCAAAAAAACCCATTCTTTTCAACTGGCCAGCAAACTACTGCCCTCCTATCAACACTGCATAACAACGACTAAGATTCATCTGGCACTTTATTCTGTTTGTTGAGCCAGCAAGAACTACCACCCAAAGAGGAGTGTAACCCTAACAAACTGGTCAGGCCTTACCAAGAGAAAAAACCTTAAAGACAAAAATGTGCTTAAACAGCAAAAGGGAGAGACAAAGCTTCATTAGAAGCCAACATGGGTCTCCTTGCCAAAAAATGTCAGTTCAAGGAAAATTAAAACAGAAGACAGAAGTAATGGATCCCATAGGGAAAAGACTCAAAGGCTGCTGAAAAAATGCTAAGGCAGCCACAAAACTGAAAAGGTTCAGCTGGTTGCAGACACAACCTCAGTGTTTCACTAAGAATTGAATTTTTCCTTTAAAGTGCTTGGGTTCTTTCCACAGCCCAGCAGCAGAGCTGGAGAGGCAGACACCCACCCAAAGGAGAAATCTAAAAAAAACGGGGAAAAGTCCAGCCTCAAGCCATCTTCCATTAAAATCTCACCAACCTTTTTTACAAACTTAGGTTTAATGTGTCTTAGGTAAGCTCTAAATGCTGAATTATCACACAGTTTGATTTGGGGGTTTATTTGGTTTGGGTTTTTAGTATTAATTCACCATAAGCAGTTATGGTGAAGGGTTGTTTTATGGACTAATTTACAAGGATAGCCTACAACCCAAGAAAAATCTTGGACATCAGAGAGAAAAAGCAGATGTGTGAGTCCAGCTTTGCTCCTAAAGTATCAGGTGGGAATGAAGAGCTCCAATTCCTCCTCCTCCTTGCTCAAATCTTCCTTTTGGACAATTGAAAGGTTAAAAAGCAGAGGATGTTACGGTGCCTCTTGCACAAAAGAGATGTTTTGCAGGAGGAATAGGAAGGGTCTTTCCAGGCCTTATAGATTGCAGGATTAATGGGCTGTAGTTTTTTCAGGCATATCACATCAAAAACATGAGTAATTACCACTATGACACACTTAGAAGCAATGTAGCTTTCAGAGGAACAGTTGCTCCAACTCGAAAAGGCAACAAGGTTCAGTGGTTTGTACGTGCACACAAACTACAGATGTATTCATTTTTCCATCTGTTTCTTATTTGTCACAGAAAAACAGATAACTCAGAACAACTGACAGTAGTCAGAAATGCTCTAAAGCCCACCAAGTACACTAACATTAATGTGTTTTACAGAGAGAGAGAATAGAATTTGACATTGATCACTTGAACCAACTCAGATCCCTGTCAAAACCAGTAAAAGGAAGCATCAGTAACTGTAAATATAGAAACACAGCATTCCCATCACCATCACCCCAGGACAGCACCAGTCACCAGTAAGCCCATGGTCCACACCATTCAAACAACTCAATTATGTACTTTTTTTTCCCCCATAAGTTTCTATGTAGTTGTGGTTTTTCTCAGCATGTTGTCCAGGAAACCCTACACTCCTGTAGCTTAGTATCCAGCTCTTTATTGCTATTGACACACCAACGTTTAGGATTTTGAAACAATTGATACACTGTCCTTCCCATTATGAAGGGATCTTCACTTATACCATAAGCTGGATAGAGTTAAAATGAGACCTTTTTTGAAAGTTCAGCTCTTCCAAAATGCCTGTGACAAATTTGCCAATTAACTCTTCTAGTTATTAATTTTATTAATCATTTTACATATCAATATTCAATTATGCTATATGCTAGCCACTGAAAAATAGCCCTGTAATCTTACTGGTGTCTTCTCTGTCCCAATTCCACACTTATGTTATCTTTGAATATTGTTGAGTTCCTCTGACAAACAATATTTTGTGAATTTTGTGAGAGCTGCCAGCTAAATTTCAAGTGATAACAATTAAGTTGCAGTTGCACGCTCCTTGTATCTGTGTCATACTTTTCTCTAACATTTATACAGATTTTCACTGGGACAAGAGGTGCTATATATAAATATATATATGAACCCTGAATTTAGGATGCACTGCAGGGAACAAGAGCTCTTCAACACCTGGGGGTGCCATGCTGGTGTCCCCTGTGCCCACACCGAGCTCATGTGGAGCACCTGAGTCACATCCACACTGCAAAGCACCGGGGCAGGCTCAGATCTGGCACTTTGCCTCTCACCCTGAGGTCTGAGAAGCTCTTCCATGTTCCATACAACACTCACCTCTTCCAGGAGTGCCCCAGGAGGGTTCCAGTTCTTACCTCATGCTTTAAGATTGCAATTCTTACCCTGAATGCCTCAGGCATGGATAACTGCAGGATAAAGGCAGGGAGTGGTCATGTGAAAGAACACTCCTGGCAGAGTGAAGTTTATTATTATTGCACTGGACTTGGATTTCAGTTGTCTGTCATGGTGAGAGGTATTTCTGTCCCTCTCTCCTTTGGGTCTCATGGAGCTTTGCTTTTATCTGTCGTCAAGGAAACACCAGGGTTTTCTCCCTCTTGCTCATTAATGTCTGCATTTTTGTTTCCATAGCTACAAAGGAACTTTAGTGTTTTAAAATAGCAGTAATTGGATTACCATGACTTTTTCAAATTTATTGACACCATTAATGGCTCCGATTTTCAAAAGCAGACACCGAAATTGTATCAGCAGTTTTTCAGCTATTAACGTGTTATCTCCTTGTCCTGAAATCCTGGGTACATGCTCAGAAAAGTCTTCAGCATCCAGACACTCACTTCAGCCAGACTCAGGCTCCATACATGGTGCTCTGAAATTACTGAAAATAGTCTGCTCTTTACTTGGATTAGTTTTAATTTCTGATGATCTCCTGCAAAGGAGTGCACAGGTTCTGTTGTGAATCTGCTGGGTATTAGCATCTTACAGATCCTTTGTAAATGTAACCCCAGTAGAATAATCTGGAAGAATTTTTGCAGTCAAGGATCTGGGCAACTCAGGATGCAGGAACATGGGAAAAGCACAAAGAATTGAGAGTACCAGCATTGCTAACAACTGGAATCACTTAGCAGGGACATAATTCATGTTTTCTTAAGACAAAAAGTGACACTCCTACACTGTCTGTGGCTTTATGCACCCTCCTACCACCCTGAAATTGTTCTTGTGCCGCCTTCTAGCACTTTTCATTTACTTGTTACCATTTACTTGCCTATTTCAGGTGCCCACAAAGCACTGTAAGTGCATATTCCGTACCCCTACCCTTTCTTTCCAGTCCCTCCAATCCCTCCTGCCCTCATCCTCTGCAGAGGACAGAAAGCAGCTGAATGCACTGTATGGATGTCCCAGCAACAGTGTCACCACTCCTTGTGCTGAGCTCCAGCCAGAGATACACACCAGTGCCACAGTGGAACTGGACTAAAATTAACCAACAATTTAAAAAGTTTTAAGAGGTGAACACACAGAGTGTCCAGATACCACCTATTGTTTTAGAAAAACAAGCTCAAGAGAGTCACCAACCTAAAATCTAGGCATAGCAAAAAGGTGACAAGTGGCTAAACACAAGTAAGTGTGAACAAGGAAGTCTCTTTCATCTAAAATATTAGTTCCTATTTTTCATAACGGATTTCTGTGCATCCTTGAGGCTCAGACATTCTATTACCATAGAAACAGTATCCTGTGTCTCTGAGGACCTGCTGTAGCCGTGTGCTGTTATGGAAACAGTCATCTGAACAGCTCAACTCATGTCTATATTTCAGTGATTGTGTTTGTAAAGATCCATTGCTAAATTATGCTCCAGGATTCATTTTAATAAAAACTAAGTCTCTGAAGTACTTGGAAATTTAATAAACTCCTCAAGGCTCCTCCTAATTAAAAACACAGCAATGAAAAAAAATATACATTAGAATTACCGAGCCCTTTCAATACTCACCAACCTCTCCTAATCCCTACCATCAGCAAAGGTTTGGGGAAAAAGATGGGTCTGTCCTCCCCAACGATTATTAGTAAAACTACTTCAGGAAAGCAAATTTTTATGTTGTGTTCTGTGCAAGGACTCCCTCACACACCCATCCTATGTGCCAGCACAGAAATGAAATTCAAAACATAAGAAGGTACAGGGAGAAAATGTGGCTCACATGACTGAACTGTGAATTCTTAAATTTTAATTCCAGGTGAACCATTCTTTTGTCTCAGAAAAACCATGCAAGACAGATTGCTGAAAAGATAACATGTGAGTTGGAAGCTCAACTCCTACTGTTTTTTTCCTGAGTTGGAAAAAGGAATTGAGTCCTTAGCTGATCCTAGAAAATCTCCTCAACATTTTCATATTTGTAACATCTCAGATACTACTACTTATGTATTTTACTAGAGTTCTGTGGGCATGAGTATTTTGTATTTTCTTGAATAAAGCCATCAAAGAATCAGGCACAGAATGATAAAGTGCTATTTGGGTTAATGGTCAGCTGTAAAGAGCTCCCTGCCTAATTACATAGATTCTTCTACTTAGTTTCTGCAACTTAAGACTGTAAATTCACACATTTTATCTTTTTTTTTAAAAAAATAAAAATCATCCACACCAAGAAGGTCCTTTCCAACCCAAACCACCCTAATAAGGTTATATCCTTAATAACCAAATACTGGTTATTGGGGCTTGTAAAGGGAACATTTCCTAACACTGAATATCTGAATATCTCTGATTGCAGATAACAGTTTACAATGTATAAAGAAATCACCCAAACATAATGAATTTGTGAATATAATTCAAATACCTCCACTGAACTTCAGGGAAGCAGGAAAACACGAGCTACTCAGAAAGGTGTCAGTTTTGAAACCCAGGTCTTTTCCCCTCTTGATGGGGATGCAGTGACACCTCAGCAATATCATCATTATCATCATCATCATCATTTTTTTTTCCTTCAAAATGCTAACAGCCTCTTTTATCAGCTAGGATTAAGATACATGTGACACTGAAACATTTCTAAAAGGAGCAGACATTGATTTCAGAGTAAGCAAATTAAATAAGTTTTAGTTGTTGCTGATACTGGGTTGTCTCCAAGTTTTGCGATTAATGAAGCTTTGTGGAGGATTTTTATTAATATCATAGTTTTCCTTAGAAGTCTCCTTGCCTGCTGCTCCCCTCACTGATGGATCTGGCAGCACCGATCCCTGTGTCAGTCTGTCCGCTCAGGCACTGTCCAGCTGCTCACACCGGATTTGTTTTTCCTGTTCCTGTGTTACTCATCCCACTGTACATTTGGGATCCCCTGGCTTTGAAGACACAGAATGCACATCTTGATCAAAAAGAAGAGTTGTGCTCTTCATCTTGCCTTTTATAGACCTTAATTTTTAATAATTCCTGCTTTACAGGATTTTGTGTATTTTGGAGAGCTCCTGTAAGCTCTGAATTTTTCATCAGTAGAAAGTGTATATAAAAATTCCTCTTATTTCTAAGCATGAAAACCAAACACTGACACTAAGAAGCTTAAACTCCGTTTTTGCCATCCTATTAATCATGAACCTGCTGGATATCCTATTGAATCAGTGCACTAAAACTGATATAAATATTATTTACTTGTACAGCATTTCGGAAGTAGTTCTTAAATGACTCAATTTAGAGAAAAAATAAATTGAGGCAGCTAGTTAGAAAGTGCTTCAATGTACATTATGCAAGACCTAGATATGAAAAATTACATTTTAAATGGTTGTTTTGTGAGAAGAGTAGTCACTGCTAAAACTACTTATTCCTTTAAAAAATATTTTTAACTTCAGTTTGTAGCTGTCTGTTAACATTTTGGACTCTATACTCCTGTAACAGAGAACATAAATACATTCTCAGGAGATGGATTAATTCAAGCTAGCTTAATCATACTGGGATGAATTTGATGATTTCTCAGTGCCTGGAATTTAACTTTTTCTTTCTTTATTTATACATGTGGCTTATTCTTTTAATTATTGCTGAAACACGAAGTTGCAGACAGCTTTGTTTCAGCATCACATTAAATCTAGGCAGTATGATGGTGAAAAAGCTGTTTTCTCCCAAAGGGGTCTCTAATTAATCATCTCTAATGAAGCTGCACTAATTAACAATAATGAGGGTGGTTGAAGGCCTAGAAGAGTCTGAGGGCTGAGTTGGGGCTGTGAGGATATTTACTTGTAGTCCTTTACAAGTGCAACGCACCCAGGACTGGTTTGTGAACGGATTTTTAACAGCTCATAGGTTTTTGTAATTTTTAATAAATTCTTAGACCCTCTTCAAGTTGTTGCCTACATTTTACTCAAATTTTCTTGGTCTGTATATAGCAGGTTTGTACAGGCCTGTTAAATGTGTTCAGCTTTGGATCAGGACAGAATGTAGTGGAGTTCTTTTGCAGGACTTCCAAGATTAAAAGTATTCCTACATATTCCTCTCACTTTCCTTAAGTGCTACAATAGTTCACAGTTAAGTACATAAAAAAGCCCCCATGGCCTGTAGTGTCAGACAGTGGTCACAGGAAATGCAGATTCAGGCATTCTATCAAGCTGGACTCTGACAGTTTTGATCACAGCATCTCATGGCCTTTGATTTTTTATAAATGGAATCTATGATTTTTACATTAATGAAGATTTTATGGAGTCTGCTTAAAGTTTAATATATTTATTAGAGAATACCATGAAAGAAAATATTTTTGTCCCAATTATGCATGAAGAGTATTCTGTTACTTCATTTGCATGGAAGATCCTTGCATTATGTTTCCATCTTAAACTCTTAGATTAATATTTTTATTCCTTTTTTTTTATAGTTTATCCCTTAGGTTGGATGAAACAGCCTCAGAAGGCTGTTTGGAAAAGAGGAGTATTTTCAGTGAAGCTACAAACAGGAAACCACCACTAGCCAGGTAAGATATTAAAGATTTAAAACTGTCAGAGCACCTCATCACCAGAAGAACAAGGATCATTTTCAGGTGCAGTTTTTGACTTTCATGCTCGCTGTTTCCCTGTGGGTCGACAGTGCTGTGCAAACACCAGCATTTCGTCTTAGCTTGGGGTTGGGAATTCCTGCTGTCAGGCCCAGCTGAGAAGGCTGGGACTGAGCCTTAAGTTGCTGCTCCTAATAAAGGTCTGAGGACTGTGGTCCCAGAGAGGAGGTCTTGTGTTCTCCGTTGCTGAGACCGGATCCTCCCCCTCCCAAAGAGGTGACAAATACTGTCCCAGCACTAAGGAAAGCAGAAATACTCCTAAATCCAGGATCTACCTGTTCTCTGGCCCACAGAACTTTGAATAAAAATGATTTAATGGCTTGCCTTCACCGGAGCTGTGTGGTCAGCCACTGGCAGATGAAAGCCTATGTGTCTCAAGACTGTTTGGTTTCTAATTGATCTGATAATTGTCTTGGTGACAGTTAAGATGTCAGCACTAATGACTAAGTGGCCACTTTCATGCAGTACTTTGTGCATAAAGAATTGACAACTTTAATTTCCAGGTTGCGGTTTCTTTAAACCATGTCCAAAGATAGCTGATGGAGCACAAGATTTCTGACACAAAGAGCTTGATGTAAACTTTGGACATGGGAGCAAGGTTTGAAGACCATGAGTGATGTTTGTGATTTAATACGTAATTCTGACCACGACCTGTCGCCACTGGTTCTTCAGACTTTGCACTGAAAGATGCACCCAACAAATGTTTGAGAGCACGGTGTTTTTATAAGAATTGTTGTCATCCTTTGAATTACACAAGGATCATTAGGGGAGAAACATGATTATCTCCAAACAACACAAAACCATCAGCGTTTTCAAAGTACTTTAAGATTTGTGGTTTTGTCTTTAATTGTGCTGTTACTGTGCTTGCTCATGAGTTGTGGGTGATAACATGTGATTATCATCTGCCTACTTGATCACATGCACATTTGTGAGGCTTGCAAGAGCAAACATTATCTGGCTGGGATCTGCCACATTCTGCAGAGTTTCAGAGACTGTTTCCCAGACAACAGCACAGTCCTCTTGCATCCATGAGCCGTGCACCGCCGTGGACCTGCGCTCAGTCTAACACCTGGTGGCAGCTGCTGCTCCCACTGCTGACACAGACAAGATGTTTGTAGAGCCATAATCCAACTGCCTGAACTCTGCAAGTCAAGGAAACTGCACAACCTAAATTAAAAAGTCAAAATGAGTCAAACAGCACCTACCTTGTTACAAATTCTGAGTCAGTTTTTAAATTGGAACCAGATCATTCCTTGCCAAAAGTCATTTAAGGGCCATGTACTACCTGTTTAAGACCTCTGCTGCCAAACATAAAGCCAAGCACAGCTGTGTAATGTGGTAAATCATTTCTCTGTGGCAATTTGAGTGTGCTAAAACAAAGGAGCCCAGAGGGCAGGTGGAGGAGTGAGTGTCAGAAGCAGGCAGCTCAGGCCAGCTGGGTGGGATTCTGTGCAGGGCATTTACATTTTGGATGTTGTCAGGTGGGCGAGGAAGCTGATAAGAAAAATAATTATTTGCATTCAAATTATATAAACAGTGCCAGAGCCTGGTTAGTGTAGGCAGTGACAGACAGTGTTTCCCAACCACAGGAGATGTATCACATGCTGGGTAAGGAAGGTATATGAGGCAACAGCACTCTGAAGGTGTGCAGCTCTAAGCCTCTTGGCACATTTTATGGCAGAAGAATAAAATAAAAGGGATCTGAAAAGCAAATGATTGTCCCAGATCCTCCTATTAAAAATGCACATTTTTAATATGCCCTAACTTAAACTCTGTGTTCTGAAGCAAAGATAATGTCTGGGTTTGAATTTATTAGAGGGAGGGGGGCAGGATATTGGTGGGATTTGGGCAGGGTTTTTCAAGGTGTGCAGGGGTATTGGGGGAAGGGAGAGATATTAAATGGCAGGTAACAAAATCTCAGTCTCTCCTTGATGTTCTTATCTCCAATCAGCTAAAACTGAGTGGCTGTAGCAGCAGTGTAGCAGTATCACCAATTAGCAGTTCAGATCCCATGCTGTCCTTTCACATCAGGTGGCCACAGGTTTCCGAAGATCTTATCACTAATTTTTTGTTTTTCACTCATTAAAAATGACATCAAGTGTGAGTGGAATATTAAATGATTTTGCTTATTGATCCTGTGATGTTCGGTCAGAATATCCTGGAAGTTTGCAGAGGGGTTCTCTGGGGTGTGCCATTCCCTCTGTGGGTACCATGGCAGAACCAGGTAGAATCTGACAGGAGATTTATCATCTTTTATACCACTCTTTCATATCACTTCAGACTGCAGCTCTGCCTTTCAGAGCTTCTCCAAGGAAAAGCAATTCCATGGTCAAGATGAAGAGGCTATTCTCTCTCCAACCTAAGACTACTTCAAATTTTTTAAAAGTATTCTTCACCTCCTGTTGAGAGCTCCCTCAACTGCATTCTGTGAATGATGTCCTTGGCTTTCCTCACTGTTTCCATGAAGTACCAAAGGCCCTTATCTGACACTGAGTGCACAGGTTTACAACAGGACATTTGTACACTGAATTGTTCTCAGGTTTTCCTGTCTGGACACCTCCGTCTGCCATTACCTGAGACACTGGATCTGCTCTATTGCAATCACATCCCTGAGAGTTGTGCGGTGTAAATGTAGCTGTGGTGACAAGTATCTGAAAAGGGAAGAAAAGCTACTCCATCATAGATGAGGACTTGTGGAAATTGAAATCTGAAAGACTGTTCTCAAGTACGTGAAGCCCCCCACACAGGGAGTGGAATACACAGATAGCCCATGTGATCCAGCCCCCTCTCGTGGTTTTTCCACACAGAAGGCAGGAATCAATTCAAACTGATTCCTTAGTAATTATATAAACACCTGCATCTCTTCTCTGAAAGCTGATAGGGTTACTGGCATTTCATCTCGTCTTAGGGAGTGATAGGTATTAGTCTGAGGATAGAAAATAATCATCTGTAAAAATTTTTATTTGTATTTCATATGCAACTTGACAGCTATTTCCACCAGAATATGAGGGACTAAGGGAAAGGGATTTGTTGGCTATTTCTATAAGCCGTTTTTTCTTCAAACTGAGAGGGGAAGAGCCCTAAATACTACAGGACAGAAAACAAAACTCTCCTGGTCAACTGATAAAGTGCAGAAACAAATACAGGCATTTGGTTGTCTTACACTGCTCTGTGTTTTGAGTTGAACTGAATGGTGTGATACAAACAGCAAGTCACTGTTTGTCAGCGAGTGAAGAACAAATGCACTGAACTTAGAGAACTGCTGCAGGTCTGGCTAAAGCCAAGCTGGTTCCAGTGGGTGTTTTGGGGCTGCGCAGCATTGGCCAAATCAGCCCTGAACACTTGTTCTTGTTCTGCAGCACTAGCACGGCCTTTCTGTCATTTTTCCGTTTCATTTACGGCTCACTCTGCAAACAGAAATCCAGCTGCCGTGTTCCCTCACAGTGCTCATCATGGCCACATGAAGAGCTGTCCCAGAGCAACATGAGCAGCAGCCCCAGAACAGAAATAGCTGTCCTCAGGTGGCACCGGGGCCAGCTCACACAGCCTGGGCAGAGCTGAAGATCAGTTGCACAGGAGGAGTTTGGCAGTGCAGCTCCCCTGGTTGAGGCTGTGAGGTTTATAGAGCTCAGGGGTCTCAAGTGTTGTTTGCTGCATTCTGGTCCTTTCCCTCTGGGATTTGGGATCACATCAGTTCTGAAGAAGGAAGTCGAAAGGCTTTGGAGTGGGAGGCCAGTTTCCAGCAGCAGTGAGAAGCACTGTTAGGACTCAACATCAGCAGTGAAACTGTTAATGCCTTGCAGAGGAGGTAAAACTGCTAAAGAATGATAAAAACACATTTTTATTCCATCTATGTTTCTCTGAGGAGACAAAGAGATGCACCAAAGCATGTGAATGTTAATCCCTCATACAGTGTGAGCTCTGTTCTGACTTAACAAACATCTCATTATGGAAACTCTTTTGTGCCTAACACCACTTTTCCAGAATGTTCTGTAGTGGTGGCATTTCCCCATTGGTGTCTCCTTTGGATATTAATCAGATATCTGGAAGGATCAAAATTACTTGAACAAAACTCCTATTAAAGTATGGGCAAAGCCAGAGGAGTTGGTACCATCTTGTACTGAGTTATTGCTATGCTTTCTTTCTGTCAATGAAGGTATTTGTTTATTAAAAGCACCACTGGATGTGACCTTGTCAGACAGGGATGCATTATGATTTACAAGGCATTAATGAGCCAATTCTGGAAGCACTGAAAAGGAGCTTTGCTATCCAACAAAGTTTTCTTTTAAGAAGTGCATTCAGGAAAATACAGCTGAGCACGAGGAGGCCGAGATACTGAATCGACAGCTGATGAAAGAGTGTTTATAGATGGGGCAGCCATGAAGAACTGTAAAATGGAAGTCACTGAACAGGAATGTTTAAAAAAGAAAACACTGGCGATTTTCTATCATTACAACTGCCAGACTGACAGAGGGAGTGGGAACTTGTTTTTCCAGCTCAGGAAAAGAGCAAGACCTTTGAATGGTTTCCATTAATATTGCCTGTGAATACCAGTATTTCATACTAATAAAACTTGGATTTCAGATCAAGGAACTGGTGCAGTGTTACTGCAATGTAGCCATATTTCAGAATACAACAAGGGGGGAAATACACCACAAAATACAATTTTCTTAAGTGTAAGAAACAGTAAACACCTCAGCTGTCATGTGAAAACCGTGGAGTTGTGATACCTGAAGCAGGGAAGCAACCAGAGCCCGTGTTCTGCCTGTGACAGAGAGTGCAGCAGGTGAGTACTGAACTTTCCCCATTTACCCTTCTCAGTATCAGTCACCAGCAGTGTCACCTCTGTACAATTCAGTTCTGGTGACCCATGATGAATGGCACTTCAGGCTTGCATTCATTTCACTCAGAAGTGCAGCTTGAGTCACTGCCATTGTCACCAAACCCTTTTCAGGATGGAATTTAGTGACATTTTGTGCTGCAGAGTGCTCTGGTTGATCTCTGGGCTCTGAACCAGGGTGGTGTTTGCTTTCCTAAGTGAGATACAATACCTGTATTTGTCTTACAGAAAGCCAAAACCATGGTCGTGTAGGCCTGATTGGGTTTGACAACCTGGGGTTTTGGTACCCACTATGGAGAGGAGGAATGATCTGGATATAATACTGGAGATAAAGAGACTTTGGGGTTGTGAGTTATTTCCTGATATTTATGCTTTTTGGTCAAAATGATGGGGTTTTTATGAGGCTGCTTAAAGGGGACAAGCCACACCTCCCTGCTGGCAATCGAGTCTGGAAATAAAAAATCTTTATGTCTCATTGAGCAAATTGTTTGGGACCTCAGAGCACTTGCCCCCAGAATTCCTAGGGCAATTTCCAGTATTTCTTAACCACTCCAAGGAGATTGCTTTGCCAAAATGACAAGGCCCATTTCATGCATCAGTTGCATTGAGCAGTTGAGAGTAAACAGCCCTGGAAAGACACATACGGACTAAGGAACTTCATCATGGGTTTCCACGGGTTTTATATTCTTTTTTAAGTGTCCATCATTGTCCTCGGTGATCATTTTGGTACTGCCTGGGACTGGACAAACTTAACTCATAGAATGTTTTCTTTGATTTCAGTTATTAGACAGATACTGACAACATACAGGGGCAAAGATATTGGATTTTATAGTATTATAGTATATGTAAATAATTCTAATGTTTAGGATGTGCCACTTTTTCCTCTGCAGCTTAAAAATGCACATTTTATTTCTTAAAGTCTGGCTGTATTATTTAAAATTGTGTTATTTTCTTACAAGTCAGGTTTATAAGTAGTTCCACACTTGGTATCACCCGGTTTCAGAAACCTACTTGAACAAATCTCCTGCTAAAATAGCCTGAAGTTTACATGAGCAAGAACTGATGAAATCTAGCTCCTAATCTGCACCATATGTTGGCATGCTTCCTTCTTGGGAATGACATTTTGCTTTGCTTCCAGTAGATAACATTTCTTTTACAGAAAAAAAAAAAAACCTGATGATAGGCTACAGACAGCCTGATGGATAAGGGATGGGTATCTGCTGTACTGTCCCTGTCTATTTAAGGGTCACCACCTTCACAACTGTGTGTCACACTGACACCTCTCAAAAAGCTTTGCATTTTTAACATCCTTTGCAAAATTCTCCAGTTGCAAAAATCACTCGGTGCGTATTCAGACTACAATGGATTTAGAACTGCCTTGCAATCTCCCAGCAATAACTCTGTACACTGTGACCGATCAGGGGCGTGTTAGCAATGTTCAGGAACAGTCCGTGAGGTGAGAGTCAGGAAAAATAAGATCAAGACAGGTATCCCCAGACGAATTTATTCTCTTAACAGCTCTCATATAACTGTTTGCTACTGACTGAACCTGGTATTTATCACTAAGTAGTAGCTTCTCTGTCACAGAGCTGCTGGATTTGATGTTCGGGGTGCACAGGGGATAATCACTGTGTGTGTGTCCTTCCAAAGACAGGCTGATTTCTGGCACCGCAGAAGGGCGTCAGCAATGTCACGGTGTGATATAACCTGTTTCTGGGAAATTTCCCTCTCATGCTTTTCCAGTGAGGCTATTTCTGTGCGGTTATGAGTATGTAGAGGTCACGCCCTCACCGTGTGCATGAAACGCTATCCTGCTGTTTGAAAAAAGTACCGTTTTCACCGGACTCACGGCATTTTCCAACACTGCTGAGAATTTGAGAAGGAACTGCTTGGTGGCGCGCCAAGAAACGCATGTGGGTTTGTTTGGTGCTGTAACCGCTTCTTTATTAACGCCGCGAATCCCCCTGGTTCACGGCACGGATGAGGAAGGGAAGCAGCTGGCTGGAGCGCCGGGGAGCGCGGCCGCCGATGGAGCCCCGGCCCTGGCCCTGACGGGGTCCCCCCCACAGACCCGCCCGCCCGCCCGGGGCGCCCTCCCCGCGCGGCCCGCGCCTCACGCCGGTGACGTCACACCGCAGGGTGCCGGGGCCCCTGCGCCCCCTGCCGGCCGAACGCACGCGGTACGGGCGCGGGGGTGTGACGTCATCGGACACACGCGGCCCCGGCCCCGCCGTGCCCGGGCAAGGCGGCGAGCGGCGGCCGGACCGGGCCGGGCCGTGCGAGCCCCGGCCTCACCGGAGCGCGGCTCACGGGCCGCACCCGCCCGTGTTTGCGCGATGGGCGGCGGAGCACGCGGTGCCACGCCCCGGGCGCGCCCTTCACCCCCAGCCCTTCACCCGGGCCACGGTGATCACGGGCCACACCCGCGGCCACCCCAACCTCACCCCGAACGTCCCCGGTCGGGCACGGCCCCGGTCACGCGGTACGCGCCCCATGACGTCAGCGCGGCGCCGCGCGGCGATTGGCGGGTGCTGCCCGCGCAGGCGCGCGCTGCCGGCGGCAGAGCCGGGCCCGCGGTGCCGAAAGGCGGCGGCGGCGCCCCCGGAGCGCGCCCGGGCCGTGCCCGCCGCAGCAGCCATGAAGATCTGGACCTCGGAGCACGTGTTCGAGTAGGTGCCGTGCGGGGCGGCGGGCGGGTAGCGCCGGGCCGGGCCGGGCCCCGAGCACGGGGTGCCTCTTCCGGGGGCTGTGGGGGCTGCGCCGCGCCAGGGCCGCCCCCCGGGAGCTCCGCGCCGCAGCCCCGCTCCGGCGGCCGCGGCCTCTCGCCTCCCCTGACCTTCCCCCGCGCGTCCTTGCCGGCCCGGGGTCACGAGCCGGGGGAGGCTCCTGGAGCCGGTGGGGCTGCGGAAGCTCAGCAGGGGCTGTAGCTGTGCGGGGCCACCTGCGCTGTCGGCACCGAGGAGCGTCCTTGTGCTGCCCCGCTGCTTCCCGCGGCAGCGCTGGCCGAAACACGATGAGGCCCGTCATGGTGTCGGGGCTGAAGTGCTCTAGAATACCTGTGTTAAAAATAATCCGAAGGGAGTGCTCGTTAGAGGGAAGTAGCAACTTAATAAATCACTCCAGTATTACCGAAGTTTGGATAAAGCGTAGTCTTTTGGCATTGTGTCACAGGGAAAACATTCTTACCAAGTTAGACTAGAACTCAGGACACTTAAGTAATCAGGTGTGTTGGATATTTGATGTCCATGTGCACCACCCAGTCAACGAAATAGATTTTTCTTCAGGGAAAGATATAATCCTGTTGAAAACAGAAGCGTGCAGCTTATTGTCCTGGTTCTGTTTGGGCAGTCACCCCTGGGAAACTGTGATGACAGCTGCCATGCGGAAATACCCCAATCCCATGAACCCCAGCGTGGTTGGAGTTGATGTCCTGGACAGACACGTGGATCCCAGTGGAAAGCTGCACAGCCACAGACTCCTCAGCACGGAGTGGGGAATCCCCTCCATTGTGAAATCGGTGTGTATTGTGTCACAGGCTAGAAAGGGATGCCGCAGGGAGGGGAAGCTCCTGAGCCAGCTGTTGTAATAAATGTGTATCATTTCATAACTTTTATACCATTAAAGTTTAATGGTTTAGGCATTTATGTATCAGGAAAGCTCAACGGCGGCACACAGTGACCCTGATAGCCAAAAGTTGCCTGGATCTCAGACTGCTTCCATCTGGAAAATGAGACCTACTTCAACTGAATAGCTTTGTTTTAAGCTAAATCCTAATTGTGTTCTCTTGGTATCTGTTCAATGCAGTAACCACTACTTGTGTATTTAAAGACATGAAAAATTGCAGTGGGTTAGTGGAATTAATGCCATCTCTGTTTGCCTGTCCCCCAGCTCATCGGCACCTGCAGAACAAGGACATATGTGCAGGAGCACTCTGTTGTTGACCCCGTGAAAAAAACAATGGAGCTTAAATCCTGTAATGTAAGTAGTTGTGTTTGTGCCACTGGAATGGATCACAGAGTATAACAGCACCTTGTACATTTGAAAAATAAATCATCTTGAAAATAACTTGAAAATTGCATTAGAACAAAACAAGTTAAGGGTTTAAGTAATGTGGTTATAGTTGATCGGTTCTGTTTTTCATGAAGGAGCTACTTGGCTCTTGGAACTTGTCAGGACTGAGCCATGTGAACATACTGATGAGCAGGAGGAGTTTTGGGCGTGGAGGTGGTATTAAGAAAAAATGTTTTAAAGCTTTTTGGTGTCTGTATACTCTGGCTGTTTCCTTATCATGTAACATTTTGGTCTCTGTAATACTCTGTGTTATTTGTAAGGGGTAATTCTGTCCTGTGTTCTACAGATTTCATTTACAAACCTTGTGTCGGTAGATGAGAGGCTTGTCTATAAACCACACCCTCATGAACCACACAAGTAAGTACCTCCCTGCTCTGAGCTTGCCCACAGCTATGAGACTTTGCTTTGAAAATGTCCATAGTTTCCCTTGATCAGAAGATGAGGTTTACACGACCTCTGTTACAGTTAATTGTCTAAAACAGGATTAAAAGGATTGTCACTTCCTGCAGTGATATTGGTTCTGCTGAGTCACTGGGAGACTTTGGTGCTGGAGTCCAGTTCAGCTTTTCAGGGGGTGTCCTGTCTGTAACTGAGTTTGTGTACATTTGCAGTTTTCAGCTCCTTGTTTCTGATCTCTTTGTCAGCCTGAGCACAGATTTGCACTAGAAAGCACATTTTTGTGCCTTTAGCCTCTGATTTTGGAGGTTTGTGTTTTGGTGGTTACTTGGGGTTTTTAAGGCAACTTAGAGCTTAGTGAGTCTGTACTGCTGGAAGTGGTGATAATTCTGAAGGATCATTCTAGGGATTCTAACATAGGAGTTTTTTTCTGTCATGACGGTCAGAAATGTTCAATCCCTCTTGTTGAAGGGGATGTTTTAGTACTGTCTTCCCAGTATAGTATAACTCCAAATCTGCTGTTTCCACTCTTAACATACTGCTGCTAAAGATGGAAATGGCTAAGTGCCACAAAGGGAGACTTGGACTTAGTGGGTACTCTTGGGCTTTGTTTTATAAGTAGAAGCATAAAGCAGTTACAGTGTAGAAGTGGGTTGTCTTTAGGGGACAAGAAGTTCTGTGTTACACAGCAAAGCTGATGAGGGAATGTACTTGTTGGGGAGGAGCGAATTCCTTTTTTAAACTACTCAGAGTAATTCAGTTTCCTGCTCTCTGTTTCAGAACCATTCTGACACAAGAAGCAATAATATCTGTAAAAGGTGTCAGTCTCAGCAGTTACTTAGAAGGGCTAATGGCAAACACAATTTCTTCCAATGCTAAAAAAGTAAGTATGGCCTTTGTGTAAAATGTGTGGTCACTGGCTGAATGTCAAAAGGAATAAAAATCGCTGTTTTACTTTTTGGCTTTGTGAGCAATCTTAGGAAGGGGCCACGTAGTTCTGCTGCCTTTACTGTAGAGACTGAATGCTCAGCATGCTGAACTTCCTCTTCTTTTTCCTCTTGTGAATAGAGATAATGAATTGTTATTGGCAAAGGTCTCTGAATCTTCACTGGAAAAAACATCTCCACTCACTCAGCAGTGTGACACTGTCAGTCTTTTGCTGTCCTCCTGATGCAATCTATTTGCTTTTGCTGTCAAAAAAGGATCTACATTCAGACAGATCTGAAATAACTATGTGGGAGCAATGAAACAGTATTTTAGTTGAGAGTCTGTCCTCTGGCAATCCAAAGATATCTCAAGTTCAGCTCGAGAACAATAAAGCAGTCTGGATAAAAAAGTCTTTTGTGGATCATAATGTGAGAACTGCTGATACAAGGAATTGTTTTCATGAAATGTAAGGCAGAACATGTTCCAGCAGTACTCCAGTTATTGAAATAACAAATATCAGAGGCATGTTCCTTCCTTTTTCAACTACTGTGTCTTTAGTCAATTTCAGTAAGAATTTAACTGATTTACTTATTTATTAAGATTTACACACTGAAAACTTTTCTTTAACTGTAGGGCCGTGAAGCATTGGAATGGGTAATTAAAAGACTGAATGCTGAAATTGAAGAGTTTGCAGCTTCAGCAAGAGGAACCATGAGGAATTCGATGGCAGCAGCAGCATTTGTAGAGAAATGATGATAATTCTTAGATGTGTATCACTAACGAGGCTTAATGACCTGCAGCTTCTCTCCAGGCCTAAATACATGTATCCTTTGTTATTTAAAGGATGTGTGTATTCGGCATGTTATAAATTTAATTTGGAGAAAAGCTGAATTCTTACTAAGGCTGAGGCTCAGAGACTACTTAATATATTGGGTGAACTGGACCGAATTGCGGTTACAGATGAAGAAATAATTATCAAGTGTAGTTCCTGTATTTACATGAACACTAACTTAAAATGTTTGCAGATATGAAATAGCCTCATTTAGTGGTGAGGCTGCATATGGTGGAGGACACTGGCATGTTAGGCTAACTTTTATTTTTTGTGTGACTTACGGACTACCTCTTTTGGGACCAAGCCCAAAATTAGGCAGAATGGTTGTTCAGGCATTGTTCTTTTTTGTTGATTTTTGACAGTTGTGTGATACAACTTGGTTTAACAGAAAGCTTATTACTTGATGCTTGAAATATAAAAGAATGTAGAAAATATTTTTTGATAAGCTTTTTAACTTGACTAGTTGGACTAACATGGTACTCAAACTGTTTTTCAGTCACTATAGGTAAAACATCAAAGTGTCTCTTACCTACCTACCAAGACCTAAATCCTGCTCCTAAATGCAACATTAATGAGCTGGGCATGCAGTATCTTAAGATCAAATTTTATCTTAAATTCCTACAATAAGTATCTTCATTTCTAAAAGCCCATTACATAAAGGTACAATAAGCATAGAACCTTAAAATCTTGTAAGCTGCTACAATAGTAGGTGTTCACTTCAAAGAACCAATTAAAGACTAAAAAACCTTAGTGAAGGTGGCTAAGGAGATACCTAAACATAAGAGGAAGTAGTATCTAACAATATACTCATTAACTTGATCACACTCCAGAAATAACCTGCTACATCCACTGCATATTGTGTTGTCCTTTAATTTAACCTCTGTTCTACGTTCAGATCCCTTTACCTTCTGAACTCGTTTGCTCACAGTACAAGGCCCTTTGTATTCTCAAGGGTTTCACTTGGTGTTCTCCAGTCTCTGTTTCCTGGTACTCATTGTAGGTTCTTGGTACTGTCACCAGTCATTTGCTGCAAGAACTCAAAGGTCAGCCCTTGACACCTCACACTGTGTGCCAGTCTGCTGGTAGTCCTGGGGACCTCACAGGGACTCTGTCCCACGAGGCTTCTTCAGTGTGAACAGAAAGATGCAAAGGCACAGCCCAGAAGTAGCTGACTGGTGGTATTTTGGTGCCCAAGGCTTTTTCTGGAATTTTGATTCTAAGCTTACAAGTGATTTCAAGACTCTGTTACTCTTTATGAACCGTACTGTCACCTGGCCCAGCATATTTGATTTTGCATGCCATTTCTGGTCTATCAAATTGCCTATTAAGTAGTGTCTGCTATATAGAGAACCAGAGCTTATTTTAACTGGTAAACAAATGAGAACACTTCTGTAAGGTTTGTGTTGGGGGAAGAAAACAGGAATATATAACTTTTAAAAATTAACTATTCTAAATATTTTTCTAAACAGAAATGGTTTGAGACTACCTTACTAATTAAACTCATTGAGGTTTGCCATACTTTTACAGGAGATTATTACAACTGAAATAACATTTCAATTTTAAAAGTATATGTGAAACTTTTACAAAACTGTACCATCATTTCTGATAAAAATGCTTATCTTGAAACTCATTTTATATGTTTATATGTTTGCCATTAGCATCATTTGATATTTTAAAGTCAGTTTTTTCATTTCCAAATTTTTCTGCACTAAGGACTGCATAGTAGCACTCACAGTTTGGCCTTGCACTGGAAAAAGCCTTACTGTTTGATTTTTACAGGCATTCAACAACTTCTTGAAAGATAATAATTTTCTTCTATTTTATTTATATGCCTGCCTTCTCATTCTGTCAGAGTATGGCTTTCTGTATGTGGCGCTTTTTAAATAAAATTTTGTTTCAATTCTGGCTAATTCCTGAAACTTTCTGGTCTATTTGTGTTTTAGAACTATGAGGTGAGTTATCTGAAAGGAGAGGGGTGAAGAAATACGCTGGAGTGAGTGGCTTCTTTTATTGAAATGCATATCCTAAAATGCACATTCACAGCTGCTGTAGTGTTTTTTGGTTCTTAATAACTCTGCTTTTCTGCAAATCTGGCTTTAACTAGCAACCAGATTTCACAGTTTGCTGTGGAGAGTCCATCCTGTGGAAAGATTTTCAATCTTGGGCTGGGATTTGTGTTCAGATTCACTGCAGTGAATGTGGGTTGCTGTGGATGAATGCACCACACTGCTGTGAGAGGGGGTTCTGAGGGTTGGAAGGAATGGAGGAGGTGGGGAAGAGAAAGCAGTTACAGCTGGAGGGACAGAACTGAAGGACCAGGAGGATAGAAGAATTTTAAAAAAGGGGAGGGGACACAGGTAGTGGAAGAGCAGAGGTGAAGGAATGTGATGTGAACAAATCAGTTCTGTGGACTCTGATGGATCCCTGCCCACCAATGGGTGTCAGCACCTGTTCAGCCAGACTGCAGTGAACTGCAAGTGTCAGCCAGGGGTTTGCTTGGAAAAAAGCAGAAAAATTGTAACCACCATTTCCTACAACATTGCTGATCTGTCTCTTGTGGTTTGTACTTGCGTTTATATTTCAAATAAATGTCCTATAGAGTAAACATAAGCACCCACTGTCTCATAACTGCAACATTTCCAATCCCCTGGCCCTGACAGAGCATTGATTCAAAGGGAAGGTCAGCAACCTGTTGAGGTTCACATTTATGGAAGAACTGAAGAGTACTGATAAAGAACTTGTGTGGAAGCAGTGAAGCATTTTAGAATCCTTCAATTTCTTAAGGTGGGGGTTTTTCTTTCCCTTGCACAGGACCTGTTAATTTCTATCTTAAATAACTTGATAGCTTTGCTTTACATGTTGCTGCAGAACTGAATTATTCTAAAGGTAAGGCTACATGTTACAACCAAGCTGAACTAACTCCTTACCTTAGGAGGTCCATGATCATCAGCTGTGGACAAAATATCTTACATCATCATGCTGTTTTGTTATAACCACATTTAAAAGTAACAGAAGTTATGAAACACATGAAAAGAGGAAGTAATGCACAAGGTTTTTAAAACTTGAGTGTACCTGAATTCTGCTCTGCAGATCCTGGCTCCCTCCACAGGCTATTTATGTCAGATTTTGTAGAATGGACTGCTGAGAACTTGGATGACACTGCACAATTATTTTTACTTTGAATCCAGGTGTCCAAAAGTTGAAAATTAATGTCTTCATCTGCTTCATCAACTAACCTTCAAAATACTGTCCTGTAATAGGAAACAGCACGGAACTGTGTCTTTTTATTAAGATTTGAGCTGATTTCAGTGAAGTTTTTGCTTGCACTCTGTGCAGTGCTGTGCTTAGACAGGATTTAGCAGAAGATGACCCATATTGTCATCAGCATGGCATCATTTCCAGTGGCTGTGGAGGAGATTAGGGTCAGCAGCAGAGAGAACAGCGGAGCTTTACCAGCACAGCCCAGTATGGCTTACCCAGGCAGAGAAAGGAGGTAAATCCACAGCTATCCAAGGTAGGAAACATTATTACTGACCTCTACATTTTATACAGTGGTGACCATAATTTCACATTTCTTGACAGTGTTATTTCATAGGAAAAAGTGCAACAACTTTGTTATTTTAAATTAAGACAGAAAGAGCTCGGTGAAGACGTGATGGAATTTATAGCCTGTTGGACACTGGCTTTTTATTGTATTTTAATTTGCCTTTTTTAAAAAATATTTGGTCTCCCCTGTAAAATAAACTTGAGAAACCCTTGAGATTAAAGATAGTCACAAAATTATATTGTTTTTAGATAGCAAGGGATTTTTAAGGTGTTAATTACTCTTATGTTTTATTAAGAATACAGGACAGCAAGCAAACTTGTAATTTCATCATAAATTATGCATGGTTGGAAAAATTAATTTGTTTTGCCTTTTGATCTATAAACATTGTACTCTTGAAAGAATTGCAACCATGTTGCAACAGCTCTAAAATTACAGAAGCATTATCTATAAATATTAAATATATTCAAGAACTTCTGGGGGTCTCATCATTGGTATATAAGCAGCTCTTTTTTTAGCGTGGTAATTTCAGCATTGTGCTGTATCCCCACGATTTTAATGTTTGCATAGTAAGACACCATTCAATTTCAGCGGCTGTTCAGCAGACACCTGCTTCAGTTAAGACGTGACCTGGGTGGGAGTTGCACCCATGGTGATTATGTTAAATCCATTACACACTCATCTGGAATGTGTTGTGTAAGAACACAGGAAAAGCTGGGATGTGTTCACCTGAGAAGCTGCAGCCTCCTGTACCGGTATCTTGCACTTCCTTGGTTCGTAAAATGTGGTTGTGATGAGTGAAGAGCTTTATGTGCCTTCCTGTGCCTGTCTGGAGAGGCACCCACAGGTTTGAGTGCTCTCTGCTTTGTGGTGCAGTCTCGAGACGAGAGAAGGCAGCTGTGGATCAGCCTCTTGATCTACTCACACTATAATTAGATGCACCTTTTAGAACTGAAATTTAAGCTGTTCTGTTCCCTTTTTAAGCACATCTGCCTTCTATCACAACTTCTCTTTAGGATACTTTAGGATATTTTTATTAAATAATTCAAACTAGCCACAAATAAAAAATTATTATTACACAGGTTTTATGTCCAGAGGTATAAAAGAAAGGTAACAAAATAAGACCTCTTTTTATCTGAGTAACAGTTAGAACTGCCTGTTGTATTTCTCAGACACAGATTCAGTTTAGCACACTGTTAGCTTCCAAAACCAGATCCTGCACATGCAACACAGAAGAATAAATCTGGTTGAACAAGGACAGACATACCAGGAGAGAAAACTGTCTGCAACTGTACGTGTGGTTCTGTACTGGTCCCCTGGAAAGGCACAATGTTCTCAATAATTCTGTGAGCTCTTATTACTGGGGCTTTTCTGCACCAAAAGAGACACTACTAAGAGACCATGCACACAGTTTGAATCATTATTTTAAAAAAAAACTTTTGGGGGTTCATGCTGTCTTTTTGTTTTGGTGTGATAATAGAGATCTTTAGTTTAAAATACTCCTGATTTAACACCCATCATGTTGGGGATTTATTTGGCTTTTCAGTGTCATCTCTTCAACCTGCCTGGACCTACTTGGTCTCCCTTTTTGGCCTCCCTGGACCCCTCCAGAGTCAAGACTTTAGACTCCTTGGAACTCTTTAAAATCCCCTTTTCAGATTCATTGGATTTATCCAGTCTGAGCTCTTCATCCTCTGTGGAATTCTCCAGTCTCACTTCTTCATCCTCTCTGGACCTTTCAAGTCTCACATCTTCAGCTTCTTCAGACTTCTCCAGTACCTCCTCTTCAATTTCCTTAGAGCTCTCCAGTCTCACCTCTTCAGAGTCCTGGGAGCGCTCCAGTTTCTCCTCTTCAGTTTCACTGGACCTATCAAGTCTCACTTCATCTGGCTCCCTGGATCAGTCTGGGGACAGTTCTTCAATCTCTTTAGAGCTCTCGAGTGTCACCTCTCTCTCCACAGATTTCTCCAGTCCTACTTCTTCACTCTCTCTAGACCTCTCCAGTCTCACTTCTTCGCCCTCCACAGATGTTTCCTCCTCAGCTTCCCTGGACTTTTCTTGTACAATCCCTCCATCCTCACCACGTGTCTCCGAGTACAGCTCCTCCACCTCGTTGGAATCTCTAGACCTCACCGATTTTAACTATTTCATGTTTCAGCGCTCCTCTGGATTATCTTCACCAACTCCTGAGGCTGTTTCCAATCTCACCTCTACACCTTTCTTGGATGTCTCCAATCTCACCTTTCAGGATGCTTCTTCCCTCACTTCCTCAGTTTCTTTGGACATGTCTAACCTCACGTCCTTAGTTCCCCCAGACCTTTCCATGCTCACATTTCTGGATGTTCCTAACTGCACCACCTCAGCTTCTCTCGATCTCTGCATCTAACCCTCCTAACTTATCCCCTGGAAACTCTCTCCATCCTAAACTTCTCTCCTTTATCTGCTCTCTCCTATGTTCTCTCTCTGAAAGTTCTTACCTAAGGGAAGTTTAGGGCTTTACAAATATCTCCTGGCATCTAAACTGGGCATGAAAACAGGTCATACAAATCTATAACGGTGCCTTGTAACAGCTGCACGAACACCAACATTTATTCTGGAATTTTTGTAGAGCACAGTTTCTGTCACTGATTGATATCCAGTCTGCCTCAGCATGGTTGGTACCTCTCCCAAAGGTTTAGCTTTTTCAAGTCATGCTGAATTTTTATCTACCAAGACCAACAAATAGTAAATAGAGCTAAATGTGCAAATAAATGCATCCAGGTTGTGTATCTCTGTTTATGGATTTAAATCTGAATTAATGTTACAGAATTGCAGGCAGAGGCATTTCACAGAGAAGTACAGAGAGAGATGGGGTGGGAAAAGAAAATTGTGGAGCAAAAAGCAGGTGAGAGATGGGATAGTGAGAGGAACCAGAGAAGCCGTGGGGCAGGAATAGAGGGGCACATAGCTGGAAGAAAATGTCCAACTCTGCTGGCATGATTTTTCTCTGCCAAGCCATGTTTGTGGCCTGGGCTGCCCACGAGGCTTAAAATAATCTTATTGCTAATAATTTCACCTATCAAATAATCAGATGTTGCCATTTGCATGTAACATCCCCTTTCTCAATATATGTAAGTACTGCAGTTACTTGTCTTGCAGCAAATATGCTGCTTAGGTAGCACAGAAGGGCTTTCCAAAATCTTTGGTGCTGTCCTGTATCTTTTTTGTTATCATTGTTATCATTGGGGCTTCAAAACCAAGCATGTTTCCTTTCAATATCACTGGCACCTTTCTGTGCTAAAAGGGCAGAAACATGTTTGTCATAACAAATATTTTTTAATTTATTTCATTTTTGCAAACTGGAAAGCTTTGCTCCAATATGCCACGTGTGTCACAACAGTAGAATATGTTTCACACAAAAATAAAGAAGAAAACAAATGCATGAGGTAAGAATTTTCTGCCTCATTTGCACTAGTTATTTCTTCAAAATTAAGTAGGAACAATTGCAATATGTGGGTTTAGATATTAACCCAAAATTCTATAGGAGCAGAGTTGTTTAACAGTTTAAAAAAAATACAGATCACTGGTGCAGATTTTACTGCTGTATTCTGGAGACAGACTAATCTAGCTGGTGAACAGTTGTTCTTTTTGTTCTGGTGACTCTTTCCTGACATTACTGTGGGGATT
Source organism: Corvus moneduloides (assembly GCF_009650955.1). Taxonomy (NCBI): domain Eukaryota; kingdom Metazoa; phylum Chordata; class Aves; order Passeriformes; family Corvidae; genus Corvus; species Corvus moneduloides. The sequence continues at coordinate 11,540,197 of NC_045492.1, forward strand.
GTTAATCGCAATGGTTCTGGACTAAATGAGATCTCTAATAAAGCTGAAAATTACTCTGTGCTTTAAAAATGGTTTGACTTTGGATGGAAGGAAGTAAAAGAACAAAACAAAAGTGCAAGGATTTGTTAAAAACGCAATATTTAATCTCCTCAAGTATTTTGTCTTAATTATTTAAATGAACACTAGGTTAGGACCAAATTGCTTCCATAGCAAACATGATTTGAGTCTTCTAGTAACGTTTTGCTTATTATATGTGGGAAATTGTTTTTACTTTGTGTCTATAGCTTCTAGTTTGTTATGTTTCCTTTTATGGATTTGTTTAGAGCAAATGATTGAATTTCAGGTGTTTGTATCAAGTCTTACATCCAAAGGAACCCCATGGCAAAGCACTGTGTCCGATGTGACGGAACTGTCACAGCTTGACCATACACTGCAAATTGAAGAAAAGTCTGTTTAAAAAAAATCATTGGCTCCACCTGCTTGTAAAACGCTTTCTTCTTTAGTGTCTTTTCTAGAAAAATCAAGAAGTGATGGTACAAAGGGGTAAGAACAGACTTAGATGCGAAAACCACCCTTTTAACCACTTGGTCGGATTCTGAGATTACAACAAACTATTTAGGAAGGAGTTAATGTGTAACTAACACAACTGCTATATAACTAGCCATGAGCCTCATAGAAAACTTCCCCTTAACATTTATCATGTTTCCGGCAAATTACCGGCTCTGAACCACTGAACCAACACACCCACTCCCATCGTTTTGGACAGCGAGGCAGGCCCCGGCCGGCCACAGGAGGAGGCGGAGCCGGGACCCTCCCACACGGGGAGAGGCCCACACCTTTCCCGAACAGCCGTAGCCGGGACCAGCCGCAATGAGCCCGCGGGCACGGCCCGGCACCGCCACAGCCGCACCCACCGCCCCTCACGGCCCCGGGGCCGCCCGGGCCGGGCAGAAGGGGCGGGGCGAGCCCGGGGAGGGTCAGGCGGAAAGGGCGGGAGCCGCGCGCCCGAACGGAGCCCTCTGATTGGTCGTTGCAGGAGGCGCGCACCCGTGAGCGGCGACGCGCGTGAGCAGCTCCCGCCCGCTGATTGGCCGGCGGGTACGTCCCCTGCGGCGCGCGCTGACCTTGTGGCGCGGAGCCGCAGCCATGGTGGCGTATTGGCGACAGGCCGGGCTCAGGTACCGCTGTCGCGACAGCCCCGCGACAGGGCGGGAGTGAGGGCCTGGCGGGGAGGCGCTGTCAGGGAGTGCCGGGCGGGTGCGGTCACACCGGTGCGGGGGGAAGGAGGGTTTGGGGCCGGGGGAGGCGGCTTTGGGCCCGGGCTCGGGTCTCACCGCCCTCTGTCCCCCGGCCGCAGCTACATCCGGTACTCGCAGATCTGCGCCCAGGCCGTGCGGGCCGCCCTGAAGCCGCAGTACAAAGCGGAGGCGGAGAGGGCGGCGGCGGCCACGGTGAAAACGGTGAAACCCAAAAAGGAGTGAAATGTAAGTGAGTGGGGTGGGTTGGGCGCGGGGTTGGAGCTCTGCAGTGCGGGGGTCGGGTAAGCGATGGTCTGTAACTGCCGAGTCCATTAATCCCCAATATCTGGAAATAATCAGCTCGATTTCCAGGCATGGGAGTGGAGGGGATTGCAGCTGGCGTGCGAGTGTGCGCAGGTGTCTGTGACCTGATTACGTGTGAGATCGGAAACTGCTTAATCTCATTAGTGAAGTGAGATGTACTGTCTGTCAAGCTCTGCCTTGAACCACTTGGGGTTTGGTCAGACTTTTTGTGGGCTTACACAGAACAGTTGGGGCTCTGTAGTGATGCTCATTGCATCAGGTTTTTCTATGATGTTCACATGTTTCATACTTGCTAAGCCAGCAGACAGCCTCTCTGAATTCCTCCTTCCCCTGATCAGCAAACTCGTTGTCACAAAAGGCTCTTTGTGAGACAGATACTACTTGTACCTTTATTTGTGGCATTGCATACATCACAAGCAGCTGAAATGTTTTCTGTTCTGAATAGACCAACTTCTATTCCTGATCTAAGATTAAATATTATTATTACCTTTTATTTGAAGAGTACCTTACACATACTCTTGAATCTAACAACTCATATTTTAAATCTTGTAGGAGCTGATCTGTGGTGAATAACTGCAATGCTGTAGGCATGCTCAAGACTCTGCGATGTAATGTCATTACATGAACTGTAGAACTTGCCTCTGTATGTAAATTGGCATCCTAATAAATGTAATTTCTGAATGTGTGGAAAGTGTTGTTCCTCTTGAAACAAAGTTTCTCTTCTGCAGAGACATTCAGGTTTCACTTCTGATAAAAGACTGCTTTTACCACAGTCTGGACATTCAGTGGCAACACTGTTTATTTTTAAGCCAAATCTCTTTTTGAGTTTCATGCTGATATTTCAGGCTCATAAGTGAGTGAGAGATTTAATTGTTTAAAACTTTCCTGCCTACTACATTTTAATGATTACTTTGGAAAAAAATCCTGGCTAAAATCTATATCAACAGAGAATATAGTATATTATTTTGAAAACTGGAGGTAGGGTATTGTGCCATGGAAGTGCTGCTGGGATTCTAATCTCCAAATCTGTCTGAGACACTGAGCAGTGAATCAGGAATTGGGAGACCTGGTTTCATGTAAAAGGTGGGGAAGGAAACAGTGGAGTCTGAATTGTTTATCCTCATTAACACTTTGTCATGAAAGGCAGGAGAGGGAGAGGCACACACGTTCCCTGGGAAGCAGGAATGGAGGGTGACATTTCTCTTGGCTGGGAGGCAAAGATGTACTTTGACATGCGTGGTTTTGGGGGAGGTATTTGCATTTTCCTGCTGCTGTGTGTCCTCACAGCAGGGGTGACATTGTCCCAGTGCACAGGAGAATTGGCTTCAGGTTCCTTCACCAAGACTGAACTCAAACATGAGGCATTACTTTCTCAGAGTATAACAAACCTTTTCATCTAAGAGTATAATGAATGTAATTCAAAGTTAGTTATTGCAAGAATAAACTATGGGTTCTTGTCTATCAACTGTTCCAAGTATAAAACTGTTTTATAGAATGGTATATAATCTTTATTTAAAAGAATATTATAAATACATTGTTAAGTAGACAGCTGTGATGGCAAGAAATTTTTCACTGAAGGCAAAATATGGTTTTGTTTTAGTGACTTCCATGTAACTTATATTAACATGCTGCAAACCATTCTATGTCATTTTTGTTGTACTGAATGTTGGGAAAAAATTTACAGTAGTTAGTACCTAGGAAAAAAAATACCACACCAAAACTTTTACACAATGTCACAACTTAGTGTGCTAATGTAACTCAACCTGTAGTTAGAAATAGAAACAAACCACACCATAATAATGAATACAAGCTCTGCAATAATATAAGCCAGCAATGTGAGAGAAAATAAGAATGTGCATATTCAGTCATTTTCCCCCTGATGTTTCTGCAGATCTGCATCAGTCTGTGGAGTGATAGCAGAAGAGTCACTGCCTTTGCAGGCCTTAGAGATGTGCACATGTTCCTAAACCAGTAACAAGTTCACAATCAACAAGGGACTGTTGATTGTGATTACCTGAGAATAAATAAATGTGATGAACTGACAGCATAATTTGCTATTGCTTATGATCCTGATCTATATACACAGGCACAGTGGCTGTATAGTACATTCAGTATCTGGTGATTGTATTCTAAAAGTTAATGCATTTACAGGAAAGGCTGTTATGAGACAATTTGTCTTCATAGTAGATTGGTTTTGGGAGAGATTCAGTGTCAACAGTTGTTTAAGACAGTAAAGCAGAGCTGCCATTAATTTCAAAAGCATTGTGTTGTAATATCAGATATACTTGGCCAGATGCAGGGAAAAAATTCTGAAGAATGTTATTTTGGGCATGCAGATGATGGCTATTGCTTTGTCTTTAGTGAATGTGAACAGGCTCATTTGGACAATGTTTGGATACTTTTTACTCTGCTTCCTTTTCTGGCTTGGGTTCTGCTTCCACTTCTACCTCTTCAAATTCCTCCACATCTGCAGTGGCATCCTGGTACTGCTGGTACTCGGACACAAGGTCATTGGTGTTACCTTCTGCTTCAGAAAACTCCATCTCATCCATGCCTTCCCCCGTGTACCAGTGGAGAAACGCTTTCCTTCTGAACATGGCCGAGAACTGTTCGGACACCCTGATGAAGAGCTCCTGGATGGCCGTGTTATTGCCAATAAAAGTGGCTGCCATCCTCAGCCCTCGTGGCGGGATGTCACACACGGCCACTTTGACATTGTTAGGGATCCACTCCACAAAGTAGGAGCTGTTCTTGGTCTGGATAGACAGCAGCTGCTCATCCACTTCCTTGGTGGACATTCTGCCCCTGAAGATGCAGGCGACGGTGAGGTAGCGCCCGCGGCGGGGGTCGCAGGCTGCCATCATATTCCGAGCATCAAACATCTGCTGGGTGAGCTCTGGCACCGTCAGGGCCCGGTACTGCTGGCTGCCCCGAGCTGTCAGCGGGGCAAAGCCTGGCATGAAGAAGTGCAGGCGAGGAAAGGGCACCATGTTGACAGCCAGCTTCCGCAGATCCGCGTTCAGCTGGCCAGGGAAACGCAGCGAGGTGGTGACGCCGCTCATCGTTAGGGACACCAAGTGGTTGAGGTCCCCATAGGTGGGATTGGTGAGCTTTAATGTCCTAAAGCATATATCATACAGAGCTTCATTGTCAATGCAAAAGGTTTCATCTGTGTTCTCTATCAGCTGGTGGATGGAGAGGATGGCATTGTACGGTTCCACCACCGTGTCGGATACCTTGGGTGAGGGCACGACGCTGAAGGTGTTCATGATCCTGTCAGGATATTCCTCTCTGATCTTGTTGATGAGGAGTGTCCCCATGCCTGAACCTGTGCCACCACCAAGGGAATGGATGAGCTGGAATCCCTGAAGGCAGTCACAGCTCTCACACTCATTCCTGACCACATCCATGACGTTTTCAATCAGTTCAGCACCTTCTGTGTAATGGCCCTTGGCCCAGTTGTTGCCAGCACCTGAATTACCTGTGAACAGAATTACAGAAAGAACAGCCAAAAAGTTAACGAGAATTCTGAAAGGAGTTCCATGGGACAGTTGCCTGCAGTCAGTTTGCTGGCAGTGTGCTGTCCATACCATGGATAAAGTTGTCAGGTCGAAAGAGGGGGCCGATTTTGCTGGACCGGACACTGTCCATCGTCCCAGGCTCCAGGTCCACCAGGATGGAACGGGGCACGTATTTATGGGCTGGAACAAAACAAAATGAATGCATGTAATTACTGCTAGAGGTCAAAGAAACAGGCTTACAATCCACTCTGGAAAGTCCAATCCACCTATATAATGGTTTAGGGGTTTTGTGGGTTTTTTAATTACTTATTTTACCCTCCCTCTTGGGTCTGCTGAGCACTTACAATAAGCCTCATTGAAGTACACGTTAATTCGCTCCAGCTGCAGTGGTGAATCCCCACGATAGTTCCCAGTGATGTCAATCCCATGTTCCTCACCAAGCACCTCCCAGAACTGCAAAAGGAAAGAGGTACAATGCACGGAGAATGATTTATTTATTTTCAGCACAACATGTTCAGCACCAGCTCTGGGAACTGTGCCTGAAGCAGGGGATGCTTTGCCGTGTACTTACCAGATCAGAACAGGGATCCTTGTCTACCCCTCCCAAATAAATTCAAGGGAAAAGTTTAGCAGACCATTTATGCTATGCTCACACACTAATAGGTGGAGGGCCTCGATTTGTTCTCTTTATAGTAAAAGAAAACTGATATTAATTTAAAAGTTTAAATAACAGTTACTACTTGGTATGAGCTTAACTAAAAGGTTGTGGGGGTGTGGATTAGGGAGAGTTGCTTTGAGTCCTGTCATGCACGAATAGGACCATAGCGTGACAAAGCTGGCACAGGCAAATTTGTACATGAGCAAGGCTTTCCACAAACAGCTGCTGGTCCTAAACACCCTATCTTGACACTCACATGGATGTGCTCTTGTGCTGGGCTCTTATCTGGGCAGCAGCCACAGCAGTGTTCATGCAGTCACACCCACCCACTGTAATGACCAGGCTATTCTAATATTAAAAGTCTCCTGGGTTAGCATCCAGTCCCATTTTGAGTGTACAAATACACCACTGCCAACTTGTGCATGTTCCATGCTCCATGTTCCATTAAAAGGAATCAGGATGAGATTTGTAGAAGAAAAAAAAGGAGGAAGAACACAACAGAACCATCCCTCAACTATCCCATGTCTTAAAAGATCTTCCAGCCCAAACCAGATAATTTTTTGACAACTTCCTACTTATCAATTAAAAAAAAAAAAAAAAAGGATGGACATCACACAGCATGAAGTAATTGAGGGTTTTTTTACTCCTAACCTAGAAAGTCAGCAATAGTGACTGCCCTCTGCGTCACAGCATGCCAGTGTTTGAGCTACACAAAAATACTCCAAATGACATCTGTCTCTCACAGGAGGCCAGTGACACTTTACACACTCTTAACACAGGTTATGCTGTTGATTAATATGATCCCATATGATCTTTAAGGCCCCTTCCAACCCAAACCATTGTATGATTCTATGATATTAATGAATAAAATGTGGCAGAGTTGCTGCTGCATGGCTGAACTAAAGTACCTGTAACACAAGTTCACAGCCCTGGAATTACTGGCTCCATCACTTGTCCCAGTATTTTGCAGAGTGTATGAGCTCCCCCTGGGAATATGAGTCCCAGCAGGAATGCTCTGGAGCACTTGTAATCACTGTGCCATGGCTATTGCAAATGAACATTAAACTTTGCATGAGGAGCAAACCCAGCTTTTGGCTTTTCATACCAAAGTACTCAAGTTCCCTGCTAACATGCCATGCTTCCCATCATCGAGTTAACAAGGTAATTGTTCCCCCCCAAAAGTCCCCATCCATTGATGATGTTTGCATTGCTACCTCTGATCTCCTACTAATGATCAGTGTTGAAAAGAGACCTTACCTTGGATCCAATTTGGTTCCCACACTGGCCAATCTGCAGGTGCACAATTTCACGCATTTTGTGTGGCTCGGACCTGTTGGTGGCTACAACCTCACCAGGGCTCTCCAGCTGCAGTCCCCAGAAAAAGCCCTCTGCCTGCTGCTCTATCAGCTACACTCAGCACAGCCCCGCCCCAGGGGCCCTTTTATACCCGAGGGACTGTCACTCAGCCAGCCAGGGGAGTAGCCAGCCCCAGGCATTGCACCAGGAGCCAAGGGCCTCTTTACTGCCTGGGTACAGGTACAACAGAACAGGTGCATCACTGAGTGGCTTGGAAAGCAACATTGTCACATGCACCCTCTCACAATTGATTCCAGTTCTCTGTGCAGCAGTGTGATGCATGAATATATGTGCATATTCTAGTTGTGTTTCATTATTTTATATTAGACATAATCTATATACAAATGTATGTGCATATCTAGAGATTATAGCCCAAAGTGAGTGATCTTAATTTATTAAGCACATGTGCTTCTGCAACATAATTTAAATTTTAGCATCATATGAGTCATAGAGGACAACACCCATAATAAAAACAGTAACAACTTGTGAGCAGGGGCCTCCTATAATCACAACATTTAGTGCATTGCAAGGAAAACTCCACTAACAAGCATTATTCCCAGTGTCTGACTGCATGCAGGAGGGGGACAGGAGCAGTAACAAAAAATACTTTGTAATACATAGATAGAACACTGCACTCTCAGTGATGCATGGTCCTTAAAAAGTTATAAGAATCCATCATTTACAGCCAAAACTTGAATTAACTTGTGGCTAGGTTGCACGGATGCTCTTTCTCTCTCCCTCTCTCTCTTCATTTCCTGACATTAAGAAATAACTGCATTTCTAATATTTCTTAATTTCATATATCTCAGATGTACTTCAGACCTTGCCAGGAAAATGTTAGAGGTGAAAACTCCATTCCACTGAAGTTGTCTGAAGTGAACTGTAACATTCACTGAGTGAAACATCTCACTGTGTTAAAGGAAACTATGTGAGGCAGAACAAAACACAACACAGTCATGTTTGGCTGCTGATAACCAGGACCAGTATCACTGAGCAGCAGAAACCCAGGATGGACTAATTTCTGGAAGCCTAGAGCAGTTTCATTACATGTCAAATGACTGCCACTGCCTTGCAAGTGTTCCTTTTAAGGATGGGGAAAGGAACTATAATTAGAAAAGCACCTTAAATTATTTAACATAAAATGGTGACACTGGCTTGACTCACTGAAGGTAACTACTTTGCCACTTTATGGGTTGCTAGAGATAAGGAATTTCTGAACTTCCATATTGTTCCAGAAGAAAAATCAGCTTATTCCAGGCTTCCCCCACTGCTCAATGACTTCCAGTTCTCCCACCAGCCAATGAAGAAACACAACTGCTCCTAACACAGAGTTCAGCATCAGAAGTGCATTGCAAAAGAGTAGAGAGCAAATATCCTGTCTGCCATGCTATGAGCATACTCAGTAGGGAGCAATAAAAGGAAGACTTTGAGTTCAGGTAGATTAATTTTATTTCCTTAAAACACAATCATTTTATCATTTTACAAAAGATAGGTATTCTCTAAGCCATTCAGTTTACCCAGCAAGATATGCAAAAGTTCTGTCCGATTGCCACATTCACAATATTTCCCACAATGGTTTTGGATATTCTCTACAATTCCCTAAGAGAATTCTGAAAAGGTTATTTGGACATTTACTTTAAAAGCAAATCTCATTTTATTTATGCACATTTCATACTTGTTTTCTCCAACCATCCTTAGCTAAGAGCAATAATGGAGATCTGAGCTGTATATTCAGTTGCTGGATTCTGAATGGGAGCTGCCTTGACACAATGTCAGCAGAGAGCTGCTGGCACTAAATAAATACTCTTTAAAATATGCAATGTATTCACAAAAGACGCAGCTTGGGAAGAAGAGGCTGAAGGTGCTAATTCACTGTCCAAAAATATGACAAAATAATTTCAGCAATAAATATATTTGCTGAGCACATCTCAGAAGGAAAGGGGAAAAAGAGAAGTGAAATAAATATGTAATCACTAAATAGGGGTTTTTCCTCTTGCTGAAAATAGCTCCCTAGAATCATGTGCCTCCTCTGAAGTGCTTCCTTATAGAGTCTTAAAAATTCTGGCACATGACACCAGGTAGCTGAGATGCTTTGTGAAGCAGATGTGGGTTCGGGCCTCTTTTCCCTCTCCTTCCCATCTGCATTTCTGTGAACCTCTAAGTCTGACTTTACCCCAGACCTAGCTTATGAGGGGCCTGTTTCTGTGTAGATTTAGTTGCAGGCCTGTCCCTGCTCAGCCCTGAGAAGCCCCAAGCCTGTTAACAGCCCAAGGCACTTCCCAGGAACGGCCGTGGCACATGTGCAGCTGCAGATTAGCAGAGTCACTGGGGAGAGAGGGGACTGTGCTGCATGAGCTGACTCCGAGGGACTTTTGGCACCGGGGAGATTAGGAGCAGCCTGGCACTGGGCACAGCTATTACAGCTGTCCTACAGTATCTATTATCAGGCTGCCCACTGCTTCCAGTGCCTCCAGAGCAGGCCCCAGATACCACAGCCCTGGAGATGGGTTTGAGCTGAGACCACAAAGAAGCCAGGCTTTTGTGGTTATGGGGCCTTTTGTGGTTGTTTTTGGTTTTTTCATTGATTTTTGGTCTTTTTGCTGCAACCCACTGGCGAAAAATATGCATGTGAAGGGAGGCATTCTGGGATGCCTTTAGTTTTTAAAATACAGTTTGCTTGGGAGTGTGGCTGTTGTCAAGGCGGACATAAAAGCCACACTAGTAAACTATAGTCAAGAAAGGTAGAAAGATTTTTTATTTTTTCTATTGCTATTCTTATACCTTTTCACAATGGCTGTGGCCTAATTTAGGATTAGCTGCTTTGCAAACAATGACAAGGCTGTCTAACAAGCAATGACCATTCAGGCAGTAAACAACCAACTATACAAGCAAAAGTATAGTTGCTACACATTATCTACAAGTTCTTCTTTGTACACTCTCAATATAACATAACAAGAACATCCTCCCCTTGTGTCCAGAACATCTTCTCTTATTAATTATCTTCTTGGCCTTCTCTGTAGGTTTTACTAAAGCTGCAGAATTTCACTGTAATATTCTCATGAGTAAATTCTGACTGTTTTCAAGTCTGATTCTGAGAGATTGACAGTCCAGCTGTCAATCTCCTCATGGGAGGAACTGGCTTTTCAGAGTAGCAGAGAAGATTGTTGAGAGGAAAGCCTATTCAGTTTGAGATAAGCCTGGCTACAGGCCATCAGGTAATTTTAGAGAGATCTGTGTATGGCTACCAGACGAGCTGATGCAAGTCTCAGCTAACCTGGGCTAGCTGCATCACCCTTAGGAATGCTACCAAAAACCATTGCATTCAACACACAGGCTTGCTTCTTTCTTTGCCATTTCTTTTGGTGCATTGGTTCCCAGTGCCTCAGTTTCTCTGTTCATAGTGTGGACCTAATAAGCCTCAGGCCTTCTACAAAAAGTGCTGAGAGCTAAGGAAGAGAAGCTATGAGGGGAGAACTGTTTGTGGTTTACTAAACCTGTTTATCAAACATGAAAGCTTCTAGCTAATGTATGGAAAGGAGACTGGTAATCCATTCACACAGTCACTAGAACCTTCTGCAGGAAAATTAGAAAACTGTTTTTACTATTGACTAGATCTTCTAGCAGATAATAAAGAATTTTCAGATGCCTGAACCCTAAGGAGCAGCCGAGTAAACGGACACAGGCCTGTGTTTCTTTGCTAATTGTAGCATTAAAGGGCTTGAGAAATTCAGAACTTGGGACCAGGAAAAAACCACAACCAAACAAAAAAACCAGTCACAGTCGCTGGCCACAGTGTAGCACAATGCTGAGGTGTCAGACCAAAGGTAAAGAAGCCTGTAACAGGGCCTGTCCCAGATACAAGTCCTCTTGCCACAACGCATGTGATCAGATTTTTGAGCGTGTGAGCTGGAAACGTCACTGGGCGCTGGGAACACGGGATCTCAGTTTGTTCCTCATCCCCAAGAGATCCACCGGGCGGCCTTGGCGGGGGCTCAGCGGAGCGCAGCCCGGCACAGGCCGCTCCCCGAGGGCTGTCCCCGCCCGCCGCAGGTGAGCGCGCCCGCCCGGCCCCGCCCCGCCCGTCCCTCCGCGCCTCCCCCCGTCCTTAAACCCCGGTGCCGGCCATACCCCGGGAGCCGTCGCTGTCCCAGCATGGCCACGCTGCTCCAGCCCCTCATCCTGCTACTGCTCTGCGGCTGCCTCTGCCCGCCCGCCCGCGCCGGGCTCTACTTCAGGGAAGGGCAGCACTGCTACAAACCGGCCCCGCGCAAGGCTCCCGGACTCAGGTGAGGTTGGGCCCCTCCCGGGTCGGCGGAGAGAAGCGCTGGGCAAGGGCTGGGCAGGCACAGCCGGGCTTTGGTGGGGCCCGCGGCCGCTCCGGCCCTGCCGGGGCTGGGGAGCGCTGAGGGGCTGGGGGGGGCGGTCACGTGGCCCCGCTGGACACTCGCGGCCTCCTTACGAAACTCGGTGAAATCCGTGGTTTTAAAAAAAACACCCGCCCGTCCTCCGCCCGAGGATGCCGGCGCTACTTCCTCGTCCCGTCCCCCTGCAGGACGTACCCCCGCCCGCACGAGTACCTGGACGTGTCGGCGCTGCCGCAGAGCTGGGACTGGAGGAACGTGGACGGGGTGAATTACGCCAGCACCACTCGGAACCAGCACATCCCCCAGTACTGCGGGTCCTGCTGGGCCCACGGCAGCACCAGCGCCTTGGCAGGTACGCTCGGGCTCACCTGCCGGGCTGGCTCCCCGCTGGAATCGGGAGTTTTCGGGAAGCAAAGGAAGTTTAGCTTCAGGTTACTGACAGCTGGTAAAAGGCGCTAAATCACTGCAGGGACTAACGCAGCAAAACCGAGGCTGAGATGTCTGTGAATACACCAGAACAGTGGGGATGCCCACGGTGAAGGCAAGGAAGGTTGGTTTCAATAGAAAAAGCAATCAGAGTGAGGCTGCCTCCACCTTATCCAAAGGGAACAAGGAGGGAATGCTGGTGTGTGGTTAAAAACCTGTGTGCAGAAGGAACGTGGCCATAGGTCCTCCCAAAGTGCTCTTTAGGTCCTGGGGTAAGACCTGGGGTTTCTGCCCTCCCCTCGGAGGTGTGGTGATGGCAGCAGCAGATGCAAAAAAGTTGTCAGGTCTCCTTCCCTTTCTGGTACCTCAGCCTGCTGCACTACAGCAGGGGCTCCCCAGCCATGCTGGGAATAAGGAAATGAAAGAAGTTGCCTCTTGTCAACAAAGGAGTCCTGTCATTTAAATGAACCGACCACTACAGCAGACACACAAATCTGATTTCAGCAGGAATCTTCCTATTGGCCTTTTTCTCAGTCAAGGGGAAGCAGTGGTTTGCTACAGATGGAGAAGTAATGGCTCTAGAGAGAATACCTGATTTGCATGCAACAGTTACGTGCTGGAGAAGCACTGCTTGCACAGGGAGGCTGTAGGAAATTTACCTGTGAAGTAGAAATAGAGGAAACTGGGGAGAAGGGGGAAGACAAGGCAGGTGTGAGCAGACAGCAGGAATCATGCAGGATAGAGTCCTGGGCAGTACAAGGATATGGACATGTATGACACCTGCCAGGATGGAGTGAAGTACTAGGATAGGTAAAATACAGCAACTTGCAGAAGATTAGGGTGGGATGATAGCTCCTAGTTCTGTCGAGAATGTTTGAATGTTGTTGGTACTAATAGGATTTAAAGTATTACAGTGGCAGCAGTTAAGGCTATTAATGCAGAGAAGCAGTTTATGAATACTCCAGGAAGCTTTTCTGCCAAGTAAGCTGCTTGTTTCTGACAAAATAAGGCAGCAGGGTGGCAGTGCCTGTCTGAGATGGCAGGATAACAGTGAGATGCTGATGTAACAGCAAGGAGATCACTCTGAAAGCCTTCTGTTGCATTAAGACTGTCTCTCAGAGCCAGCAACCTGGGCTCCACAGGCTTATGTTTATGCATGGTCTTACACATAAATCTCTACTCCTGTAAAATACTGGTCAGAGCTGTTTTTATGATGTGTATTTGAAAACTCTTTGCTGTCAAAGTCAGGAATCAGATCCAGAAGTTTTCAGTTTTCTTTTAAATTAAAAGAGGTCTAGGGCTCTTCAAGGCTTTAGACAGATCTTACTCATCTGCATGTTTTTGCTGAGTTTTTAATGGAAAAAAACCCTCCTAATGGAAACCCACAATAATAACTCAGCCTCTGGTTTGAATTAGGTCATGCTGTGTTCCTCACTGCAGACAGCAGAGGCTTTTCCAACCACAAGTGCTGCTGTCTGCAAACAGTTACAGGTTCAATGAAGAGGAAGCAGTTTCAAAACCAGTTGCAGTGTGTAGCCACCCACGCATGCCAGTCACAAATCCCAGTTTCTTATCCTTACAGACCGAATCAACATCAAGAGGAAAGGTGCCTGGCCTTCTGCCTACCTGTCTGTCCAGAATGTCATCGACTGTGCTGACGCCGGGTCCTGCGAGGGCGGGGACCACTCCGGGGTCTGGATGTATGCCCACGACCACGGCATTCCCGACGAGACCTGCAACAACTACCAAGCCAAGGATCAAAGTAGGATGTCTCTGCTTTGTTGTAGGATTTCTTCCCAGGTTTAGTGTATTCTTGGGTTTTCAGAGTAGTGGTTCCTGCCATTTGACTGACAGAACAGGTTTTCTTTACGGGCCTGTGTGTGTCTCCTACTCCAGACAGACAGCGTAGCACTAAATCATGCTCAGGCAAGTTTGCACAGCTGGATTGCTTTAACTTAATCTCATAAATCTGTGACACACAATCTCTAATGTACTGAAATATTTACAAGTGTCACCTCAAGCTGAACAAAGGAGAAATTTAACCTTTGGCTGGTCATGTATGACTGGAATGGTTTCTCTATGTCCTCAATGAAGCACTTACGAAGTAAAGAACAGTAACTGGTGACAATAGGGACTTTAAATGTGGTTTCCAGAAAATAATTGAGTTCACCAGAGAGAATATGTACTAATAATTACTCTGAAGTTATTAATATCTGCCTCAATTGAATTATAAAAGCTTAGTGTCCGACTATTACTTCATTTGAAGAAAAGCAACCTCCTGCAGTGGTACTCTCACCTCTGTTTTATAGAGTGTAAGAAGTTCAACCAGTGTGGAACTTGTGTCACTTTTGGAGAATGCCACGTGATCAAGAACTACACTCTCTGGAAAGTTGCTGACTATGGATCTATCAGTGGAAGAGAAAAAATGATGGCAGAAATCTATGTTAATGGGCCAATTAGGTAAAAAAGAAAATGTTTATATACTAGTAATATAGGGAGTGAAATACTTGAAACTCAGTGTACATTTTCACTCTAGTATGTGACAAAGTTCTGCACTAATATGCAGACTTCAGTTTGTACATAAACTGAGCTCAGAATTCAAAATGCAAGAAAACCAATTGGTTTTTAGCCAGGTCCCTGCCCTGATCCCCTTGTATGAAAACTTCTCTCTCTGTTTTCTTACAGCTGTGGCATAATGGCTACTGAAAAGCTGGATGCCTACACGGGGGGACTGTACACTGAGTACAACCCCTCACCTACAGTGAATCACATCGTGTCTGTGGCTGGCTGGGGAGTGGAGAATGGGATAGAATATTGGATAGTTCGTAACTCCTGGGGTGAGCCTTGGGTAAGGAGACATGGGAACACACTTTTGACTTTGGAGGGAAGGTGGGGTTTGTCACTTGCAAAGCTACAGTCTGTGGATATAGAAGTTAGAACTGTCTTTGAACTAGACTAGTAGTTTAAAAATGAAACCCAGCTAATCTGAAGACAAGAATATTTGGCCAAAGCTACTGGAGTAATGTCAGCTCTATCCCAAATTCTACCTTTCAAGGGTGTGCAACTCTTGTTACGGGCAACTGGAAGTTGCTGTTAGTTGTAGGCAAAAATCCAGTCACATACTAACTTGGATGAGTAGGATCTAAATTCACCAAAGCAGGTTGCTCCATATGAATCCAGGGTTACACTTCAGCTTGAGTGAATTCCTACATTCACTTAAATTATCAGCTTTGGCAGAGCAGACAAAACATACAATTTCTACAGTTGTGTTTCCTAATTTACAATGCAAATTAATTCCTTTACAGGGTGAAAGAGGGTGGCTGAGGATTGTGACAAGTGCCTATAAGGGTGGAAGAGGAGCAGACTACAATCTGGCTATTGAAGAGGACTGTGCCTATGGCGATCCTATACTTCCTTGATTCTACATGGTACACCTTTTTGTTTAGGTGCTTTGTTTGGAAGCTTCCTAGCACAACCTCTTTTTGTTTAAAGAATAGTAGCCTAAGACTCTCACAGTTCAACACCATCAGGCAGTTCTGCAAAACTAGCCCAGATGAAACATACAATGCCTTCAAAAAATACAGAACTGCCTTGAGATAATTATTTACATCTTGAAGTAACTCACCCATGAAGGAGTTGTCTACCTTGATGCACAGTATTAAAATCACACTGACTGAATTACAGAATCTGTACATGTAAATATCTATTTTTTTAAATACAAATCATGTAGATGTACTGGAAAAGTATACTCAAGATTTGGGTCTAGAGCTTATTTTAAATGCTCTGACAGTACTAACCAAAGATGTTGCAATGATGCAAAAGCCATCGTAAGTCTGGACATGATAGATTCAAAATATTAAACCCTTTTTCCTGGACCTCCTGGTGAAACAGTGGTGTTGGAAGTCTCAAATGATGAGGTTGCTTTTATCCACCAAAATGCTATAATGGAAATTGACCAAAAGACAGTCTAAACACTTCCTAACTAATTAGTCTTGTCTTTGCTCAAATTTCTTGCTTTAATATGTGATTGTGCCCTTTTCTCCTGAAGAGGCAAAATCTAAATTGCCATAACCCAGAACTCGTCACTAATTTGACAAATCAGTGCCATATCCAATGTTACTAATTGGCATTGTTAATTGCATTTAATAAACATATTTATCTCTTATGTGACTGGGTATTTATTATAAGAGCTTATTAATGCATGTGTGTAGTTGTTTCCACCTCGATGCTGCTGTTTTCACTGGTCTTTTTCTTGTGAAAGGCCTGATGGACACGTTTATACAGCAACAATGCTGCTTCAAACACCTGCGTATGAACATGGTCACAGCATCACAAAAGGTTTAACACGTTAAAAATCATCTCCAGGGAGCAGTGCAGAGGAACTGTTTAGAGGAAGTGATACCAAGCTGAACACGGAAAAGCAAAAATAAATCTTGTTTAAACTGCTGGCAAAGTTGCAGTGATTATCACCAAGAGCTTGTACAGGGCTGCATCCTAAATTGATTGCCTATAGGGTGAATAGTTTCTGTTGTTAATGTTACAATTTACTTAAATTATGAAGACTAGGTCTCATGCAAGTTTAAATGGTGAGAGTTAGCTGGAATAATAGTAAATCTTCTATTCAAAGATAAGCAACTTTTGCCCTTTTCAGGTGACTTCATTTACATCTAGCTGGACTTAGAATTTCAGTGTCTTTTAGAAAGTAGGTTCTTCAGAAAACAAATGTGCTTGGAAATGCAAAATATGCTTGTTTGTTTAAAAGTGAGGGGTGGAAAGAGGAATTCAGTCCCATGAACAGAGAGAATGAGTCCTCTTAATGAAACTGAAAGACAGCGCTGGAAAAGAACAAACACCTTTATTTAAAGGTAAGTTATATTGTTGGGTGTATCTCTCACTGTTTGGCATCAGCCAGGACAGAGATAAGTATAAAAACAAAGCCACAACAAACAGTAATGAAATTTCAGCACACATTCATATTTTGGGACAGTAATGACACGGTAATGAAACTTACCAGTAACATCTGATGCATCTATTTAGCAAAAAATAGATTCTGAAAGGTAACACACTCCCATAGGATTCATCTGTTAATGCAAAACTAACCTTGACTGTTACAACTCCTCTTACGTTACACAAAACAGGTTTTTTGTTTTCATGTAGGATATTCAGAATTCTAATATAATGCCAAGGGGAGAAACAGGTATTAGGGCTTTGCTGCACCACAGAGCCAATCCCACAAACTCCTGTTTTTTACAACTTGCAACATCAAAGCCTAGAGCATTCAAGACCTATTCAGAGAACTATCTGCAAAGTGTTTTTAGTAGGAATTGCCTTCCCCATTCTTCAGATTTTGTTTATTACACAAAGAATCAGTGACAAATTCTGCAAGTAACCAAAATAATGTTCTTTCAAATAAATCTGTTTCTTGATATCCATCCTCTTCAGAACATTGATTTATATGGATTTGTGTAACAACAGAAAAGCCTTTGGTATCCTTCCATTTTCCAAATGACAGGAACAGTTCTCTGATATGAAACACAAGCACTCCTCTGATAAGAACTTCAAGGTCACTATGCAAGTCAAGCAAATGCCCTTCAACCTTTTCCTCCATGTTTTAGGTTTGTTGGTTGTGTTGGGTTTTTTTCTGCTGCTGCGTTGCCGAGTTTTAGAACCTCACTGGTGGAGAGCATGGCAAAGCAGTGATCGTGAGCTCTGTCTGCATTCTTGATGTTTTCCACTGCTTAGTTCATCATAATAAAGTTAGATTTGCAATGAGCTTAAAAGGAGAGAAAAAAAAGAGACAGTTCAGTACGTTACTATGATTCTCTGATTTATATAATTGCATATGGATTTCTGCATTATGTAAATAATTAGGATTTTAGGGCCTGGACAGATATTTTTGGTTTAGGATGGAATATAATATTATGACAGATGACTTTCCTTCCTCTCCTTTCCCTGCTGCCGTGCTAGTTCCCAAAAAGCAGTATTTATCTTCACTTTCTTCACTACTACCCACAGATTCTTGATTACAGGAAAATTGCTAAACACAGGCCCCTAAAAGGGAAGTTGTCTGTGAAAATAGCTGGTTACTATTTTTCGCAATCTTCCTCCTAAACATTATTTGCAAGCTGTAAGAGACACAAATGCAAGCAGGTATGCAAGGAATAAATGTGACTTACCTATGAACTCAGTGACAGGGTCATGTTCACCTTCTGTTTTTATAGTGCCTGCAATACTTTCATTCTCCAAGATTGGAAGAAAAAGCTGCACAAAGTCTGAGGTATATGGAGGAGCAATCACATCGAGCACCTGAAACAGCAGACAAAAACTGATGATTCTTCCACTTACAGGGGTAGGAGGGACAAGATTTAATTCACATACCAGTTTTGGAAGCATACAAGTAGCTGTACGGAGAACAAAAGGTCCTAAGTGCAAGTAATTAATTATGTATTCTTGTGGTACTCTGTTGAGCACCTTATTACTTCCAGAAGTCAGGATCAGTAGGACCAAATCACATCCTGGTGAACACTGAGACATCGCTTAGAATCTGACCTGAACTTGAAGTATTTCTGAATAGCCAAAACACATGCAGCTCATTTTAAACTTATCTGCAGTAGTTTTTGCTGCTGACCTCTGTCACAAAGTATCTGATGAGTGAGATGTCCGTGTCCAGCTTCTCCAGGCATTTGCGGATGTAGCTGACAACAGGCAGCACGTACCCTCGGCTCAGCAAGTGAACCATCCTGTCCAGGAGAGTCTTCTTCAACTCCAGCTGGTGGTGCAGGGAGGGAAGAGCCAACACATTAGAACTTCCTCTCAAAGTGTGCAAGTTTAATTCATTCAATATCTGCCATGCTACATTTTAACCATTACTAGATTAGAGCTGTTGTGAGAGCAAAAGCTGTTGAACTGGGTAAGAGTGACTGATGTGAAGTAGCACAAACACTGAATCCTCTGAGAATCACCTGCTCCATCACATCCAGCTGCGAATGTTCTGTTTCAAAGAGCTTGACAAGAAGTTGTAGAACTTGGGGATGAAGAAGCTGATGGCATGTACTAATCTGCAAACAAGACAGCAAAGTGACATCCTCAGAACCACAATTTAAAACACAATGCACCAGACGAATTTACACTGATGTCCAGTCCCAGATAGAAATTAATTTAGAAAAGCATTCCATCATTTCCTTCTATGATGCCCAAGTTTTCCTGGCATAAATAAATGCTGAGCTGACAAAACCAAATAATTAACACTGAATAGATTCATCTCTGCATATTTACTGCCTTACTGCAAATGACAGGCACTCAGTGCACTGGGTGTTACACAAGAATCAGAACTGTTCTTGCTCTCCAGCCAAGTTTTCTAGACACTCTTACCTCATCCAGCAGCGCCAGGTGAACTGGGGTGTGATCGGTCTGCAGCTGGAAGTACCGTGGTTCTGACACCGTCCAATCCACCCACTTCAGGACACCCATAGCCACCACCGGGAACCTACAGAGAGAGAGAGATCACTTTAGCACAGCAGCAGGAAAAATAAACGCAAGTTTTATTAAGAACCCAAAGTAATCTGCCATCTTTCTGAACTGGCACAGAAAAATATGTTCTGCAACCCAAGAACGACAAGCTGTGTGTGAAAGATGGGATTTATGTCCTCATGAAAGATTCCCAGCCTCTCTGCTCACCTGATGCACTGATAGAGAGTGCTCAGTTCTGCAACCAGCTCTGATGCTCCTTTGTTCTCATTGCAACACAGATTGTGAACGGTTTCAATGGCTTTTGAGGTCGACTTGAGTTCATCCTTGTTGATGCTGACTCTCTTGTTCTGCAAAATTATTGCAATGTTTGAATGCAAAAGTTGCAGATGCTTTTGGTTATTTAAGGAAAGGAGTTGTAACCTGCAATAAGCCTAGGATTGCATCCGGTGTCTCAAAATTTAGACTCGCACACAAGTTTAAGAGAATTAATTATGAGTATAAGGATGTTTGCTTTATTTATTTCTCAGTGTACTCAGACCTTCGTTTGATCAGGATCGACACTTTTTAATCACCTCCTTTGCAGGCAGGAACATGTCATATTAAAATAAGTAAATCAAGCTGAATACATTATTTTAAACCGAGCAACTTCACAACCATGTATTTTCTTCAGCACGGGCAGGCTGCTGTAGGTAAAAATAATATTATTCACAGAAGGGAACATTACCTTTTTCCACATCTCTACAACACTAGCTGCATATGCCAGTATGTGGATATATTTATGTTTGTGATCCTGGTTGATCTTAGCACCTGGTTTAAACAAGGACTGCATGAAGAGGTCCAGAAATGCAGGCACTCGAATCTGTGAAGAGAATGAACAGTTTATCAGAGCCTGAGAATTATGAGACGTGACTAAGAATGGAGTTTTTGCATCTGATATACCTTGCATACAGCCAGATAACACATTTTCCTTTAAGAATACATTGAACAGTTTTCTGAAGAGATGCAGACTTTTGACAGGAAAAAAAAAAGGAAAAAAAGGCATCAGTTACAGACTATATTGCTAGAGTATCAAAATCTCGCCTTTTGTTACCAAAACCCGTGTTAGTACATTTCATTTAATTTAGTTACATGTAAAAAGACAACTCGGAATGATTAAAAAAACTCCAACAAAAGTACCAATAACCTAATGCAAACCAGAATGCAAGTAGTAGTTTCACATTTAGACATTACCTACAATTACCTACACCCCTCACAGAGGGGTGAGTGCTAATTTAACTTTTGTGTCCATACAACACTTAGCACAAGGCATCCCATTTCCAAGTGCTATTGTACCAGAAATAAAGTTTCAGAGGTTACAAACAGGTAACTACTGACCAGTTCTACTGGAGGTGGGTCCATGCTTGTAAACATTTTGAAGAGGACAGTGATATCTGCTGGATTCAGAGCTCCTTTGGACAGCATTGCCCCAAGAGCCTGACAAGCTCGGGGGTAGGAGGCTGCAGTACCCAGTGCTAAGGTGATCTGACTGGCATCATGGCCTCTGCAGGAAGAGAAACACACACACTGACTTACTCTCTTAATTCAGATATTTTAGATGAAGTCTCACTGAGTCAACAGGGCATATTCTATGGGATGTAATGCCTTAGGGTAATTCCAGAAAATAGGCTTGTGTTTGCCTTGTTTATTTCCAAAATGTTCATAGAACAATAAAAATAGATATTTCTTAATAGACAGAAACTTAAAAGTCTTTGCTTTTCCAGTTTCAGGTCTCCCTGGTACAGAACACCGAATTTTTCTGCTGTTCCACAAATTCAAGCCCTGCTACCAGCCCTGTACTGTTTCAGCTAAAAATTCTCCTTTTGCTGGTTAAAGGTAATCAAGAACGAGCAAAAGCCAGCAGAGTTTACAGATCCTGGTGAGTTACATTTCCCTGATCCCACAGCCGCCGCTCACTTCTCATGGGCGTATCGCTGAACCTCCTGAGCGATCCGTCGGACAGCGGAGCCCCCCTGCTCCTCCTGGGCCAGGATGGACATCATGGATTGAGCAAAGAGGTACGTGTGTTCTCCATGGCACACCATCTTCTGTGAAAGCACAGCACAAACCTCACCAGTCAGTCAGCAACAAACATCCCAGTGTGTTTCTGTGATTACATTGCCGTGAGAGTAAAGGGGAAAAAAAAAAAACAAACAGTAAAATTGCAAAGGAAAAAAACCCCGAAGGAACAGAGCCAAAAACCCAACAGCCAAGAGGAAAATACAGAACAGACTGAAACCATGCAAAAAGAAATGGCTGAATTGAGAACTTCACTTCTTAAATGCCAAAATTGAGAGGAAAATGTATTCTACTTATGCTCAGTACTTTCTCTGCAGTATTTAAACGCTAAGAGAAGTTCAAAGCCCTCTGAAAATCATTGTGCTATTTCACAACACAGAACATATGCTGGGTTGATTCAGATGGCAACTTTCACACCCATGTGGATCAGAAAAGAATGATTTTCATTTGTCAAGGGACTGACGAGACTAATCTTTAGATCTTGCAGTAAATGTGACGGACAACATTTCTACCTACACCTTTTTACAATACATTTAATAAATGTAAGAAGTGTCACATAAGCAACCCAAGGAATTTTTGGTCACAGAATGACCAAAAAGCATAAATTTCTAGGTTTTAACTCAATTATACGTTCTCTTCATAGGCTTTTGTAGAACATCAAGATTGGCTACAATCCCACAGTGGTCTGTATCTCCTAACCAGAGAGCAGAACACTTCTTTTTCCACATAAAACGGGAAAAAACCCAAAACCCCAAACTTACAGCAAACTCAGGGAGGTTTTTCTCAAGGTTTTCTTCTCCTCCATCTAAAATTGTTGCCAGAGACGTACGCAGGACTCTGGAAAATACTTCTAGTTGCTGACATGCTGTTGAAACACTGGTTATTTCCCCCTGATACCCAGCATCAGATATAAGCTATAAAAATAAAAACATCACAGAAATCGTGTGTTATTTACAGTTGTATTTCTCATATCCTAACAAATCTAGAAGAACACAGAATCTACGTTGTACCTCTGCATACACTGACTGGAATTCATATTGTGGTCTTCAGAAAAGGAAACCAATAAAGATGTAGCAAAAATAAAGCATATTGATATAAAATATAGCAGAGCACAACAAAATATAATGTTCTCTTCTTTTCACAGAAACATAAAAAACTGACTGAAACGTTCCACTGCAGCAGAAATCCAGAATTTTCAAACAGATAGTAAAGGAAAACAAACAAACAAAAAGAAACAAAAACTGAAAAAACAGTACTTCAGACTTACTGCAACCTGTAGCACAAGTCCTCCCACCAAGGCATACTTTTACTAATTAGTATTAGCACAAATACATAAAAAATACAAGCAAGACCACAGCTAATATTTAGTGCCAGAACAATTAGCCCTCTATGGATATTCTTATTTATTACACTTAAGTATAGTACCTTCACAGTAAAATTAAGCATTAAACAATCAGGATGCGCTTCTGCCAATTTGTAAAAAAGATCTCTCCACGTGGTATGTGCTATCATTTGCTCAAGCCAGGCTGGAGTCTGAAACGATCAGAGCAACAGAGAGAAATTTAAGAATATTTAGCTGTCAGGATCATAAAAAGCAAGGCTTTTACCTCTCACAAGTCCAGCAAGTTGTTCTACAGAGCTTTATTACAAAGGAGGATGCATTCCAAATTTCCAAGTTCTCTAAACCTCTGAGGACTCCAGTGAGATAGAGCAGGTTTTCTGAAACCAGCTGTTCCTTTGAGCTTTGAGGATTCAATTTCCCTTCCCCCACCATCCACCACTCCATCAGATGAAGGCGTCTAGGAAGCATCCACTGTAGAGACAGCAACAGAGATTCCATGCACACCTCTCCTTCCTCTGTAAAGATGGAATCTGCTTTCCGAGGGTCAAAGTGCTTGATAAGTAAGCTCTTTAAGTGGTTCTCTACAGTCTCCTGGACTTGCATTGGCTCAACACCTGCACAGAAGGAATAAAACACTTGGCAGATGCAATGCAGTCCAATGGAACGCAGCAGCAGTACCTCACATTTTCCAATGAGAACAGAAACTACAAAATTTATCAACACAGAGAAGATGAGAGGAGAGCCATCAGTTCTACTACAGAGCCACGCTGATACAGGTTTACAGATTCTCCACATTTTTTCCCCAATGCTAAACTGCTTAGGATCTCAGGCAGGTCACACTAGTCCCTTTCTCTTGCTCTCCTCATCAGACACACAAAAAGCAATGCCAGTCATCCCCAGGACTGTTACTGGTGTGACACCAAAATGCAGGGGTATCTTAACCAAAAAAGGGATACCAGGGCTGGGGCACAAACCCACATTACTACACACTAAAGTTCATCCTTTTAATATACTGATTATCAGTACCTTTGATAGTATTCTACAAAATAACATACAAATAGCAATGAGCAGTTCTACATTTCTGAATTCGTAATATAATAATTCTGGTAATGTAATAATGATTATATAATTCTATTACAAAGTATCAAACACTGTTTATACTGTCTATATAACAGCACCCTTGCCCTTTGAATGAAATTTAAAAGAAACTATAATTTATGCAGTTGTTTAAACTATAAAACCTTTTATAATGCAGTTTGCTGGCATTTCATCAACATATTGCTTCATTATTCTCCAAGTGCAATAAACCTATTATTACAAGAGATTTAGCCACACACAGGATGACAACTTTATAGCAATCCACTTCCTGTGTATGATCAAATTTGCCACAAATTCATTTATTTCTGATGGAAGAAAGACTACAGACCCAAATTACACTGTATCACATATCATACCTGTCTGAATGAGCCACTCTGCCAGCAAATTGACAGTCTGTGCCACTGCAGTGTAGTTTTCAGAGAGGAGCTGGATAACATTCTCTGGAGATCCTCCTGCTTGGAAATACCTGATGAAAGGATCACAAAAGAACACACTGAGTCATATTAAAACTAAAAAACAATCGAACTCTAAATTTAAAGGGAAAACAACAGCACTATTTATATATTTTCACACATTTCCATACAAAGTGACACCTCTAACACACCGTAACACACATCAGGTTACACTCACCTCTTTAATGTGTTGAATATAGACGGCTCCATTATATAGTCAGGGGTTGAAAATTTCTTCAGGCACTCCTGCTGGACTTCAGCATCATCTTCTCCCTCCCCATCCTCATCATCTTGCTGTTCACAAGCACAGTCAGGTCAGCCTCCCCTGTCCCGTTTTCCCCCACACTCCCACATTCAGGCTCTTTTTGCCCACAGCATCACACACACCTCGGCTCAGCACCGCAAGCGACCTGCACCTCTGACAAACAGCGATTATAACGGAGAAGGCACAAAAACCAGCACCGCCTTCCCCCTGTTTAACCCCGGAGCCCCGCGCCCGGCGCACCCTGGCCTCCTCCCCTCACACCCGGCCCTTCTCGCCTCAGCCCGGAGCCCCGCGGCGGAGCGGGAGGGCCCGGGGGACGCTCCGGGAACCACCCGGGGGTCGCTCCGGGTCCCTCTCGGGGAATACTCCAGGATTCTCCCGGAGGATGCTCCAGACTCAGGGAAACGCTCGGGGTCTGTGCCCAGGGGTCGCCCCTCGCCCCGCTCCCCCCGGCTCTCACCGCGCCCCCGTCCGCCTCGCTGCCCCACTCGGCCGCGCTGCCCTCGAAGTAATCGGCGTCCTCCATGGCTCCCCCGGCCCGGCCCTCCCCGCCGAGCAGCCGGAACGGGCGGGGCGCCGCGGAATGGCGGCGGCGGAGGCGGGGTCGGGCGGGGCCGGGCGGCCCCGGGATGGCGGCGGCTGAGGGGCGCCTCAGGGTAGGGTGGATATTCCGGGCAGGCTCTGAGGGGAACCGGGCAGGGGGTTACAGTAGCTCACGGGGGAAAGGAACCAGTGGAAATTTAAAATCAAACTGCCCTGCAAAGCCTTCCAGCGTAGCAGCAATCGGACGGGAATTGCTAGGGAAGAGGGGAAGAAAAGGGATGTGGGCATCTCTGGGCAGGGGAAAGGTGCTGTGAGAGCCACATTCCCTGTTCTGAGACTGTTCTGTAACCAGGCAGGGCAGGCTGTGAGACAGGATTTGTTCCCCATCCACAAAGCTGGATCCCAGAGCGCTGGTGTGCTCACCCTGCGACCCTTCCTGGGGAAGCTGAGGGGAGACAGCGGGTCAAGAGGGTCCCCAAAGAAGGGAGGGACAGGGAATTAGAGACAGATGGACAGGGGGCAAGTCTACAATGAAAAACTGATCACATAATCAGGCCTCAGGCAAGTAAAGAGGCATTAGTGAGACCATGTGAGAAACAGAGTCCCTTTGTCTCTTCAGATCCACGCAGTTGTATAAGAGTTCAGCTGTGAGAAAGGGGAGGGTGAGGGTGTGTTCTGGGATTTGGAGGCCAGCCAGGAGTTTTGCTGATTAATTATTTAAAAGGTCCTTTATTCTTATTCAGTTTCTAACTGAAAAATAGTAAAAAGAAATTACATTGTCTTCCATGCATTGCTGGATAAGAAAGGCCAAAAAAAAAAAAAACCCTCTTCAGAAATAAGTTGAATAAGCTGTAGGATTTCCAACAGACAAAATTCTTGTTCAAATGTGGTCGCTGTGCTAATCAAAGGATTTGTTGCACTTTGAAGTTCAATACCTAAGATGTAGCCCAGTACCTGAACTGCAGCACAGCGCGAATTGTGCTGTCGTGTGCTGCCCTACAGTGGTGAAGCAGCCCTTCCTGAAACACTGCTCCAACATTGCAGAGAGCCCGGGATAATGCTCTTTCTGCTCTGCCAGCAGAAAGGAAAAGAGACTTTTTCGGAATAATCGACACGGATTGACACTGAGGCACAGGGGACGCGTTTTCCACTGCAGGCAGGGGAACAGTGAGGGACATCCCACTGCCTGTGGAACCACCGGTCATTTTTTATGAAGGACGAACAGGGACTGAAGTGACAGGCTGAGGCTGGGAGCCGATGGAAATATCCTTGAGAAAAAGTTTTTGGCTCATCTCCATTTGGTTAGCAGGCAATTTCCATCCCACAGACGTGAGAAATAATAGTGAACTTGGAACAGACAGTGTGATTACCCAGTCAGAACTTCCTAAGAAAGTACCAGACCTGAATTTAATCCATCCCAAACCAAGAAAGAAAAAGTATTTTCTGAGAGTCTCATAAGAAACATCTCTACACCTCCTGTGCTTCATCATTTTTTGTTTGGCTTGCAATGAAGTTATAAGATGTGTAATTAGGTGTAAGACAAGTTCTCTGGAGGTGACTTAAGAGTAACCATTATAGTACCTTAACAGAAGATTAAAAAAAAATTTAAAATTAGAGAAAAAGTGAGTCCAGGACTTAACATTCCAATGAAACTGAATGGGAAAACCACATGAGACTTCATGAGGCTTAGGAGGAGATCCTGGTTCTTTACAGAAAGTTCAACTAAATACACTTTCTATGACAATTTTTATTTAGGTAGGAGAGGCTTCCTTCCCACGACCGAAATTTGCTGTGCATCTCCTGGGCAGGACATTTGGATCTGCAGCCTGGAGAATTTCATTGTGCTGGAGCTTACGGCCTGAAACAGTCTTAGCCTCAGTAAAGCACTTCCAGAGCAGGTAAAAGTTTTGTCTGGTGACAAGAGTTGAACTTGTGGGACTTCAGGTGGTAATTACACTACAAAACTTCCTGCTTAATTGAGTAGAAAATGGGAACAGTCCCCAGAACCAACTGCCATTAAGAGACATAGTGGTATTAGACATCAGTGATACAATTTCAGTGCCTGAATCTTAAAACTAGAAGGGTTTTCGTATTTATATATGTATATCTCTTTATTTTGATTGCAGTAACAGAAAAGGATTTTTTTTTTTTTTATATATATAAAGAATGAACAATACTCAAAGCATTTACTTTCAACTTCCCTTGAGGAGAAAACTAGGGATCTGTAACAGCCAGACATTTGCTGAATAGCCCTTTGCAGAATTGCAATATCCAAGCTTGCCTCACTTCAGGTCAATAAACAAGAGGTAAAAACAGATTAAACCAAACAGTTTCAAGATATCACTTAAAATGTGATGAAATATTTAATGTACCAGAAATTGATTTTGCAAACTAAACCTTTACAACTTTGAATGGAAACAATGCTGGTTGTCTCTTGGGTTTAACTGCATTCCCCCATATGGATTTGTGTTTTACAAAGTTTCAGGAAAATGTTAATGAATAAAAGCACTTAGATTTACCTGAATGTCCCTGAAAGGTTTTATTATGCAGCAAATTAATTCAACAAATTTTTAGCTGAATGCATATTTGACTACATTTTATGTGTAAAATATTCTTGAGTGACAATTTCTATCTAATGAGATTTTGATGAGGCAGAGAGCAAATTTTGAGATAAATTTTGAGACAGAGAAAATCTGGAACCCAGTAAATATCCAGTGAAGGTCAGCCTTGGTGTCTCTGCTGCATGATTTGAGGAAGCAGTAAAGGCATTTTGGAAAGTGAATGTGTGTGAAGAGCTAGATGTACAGGAACATGGAAAACTACATCAATGTTTCTTTTTGTACCTTTTTTTTTTTAACAGAAGAATAAACAAAGTACCAAATGCTCAAGTTTCAATTCCAACTATCAAAATTTGTTCCTTGATTTTTGAGCAAATTATTTAAAAACTGTACTTGAGGATTTGCTACCTAAAGGGCTGAATGTAATACAGCTGACGAAATCATCCAGCTTCATTTGGTTGCTTCCTAAAATAAAAGAAAAATCCCAAACAGAAGAGCCAACTTCCAACAAAACTGTTTGCCTTTTATTCGTATGTTTTTTAAAAATATCCACCCTGGCATGCTCTGTCATTCCCTCTGCTCCTTGCCCTCTACAAATTCTTTTAGCATAAATTTGTATTTTGTAATCGTTAGCCCTTTACAAAGCAGCCAATACATTCAACTAGAGATAAGGTAATAACTTTCCAATGGAGTAGGAAATTACAGCAGCATCGTTAGGCTAATGAGTTTTGGCTAAAGAGTTCTTCCTTCTCAAGCAGAGCCTCAAGATGAAGCATTTTTGTTTGTACCTCGAGTACTGGTAACAGTTATTCCAGACATTGAACACACGACACTTCACCAGGTAACCAAGAATATTCTGAGACAAAACAAGGTGGTTTTGAGGTTGCTGACATGATGTTACTCTAGCGTCTTTCAAATGTTAACTTAAAAGTTGGAACTGTATTTTATACACTGAGGATTGCTTAAAACACTGAGCCTCCCAATACCCCAAGCACTTCTCAAGATGAGCCTATGGTGGAAACATTTTCTTGCTTCAAAGCAAGTTCCAGTTGATTTGCACACTGATCATTAAACTCACCCTTCACTGAACTATCCCAGCTCTAAAGGTTGCACAAAGTGTCTTTTTTTTTTGCAGTTCCTTCACTGGAGATATCCCAGCTTTTCAGGATAGATTGCATTGTCTGACCTTGAAAATTTGTATGAGGATCCCAGACTGGGTCACTCACCTGGGGAATGAAGAATTTCCCCCTAAATCTCTTTTTCAGTGTCCAAGGTGATGGATTTTAAACTTTATCTGAGGTTGTCTCATACCTTTCTTTCGTAACTGCTCTATTCTCTTATCAACTACATCGTTACAAGAGTAAGGGGGGTGAGGACAGGAGAAAGCAGCTGAACCCAGAGGCAGCAGGGTTTGGGCCATGCTGCAGACAGAGCAATTGGCTGTTAAGTTTCCCAGTTTTAAATCACAGGTTCACAAGAGCTGTTGCTCGTGGCTGCTCTGGGCTCCCAGACTGCCTTACACAGGTGAACCTCTGTAGCCCAGCAGAGCTTTGTCCTGTGAGAAACAGAACTCAAGGTTAGCACCAAAACTGTCAGAATCTGTTGCTTCATTTTGGATGTTGTGCCTTCAAACAGTAAGAGAACAGACATTAAAATTACTGAGATACTAATCACCCATCACACCCCCCTCAGGACACATCTCCATGGCTCTACCTCAGCACCAGTCTGAAACACCTTCCATTAAAACTTTGAGCTCTTCCACAATATTTGGTTCTATCATCCAGCCCCTAATTTGTCCTTTTGTGGAAGCTCTTCTGATCCTGCCAACAGCAAACTGATAATGTTGCAAAAAAGAACTGGAACGTGCCCCTTGATGTGGCAATTCCTGACCCCTACACAGCTGCTCCTTGCTCTGCCTGATCTCTGCTGGCACTCTGGCATTTTAGTTGCAAGAATGATACAGTTCCAAAGTCACATCAAATACCAGAAAACTACAGATAGAAACACTGTACTTCACTATTAATAATTCACATAAAATTCACAGCCTAAAAACAATAGTTTGCATAACAGAACAACAGAACTGAGAGAATTCCCAACATTACTGCCTCTGTCCTTAGGCTTGTCTTTCTCCAAACTTGAGTAGTAGTATATTAAAAAATAAATTAGCCAACTCATTCAAAAAAATGACTGGGTAAATTAAAGTGAAGAGATAAATTCACATTTAAATTTTGAATTTGCTTACATTTGTCTACTGGTACCCCAGCCTTAGAAAGCATGTTACACAAAAATCTCTAATGTCAGCATCTTCTCCCTCAAAAACTTACCCTTCCCCCTACTGGGGACAATGTTTAAAGGTTTTATTTTGTCCTGTCATTAAATAATTTTGAGGCAGACTTCCTAATTGAAAAAAAAAATAGGAAAATCTGCAAGTTTTGTTTTCTGGTGGATTTGTAATTATCTATTACATATTTGGTCAGTTATCCACATTACAGAGGTATTAATGCTGTTGTTACCCTGGGGAATTCCCTGTGTCTTCTACAAAACCAGGCTAAGTTTATAGGACGCAGAACTCAGAAAAAACCCTCCACCTTATTATTTTTACGTTTGATCCAGTGAGAGATCTTATTTGCCTCCCCACCTCCTCTCATGTTGCCTTTCCAGGTCAGATTTGTGCTTTATACTGCACCCATTTTGCTCAGCTCAGTACACTGAAAGTAACCTGGGTAAAAAGCAGTTTGAGCTTTTAATAAGATGAGAATCAGGGTTCAAAACAATTAATTATGAAGCCGGTACTTCTGGCTCCAATTTTAGCAGTCTGAGCACTACAGTAACACTAAAGCAGTTTCACCTCCCCACAACTGACACACATCCACTCACGGGACTGAAGCCAACCAGGTATGACTAGAATTAAAATAGGCTCACTCTTGGAATTTGTCATCAGTCACCAGAGGGATTTTTCAGTGTCAAGCTTTCATCAGCAGAGCTTCAGAAATCCCCTTTGTAGCTTATTTTATTTACAAAGATGCTTCAAAGTTTGTCATAGAACAGGAAGATTTTTTCCCAAGGGATGAATTTTCAGAGATAGCAAGCTGAGGAAGAAGGGCACCGTTTGGTTTTGGACTGCAAACAGATGTTTGCTTATAAATATTTTTACTGTTACACAAACTCAACATGTATTTTAGAGATGAGGACCTGCTCCTGTGCAAGATTTCCACTGATAGCAATCTATGGCCCTGATCCTGCTTATTGAAGTTAGTAGGAATTTTATTATCTACTTCCATGGAAGAGGTCTTGCAAGTGCCAGCATTGTTAGGAATACACACAGCGCATTAGGTACAGCTGGGGAAAGAACAGAACTTACTCTCTTCCACAATGAGTTACATAATTTTTTAACTTAGAACAACTTTATCACTCTTAAGACATTTGTATAGCACCAATCACCAAGAGCATTGTCACTAAGGCACTGGACTGGTACTCAGCTGTCACAGGCTCTGCCTCCAGATCTAGAGTCAATCTCCTGTGTTTATGTCTTTTGTTTTCACTGGCACATGATTTTTGACATTGGAAAATAAGGTAAATAATACAAAACATCCTCCATCATTTACAGGAACAACACACCACGACGAATTACAAGGTGCTCAAGCTCTGACGCCATGAACGTTAACATTTCTGTGCATAGATTTCTTGGCAGAAGGAAATTATCCTGCAGGTATCAATACCGTGCAGCACAGTGGAGCAGTGATAGCTTCCCTTCCTCTGGAGTTAGGACATACCCTCAGTTAAATCCTGCCCTTGATGCCACAAATCAGAATAGTTTAGATAAATGAAGAAAAGCCCTCAGGACTCCTGCCTATGACAGCTAATCCAGGATGCCTTCCTAGGCTTTTGCATCAAAATCTGCTCCTATCAACTTGCAGAGCTCCAGTTTCAGCCTCTGAGAGCAGTGTTTGATGCTTTCAGAGGCAGCTGAATCCTTTCTTAGTCTGTAGTGGATTTATCTCTCCACATTATTAAAAAAGAAAAAAATCTTTAGGAGTTATCCCTACTCTGCTGCACCACACTGCATGTGTGCTCTGATGCACGAATTACTAGAAGTTCTTGGGGTGAAATAAGTTACTGCAAATGCACAGTAGCTGATTTTGAAACCACAACATCTCTACAATTTATTATTATTTTTACAAAATACCCAAAGTGATCAGACCATATTGTAGGTTACTGGCTTGCCGAAGGTTGTTTTAAAATCAAAACCATTTCTGAGTTACAGAAGTGCCAAAAACAATCTTGAACCAGGTTTGTTTGTTGTTTTTTGTTGTTTTCTTTTTAAACCAACCCCCATCCAACAAAACAGTTGTATAACTTAAAACAGAAACAAGAGTTTGTGTTGGAAACTGTTTAAAAACCAACCCATCAAATCATGCTTGAGCAGAAGCCTTGTATGGCAAAGATTCAGCTTAGGGCAGTTGAGTGCCAAGGTAAGACCCTCCATAGG
The DNA here is from genome assembly GCF_009650955.1 of Corvus moneduloides. Classification (NCBI taxonomy): domain Eukaryota; kingdom Metazoa; phylum Chordata; class Aves; order Passeriformes; family Corvidae; genus Corvus; species Corvus moneduloides. The sequence continues at coordinate 11,572,356 of NC_045492.1, forward strand.
TTTACAATGGAAATACTGACACAACCTCAACTACAGTGATGCAAATGTGCCCTAAAAACACTGTATTTGCTTTTATTAATAAAAGTGGTAGTGTTTACATTTGCAGGTATCTTACACTTCAGCATCACGATGAATACTGAGTAGAATGAGTTAAGTTTTGGCTGTAAGGTCAGAAGTTTCCAAACAGATGAATGAGACAGAAGTGACAGTCCTCAATCATGAAAACAAGAAGTTCAAATAAATAAATAAAACAAAACTAAGAAATATGGGTAAGCATTAGGTTGGAATGGTTCAATTAACTGCAAATTATGGCCACTAAATTAGAGACAGAAGAAAACACAGTTACTTATTAAATAGCAAGCATTAAAGCTTTATGGTTTTGTATTTAAAAAAAAAAAAGAAAAAGAAAGCTGTTAAAAATAAGACTTGCATTTACCAGGCCACCAAACTGCATGGACTAATAAAGAGACTAACAAAGGCAATACTGAGACATTAAGACACACACACGCTCCGTACTTGTGCAACTCAACCATATTCAAAACAATTGCCTTTTTCCTCACATAAGAAAAAAAAAAGCATCCCCTAAACATATCTGTTCATATAAAGCTTTAGGTTTCTTAAACTTTTGCTGTCTTATATAGCTCATTGTTATTATGTGTCCTCCTCATCAGAGGAAGAAGCTTATTTTATTAATTTTTTTAATGGAGGTGCTTTGTTTCTCTCAGACAAGAGATTACATTCCTCACACCACTACAGGTTTTCTCCATTTATAAATTTGGTGTTTACACCAACTCCTCCTAGGCTTAAAAAGATAAGGGTTGGCACTAAAATAAAGATTTTGGCTCCTGTAACTAAAATTAAGGCTCGCAATGAATTTCCTTTCCACTACGTGTGTCCCATTTTTACCTAGTGGAAACGCCAGCCCTTCACCGACAGGCACTGGATACATTCTGAATTGCAGGGGCCTGTTTTCAGTCACGTTTTCTCCTACAGCTCTACAAAGTTCAGGTGGCAACTGTCTAAACCTGTGAACAGGAAAGATCATTCTTGAAAGGCGAGTAACAACTGCAGCTAAATTTTTTAGACTATTCAGTGTCTTCTGGAAGTAATTCTGAATTGAGATGGGACGGTAACTCCCTCATATCCCTGCTCTTCAGTGAAAATGGACTATGTGATTCATTTTAAGACTTTAGCCACACAAAAGCAAATGAAAAGTCACAATTCTGAACAGTTGCAGTTCTTAGTATTGAAAAGGCATCCGATACCTGAAGCAAATCTAGCTGCACAGACATCACTGACCACACCCTCACTTGAATTTAAACTGGATCTCTTTCCAAAAAAAGAAAGCCAACACGGTCTCTTGAGTGGAGGGAAGCTAGTGTGAAAGGCAAAGAGGCAAGAATTTTGGTGTTTGTTTTTGTTTCTTTTCCTTTTAAAGTCACTGCAGTAAGATCCAGATCAGTTTAGGGGTGTAAATGAAGGGGGAACAGGGGTGTTTGAGTAATATAGGCTAACACTGTTCTAGATGTGTTATTACACCTGTAATTTCTGACTCTGTACAAATTGTACACGTAGGTTTAGACACATGAAAAAGTAACACACTCACAGAGACATAAAACACCTAGGTATAAAATATAAAGCAGTGTAGTAGTTACTAAAATTACATGCTCTCTTATTGCTACAGTGATTTTTGCTCTTTTTTCTTTTTACTGTACCACATGTTGTTCTAAGCATATAATTTGCATAAATTATTCAAGTTTAAGAAAAAATCCACACATCTTCACTTTTAAGCTACTTATATAGTTAATATAAAACAAAAAAGGTTCTAAAGTATCTCTTTATTAAAAGAGAAATAAAAATGTCATTTGAAACTGGAATTCAGTGGCCAAATCCAAGGGCAGTGCACACCTTGTCATTCCGGTAGTCGTTGCCCACGCAGCGCAAGCCGAGGTTGGTGGGTATTTGGCCCAGTCTAGAGATGGTCACCAGACCTGCATGATGCCCTACGTGTCTGTTATTGTTCTGGTTTTTGTCTTTAGCAAAAAAGGACTATGAATGACCAAAGACTAACATTTATAATTTGTAGCAAAATTTGGTTTTATGTAGAAACAAGCCATGTTTTGCATTTGGATAGAGATTTAAATGAATTAAAGCTAAAAATTAAAAAGCACGATGCTGCAACATCTGGTCACTTGTTGAAGACCTCACTTTTAAAGTGGTTAAGTTTGCACAATTTGTACTTTTTTCTTTTTTTTTCTTTTTTTTTTCCTTTTTTTTTTTCTAAACAGTATTTTTCCTTCTTTTATAAACCAGAAAAACTAAACTACAGATAAATTTTCCCTACCTTGAGCTAATGCTGCAGATAGGGTTGACAAAGCTGTACAGCGCAATCAAACATACTTACATCTTAGCTCATTGTACAGGTACAGCCATAATCAAGGCACAAAGATCTTCTACAAGTTATTTTCAATAAAGTTGTACAAAATAATACATTTTACAGTCTGTACAAGAATAATAATCCAGCAGTAAAATAAAAAATGAGGGAAGGGAAGAAGAAAAAGAAGGGAAAGACTGTGAGGACTACAGTCCAGATAATGATTTTTAGAGCAGACAGGATCATCAGTGGACAAACTGAAAACAGTGTGTGGTTAACTCTTTCTGCAATCACAGGCCATACGCAGTTCAACTCATAAATGTCCACGGTTGTCTTTAGACCACCAAGACTGGTTTTAAAAATACCCTTCTGAAAGGTAGCAGTTGGTTTTTGCACTGTCTAGGTCTGTTGGAGAATTGTCAGTATTTCCGCCCAAAGCCACATTACAGTCAGAGAACCAAACTCAAGGGTCTGTCTTCAAACTTGGTCTGTGACTTGGCACCTTCGTTACTCGGATGCAGTGAGTGATACAAAGTGGAGATCACGGGTTATAGGATTATGCCCGCAGCAGTGCTAAATTACCTAAAGTTTTCTCTCCCCCAATTTTTGTTTCACATTTTAATTTTTTCATCCCCAATTCTTTCAGGTGTTCCACATTCAGGGCTTTTAATTAATTAGGTTTTATTTCTTTTTTTTGTTTTGTTTTGGTTTTTTTTTCCCTCTCTTTTTTGTTAATAACAGTGTTAGGGAATCCTCATGGAAATGGCCTTTTAAGTGTTAGGGGCCATCTCAATCTGTCCGAGGGGTACAGAAGCAAGCTTAGAAGTGCTGCTATTGTCCAGCAAGGAGAAAAAGTTGAGGGGTGCAAATCAATGGGAGATTCAAACAGTTCTCTTCCACCCTATGTGGGCAAGGGTGTTTTTTTTCTTTTTTTTTAATAAGGAATAAGGAGTCCAAAACACAGAAAAAAGTGCTCTCCATCACAACAACTCGTATTGGCGAAGGTGCATGCGCTGAATAATGTCCCGACAGTCATTGAAAACCCTCCGGATGTTCTCTGTGTCCACAGCACACGTGAAGTGAGGGTAGCAGTAGTGCCTTCCATCTCCACTTGCTGTGCTGATTCTCTGTGCAAAGCAAGAGAGAGACACTGGGTTAAAATAAAACCCACTGGGGAAGCCCCACCCTGTCCCCAGAATTGGGCTGAATGAAGGTGAGATGTGAATGTGTGAGTTGTGTCTTCAGAAAGTGGAACTGAGTGGCAAAATACCCACAAGTTTTCGCTCTCTCACCTGGAACGTGAAGTTTAAAATGATCAGAATTACACGGTGAGATGGTCACTGAGAACTGGGGAATTTCAGAGAGGAATGAGAACTCAGGAAAATGCCATTATTTATATGCAGCTTTGGTGGATTTAGCAACACAACTCCTAGTCCATTTCGCCATGAAAAAAGTAGGATTTTGTCTCCCTGTACAAAGCTTTTATCCCCTTTTATCACACTTACAGAAAGCCTCCCTCAACTTTTAATTTTTCTCCATTTTAAAATGAGTCTACAATTTGATTGCCAGCCTCACCATTACAAGTTGCAATATTTAAAAAAACCCCAAACTATGTCCATTATAGCTTCAGCTGACCAGTAGTGGGAAAGAGAACATTAATATGTGACAGATGAGGCATCTTTTGATTAGTCTCTATCTTTAAAAATAATGCATGGAATAAAAATCTGGTCCTATTAATAACAGCAGAACTTCACTCATCATTCTATTTGGGGTTTCTTAATTCTCACCAATTCTTTTGCTATTTAATTATGTACAAACAAATATCCAAACAGCAGCTAAGAAACAGCAGTAAAGGTCATAAATATAACAGTGGTTGATGCAATGTGGATGTCAGATATAAACAACACAAGAAGTGACAGCACTTGGCAATAGCAGAAGGTGAGCAAGAGCTTGGGTTTGAGAAGAATCATGTAAGAAATAGCCAAAGAAAGGAAATACTTACAAGAAACTCGTCTCTAATAAAATACTTGGCCCTTGTAACTCTGGGATCCTCACCAGGCTCTGGTGTTGCTGATTAATAATAAAATAAGTATCTTATTAAAACAGATGTTTTCTGGTAATAGCACCTAAAAATCTCAACTTGTCCTGTTTTCTGCTCACATATGACAGAAATACACTTAACAAAACTGACTGTGAGACAAGACAAATCATAACATTATTTAAACCAGCAAGATTTCAGGAGAACAAGGCAATATTATAATGGTCACAGTACCAGGCATTTGGCAGGTAAGAGAAATGACCACAGGCAGGATTAGGGGGAGTCCCGAGGACACACTTGTGACAAAGTGTCAGACTGTGGTCTACACCAAAGTAAAAGGATTTTGTCATGATGAAATTATTAATATATTAAATGTTTTAAGAGGCAGGAATCTCTCATTATTAATACCTAAAATTCAACATTACAATTTGGCTGAAAGACAGTGATGATTACATCTACTTAAGAGTTTTCAAGTCTTAGCTGAAGCTACCAAAACCATCACCAATGTGATTAACAAGGAAGTGATAAACTGCAAATAAAACTAGAAATCTTACCATCATCTGGTGTAGTGTAGCGAGCAAATTCTGGAAAGTAGTCTTCAATTTTAGATTTCCCTGCCAAAACTTTCTCTGCTAGCAAATCTTGTTTATTCAGGAAAAGGATTACTGAAATGGTCCGTAGCCACCTGTGAAAATGGAAACCAAACACTGTGAGAAGGCACAGCCCAGATCACATAGAAACTTAAAATAAGTCACCCAAAGTGTGTGGAGACAAGATCATATGACACTGAAATGATTTGGAAAGATTCCTTTTATACCTGAATCCCAAGGGTGTAAATTCCAGGTGTGCACACCTTGAGGTTGTTCGGGTGGTCCCCACTTTGTGCTGTTAATCCAAACCCATCCCAGGGGAACATTTCCACCTCCCAAAGCACTGCTCCATCACTGCTTTAATTACTTCAGCCTCAATATGGCAACCACCAATCAGCAGCTGTGCAGAGCTCTTTTCAATGAGCTGAGTGTAATAAACATTAAAGGTGGGAGGCTGTGACCAAAGAATCAGCCCAGACTGTGCGGGGAGATGTGAGTAACAGAGCCCCCAGTGCTGTTAACCCTGGGGGGCAGCCAAGCACCACATAGCTCCTCACTCACCTTCCTCCTCAGGGGATGGAGGAGGAGGAAAGGAAGAATGAAAGCAAAAAAATCTGGGGGTCAAGATAAAATAGAAATAATGATTGTTTAATTAGTGAAGGGTAAATGGAAGCGAGGAGAAGACAAAACCAGTGATGTAAAGGAAATCACTCACCACCTCCTGTGGGCAGACCAATACCCAGCAAGCTGGGTAACCTCCCGAAATCCCCTCTTTTCCCTCTTACTGTAGAGCATGATGTTATGTGGCATGGAACACACCTCTGGTCAGTTTGGGTCTGCTCACCTGTGTCCCCTCCCAACATCCCCATGGATTCACTGCAGGGGCAGAGTAAGGATCAGAGAGGGCCTTGATGCTCTGCACACACTGCTCAGCAGCATTAGTGTGCCATCAGCATTGTTTTGGGCAAAACCTAAACCACAGCACTGTATGAGCTGTTATGGAGAAAATGAACTTTGTCCCAGCCAGGCCCATCCACGAGTGGTGACTGCAGTATGAGACAGGATCAGTAATCTCAGTGATAAGAGCCATTCACAGACCTGTTGTTCCAGATACTCTTGAAGAGGTTTAGTGCTTCCTGCAGCCGATTGGTCTGATTGTCCTCTCGTATCACCATGTTGTAGCTACTGCTCGCCACCACAAATATGATAGCAGTCACATCTAAACCAAGAAATACCCTTTAGTTAATGCCAGACTTCGGAAGAAACATCCAGGAATCATGAAATTCAATAGGAAGCTGCCAGACTCTCAGCTCCGTGCAGAGAACAGGCTGGGATGATGCTGCTGACAGCGTTTTAAATACCAGGAATCAAAAGTGAAGAAACCATGAAAGAGAGGCAAGGCAGGCCCCAGAACAGAAGCTGACAGAATGACAGAAAGTATAGGAAAGAAAGGAACTGAAGCAAGAGAGAGAAACTGAAGAAAGCCAAGAGGAGAATTTAAAGGAGATTTAAAACATGTAAAGAAAATTGGAAACAACTATGAATTATCAGGAAAGGACAGGGAGGCCCTTGGGGAGAAACCTCAGGACAAACAGCACTTTTTATCTGCATGAAGAGTAATAATGACAACAGCAGACTGCAGTGAATTCATGGTTAATTGCTCTGGTCCCCCTGTAGTGTGTTTTACTGCTTAGAGCCCCATCTCTTCCCCGGGAGGCATTCCCAGGATCACAGGATCCGGATCCCTCTGTCTCTGTGGGGCTGTGCTGCTCCAGTCCCTCACACTGACATCCAGGCTCATCTACCTCAGGCACCAGCAGCAGAAGAGATGAGTCAGACCATGAGGTAACAGGAAGAGGAAGGAGCAGAGGTAAAACCCAAACAAATCTGTTATTAATAGCACAGGAGAAAATATTGCACAGTCCTTCCCCACACACATACACTGTCCAGCTGATTCTGTGACAGGAACTGTAGCAAAGTGCCATGAATTCCAAGTTGCTTTCTGCTTTATTTATTCTCTAGGATCTCATTGTAACTCTTCTACAAAAAGGTGGATTTTTGTGTAACTTCATCAATATTTCGTCCAAACAACAAGGAAGAGAAAATATTTTCACCAAGTGTAGGTTTAAAAACAGCTACCTGGAGAAAGGTGTCACATCTAAACAGAGATACAGAGTAAAACAAAGAGCTGCAGTGAGGGTACCTGTCACATTTCAGGACAGACACAAAATTGCCTAATTTCAGTCATGTGGGAATTAAACCTGACCTAAACTCATGGGGACACTGGTGTTAAGAGACTCCAGCTCTCACCAGATGTGACACCATGTCTAACCAGACAGATGATCCCTACAACTTCATTGTGCACTACTGGGTCAGTGCTGATTCAGAAAGAAGCACCACGACAGAGCAAAGTGGATGCAATTATACACAAAACCATGATATTCTGATTTTAGGCATATAGCAATTATCCTGTATTTTGCATAAGCACATACATATGTAAACCTGCATGTGGAAGACAGAACATGGCTTGGAATTTACACTCTCATGGATGGCAAATAACGCACAAAGCCACCTCCAAAATTAGCTAATTAAATGAAGAGAGGGAAGCCAAAAAAAAATGGCCAAGCTGAAGTTATCAAACTCAAATTCTTCTCCACCTACATTCTCCCTGAAGATGTTCTATGTAGTTACAGGAGTTTACATATCAAGAAAAACTCCATTCTATACGACTGTTAGATAACTCCTTATTGAGCTATGTGGAAAGATGATGGGTTTCACACAGTTGAGAAAATGAAGATTAGGCACTACGATTTTGCAGAAAACTATTTTACGAAGCCAACAGAAATTCTAATCCTACCATTAAAACACTGGATCCATTTTCGGCGTTCATCTCGTTGCCCTCCGACATCAAACATACTGAGAAAAAACCATAAATCCAGTCAGTCAGAATCATTCTGTGTTGAGTTTTTTGTGTCTGCATACTTACCGAAAAGGTAAAAAATTTTAGGACTTCTGTGTCATAGAAGCTAAAAAGAATCTTGGATTATATGAACCTGAACAGGTAAACAGTCCATGAACATATGCATGCAGAGAAAATAGATTTAAAACATTTTGTTCTTCATGATTTAAAATAAAGCAGAAATTGCACACCAATTTTCATTTCTTCAAGCCAGACTACTAAATTAAAATTAATAAAACACTTGCTTTCTATTAAACACCGATACTTGAGAAATACAGTAGTCTCAATAACTATGGTAGGCTCTCCTCCCAGCTTACCCATGTATTTGTCTGTGTTGTACTAAAAAAAGTAAAAACATAAAAAAGAAAAAAATTATACTTACTGAAAATTTACTTTATCCACCTGAAACTTGGTTTCAAAAATTCCTGATGTCAAAACTCTGCATCTGAGAAGATCCTAAAGCATAAAGAAAAATTTATGGATTCAACACAGATATTTGGTGAGTTTTCATATATTCAGCAATGGAAATAAACCCCTTTTATTCCATGCTGTACTGCGACACCAGGGAACAGCACTGGAGTGTTCAGTGTCACAGAAGCACAATGGAAATCTCGTGACTGATGTAACCTTGTAAGTCATTTATGTGTATAAACAATGCAAAGGACAAAGCCATTTTTACTGGAGTACTAAATATGTACAGTGCATGGCAATACCTGAATGGCAGTTAGAAAAAGAATGAATTATCCCCAAAGATGAAGGAGGCAGGTCACTCGTGTAATTTCCTAACAAAGCTCCACATACCTGGTCAGATGGGGTGTATTCATTCTGTTTGACTATGTCAATCTTGTCGAGAAAACTGGAGAGCGGAAAGAAAAAAGAGAAACTTGTCAGTCTCAAATCAGACGAACTTTCTAATGCTTTAGTAACTGACGGTTCCCAGGTAAGTTTTGGTGTATTTTAATGCTCTCAGGCTCACAAAATGATGAAAAATCGCACACTGAAATGGCTCAATTTGGGTCCTTGCCCGCAGGACGAGCGTTCCCAGCAGCAGCCGGCAGAGGGCTGAGCCCAGTTTAATTAATCCACCTGGGAATCTCATCCCAGCCCCTCCCGCCGGCTCCCGCCGCCACAAACACACCAGGAGTTTAATTTAGGTCATTTATTCATACGAATCCTACGATATAACCTGCTACTATTAACGGTAAAGCAATGACTCAAGCAAATTACCCATATGTACTTTCCCTGAAAGTAAAATGAGTAATTTTAAACAACATATCAACTCTATAGTTCTTTAAATAAATGAAAGCCCTTAACCAATTTCAGTCCAAGTTCAGTTAAGTGACAGGGGACACTGATTTTTCAGTGTTTTAATTTACTTTCTGGAGGAGCAGCAGCAGTAGTTGGGTAAATGGGTAATAAGAGATGTATTTCATTAAAATTGATTAGGTATTACCTACAGATGATACTCTGGAGTATTTAAATTTTTTTTACCAATTAACTATAACCTCATAATTATCTTTCACTTCAACTCAAAGAGCAAAAATCTCAAGGAATTAGTTAATTCTGTTTTATTGTGGTGGCAAAGCAGCAGCTCAGGATGCAGATTTTATGGTGTTTGCCCCCAGTCCCACTGCCCAACACCACGCCCTTGGCCAGGTGCCCCCTGCTCAGCCCCTTCCACTTGAGCAGTGCCTTTACCCCTAACATTAATGATTAATCAGCCCTTAAACCAATAGGCTTCGAGCTCCCTTTGAAATTCCTCTGCATGAATTGTTTTCTCTCTGAAGCAGAAATCACAAAGAAAAGGCGAGTTTTCCCTGCCTCCTTTAACGTGCATTAACAACAGTCACAGCTTAAAAAGAGGAAAAGGGAGCCCTGTCCCAGATTCACGAATAAAAAACCCACCCCCAAGAAAAATCACCGCAGGACTCAGCCCCAGTTTCAGCCCCAGCTGACTTCCTAAAACACCTAATGAGGAGCAGGGAATGGGGAAAAATAATCGTAGATTTTGACAAAGGCTTCAGTGCAATGCCCTTTTCACCAGGAACTAGATGATCTTGTTTCAGAGACACATGAAAATTAATTTTTGTTTATATTGAATTACAGAATTTTAAACACATTAAAATGTATATTAAGTTAAACACACTACAAAAACACGTGAGACAAAGTACAAAGATCAATTTCCATCATGGAACGTGACATGGCCACAGACACACAAGGATAAAGTGGTGACAAACTGTGCTCTGCAATTTGTAAGCTGGATTTTTTTTCCTCCTATCTTCCAGGCTGTTAAGTCATTTTTTCTTCTTTTTTTTTTTTAATCCAAAGAGAAGAAATAAAACTCTCTGTTCAGTACACAGAGGATGTTAAATATGTACAACACCCGTGAGTTCCAAGCAGCGTGATTGTTTCCACCCCATCCTCTCCCCTCAGAGCACGGTTTCAGAATCACGTAGCAATTTCACAAGTTGGAAGATGCTTGAAAAATGTTCCGAAGAGAACATGTTCATCAAGATACAAAGGTGATTACTGCAATCACCCAGCCTTTCTGTATGAATTTATCCAAGCAGAACATTTTATGCTGGGTTCCACAAGAGGGGGGTTTTTGGTTTTGTTTTGGGTTTGGGGCTTTTTTGTTTTATTTTTAAACCCTCTGCTAATCAGCTTAATGGATTTTGAAAACTGAAAATTAGAAAATAACAACAAGATATTGCTATAACCTGGAACTGAAAGTACAAACCTCTTACTGTTGTTTATGCAGACTATTTTTAGGTCTATGATTTCCTTGAAAAACATCAGCCACATAGGAGCAGCAGTACTGTACTTGAGATGAATTCCAACAGCAATGCTCATGCCAGGTAAAACAAGTTCAAATGGAATAAACATTTCTTCCTCCCCCCAAAACAAGCTCCAACTTTCAGCAACATCTGATACTCCTAACAATGCTCGTTGGAGAAGGAAGTCTTTCGGTGTGTGACAGTCACCAGAAAACCCCTCCTGCTTCCAGGGGCATTTTAGGGAAAACACAGCACAGTGATACATTAGATGAAGATTTCCCCCTGTGCCTTTCATAGAAGTCTGTTCCAGCAGCTTTAGAAAGGGCTGAAGGCATTAAAAACCAGTTTGATTTTTTGCTCAAATGTAAAGAAAGGGGATTTTTCTTTTGGTTGGTCAATGCAAAAATAAATTTAAGGAGAAAAAGGGAGCAGAAATTTGATCCGCTCTGATATACCTAAAATGAGGAGCAACAGCAGGAGCATGAGAGTTCAGAAAAGATCAATACACTGTGTGCAGAGACTTCTCAGTCAATGTTAGTCAAGACCAAACAATTTATCCAGTAAATTTAACTAATAATCCAGTCAGATGAGAACAACGCCCAATTCAAAATAAACACAAATTCACCATCATTAATTTCTATTTTTAATTCTTGCTGTGCTCTACCCAAAACACAAGTGAGGCCACTTGAGTACTACTTTGTGTGCTGAATTCACTGCTGTGAGAGATTGTTCTAAGCCTACTGGAGACGTGCCCACCATCTACTGTGTCAGCAGTGAACTTACAGGGAGAAGCAGAAGTGACCTTGGTGAAATAATTCCCATAAAACTGTCAAACCACAAAACCAAATTTTATACTGCGAGCAAGCCTTGAACAAAGTTACAAAGTCAGTTTTTTTCTTCTGTAAAATCTTCCCAGAGATTATATGGAAAAGCCATTTTCCAGAAAGCAAATAATTCATTCAGCATTGCTGCCAGTTCTCACTTTGGGCCACATTCTGGACATGACTAAGTAACAGGATCAGCTCCTGCTCTACAAAATTCTGTCACGTAGTAAGAGGCTCTTTGCCTGTGTTATAAAACATTGATACTGCTCTGACACACGCTAACAAAAAAAACCTCAAAAGACTTCAGGTTATTTGTAGTCAGCAACACTGAGAGGAAGCATCTCTAGGACAGCACCAGTTATGTCTCTGAGATATTAAAATGAAAGGTATTAGCAAAAAATTAAAACAATCTGAAATAAAACAAAAATGCTGCATTTTTGTGTCCCTTTTTTTTAGCTTAGGGAAGGAAAACCACATGTGAAGCGTTCCAAGCAGTTCTTTGTGACAAATAAGGTGTCTTTAATTTTAAAGGGGCACTCAGGAGGCAGATTCACAGAGAGGTACACAGAGCTTTCCTTAGCTGCAGCGGGTCTAAGTAATTAAGCCATACATGTATCCCCAATTCTTTCCAAATTTTAATGAAAACCTATTATGTCAAAACATGTCCCAATTTTCAGATCAAGATATATGCCAATACCTGAGTTATTCTGGAGTTCTTTCATCCAGAGAGAGCTGCTTTATCCCAATGTGGGGGGAATTTCCTGAATGAACAGTGCTGCTGCCAGACAAAGCACTGCAGCTTGTTTTCCCTGCTGGAAAGGTGTGTAACACATGAAACCTTCCACCTCAGAACCAGCACAGCTTCACTGTCTGGGGAAGCATGGGAGGGGAACTCAGGCTGCCTTTCCTCGAGCATTTCCTGACAGCCTTCTCAATAAACACTGACTGAAATGTTACTCTGTGATCTGACGAAATGGTTGGCAGACAAGAATTATTTCTTTTTCCTGCTTTGTGAAGAAGAGCTTTTGTTTTCAGCCTAGAACAACACTGGAAAGGTGTCTTCAAACTGACAACACACCTATATTTGAAGAGCTTTATTTCCATCAGGTTTTTTTTTTGGTCAAGTCGTAACTTGAATTTGCATATAAAATGTCTCTCTTAAAAGACACACTGAAATCTCATTGTCAGTGTCAGTAAGATACTTCATTAAATCAAGATTATAACTCATAACCCTCAACAGTAGCACTGAAACTCTGTGAAGTTCCTTGCCTCTGAAAGCCTCGAGGTATTTTACAGACAGTAAATCAGACTTCCAGCTCCTGCCTGCCTTCATTGAGGCTGCATTTCCTGCCTTGACTATCGCAGTCCAAAACGCACACCTGGAATAAACCCTATTTTAAAGGCAGGCACACTGAGTAGTAAATTGCCCCAAGTCCATTGAGTCAGTGGAAATGATTTTCCATTTCCACTGAGTCATGTTTTTCTACCAAGATATTACTAAGAACCCACCAGAGTATTACTAAGAATTATCAAGATTTTACTAAGAATTACACTGGCATTTACCCTGATCACCTCTAAAACAGTCTTTCCAATTCAGGTTTCTATGTCCAGAATGAAATTAATGATTTTTTACTGATCACCCTGAAGACCAAACTGTGCAAACGCCCTGCAGATTTTTGTTTATCTGCACCCTGTCAGGACTACAAAAGTACTACTTAAAGTAGTTTTAAGCTGAAATTTAACTCAACATTAACAGCGTTTACTGTAAACAAGAGTGCATTTTTTATTTTTCAGAACAGACCATGTTTTACTTCTGCTTTCCTGCCTTTTTAGTCCTCGCCATAATCCTTTATGCTATTCAGCAAAGCTTTCTCAAAGCTCTGCAGTTAACTATTTGATAAATTCTTTCTTCAGCTATGCTGTCTATCCTGAGCCAGAGACACAGGATGAGTACAAAGATAAAAAACTCTCTTTTAAAAGGGTTTTTGTGTATGAATGAATTGACTATCCCTTAACTCTGTCCCTTTCTGTTGCTCCTGGGAGCAAGGAGTGGGAAGAGGAGGGAATCTAATCCCTCAACTGGTGATAAAGATTTCAACTAGTTTATTTTGCAAGAGGAGCAGAACAGAAGGCAAAGCTACAGGAATGATACAAATAAAACAAGCAAACATTCAATCTGCTGGTATTTATGGTGTCCTGCAAACATGGACAGCATGTGACACCAAACTTGTCAGGTTTTTCCCCAAATAAAAGTTAAAAATCAAAGTTGGGACATCAGTAGATTTTTGCTGTTTGTTTTTTACAGGTATACTGATATTTTCTATTGTTTGCAAAGGTGGAGCTGTTACTGCTGAGGTGGTCACTGAAGACGTGCCACAAATGTTACTGGACAATTAAAAATGCTCTTTTTTCTGCCTAAACAAAATTAGATAAAGAGAGAGAAAATAAATTCCAAAACCTTTGCAATTATTTTAACAACTTCACAATTAGGAAAGAGAAAAAACCTTTACAGAGACAGGCACACAGGGACAGTACTGTACCAAGTATTATTGGTATAATGAGGAGAGCACTATATTGCATCTAAAAACATCTCATATACGATGTTCCTGTAACAACATACTCCATGTCAGTCCTCAGACATAAGGATTTCATCGAAAAACAGATTAATGTTGGAAATGAACCTCAAAATATGGTATAAGACGTGAACAGAAGTAAACCGAAAGCCGACTCTCCAGAAAACTTTCCCAAGAAGCTGCAAACACTTTTTGATCTCCAGTTTCAAATCAAAGGGTTATTATCATTTCCTTATCAAAACTGTACATCGCACAGAAAGGTTTACAAATAGTCTAAAGCTCAGAATTTAATTATAGATGGTATCAATGTGTACGTATCCCAAAAAAGTGATTTTGAGAGCGGCCCCAGCTGTAATTCCAGAAGAACCTCGAGCATTCCAACCACTTGGAGGCGAAGGGGCACCATGGGTCTAATTTTGAAGCAAATAATGAGAAAGCTGAAAAGTATGACTCCATATATTTGGAATCATCTTGTGGTAATCAAGGTTACAGTTCCTTATATGGCATGGAGAACATGAAGCATACACAAAAAATAGAATATTAAAACTATGGGGTACAAAGAACTGCAACTATCACAAAAAACCAGGACGCGCCAGCAAAGCCCCTTTTACTTTTGTGTCTCCATGAAGTTCAAACCTTGCCCTAAAAACGAGGCTGGTTACACACCCGGCTTCCCAAACTGCCTAATTAAAGCAGCGTAATCTGCCGGGAGGCATGAATGAATTTCAGACAAACCCAGCAGAAGGCAAACCAGCCCTTCAAAAACTGCCAGCACTCGAAAAGGGAAGTGGGGAAAAGGTAGGAGAAAAAGAAAAATCTATTTAAAGAGGTTGTAGTTGTCTCTTCCCCCCCCCCACCCCCCGCCTGTCTAAAGTTAGTCTGGCTTAGAGGATGCACTAACTTTCCCAATCAGTTTTACATTACAGCACAAGTCCAGAAATAGCTCCCAGCCGCCTTGGCCTCTAGCACGGTTGCCATGACAATGGAACCACAGGGCTATAAATAGCTCATCAGCACCAAATCTTGTGAGACACATCTGGAATGGGGCCAGCCCAGCCCTGGCCTGACAAATAAAAATACGCACAGGCAGTTTCAAAGGCTGGAAAGGTACAATGTGGCTCGGGCTGTGTGGAGCAGGGCAGGGAAACGGGTTTGATTGCTTGTTAGCACGAGATTTATTTGATAGGAGATTGGGAGAGGTATAAAAGTCACTTTATTGCATACTAAACAGCCAGCCTTTCTCTAAGGTCTATTTTTCGTTCTTTTCCCCACCCATCTGCAGCACAACCACCCTGCTTTTGAAACTGTAACAATGCAGCCTTTTGCCCAGGAGACCATTAAAATAAGGAAAAACAGAAGGAAAGAGATCTTCAAAACTTCCCCCCCCCCCCAATTATTTCTGTATGTTTTTGGCTCAAGCGCACTGAGTGCTCCTGCGGGCCTGACAGGCATCCTGGCTGGGATCCTGCCCGGGCTGGAGCGCTTTGCTCCAGCTAAAATCAGTCTCAGGCTGCTCCGTGCCTCCAGGACCCTCGAGTGGGACGTGGTTCCCAGATCCTTGTGCCAGGGCTGCTCTCAGCATCACTCCTTTGGACCCTCAGCAGTGGACAGAACCACAGTCACAGCATATCCCATCCCACTTCCCAACAGCTCCGTGCCACTGAACTGCCTCTGGAGCGTGCATTTTCTTCCACTTAGTGGGTGAGAAAATGTCGTATTTTTAGCACAAACTCTTGATCAACCCATTCAATTACATCCAAATTATCTGTGTGGGAACAGAATGTTATGTCAAAAATGTTATTCAGTGTATTTGTCAATATTACCCAACAGAAGCCATTTGTATAATCAGGAGATTCAATATTTTCTCCAGCAGAGGAAAGCAGCAGCTCAGGAACCAGACTGAAGTTGTGAGATTTTGTTATTTCACAGATACTGGAAGTAGTAAGTCAGCGTGATAGAACACAGAGAACACCACTCCCAAAATATAAAATCCTGGTTGCTCTATCAAAAACCAATAGAGACTACAGATGGTGATCAAAAAACTGCAACTATAATAAGCATTAAGCCACAGTAAAATATCTGCCGTCTGCCAAAAGGCACCGTGCACACGCTCCACGCAAACTGCACCATCAGCCCACAGGATTCCTTTAGGTCCCTACATGGATATTTTCATTGCTAAAAATTGTAGAGTTACTTCCACCCAGGCTTCAAGCTGTATGTAAACTTCCCTCCCCTCCCCCTGCTTTTCACCACATCCAGTTTGCTCCCCTGCCATCTGAACAATGTATGCCTCAGGAACAGCAGCTTGCACAGAAGGATTTTGGATAATGTTCTTTGAAACATGCAATGCAGGATTTATTGGTTTTTATAAAGATACTCCAAGTTAGTCTAAGAGCCTATCACCAGCTGCAAGTTTTTATTTAAATCATATAAAAAAAGAACTATTTTTTTCTCTTCCTTAAGAAAGCAACTCATACATTACTACAAGGTAGCCCTTTCTGGCCCACATAAGGGACAGAGAGAGAGACTGTCTGAGAGAAAGATGAGGGGAGGAGGGCTGTAGAATAGCCAACACTACACGAGACAACCCAAACTTCGCCAATATTCCAGTCCTTCATTGGAAAGGCTTCCATGGCATCCCCCAGCTCCCCTCTGCCATAACTCCTTGCCTTAACTGGATGATCCTTATGGAGGATCATCTGTGCTCCTTTACACTGAGTGGGGCACAGCTCACCCCAAACTCTGCATCCTATGCCCATTCCCAGCCTCTCATGGAACTGCCCAGCACAGCCTCCCCCAGGAGAACCAACACGACCCCAAGCCAAGCACTCAGGGCTGCTCCAGCTGCCTTCACTCCTACTTCGCCAGCGTGTAGGGAGGTGTTTCCACACTCTCACCACTACCAAACCACACCGTTCAACCACCTCGCTCCCGTGCCCGAGGCTCCCCCGGCCGGACAAGCCTGGGGATGTTAAATAACTCCGGAGCACCCCTCACCCCGCCCCAGATGAGTTCAGCTGCTCCCAGGCCAAGGCTGGGAACAGACGTGGAAGGTAACAGTATGGATGAGATCACCACAACACCATCTGATCCCAGGATCCCAGGGCAAGCCCGGGGCGGGAGCGCGGGGCGAGGGAGTGGGGAGGAACATGGCGCAATCCCTATTAACTTTTTTTTTCTCTTTTAACAAGGCTGCAAAAGGAGACAAAAACCATGGGAAAAGGCAAAGCAATTACATGTTCATGCAACAAAACTCCTCACTCCACTTTGCTCACTGCTCCTCCAACATTTCCTCCTGGATTTTGGAGGGTCGTACACACCAGAAACTTGAGCCTAATTAATGAACCTGTTTCTTGCAAGACACTACCAAATCTATTGCTTTAGATATGGAATATTTTATCTTTTCTACACTAAAGCAATTTCGCTTGCCTGCCTTCATTTTTACTTATCCCCATTTCTGTCCTTCCTGATGCTGGAAATGGTTTTGACCTCCTGTGACTCTCAAAGATTGTCATCTTGAAGAATCTAGGTCCTCCATCAGGTTTGGTATCTTTTCCAGTTATTTCAGCAAAAGCTCTGCACACTAAAGACTACAATGTTTAACTTTACAGGAGGAATTAAAAGCTGAAGTCTAACACTTAATTGTAAGAAAATAAATCGTTTCCGTGGACGTTACTATCTAAAAACCAACAAGCTGGACTAGTGACAATTCCAGTGTGGCTGATGGTGAACTTCTCTCCCACCTGCTCCCCCTAAACATCCCTAGCTTTAATAGTTTTTGTCATGCCCTGTTTTCTGGAAGGTGGAAAAGTATCTATGAACAAGGTCAGGGATTTTTCTGTTTTAAGCCTTTTAAAATTGTAAGCTGAAGTCACGGACCTTATATACAGCAGAAGAAACCAAAAACTTCATCACTGACTGCATTCCTACTGTGCTCTCTGGGAACTGAACTTGGAGAGAAACTTGAAATTTAATAATTTTTCACAATCTAATTTAAATCCATCAGGTGCAATAAGGATCTTCTCAGGTTTAAGAATATTTGCTGTTAACTTAGACTAAGGAGTCTGTTTAAGTAAAGTCAAATTCAGAATTAAGAATTTTAAATGAAATTTGAATATGAATTTATTTGAAATTCCCCATATCTGATTTCAAATAAGGACATGAAAGCTTCCTTCAATCCCAGATGCCATTTCCAATACTGCAACAACCTTGGCATGTTTTGGGTGTAAATCCCCTATTGTAGGCTGCTCTGAGCAATTAAAACAGGGGAACCTAATGGGATATCCTTTCATTGTCTTTCAACCAAGTATTTTTATGAATCTTGTCCTCATGGTCTGTAGCTCCCTCCAGTGCCATTAAATCAGTAGAATTGGTTTCAGCTGATAAAGGATGCATCTGTAATTTTAAAACTGCATTATTATGACAGAATTAATGACAGCACTAATAAGTAAGAATAATGTTAGCAATTTAAAATATTAATAAAAGTGCATTCAGATGATGAAAGAATTAACAAGCCTAATACTTCATACTAGTTTCCCTAAATTGAAGAAAACAGAGCTATCTGTAAAACCAGGTAAAATAAAGGTTCACACAGTTCCCACGTTTTTCAGCTTGTGTGGGGCTTGTAAACCTAAACAGGGAGAACACAGAACCAGGCACTTCGCCAAATACTACTGGAAAAATGGGCAACATCAGCTGTAACAGGAATTTTAGGGACCGGGGTAGGTGGAGCTGATATGACCTCACGTGACAGAAAAGGAATTTTGAGCCCAAGACTGAGTTTCCGCAGGAATTAAGGAAGCAGTGACAGTTCAGGGAAGGAATCAGGCCCCAGATGAGCCCTGAACAATGGGAAGACAAATCTCTGCTGGGTTCCGAGCAGGGTGGTAAGGGAGGACTTCACCTCCCTGTCTAAATACACTTGTACAAAGATCTTCAGAAAAATAGTTTGCATATATTTAAATGCAAGATACAAATCCAGTGTTGGAATTCTGTCTGCTTAGGCACCATCCCAGCTGGGATTTTTGTTCAGCACTTTAGGAAGTTAGGTTCTCTATCAAAAAGGCAGTAATTTTGACTCTGATGCTGCTCACAGGACACTGAAAAGGTTCACTTCTGTCCCGTGACGCCGCGGGCAGGGGCTGGAAGGGTCTCAGTGTCTCCACAGGACCGACTACCTGTCAATACCTGCTGGGGCTGACAGTCCCACACCTCACAGCAGCTCACATTTCAGCTTTTGCTTTCCTCAGAGGAATGTGGCTTCCCCCCTCCTTCTTGTTTCAACGTTCTGCTTTCAACGCAGCAAAAACAACTCCAGGCCTCTGTAAAAGCAGAGGCACAACCTGGCACCTGGAATTGAAAGCATCTGTAAAGAGCACACCTCTCTTTTGGAAGTGAGTTGTAATATACAGGTTTTTGGTTTTTTTTTTTCTTGAAAACATTTGCTTGATCATGAAATTTAATACCAGGCATATTTTAAAAATACAATTTTAAACCAGGCAAATGATACAGAGCTGCAACAGCATTTTATACTGTGAATTTAGAGCAGTGCAGGGACACTCATCTTTGGCTACAGTGAAAAGCAAATGTCTGGTTCTGTGTTCTGCCGTACAACAAAATGAAGAAGTCAAGTTCAAGTGCTTGTCTGTCCCTGGCACACATTACGTTCAGGCAGATAAAAGGAGCAAGAAATCAAGCTTGAAGCCAAAATCAAAGGTAAATAATAAAGGTGACCACGCCACTTCTGTGGAAAAGCCATTCACAGGAGTCGTCATGGTTCTGAATAGTGCAGCCCTCTTTTTTTCTCAGTGAAAAACCTGTCAGTCATCCAGGTTCATGGTTCTGCTCTTTGCCTAGTGTTTTGCCACTCTTAAAAGGAAAATCTAATATAGACCCTTACTCACGTGCCTGTGACAACATCAATACACAGCCACTGACTATGAAGTGTTTCCACAAACTGCATTTGGGTATTTAGTGCTTTTAAGCCTGCAATTAAAATGGACACCTCACAGAAAAATGTGGCTTTACAAAGACCCACAAACAGCCCTAATTTAACAAGGGACATGCCAAGCCATTTTAGAATATTTTAAATAAAATATTTTGGCCCTTCCCCCTCTCTTCCCCACTGACCTAACTTGACTCTGAAGCAGAATTTAAATCATTACAAAAATATGAACTTTAAATCTCACCTCTCAAAACACACAGCTGGCTCTAAAAGACCTTAAAATAGTACAAAAAGCTCTAGTCATTCAAATGTCTGTAAAACACAGTAGGACAGACTTTGTATTTACAAAACATATTCTAACATTTGCAAAATGTGTTTTTTCATGTGGACTTTTCTAAGCTGCGTGCTTTTAACACTGGAGTCGCAGAGAATTTAGAATGAAGCGTGCACAGGAAAAGTAAAATCCCTGACAAGGCACAACCTCTGCCTGTTTCCTCTCGCAGCCAAGAGTCACGTCGCTGGTTTCGGCTCAGGGACGTTCACCATGGCAGTCCCTGACTCACAGAGGAGCAGCGAGGTGCTGCAAAACACGGAATCCAGACAGGACTGGAGTGAGATGGGGTGTGGGTGAGGGATGGGGAAATATTGCAACAACTCTTAAAATCCCTTATTCTCTAATTAGCTTATTTGGTAATGTTAAAATGAGGAAGTCGTTCAGCTGCTTCAGGTGGAATTAGCTCTTTTGAATTAGCTTTAGTGACTCTATTTATTACCTATATAAAAGTGTTGTAATTACCTAAACAATTACTACATGTATTATTCACAGAACATAATTATTTCAGCATTACAGCTCCAAAAGCCCTCAGCGGCAGAAAGTATAGTTCTGTCTTGAGGTGGAACCTTACACTCAGAAGAATAGTAAGATTCAGAAGGTACCAGAGGTGACACAGATGCCTCTCAGCACCCTCACTGGCCTCCTTGTTGGCAGACTTTACAGAGGCCAAGGACCGGGACAGCCTGGGCAGGCAATCTTCTCCCACAGCCCCATCCTTCTCTTAACACAGCTCTCTGTGCTCCCAGGCAGTGCCAGAGCCCTGACCACAAACCACCCTTCGGCCGAGGCTGGAGAGAACCTCTGCACTGAGCTACCCTGCACAAAACTGCTCAATTTAAATTCCTGCCACGTTCTCCGGAAACCTTAACTCCAGTCCCACCTTTCCTCTGGGGATGGGGGCAAGGAGAACAAAGAAAGAAAGAAAGAAAGAAAGAGAGATTCTGCCCATTGTGGTTGTGAAGCAAGTACAAAATAGTGCAGAGAGTTCTACCCGTGCAGGGAGCATGAAATAAACACCAGGAGGTGGGAAAGAACTTCATCTCAGTAGGCATTAATTCTGAGACTCCAGTGATACTGGTTTATGATTTTTTGGTTTATGACACTGAAAAGAAAGTATCACAGAGCTATGAATAACAACTCATTTTTGCACCACCAGTGGGTGGAGTCCCCGCCCCCGTGCTCTCAATCACAGACAGGCAGCAGGGAATCCAAGGGAAGGAAAAGCCAAACTGAAGAGCCCAAAGTGTGCACTGAAGTTCCAAAAAAATCTCCAAAATCCACTGGATTACTAAAAGTCATGATTCCAGTAGAAGGCAGGCACATCTTCACCATCTCTTTGTCTGCAGAGGGCAGTGTCTCATGTTTGCATCTCAAATGGATGAAACCCTAAACCTAAATTATTCATTAACAGATTACAAATTTCCTCTACTACATGAAAGAAACACTTAACAGTCTCAGGAGAAGAACTGAACTAAAAAAGACACTAAAAATCATCGGTATAATTGCTTCAGTGGGAAAGATGAGAAGGGGTCTAAGATGGTATTTCTCTTCCCCAAATATTGTGCTTATTCCCACATCAACATCTGTTAAGCCCCAGCTGGGGGTTTTGGCTGCCCAATATCCAAGTCTGTTATTTTGCAAAAAACCATAAACCTAGCAAGCCTCTTATAATGTCTAAAGAAGCACTAAATGATGAACAGCACCCCTCAGATGGTAGTCTTGGTTCAAATATGTGCCTAAAACTTAGTGGCCATCAGTCACAGCCCACAGATCTGGAAATAAATGCAAAATTCAAAGCTGTGCTGGGAAGGAGAGGCATGAGACAGCTCCAGGGGAACAATCCTGGGCTGGCTCACCTATTGCTCTGATACCTGCAACTGGCAACTATGCAGTTGGAGAGTGCTGGAGACAATTCCAGGATTTCCATTTGTTCTGCATTACTATAATTAGAGCTTCCGGATCATGGTTTACACTAAGAACAGCAGCAAAGGCTTCAAGGTGGAAGAGACTCAGATCAGATGGGTCAGGAGAAAGTCTGGAGAGAACATTCAAAGATTCTGGTGAAAGGGAGGTGTGTTCCTACATTACCTACCCTGTATCAGGTGCTTATTTATACATACACAGTCTATAACCACCATAACCATATGTGAAACACAGCTTTTATCACACAACAGCATTTTAACTCCACTTCCTGTCCTCAGCAGCAAATTATTAATTCACCACAAAAAAGGGGTGTCTGAGCACAGCAACTGGTACATTACACAGAAGTTAATAATATGCAACTACTAAATATAGCCACTCTTGCTTTTCTTCTACATTTTGCTGCCTAAGAGATTTTTGCAGCATCTTGCACACACTGGCTGCCCTGCATGGACGATGATGCTCAAAACCAGTGACAGGTGCAGAGCTTTCAAAACAGCACTTTTCCCTCACGCCATCCCACCCACGTTTAGCTCCAGCTTGTAAAACTGCAGTTATCTGCTTTGTAGGAACGCACACGCACAGGAAGTCCAAGGAACAGACTGCCAACAAGCAGATGAGAAAATTAAAAAAGATCTGAGATGCTAATAAACCGTGCCAGAATTACACACTGCATCTAAATACAGGTTTTGAGGGAACATCACTGGAGTGCTTCTGCAGATAAGCATATCCTTCATTTTAATTAAGGAAGAAAATTTTCCTCCTTTGAATGAGCTCACTTCCATTGCAGAGACCTGTTTTACTAACACATGATTTTCAGTTTCTTTGCTTAAAGACAACAGAGTGGGGAAGAAAAAAAACGAATTTACATTTGGGTCACTGACTTTCTTGGTTGTGGCTCCAAACATCAAGCCTTCAAAAAAACCCCACACGCCCCACACTGCTCTGTGGCACAACTTCCTCCTGTTACCTACATTCATTTTTATCAACACAAACTGCAGATATTGAGTGGTTACAGTCAAAAGGTATCCCAAGGGAAAAAAAAAAAAAAATCATTGACTAACATCAGTCAAAAAATGCAACTTTTTAAAAACCTGTCTGGACACAACCCTGAGTAAGATGCTTGAGGGGACCCTGCTTGAGCAGAGAGGTGGGACTAGATGGCCTCAGTGGTCCCTTCCAACCAGACTCCTCCTGTGTGACCCTGTGATTACTGGTTTCTAAGAAAGTATGCAGGGAAACTGCCATACATTTACATAGACAGATCCAACTGAAGAGAAAAATCTGTTTCAGCTTTCTGCATGTCCAGCATTAATCCATTATGATGTCTTTTGGTGTGGATGTCAGGAATAAATGTGAAACAGTTCAGAACTTAAAAAAACCCCACTGCTTAAACATGGATATTACAACCTGATTCACCCTGTAAACCATGTATGCAAAAAAGCAGCATGTGCTTGTACAGATTCTGGTAATTACAACGGTTTGTTTCAAAAAAACACCGTGTTTCACACAATACAAACATGGTAATTGTCACATTATCTCACAATCTACATTGTGATTTCAATTATGCACAACAAAGGGACTGCCCATGAGAACTGAACTGAGAGAGTAAATCACACCCTTCATAATAATAGTAAGAAACCTGTGTTCATTAGTGTTTGTTTGTTTTTAAAAGGTATTTGTTCAACTATTACAAACATCTCCTGCAGACTGGTGAAAAAGAAAAACGCACTGGGTGCGGCATCAATCTTTCGTTTGTAAGACTTGTCTTGAGGGAAATCAGTTTCATATTCTTCACAGCCATGTGACTTTATCAGAAAACCACAGTGCACAATTTTGGCATAATTAGCAGGACCTTCTTAAATACAGCCCAGAAGAAAGCTCTGAGGGAAACAAACACGTTTCACATCATGAGGGAAAGTTAGAGCTGAAATGGAGGTACTAGCCTCTGCACACAACAGCAGAAATCCCACCTATTTTTAGTTCACAATTCCAATAAGAAAACAGCTGGGAGTCTAATGAAATTATCTTGGTGACAAATTTAATGGACTGAACACTAAAGTTACTATTTTTAAGTAAAGTTCCTAATTATCCTTCAAAACAAGAAGCAATTAAGCAGCAGTGGAGCTCCGGCTTCCCAAGCGTCTGCAAGGCTCAGCTCCAATCAGATTGAAACTGGGAAATGGCTCAACACCTTTCTGATCCTAAAAGTTGGTTGAGGGCCAGGCTTGGGGTTTGGTTGGGTTTTTTTTAGTCTAATGAAAGCAGTTCTGCTTTGACCTGTCCAGTCCTGCCTCGTGCTGTTTTCCCTGCCCGAGCTCCACACAGCTGCACAATTCACACCGCGCCCGGGAGAGGAGATGGCGGGGAGGGAAGGGAAATGGAGCAGGGAGGTCTGGAGAGAGCTGGTGAGTACCCTAAATGATAACACACTGCTTGGATCACAGAGCAGTTCAGCTCCGTGGGAGAGAGGTGGATAGGGAAGTGCTCCAGGAGCAATGGAGAAGGGCCAAGGATCCCACCTAGCAAAGAGCTCTGAGAAAGCACAGAGGAATTCTGGTATTTTCAAATTTACTGAAACAGCCACATTAATCACAGTAAAGCCAGTGATAATCTGACATGCTCTTCCCCAAAAAGGTTTTTTAAACTGGCCATTTTACTTACTGTTTCCCTTGGTAACACACTGTGGCACTAATGAGTCTCTTGTAACCTCACATAAGACTATTCCACACTTCATACACACCACACATCTTTTTGAAACAAACTTTGAACGACAGGGGTAGAGAACTAGAGTTAGCACTGAAAATACACAGATAATGTACTAATATCTGCATTTTAATGCGACATGGTAAGATCCTAGACTCTCAAATGCCCATTTGGGGAATATACCATGGTAAAACAGGAGATCTCTAAACCCATCCTTTCACCACTTCCACCAAACCACTTCACTGTGAGATTCAAGATCAAGAATCTTGATGACAAGATCTTGATCAAGATTCTTGATGACATTACAGTACTTCTTGGCATTAAAACCATGAAAGATTGATCATCCTTCATTCATATGACTTCATTTAAAACCTCACACTATCCAAAATCACCCAAGGGTTTTTGCAGACATGAGCTTTTAAAATCCTCTTGAAGAAGAGCTGTATCAAAACACTAGTTTACAAAAGGGGAACTTATGTTTCACCCAAGCCTGGCCTCAGCTAACAAAATGTGTGTATCCTAAAGCAGTTCAGCTCCATGGGACAGAGGTGAACAGGGAGTCCTCCAGAATAAACAACGAGAAGCCATTCCAACCCAGGGAAGAAAATGAGACTGCACACCTTAACTGCAAACTCTGTTCTTCTTCATGGCACACATATTGATAGGCAGAGCTAATGAAAAATAAAGAAATTAAAAAAACAATCAGGAGGCTCACTGTTGAGATTCAGTTTGATGAAAGAATATACGAGAACAGCCACACTTTATGAAACTGTGTAAGAAAATTGTCTTGCCAGATACAAAGCTCCACAGTCTCTTCACAGAGCTCCTGATTTTGTAACATTATAAATGAGTAATTGAAGTCCCTCTTAAATGTCCTTAACAGCAGAAGTGGTGGACAGTGCGGACCTCAGAACTCTGCAAGCATTACCAACATTGGCAATAAATGAACAAACAAAAAAGGCAATTTTACACATTGTGGGGATTTTGTACGTCTATTGCTATTTTCATTCATTTTAAGAAACTACTTAGGCTTCAGAAGGATTTTTTTTTTGTAAAAACACCAATCTCTCAGCCAAGATCCCACAGCAGACCTGAGCGCCTGACCTGGGCTGGATGTGGCTCTTGCCAGCACCACGATCCTTTAGCAGCCCAGGAGCAAAGACTCCTTCCCTCCCCCAGCTGCAGGAGGCTTCCTAAAAATAGTCCTTTGCCAGCTTTTACTCGGGCTGCAGTTTACATGAGCCCTCTGGGGGAAGGGGAACCTTGCAGAGTACCCAAGGCACTCACAGAAAATTTACTGGGCAGCCAACAAGTTTCAAGTGTAAATTACCATCCAGACACTGAAACCCCTCACTTCCATAATGAACACATTAGAATTTAGCTTTATTGGTGCATATCCTTCTCAGAGACTCAATTAGTGTACTACAATACAAATAAAGTTAACAGAGATTTGTATTTAACTACAACTTATTTCAACACATTTCAGCTATAAAATCAATGTATAATATACTACAGAGTAATCAGTTTGAAATCACAAAGCCTATCAATGACATCCTGCTACAAAATTACTCTTAATCACATGTAAAATTAGCCAGCAATTTCTTTCAGTTTATTTAGAACTTAGTCACATACTATAAAAAGTACTTGAAGTTACTTAAGCTCAGCTTCAGTTTGAGAACTTCACCTAATATGAGCTTAATCTATTTTTTAATTTTCAGCCTGCCCCTCCCGAAGTCAAGATTTTATGACCATGTTCTCTGCATGCAAGCACATGGTCTCAATAAACGCTTGAGCCTGCTGGTAAATTTATACCAAATGTCCTCCAGACATCTTTGTCAGGGGTCTCTAAAAAACAGTAACTTCAGCAATACCTGTGATTGCAGGCAAGCACCCAGACAAAAGAAATTTAAATTGAAGTCCCCAGTGAAGGAAAGGCTTTGGCGTATCACTGAGCAGTGGAGTTCACAGAAGAGGAAAATGAAGAGGAGAACGTGCAAGTCAGCAGCATCCAGTGCTCCCTCTCCCTGGGACTGGCAGTGATGCATCTGCAGTGTTTCAGCCCAGGGAATAATTGGGAATCGAACCTGGCGCTTTCACATTGTACCAGCAAATGTACTGGCCTCATTGCATCCTTGTATCAGGAATTTTCTGTTGCGCTCTATCTTTGGGAACACTGTTGCTTTTACTTCCTTTTTTAAAGCAAGTCTTTAATGAGGTTTTACAGTATCTTTTTAGGTTTTAAGTTCGATGAAACTATTCTCCTAACTGTCATCCTGTAATCTTGATATGTTCCTTTTCTGCAGCAATGCAACTGAGCCATGAGAGCTCTCGTAAAACCCAACCACCTCCCATGCACCAAAAGCTGCTGTGCCTGCTCACGGGGAACAGCAGAAACAGCAGCTCCCAAGGTCAGGCAAAAAGCTCCAGCAGCCACTCACCCACCCAGGCAAGTGAACTGCAAAATCCTAAAAATATTGGTCACACCTGCTCCAGGATCGTGGCTATCGGAGCACCAGCGATGCACATCATTCCTGCAGCCCTTTCCTCCTGCAGCAGCATTTTCTGTGGCTTCCACAGCAGCAGCCAGACCTGGGAGTCCCCTGCCAGACCCCCCCAGCCAGTCCAGCACTGCATCCCACATCAGCTTCCCAACCCTCCTACCACAGAATCCACCCAGGAACAATAATCCAGCCTTACAAAATGTGCAAAAATGATGCAACCAATGCCACGCTCTTCCTCGTTTCCTCAAGTGTTTATTTATAGCTTGCCCTGTATTTTGTGCCTGCAGATCTTCCTCCTGCAGGAGGGATTCCTACAGAAGGCTGCTCCAGCCTATGTGGAAGTCTTTTATTCTGGTTGTTTCTGTCTCACACTGAATTGTTGGTTCAAATCATAGCTCAAAACTACCCCTATTTGGGGCTTTCTCTGTTTGCACAAAGGGACCTTGCAAGAGCCTGGAAGGGTGAGTGAAAATTCATTCTCAGGAACTAATATGAGTTTTAAGAGTTGCTTGGATTGATTCTCACTACTTGACAGCTACAGTGTTTCACCAGTACAGCAATCCAGGACAGCTATACCATTAAGTCCAATACTCACAATTCAAGATTTGCTCTGTTTTAGAATAAGCTTATGGGAATTTTATGGTAGAACTGAGCATATTTTTTATATTAATGGGTAAAACTTAAAAAAAAAAAAATACAGAAAGCTAGTACACCCAAGGTGCATGACAAACTTACAGAGTTCACAGTCACAATTCCTCCTCTGACTTCTCAGCCTAATTCATTCTGACCGATTCATTTATGATATTTATTCATTCCCAATTCAGACTGACCACTACCCATCTTCACAAAAACCAGAGGATTGAAGGATTACTGTGTACACAATCATCTACTATTTTACTCATTCCAGTTTTCTCAAAACATGTGTTTCGAGCAATGCGATTACAGAAGTTTCACTTGCAGTAAGCTGTTATTTCTAGGGTAGATTTGTTGCACCTTCCTTACCATAAAAAGGGTATATTCTCTGTGTGGCAAATTTAGATTAACAATACAGAAAACCAAGGAATATCATTGTAAGATCCACATACAGCAAAGGCAAACCCAAGAATCTTGAGCTTTCAGCATTTACGTAGCTTTGCCAATTGTCTGACTCTGCGTGTGTCAAACCCCATCACACACTGGGCCTGTCCTCAGTAAATGCACCAAGGGTGTGTTCGTCAGCTCTGCACGAGTGCCCAACATAGTGTTTACTACACTGGTGAGATCCCCTCACTCCAGGAATGTGTGGTATCACTAGAAGGATGAAAGGCTGCTCAGCAGAACACCACGGAATCCATGCAATCAGAGAGACTTGTGAAACCTGTTGTTAATGAATTCACTCACAGGAGGAGTGAATCATCTACTTCAAGAGAGTTTCTATTAGCATGGATCCAGGCTCTTGAATTTTTCTTAATCTTTACAATCATGAAAGAAAAATATAATTGTGTAGTAATGCTGTGGTAGTAGCTGCATTTAATGATCTCATGGAACAGTGCAACATACTAATTTCTTAAATAAATTGTTTTGTCTATAACAACACTGCTGAATTGCTCAGAATGGATTGCACATTGAGTCAGGGCTGTGAATACACACATGATATCTTATTTACCATTATATTACTTGTTTGAAAAATATTGGTCATTTTAATTACATGCAAAATTATTTGTGAAGTCTCAAAACTTCACAATCAATCAATCAATCAACAAAAGTCAACCCTACACATCTCCTTGATCAGAAGTTGATCATATACTTTTCAGGGTGGCTACTCTGTACCTGTTTACTAACTAACCCTGTTTACTAACCCCAGGTTAGTTTAGCTTTAGGCACAATGTGCAGAGCCAGTGTTGTTCACTAATTCTCGTTCTATTACAAACTTGTACCTACCAACAGCCTCCTCCAAAAGCCTCAGTGAACAAAATATGTTTTTTCATACATAACTATATATTCGCTCACACTGTAACTTAATGCCACAACAAAAACTTTTGAGGATGGAAAGAAAGCACAGTGGGAAGGAATGAGGAACCTGTTGCCATTAAAATGCAGAAATTAGCAAGAGCTTAATTAACCAAAGGTTTTTGCTTATATTACATCTCCTGCTGTATTGCATTGCAACACTTTCCCTTCACCCACAAAAAAAAAAAAAAAAATTCCACTGCATTTGCATTTGTAGGTTTGCAGAGAACAGAACCACAAAAAACAAAACAGAAGCCTGAACAGGTATCAGAAGTATGTTGACTAAGTAGTCCAGA
This sequence comes from Corvus moneduloides, assembly GCF_009650955.1. Taxonomy (NCBI): domain Eukaryota; kingdom Metazoa; phylum Chordata; class Aves; order Passeriformes; family Corvidae; genus Corvus; species Corvus moneduloides. The sequence continues at coordinate 11,602,181 of NC_045492.1, forward strand.
CACTACTGAACCAAACAGACTTGAAAGCAATTACAAAAATATGCATCTGACATTTGCTTTAAAAAAAAGCTCAAGATTACTTTATTTTCTCTTTTGGAAACAGAAATCCTTGGGATTACGCATATTTTGTCATTTATCTGTATGTTTAAAATCACTTGGTGATGCAAGCATAATATTCTTTATCAAACAACACAATTGGCCATTTTTACCACTAATAACAAGGAATCTGTTCTTCTTTTTACTGAATTATTTTTAACTCTGTTAATTAACATTATGGGTATAGGCCACCCATCAAGAAATTTGGCTGAAGAACTTTGTCTGTAGAATTCTGGACTGTAGCCAAATACTTTTAGTACAGTTTCAAAGTATCAGACAGGCTCTGCTGGTGCTGGAGTTCCAGAAACGTGACTCTGCACCTCCAGAGCCTCCTCCCTGCGCCTTCTCCTTCCCCGAAATGGCAGCGCAGGAGAGGAGCTGGTGGCAGGAAATAGCGTGAGAATGGGCTCCTCGTGCTACTTCCAGCCCTTCCTGACATCGCAGGGTGTGAAATGGGCTGCAAACACTGTCTCTCACATTATTTCCTTTTCCACCCCAGCCAAAACCAGGAAGCGCCAGCGAGGAGATTCGCAGGGAAAGCGCAGAGTAAAATGAAGTCGGAGTCAAATGAGTGCCAAGGCTAACTAAAGCAAAAATTCAGGGGTCTGTGGGCACAGCCTAGCATTAGCAACTCTAGAAGAAGCACTAGAAGGCTCATGTAGTACCCAGGCTTTGCTTTTGATTTGCTGAATAGTTAACCCAAAGGCTCCTGACATCAAAGCAAGTTTCTTCAGGCCATCCACAGGCTTTGGGTGAGACCTGCCAGGACATCGTGGGCACCATCCATGTCCTTGTGCCACGAACAGCACATTCCTAGGGGAGAGATCCTGCTTACTCTGACTGCTCTGCTGGGTATTTGCGAGTCTTTAAAACCAGAGCTGCTCAAATGAAACCTGAGGTAGAAGTACTGGAAACAACAGCGCTTCAAAGAGATCACATTGGTTTGTATTTGACAAAAGACAGATTTGACAAACAGGTTTTGGCACATCACAGTGGAAATGGCTCCTATATTTTTAATAATAAGTAATATATTCTAAATAAAATGCAATCCTGTGCCTTCAGGGAAGACATATGAAGGATGGTAAATAATTTAACACCGTTTGGGATTTTCTGTATTCTAGACACTTCTGTGTTCTTCTGTTTATTATCAGCCAAGAGCAGGATCACATGGCAGCTTCATACGAACACTCTGTGTACACCCCTGCAAGAGCAATGAAATTTGGTCTCCTCATAGATAAAGCTCCCTCCTCACCGCTGAAATACAGACTGGTGACAACGTCACAGACCGTGTTGTTCTAAAAGCAGAATTGAAACTGATTTCTTAGTAAGGCCAGTTAAGAAAAGGGAAACAAACCTTCTTTCCTTTCTCTGCGTCTCAAGACTGTAAAATATGCCTTGGCAGGAAGTACAGTAAAGCTCATGACAAGCAGAGGCAGCTACTCTTTCAAAATGAACAGGGTTCCTTCGAAGTGACACTTTTCATTTAGCCACAGTGAGCTTGAGGATACAGGGCAGGATACCAGAAGGGCTCTCCAGCAGATGAGGTTACTGGCCAGGCCTCCCAGCTTCACACCTCCAAAGATCACAACTGCAGTGAAATGGGAAGCCAGGTACCTGTGGCTTTTGGTAAAGTAGTCTTCTCTGAGCCAACACAACCAGAGACTCGGTGGAGCAACAATAAGAGCGTGTATTAATGTCACTTCTTATGGGAAGACACTGAAAATTGTAGAGATTCAGAAGGAAGCATTGTACATGTGAAGTTACTGCTCCAGAATAGGTGAAAAATAGCACTTCCAGACTCTAAATCCCTGCACTGGAGTTATGGAGATAAAACATCGAGAATTTCGTTTGTTCCCACTTTCTTGGGAAAGCTTTTCCCTCACGCTCTGTCCATTCAGGAGAGCTCCTGACCCATCAGCACACTCCTGTCTTTCCTCAGCACAAACTCTGCAGAAGTTTAAGCTGCCATCTCCCCAACATCTTTCTTTCCAAATTCTCCAGCCCTGAATCGTGGAAAGCCCTTCTCCTGGACTACAGCTAAGCTGTCTTCATGGACAATCTGCTTTTAACCATGGAAAGCAGAATTGCTAAAAGACAGGCAAAACTAATTTTTAAATGTTCAGCAGAATGTTCTTGCAAAGCTTCCTACATAAAACTTTGTCACAACAGTGAAAAAATCTGAGTTTTTAAAAAACTCAAAATGTTAAATAAGCCCATACCAAGACAAACTTTACACTAAGCAATTTACCCTTCAAAAAATCACAGTTGAAAAAAATCAAATTTTTTTACAAACAACTGTAAAAAGTTTTGTGAACAAGAAACATTGTTTAAAATTTTAAGGCAATTCACTGAGGAAAGAAGCCATTAATATTTAAGAATTTATGCAACTTTCAAAAACAAGATAGGATTTTTGGAAGCCAGATTGATCTTGAAAGAGAAAAGCCACTTTTCCATCTCCCATTTCCCAGTATGCCTTTCTTGTTTTAAATGGGGACTTCAAAAGGGGACAGGTGTTCAGAACCCAAAACACCTCTCTGAAAAAATTGACAACCCCAACAGAGTTTGCTCAATATTCTCTTTTCACTTCTATTAGCACTAACAGCAGTGACTTGCACATTCATATTGAAACAGCCCTCCCTTAATAAATCTCAAATACATTTTATATTTTGCTTTTGCCACATTTTTGTTAGCGTGTGCTCACCAGGTTAATTTAAAGGCTTCAATCAAGTCAGATTTTACAAGAAGCAATTTTTGTTAGGTCCCTTGAAAATTTAATTTGATAAAAACAAGTTCAGCATTTCAAAGTGACATTAGACTCCAAGCAAACATTTTGCCATTAAAAAACTCCTACTGTGCATATTCTGTTATTAAAAACAACACCACTGCATGGTCAAAAATGCCAGAAAGGACAAAAACTACCAAAATTGACAATTAGAAAGCTACTGCTGCAAGACTATACTTTACTATCACATTGAATAAATATTAGAATTATGAAATATTTTTAGAAGGAAACAGCAATTTTTATTTTATTTTCTTTAGGGGAAAAATATCTCATTTGTCAGCATTGTTCAAAGTTTATTTTTGGCTCAACAGCCCATGATGTAGAATGAAGTGTTCCACTAGATGGAGCAGGACGGTAAAGCCATCATGAGGGCAACTTCCCCTGCTGATCCACGGAAAAGTCAGTGTCCAGGGATGGTAAGAATTTTAGCTTTCTTCTGTGCTTTCAGGACAGAAAAAGGGCAACACAAAAGCCTCTTAGTGCTCAACAATACTTCCTTCTTCACAGCATAGAAGCTGACTATTAACAAACACTAACCAGAAACAAACCCAGCTCCTCCTCATTTCTATCAACTTTACACTAGAAACACAAAATTTACTGGATGCTTGTCTGAAAATGAAAATCTTAGTACTTTTTTATTTTGTAGCAACTGAACTTGCAAAAAGCTTCATGCCAAATGATCAAACATTAGTCACCTAATGCAAAAGACATCGTTACACATCAAACAAATTCACTCTGGAAACAATGGCAAAACTTCAAAGAGGCTCCTACAGACCTGGAGCTGTGCAAGGCATAGTAAAATTATCTCTCTTGTCTCTTTTCAAACAGAGCTAATTGTTGATTTACCTTTAAGTCTACCTAAACAAACAAACAAAAGAAGAACCTTACAGATTTTATTTCATCAGATGTTCTTTAAGAGATGCAGTATTAGACAAACTGCAGTTGCCATAATCGTGTGAAACAAGAAACCTTCATTTTCTTGACCTTAAACATTATTTCAGCTTCTCCAAAAGAAGTAGAGAGAAACTAACAAGGAACAGTTTTAAGCATTAATATTTCAAATTTAAGTCCTGCAATTCTTGAGTATGCACAACGAAAGTACCGGGAATGGTCACAATTAACTTGAGCACCTTGCCATAAAAAATCCTGAACCACAGTATACTGCTGGATGTGATAAGTAACTGCAAACATGCAGCAGACTCTCAAGACAATACTAATTACCCCAGCAGTATAAATACCAGAAGAGAATGACTCTTTCTCAGATATGTGCATGAAGGCACACAAGCAGAACTCCGGTGACTGATCACAGGCTGCTTCCCATGATTGTTACTCCCATCTCTTTGTTTCCAGCTAAATAAATTGCACTAGAAACCAAAGTGACAAACAGGTTTGTTTCCCACCCACATTCTCTCCAACTTACTGAAAGTTGCTGCAGCACCTGAAGCTGGCATCTGGAAAGGACGGGGCCAAGTGGAAGAAGCAGAAATTTGGCCTTGGAGACAATAAAACTGTCCCCTCATTAAGGGGCCAGCCTTTGGAAAGACCTTTTGAAAGCACCTGCAAGGTTTTCAGTGTAGATACAACACCAGCTTGTCCCACCTCTCTGAACAGCTGATTACCAAGAATTCATTATGCACCACACATTCCTTTTCCAGGGATAAGGGAAAGCAAGCATCAGGACATCAAACCAGTTCATTCCCCTCAGTCACAAAGCCCCGTGCAATGGAATGGAGCAATACTCACTACTGTGCACAGTCAATCAGCTGGTACTCGTTGGATCTCTCATAGCAGGCTTTCACACCTTCATCCTGCCAAAGTGTTTTTGTGTGTTCATAAAACTCCTGAAATGGGAAAACAGTGTTAGGGAACGGGTTAGAGATGAGGAGAATCATCAAATAGTAACATATCATTTCATTTTGCAATGAGCAGGAAATGGAGCAGATTTAACAATGATCTTTAACCATGCTTTAGAACCTCACTACAAGTTCAGTTGGCTTTCTAAGTTTGACTTAAACATTCTGTAACACTTAAAGAACTGCTTCTCAATCCCTGATTGAATCCAACCACCTACTGTAAGAAGGGTTAATATCCCATCAATGACAATTTCGTTGGCATTTTTAATAATCAGTGCTATTTGGTAACATTTGTTCTTTAACTCATGGTGTCACTATTTTACATTTTTGTGGCTGTCATGATTTTTTTTTCTTCAGTGAAACACTACTTCTCTATAATTCCTACATGAATGATAATGATAATTAAGCTTTACATGACTCTGCAAGTTAGTGAGGATCTTCAGGGACTATACAGACATCCGTATCTTACTTAACTCTGTACCACTTTCATAAATTTATTCTTTTACAGTGTAAAAAGACATTGAACTACAGAAGAAAGACAGTGATACAAGGCTAGATCATGTTTTGTCTCAGCCTTAAAAACTGCAATCCCAGATATGAAAGCAGACAGCCAAAAATGCAATGCTTCAGTTTTGTTGAACCTGCAACACAAGTTAACAACACAACCAAAAGCCCTTTCATTTGGCATATGAAAGATGCACTTTGGCTCCAACAGCATGTGCAACATGGATTGAACTTCTGGCCATCAGTCTAAGAACTCTGAATAGACTTAAAAAGAACAGCAGCAGCCTGGTGACTAAAATACATACAGACACCACTGTGGGCATTCCTCTTATCAACAACCATGGGTGCTCCTTGGCTATCTCTCAGAGCTTTCTGATTTTAAGCAGCAAGTATTTTTTTTTAATCCAGACCAGCACAAGACCTTTAAAATAGTTGCTGTATATATTCTATCTCTCCCCACCCGTTTTTTTTACAGCAGAATTAGTTTAAAGAAGAAGAAGAATGTGTTATTTTTGAATAGCCATGGTACTGCTTCAAGGTTCTTCCATCTCTTGGGATATCAGTCTCTCACATTCCTTTACTATCAGTGTAGTACAAAGAAAGGGGACACATTGCAAATTTCACTTTGAAAACAGTTTTTTAAAAAATTCACGCTCCTACCAGAATGTTAACTAACACCTGAACTGTAACAGAACAGTAAATCCTTTAAATTGCATCCTAAAGATGCATAAAGGCATCTTAAGTAAATTTAGTGATGCTGATTTTCAGAGCACCCTCTTCTTGGCAGGTATGAGATGCATGTGTGATTGTGTGATCACACAATTGTGAATACCAACAAGGGAAGCAGCCCATCGGATGCAAATTTCATTATGCTTTTATTGCTGTTAAGCATTCACTAGCTGCACATACACAAAAATGAGAGTAAACACAAAATACACATCTAAATTTTGTTCTGATTTATTTTAAAGAGATTATGACGTTTATATATGGTATTAGATTTCAGTTTGTTCCTGGCTTTTATGAACTGTTCATGAACAAAAAGACCAGTTAAATTTCTTTCAAAAGTAGGTAAGAAGATTTTATTTGATTTTTAGTATTTGCAGATTGCACAACCATTTGCTTTTGCTATTAAGGAAAATAAAAGATGAACCAACATCTTAATTTCAGTCCTCAGTTTTCTGTCTCCCACTGCTGGAATTATCTTCACTGGATACTTAAATTTTGAAGATTTCCAATTTCTTGGCAGTTGGAGGACTATCAGTCACCTTCGACTGTATCAGAGCACAGTGAAGAAAGTATCTTTCCAAAGCAAAAAGGAGAAGGAAGATAAAAGTAAAGAAGAGAGAAGGAATTATCTGCAATCTCACTATATTTGAACCAAACCCCTTTTGGGGAATGTTTCTATATTTATTTTTAGAAGTAAAAACTGTCCAATACAGAACATCATACAGCTCACTCAACTTATTACTACAAAGCTGGGAAACAGAAAAATGGAATCGGCAATTTTACAAGGTTTTTTTTTTCTGAAACAGCAGCTGATTCAAATGGACAAATAACTAGGCAGAGCTAAGTTTACAAAAAATGCAGTAAAACATTCTTCATCACCTACAACTGTAGATACAAAGTGAAAAAAGGCAGTGCTTTAATAACAAAAGGCACAGCACAGTAAAATTCTGCCACAAAAATTCTTCCTCGTTACTGTTTCTCACTACAACTATGACACTTTGGCAGAGAGCTGATATAAAGCAATTATTTCAAAGACCTTTTAAACTCCATAATGCCTTACATTTGGAGTAGTTTCTGCAATCAGATCTTAAAATGGGATGAAAAATAAAACCAGTTCCTGGCCCTAGCATAAACACATTGATATAGCAAGCCCAGGGTTTAGTTTACCAGAACAGTTACATATTGTTTAGAAGAGTCCTCCCTGTGTTCTAAGGGCAGTTTTCACTTCTAAGAAAATATGTCAATTACAGTAATGGGATAAAGATCAGTGTTTGTGCCTTGTTAGGCCAAATTAGCAATAAAATACTTAAAACTGCCTTTATGCCTGTCCTGCTAATCTGAACTATAACCAGCAATACTTAGGCAATCTTCTCAGTATGGTTGTTGACTGTCCAAGTGGGATGGAAAAAGAATTTAATTCCACATTCTTTGAACTTTTTATTGGGATTTCAAAATCAGGATCTACAGCAACTGAAGAGTAATAGGTTATTCTACTAAGACACAGTGGGGTTTCTTTGGGATGGGTTTTTGCTGTTACTTTTAGACCTTTTTTGTTGTTTGTATTAATTGTGTTTTAAAAAGTGAACTACATGACTTGTGATGGTCATACACAACCTTTTTGTCTTTAGGCCACATCAAACACATCTTTACACACGTTGGGACTAATGCTGAGCCACCTTACACAGCTGTGAACCAGGAAGGTTGTTCACCCAAGCAAAGTCAGAACCAGGCTTGCAGAGTTCATCTCCTGCTTTATTAGAAGCCTCCTTACTGTAGTGACTGATTTTAGAATTAAGACATAGTAGCTGGTTGCAAAAACCCAGATTCTCCCTGCTCCCCAGTACACCTACACTAACCACAGCTCTGAAATAATATTTAAGAAAAAGAATAACACAAGAAATCCTCAGCATCCCATTTGAGTCATGGAATGTAGCCTGGGGCTACTCTCAGGGAAGGCAAGTAAAACCGCAAGATTTGTTATGTATTTAGGTAAAACAGGGGCTCCAGAGGCCACTAGAAAAATCAAGTCAGTAACAGGGTTGGGGTTTTTTTTAGTTAAATAGGTATAATTTGTATGAGAGCTCTAAAAATAATGAGTTAGGAAACAAATTAACCAAAAGTAGCAGGAAAATTTCCTGAAAAGAAATAGCCAGAAAACTAGTCCTTACATGTCTGGTTCTTGTTTCCACAACACTGATTCATTTGCTGGCACATTCTAATATAACAGACACTACAGCAGCATCAACACAGGTTTTTCTTGCACTAGAAAATGGAACTCCTAACAAAACAGCTAAAATAAACAAATAATACTAAATAACAATTTGGTTTGAGATGACATTCCACAACAAACAGGATTTGAATGTTAGGTTCCAAACGATCCATAGTATTTGCAGTGTAGGATCATATTATCCACTCTTGCCCTTTGCATACTTAAAATTGAAAAAAAAAATCAAATTATGTCATTTTCCATTAAAAAAGAAATAAAATGCTGCAGTGTAACAAAACACACCCAAGATCCTGTTTAAAGTACAGCTGAAGCTGTGTAAAGCAACAAAAGTCAACAGAAGTGGTGACAGGATGGCACCACCAGGGAAGGTGAGGAGTGAACTCCTCCTAAGCTTTATGTCAGGATTGGAGCATTTATTCACCACCAGAGCAGACTTCACACGTCCCAAAGCGTTAACAGAACCCTAAAGAGGGAGAAATCCTTGAGGAGAACACTCAGGGAAAGGAATGTCAATGTAACACAGATCTGAAGAGAACAAACAGGGCCTGACTGAATCTGCTCAGGCTGGGCAGGGGCAGAGTTTGAATTCCGGGCACAATCCCCAAGAACAGGCTCCACTTCTGGGAAACTATAAAAAACCCTGAGAAAATCCTCTGTCTGGGTAAACCTTCTCTGGTTTTGCTTAGATAACTGAAGGATCAAAGACCACGACTTGCTGCTGCTGAGGAAACCTCACCTCTCATAATACCCTATTTGCCACAATGGTTAGAAAGCTGCATTTATGTGAAATTATTTTTCATTATTAATGTTTTATTTATGAGGCGACAGTTTCTCCACCTGCTGAAAGCTTCCCAATCCAAAGAGTCAATAGGCAGCATTTGTAAATCACTTGAATTCACTTACAGGAATCTCTGCAAAGCTCTAGAGAAAAAAACCCATCAGTGGAAATGCAGAAGGGATGCTTGGAAAACAGTTCTTTGTTCCAGAAAGATCTTGCTGACACAATTCTGGATTAGAAACGGGACAATGCAGAGTCTAATCAAATTTAAAACCTACTATTTCAAATTTCACCAAGTTGAATAAATGGCAGCAAGTAAACAGTAGTTTTGCTTAAAGTCAAACTACAGAAAGTGTTAAAGAACTTGGGGGTTGACTGCTTTGGTTGTTAAAAAAAATAATCCTCAAGAGACAAACTCCAGGCCTGGGAAAAAATAAAGGAACCAAGATCTGCTTTTGAGAAGCATTCTAAAAGGATAAAATATTAGTAGAAAATGAAAGAATATAACTGGACATACTGTCTACAAGGCTTTGTTCCCTCCAGATATATAAATACTCAAGAGACGTTAAAAAAATGTTTATGAAGCAATGTTTTATAGGCATTAGGATGTTGGCAGGGAAAAACATTGGCACAGTCCTTGCCACTGTGACACCATATTCACAGGAAACTTAGCATGGACATGCTGCATTACCTTTTCTTTGTAAAATATAATATAGGGTGGATCCTTCAGCAGAGCAGTTTATTTACTAATTCCATCAAAAGTCAATGCCACTGAAAAAAACCTTACCTCCTAAAAGGTGTGTACAACCATTACACAATGTTGTGGTTAAAACTGGGATTCAATTCCTGGGCAAAGTTCACTGTCCCATGGAGCTGCACATTTCATAATAAGAGTTTTAAATAGGTCACCGACTTACAAACCTGAAGATTAAAAGTCAAACCAGCTTCTAACTGTAAAACTGTCTCCTGGAGGACATTTGCTCCCCAACATGTTCAGTTTTTAAAAGTAGCACCGACCATTGATTTCAAACCCCTTCACAGACCTACTCTGCCAGGGGGGAGCACAAACTTTCCTTTCCTGAGAGCCAGGCAGTTCTGCTGCATTCCACAAGCGAGGCATTGCAACAAGGCAAGGTCACGGGATGGCAGGGCAGCACAGAGCATTCCAAGACAAACTGCACCAGCTGATTTTCTCCTTCCAGGATAGGAAAGTACACAACAAATTGATTTATTTCTCATTGCTCGTAGCTGAAATCAAGTGATCACTACTGACTCTAAGGGCACTCAGAGAAGGGAATTCAAGGCAACTTTTCATTCTCCCCAAGCTTGGGCAGGGATACCAGAATGTATTAAATTTGTCAAATCAGACAGTTTAATAAGCCACTTACTTGAATAGGGAAACATCTGCATTCCTAATGGTGTGAACAAGTGTTAATTATTGCTTGCTATTTTAGGGCAAATACGCTGATGATATCACAAAGGAAACGCATACCTACGAATAGTTGAAGATATTCTCCAGTTACTGGCACATGTCCAGAGCTGAATACAAAACTCTTTGGGAGAGGCCAGTGCACTCAGCACTTCCCATAACTGAGTCAGAAATATTTTCAGCAAGGATTCAGGCTCATTATCAATAGCTTTGCATGCTTGGAAAAGAAGAATGATTCTGAAATAGTCTGTATGTCTGCCTGGTAACTTCTAGTAAATTAAACTGGACGTGGCTGCAAGGATTGGCCAATGGGAAGGGAATTCTACGTAAGAAATTTCTGTCAGGTTTGAACTCACATTATTCCCCTTTGTTAAGAGTTTCAAAACACCACAGCATTTTAGAAATGTGCCAACACACAAATCCCTACCCATAAGCTACAATGTGCCCTTGGTTGGAAGTCCTCACTAACATAATATCAAACCATTTCTCTTTTATTTCTACTTTCACAAGAAGTTTAATCACCACAGAAACTTCATCTGTTGATACCAGAACACAGCTCCTCAGGTTTATTAGGGAGGAAAACTCACTTTGGGTGAAAGCATCGAGCCTGCTCCCCATTTCCTCAAGATTCCTCTGCAATTTAAACCAAATAATCAGTGTTCCTCTGCTTCTTCAAAGTGTATCATACATAGAAAGAGGCAATTCATTAATGGATCAAACTTCCTGATAGCATAAAAGGCACAAAGAAGTCTTCTACCCCATTCCAGCTCTCTTCCAGGGTACTTCAGAGGGGTGATAGAGGCAGTTCAACCATCAGCTATTTTTGGAGACTTCAGTGTAAGAAGGAAAGTTTAATAAAACTCCGAGAAATTTCCTTTGAGCCTTAAATCAGGGTTTGGAAAATGTCTTTCATACTACATTATTTAGCTGCTTTTTGTTTAATGAATTTATAGTAAGCTTGAACAGTCAAATCAAATGACCTTACTACCTCACATAGTGCCAAGAACAAACACCTGGGACCACACTTAACTCTGCTGCCTCCTTTCAGAGTGGAAACAAAAAGCCTCTTTTTGCCAGAAACTTCCACCAACAGAAAAGAGTGTAAGATAAAACAGTTCTCCTCATTCCTCCCAAGGACATCTCACTAACCCTCTTACAACCTTTCTGAAGAAGCAGCATCTGTACTCATAGAAGTGTTCACAGGCTCACAATAAAGTCTACATGAAAAAATGAAGCTCAAATATACTTCAAAAAATTAATTTAAAGTTCTGTTTAATTGCTGGGATTTCTTTTTAAGAGTAAAAAGATACCCTGTTTCCTGGGAGCTTAAAAAAAAAAAAAAATCTTAAATTTTACTGGAACACTGAAGAAATGTCACGTACTCTCTAAAGACCAGTTGAAAACCCTGACCAGTCAGCTGGACACAACAGGGCTGTGGCTGGATCCACTGTAATACCAGGGAGGCTCACAGGTATAATTTTATTTCATCTATGCATACACCAATATTTTGTGATAGTCTCTTACTGTGATTAAAACCAGAAAATGCTCAAGAATTTCTATATTAAATTATGCCTATTTCCTGTTTAATTCAGCTGACAGCTCTTCTATTTCAACATAAATTGAATTAACCTGTTCTTGTTCTTTAAGATTGCTCTGAGGAAAACAAAGAAGATGTATCAAGAGAATTTAAGTCACGTGAACTTCTGAACCTGTAAATATGGTCTGGTATGGTGGGAATTTACTGGATAAAAATATAAATTCAGAATAAAGCATTAGCTTTTACTTCAAATACTAATCAAATAAATCTATAATAATAAAGCAAAATATAGGGTGAGGGGGTTTTGTACTACAAAAGCAACTGGACTACAGAAAAGAGATGTATATAATCCCCAGTGTCTCAAGTCCTGGGCGAAATTCCTTGTGCAATTTCAACAGAATTATGTGAACACCTCAGTGAAAGCACTGCAGAATTTAAAGGGCTGAAATTTAAAAAAAATCATTTCCAATAAATACATTTGCACTAACAAAATTTGCTAGATATTGCTAGTCACACATAAGAGTAAAATATTCCTACCAGGCATTTATCCATGTAGGCAAAAATCAGAGATTTCAGGAGATTCATTTGCAAATCATTAGTAGTTATATGTGTCTCAATTTTGAGAAACAGAAATGAAATCAAGTGGCTGCCTGCCTGACAGACCCTCTACTAAAAGAAGGCTTCAAAATAACTCTTTAATTAATCTGTATTCAAGAAATTTTTCTGCTATTAAAGGACAGGAAAACCAGCTTTACATAAATTCCTGTTAAAGTCTGATCAGGTAAACTCAATTGGATTATCTGGAAGCCCATTTAGAGGGAGCTGCTCTGTGTAGATAAGATAATAGAGATTTTAAAAAGAGTAAGTAAGGATTATTTCAGAGGATCTAGCACCACATCAGTGATACTGTCTGTAAGACTTCCCACTCCTTTCTTGGAATATTAACATTCTCGAGGCAAAAATACTTTACATATCCACATTTTCTACTAATTCTGCACCTCAAGATGCCTCTCGAAGATATATATGTATTTATCACTATTTTACACATAACAAGATAGAGGGCACTAAAAAAAGGGAAATAGGACATTGAGGTGTCTTGCTCAAAATCTTAAAGAGAATCTGGACAAGAAAAAGCTGGAGCCCTCAATCTTCTCTCTGTAGTACGTATTCAAACTGCACACAATATTGTCCAGACGCCCAAGAAACCGAGCACTGTCTCCCACCTTTCCCAGCTTCCCACAAATATCCTCAGCAAAGAAAAGTTTTGCCCACTTTCACACCCCAAAATTTGTGACATTTGAGATATTCCCATGGGAAATGTCCCCCACTGCAGTGAATATGTTTGTCATTACTTTATAAAGCTAGTGATGCTGTCAAACCAGAACAGCTCTCTTCTTCTCCCATGATGTATTTAGACAGGAATAATAATATATCTATCACTATACCCATCAGGGTGGTTATCTACAGGGACACATAATTTTGTTCTGTTGCCTACATAATTAAGGAACACTTCTGGCAGCAAAGAGATCCCAGCTCACATCTTTTCTTACTGAGACTCTATTATCTTGTTACCTTCTTGAAGATTTTGGTGTCAAAACCATTTTAGGGACTCCAAAGCCCCGTTCTGACCCTGCTGCAGGTTAAGGGATCACACTGTGCACCACCTCCTTTGTACCCACACTGCCCACAGGCCAGGTTGTAAATCAGCCCTCAAAACTGATCCCTGTTAAAAATAATCTCCCCAAAATAGAAGAGAGAAGGAGTAAGGGTTACTAGGGTTATTTTTAACCTGGGGTGGTTCAATGGTCTGATTTACACCGGGGACCCAGTGGAGGTTTTTTTGGCCCAGTGCGGGTGGCGCATCCCGGTGTGGAGCGGAGGGAAGGGTTGGCTGTGGGCACAGGGGATGCTGAGCTGCCTTTGAGGCTAAAGCCAGAGTGTGGTAAAGCTCAAGGACACCACTCAGAAACCATAATAAAACCATTCAGCAGCAGTGGTAGTGGGAGATTCAAAATAACTACAATGCAGCAGTGTAATAAAACTTAAACTGGAACCAAGAGACCGGCAGACAACATCAGCATCTCTTCTAAACATCCTCAACCTAGAAAGCCATAGGCTGGAGTCATTCCTCTGGTATTCTGCCCTTCAATAGCTAATACTCTGATTCTACTACTTTCTGAATACCATTTTTCTGAATTTAGTATGGTATTTTCAAGAGACAGCTTCCTCAGCTGAGTCCAGATCAATTAAAAATAGGCAGCTGTAAATCCTGCCCAGCTATTTTGAATATTTCATTAAAACCAGAGAATTATAATTGGACTGCTACCCAAAGTAAATAGGTTTTATTTCATAGCTTGGTTCGATTTGGTTGATCATACAGTGTGAAATGTTGATAGAACAGGAACATTTCCTTTCCTCTTCTAAAAGTAAGAGCAAAAAGAAAGGGATGAGAAGAAGGCCACTATTCTAGTTGATCCTGGGGATGGAGAAAATATCCTAACCACTGTCTGGTATGCAGAACAGGAATAAAAATACCACTTTTATAACCCAGCTAACCCAACATCACCTGACATTTGAGACAGATATACAGCTAATTTGAATTATTGAAACTACTTACGAGGTTGAGTTTTAACACTGAAAACACACACAGAGTTGTGTTAAGCTAAATGCATCAAAAGACAGTAATGATGGAAATGCCATTTGGAAGTCTCAACTATAGATCTGATCTACTAAAAACTGCAATATTTTAAAACACCAGCATGATTATGTGGACAGAATTCCTTTCAGTCAGTACTATGTTTTTCCTCTCTCCATATGCTACTACTTGCATTCAAGAAATCTAATTTCTTAATACCAACTGTGCTGAATTAATAAATCTCCAACATACTAAATTTTCAGCTTTAAAGGGGATGTTTAACCTAGCATTACACTGTACCAACATTATTTTTAACTCAAGCTGTTGTTTTTTAGGTTTTTTTAATTCAAAACAATATGGTCTACACAAATGACACACATTTCCTGTAAGTCAAAAACTGCAAAGCAAACAGATGGAGACCCAGACTAAGAAAAGAATTAGAATATCAGAACACAAAAGTTGCTCTAATCCTAATTTACATCTAAAGCCAGATCCCAGTATTAGCATCCTACCTTTTTCTTGACTTTCTTCTGCCTTTCACATTACACTGAACCTTGCTGTTAGGAAACAGGCACTCTAACTCCACCTGTTCCACAGGGAATTACAAACACAGATTTTGGCCTCTACCTTAAAATTCATTTCAACTACTCCTTCATACACAGAAGATGATGACCTTGAGCAGTACTCGAGGATTGTGATTTCTGACACTACGCACTGAGAGTTGGCATCTAGGGACACTCCAGATCTTAACTTCATTTGAATCATGCAGTTAAAATGCAGGTTCAGTTTTCCAGGTACCAAAGGACTACAACCTACATTCAGACACACTCAGAAATCAGAGATATATTAACTTATATAATCACCAAGGGCAGAGAGAGCCAACAATAGTCCTTCAACATCTGTGGCTAATGCATATCCAGTTTAAAACCTCAACCCCACAAACATTTACATATGAAATAAGTTAATCACGCCAATGAAGTAAGCCACTAGTCAAAGTGATGTACACGCCTAAACCTCTGTAGACTCAGGGCTTAAAAATTTAAGACAATACCTTTGCTCAGAGAAGAAAAACTAGTTTTATTGGAGCACTGTTATTCCTGAACTTGTGTGTCATTCAACACCTCAAAGACTCTTCACTGAACTTGGAATTATTTAAGGACCTTGTAAGTCACACAATTACACCTTGCTTTCAGTGAAAAAAAGGGAAAAATTAGAAGAAATCACTGCACTCCAATTGAATCGAATCAAAAAAACCTCTGACATAGAAGAGAAAAGGAAAATCCAGTATTTCACTGCAAGGTAGGTCACAGGAACTTGTTGCAGCGTTGTTAGAGATCACAACCTGAACTAGCACAAACAATGGCATTAGGAGAGCTGTGGGCACAAAGCCAGTTCAGGAGCACAGAGGGTGGAGCAAGGAACTACTGTCTTCTCTCTCAGATATTCTCCTAAAACTACCTTCAAAGCATACACTTTTCTGTGCCCCCAGTAGGAGAGATCATCCATGAAGGGATCAAGTATTTCTGTGAGTAACACTGATAAATGTCTAAATTAAAGAGGTGTGAAGTTAAAAATCCCAAAATCTCAAATTTATGATGCTTTAAGTCAAAATGAAAATTATCACATTTTATGTGCTAGAATCATACATCTCCCCTCTATCAACCTCTCTGTGCCTGTTGAACATTGAAAATGATCTGATTGGAAGATTACAGTGCAGTATTGCCAATTAATTGCTAATGTCACCTGACTTCTGCCACGTGCAAAAAGCATGTAGGTTTGTTTGGTTGGTTATTTTTCTTTTGATAAAGACTGACCAAAGCAGAGAAATTCCTAGAAGTGGC
This sequence comes from Corvus moneduloides, assembly GCF_009650955.1. Lineage (NCBI taxonomy): Eukaryota > Metazoa > Chordata > Aves > Passeriformes > Corvidae > Corvus > Corvus moneduloides. The sequence continues at coordinate 11,618,589 of NC_045492.1, forward strand.
AACATTAGGAAAAGGTAACTGTCGCTGGTCACATAGAACAGCTTGTTCAATAATGTTTACAAATCAAAAATTACAAAAACCTTGCTGCAGTGCAAACTATCCAACATCTTACTATTATTTGCACTTGCACTTTCATTTCAAGCATCTGGGACTGACTACTGCTGGACACAAAATTCTGGTGTAAATAGATTATGATTTTTGACACATCATCGTAATTCCTTCCCTCAGCCCCCTGGAACAGTGCACAGAGAGAGAAATACAAGTTTTGAAACATTCCTGCATTACTGCAAGTAAAAAGTACTTCATGGCAATTGACAAAAATATCTTCTCAGTGTTTAAGTGTTCAGTGTTTGCAAACTGTATTTTCATGGGCTTCTGCTACAAGTCTGGTTGAGATACAGGAGAAATTAATCACCGTGAGTGGGCACAAAGTTGTATCATCAACCAAATAATTATCCTTTCTGCATTTACTCTGGGACTGCTGGCACCTCGAATGATTAACCAGGACTGGGAGGGCTGGGGCAAGGATGTGTGAGTGGAGCCTCTGCAGAAAGCCTGGCTGACACAGAGTCTGAATCAGCAAGAAAACTCCACTGTTCTTCCAGAAGAGAGAAATCATTAAACGCCAGCTAACCATCAACAGAGTGCTGTGTGTATCTCCATTCATTTTGGGCAGGGCAATTCCCAGCAATATCCAAACTTTACACTCAGCACTGTCCATCTTGACTCTGTGGCTGATTAATTCACCAGAGCACAAAAAGCAGACAAGGGTCTTCATGTTTCTGAAGGATCAGCAGGAATATTCCGGCTGTGCTGCTGTAAACTCAACTGGCACTCACCAAAGGTACCTACTGCAGTAATTCCCAGAGAGCAGCTTGCTGCTCTGGGGAAATATTTACTACAGGGCAGGGAAATATAATCATTTTCAAAAAGGCATGGCTGCAGCCACTGTGAATTACTCACCGGAGGGAAATCGAAGTCTATCTGGTTTGCTAAATTTAAGATGTAGTCGATTCGAAACTGGTTCTCTGGATTGGCTAGTTCCACTGGAGGTGCCAAATTGCCCATTGCTGTCACTATTGTCTGCAAAGAAACACAAGTAAAATATTGCAGAGAGTGTCTAAATAGCCACTTGGAATAGTTAAAAACAATAGCTCATAAGTTACCTCTATAGCTTCTTTAATATTGTTTTTAATATCCTGAATTTTCATTTTCTTCTCCCTGTAATAAAAAAGATACATCATTAAATTCGTAAGCCACAAAAGCAGAATACCTTTTTAAAACAGAACATGACCTTGAAAAATATTCTATCAAAACTGCATTTTTTAAAGTGCTTTCAGTCACTGAAAACTTTTGTAGATAGGCTCAATTAAATATCTCATAACTTTTCTATTTAAGCAGTAAAATCTATTTGCATCTATTTTAAGCAGTAACATCTACTTGCATCCAAAAATCAGTGTCTAATTATGCTTTAATAAAAACTTATTACAGTCTCAGACTGGGACAAAGACATTCTGCAGAATACTAGACATACGTGAAAGTTCTTTAGGAAGGCATACACTGGAAACAAACAGAAAGGAAAAAAGGGTGAGTTACTAAAAGTAGAAACAAATGAAAGGAGACCAAGGAACCTCAAAGCACAAAAAATTAAAGCACAAAAATGGTGCCTTAGCAGAACAAGCTAGAGCAGGGAACTCAACCTGACACAAGACATTCAAATAGTCTGGATGTGACACATAACCAGCAAAGGGTTAACCAAGTATACAAAATTACCTCTTGACTACAAACAGAGGAGTAGGCTGGAAAACCATTTGGAATGAGCACTATCATTTGGGATTAACTGCAGCCCAACAGGTTGGAGCAGGACAGTGCAAACCATTGCCTCTGCTCGTTTGTACTGCATTTTGTGTCAAATCTGACACCAGTTAATTTCAATGCTGAACAGTGCAAGCAAATGAAATGCATGATCAAACATTTGGTATAACCAGGAATTAGCACCCTAAAAGTATTGCTAGCACTGAGCCTGTAAACTGTAACCTAATTGCAAAGCACTATGATAAAATTTTTCACATTAATAATTTCTTGCTGTACACAGCGTAAAATCACTACTTTGAGGTAAACAGAGTTAGCCATGTAATTACTAAAAAAAGCCAGCTAAACTGTCTAAGTGACCTTTTAATCTTTACTGAACTGCTTTTCCAGAACTCTTTGATTATGGAATATTTATATCAACATTTAAATTTTTTTTCGTTTTGAAAACTAACATTTTCCAGCACAGTGTCCCAGAGATTATGAAGTACCAAGAGCATTTCCTTTTTTTACCCTTTCAAAAATAGTAACTCACACTTTCAGCTTACAGACTCCGGCTTGAAAACCTCATTTTAGTGAGTTAATTCAGTAAGCATATTACAAATGCTTTTTATCACTTTTGCCTTTCTATAATTACTCACAGTCAAAAACTAAAATGAAACTGAAAGCATATTCACCAATCAAGAATGCAGAAGAACAGCAGGAAAAAAAAATACTACTCCAATAACAAGGCAGACAGACATCCAGGAGTGGTGGGAATTTTGGCTACCAAATGAAAAATGAAGGCAGTTTTTATAAAAGACAGGGTCAAGGAAAACAGCACCATGCCAGCCCCATGTTATTCTGCCTTTTAGGCAGAGGTGTGGAGGATCTGGTTGTACCTTCCCAGGTTGTGACAGCACGACTGCAATGCAAGCGCTGCTCTTGCAGAGGGGAAGCAAACAGCAGCAGCACAGATCATCTCGTTCAGGAAGGCTTTGCTGTGTAGGGAACGTGTCTTAATCAGCAGCACAACTCCAACAAACACAAATGTGATTATCCCGAAACATCAGCTCCTCACTGACCACATGTCCTCAGGAGTTTGGGGCAGGGATAGGAAGGTCAGTGAAGCTTGATGCAGAGAGAGAACTGAATGATCAATAATCAGGTGAAAATTCTATGTTTTCCAACACTTCTTTACCTACTTACAGACCACCTTATTCCTGAAGATTACCAGTTTTTTGCTTTTAGAGATTTGGCACCACTGATGAGAACAAGGCAGTGAGCCAAGAAAGGCCAAAAGCACCAAATTAAGGAAAATAAATTAAGACAGGATATGAGAGGAAAAACTGAGGGCTTTTCACCCTCTTCCTTCCTAACTGCAATGCTTTCTATTGCCCCAGGTCTTGACAAACTCTCCATTCCACAACCAAGACGTAGGGTGCACAAATACTCTCTCCCTCAGTAGCGCACATATGGTTGCAAAACCACCATCCGCTTTCAGTTTTTAAAAATCATGTTTAATTATTAAAAATATGTAAATAATGGTATGAAAGCAGGAAGTGTTTATCAACGACAGTGTAAGCAATTTGTCTGGCTTTATTGTGCCTCCAAATTTCAGCTGGATCTTGAACTTCAAATGAAGATGTATCCAGATTCTGCGCTGTTTAGATCAAAAGGGCAACTGATATGCTGAAAGCCAAGCAAGATACCAGTATTTTTACAGCATCATCACTCTTTTTGCTTTGGTTTGGAATATCATTAGAAAAAGAGAAGTTTAGGAAGTTAGCATTGTTTTTGAGCAAAGTCTTGTTATGCTCTACTCCCTGGAACACTTGCTATTAACTGTCTCAAAGCATCAGTGAGGTGCACGTTGACCTGACTCTTCCATGCCATTCTATAAATCTCATTATTTTAATTAAAGATTTCAGTCAAACTTCCACATTTACACCTCTTGGCTGATCCTCTCACTACTAAGTGATAATGAATACGGAGCAACGTTAACCTCCAGCAATTAACAAACTGCTTGATAACCATCATCATCTTTACAACAAGGATACTCATAGTTCCTATTTCTGGTGTTGTTGCCATGGCCCTATAGCCTACCCAGTAAACAAGGAATCTTATTACACAGCAGTGAATGTATCACAGCGTTTTGTGTTTTGTAATGTTTACTAGGCATAAACTTTCCATGACAATGAGACACTTTATTCTTCTGGGAGTCAGCATGTTCATCAATCACCCATCCAACAGCAGCTTACAAATAACTCTAACTTCTCACAAAAAAATACCCAAAAAGATGACGTTCATTTTATTCGGGGACTAACAAGGTACAGCACACAAAAGCAACATCCCTTTTTTTTAAAATAAATCCCAGCCAGGTTGCACCTCAAATTTCCAGAAGTACTCAAACTTTTATTTTCCACAACCACAAAGACTGACTATTCTAAACTTAGAAACAGATTATTTCCCTTTTAATTTCTTATTCCCAGGTGTTGGCACAAAACTACAAAAGAAAAAAAGTTGGGCTGTCAAAATGTTCTCCTCTGGAACATCCTGAGTAGTTTGGGGATGGCACCAATGCTCTCCTGGCTAAGGAATGACTGATGTCTCTGCAGGCCTGTTCTGTATCTTCAGATGCCATGGGTTAATAAGGTCATCTTTTTAATCTTGTTTAAAACTTTTGCTTAGGCTGTGCAAGGTAGGCCAAACAAAGCATTAAACTCTATTAGTTGAGGATTAGAAGAAAAATCTCAAATCCTGCTGTTTTCAATATTTAAATGGGCCAAAGCAAAGCTGCACATAGCTTTCAGGAAAACTAATAAAGTCTATTTTAGGCACTATAAAAAAAGATGACATTTTAATTCAAGTAACATTAAATTAGAATGACATCAAAGGTCAGAAAAATCAAATATTCGTTGAAAACCAACCTAATCAGAATTTAGTAAAGAACTTCTCCACCTGTGGTTGAGCTTTACTATTAAAAAAGCAACATTTTTACTTTGCATAAAATTTGATAAAGTCTGAGAACACATTAACAAACAGATTATCAGAAAGCAAACTAATTTAATGTTCATTTCTTGTTTACTTTACAGATAATATGAATAACCATTACTTGGAAAAAATACTTAAAGTTTAAAAACAACATTCCAGAGGATAAGGATTCAGTTCACCCTGAACCCTTAAGCATCTCACAGGTAGGAAAATAATTTTAAAAAAGGGTTCTGAAATGGAACCGTCAGAACAAAACTTGTTAAAGAATTGGGGGTGGACACAGATGGATGGACAGGGATGATGCGATACCTTTACGCCATTAATCTAATTCCTAAAAGCAAAGAAATTTGAATTTTTTTGGTCAGTGCTGACAGGTTAGGAAACCTTGGAAAGTTCTGCAGTTCTGGAGAATATATAGACTATTTTAATAGGCCATATTAGTCACAGAGTGTTAATACAGAGCCTTTGTCTCATTTACAAGGCTGTAAACAGCCCAGCCTCTATCACCTTCAGGGATTGGTGTAATGCATAAATTACCTTTATTTCTGAAACAGTCAAACTTCGCTGACTCTTGAACTTGCTGACATAACAACTACAGCAGGGCAAGGCTTCCCTTCCCCAGGCAAAGCTCTGCAGTCAATGAGTCAATTTGCAAGTGGAAGAGCCAGAATCAAAATCTTACAAAGCAATTCATTTGCCTCTGACTTTTTATGGTAGAAAATGACATTGTTGTGTTTCACACAGGTGCATCTCCCTGCTTTCAGGTACTGCCAATAAACATGAATGCCCAGGGAAGCAGCCACGGGCTGTCCCTTTCTGCTCACCTTCAAAAGCCCATCAATTACAGACTGACAGCCAATGAAAACTTAATAGGTAATTTTGTTATAAAACACAATTCAGTTCTTTGACAGGCAGTCATGTACTTCATACACACGTGGGATTTAAACATGCCTATTCATCTAAATACGGTGTCTTTGATGCAGTGAAACATGCTGATGGATTTAATAAATATTCCATAAAATCTGCATTAAAATTTATTTACTGAACCTTATGGAAGCTAAGAGCACTACCTGCCAATCCACCTCAGAGAACCAGAGCTGTGCAGTCAAGATTTTCAGACACAAGACCACGAGCAAGGAAATTCAATTAAGTTTTGCTACCAACCCACACTACAAAAATCTTGCAGTACTTTACAATTCAACTAAAAGATAAATTTGGTTTAGCCTGGGTTATTTCTAACAGAACATGGCAATTACCTCCAAATGTAACAGCTAGAACGGCAAATAGGGCAGAGGCCAAGTTAGAGGCACTTGAAAATGGGGGAAAATAGTTGCCTAGGGTATTCAGAGTGAAGCTGAAATAATTCATCTTAGACCTATGACAAAGTACCAATTTTACAGACAAAACTACTAAAATGCAATAGCAAAACCCACTACATATCTTCTGCAAACTCAAGACCATTTGTATCACACTGCTGAGATACCTCAGTAATTCTGCCAGTTTCAAAGAGATTTTTCTGGTTTGTACTGTTCAAGCTCAGAAAAGACAAACCCTTGCAGTGCCATGGGGCAGGAGCTGCCTCAGAGCAGCTCCACAGCAATAACTCTGTACTGCTTATAACAGGAAATAGGATTTACTTGGGTCCTCACTTGCAGTGAAGCTGAAAGAGATTTTCTAACCACGTTAATACTTTGCTCTTGGTCAGCACCTGATAAAATGAAATGGTACCCAAGGCACAGGAAGCTGACATAACGCACCCTAAAGCACTTTACAGTCAGTGTGTGCTGGTAACTCTGACCACACAGGTGCTGAGCATCTCCCTGGAAGCACCAGACCCGTCCTGCAGAGCAGTTTCTCCTCCCTACCATTATGCTCTTCCTTCCACCTTTTCCCCCACCCCAGCATCGACTTCACTTGGAAGATTCTTGGGCTTATTTCTCTGAGATTCTGGCTATCAGCAAATTGTACCATCCAGCTACCAGACATGATTTACTGTGACAGGAAATAATATTAGAGAAAGGACAGCTATGAGGATAAACTATTTGCTTTCTCTGTAAATAAGTAACACCTTTTGGAAAAAAGAAAAACCCAACAGGCTGAATAATTTTGTTGTGATACACTTTGAATTAAAGATGCAGTTAAAAATTGATTATGTTGGACAGATCTAATTGTGACCTAAATTATTTGGGAGAACTTAGTTCAATTACCCCCTGAAGCATAATCACTTTCTCACACAATATGTGATGCAATGTATTGAGTGGACAATGCAAAAAGGGCTTCCACAAGTTCCCTTTTAAAGACTGTGAAAAGCACTGTCAGTTGTTTTACCACTGCTTGTTCTAATACATTGCAATATTTATCTCCATGAGTTACATGCATATCTTACTATGCAGCCATAAACACATGAACATAAGAAATATAAGCACAAAGAGATACCTTCTATTAATGGAATGACAGAACCATTCTCCGAGTTAAAAGTCAAGAAACACAAATAACTGAAGTGTTGATTAAAAAAAACCACATCACAGCTCTGTGAAAGCAGAAATCTTGTTATTTTTTATCATTATTTACACTGCAGTGTTAGGGGCTAGGGTGCGATCTGTTTCTCATCTTTGGGAATGGTACCACAATGAAATTATATCAAACTCTAAAAAAGGCATCCCTGAATATAAACCTAATAAACTCCATTTTTAGGCTTATTTTATCTCTGCTCCCTTTGACACCCAAAGTGCAAAGGTTAAAGGGTAACTTTATTTTGCCTCTATGGATATTCTGATGTAAAGACTGGTTGTGGGCAGACTTTGCTCCTGATGAAGTTCCAGGACTCTGGCAGCAGGCACGTGGCACCCTGGTCATACCACCTGCCCAGGTGGATATGGCACAAAGATGCTATTCTGGCTCTAAGCCACCTCGAGGCTCCCCTTCAGCTCCGCAAATTCCCACATAAAACCAGTTTAACTGGTTTACAGTCCCTTTATACCTTTTAGTGGCACAAAGAGACCATCATAGACACAATACTAAGAAGCATAATTCTGCTTATCCTGCTCCATTTACCTCAACTAATTAACTAGCAATAGTTTAGGTAAGGGATGAAAATAGAATTGTTCACAAAGAGCTCTGTGATGTATGAGCTTGACAAAGGCCCCTTAGTTCCTGCTGTGCAATTAAACACCTCTGTATATTGCAAACCTGGCCTGTGGCTCCCTAGGCATTCAGAGGGGAACACTCCAGTGTCATTTTCTTGCTCTTAGTACAGGTAATTAAAGCATATTGCTGTAAAAGGTGTCCTCAGAAGTTTAGCATTCTCTCTAGACACTTGATACAATAATTAACAAGGCTGTAGAGTCTTCAGAGGACACTGTGATTCCTTTCTGGTCTGAAAGGACACCTCAGAACCGGCAGGAACCAAAGGACTCAAGTCAAATTGCTGAATCATCTTGCCTTGCACAATTCAATGCTTTGAGACAATCAAACGGCTGTCAGGAAGCACAGAAACCTTTTTAATTATTTATTTAAGTATTGTGATTGTAGCCATTATCAACACAGAATAAAGGAAGTGTCCATTGCCCATCCAATTTTTTAAACACTTCTGCCCAACTGTGCAGCAGCATCGAAATGCAGCACAAGACACCTCTTGGGATGTCCCCTCTGTTGTTCCAGGCTGTCTGCTTGTACAGCCATCCCTCAGAGCAGAACCAGCCTCCTGGGTTCTCCTCAATCTCTGCATGCCCAGAAAAAAAACTATTGTGTGAGTATATAGTGCCCAGGCAGTGCATACACATGGATCAACAGCACCTGCTGTTAAATCTGGGCCGTTTGCTGTGCTGTTCACTCCATCCTTTGCTTTCAAACACAGGCAGGTAACAGCAGCGTTATGGGGGGCTCCTGTTCTCACCTCAGTTCTCACTTTCGAGGCACTTTTGTTTAACCTTTGAAACATCGATTTGATGAGTGTCCTACAAGTGTCATTTGCTCTAAAACTGTTTTGTAAATGCCTGCATTCCAGTAACTTCTTCAGCCAGGATTCGGTATGAAGCTTTTGAAAAGAAGGCGATCACGTCCCTGTGCACAAGAATGAGAGGAATAGCTCCTATAATGGCTGATGACCTCAGTGCTGCTTAAAGCTGAAAAAGTACACAGCTGGCTAAGTGCCAGTATTAAATGGAAAGAAGCCCTAAAATAAAAATGGCTGGAACACTGGATGCCAAGTAAGTGTAAACACAGACCAGCCAAAGCAGGATGCAATGCAGTAGGGAAGACACTGATGAGACAGGTGGAAAACAGTTGATTTTTTTTTTTTTTTAAGTGGTTATGATCTCTGTTATCATCTGAAACACTTCTGGTGTGTGATATGGTAGGCAGACAATCTGGAAGGTGGTTGCCTCTCGCAGTGACAAAAGGCAAAGTTTTTTGCCTCACTCAAATAAAAAGCAATTACCTAAAGTATTTCACCATTTTCCCCCTGGTACTTCTAAAAAATTCCATTAAACTCTCAATGACCCAAACCCTTAACATTTTATAAATGCTGTAGGATTTAGTATTGGTAGCTTCTAAGTTCAGAACGACAATCTGAATAGGAAAGCAGTTAAGGCAGGGGATGTAGACATTCAGTACCCAAAAAACAGGGGAAACTATTTGGACAGGAACAAAGGAAATGTTTACTAAACTATGCAGCTGTCACTGAAAGTTAAGACTTCAGAGAGATATTAACATTAAATGTTTTGTTCACCACACTTTCTGACAGTGTTGAACTACTTTCACTGAATTGAGTCTTTTCTTCACAGCCATTAAATCCAGAATTTTTACCATGGACAAAGTCTGAATCAAGGAAGATTTCCACAGTTACCTTCAAAGATAGAGATGTCAGGTATATGCAACTTTGCTCGTATGTCTTACAGAATTGCCTAAATGCTTACAAGACTCAGCATTATTAGCAGAAACTAGAACAGGCCCTACTGATCCCAGCTCTAGGGAAGTTCAAGTTCACAGTAGTTCTTAAGAATGTGCTGTTGCACCTAAATGGTGACTTCTATTGCACACGTTATTAAAATACAGATTTCAGTAGAAAGATAGTTTTCTGAAAAACATTACAGACATCATGTTTCCATGTAAAGACTTAGCATAAAGTTTCCTCTGAAATACCCAGAAAAAAATCTTGTGAAATTAGTCAAGGCCTGAGAGATTTCAAGAATTGTAGCTGTCTATTTATAGTTCCAGACTGTGTGTGAATTTACTATGGCTGTGCACATAAACTGCAATTTCAGGACACAGAGTAGCTAAATACTGGAATGAGCAAATCTGAGAATGTGTCCCTTGAAGACCCAGGCCAGGGCATGGAGAGGCAGGTGTAACACAGCACACAACAAAGCAAGGTGCTGACAACTTTGGCTCCAATCCATCAAAGCACTTAAGCACATGTTTAATTTTAAGCACATGAGTAATTCTATCAACTTTAATAGGGCTACTCATGGTTTAAGTACTGTGATGGATGGGGGCCAGAATGCCCAGAACCTTTAAGAATGCTGCATGGCCTATGCTACACAGAGAAAATACAGCATTCTCCCACTGAACAATTAAGTTATAAACACTTTGAAATCCAAATTTACCGTAAGCTGAACCCAGCTCTGCTTATGTAAACTCAAGAGATGTAAGTTCTTCCACAGTCTTTGAGGATAAAATACAATGAGGGTTCTCATGTACAAGAGGTCCACAAATTTTTACTTTGCCCTTGTTTTTCTCTGACAGCTCTGTGTTACAGGAGTCACCTCTGCCCATCACACTTGGCTTTGAAACAGGGGAATCAGTTAAGCACACCAAAAATTTAGCTACTAGCTACACTCTTAAATAACATGCTACTGGTTGCAGTTTGCAAACATCAGTACTACAGCCTTTCTTACCTGTGTTATACATGTCCAACTGCAACAGGCTTAACAGTGCAGTAACTCCTCTCTTTTATTTTGGATATTCAAAGCTGTGCACGTGCCTTTTGTACAGATATAAGGTGTTGCAAATACATACCTTTAAGTAAAACCAGGATTTCTTTAAAGTATTTTATACAGACAGTATTAAGGATGTGAAAAAGAAACAAAACCCCACACCCGCTCTGCAATTTCTAACTAGGAGAGCCTCTGTAAATCAGTGGTGACTTACTCGATCTCTAAACCACGCACTAGAAAATTCCTGATCTTGTTTTATCTGAATATGGCTCCACAACATGTGACCAAGTTTCATAAAATAATTTTCTAAAAAAGGGCAGAATGGAACAATTTGAAAAGTCCCTTACAGATATTTTCTTCTTGGTCTTTTGTTTGATTGGTTGGGTTTTTTTTTACTTGTTGGTAAACAAGCAGCAGAAAGAACACAAAACCAAATATCTTCTGTGTGGACTATGCACTCTGAGATATCTGCAGCAAGGGAATTAAATACTACTGCTTATTTTATGGATTTTATAGCAAATGAAGTACACTATCAGGGAACTTAAAAATTCCATTAAACACAACCAAAAAGAAAAAAAAAGCTTTGAAACTATATTACTGCAGAGTTTCCACTTTTTGCCAGAATTGTCAGTTGATTAAAACAGTGCATCTAGAAACAAATTTTGCAGTGCTGCTACTGTTCACAGTTTTAGTAATAATTTTGACAATTTCTAACTTGAAAAGCTTTGTAAGTTATCACAACAGAGTGTTTTGCAGTTATTTTTGTACAACAAATGAGTTTATCCTTGACTTCTAGTATTTCTACTTCACTTGTGCACATCTATCACAGCAGTACTGTGTGAGCACAAGCTTGGAATCCTTGTTGATAGGGGAAAGGAGGCAAACTGACTGTGTCTGCAAAAGGCAATTCAGAGTAACTATGACAAAGAAAGCTTTTCTCCAAAAAGATGTTCAGGAGGCTAAAGCAGCATATCAGGCAAAAGCAAAGCAAACAAAAAAAACCACATGGCTGTACTTGGCTCTGAGTGAAATCCTCAGCATCATACACAACACTCAGCTAAGGCTGTCTATATTTCACATTAATATGTCCAGTACTTTTGCCACGTTGTGCCATCTTTAAAACAAAATCTTGTGAGCTTCAGTGTGTCCTCACAGCTTCCAGCAATCCACTGGTTAACCAGAGCTGTTACTCTACATTCGAACACAGACACACTTCAATTCTGCTCCAGACTGGAATTAAAAGCAGTTTCTTCTCTATTCAGGGTGGTTTTAAAATATTTTTTCCAGAGTCCCCATCACTGTTAATTGATCTTCCCTTACCTCTGGCACACGTGTCAGTGAGCAAGTAATCCTCAACAGAGCAAACCCACCAACATCCACCAGAAATAAACCACTCACCTCTGTTACCCCTGATTACCCGCTCACATGGAGCTCCACAGATCAATACCCAGCCTCATGTTTATAAAGGTTTGTATCTGTGTAGTAAGAAGCAAGTATATTATGCCATGAGATGACGAGAATTAAAACAAGCAAAATTCAGTGTGAGTTAGTTTCAGTGAAAGAGCACTTGGATCAGAAAATCAGAACTTTTGCATACAGTCTCAAGTAACCTGAATGCATTGCTATTTATTTTGCATCTCCCCATACCACTGATTTTACTACTAAATTTTTACTGAGACAAGACCATGCCAAATTTCAAGGTGGCTCAAGACAGGGACTGAATGTCCCCCATAGCTGGAGTGCTCAGACCAGCTACGACAAAGCAACACTGCTGTGAGCACCAAACAAGACTCACCACAGGGAATCCAGCAGGGAACATCTTGCACAAGTCTTAGCATCCTTCTAAAAAAAGATTTCAGGAGAGCAAAAAGCTTGTCGGTCTAAACCAACACCTGCTTTTTCTTACGAAAGGTCTCCTCCTGTCACTGGTGCCACTGAGCCCTCTGCAGACACCAAAGCTGTTCTAACACCTCCTGGAACATCACTGGAAGGGACACACAAAACTTTCCCCTCTAGATTAGCATGTTCCAACCCTAAAGCTCTGAGGTACAGTAACACTGGCTTGGTTACAGCAAAGGTCATTCAGATCAAGTTAAGGCTGCCCTCAACGTAAAAGAAAAAGGTATAGTTTATATCTGTTAAGTGAACAACCAAAGTATTCACATTTCCTACACAGCTCACGGGAAACTTCTGTGATTATTGTTTTAGACAAAGAAGTCAAGGAAGCACAGACTCTCCTGTAAGTTTTAAAATCTGTTTTCTAATATTTTCAAATCCCCTGTTGTTACAAACAACACTTATGTCTCCTGAAACTGTAAAACTACAGGAGGAGAAGTTTTCCATTGCACCTTACTTGTGCTATTGCCAGTGGTTTTGGCCAGTTTCATGTTCTGAAAAAGTTTTCTCCGTTTTAGTCTTCCAAAGTAACAGGGGTGAAAAATCACTTGAAGAAATTACGATCTTAAGAAAGGCAGTCTCTAAGTAAAGCCAAATTAAACTTTAAACTCGGCAAAGCTAAATGAAAATTGTAGCTGTTAGCATACTTTCCTCATACGCTCAGTAAAGTTCCAGTGTATTTACACACAAATACCCTGACACACTTAGACAAGCAAAGTTACTCTCTTAACAGCCCAAGAAGTAACACAGAAGTTGTTTATAACCAACCTGCCATGCAAAAGAGATGAACCATGTTGAATTTCAAAGCCAACACTGGAAAAAGGAAGCATAAGGCAAAAGCACAAAGAATCAAATCTATAAGTAAAGAAATTCTCCAAAAGCAACTTGACACCAAAACTATCAGTCTCAAAGGCTGCACCACACTGGTAACAAGCCCAAACTCAGGTATTTTTGTATTAGTTACCTCTGGTGGCCCAGAGAGCAAGAAGTATCAGGGAATAGCTGCCTTTAAGTATCAACACTGACTTCTATAATTATATTTCATATGATACAAGATATTTTAATTTCTTTTCCAGCTATTAGAAGTTTTGCACTACCAGAAGTGAAGATGATATAAGAAAAGTATTTGTAAGTAAACACCAAATATTACCAGGCAACAACAAAAATACCCCTACTTCCTTCCAAGCACCGACACTGTCAGCACCACATTAAACCCATCAGCAAAATTCTTCAGCTAGTGTCAGGGAATATTGTTTCAGGCAACAGCATCTACCTGATGTTCCTGCTGTTTAGGAGACACTGTCAACTAAAAGACATCAAAAATACCTATTTTTCTTTTTTTAGACATCTAGAGCTCTATTTACAGAAAAGCTGGAGTCAATTTATTGAAAGAAACTCAAGTTTCCGTACTGCTACTTCTGAAATAATTTTATTTTGGTCTTTCTTCGATACAGAGGAGCTGTAGAAATGAATCTGAGAACACAATGCACGGTTCCCTTACCTAGACATTGTATTTCCCATTATGCACACTCACTTAAAATGCATAGTAAGGGAAAACACTTTCAGGCCACACTCGACCATGATTCTGGACTTCCAGGGAACCCCACCATTAGTACCAAGGGAGTTTATTTAACCAGGAAGGAACCATTTAGAACCAGAATGGTTCATGGATGTTTTGGACAAACTCTGGATCCAAACTAGAGCCTTCCCTAATGCAACATAAATTAACTGGAAAAATTCCAAACAGCTCTTATTAAGAAGTCTGGAAGCCACAATGTGAAGAAACTTTCACTTCACTGTATTTAACATCTACATATATTTGAACTCAACCTGTAAGAAGAATGACCTTTTACTGAGCTTAAAATTGGAAATAATTATACCTGAATAAGCACATTAATTTTCATTTCCCTGATAAAAGGGAAGTTATATTGTTGTAATTTAAGTCAAACTGTGGCAACGGCACAATTATCATGTCCTGGCCCTGACCTGACATTTCTAAATGATAACAAAAAAGCAAAAGACACAGTTCACGCTGACAGTATGTAATGAATGAGAATGTTAGGCCAAAATTAATGTGAAAAATTTCTTGCTGATACTTAGCTCATCAGTTAGAATATACAGCACATCATCATAACTGTCCAATTACTTTCACAACATATGGTCCTTTAAATATTAATAATATTGTTTGAATGAGAAATTTATACACAGGAGAAGAAAATAATCTCAAGAGAGTATGTGTAACACTGCAAATTACTTAAACAGTATTGCTTGGGCACAATTATTGATCCAATCAGCTGCTACCATGGGTTCAACAAAACCCCAGCAAAAGCTCTGAGAAGCTGGAGATACCTTGGTTCTACCAGAATCTAATTGACCTCAGTGGCACCCAGCTAATGCAGAGGTATTAAACCAGGCAACACAACTGTTTCACTGGATTTGCACTCTATTTGAAACGAAGGAAAACTTGAAACTTCAAAAGGAAAATGAGGATTTTTTAGATTATTCAAGTACTAGTCTTTTTAAAGAAACAGACAAACATACTGAATGTGACTTAACTTCACAACTTGTTATGAATTTTGCTTCCTGGAGTTCCTGAAGTGGCAGTGGCAGAACTTGAAGAGGAATCACAGTGAACCTCTCTTACACTTTTTCCCTAATCCTCCCCAAGTGCCATTTCTGACACATAATACTGGACTACACAAACCAGTGGTCTAAACTAGTGTTGAACTGATTCTTAGAAATTCTCTTCCTAGAAATTTCAGCAGACCAGATGCCACTGTTACAGAAAATGTGTGCTTAGTACCACAGATTTGATTAAAGGAATTTGGTGAATCATCAGTATCTACAACATTCTAAAATATATTATTTATGAGATACATAAAACTGACTACATGAAACACTTCTTCATTTAAGTAAGAGAAGCTGCTTCTCAGCCACGGGGTAAGAAGATACTTCCCAGCTACTGGGAGGAAAAAGGGGAGAATGGACCCTGCTGTAGCAATCACTGACTTACAAGAGGGACGAGGCTTTCCTTCCAAATGTTTAACATACAGGATTGGAAAACCTCTTTCTCTGTGGAAAGTTTCACAGAAAGATAAACCAAGTTTATTCCCACCAGATACAAGAGAGTATTTTCAACACATGCAAACAATATGCAGGAATGCCCTATGAATTTACTACCTGGAAATCAGATAACACCAGTGTACCTACAGGATAATGATATTCGCTGGCACCTCCTCCTGTACTTTTGTTCAGGAATTAAGAGGGACCTTTCAGGAGTTTAGACCTATAGCACACAACATAACCAACGGCACATGCTGTGTGTTCCAAACACATTTATGAAATGTTTAAGTTACGCATTTTAGTAGGTTATTAACAGTTGGTGTTGGCAGCAAAAGGTTACATTTCTCTAAAAACATTAATCATGTAAACCTAGCTATAAACATTTTTATGAGTAAGTTTTTTATAAAGCACTGCACTGACATGAGCTAGTCAATCCTTTCCTAAGGGGCAGATTAAGTACTAAAGTACATCCAAGGTGTGGCATCGTATCAGTTTACCCTTAGTGGCAGTTACACTTACACAATTAGAGAAAATTCTACATCAGCTTCATCAAGACCAGAAGCTTGTGACAATGCTGGACTCTACCAAGTGATTCTGAGGGAAGGAATCCTGGTTGACAACTTACAGCCTGAGCTGTGTAACTACAGATTAAGTCACTAGAGGGAAAAAAAAAAATAAAATAACCATTTTCACGCAACATGATAATTATGAAATCCACAAGGTACAAAGGTAGTACAAGTGTTCTGTCCTGAGCACTGTGCCTCACAGAGTATTTCGAATATTTGTCTGACCTAGCTCTGCATTTATCCCTTCTGCATTAGCAATCAATAAAAAAAGAGAGGGGAGAGAAGAAGTATCTGGGTGATAATTTCACCATAGGCAAGCAACATTCATACCCAGCATTAATATTCAGGAAATGCCCCAAGTCTCAATCACTAATGATTAAGTATCACCACACCCTGGAATATTTTACTACATATCTATATTGACATCATGAGATCCAAACTTCAAACGTAACTGCTTGCCATTTTAAAGATCTTCTTGGAATTCAGGGACACTCACTAAATATATAGAAACTCCTGTGCCAAGGCAACAAACAACTGAATTAAAAAAGCTGTCGTCTCAACTTCCAACACACTTCAGCAGTTTGAGGACATTTTAGGACATTTTAAATATAAACAATCATCTTCTGGAAGACTGAATTTAGAAAATTTAAACGTTAGACTAAGAGTGACCTCTTACATTTAATGAGAAATAATGCTTTGTAATTTCACCTCACAGTATCATACATCTGCTACGCAACTCGCCGGAGTATTTACAGCTGCACTCCTGAGCTTACACAGGCCAGCTCTTGGTGAACATTCAGCACATGGAAACGGCTCTGGGAATCAAAACCACCCCTGGACACCCAGCAGGGCACAGGAGTTGTGTGTTCCAATGGAGCAGAGATTGCAATGCTTAAATGTTTACCACCTTTTGCAGTATTACTACTTTTAAAGACACTGATGAAATCTAAAATAAGTCATGTGTTTACTTTCATTTTGCAAAAATACTTTATTTTTGTGACAAAGATGTTCTCCCCAAAGTAACTGGGTGTCCTATTTTGTTGAAAGGAAAGATGGACAAAAAGGGAAAAGCAACAAGCAAACTGTATTATCAAATTAGATGACACCTTTGCTTGAAAACCTAAAGTTTAAGGCACTGAAGCCACATGGAGTACCACTGCATATACAGCTACTTACAAAGGGTCAATGTACAATACGCAGCAGTTAATTGTCATAGATAACTATAGTTAGAGTTCAATAAATTGGTAGAAGGATTATAGTGCAGTTTTATTACTACCTCCAACACTTTTACTGATGTGCTTATTACTTTTTTTATAGCGTGCTGCTCTTGAGCAACCAGTTTATAATATTTACCCTTTTAAAACTAGATTTACAGAGAATACATATATATATATATATAAAAAAGGGCAACTAAGTTTACATGGCAATACTGGTGCAGCAACTAATACATCACACATATATAATAATTACCCACATCTTGCATGGACAAACCTACTTACAAGCCTAGAGGCAAGAGGCAGCTGCCAAAATCCACGTATTTTATGCATTACAAAAAAAGCATGAACTAGGACTGGTCTTTTTCTCTTAGAAGATGAGGATAAAAATACCACCACTACAAACAGTTTTTGTATACACATCACACACACAGACACACAGACTATTTTTCTATCTCTAAATTACCTCTATTAGCTGCAGAATGTCAAAAGAAATTTTAGTCCAACACAAATAAACCTTAGAAGTTGAACGTGGTAAAAATACTACATAACGATGGGATGTTTTTTCATTGTGTTTTAACCATTTGCAAGTATAGTTCTTTTGTATGCCTTCCTTAATTCAACTTAAACCTAGAATTATCTAGTATTGTTTCTAGTCCTCATATTAAAAGCAACAACCAGCTGACTCAGACTCACTGCAACTGCAATTGGAGAATCATTCACCACCCCTCACACAGAGCAAAACCCACTCAGGCAGGCATTCACTCAGGTCTGTGATGCAGATGAACACAGAGACTAATGCAAAATGTGTGTGTTCTGTTAGTAACAGCTCCAAGTACCACTCTACCTGTAAAACACCTTCCCCTCTGTGGAAGCAGGAGAGCAGGAAGTGCCTTGCAAGGATAAGCTGTGGATTTGCACACTGAGCCCACATTTTTTTGTGTTTATCTGCATCACACAGCAAACACCTCGTATATAATCTTGTTTCGTTGTATTCATTTTATCCTCAACAGTGTCAAAACACCCATGTGGAGATGCAGTGTGTAACCACAGGCTGAGCACAAAGCATGTAAAAATGTGTGTAAAAAGCCTCAGTGGAAGCATGTCCAACACGTGGATCTGTATGCCACAGACATGGAGAGTGTAACTCACAACACATCCTACTTTGTGTATAAATTGACACATTTCCATTTCTGACACATTTGCAGCACATCCCTTCTTTACTACCCTCTCTCAGAAATGGAAAAAAACATTTTTTTAAGACCACCATCTCCAGGAAAAAAAAAATGAGTGGGAAGGAAAGGATTGAACTGTGACTGGGACCAACAGTCCTCCAAACCAGAACTTGTAGGACAGCCCAACTCTCTGCTGTCTCTTAATGGCACACAATTTGGTAATCCAGGCAGCCTGTGACAGGGAAAGTGAATGTTCACAGTGTCAGAACCTGCTTTAAAAAACCCCACGTTAGAATTACAACTGCTTTTTAGGAGTTAGTTAAAGGATTGAAAATTATCTTTTTATATAGGCAGCCGTTGGTAATGGTGTCCTAAACTAAAAAGAACTCAAATTATGGCCATCTTAACTCAGATACTTTCTAACTTAAGTGTATCCTCAAAAATGTTGCTTTGGTCAGTCTACATGAAACACAAAGTTTTCCTTTTGAACAACCTAAAACCAGAATAATTTTCCCAAATCAGCTTTCACTTCCATTAATAATCTCCTTTGCTATTCAGTGGTTTGTTTGCTTCTCAGATCACATTTTGCACAGGAGACAAAGCATAAAAGTAAGTTCTATTCATTGCTTTATAAGCATTACAGCACTATCAAGTCATAAAGGACCTACACACAATGTTTCATACTTCTAGTTTGGAAGGCCTTGCAGGTGATAAACATTTTACTGAAACCCAACACACTGCAGGCACATCTGCATTAAATAAATAGACAGTGCTGGCTATGTATCAGCAAACACACAAAGAAAAATCTTCCCAAACCCTCCAGATAACCTGCACATGGGAAGTCAATACAGGTCAGAGAAAGAAATACATATACTAAACTCCTTCACTCTTGGGATTAAATCCTGCCCTCTGCTCTCGGAAGCATAAACATAATTGTGCATCACTCACTGAAAGGAAAAAAACAGTCTTTATTTAATAATCTTACGATTGCTTGATTAGTGCTTGGAAAATAAAAAGCACTACTTAAGTGCTGAATATTATTAGCTTTTTCAGAACAGCAGCTCCAAACTCACCACTCCCCATTTCCTTCTCTCGTAGCTCTCTTCATTCATGTCACCAGAAGGCATCTTATTTTCAGCAACAACTACTCACTTTTTTTTTTTTTTAAATACTGCTGGATGTGCAGAACTACTGTTGAGGTTGCTTGGCAACTAGTGAGACATATCAGAAGGAGAGATAAGGTCCAGAATGAATGGAATTGAAGAGAACTATATTTGGTTTCATTAGGAGATACTAATGCACTCAAAATATACTGATTTGAATTACCCACACTAAAGTGAAATTTTGCTGTTTCTTTCAAAGTACAGAGATCCATATTCACAGAGTAGCACTAAATCCAGTCGGCCATCTCCTCAGCTACATACATATCTCCCTCTACAGAACAGACTTCACAACCAGAGCTTTTACCTGGGCTAGCAGCTTGAAACAGCATGGAACAGACAGGAAACACAGATATTTGCTAAGTATTTTGAAGAATTTTAGGCCAGAGAGGACAGCTGAATACTTCAGTCTGCCTTTCAGTGCACCATAAAGCCACTGTGCTTCTCCATATGTTTTAGCGTTGAGATGAAATTTCAAATAAAACAATTATTCCTGAAGATCACAATTTGAAATTAGATGAGATTGAGCATTCAGGACTCCTGCAAGGACAGAGAACTACTTACAAAAAGTCTGCTCTAATAATCCAAGGAGGTCAAGAAAGCCTTGTGCAGGAGAAGATGGAAACAAGCCTAGCAGTTCCTAATGAAAGAGTTTCTTATCTCAAGCTCTTCAACTAACTTTACATCACGTGAGTAAGAATCAACCAGTATGGTCCAAAAGAGGATCTTCTGACATCATCTCAGACCCTGCCCAATCTTTGATGCTTTAGGAGGAAGTGAAAACAGTGACAAAACAAGTAGGAAATTATCTTAAGGGAAAAAACCAAAACCAAAAGTCAACCTCCACACTTCCCCACCTCTCTGATGCCTGTGGGCAGACACAGGGCTGAAAGGTTTCAAGGCTTCAGACAGCAACAGAATTGCAAATACATAAAAATGTTCAGGGTATGAAAAGGAAGAACTTCCAGCACGTGCATCAGACTCTGTGCTCCCCAAGACCACAGCGGGCACCCTGAGCACACACACCTGCGTCAGGAAAGCTGAATCTTCAGAAGGTGGATTGAAATACAGTTTAAAAATAAACCTGTACCTCCCTAATATTGCTTAAATGAGGCTTCCTCATTCCCAACAAATTATTTCAAATAAAGTATCTCTAATGCTAAGGAAGTCAATCTCATGCCTGCCCTCATTTTTAGGTATCTTTCTTGCACAGCATCACCTCTACATGGCCATGAAATCACATCTGGACACCCCTCTTCTGGACCTGGGACAACCCCTGTGGCCTTCCTTTTAAGTTCTTCCCAATAATTCCACGTCCTTCATGAAGGCATGGGATATACTATTTTAGTAAGGCTCTTATCAGATTTGGAAGTCCCCTTTATCACTTATGTTTCACTTTCCTTTTAGTCATCCAAGCCTGCATTTGTCTTTTTGCCACAAAAACATCCCAAACCATACTAAGGTAATTTAACTAATTGACTTTCAAGTCCCTTTCCAATTTTACAGATACAATCTAAACTCTGACTCCTGCGGGACTCTCTCATGTTCAGCTGCATTAAAACAAATTTCTAAGTACAACTTATCAGATCACCCCTCCCAGTAATAATTATAAATAAGTTACATAAATTGGTGTTTCCCATAGTTTCTCACAGGCTATCCTCTGGGATTTTTCTTCATTGTTTATTGAAAATACACATATTCTATTTCCATAAGAATATCACAGAATCACACAGAGATGATCCCAATATTTGTCCTTCTAACAGATACCAAACTTCCTTTTCTGTTTGCAGCATTATCCAGGATGGAAACATACTTTCTTTGGTAAGGAATAATATATATAGAATATTTCTACTTTCTCTACATATCTATGTGTAATTTTACCTTTTGCATTTAGTTACAGAAAATCTGTGTCCAAACAATACTATTAAAAAATTAAGTGGGAAAAAAAAGTACTGTTTTCTCCTTGTCTGAAATTCTCAGAATGGAACCTATAAATTTCAGTTAAGAAAACAGAGGCCTTGGTTGACTCCAGTTAATCCTAGAAAAAAATACATTGAAAAAATTTATCCAGTATGAATAAAACTATGAGGAAAAAAGTCAGACATTATGCTGCCTACATGATTTCAAAGTGTTTTTCCCAACTCCCTACAATTGCACAGAATGCAGAGATGTTTTACTAAACTCCATCTTTTTTACTGTTTTCTTGCCCTTTACAGTGTCAAAAAGATACTGAGGTAACAGAACGATCCCAAGTTCTTCGGTGATAAACATAAGGAAAGTAAACATTTGATTGCATAAGATGAATTATATAAAGTGAAGACTGTCCAATTAAGTGAAAGCAAAACACAGAGGCAGCACGGAGCATCCCAAGTTCCCAAGAGTTTGGGGAAATTAAGAGTGACACAGTTCCAGTTCAAAAAACTAACAGGCAAAATAGTTACATTTCTGATTTTTAAGTGTCCTATGTGTAAGTTGCAGAGCATATTTTTATCTACAGTGTTCAGCATAAGCAGAATGTGTTCCTATGAGTAACTACTTTGAAACAACATTAATCATTTTGACATAGCAAAATTAAAAGGTTGCATCCAACTTCCAGGCATCTATTTTAGTGTGCTTCAAAACCCAGAGCAGAAAATCCAGTAGCTTCCCACAACACAGAAATTTAACAACAACCCCCCCCCACAACCCCATTAAAGCAAATCTTCCAGAAAGTTGTATAACAAGCTTGCTGCAGAAGACATTGAGACAAAGTACTAGAAAACTTAATTTTTTTACTGACACTGAGCTCTGCAACTGTTTTCTCAAATATTTGGAAGTGCAGAAAGTGCTGCTCTGCCTGACCTGCACAAGGACTTGGGGTTTGTGTGGTAGATTGGGACTGAGTAGTCCCAGCTTTCCTGAGAACCCCAGGTGCTTAACTGAGCCCTTCCCCCTTCAGTTTTCTCTCTCATTTAAAGGAAAAATAGTTTTCCTAGGCATTGCACTGTGCTTGTAGTTTTTTTCCACAAATAATGCAGTGCTGTGATTACACCCTAATTTCAGAAGATATTCAACAAAATCATTTCAGTAAATGGCTATGTCCTTAGGATTACTATATTTTGCTTATTTAAAAAAAAGTTATTACAACTTTAAGTTTTCATGTTTATCTTAAATAGTCTTAACCTGCTAAAAAACAACAAACAAAATACATGAAGCTATGCTAGTCACTGTTATGCAATTAAATTAAAATTCATGAAACCAACTAGTTGAATTTTTCCATAGTAATGCCACATTAAACCAAATTTATCTAGCCTATTTTAATTTAAATTATCAGGATTAAAACAGGTATTACACATAGCTTTCTGAACTTACTGTGCTAAGTGTCTCACTACACATTTTTATCCATATTAAAAAAAAATCAAGGAAGATAGAAGCAAGGCATCCTTTGTTACTACACACTTAAGGAACACATTTACTTCACAAACACCCATTTCTTTGCAACATTTTCTAATTAACATGAACATTTATATTACATAGGTATTGTACTGTCAAAACAGAATAAAAATGTCTTAACTTGAAGGAAACCAAAGTGCTTCTACGCATGCAGACCTCCAGACAAGAAGGGGGTGTTTAAATTCCAGTGATTAAGGAGGCAGCAGTAAATCCCCCAGCAAGCTGTGAAGGTGCCATTCAAGGCTAAATGCAGCATCTCTTGGGACTACAGCAAACCCCGTAAGGAAACCTTGCACACCTCTGCCTGCTCCATCAGCTCACCCACCACTCCTGGGAGGCTGCAAGGGTGCAGCTGGGAGAGATAATTATTTTCTGGTGCCTTAACTAAAAAGAGAAGCAAACACAATGACTTATTCAATAGCCCTGTGGAGAATACAGCCAGCAACAGGTAGCTCAGAGAAAAGGTCACAAGCTTTCCTGTACTTCTGTAACAGCAACACCTTGAAACGAAACATCTCACTGAGATATTCCACTACCACATTTTTCAAAAAGTGGGTGATTTCGCCTCTTAGCTGTCAAAAACACCCCTCAATGAATTGCTGTTTCTAAGCAAGCTCAGCTGTAAACAAGATATTTTAATTAACTGCATGTTTACATTAGAGTACAGTTGTAGAAATAACTACTACAGGCTGGTGCAGCTACACTTGCACTGTATCCTACATACTTGGATTTACTATTAACTCAAGGTTCAACTGTTAAAGTAAAATGTAAGGCATGCTATTTTTAACATCAAGATTCAAGTTTTACTAAAAAAAAACCCTCATCAATGGAAATTCCTTCATTTCATCTTGAGAGCTTTGAATGACCAAGATTAAGATAAGCAATTTCTGTATCTCAGCTCTGCATCAGAGATGGGACCTGGGCAACCCTAATACACAAATGCATGATATATCTAAAATTAAAGATAGAGATAACTTTGCCTGCTGGATTACACTTCAAAGCCTTAGCTCTGCCTGCCTTGATCTGAGATGCTGGGGAAGGATGTTCACAAAACTGGAACAAGAGTAGTGTCTTCACTTTTTACAAAAATGTCTCGAAATCCCCCAAACCTGCTCCCCCAGCCCAAGAGAACAACACGGGAGCTCAGCAACCTAAGAAATAGGAACAAGAAATCCCACTCATATCTAGATTGCTAGAAGGAGCAGGGAAAGGCACAGCTTTTATTAATAGTAAGTTTTACCTTATGGGACAAAACCACAAGGTTTTAACACAATGAAATTGAAAAAAAAATTTCCCAGCTGGAATGATTGGCAAGAGATAAAATGTAGGGGAATCTTCAGCGTTTGCACAAATGTGAGCAAATAGTTTTAATATCAGAAAGGTAACTGCAATAAACTTAAGATGATAAGCAGCATTCTATTAATATATAAACTAATTCAAGCATCCCTCTGCATAAATTAGTAAAAACATTTTTTTATTGGGAAAATCAGAGTACTGCCCAGTCTGCCCATACAAAATATATGGGAAATAAGAAATACAGTGAGATACTACAGAAGAAAATCCTTCACATAGTGCTGATTCTGTAGCACTGGCTAGAGAAAAGGTAATCACTCTGCACCATCTAATTATTAAGAAAAGCTGGTGAAAACCTGAAAAATACAGTGAAATTTTTCAGAAAGGACACAGAAGTGTGGAATACAGACATACATTTAATATTCTCCATAAAGAGCTGTATTTTTTAAGTAATCTGAAGTTTTTTTGCAGTATTTAATATAGTTCATGATTTATTAAATAAGTTAAATAGAACACAATACATTGGTTTATACTACCAAATGTTTGCTTAAGATAAGAAAATGGAGAAAAATACACCACTTCCACTTTAACTCATGAACGTGGAGACTAAAAGTATTAAAAAAAAAAAAAAAATCTGGAGTGAACTGAGAAAGAGTAAGACTATTTTAGCTGTTTTTTCTCAGTCTCACTCTGTCTCAGATTCTGCTGTGCAACCAAACTTGAAGAAGCGTTGTTGCTGTTGCAAAATTAATTTCCAGAAATCAAAATCAGAGGCTGAGTAGAAGAGAGAACAAAATTAGCACTCCAATGAGGAAAACCAGAAAGAGTTCATGTAGATCTATACCAACCACAACACATTCTGACTTTGTCCAGGTAGCAGGAAAACCAGAAAAAGAAAGATAAAGGGTAGGCTGATGCAGGAGTATTTAGGGGCCAATGTTGCATAAGGGAAAAAAAACAAGGAGTGGAGGAAACAAGAGACACTCATAAAGCCACAGGTCCCAAAGAGGAGCTGCAGATGCTGCAGGGGAGAAAGGATTTGGGAGACAGAACAAATTCCAGAACCCAGACTTCACTCACGCAGCTACCCTGAACAGTTTATTTTCTGTTTTGGGAAAATAAAAGCAAACTTGCACATTTGTTTGATTTTACCAAAACTAATGGGAAAAATCCCACATCTACCATCAAAAGTCAAAACCCTTGCAAACCCATTCACAATGTTTTCCACATAGTTAAGCCTTAAGCTCTCTTCTGTCTCTCTCTTTTGCTTCTCAGATTACATCACTCGTGCTTATTCCGCTATTCATAGTTATTGCTCTCCAAGCTCTCTACAACTATAAAGCTTTCTCCTAGGTTGATAGCTGCATACTTAAAAAGCTTTTGTGAAATTTAAACCTCAAAACAAATAAAACTACTGCCATATTTTTGGCCAGTCCCTTTACATGCCAAATCATATCTGCAACATATGCAAACTTAGCTTAAGGGATGAGTTTACTACCGGGTTTTTTGTTGTTGGGTTTTTTTTCAGAAAACTAAAATATCTAACTGAAAGCACAAATGTCAAGTTGCAAGCCAGGAAAAGTAATTCAAAGAACAGAGAGCTCTCAACATGTAACAGCATAAAACTAGTAGTTTAAATACTGCTTTGCTAGGAGAAGTCAGCATTTCCCAACCAGTAAATGAAGATAAGATGCAGGTTCTGCTCTGAGCAACACCATGTTGTTCCCATGAAAATAAAGAAATTATGTTCAATTTGCACTTTCCTTCTTTCACCTATGTGAAAACAAAGCATAATGTAAAAATGAAAGTCAATGCTTTCTTTCAACACTGTGCTGCAATCTCTCCACTGATGGTTAAACGGAGCCTACCGCGAGCATCTAAAAGCAGATAAAACTAACCAGATTTTTAAACTTTCAGATTCCTTTATGCACTGCTCTTCTGTAATATTTCAGGAACCTAAATAACATGATTTTTCCCCTGAAAATAAACCTCACTTCACTTGAACATGGAAATATTTTAACAGCTTGATTTCAGAAAGCCTCTAAGCAAGGTGAAGGAGTTATTCCAGTGACTACTAAATTTTCAGTGCCACAGTATGTTAAGAATCCCTGCCAAATAAGGCCCAGTGTAGGTATTATAAACAATCAAAATATTCTGAAAACTCACAGTATCTAAAAATCACACCTGAGTAGTAGATCTAAACTGCAAAACATTTGCACAAGTTCCTAATGGACAATGTCTCATAGCTTCAGGCAAGATCCCATAAGAAACTTGGAAAAAAAACCCAAACCCAACTGGAAAGTTTTTCCCCCTCCTTTTTTTTTTAACTTAAAAAAATATTAATGCTGCTTCACTGAGTTCGCTATTACTCTGTCATAGAATAGAATTACCCCCCTTGTAGAAATAAAAGTATTTTCAAAGGAAAGATAATTTCAAGCACATAAAAACTCCATTAAACATTCTAACAATTAAGGAGTTGCTTGGTTGCATAGGTAGTTTAACATCACCAGATATTACCTCCCATTTCTTTCAAGTTGATGAAAGTTATATTTAACTTGTATAAACATTCTGCATAAACTTTTACAAGCTATATGCAGTAGTCAGTTCTTTTTCATAGAATTTATTAGCTGTTGGCATATCTTTGTCTTTTGACAAAACTCAATTACACAACTGTGTCAGCTCTCAGGACAAGACCTAAAACTGACTGAAGCACAAATCCTGCTCCCATCTTTGCCCACACCTCCACTTTATGTTCTACAGCCCAAATTTTGATCAAACGCCATAGCCAGTTATTCAGATGGAATTGAACAGACGTGTACACACAAATTTTCCAGCACCTCACCAGTGCCCTGGAACAGGAGCTGAGAAAAAAACCCAAAGCATTGTGCCTCAAAGGTGCAGAAGCCTCTCAGCAGATACTGTGATGCAAAGAAAGAAAGAAAGAAAGAAAGGGGTGAGGGGAATCACACACCCCAAGCCTCCCCACCTCCAATTCTCAATTTTACTCAAACACGGGGAAAAAATTACTTTTGTTGCCAGTCAAGTAAAACACAATGAAGTCTGTCTGTTTCTTGGCCAGGAACTGAAGTGATCATTCTGGAAACATTGGATTGGTACACAAATGTAAAGGAACTATAAAAACAGAGCAATTATATTCGTGTATATAAGCTAATATTAGCCATTAGGAGGGAATTCATTATTTTGGAAGACTTAGTTATAAATATTATACTTTTCCCTCGCTCTTAATATTAACTTCCCTTCCGTAAAATCACACGGCTAAAAAGACCAAAGTTAGGAAAAAACTCACAGTATCAGACAACTGAAGAGTAAAGTTACTGAGCCAGAAGCTGTTTCACTTACAAGAGACACTGACACTGACTAAAATGATTAGATAATATTATTTACGGCTTTATATGACATAACAGTGGTAATGGGTGTATTAAAGAGAAAATGTTCGAGATCTGTCAGAGGGTGACTTGGCTTTCCTAGCTTTCCCACTAAGAGAAAATAATTTTTAAAACTACAAGAGAAATGCAAATATATTTGTCATCTAAGTTTTAAAAACAAAGCTATTCAGCTCTGCTTATGCCATCAACACTACCAGATTTAATAAATGCACAAACTCCTATTCAGCACTTCAACATACTAGTTTAAGAAAGCATCAGCATTTTACACCGTCATTTGGGAAACTGAGGCTGAAAAGCCTTACCTGAAATTCCCTGTAACCTCAAGACTTCCTGAATCCTAAATACTATCCAAACTTAATAATCACAAAGGCACATTCCCCTTATTTGTCAATCTTTGTAGTGGATTTCGTAAGTCACATTTCAACCATTTATTTCTATTTAAGTATTTCTGCTTGTCCCAGTTTTTCCCATGACACTTCAAAATTGTCTCTTGCCCGTGCCAATTATTCCCTGCTTTCTAAAATTGTGCATGACAGTGACCCTCTCCTTAGAGTCTGTCAGCCAAAGCCACAGTGATCACAGAGGGGAAAGATGACTTAAAGAAATCAGAAGTAAGTGAAAGGCCATCTTCTTAGAAGTAAAGAACTCTGGCCTCTATCTAGATAGCACAAAAAAAGAGCTGTTTTTCTTTTCTTCTTCAACCTGAGCTACACATTTAATTCTTCCAACTATATTCCTTACTCCTCCTATCCTCCCTTTCCCATTTTTCATCCTTTCCAGTTCACAAAGATTGCCATCTTAACTTCTGCAGTCAGAAAAAGAAGGTTTTGGCTCCACTTTATCAGTGGATGCTCACAAAATACTCTTTGCAGCAGCAGAGACCTGCTCCTCTGGAACAGCCTCATGAAAAGACAGCTGAAGTGTTGAGGAGGGAGGGAAGGAAAGGAAGGGAAGTCACAGGCTTCCTGCTATTAAAAGCCAAATTTAAACCCTTTCTACGTCAAAAGGGCCTCTGTTGTTGGGAGTAATGCAAAGAGTAGAAAATTTGGTTGATACGGCTTCTTCATTATGCTTAAAAGGCAGCTCTTCCATGTTAAAGACCAGGAACACTGGAAGAATACTGTGGGGAAGCCATACTCCCATTTTTCATGGAATTGCTGCAGGAAGATGTCAGAGGATAGCACGGCCACCTGAAGCCATTCTGCAAGAGCTGGAAGCAGGCTAAGCCCTTCCAAAAAACTCCATGCAGAAGAACCTGTGCTGTAGAGCATGCCTTGCTTCTCCAATACTCTACTCCCCTTACCAATGCCACAGCACTCTTACATCCCACACACCACCTTCATAACAGAAACAGAAAAAAAAGAAATCTATTTCTTTCTCTAATTCAACTACAGGTTATAAAAGGAACATTGAAAAAAAATAAGTCTTTACTGTAGTTAACTTGCCTACAACTTTAACCACCTTCATATTAATCTTAGCTTTAACTATTCAGCACATTAATTACCTGGAGCACTTGACTCCATACAGTTCTTCAAATAATTAATTAGCTAAAGGGATTGGGAATTGGAGTCCCAGAGGAAATTCTAGTTTTGTAGAACTACGTAGATTTCACCTTGTTAAAAGCTACAACAATTCACCTAAAGGCACACGATAACTATATCTATCTAGGGGCAGAATCCTAAAACCAAACCAAATAAAATCCCCTCACACTCACTTGAAGTAGGGCAGCATTTTTACCACTGGATATCCTGTTTAGTCACCAGAAAGAAGAGTAACACTGAATAAAAACTTTTGATTCCCTCGTTCATAGCATTAGACATTTTTCCTAACAGGTATCCCTCTCTCTGCCTCAAACATCCATTGCTGAAGGGCAACCAAACCAAAGGCAAACAATTTTTAGACAGGACTTTAAACTGGATTTCTTTCAAAGCAATAAGCTGCACCAACCGAAATAATTCCGAACTAGTTATGTATTAAGTACACTAAAATTAAAGAAAAGTCTCCTCATCTGCAGCATATTACTGTTTTCACCACTTCTCCCCTCCTATTCATCACATCAGCTGTGGTGCTGTGTGCAAACACGTTTATGTTCCAGAGCAGCTGATCAGGACATGAAGAGAAGTAATGCTTTGCTCTTTCTACACTTCCAAAAAAACCTCCATGCTATTTCTCTCATTAGCTGAATCCCACATCATTCTTCCACAGGCTAAGCAGGGCAGAAAGGGAATGAATCAGGCAAAAAGGGTAACGGAAAGCGAGACAACATAGAGAGCAGTTAGTTATTTGGAAGAAAATACAAGTTACTTAAGGACAGATGTGTATCTTGCAAGAATTTCAAAACACTGAAAAACAGCCTGTTCCCTGCTGCAAAGTATATGTTATAATCTACTGATTAATTTTGGCAGTAGAACCCCAAAAATGATGTGTTGTAACTTACTCCTTGTACACTTTAAACATACCCCACTTCTGTAGTGGATTTTTATGCACCTCAGTATTCCAACACTATGATTCACCAAAGGACAAGGGACAAAATGCCATGGGTGGACAATCCCCAGCTCCTGAGCCCCAGGCAGCTCCCCTGCAATGCCCGCATGGTTCCCACACCAGGATATGCCCTGTGATTGGCAGCAGGGCTGTGCTGGCACAGGGCTGCCCCGTAATCCAAATCCCTTGCTATGAGAAGGCAGAAGCCAGCAGAGCCTCCTGAGGCCAAACTTGCCATGTTGCCCTGGATTGCAGCTGCAGGCTCAGCTCTGCCCAAACCTACAATGCAAAGTGAGACACTCGAGGAACCCACTGCTACTGCAAATGCAGTGTGTCCCAGTCCCTCACCAGTTCTGCACAGGTCTCTGGGCTCCCAGTTCCACACAGATTGGGTATGTAGCTTGTAGGGTTGAAGTTATCTACCCATATCATACACCATCCATTACACAGCATCATTAATCCTTTTAAGAGCATCCATGTGCTTAAAAACCTAGAAAAAAACATGTTGATCAAATGGATTGATACTTTCAAAGGTACCAGGGATCCTTCACTTCCACTTTCATTTATGAACTTTTTACTCAGTACCCAATATTGAGAGCTGCTCAACCAAGTCAACTCATGGAAGTCTTTGAAGTCACACAAGTCTTTTAAGAGGTTTCTGGTCATAAGAGCAGCCTAAAGGACAGAGACAGCTCAGCAGTAACAGGATGCAGGACTAGGTGCTTATGAAAAAGTTCATTTTGGAAAAAGAAAATCTTTGTTATAAAGAGGAGCTAAAAACATGTAGCACATAATGTATTTATTATGAATCAGTCTGAACTTTCATCCAAAAGACTGTGTGCCTTATCCTGAACTATCATTTGCTGATTAGAAAGTACTATCCAGGCTCCTTGGCTAAACTTTTAGCTCAGATATTCTCATTAAAGAATTAACTACGGGAAGACTAATGAAAGCTTAACCTTTCCAAAAAGGCAGGATTCACAAAATAGATGATACCACTAAAAACTAAAGGATGGCAATATAAAACTGTTATGTTTGAAAACAAGCAAGACAAAACCAATAATACAATCTAAAAAAAAAAAAAGAAAAAAAAGCATAGAAAATAAGCTTTGAAATTTGAACACTTTGATTCAATTAGTATTAATTTAGCAAGTTTTGGTATACACACACACATAATTGCAAACATAAATTAACACACAGAAGACTTTCTTCCTACTCTCTAGCAAAGTTAGTTGAAAAGTTAGCAAACACAAATTTTTCTCAGATGAAGGACAAGATATCCATTCTCTCTATCTTAATGCCATTTCCCTCCTCACAACAGCCAAATAACTGAACAGACATTAGGTGCAAAAAATAAAAGCTTTTAGAAGGATAATTTAACACAAACATCTGGACAAGCAAACGCAACAAAATCCCCAAAATTCAGAGTATTATTTCATTCTGTGAGGAGACAGAAAATAAAGCCTTATTTGCTCTAAATAAAGAAAATTGTGCTCATTTTGTACACTGACACAAGGCATGTTTACAGCAATATGAATCAATGTGCTATAGCTGAGGTAGATCAGTGTCAGCCATGTTGTGAAAGGAACTGCAGTTAACAAACCCACAAAACTCAAGACTTAATCAAATCAGCTCTGCCTTGATATAAATAATTTTACACTGCTAGATCTTCCTTATGATTGGTGCCTGACTTCTTCAGGTTAATGTCTATTAATCTCATCTAAAAATACACATCCAAATTCTAGAGACAGGGAAACAGCAAGAGGAAAATACACAAGATATAAACCAGGAGCACTGACTGCGGCGCAAAGGAGGAAGGTATGTTGTAAAGTGAAAAAGCAAATGCACTTACTCAGCATTAAATCCATTCACGTGCAGGATCCTCATCTGCTTGACTATTGTGCTTTTACCGGATTCACCAGCACCTAGACAATGAAAGTAAATCAATTTCAGAAGGAAGCATAAGTGATTAAGGAATACACTAGAATTTTTTTCTTCGGGGTAAAATCGAGAAAGTTGGGTTTCTCAGTGCAAGAGCGAAAAGTGAAAGAAGTAATTGCCACTGGAAACTTCAGTTGTAGCTAAAAATAAATGCCCAGCTCAAGTCATGTGTCAGATCTGAATCTTGGATCATTTCACTGTCCGTTTTTCCAGTGTCAATGTTAAAAGCAGATTGCAGTACTTGGAAAGAAAATGGACAACCTCAACATTTTACAGAGAAGACGATGGGGAACGTCATGACCTGGTTGCCTTGTCACTACTATCTGACAGAGGGAAAGACTGACTGAAGTCCCTATTACACCAAAGAAATTTTGTAATATCCTTAAAGAATTCTAAGTTTGGCTGCAGTTCATCATCACCCAGTCAAACTCTGTAACTTAAATCACAAGGAATAAAATATGTAGATACTCACATTTGAAAAAGGAAGGCATCCCTTTAAGCCTCCACCCACAAAGCTACAAAAAACCTCCTCTTATTTGTGTCTTGTAAGCAGCCTCCCACCCTCCCTTACATGTTCCAAAATCAACCCTACACACAACGAGACGCAGAGCCCACCTTTTGTGGCTGCCTGCTCCCAAGAGCCCCTCTCCGCTCTCCCCTGCTCCCCCCCTCCATACCTGCAGTGCAAAAACCCCACTCCACTTTAGTCCAGTTTCCATAAGTAGATGGATGCTATTTCTGCTGTGCTGCTCGGATGCCAGTGCACAGGGCAGCCCATCTGCCTATAGTACCCGTTTTTCCATGCACGCTGAACAACTCCAACAGCAGCATTTAATTGAGCTGCTCCACGCTGCCAGATCGGCAGCTTTCTATATAAAGCAAACATATTTTTGCAGGAGTAGTATCATAACGTGGCAAAATTCAGAAAGATTCCCCTTAGTGTCTCGTGGCTACTCGTTTATTCCTCTCCTCAGCCTGTGTCTCACCCACAGGAACCGTACATCTGTGGCAGAACGGGCAGGGAGGTACAGTTTGTATTTATAGGATGTCAGGCCTCTGCTAGCACACACTGACAGCACAAGCCTCCATTTTGAGACTCATGTTCAAAACTGTATTATAGCAGTCACATTTCAAAGTTCATTTTCTCACAAATGCTTTCCCCCTCTGCTTTCTCCCTTCCTTTCCTTCTCCCTCATGAATTCCCAAAAGTCCTCCTCTGCTCTCCATAAAACCTGCTTGCATGTTTTGACACTTTAATCCCAGAGCCTTACTCTTTTTTCCTCTCCTTGCTCACTGGTGTTTTGTAAGCATATAGAGAGCAGTTTTTATCTACAACTCTTTATGTAAGTGCCACTTCTCCCCTAAACCACTATTTTATACCATACACCTTCTGTCTGATCAGGCAGACTGCATCATGCAATAAACACAGGTGGCAAAACCAATCAAGAATTAGTATCCTGGGATAAGATAGAGAGACTGGATCATCTTCACAACTAAGAATTATTCACAAAGGCAGTATCTGATATAGTCATATGTCCACTTAAAAATTAATAACAACTAAATTTCAGCTGTAACATTAAATCACATCTTATAAGCATTGGGAGCCAAAATCTTTACTTCACTTGGGCCAAGAAGGAGGCTGGACAGTTGTTGCATTTGCTATAAACACATACGGTTTGGTCTTGACACACCTGGGTTCTCTGGATCGGATACAACACCAGTGAACCAAGATGAAGTATTACATCTACGTTTCTCCATAAGTCTAGCTCTATATTTGGCTGCTTGTTAAGGCCATAGTCTCACCAACAATTACACACACATTTAACTTCACCACCAAGGAGAGTTCCATTAATTTCAGGGAGACTGCTCGTGGCAGCGGGGCAAGCACGTGTGTACAGTGATGGGGCCTATGAGCAGCAGCATAAACCCACTTGAATATTCTGCAGCTCTTCTTTGTTGTTATTTGAATATGATTTGAAAAAATTAAGAACACTTTCCAAGTGCCTGGCTTATTTCATATGTCTTATAAAGGAAACGTAACATAATAAGAGGGAGGTGAGCTTTTATATTTTTTACCAGTGAGTCTGAGTTACAGACTATCCTCAATTCAAGGCAGAAACTGTGTAACAGCTGAACTATCACTTTAAAACACACACGTAGATGACTTTACTGCCATCACTGAACACACGCAATTTTTTATTTGCGAGTATCTGAACTATTTTTCAAACACTAAAACTAAAGGAAACAGAAAGAAAACCCAGGCAAGCCCATCATGTCTCTGTTTGCTGAAATTTTGCCTCTTACGAAAGCAACCCGTCTGATGACAAATAGTTTCTACGTATCTACGTAACGTTCAGCCTGAAATCTGGAAGTCCAAGACATTTCCCAAGAGCTGAAGTCCAAATTATCCTGTTAAAAGATTTCTGCTGAAGCCCTGGCAGGCTCCTCAGTGCTGCAGGTGCTGCTGTAGTCCCAGTCACTTTCCGTTTATATTAAGTCTCTTTCTTCAAATGAGTATTTTAAAGATTTTACTGGTGATAGTACACTTCCAAATTCACCAATTCACTTCAAAAATTCTTTTTTTTTTTTTTTTCCCCTTCAATCAGGGTTTTTTCCCCCCAAAACTGAGTCAGCTCGGCGAGGCCTAGCCTGTGCTCCACGCTACAGCCCTGCAGAACGTGCACAGGCGGTCCCTCGGCGTGACCAAAACAACCCACGGCTCGTAACTGCATCTGATCTTAAAACACTACTTCAAAATACTCTGAAATAACGAGCCTGACAAACGCTTGTCCTCTCCGATATCGATATTTGGACCTTTCCCTTCCTTGAAAGCCACAGTCCGCATTTGTAAATGTCTCTCCTGAAAAACACGAGCAGGTAACCCAAACGAGCCGCTGGAACAGCACCTGGAGCCCGGCTCTGCCAGCGCTCCAACGCGCGGTACCTCAATTCCTGGTGCGACAGCGGAGGCTGCCGAGCCCGCCGGGGCCGGGGCCGTGCCCGCCCGACCCTGCACTGCTCCGCGGCCCCAACGCGGCCGCGCTTCCCTCCGGGACCGACATCCTCCCTCCGTTTCCCCCAAACGATTCCCCGACTTCCTCCCTTCCTCTTCCTCCTCTCCCCGGCCTGGCCGCACGTCCCTCGGCACCCCGGCCCCGGCGCGGGGAGCGGTGTCCGGCCCTCCCGCGCTCGCCGCGCCGCTCGCCCGCGGCCGCTGTCACTGCCCTGCCCTGTTTATCTCCCAGGCTCCCCGCGGGCCCCACGCCGCGGCATCCCCGGCCCCCTCCCCACGCCCGCCCGAGGCCCGCTGCCACCCCGGCGACGGGCGCTGCCCCGGGGGCGGAGAGCGGCCCCGCTCCGCCGCTCCGTACCTGCCCCGGCCCCTCCCGCGGTGCCCCGGGCGCTGCCCGAGCCCTCCCCGCCGCTCCCCCGCACCGCGCCGGTCCCCCCGGCGGCCCCGGCCCCGCCGCCCCGGGCGCTGCTATAGCGGATCCCCGCGGCCCCGGGTGGGCCCTGCGGCTCCGCCACCCCCCCCCCGGCCCCACCTCTCTTCCCCGGCCTCGCCGTGCCCGGGCTGGGGCCGGTGCCCCGGCGGGGAGAGGACGGCCCGCGGCCCCTTACCCAGCAGGAGGAGCCGGTGCGTGGCCCTATAGACCTGCTTGTCCTTCTGCAGCTGCTTCTCGATCTTCTTGTTAGCCTCCCGCTGCGCCTTCTCCTCGTTGCGCTGATCCTCCGTCTTGCTGTTCCCTAAACAGCCCATCTTGGGGAGGGGAAGGCAGGGACGCGGGGCGAGGGGACGGGAGGCGGCCGGGGCTGCCGGGGGGAGGGAGGGAGGGAGGGAGGGAGGCACTCCCGGGCTCCCTTCTTCTTCCTCCTCCTCCTCCTCCTCCTCCCCCCCTACTCGCTGCTGTGGCGGCCGCTGCCCAGAGCCAGAGACATGGAGAGCGCCGAGCCCGAAGCCAGCCGAGGGGGGGCCGATAGCGATGACTTTGCTGCCGCTCCGCCGGGCCTCCTCCCCGGCAGCTGCAGCTGCCTCTCCTCCCCCGCCCCCCGCCGATCCCCTCGGCGCACCTTTCCCGGGGGGTGCGGAGCGATCCGCGGGGATCTCCGCGCCCCGGCCGGGCCGCCGGCTCCTCTAGAGGCAGCAGAAATGCCCCCCCCCGCGCCGCACGCACAGGAACAAATCCAGCTTCAGTGCCACCCCCAAAAAAATAATAATCCTCTTTAGATCCAAAGGCACAGGCTCCAGGCGCGGAAACCTCCCCAAATCCTCGGCGGGGAGGATCGGGAAACGTCTCTTCCTCGCCTCTCCCCCCGCGCCGCGGGGGTCACGCAGCCCCGGTCCCTTCCCTCGCCGGCCGCCGCAGCTCCTCGCCCTCCGGCCGCCGCGGGTCCTTCCTCCCGCACCGGGGCGGGGGGGTCGAAGCCAAACCCCCCCCTTTTTTATCCTCCTTTTTTTTTTTTTTTTCCTCCCCTCTCCTTGCTGCTGCTCTTTTCACATGCGGTTCCCAGGCGGCTGAATCCTCTCGGCAAGAAGAAAATACAAAATAAAATTTAAAAGAAAAAAAAAAAAAAGCGCCCGTTTGCTCTGTGCCCCGAGCAGAACCTGTCCCTCACGGGCGGATTTTTCCCCGTCTTATTTTTCCTGCTCTCTCCCGCATTTTTTTTTTTTCCCCTCTCCTTTTTTTTTTTTTTTTTCCCTTTCCTTTTTTTTTTTTTTTTTTTTTTTCCCTTCCCCTATTGAGCGGCTCCGCGGCGGCGGAGCGCGGGGTGGGGCGAGCGGGCCCACACTGCACGCTGGGAGCGAGCGGGGCCGCTCACATGATGCCCGCGTCACCCCGCGCCGCCGCCGGCGCCCTCTTCGAACCGGCCCCGCCGCCGCTCGGGGGCCCCGCGGCCGCCCCCCGCCCCGCGGGATGCAGGCACCCGGAGCCGGGCTTGGAGTTAATAGGATTCTGAATAAACTGTACGGGAGTCGTGCCCCGCGGCGCCTTGTGCTACGCTTGAAAATAATTAATGTGGAAGTTATGGTAGTGAATGGTTTGTGTCTGGTTTTGGGTGGATGCGCTTCCCGGCCGCGGGGCTGCTCGCTCGCACCCCGCGATTCGCCGGGCTCCATCCCGGCTAGGACGGGAGGTTCAAGGTACCTGGGGATGCCATGTGCACCATCAGAGTACCACTGGATGCACACACTTGTTTCTACATATGGTTTTACCCCCTGTCTAGCTCCATTCTCTTCTCTAAAATATGTTTTGGAAACCCCATTACAAAAATTACACAACTTATCAGTTACACCTGGAAAACAAAGCCTGGCGCTTTGCTCTTTGTATAACCCTGTTCACTAAAATACACAGGTAGTTTTTCTCTATGCACACATCCCCACACATGAGTTAGTGAAATGTCCTTTACTATACAAATATTATTTACCCTCATTTGCAAAATTCAATTATCTGCCACACTGTTCCCACGAACACACCTTCTTACATCATTCAGTTACTATATTTAGAAACACACACAGTAAAATAATTATGTGAATAGAGCAAACAACTAGGAGGTCACAGCTAATGTCATCAAATACATCTGTTGAGCTGCCCTTGCTGAAAGAGGGGGGGGACCGCAGGAGAAACAGGGAACATCACATCACTATTTTTAAATGCCACAGAGCCTAAGAGTTCTGGAGTCACTGGAGGAGAGACTCTTACTGGTGTCCCTAGGTGTTCTTTTAGGCTAAGAGCGGTTTTGAAAGGTCTTAGAGAAACTTAGCTCAGCAATGCCCAGATTCATCTGAAGCAAAGATGGTAATAATTTCTTGTATCTTTAATAGGTTATTTATTTGTATAGTTTCATGTAATAGACAATATTCAAATATATTTTAACTGGGGAGTTTACAAGGCATAAAGGACACAAAAAAGCAGAATTCAGACTGAAAATTATAAAGCCTCATACTTTTTTTATGGTTTCAGGTATGAAGAGAATGCAGAAATGCCAGTATCTCTCACCTCACACAGGAGGGAAAATCTGCCCCAGCCTCCAGGCTTTGCTTCCCTCCGGGTCCCACCTGGGGGGAAGGGAGCCCGTCTCAAGCTAAAAACGTGAAGGAATACACAAACAAGATGAGAAATATTGTTGGAGATATACAAAAGGCTAAAATCTTGGTGAATGGTGTCTGTACAGGATGGATAAATATGCCAAAGCATCCATGGACAAGGGAGTCATGGCTGTGTAAATGCTAATGTTAACTAACCAGCAGTGCACACCCATCCCTTCCCAAACAGAAACCAGGACAGGCTCTTCGAGGTTAAACTCTGACAGGAATCACTGCCCCCCTGCTGCAGATACCCTGTGTCTCTGTCTCTAGGCTAAGCAAAGCATGAGGTAGCTGAAAAAGAAAAACACTCAGCTAATTCACAAAGCTCCCAGTTACTTACAACAGAATTAAGAATTAGCTCGGTGTATTACAAGTGTTACTAAAGTGTGAAAGTGTCAAAAGCTACAGAAAACAAAGAAGAAAACTCCCACATTGTGTAACTTAACAGCAATTACAGACTTTTTTTGTCTTTCTGAAATATGACAGGACTCAGGACATCAGGCACCATCCGCACTTCACAAACCCAGTGAACTGCCACGAGTTTTTTCACTGCTGTCGTGATTAGGAGCCCATCATTTGAAGAGTGAGCATACCAACACATTAGCTGTTCTCACTCTTTTTTATTTGTTTAAATAACATAATGCTGCTAATGTGTCTTTGGAGTAAATTGTGTTTCTTATTGGAGCTAGTTCCATTAGCTTCCATCTTGTAAAAATCCATGAACTTCAGTTTCACGAGACTCCTGCCATCAGAAGGGTAAGTGCAGGCACAATCTGACCCCTGACTCATCACAGAATTAAAACTTGATTCCAAAGAACCTGCAGCCTAAGGAACAAATAATGCAAAGATAAAATAACTATATTGTATGGGCATAGTGCCTCTGTGATAAATGTCTAACTATTTGAAGCTTGAAAATAGGGTGTTAAAGAACACTGCTGCATGTTAAATGAAAATGTTTTCCAAAAGGATAAGGTAACGAGAACGTGGAAATGGCTGTAAAAGGACATCAGAAGACTTACAGCTATTGACTCAATCCTGCACTATTTAAATTAATGGGAAATACAAGGTGGCACACAGAAGATGGCGAGTATTGCACACTTACAGATTAAATTCAGATTCATTGATGTTCCTTCTGTGTTTTTTATTTTTCAGTCTAAAGTAAATGCAAAGAGTCTGACACACCAACATGCATCTCGGCGTAAGGATTTCACAAAAAGAACAGGGGGGTTGGCAGTGTGAAACAATATTCTGCTGTTTTCACTTCTCAAACCAGAAAGGATCTCACAAGGAGCAGCAGCAGGATAATTCAAAGCAGTAATATTTCAATTGACTATTTGGGAGAAAAGGAGGATGTACAAAAGTTCCTTGTATCTATAATCCATTTCAGACCACTTGATAGCTTTAGCTAATAGATTTTTAGTCCCATTGACCTAATTTCTATTACATCCTAATGAAAATCATGAGATCTCTTAATTTTCTTAACTTCTTTCATGGAAGATGAATTCTTTTTCCATTTTCCTTCCACAGCTTTTGCCCCAAAATCTACTCCCTGGTGTCTGAGAATGAAGAAGGATTTGTAACAATATCCTAATCCTGTAAATAAACCTGAACTTTACTCTTGAGCAGTCCTACTGAAATGCATAACTTACACAGACTTTACTCTTCCCAGCTACGACAACTATATTAGCTTGATTTAGAAATGGGTAAAAAGATGTAGATATAAAGTAGAAGCAGATTATCAATAGCAGTAGGAGAGAGAACTTGTTGAAAAGTTCACATATTTTATGCTTCCCCCACTCTATACACATAAACTTCTGTCTTTTAAGATTTATATGTAATACCTGCTGATATAATCATTCAAGAGGACCTCAAGAAAAATACTATCTTTTTACTTTATATCTGACACACTGTTACATGTATGTCAATGCATTTATTTGTGGTAGTCTCCCTTTTTGTGCATGAGGATATTCACACTAATATAGGTAGGAGACAAGGAAATACTGTTGTAAAATTCACAAATGTTGGCTGGAAATGTAAATGCAAGACTTGGTTTTGGAGTTACTATTGCCTTAACTGAGTAGATTCTGAGCCTTTTAAAAAACGGCTTTTCAGACACATATTTCATGTTGTTCTGTTCTTTTCTCTTTTTAACTAAATGGATAAAACTTTCTGCTTACAGTTTTGATGTTGCATCAGTTTTACTCCCAATTGACCAAAGTCAGGCTCTGAATTCACTCGAATTACTCTTTGTATTTACAGCTGATTATGAGACCCAGATCAGATGCCCATCTTACCCCACAGCTTCCTCCCAAGCCCTCCAGGTGACAAACACCTTTATTTCCTATTGCAAATAATTCACATTTGTTCATGAGTTGAAGGCACTGAGCACTTGGATGCCTCCAGGAAAGAAGAAATGGTTAACTAATTTTCAGATGGGACAGTTGTGCATTTCCTTACGGGCTCTTGCTGTCCACAGTGAATGTGACCTCGTAAACTTTTGGCTGTGAACTGTGGGGGTGGAGTTGTGACCAAGCCAATGTGCTCATTTGGAAGAGAAGACACAGACGACATCTCGCTCCAGCATCCCTTAGCAACTGGACTGAAATGGCACTGCAGCCTCTGAGGAGGTTGTCAGCCTTCCTTGCCTCTGGAATAGCCTGTACTCCAGTTCCTACCACGGCTCAGGAGACACAGCAGAGAGGACAAAATCTGTAGCTCAGAAAGTAAAAGCAACGGTGCTGATCTAATTGTACAGTTTCCTTTGTTTGTTTGTAGGAAATAGCATATTTTCAGCAAGTCTTTTCCATGGAAGGATACAGAACTCAACCTGGGGGAACACGAAACAACATATATTATAGCAACACCTGGATTTTTGTTCAGGAGCCTACATTACCCCATGCTTCATTTTACTGTCCTACAAATCCACAGTACCGTGGCTGAGCAGTTGGAACTGACCTCCCTCTTTTAAAAGCAGGGATTAACTCTGAAACAGATTGACTCTTTCAGTTAAAGGACATTTTTTAATAGCACACACTGTATATTTTTGTGTATGGATGCCTCTCTGGCTTGAAGTTAGTTAAATTTGGGGTCTTCATCCTGGACTGGTAGTTGAGTATCGAACCTACCAACCTCAATTTATTTAAGCCCCAGTAAATTTAATCTTTTAGTTACAGATAAGGATTAATTAAGGTTCTGATTTAGACTTAGATCAGTGGGGGGTTTTTCATCTAAAAAAAACTGCCATGGCTTCTTGCAGTGACTCAGGTCTGCTGCTCATATTTTCCTTAGATGGAGCCATCCTCCACGAGCTATCGAGCTATCGTACCGAAAATCCTTTGGACTCTGGGAAGAACGAAACGTGGTGATAAAAAGGGAGACGGTTTCAAAGTCTCCAAATTACCCTTTGACCTGTTGAACAAGGAACCCTTGAGTAATCTCAAGCCCGTTTAAAGGAGAAACAAACAAATTAAAGCCAAACAATAATCTAAAAAGGAAAACCAAAGCAAACAGATTGGAATTGGAGCAGGAATTCAATGTGGGGTTTTTTGTCATCTGTTTCCTTTGTGGGGGTCAGAACAAAAATCACTTCAAAAACCATTCAGAGGTAAACAAGGTAGGAAATGCAGCCATTACCAATCAAACCCTGGGAGGGCAAAGCAGGATCATCACGTGAAAGGACAAGTTTGTCTGTCAGATGGGAAGAAGTGAGTGCAATGAAACGAGCATTGTCAGGGAGGAATTAATGCACCACTAATGTATTCAATAAAGAACAAACACAAAACACTT
The DNA here is from genome assembly GCF_009650955.1 of Corvus moneduloides. Classification (NCBI taxonomy): domain Eukaryota; kingdom Metazoa; phylum Chordata; class Aves; order Passeriformes; family Corvidae; genus Corvus; species Corvus moneduloides. The sequence goes on from NC_045492.1 coordinate 11,660,812, forward strand.
AACTACAGATACTCCAAAACAAACAGAATGAAAAGGAGATACTTCTCTCTCTGGCAAAAGAAGAAGAATTTTTCCATACAGAAATTCTAAACTTAAAAGGGATTTTTGTTTTGTTTTTAAATAAAAACAAGCCCAAATCTACTAATAGAAGTAACCAAGATCTTCCTTTAAACCAAAGAAAAGAAACCCTTTGCCTCCCTCCTTTCACTTCGAGGCTTTCCTTCAGAAACATTAAAAGAGACTTTAAGGAACTAATGGAATTACGGAAATAACACACTGAGCAACAGCTTTTCACTTAGTAGCTTTTCTTATTTTCATGTAGTTCTTTTTCTTGGTATTTCTGCTCACTCTTCATGCATTCTGCACTGCACTTTATTAAAAAAGAAAAAAACCCTCTTATGTAACAGAAGTAGCAGAACATCCTAGCACTCCACATAACACATATGGAATGCCGATTAAAAAAAAAAAATTGGAGCAAGTCTTTTCTCATATTTAGTTTCAGTATTTGTCAACATTCGCTGCAGTCCTAGCCCTGACTGCAAACTTTTTTCATAAAGAAATATCTTGCTTTAATCCTTGTTACGTTTAGGTCACAAAGCCCAGGGAGGCAGCAGTAGCAGAGGCTGTTTTCTAAATACTGGTTATAGTTAATTCCTGCAAAGAAGCACAAAACTGCCAAGCTTTTCTCCTGCCCGGGGGTCAGCAGAGGAGAGGAGGCTCCTGCCTTCTCCCCAGCACACCGGGCAGCCCAGCACCAGCCCCAGTTCCCACCGGAGCAGGGTGGGAGCTGGGGCTGAGCCTGACCCAGCCTGACTCAGGGAGCACGGTGAGCCATCCCTCCATGCCAATATTATTTGTTACTGACACGGCATTCTCGTTTTATAGTGCATAACAGGAAAGGGAATAAGAAGACTGTTAAAATAGTTCTTGCTAAGTTGTCACACAGGTTTTAATGTGCTGTAAACATTCCTCTCCTTCTTTTACATTTTTTTAAATAGAATGACGTCCAGGCTTTCATGCTCAAAATAACTTTACATTTTAGTGCTAGCAAACCACAATACTCTCAATACCAGCAGCTATTAGAGACGATCTGCAAGGAAAACAGGACTGTGATTTTGCTACTCCGTCTCTCCATTGCTAAAGGCCTAAAAGTGTTCCTTTTGAAAATGGCTATTTTCTCACATCTTTTTCTTTAGATGAAAAAATGTTAAATCTAGGTCCTAAGATTACATACTGACACAGTTATAGAATAGGGGTCTTTTGTACCCTGTTTTTCCTGGAAGAATCTGTCTGTCTGGCAAACTAACAGCACCATTACGTCTTAAGTGCCTTGATGTTAAATTAAGAGTGCCCCACGCGCCCTAGGGCAGTTGCAGAATTTAGACCCTTTTTGCAGTGAAAAAGTCTTTCTGGTGTGGGCTTTTTTTTTGTGTCTGTTAGATTTTAGAAATGTGTATGAACCAGTTGATTGTCTCTAAGGCTTTAGGTGCACAGTGAAAGGTTTTCTTTGTTGCTCTATCTCAGGCAAAGCCAGGAAAGAGACATCCATGGCCAGGGCTGTCAGAAGCAGGCGGGAGCTGGGTCAGAACCTGTGGTCCAGTACTGGATTTTCCCTCTGCAACATCAAAACTAGCAGAGGTGAAGAATTATCCCCTCCTGTGGATGATCAGACCTGTCTGAGTGCTCACAAACTGTGAATGGAGACGAGTGTGGGGATCAAACAGGGGAACAGGATCCAGCAGACCTGATCTACTGCAGATGGTTCAATCCAGCACAGCCACCAATCCGTGGGTGACCTTGGACGAGCCACTTCCCTTTTTTGTGCCTCTTTGTCCAGCTATCTTTTATCTGCCTCTCTTACAGGTTGTGAGCTGTTTGCTTCCGACGTGTCTGCACAGCACTGAGAACCAAGGGGCCCTGGTCTCACTGGTGACCTTTAAGCCCTTCTGCTACATGTTTCATCATAAAATAATTATTCAAAAAGGAAGTAAGTTTTTTTAATAGTCTGTCTTCCTTTTCTTAACACCACTCAAACTCAGACATTTTCAGCAACATTTCATGAAAAAGAAAATAGGCTCTATTCAAAATCTTAATGCTGTTTCTCTTAAATGAAAATGGTGAGAAAGCTGCTAGTACTCTGTCAAGTCCGTCTCCCACAGGCCCTCCAGCAAAACCAGGGAAAGCTAGAACCAGCATGCTGGCTACATTCAAAGTACCAGACAAAAATACTTTTTATTTTGAAAATAGGAAAAAAAAAATGCCTGCACACTTCTCAGTCTTTCTTTGCCCACCATGAAGCACCCACCAGGACAGAAACCCCGTGCTGTGTTCTTCTGCAGGTCACTCCCAGTTTGCTTTATGCTCTCTGGTGTTAAGAGAACGAATTTGTTTTTCCATTGCTCCCTTGTCTAACTGTGACCTGTTCCCTTCTGAAGCAATCAGCTTTTTACAGCTCTGTCTCTGCTGTGCAAACAGAGAACGAGCACAGCTGAGCCCCCGGAGCTCTGGGGCCAGGAGCTCCCTCCACCCCAGACCTGGACCCGCCTCCTGGGTGTCATCCCCAGAGAATGAGCTCCCCAAAATCTCCCACTGCCCATGGTGAGCCCCCTCCCCTCTGCTCGGTGGGATCACAGCCGTGTCAGCATTCCCACGTTTGATGGAAAGCCCTTGGAACACCCAGGGAACCAGGGATGCTGCAAGGGGCCGGGGATTCGATGGCTTTGAGCCTGCTGCCACCACCCCTGCAGCCCCATAAAACACAAGAGTGGCTGGTAACCCGCCCTGCCCTCAACCCCAGCCCGGGGGTGACAGCTGGGGAGCTCCTGTGCCCTCCAGCCCTGTGCCGTGGGGCACCTGGAAGATGCCGGATCCCCCCGGCCACGGCAGTCCCAGGCTGAAGGCAGGGCCCTCCTGCGTGGCTGCACTTCACACCCTATATATAAAATACACAGCTGTACAGTGAGTCTGAAACATTCTTTCTATGAATTGGTGTTACTGAAGGATATATATACTAACTCCATACATGTGAGAGTTAAGGAAGATTTGTCCAAGGAACTACTTCCAGAGGAAGTGCTGGGCAGCCACATTATTTGTTTTATTTAAAATGATTTCAGGCTCGATAATGTCTCTTTATCAAAACTACACATGTGCTGAGCATGCACACAGTGCTGTGTGTTGTGAGCCATACAGGAAGGGGTGGATTTAATTTATTTCTTTATTATGAATATTGTGGTGCTGTAAGGAGAATCCTGGCCGACAGCGTGAAATAAAGCAAAACTTTCAGAGGATATTTTGGGAGCTGAAGTTCCTGTGCTGCCTTTTCAAATTCAGTCTTAAATTCTGTATTCCTAATCCTCTGTTCTGTCTGGACCATTTCATAAATGGACATGTATATTATTACAAAGCTGAGCAAGTACCTCCTAACATTTGCCATTAATATTCATTTGAAAGAAAAATGGAGTTTCAGTTTCCTGGTTTTCCTTCCCTCGAGTGAGGAGACCAGTGAGGGAGTTTATAAATTCACAATTTTGGCAGGCAAAAGGGACCAAGGCAATTGTGACACACCAAAAATAGTTCTCCATCAAAATGATAACCCTGCTTTGTTTTGCAAACATAATTTTGGCTATAAGGTTTGTTTACATGTATTTGGTTTTATATCCCCCATAGTGGATCAAAGCACTCTGTACCCAGCTGAATGACAATGGCCTGAAGCAGAAAGAACCACCATGACCAGCACAAACCATCTTTCAGCATAGAAATAAAAAGAATTAATTCTTCTCCACCCTAAAAGCTGGTTTGGAGGGAAGAAAGCGGGCTAGAAAGAATGGAATTCTGACTCTCTATGGGTCAGTGTGGACTGCACTGGAGGGAAGGCAGAAGAGCTGCTGGGTGTAGGGACCATGACCCAATCTAAGACACACCAGCCACAAGATCAAACTGTGCAGCAGCAACTTGCAAGAATGCTCTTTTTCAGTGATCTGTATATGCTTACAACTGCTTAAGAGTAAAGTTAAAAAGGCTAAGAAATTCCTTGCCCAAGGATGAATAAAAGATTTCCTGTTACCAGAGAGTTGAAACTGAGATTGTATCATGGAATTAAGAATGTGAAGTGCTGAAGCAGTACTTCCACCAGCTGAAAAATGGACTGCAGGATCTCACTGCCCCAAAGAGTGTCCTCAGGCAGACCTCTTTATGGAAGCATCAATATGAAGTCTGCAATGACCAGGTGAGAGGTAGCAGCAGGACAGAGGTTCACTGGCAAACACTCCAAACTGATCTGCATAAAGAAAAGGTGGCACAAGACACGACAGAAATAACCTACCATGGCTTGAGACCTTCTGCCCTAACAACAATTCTGTAATTGTTAGAGTCTCTTAATACCCAAGTAAGAAACCTTTTTATTGCATCAAGTTCTCATGTCTAGACAGATCCACATCACAGAATGAATCACTACCTTTGAAGACCCGAGCTGAAGAGCACTCCATGTTGGAAAGCCACTATCTGGGCACATCAGCACTTGGGGAACAATTTTCTGGAGACAGGTTTTTCAGTATGTTTCAGTAAGGTTTACTGGCTGTGAGAAACTCTGGTTTTCCAACAGTATCCTTAAAAGACTGATACGAAAGCAGTATAGGGTTAGCAAAGGAACCTCTTAAACACAGAGTCCTAAGTCTTCAAAAATACCCCAACTTCCTCCCCCACAAAAAAATTAAAAAGCTAACAAAAACACATAAGCAAGGCAAAAATACATGGAAAAAGCCAAACAGGCTTGAATTAATCTCTTAGACTGGCTATGCCTTTTCTAACAGCAATGATTTTGCCTCCCGTCTGTCTAGAAACTTTTACTTCTTTGTGAGACAGCACCTATTCCCTAAATAATGGGAACTCTTCTGCCACTCTGCTTTGGCTTCAAAGATTCCTTTATTTGTTTCTTTCCAGAACTGCCAATCAGCTTCTCTGCAAAATGGTCACTGTCTTACAGAGTTCTTTTCCTTAATATTTTGGATGATTCCCAGCTTTCTCACTTGTCCTTTTGGAGGTGCTCCTCTCCCTGGCAAGGACATAGGCCATCTCCAACATGGGCCTGTATTTTAATTCAGCACAGATGTTAAAGCACAGGGCGAAAGATTTGGTGAAGGTGAAGGTGTTCTCAAAAACTGTGTTCTCAAAACCACAGTTTGACTCACATATGCCCCCAAACAATCATACATTAGCAATTATAATGATCTTTAATTAAAAAAAGAAATATGTTGCTGCTCTTACAGATAAGGATCTATAGAAATACTTGTATAGGTGCCATGAAAGTTTATTTTTCAAACTACATTTCAGTGAGGGAGTTTTTAACTACCTTACCTGCATTACTCGAATTCTACTCTAAAATGAACTTCTTTGAAGTTTTCTTATTAGAAGAGCTTTAAAAATAAGCAGTTTGAATTATTTTTCTATGAACCACCTAATCTTCTTAAGTAGTAAAAAGTTAACTTCATCTTAAGTCATTCCACTTGGAAAAAAGCAATGAAAAAGGAGTAGATTCACCCATCTAGCACTACATTTTCTCTAAATTTCATCTAACCTCTGATTGTTACCATTTTTCATGGTAAAACCTTCTGAATGTTTTTAGCCAACAGACTTTGGCTTTTATACTGGAAAGTCTGTTATATAAATGTCACTTTCATTTATATCTTCAGATATAACAAAGTCATTAATGCAGTTGTTTCCTAAGAAAACTTGTATTTTAGAAACTTCTTCTAGCTCTGGTACTGCATAAACACGTCTAATGCAGAGCATGAGAAGATGACACCTTGGAGATGCTACCCATTTTAAATCAGGAGTAGAAGCTAAATTCTCACTCTTCTTGATATGAACATCAGTTGTCAATGACACATTTCATTTCCAGAGAGCCACGATCTCCTAACTACGTTTTGTAGCTACACTCACATTATTCTGTAGAGAGTTGTGGCTTGGATCCTAAGGTCTCACAAGACAAAAATTTGGGGCTGGATGCCACGGCACTAAAATTGCTCTTCAGGAGATTCCATCGCTGTCGAAACCAGAACCCAAAAAACCCTCCCCTCCTGTTTTTTAGTCCTGCTCAAAACCAAATATTGGAAGCAGGTTAAGATCTACAAACTAACAGATCTGGCCTCTTGCCACATGCCATATTAAGATGCCATATTTAGCTCCTCGTTCCCTAATAATCAGACATTTAACCCTGTTCCCTCCAGCCTGTTCATCTACTTCCAGTATGCTGCTAACCAAGATGTCTTTCACTCTTCTCTTTCTTTCTTCCATTTCTCGTTGCTGTTTTACACACAATCAGTGCTGCTATCCCATGGCTCTGGAAAAGGGACTGTGGTGCTCCCTCTGCTGCCTGCTGGGCTCTGCAGCAACACGGCAAGAGGTGGTGAGGAATCAGAGTTCTCCTCAGCAGAAGGAATTACTGTATTGTGAAAATTCACGTTGTTACATGTATGAAACCCAAAAATGCCAAGCAGGGAAACCTCTCCCCAATATTATCCACAGACCTCTTGTGTGGCTTGCAAGGAGCTAAGAACCTCCTGCCAGAGCCCCTCAGGAGTGCAGGCAAGACCAAGAGTAGGGAGTAAAGAACACAAATGGATGGGATAACACTATCTAGCTTTGGTTTCTGGGCATTCCTCGTGGGAAGAGGGCCGGCTCAAGGCTGTCGCTGGTTGCAATGTTCCTGTCACACGGTCCTTGACACCGCTACCGGAGCGGCAGTCGCTGCAAGGAGCCTGTTGCAGAACTCCTTGTGCAAGGTTAGCCCAGCTGATCACAGCCATGTGAGCATAAACTCCTCTTCATTCTGTTGAGGAGGCTGTTGTCAGGGCTAAGAGTATGGAGGACTGTGGACAGCCAATTATCTAAAGAATTCTCTGGAAACCCTAACAACATGGAGCGCTCTGTCCCTCGGCTTCAGTGCCTGCAGCCCGGGTGCTGTGTCTGTCCTTCCCACGGGTGATTCAGCAGCAAAGAATATTTACTGTTATTTAACAATGCAGTGGTCTACAGACATAACTTATGACTCAACAGAAAACACACTGGGTGCAGACCTTCTAAAGAAATGATCAACAGATTGTGTCTTGTGTTTAAAAAAAAAGAAAAGGAAATATTTTATTTATTTGAGGATCATATGAGAATAAAATGGATGAAGTGGAAGATACCTTCATGCTGCTTTTTGAAATTACGGTCTTGGTTGAATACTTTTAGAAATAATTAATGTGTAGGATATTATGGATTAAGGAAAGGTTCACTGGATTCTGTCTGAAACTTCTGAAAAATAAGTGTTCAAGTCTTTGTTTATGTTGGCAAGTAACCCAGCTGGGTATAAAAGCCAAAGGCATGATTGACTACCTCACATATTTTACAACTCTTACACAAAATAGGTATTTTAGAATTTACATCCTTACAGAAGGATCCTTAAATAGACTTTCTTACAGCACTTAAAACAAACATACTTTAGGACATACTTCCTGTTTCGTTGCTGTACTTAACTTACTTTTCCTTCAACAAAGATCCAAAAATTTAAGGGTACAAAGATCACAGAAACCTATCTTACTGTTTTTAATGTACTGAAATTGTTTAATGAATACCCACAAATCCTTAACAAAAAAAAAAATCAGAAGTAGTGAAGACTTTCAAACACATTAGTATGTGTGCATTTAGCACTTAAACATAAAAGGCATGTCTGCATATTGCTCAGAATGGAAAACTCCTACAACTAAAACTCAAATAATAATTAAGCCCCAGATCATTGATTACATGTGCCTGTTACAGACACTGAAAAAGATGATACTGACATTTTCCTCTACTTCCTTCAGCTTTGTGTGCAAAAATTTGCAGCCCAAATTCATGCAAAGGGATGCAAACTGATTTTTTGGTAGTGTTTAATATTCATCACCGACTTCCAGCGTTGATAAACAGCTTTTGTACGACCTGTAGTTAGAGCTGTGTATCAAATCTGGCACTGGGAAGATCAGTGACAGTGAGTGAGGCAGCTTTTAATGACATGAGTTACTTTATTCGGGTTTTCCGAGTTTCCAGGTGAGCAAACCAATGTCCCACCACTGCTCACCATTCCCATTTATTTTCAGCATCGCTTCCAGTCACACACCTCCTTAATCCTCCACAGAGGCTTTGCAACAGCTCTGTAACTCTCTTATTTGTTTCTAAGAACATGGATGTTCCTCCTCCTCCCCACTAACAGCACTTTTCGTTTACAGAGGGGAAATAGAGCACGTTTCTGCAGAAAAGGAAAAACAAGGATACAGTCTTCCAAACCCTCAGCAGTGAAAGGAATCTCCCCCAGCACTTAATTCGGAAGGAAAGGCTCGAGTATTGCAGAACTGGTTAGAGCTAGAGAGGTTGGTGGCATCCTGCAGGAGCCCAGTTCTGCAACAACTGAAGAACTAATCATATTTTAATCGGAGCCCAGTCACGGCTTCTGCTTTAACTTGATACACTCAAAGGTACTTACAGTTCTGGGAACTAAATTCAGCTTATTAAACAAACCATTTTTCTGCCTTTTTTTTTTTTTTTTTTTTTTTTTTTTTTTTTTTTTTTTTTTTTTCTGGGTGATGTGGGATATAACTTCTACAGACACAGTTTTGGGAAGGAACCAGATAAAAGCTGATATTCAGGATGTCTGGGGAATAGTTTCCCAAAGCACATGGAGACCAGATTTCAAAAGGTACAGATGCAGGTATATCTCAACAAGGGCATCCAGCTGAACCCCTGAGGTGAACCTGTTTGCCACACCTACAACAGTAGGCTCTCATTAGGAACTTTGCTGGATTTTTGGATAATTCTAAAAAAGATATACAACATTTTACTTTTAAAAGAGGGCACGCGTGACTCCGGGACACAAGGCTATGGATGCACCAGTTGATGCAGGAATTCATGTCCCCACTCCCTGTGCTGCAGCAGCCACCAGGTTTTTGGAGTTGTACTTCAGCCTTTCAAGCTCTTTCCCTGAATTCAGAGAGGGGAGGCTGAATGTTAGGATTGTTCCTCCTTTTGTTTGCGTATTTCAGACAAGCACCCACAAACGGACGCTTAGAAAGATTTAATTGGGAAGCTCACATGCTATGCATGCATAGTACTAATGCACAGCAAATTAAAATTAGCAAAAAACACTAATACTGTATATTTATATTATGGATATCATATTTAAACAAAAAAGCACTTGCCAGCAGGCACAGAAATCTCGTTATTTCAAAGTACTCCTGAACATTCACTGATTGCTGTTGGTGTTCTGAGTTTTCCACTTTTTCTTTCCCTTTTTTTGTACCTAGCACTAGCATTTTAACTCAAATCCCTGTGAGCAGCGAGCTGTGCCTTCCTTCTCTCAAATGATCACTACAAATTTTCTAACTCAAGCAGTGCAGAATACATCTTGTGATGCAGGGGGTATTTTTACATTAGTCAGGAGAAGATTCTAATAAAAATTACATGTATATGAATATATCTAAGCTTGGAATAATTATTTACCTACAACTGTGAGCACACAGAGTCCATCCACAGTGGATTCAGTGTCCCCTCAACCATCCAGGGAACACACACCAAGGTTCACACCCAGACCAGACCTGTGTAAGAAATTCTACAGAAATCTGCTTTATTCACAAGTATTATTCTGTTTTAGTTGTTATCTCATGTGAAACCATTCTTTCTGTGGCCCTCATCATTTTCAGAATAAAGAATCCAAAATTAATTGCAAAACCTGTGAGTGTTCACTGTAAATCAACAAACTGTGTACAACTTAGCCTATACAGTGTCCAGCCCCAAAACCACAAACTGCGCTGAACTTTTTTTCTTTCTTTTTTTGCCATCTATCTTTTGCAAAGCTGTCGTCTTTCTTGCAAATTCATGGTTTTCAGGGGGTTCTTGTTTCTGCTGCCTTCTCAGATTACAATTTCTTTTGTGTTAATTAAGCTGAAAAATTGAAAGAATGTCGCTGACTCTACAAAGAACACAAAACAGGCTTGCTTGAGAAGCTAAAAATAGATCGCTCTGTTCGGAAGACAGACGACTCAGTCTTCAAACTATTTGTACAATGTGAATTAATTGCAGATGGCCAATTCATTTATTTAGACCTCTGTGACAGAAATGAAAGTGCTACTGCGATGATTATACATCTGCAGAAAGCTCCTTTCAGGTAGTTGGGACTAATGGAAAACCGGGAGGCAGTGCTTTGTTATTTTCTGGAGGTCAGTTTGTCAAAAAGTTTTCTGATGTGATTCTCCCTCTCCAGCCTCCCGGCCCCTCTCCCAACAGTTTGGATTTAAGACGTGAGACTGATGTACACAAACTAAAGTTACAATGGCCTGCTCACATGTACTTCTAGCACTCACAGTGCATGCTGTAAATCAGTAACATTCCTTCGATTAAAATCACGTTTTATGATGTAAATGTTGTAACAAAACCCACCCTGATTATTTAACTTATCTGAAATTAATGCCATTTTTCTTTTTTTTTTTAATGCCTTGGTATTTGTTTAAAACAGAATTTAATTTTTTTTCCTTTTTAGCCTTTCTCCTTAAAAGCAAAAGAAAGCTTAATTTAAAAAAATAATGTTATTGATTTCATGGGAGAGAATTCAGGAAAATCTAAGTGGAAACTGATATTCCATCCTGGCTCTTATTGTTAGATAAACGGGAGGTTTCCAAAAATACCAGCTATTAGACTAGGGCCTATAAACTGTAGCTGTGAAATAAAAATATCATTGAACTAGATAAATTGTTTGGGATACAGAATGATTTGTACTAGAACTTTACAGCAGATCCTGAACAGCATGAAGCCTCCATTGTGCTAGAAAACTAGAAACGTTGTCATTTGGGAGTCTAAATAATGCCAAGAAAAAGAAACTAAATATCAGAGTCCCTTTTCTCCAACGCCACTGTCTCTCCTTTGCAATTTTACTGCTTTACAGTCTCTAAATCCTTGTTTGCAGCCTTGCTGACTTGAAAAATGTGTAAAAGTTGATCCACGCAGGGTCTGAGCTAACAGAGCTGTAAGAAAACCTCCCAAGAAGTTTCAGGTGATATGATATCTGGCATGCTGATAGTATCACAAAGATTACATTTTTCTGTTACTTTTTAAAAATAAATTTATGTTGGTGCCTGCATTTCAAAGTATTTATATTACATCTTACAGCTTCTAAATCGAGACTGGAGTTTTTTAAAGGCATTAGGTCTTATAAGCCAAAACTAAAGCTTGATGCAGGAATTAATTAAATTTTCTGCCTAGACAAACGATCGTAATCTATTAAAATTAAAATACCAGTCCTTGCCACTGTTCAGGCTCCTTATAAAACACCTTTTAGGAAGTTACTTAAGCTTAGTGGTTATCACAGATTTAGAAGGGGGCAGGCATAACCCTCTACCCTGTATTTTAAGCTATATTCCTTTGCTGCGACTTCATCCCAACTCCCACCAAGGTCAAGGGAAACAATTTGTTTTCAAGCAATACAAAGCAGGCTGTGCAGTCAGTCTACAGCATCTTTCTCCTGCCTTTATGGACTACAAAAAAAAAAAGTTTAAATAGAGCTACAAGCTTCTTAACAAGAAAAAAACCTTTCCTCAGGAAAGAAACTTCATAGAATGCCTCTGTAAGATGACCTCCGTCCTGCAGGCTACAAAATGTTTTCATCTACTTCCTGGAAATCCAGATGATACTCGAGGTGGAGCAGAGGACAATAAAGCTGCTAAATAACAAAGGTCACCTGTCTTCAACTACATCAATAAAAAAGGCTGAGATATCCCCTTGGTTCAGTCCAGGCAGAGATTTAGTGGGGCAGGGGGACACTCAGCACACTGCTACACAGAACCTGCTCCTGTCATGAAATTATACGTGCCCCCACCTCATTTTGGGGGAAAACTGAAATTCTTTGGCCCCACATGCAGAGGAGGAATCTGCTGTTGTCCCTCAGGAAGATGCAGTGAGGAAAATGCAGTTGGGGAAGCAGTGTTCAGCACACACCAACCAACCGTGACCTGATGATGAGACACTCCAAAAGCAAGAGCAACAAACCTCCTGATTTTTTATTTTTACTTATTTTCCACTGTAGATTTTTTTTCTTTTATTTATACTCTGTGGTAGAGCAGACTCCATAGGGACCACGTCCTTACACAGACACATCTACCTCCTCGCAGAAGAGAAACATCTTTGTTTACTTAAGCTATTTTAGTTAGACCTAGTTTTTGCTGGTTCTTAAGAGTTTTGTCTTGCTTGTAAAGTAAACACTAACATCTCTGACAGAAGTACCACATTTGAGTGCCCGCTCTTTGTAGACCTCATAAAGGTGACATAAAAATACATATATATATATATATATTTTTTTTTTTTCACTGCTTGCCAAGATGAATCATGTCAGCCAAGGTCTTTGTAATAAATAAAATGCTCTCAAAGCATTATCTATTAAAGATAGACGAGAGCAGGAGTGGAAAATCTTTGCACAGAACCAGAGCAGGGTCTGGTGATATAAAGCAATACACTTATCAAACATCAGGGCTGCAAAAGAGGAGGGCTGGACCCAAATAATGCAGTCAAGGCCTGGGTGTCCTCTCAGTGCTTCCCAGCCCTGGTAGGATTTGCAAAACCTCCAGTATAACACACACAGAACCCCACGCAGAGCTGGAAAAGTATTTTTTACAGAGACTGATAAACCCTGACACAATGCAAATAACCAGAGCCCGTGGGGTGATTTCACCTCAGGTCCATCTGCTCCACTGAAATTTGGGGGCTGAAGGTTCAAAACAAAGCATAAAATGCAGGAAAATGCATGAGGAATACCCCCCACCTCCACACAAACTGTCTGCCCTGAAACTAAATACGCCAGAGGTGAACCACTCTGTCCCTACTGTGATAAGAGCAAAACAGTGAGAAAAGTAAATGGATTGTTGGAAAAATAATCTGTAATTTCTTAATTCCTTGCCAGGATCCCACAAGAAGGCACAGCTCGCCTGTAAACTGACAGCTCAAAAGAAAGCACCCTACTCACTTTTCAGCAATGACATCTTTGATACAAAGCAAGAAAGTGATTTTTTTGTTATTGAAGTAGCCTTTAATGGGTAATGACAAAAATTCAGTGTCTATGCGCCCCATGGGGGGGGGAGCACAAGACAGAGAGAGTACGTAAGTAGTGCTTTAGCATTTTTTTCCCAAATTTGTAAGGAATTGTAGTACACCCCCTCTCTAGCACTCTGACTACATGTTCTTAAACAATTTTTGAACCTGGATGAGTGCTAGAACTTTACATCTTCCCAGATGAGAGAGCACAAATAGAAGTGTAAACCCAGCACACTCTGATCAGGTTTGTCCCCTTCTCCGGTGCCCCACATTGGTTTCTTGGAAGCATCCCTGAGGCTCCTGCTGAAGGAGAATGAAGTCAGAGAGTTTACATTAGTTCTTGCATCTCATCAGTCCCTGTCCCAGCAGAAACTTCTCTCTCTGGATGTAATTAAAACTCAAGGAATAGCCTGTCTTCAAGATGACAGAAATCAGATTCCACTATTAAAAAACAGAGGAAAACCTTCATTGTACAGACTGCAAGAATTCCCTAGTATTGAAAACCAAGATATCCCACTGTTATTCAGTATGACTGAGAAGCTGCAACGTTCATGTTTTCAAAGATCTCTGTCATGTTTTTATTTCCTCATCAGGTTGCATGAAAGAAGCACTTTCTTTCACTTTGTTGAAAATCCAAGCCATCACATAAATATCAACATGGTTAAGCTAAAATAAATCCATCATCCTGTAAATTTCTAAATAAATCAATATACTGTTATGTTTTGAAATGGTGTAAGACAAATTTTCCCCCCTCTCTAATTCAAAACCAGCCTTAACCAATTACTCCAAACTTTTCCCCAGACACATCTCCTTTGGCTACACATTTCACATGAGAACTTCCAAGCCAAAAAGAGTTTTCTTACACAGACAAAATTGGAAATGAGAGATTGAAATCACCCTAATGATAGGTACTGGGTTATGCCTTTCAACTATGGATCCGTGCCCGCATCTCTACAATTGTGACAATATTTTTCCAAGCAGAGTATCATGTTGTATGTAACACTGAAACTTCCTGGTCTCTCTCCGTCTCTGCTGCATGGTTACCATCTTATTTTTATAAGCATTCCATTCCGGGGCTGGCCCTTCAGCTTTGGCAGAGCGAGGCAGCTTCTGCTTTAAAGCGGCTATTTTGCAACTAGCTGCTGCTTGCTGCATCCCTCTTTTCCAGCCAGGGAGTACCTGCAATGTTTTCCTCTCCAGCTACCGAGAGAATGGCAAATTCCCACAGGTGCTGCCCCTAAAACAGGGCATGTGCTGGGAATAACCAGAGCCCGCCAAGAATGGCCAGGGTGGGTTCATTTCTGGGGTTTAGGAACAGCTGCAAAATGGCTGGTTTTAAATAAGTTCATTAAAAAGTTTCTAGATTCACATCCTGCTCATGGCTGGCACTTCTGCTACTGGAGCAGGCAGGCTGGCATCAAAGGAGAGTTTTCACTGCCACCCCAAATCAAGGGATAAACACCAGAGGAGCCACAAACAGCACCACCAGGCACTTTTGAACATTGCTGGCTCAAAAGCAGTGGTCAGCAGGGCAATGGCAGCAAACTGCACCCTGTATTCTGAGTGAAGTAACTACTGTATGAATTAACTTGACTTGGGCTGGTCAGTAGTGAGAATCCAGCCCTTTACAAATAACAATTAATGTTCTATTTTTACCTTAGAAGCAAACAAACATAAAACCCCAAATGAGTGCATTTAGAGCACCCAAAATGCTAAGTAGTGCCTGGAGGGGAGCTCGGCCTGTCCTGTCCAGGCTGCCAGGGCAGGAACCTTGTTCATAAACAGCTACTTTGTCCTAGAGGTGACATGGTTGTGTCCTTCCCATTTTCCTCAGCCTTTAATTGCTGTAGTTAAGATTCTCACACATAGGTGAACTGCAAACAAGAGAAAAATTCAACCCTGGTCACAGTCCCAGAGGCATCTCAGCCTCCTGGTATGCTTAGGAGCCCTCAGGACATTTTTGGCTGATCTTTACTCCAGATCAGACATCTGCATCAAGGCAGTAAGTACATCATGGATTTTTAGCAGAAGTTCCTTGCTGCTCTGGCAGGCAGTAATTAGATTATGAGAATTACAGAAATGACAGGCTGCTTGTCTATTCTCTGTATGGGCAGCCAGCAACAGCTTGGAGAAGAGTAAAGCACTCAGATTAGTAAAGGGATGAGCTCAGTGTTAATCCAAATAATACCAAAATAATATGTATTAACAAATAAGGCCCCTGAACCAGCACATTTACTGCTGCCATGCTCATCCTTATCCTCTCCTGGCTCTCTCACCAAACTACTGATGCAAAATGTCCCGTGTATGAGGCCCGCTGGTCATTTGCTTTCCTAGAGCATCTCACCATCGTGCCTTCCCCTGTATCCCTTGTTCACACAGCTACTAGAAAATCCTAAAGAGGTGGGAAAACACTGGGAACCTGCTTTCACAAAGACTGCAAGCACACGTTGGCAACCGCAATGACAGCTTGCCAGATGCTGGCGTCCAGATGAACATAACAAGCATTCAGCTTTGCTTATAAAATTCCCATATTCAGCACTGCCACAACACACAGCTTTAAAAATTAGAGCAGGGTTTTCCCATATATGGGAAAGCTGACCTGCTGCTGCTGCACCAGCTCCCCAGGCACGAGCGGGAGAGGAACCGTGCAGACCCTGCCTCCCGCTTTGCCTGGGCTCTCTCCCTGAGTGGTCTGGGGTGATGCTGCATTGTGAGAAGCCCCATTATTTCTGCACTGGGCTCACTTGCCAGCTTGACTAAACCTGTTTCAATTAAACTACTCCATTTTTCCAACCCTTCCATCCAGAGTTGCGTTTGTACATCCAATACTTCTGTGCCCAAAGCTGAGGTGTGAGCAGCAGCATCAACCTCTGGGCTTGCACTGTATGGCAATACAGTGGGAAGCTCCCTGGGCTAAGGAGCTCCACTTGAGACCCCCAGGTAGGGTCAAGGGATCCCAAGCTTTAACACTCCTGTGTGATCCATGAGCCCCCAGGAGTGGCTGTTTTTAGGATGAGCACTAACAGACGTCTCCCTTGGCTATGGGAGAGCATCTGAGCAAACACATTGCTGCAGAGCCCTGGATGGAGAGTGAAGGACCGCGCTCCTGAACCACTGGTGGCAGCTGCCAGTAGTTTGTTGGGAATATTCTATTGGTTTGAATGTATGGAGAGCATAGGAAGCTGCACCAGGACCACAGCGGAGCCGCTGCCGGCAGCTGGAGACTCCTGGCTGGGAGTGGTTCTTGTGCGGGTCTGGGAACACACAGAGCCCTTTGGACCCAAACAGCCCACAAAATCCTGACCCTAACTGCACGAGCAGCAGTGTGTATTTATAAACTCCTAACAAAAAACAGCAGGATGAGCAGGGCTGGGACTATCCAGCTGCAGCTCTGGTTATGCCAGACAGCTGCTCTGTCAAAGTGCTGGGAGAAGCTGCGTTTCCTTGCAGGGGATGCCCTTTGATACTCGGCAGGATCCTGCTTTGGCAGCTCTCTGCTGCCTAATGGAGAGATCTGTGAGAGGGGATGTTTTAGGAAACCAGCAGTATGCACTGAATACCTGCCTGTGTTTCTGACTGCAAGGGATTTGCAGAGGGGAAATAAGAAGAAGAAATCCAGAGTAAGTGCTATTAATCACTACACAATCATGACTACATTTTATTTTTCCTCACAATTGTTAAAAATCAAGCAAATCAATCACACATGACTTTTGACCTTCTTGGCACACGTTTCATATTCTGCAGGTTTCCAGGGGGACTGTCCATGTGAAGGAGACCCAGCAGCATCTCTCCCTCGACCTCATCGCCTGTGCAGCAGGAATGAAGCTGCAAAGCTCATGAGCAAGAGTAAAGACTTCAAGAATGAAAACTCTGTCTCAAAACAGTAACAGAACCAGCACAATCTGACAGAAGAAATTTAAATTGCAGGTCAGTTGTCTCCCTTGGTTTTGTTATTAGCATGGAAATATCTATTTAGGTAACTGAAAGTGTTGCATCACTTTAAGAAATGGTAATTACATCAGTGGTTTTACTGTAAAAAGTTTTTTTTCCTTTCCAGTTTTCTAAAGCCTTAGAAGTATTTCGAAGGGAATCCTTCCCAAATATGCAAACAGCAAGTCAATACTCTGAGTTTTTTTGCCAAGCTTCGTTTTCCCTACATCTCTCACTCAAAAAAATACGATTAAAATACACTCAAATAAAGAAAAAGGGATTAGACTTGAGCAGGTCCAGTATTGCCAAATAATTACAGAGAATCAGAATCATCACTAAACGAGTCCCAGCTTTCCCCACCCAGAGGGGCCTCCCGATGTTCCTGTGCTCCCCTGAAACAAGAAGCAATTTCAGTGTCTGCTCCTGCTGTGGCACACAGGGAGAAGTGCAGGAGCTGGGGAAGTGGGAGCAGATCTCCTGCGAGCTCTGGCAGAGCTGCTCCTTTGAGACACACTTTGGTGGGTTTTACTATTTGAATTGTGCCAAGGTAAGTTGGGTTCTTTTTCTCTCAACAAAGATAATCAGCATTTTCATTGTTTTAATTAACCAGCTTTCCCTAAGAGGAAAAAACCCACTAAGGATCAATAACAAATGTCATAATTAGTATCTCACTAATTGCATTCATTTATTTCGAAATGCTACGCCACACCTTCCCAGAATATTAGTTTTCCTTGTGCTCATTTTTCAGTATCTAGAAAAATGCTAAAAAATTAATTTTCACCAGATTTAAGAATTTTACAGAGTGACAAAACAATATTTGGTATTACTTTCTCCCATCATTTAAAATACCCAAATTTCTAACCATGGTTGCTGCCACCAAATTCCCTACTTTTCCTTAAAATTTAGGTATTACAATTGCATGTTTAACACTATGGTTACAGTTCACATTTAGGACAAAGGTACTGAGCCAGTATAAAAGTACAGAATAATCTTCAAACACATGTAAAGCAGTTTCATATATCTCCATGTCTTTTAGCATGGAGTTTGTAGAAATGCTAATAAAATCAAGTATATTAATCTGATAATAATAGAATACTATTTAGATGAAAAAGTGGACCAACCTCAAATTAAAAAAGACTATATCAAAATTCTGAAAACCATTAACTCTATCCATCTGATTCATCTATGTAAAAATGAGGAAGAAAAATATTATCCAATATTTAAAATTAACAAATTTTATTTATGCTACCTCAAACTGAATGCATTTAGGGTAAGGGAAGGGGAGGTAGGTTCCAAGGAAAAATCCAATTATCAAAAAGGTTGATTCAACCCCCCTCCTTTATGCCCTCACTGTGAAACATGCAACAGGAAAAGTTTACCAGGAAAAGAAGAATTTATTTTTAGATTTTTGGCTTTGCAATTACTGTCTGTTTTTTTCTAACAAAATATAATTCTTCTGTTTAGTTTCTAGAGCACAGTATGGAATTCCCTACCATGCATCCAAAAATTCTAGTTCTGTAAAAATCATTCTGAACAAACAAGGACTACAAGATCTTAGCTGTGACTTTCCAGAGATATTCTCTTTATGTTGTCAAAAAATTACAAATTTTTCACTTGTTCTCAAAACTCTCCAATATATTCTCTTTAAAATAAATAGATTATCTGATATTTTAATAATATCAGTTATTCGAAAGTTATCCCTTTCAAATAAAATGCTAAGTTATCAATGCACTCTAGATTCTGATGTATATATATAAATACAAAAAATTATTTTAGAGGGTAGTAAAATACCCATGAGCATTTAAGTACTCACTGAACAAACAATATCCTCATCAAACCATTGGCAGGAGGGGGGTTAAGTTTTATTACTTACAAGCAACAATCACAGGATTGATTTCTTTAAAGCTCAGGCAAGTGAAAAAATACAAATGTGGAATTCTGTTATCTAAAACAACCTAATCCCAGGAGTTAATCTCGGCTGGCTGTTATCAATTACCAACGTGCCACCTGTGTTCTCCAAGTTGGAAAAACGTAACAAAATGTTAAAGCAGTTACAAACAGGAGCAAAATAACTCAACAGGCAATGCTAACAACTGAACAAGTAACAATTTAGCAGAGCCATATGTAGAAATATAGGAATTTCATATGCTATAGGCTGGCACATTTATACTACAGTAGTGAGGAAAAAAATCAGGTTTTTTTACTTTCACTCCTGTGCCACCAATGCAACTTGGAATTAGATGTGTATAATTCAAAAATCCATTGACACAAAACCAATAAATGACACATCAACACATCACTGTTTCTGAGAATCCAAATCTTTTCTATCTATGCAAAGCAGTTAAATAATACACTTGTAAAGTAACTCTATCTTGTGTTCACTCATCTTAAATTCCTTCACATTATTTACCATCTCGGTTTAATTTCTTTGCAGACTCCCAAAGGATTCATTTCAACTGCATTTGAGCTTTTTTCCTCCTAGTTCTGACTTCCTAAGTTACAGAAGACAAGAACTATAAAGTATGTAAAAAGGTAACAATTTAAAAATTCCAATCCCTGGAAAAAAACAACAACAAACAAACACTCTCTAAGTGTTCAATTCCCTAAAGGATAGAAATGGGCAAGATGTAGTTTAGACATGTGACTATTAGTCAACTATTGTTGAAGTGATCCAATTAGTAAATAGTCAAGAATTATTTATTTTACTTATATAAACTATCCCTGTTTTCTGGGTCTGGAATAAATTAACACATCCACATGTTCCTTTGTTTACTATGCCAAGAAGAATGACTAATATTTTTTGATAATAATATTTTGATAAGAAAATGAACATTCAGTTTAGATTCATAACAGGAGTTTCTGCATCATTTTTGTGTGCTGAATCAAATTTGAAATGATCAAATTAGAAGGATTGGAACAACCTAATATAAAAACAAAACAGCTTTGTTCAAATACAAAAAGGGTTTTTCTAGGTACTCTATCAAAGGAAAGCATACTTGCGCTTTCAAAATATACTGGTTAAAAGATTTAGACAGGCTTCATATGAAATATATTTAAACATCAAAACTAATTTAAAATGATCTAGAGAAACAAGCTGTGGAATGTCCAATCCTTAAAAAAAAAAAAAAAAGTAATTAAATGCTCAGGGCTTAGCCTGCTAAATACAATTAAGGACATTCTCCTTCTTTGTCGTTTTGCCAGATAAACGCCCTCCCCTTCACCTCCAGCACTGGCACCACCTTGGAAGGCTGCACCAGACCTGGGAAAACAGGGAGACATCAACCTGCGATTGCAAACCACTTCCAGAAATGCCTCGATACAGAAACTCCTGTAATCACATTTATCACGTTTGGTTTCCCAGTTTTTCAGCAGAGGAGCACCTGGAATCCCACAGACAAAGGCTGGTCCAGCCCTGCCGGGGCATCTCCTCCACCCACAGCCAGAGCAGAGAACTACCCCGTGAGGACGTGTTAAAAATGCACCCCTGAGACACCCACCCCTTCCACCTGGGCGACAAAAAGCCACGTGCAGATTTGCAGCTGCTTGGTTGGGGGAAAGAAAAAAAATCTGATTAAAAATGTAATTGCCTCTGAACTGCAGGGCCTCCAGTTTGTCCCTGTCCTGTGGCGGGGCAGCTTCAGAAACCAGGTCTGCATTTTCTGTCACAACAATTGTTTCCGCCTCAGTTACCTGGTCCAGTCAAAATTTACACAACATTTACAGCCAGAGCTATAAAAGATCTCGAAGCAGATTTCTACCAGCCCTCTTGAGCATCTCCCCTGCCCCAGGAGCGCCTGCTCCTCCCTGACCCCCCTTACCACTCTCAAGCCCTCGACACCTCTAGAGAGGGGACCAGCCAAGGCTTTGCTCCACAGAACAAGCTCCTCAAGGTCTCTCCATCCTTTCCTGTCCCCTCCCTCTGCCACCCCGCCGTGCCTGGAGAACAGCCTGCACCTTCCTCATGTGTGGGGAGCTCAGTGCAGGGGTTCAGATCCTTCTGCCCCGCGGCTTTGGCGCTGCCGGGGCCCAGGGCCAGGGCAGGGCGACAGCTCTGCGCTCCCAGAAGCGACAACACGGTCTTAAACACCAAAGCAAGAACACCACCAGTAAACAGAGAAGGAAAAAAAAAAAAAAAAAGGAAGAAAAAAGGGGAAAAAACCACACCAAAAAAGTGAAAAGGAAGGAAAAAAAGAGAGAAACAACCCCAAGGACCTTTTAACTGCTCTGTCCCAGGACCGCACGAGGGTGTCAGAAAAAGAGGGATTTGTTCCCCCTTTCTCTGGCGAGAAGTTTCAGCAAACAAAATAACAAAAGAAAACAAATCAATCCATTAAAATCGTCTAAAAAGTCTCCAAAGCCCGTCCTCTACAGAGTGCAGGGTCTGCTTTAATGGTTTCAAGCTGCTGAGGGGGTTTGCTTTGGGGTTCCTGGCTGGAGCGCAGCGGGGCGCAGGGCAGGGGCGGATCGGGAGGGAGCAGTTCCCAGGAGGGATTCAGGAGTTACTGCGCGTTTATTTCACCAGATGCTATTTTTAACCCCGCTGTTACTATTTTTACCCGTGTCAGTGTTTTCCATTTGCTGAACTGTGTCCCCAAGCCGGCCCCGCTCCCCCCAGCCCGCCCCGGGTCCCCCCGCTCCCCCTCCCAGCGCTTCCATCTCATTTCAGGCTGCACTTTTGGATCTCTTCAAACAGCACCAGAAGAGCCCGTTCCCCCCCCGCCTGGCGATACAGATCTATATATCCCTGTATATAGGAGCAGTGCAAAGTCCACGGGCAAAGCTCCTGCTCTAACTTCATTCCTCTCCAAATACATTCCTGCCAACGGGGAGGGGAAGAAAAGGGAAGAAAAAAAAAAAAAAGAAAAAAGCAAACAAACGCCACTGTTGCTAAGTTTTGCACTTTATACCCTTTTATATTTACAATCCTCTCTCGGCTAAAAATAGCAACACATGATCCATTTATAACTGGCCGGACATGCCCCGCAGCCGCCGGCGGGGCCCTGGCTGATGAAAGGAGCTCTCTGCGTTCCTTCTACCTGAGCTCATCTCCCGCTTAAAGGGCTCAGACAGCTCTGCTTCCACAAAGCGCACATTGAAATGACTGCTGCTTCCCGCGGAGAGCGGCACAAGTGACGGGGAAAAAAAACAAGAACAAGAAAAAAACGCTACAGTAAGCCATGCTGGCTGGCCCATGCCCTCCTAGCCCCCGTGCCCTGCTGCCCAGCGCCCAGGGAGGAGGCAGGGGGCAAAGCAGAGGTGGTCGGGGCTGGTGGGGGGCCCCAGCAGGACCTCACCCGGCAGACAGCAAAGGGGGGCTCCAGAGGCAGCTCCAGCTTGGCTCCATGTGTGATCAACACATTAACTCACGCCAGAGGAGTGTTGGGAGCGACTGCAGACCCTGACCCAGGGGCAAGTTCAAAGGCTCTTCTATAAATCACCTTAGAGCTGGAAATTACTCTAGACATGGCTTTAGAGGTGGTTCTAGAAATTATGCTGGAAGCAGCTCCTGGATTGATTCCAGACAAGTCTAGATGTTGGTTTTGGGTCTGGATGTGGAGAGGGGCTGGAAGGTGATGCTGGAGTCAGCTCTAGAAGTTGGTCAGGAAGTGGCACCACAACTGGCAAAGGCATAAACACTCCGTGTTATCTGCAGTAATTATTCATCCAAGAGATTTTAACAATGCAGGATTTATTCCTTCACTAATACCTTCTGAATTTGTTGTCAGAAATTCCCATTAGCATGTGCAGGACTCACAGGCTGCACGTGCAGCAGAAGGAGCTGCGTGACCGAACAGAGTCCCAAAGGCACAGCCCAGCGCCCAGTTCAGTGGGTGCCACTCCTTCCCACCTAGAAGAGCCAGGTGCCGCACTAATGCCACCTCCCATCTCATATGGACATGCTTGTGTGTTTTAAAATTTCCTCTCTTGGAAGCACAGGTTTCCTCGTTTTCTTCTCATTGCCAAAACAAAGAATCCCAGTTCAGGAGGATGATGGTAGCTCACACATCACTGAAGAGTGGCAACAGACACCACCCCACACACAATATTTTAGTGAAATTTATCACAAATGTGCAAATCCCAGCCACTTAAAATAAGGGATCAAACCCTCCCAAAGTTTTCAGACTTTAAAGGAAAAATACACCTTCCAGTTATGAGCCTTTTGGGAACACTTGAAATGTTTCTCAGAACTCTTAAGAGCTAGAAAACGTGGCTTGTTTGGACTGACAGCAGAAGTTCAGTGCCAGTGCTCCACGGATTGTAGCTGAGGGAAAAAAAGCAATAACCATGGTGAGACCCAGAGAAAAAATGATTGTAACAGTTGGCAACATCATTACCTACATTTATTCCTCCTAATAGCCCCATTTCAGTTGCTTTTCTGATACTCTTCTTGATTGGCTTTTCAGTGGGAAGTCACATCACCTCCTGTACTGCCTTCACAGGAGTTTTCAGGCTGTATTTTCCCTCCATAGCTCGACCACGTATGCACTCACATGCTTTGTTTATACAGGAACAAAAAGTGTCCATGTGTACCGCTGCCTGTCCAAAATTTTACATATCACCAAACCAGACATGCAGCAGGCTGGTCAGACGTCTTGGAGCTGTGCTCCATGTATGCATTATAATTTTTTTTATTATAATATACAGATTTTTACCAATTTCCATTAGCTTTTAGATGCCTGCTACAGGCAGGGGTTCAGACTAACCATCTCCCATGATGTGATATTAGCAATGAAGTGCCATTTGCAGGCTGCTTTCAGAAAGGCTAGAAGCAAAAATCACTGAAAAGTCATTAATAGGAGAATGCAGCAGTGGTTCTGCAAATGCTTTTCTGGGAGCAGATGCTTTAAGCAGGGAAATGGAAACTTTGCTGCCACATTGCTATCAGTGTTGTAACTCTGTGTTTGCAAGAAATCCTGATTATCCTCCCTTTTAGCCATCACCATGTTGTTGGAGAATGACAGCCAAACATGCATTCAGAGGCACAGGAAGACAAAAGCATCCCTGGACAAACCTGTCTTGCTGTGTCTGCTCTGCAAAATATTTTTCTGAGCAAGAGAGAGAGTTCAGCCCAGGGGCCAGGGGTACTTTACAGCCAGGCAGAGAGTGAAAATCTCTCCAAAAGCCCTGAATTAGCCATGGAAGCGCTATGCCCTGGGTTGCAACAGCAGAAGCAAGACAGAGACAGAAAGTACAACCTCACCCAAGCTATGAATAAATGCCTGCGCAGTAACGTTATAGAAATTGATATTATTATTAAAGCAAAGTATAGCTCAACAAACTTCCCCCCCCCCGCAAATAATAACTCATTGCAGATGTCAAAACTGTAGCCAGAGGACAGTGGCAGCTGTGGCCCAAGCTGGGCAGGCACAGCTCCAGCTCCCGTGGGCAGGCTGACCCCAGTCTCACACCCACAACACTGCTTGGGAGAGGCTTCTCCCGTGCACCCAGAGTGCTCAGCCCTTCACTCTGCTCCTTCACTTCCCTGGCTCCTTCGCATTGTCACCCTCTTTCTTTTTTAATCTGAAACCCACCCTCGGTCCTTGCAGCTTTGGCCCCCTCTTCTGTCAGCAAAACCAAACTCCCTGGTCATGTTCCCCTTGAAGCTTTGCCAAATAATGTCACTTCCTTTTTCTCCTCATGTTCTGGTTTTGCATTTTTGGGGCTTTTTTCCCTTTCTTTCTTTTCCCCCTCCTTTATTGGAGGGCAATGGTAGAGGTGTAAAGAGAACAAAGGGACAAGGCAGGTTGTCTCTGCAATACCGTAATATGGGGTGTGATGTATCTAAAATACAGTATTTCACACACTGCCCCTGTGTTTTGGCCCAAAATACCTAAGGAGCCTGCTGGATGTCTCACCTGGAGAGGGGTGTACCTTTAGTACATCTTCCTCCAGCCTGCAGCAGGGGGTAATAGGGAGCTGTAATAGGGAGCTGTAATAGGGACTGAATCCAGTGACCAACTCTTCACAGCACTGCTCCGGAGTGATAAAACTCCCAGCAAAAGAAAAGCCATCCTTTCTCCTGTGTGCAAATCAAAATCAGCCCGAGGTCACCTAAGGAAGGAGCTGTGCGAAACTCCCCATGTGCAGCAGAGAGAAGCACTTGGGCCAAAGGCTTTAGAACTTCCTTGTTTAAGTGGCCAAAAAAGCCCTAGGCTACTGAATTTCTGGCCACTGACCTTTGTATTTGTTTATTTTAAAGATGTGTCACCATTTTTCTCATAACTCAAACAATTGAATGATTTCTAAGTTCTCTTCCCTCTGACCTCTTACTTTCTTCCTGTTTTATTCTAGAAATACTCATTCGAGACTAAAATATAAGGAGTGGGTATGGCCCAAATGTTGCAATTTCTCATTCCACAGATTGCTATCACTATTGCAATTGCTATTCCCTCTGGATCCAGAGAAACCCACACAAAAGGACACTACAGAACACGCATTTGAATAGTATATGCTAGGAATTAGAAATAAAGACTTTGAAGTATCTTTACAAAAATACTCCTTAATAATTAGGAGGAAAGGGCATTACTTTTACACAGTGAGAGTTGCAAGTGATGCCTTCTGCTCTGAGCAATGCCTCAAATGTTCATTTTGTGGATACAGGTAATTATTAGGTGCTGTGATTGCATTACCCCCATGGAATCATTCCCTTAGGCTGAATTTGCTTCTCCAGACACAGCGGCATCACTTGGCAATTCTGCTTTTGAACAAAGCTGACTTGACCTACTTTGATCAGACATGCTGGGAGACAAGAGGTGGAGAGCTCAAGAGAAGGGAATTCTGGAGAATGGAGGAAATCACACAGACAGCTTTGTCAGAGAGCTGAGAGAGATGCTGCAATTCTGGGAGCCACTGGGGCTTCATTGCTCACAAGTTGAGGAGGGAGTGCAGCCAGGGCTCCTTCCAGCAGCTGCCTCAAGGAGAGCTTGAATTCTGCTGGCAAAGCCACAGTCCAGTGAGTCCAGGGCCTATGGGCTCCTTGCACAACCATAATAATGTATGTTTAGGATGTGCAACACCTCTAGCAGACCACAGTTGTTTTACACTGCCATAGTTTTGTCCATACAGTTTTCACCATATACCAGTAGTGTGCTGGTTAAATCCACAGCCTATCAGGCACAGTTCCCTTAGTACCAAAGGAGAGTGGATACTTGCCTAAATCCTAAATTCTCTGTTTAGGTAATGAGTCACACCAGAGAAGATTCTGCTCCTCTGTCTCTGCAGCCTAAACTAAGAAAAGGCCACAGGAGCTGCAGAGCAGTTGATAAAGCTGTGCACTGGGCTCTGCTGGCACCAAGCATCCCAAACTACAGATCAGCATCCTGAAGGACCTGGCCCATGGCTGACCTGTCTGAACAAAGCTCCTCTGCTCAGGTCTCCTTTCACCATCACTTCCAACCAAACTGGTCCCGAGAGCACCTTTCTTACCACAGAGCAATTAAAAGGGAAACTCCCAAACCAGCACCCTTCCCTTCACACGGGTATTAATTTAAACAGTCTCACAGACTTGTGTGAGCAATCAAAATTCCACCAAGATAATTTACATGCTCTTACTGGGCTAAACAATCAAGCCTCAGTACATGAACCCCAGTGTCCCATGGGACAGACACCATCGGGCCTGGGAAGTGTCACAGCACTTGAGGGCGCTGCTGCAGTAAATTTAACTCACCCTAAAAACCTTGACTTGGCTTTATTATGAACTCAAGTTTTCTGTTAAAATATCAGCACCCCGTGTTGACACTGACTTACATTATTGCTGTTACACAGTGGCCCTGTTTTGGTGAACAGTGAGCAGAAGTTAGTCCTAACATTAAACTTTCAAGGTTAGCACCTAGTTATGCCTTCAAATATTTGCGTGAAGTGATAAAGTAGAAGGACGACATGAAAACAGTTTCATTCAGAATTATTTTCTTTCATTATAATTTCCTTGCTTTAGGTTAAATGAGAAAGTGTGAGAAAGCACTAAACTAAGCAAAAAGAAAATTGGTGATGAAGTTGTAAGCACCTATTTCTCTTGGAAGGGATACATGAGCTGCTGTAGTCCTTTATGGGCATGTTGATCACCCTGTTTTGCACTATTTTCCCTGGTCTTTAATAGCATCCTCCCTGCAAGGGCTTCTTGGACCTCACAAATAAACCCACATCCCTCCTGCACCTTCTACCTGCTGCATCCTCCACTGCATCCTTCCCACATTCTTTCTTTCAGGAGCCAGGTCCTGCAGGATGCTGATGTGCAGTTTGGGATGCTCAGTGCCAGCTCCAAGATCCCTCCCTGTTGGGGATTGTTTTCTTGAGATTCTACCCCCAGCACACATCTACCTCCAGTGTCAGGCCATGGACTACTTTGTTCTCCATGGGTTATGGTAATGTTTCAGCTCTTTCTGAACTAGTGGAATTAGCTCCTCCAATTTTTTCCTGCTCCAATGTCAAACAAGCTGGAGGGAAAACCAGTCTTTTTTGAGTAAAGTTGTAACTTGCCAGTCTGAGAAAACTCTGTTCAAAAGTTCTGCCAATGCAACACATTTGATAACATCCCTTTTTTTATTATAAGACTTCTGTATTTTGTTCTTTCTCAATTTTGAGTGGTATGCTCAATGTTTGTCATTGCAGGAGTTACATGGTTTCCTTGAAAAAAAATATATTGAGGGTGAACTAAGACTTTTAACTTTGATTAATACTGACTGCTTAACAGAGAGTAAAGGGAGCAGTGACAACAGAAAAGACTTTTCACAATGTTTTTTAATATTTCTGCAGTACTGTATTTGTTCATCATTTTACAACAGTGCTCTATGTCCTTAACAGTTTAATATTTAAAAAATCCCTTGACAGTGTTTTAGAAAAAGCCTGACTTTAAATTTGAGGAAATATAAATATGGAAAAGGAGGTATGCTGGACACCCAAGATATATGGACTGTTCTGCCAAAGCTTAGGGACAACTACAGCATCAGTCTTATAAAAATATATTTATGTAAAGAGTACTGCTTATATGTCAAAAACCAAGTGTAAAAAGGCAGGGATAAAGTTAATAAAGGGAAAGCAATCAAAGAAAGACGCCCTAAAACCCACATTTGTCAAGAAAAGATAAGAAAACAAAGAATAGAGCACAAAGTAACTCAGCACTTTATCTGCAAATGAACAAATCCTTTCTGCTGCAGTGTTCTGTGGTAGTGAAGAGTTATGCTTAAAAAACCAAGTAATAACAAACAGTGTATGTCCAACTTTAACAGTTCTAGTTGTGACATGATACTGATCTCTGTGTTTACAGCTGGAAACCAGAGCAGCACATTCTACCCTTGAGTTCTGACTTGCTGAAGCCCTCAAGCCAGACCAAGGGGCCTTGGGATGGCAGCAGCCAGACAGCCGAGCTGCCGTAAGTTTCTCAGTTGGGCTAAGTTTATGCTAAATTAACACTAAGTAACGCTATGATAAGTGGTTTTATGTTGAATTAAATGTTGTATTTCATCCTTTGTCAAAGACCACTGGTTTTTGATTGTTTGATTTTGACATATTTGCCAGTAAACTTTAGTGTGATTTTCACCTCTTGAATCTATCTGGTGGGGATTTCTCCTTTGCGCTAAGAGAGAGTAATAGAACCTCGAGCTAAACCCCTGGATCTGAAGATCCAAGGCTTAAGAGGTGCCACCACTGCCAACTGCCCACCTCTTAATTTGTGCCACTTATGGTGCTGAGCACCTCTGGCCCAGTGCCAAGCTGCCGTTCGGGGCTGGGGTTATGCTCAAGAGAGCCAAAGAGCCTGGAGCTCCAGGAACACTGGGGCTGGAAAAGGCATGCCAAGGCCATCCTGGCAGAGCCCCAACACTGCTGCTCCTCCATCTTTCTAAGCTGGAAATGCCATGGTACTGGGTCTGGATTAAGAGCTAGGGCTAGGGTTAAGGTTACGCTTAGGGTTAGGGTTGAGAGAGCCAAAGAGCCCAGAGCTCCAGCAGCACTGGGGCTGGATAAGGCCTGCCAAGACGATCGCAGCAAGGCCCCAGCATTGCTGCTCCTACAGCTTTCTGATGGGACCAGTTACCCACCAGGACATCTCCATTTGGCAGAGCTGGAAATCTTTCAATCTCATCTCTTTTCCTGCCGACCCAGCAATAGCTGGAATCTTCTGTTAACAGCCAGCAGAGTAATTTGCTGAGCTTCAGATTTAGCATTTTACCACGATATATGAAAACCTCACACATCTGCAAAGTTCAAACCTTCTAGGAACAATTCCAATAAGATGCTTCATGTTTCCTGCTCCATGCAAACATAGGGGGGAAAAAAATCTCATCTGTAATTGACCTTGACAGATATCAAGAGCATTTGGCACCTATTAAAACTCCTTTAAGATGAAACCCTCTAAGCTATAATAAGAAACATAAATCTGAACTTTACACCACACTTTGTTCACTGGAAACACTACCATGGTAGGTTCAGTCACTTATTTTCTTAAAGTACATCCAGAGCTAACTTTTTAAACATTTACTGAGCAGATAGGACCTTCTATTTTATCTTACACATCTGCTTTTTCAGGCAGACTATTAAAATCAGCATGGAAATCTGCACAGCCTTGTCATTGTTCTTCTGACTGGTCCACATATATGAACAGGGAACAGTTGGAGAAATGCAAAAATCTACTTAATTGACTTTTCTACTGAGAATTATCCCTACTTACAACTTGAAAGACCATTAGAACCTCTATCTGACCACATCTAGGAAGCAGAGACAAAGCCTGGAACTATCAACAGTGAGCAGCTCGTTCTTGGTTGACACAAGGGCTGCTGTCATCAGAGCCACAACCCACTGAAGTGTCAACAAACAAGTCCTTAATCAAAGGACAGGAAAAGAAAAAATACTGGAGGTTTTAGAGGTCCAGGGACACTACTCGCACTTGAGAAATAGGAAGGTCTAGCTTGGAAATAGAGCCAAGCCAGCCAAACCAAAGTGCTTGACTGTCCCTTGAGTTAATCCAAGGAAAAGCTCTCTTCCCCCAACACTGTCCTCACTGCTATGATCAGCTCCTGAGTGTGAGGGTCCCTCCCAGAACTCACCGTGCTGAGACAAACTGTTTTGCATAAGCACCTGGGTCAGATGTGACATAATCTCTTTCTGGAGGAAATTTTGGGAAGCACTGGAAAATTGCTGCTTCCCAAGTCACAGAAGCAAGATTTTCCCTATGCATAGTAGGATGCAGGTGGAGGATAAAATTTAAAAAATAGAATAGGAATCTCTTCTGATAATGTAGCATGGACAAATTCCTAATTGCCAAGGCACGCACTCTTGTGACATCTTCACAGGAGAACTCAACTGAACCAAACTGCCCCCACAGATGTAACAAATTCATGCCCTCTCAGCCCTGTTCCCATGGGGAGCTGGCAGGGATCTCCCTCACCCTGCAGGCACAGCTTTAGCTCTTTCACTGTACAAAAATCCCACTTTCTCTCCTCAAATACAAAAGCTCCAACAGCATCTCACGGGCCTCCAGCGTGAAAGGATGAGCCACTTCCGTGCTCCAACACAAACTGTGCTCGATCCCGAGTGCACAAACACAAAGGGCTGTTCTTGCTCACAGCCAGGGCTTGCCCAGTGCCTTTTGCTGTCCCTTTTGCACCTTATCCAGTGCCAGGCTGTTCATGGAATGTGGCATGTGAGCCACGACTGGGGCCATCGCTGCCCACCCTCAAAAGCACAGAGGGTGCAACGCTCCAGGGCAAGGCCTAAATGTGGTTCAGGGCCTTTCACTTGATGAAACTGTAAGAAAATTGAAACAGTCCTTTGGCATAAAAAAAATCCTGCCTAGCACAGGGAATGATTGAGAGTGCTGGTGGCTCAGGACAGAACCAGGAGGGACAACAAGAAGAACATGGGACTGAACTACAAACTCTCCATCTCAAAAGCAATTACAGATCCTAGAAATAGCACAGTTTAAATTTAAGAGTTTGCTACTGACCATGGTAATGATATTAGTTGAATAATCAACAAACATATTAGGATTTCTCTGGAATAAATTCAACTATTTAGAAACTGATATTCTGAAAAGTATCTGTGATCCTAAGGCTTGTACTATGTCCTAGTGAATGTTTCACGATTTCCTGCACTTTCCACGTTTGTCTGGGACAAAGAAGAACTCAAGCAAATGCTCCTGAGAGTCCACTCATGTCCTGCTAGAGCAGCCACCACCAAGGATCTCGTGAGTCCACATCACATTTTGTTTATGCAAGAATCCTCTACACCCCTCCATGGAAGTTTCAAGTGATTGGAAGCAAGTTGTTCACATTAAAATTGCAATCTCAAATGATTATTTTAAAATGACAGAAAATTAACCAGTCTGAGGTGAAGCTTTACAAGTATCTCTGGAGGCAGAGAACTGGGCTTTTTGCTCTTGATGCAAAGAAATATTCCAGTGTTTCAAAATACATTTGCCATAGTTGAACCCTTACATCAATAAGGTAGCCTGCATGAAAATACTGTTCTTTGAGAAAAATATACCAGATAATATTCAGATTTTCCATGTCATTCTAAAGACACAACTGCAACATGCAAGCACAATACACTTGCAAACTCGTTTTGACTGTACAAATAATTAAAAAAAAAAATTGTTTCTGGAAGCCCAGCAAAAGCTGGGCTTGAAATCTCTCTGTGGAATTACATTTTTGTTCAAACAACACGACATAGTTTGGAAGCCACGGAAAATATCTATTAAGACAGTTGCTAATTTAGAGAAAAAATGACCCCATCTGGAACAGCATCTGTAGCGCTGTTCATTGCACCACAAGAAAAATATTATTGTACTGCAGTGTGTGAAGCCTTGTAACAAAGATGACGCCAGGTCAAAAGAATCTAACTTAGAAAGAGAAGTTGAGGTTAAGGTCTTGCTTTTACTGTAAAAGCTTGAGTCCAAAAGGAAGTTTAACACTAAGGAAGAAGTGGAAAATAGATGAGCTGAACTGACAGCTAATATTTTTTTCCCCACCTTAATAAAGGTTTCCAGCTCCAAGAAGATGTCTTCCAATAATATTAATTAAGATAAGTAAATTAGGGAGCATTTTTTTGAATGTAAAGAAATTTAAGCATAGCAAGAGCGTTATAGAGTAGATTGCTCAAGTAACAAATAAATTAAGAGATCCCAAAGAGAAGCAACAGGAATTACATCCCTGAGTTGGAAACTTTGGTGCCTTAAACAATGGAGAGGGTAAGTCAGGTATTTATTGACAGCTCAAAGTCAGGGTGAGTAAAGGGGTACCAAAACTACCAAAGTGTATAACAGAAGGGGTTTTACATCAGGGGCTTGCCCATGCAGCAGCACTGAGTCTGAGCAATCCCCTCCTCAACTGCAGCATCATTTGCCACACAGATCTATCAAAAACTCATCTTCTCAAGAAACCCCAGTTGAACATTGTCCATGCAATAGCAGCAGGGTAGTGCCACAGTGCCATAGAGATGTCCTGGGTTGCCCAAGGAGATTTCTGCAGCTTCCCCACCACTCCCTGGCCCTTGGCTAACTCTGTCTGCTGGCACTGCAGTGAGGGCCATTTCCCTCATTCTCCATCCCAGTTTCACATTAGATTACTCCAGCAGTCTTCCTAAGAAACAGGTGATCTGTACTGGGTGGGATCAGTGGGAAATGAAGATAGTAAGCATTCTAATACCATGCCAGGCCTGTTGCTGAGTAATCCAGATTTCAGACGAACAAAATAGAAAGCAGTTATATGGGACTACAAACATCTGTTTTCAAGAGGTGTCCAGATCATTAGCAGCTAATTCAACATCTCTGTTACATTCCCTGCCATATGCTGGGGGGATAATCTCAGCAAGCAACAGGGATTTTCATCTCAAATCCTAACAAATCTGCTCTACAAGGCTTCATAGTTTTTCTTATGTCACTTATCAGATAATACCTCTAAGCTGCTCCTCTCTGTTCTTTTTATGCTTTGTATATGTTCCATCTCAGCACCCAACAGCTCCTGCAACCTGCCCAGTAAAAACTGACAATTTCTCCATGCCATCCTGGAAGAAAATCCCCTCCCTAGTCAAGGGTGAATATAAAATTTCTCTCTTGGATAAACTCACACTTGGGCTGTCCCCCTCACCCTAATGTCCCATCCTCCAGATGAATGATGGCAGTGAATTTGAAACAATCCTGAATGAACCATGGCAGACCAAGCTCAGGGTGGTGAGGATTTGGTGGTCCTGCCTCCTGCCAGTCCCCAAAGTGATGAGAAGCTCCTGCAATCCCAGAGTTTCCACCAAAGCCATGAGCGGTGCTGCTGCTGGCAAGGAGGGACGTGCGGACGGGATATTTTTATCTCCTCTTCATTCCCATCCCTGTCAATCCAAAACAAACTTGAACTAGTGGGAAAGATGGTTCATGATGAGAAAAGGATTCCCTGGCTCGCTCTGTGTGTCACCACTGGATACATGGATCCGTGCCACTGCGGTGGCACAGCTGCATCAGCCCTGCCTTCCCAGCTTTCAGTAACCTTCCCAGACAAAAATAGCAAACCTACTGCTTGATTTTTAGCAGCTGAAAAGCAGCACTAAACCACATAAGTATTATGTAAAATGATCTTTTTCTAAGTATATGTTTATTGTGCACAGAAGAAGTGGATTTAATTACAAACAACTGGAAGTTTTTAACAGGCTAGATTGCCCCCTACTCCCTTTCTAAAAACTAAGGTTTGGCAGCAGCTTTTGGGTTTCATTGCAAGTCTTCTAAGTATTTCCTTGGAAAGACTTTACACTTGGTCCCAGGCAAGAAGTCAAAATCAACATTTAAAAAGCATGCCCTGCATAATTTCCAGGATTCAGCAGCATTAAGGTATACTTATGGAGCCCAGGAGGAGAACTGCTTTTTGTGCTTTTTGACTTAGTGCATAAAGCTGGTCTTCAGACAAGGAAGTTTATATTCCAAATAATATTTTTAACTACATGTGGTCAAGTACATAACCTATCAGGCCTTTCCTCAGCCCCCTCCCAAAATAATCCTGAACACTAAATACTTTTGCAGTATTTAGATTTTGCTTAGACCTCTACTAGAAGCAATGGATTCTCAAACCTTCTAAAGAAGAATAATTCAACGGCAAACAAAGTTTCAAATAACATTTTCTTAAATTCCTTTGTACCATAAAACTCCCATTTGGGCTTGACAGTGATATTCAGGCTACATTGGCTGGTTCTGCACTGAAGTGGGTTACACCCAGTTTCAAGGTGTGTCCCTGTGCCTTGCCCAGGGCATGGAGTGTCCAGGTGGGATGGCAGCACACAGGTGACTCACTGTTCCCACTGGCTCTGAGGGGACAGTGGACACTGCCCTTGCTCACCTGAATAATCCCATTGGAATCACAAGGATATATACATGTTTAAGAGCTATCCACTCAAATTTCATGTTTATTTTTGTTTGGGGAAAACAGACGAGAAGCATTTTCCTTGTGAATATCTGAAGTGCGGTTAAAAACAAATACATATTCTTCTGAAACATGAGCAAGTGAAGTCCTGCATCACTCACCACCTAAAACCACAAAATGCTACAGATGAGGCTGAACTTCACAGAAGCTGAGAGAAATGAGAGCACAGATAGTGTTAAGGGATCAGGGGAGAAAATATCTTTCCGCTTTTAAAGTCTAAAAGGAATTTGTTCCATGCTTTTCATCAGCAGAGACAAATCAGTTCTATCAAATGGTGAATTTCCTGTGTGGAGGTAAGGCAGGGAAAGCATCAAGACAGTATTTCATGGAGCATTTTTCTTCCAAGCAGACAGTTTTAATTGGTATTTATAAAAAACGCAAAACTTCTGAATGCAGATTTTTAGCTCACAATACCGTGCCCTTCTCCTCAGTGTCTACATTTCCTCCCCTTGTTAAGTCCCAGTCCCACAAATCCCTCCGTGCTCCTGAAAACCTCCCGGCTAACCAGTGATCCTGAGATTTCAGCATGAAAAGCAACCAGGAAAAATGCAAACCCAAACAAACACAGCCCACAAACTAAAAACGGTGTTTGGTGGGGGGTGGGGTAGGGAAGAGGAAGAGGTTGTGGTGTACATGCAATGAGGATGACACAGAGAAAGAGAAGGTCAAACCCTAAAAAGTGCCTTTTTTTCTCTCATTTCCGCAGCAGCATCTCCCCATCAGAGCTGTCCAAGTCCTGTGTGCCCCAGGGACCAGAGCACCCACATTCTGTGAGAGCCTGGGGACAGACAAGCTGCTGGTTTCCACTCCAGGCTCTCTGTTCTCCAGGGCATGTGGACTCAGATGTGTTTGTCACCTCCACCAAGAAGCCAGCACAGCTCATCATCTCCAACAAAGTGACTGTCAGGATTTCCCAGTTGTTTGTGTCCCACTCAAACTGCCATAAGCAAAATTGAAGAGTCAGAAAGGACTAAAGCCTGGAGAATCCCTTCCACCAGCCTTTGGTCCCTGCAGGGGCTGGCACACAACACACATTCATCAGCAGCAAGCCCATGATCCAAATTGTTCCAGTGTATCAGTGAAATCTAAAATCTCTGCAATGTGACAGGAACAATTTACAGTTAAGGCTCAGGTTTCTGGCTGCCCAAGGGAGCAGCACACACCTCACAAGCTCCTCTGCAAGGTAGCCTCAGCAGTCAAACAGCACAAGGGCAAGATATGACTGATTTCAAAGTCAAAGGAATGCTCTCAAAATGCAAGCATTACATTATAAAAGCAACTTATTTGGGTTTAAGTCTCCTGTAACATAATGCAGAGGAAGCACAGCTGTGGCAGTGGCCAGGGATGGAGATGTGGGATCACAGCACTGCTCAGGACTGCGCAGGGCAGGAGGATCCAGCAACAGCTCTGAAAGCTCTTTGGTCATGTCTGAAATTACGCTTTAAAAAGAGAGCCTCTGCCGTGAAAGTCACATAAAAACACTTTGAGTTACACTGTCAGAAGTCCACTTTACACATAAATCACCTTTGTTCCCAGGGGGAAGCTGCAGGTGACGTTTCCAGGAGCAACTCCCACAGTTCATTCCCACTGGCACTGAAAAATGCCATCCCCACACAGGGCTCACACAGGATGGGCGAGGGCTTGGGCTCTCCCTTCATTTGTTTTTCCACTGAATCCAATGTACTTCCTTGAGGCCAAAGCCATGAAGCTGCTGTAGCATTACTGTGCACAAACCAACCCGTGTGAAGCTGTGCTGGGGTAGAAATATGTGGATTTGGATTCTGAAAATAGTGCTGAATCCGCTGCCAGCCCAGTGCCAAGCTCAGCCCCATGGGATGGATGTGTGCTGGGGTGGAGGCACCAGGTTTGGTTAGTTGGTGTGTTGTCTATGATTCTGTATGCAAACTCCCCTTGCAAGAGTATTTAATTGTGCTTAGGATGGGGAAAAGGGGAGGAATGGTCCTTCAGTGGGAGGACCCCCCCAACTTTGCCTCCAATTTGTAATCAGAATGTAATGGCTTTCCCAGGAATTGTGTGGAAAATTGTAGCCACTGTGTAGCCATTTCCAGGAAATGTGGCTAAACAGAGCAAGACTGTAGATCGTAAAACTGCATCTTATTCCCCGCTAGGGACCAACCCATTCTCCTCAGCATCCCCTTCCTCCACTTGGCAAAATAAAAATATCAACTTTCTGACATCTGTGTAACACCTGCTGCCTCCCCACATTCCTCAATGCAGAGAATATCCATCGACTTTTCTGTCCTCTTAGTGACATACAGATCTTTTAAAATGCTGCCCAGACACAGACACTGTGGGTTTTCTTTGCAGAGGGAACACATTAGAGGAAGTAAAGAAAACTTTGGCTGAGCTATTTATAAAGCTTGCATGGCTTGGTTCTCAAATGCTTCACTGAGCAGAGGAGCAATAAGAATAAGTCATGGAGTTCAACTTCTCAAGACACATTCCTCAGGTCTGAATATCTAAACCATCATGGATTTACATGCCTGGTAACTGGCCTTTCTCATGAAAAGTATCTGCGTTGTCCTCACACCAGGGAATTGCCAAGCTCTTTTCCTGACATTCTTAAATTGTGGCAATTCGAACGAAATTCAATGAAATCATGCATATTTGTGAATACGGACACTCCCAAATTTAAGGGAGCCAGGGAAGAACTGCATGTAATTAACTGCACTCCTCAAGGCTTTTCCTCTAGGGAAGCCCTTGCACAGGAGACAGCTCAATTTAAGATGTCCCAGTGGAGAATGGTGGCAGCAGTTGCGCAGAAGTAAGCAAGACATTTTGCCTGCTCTGGAAGCAGATGGTGCTGACCAAGCAACAGGATCACAAGCTGAAAAAAGTCAAGTCAAAAAGAGAGCACTGTTGGGGTGGAGTTTTAGCTTTAAAACGTCTTGGATAACTCTGAAATTAGATCCATGGCTACAGATGAATGCAGCCTTGCTAGAGTGATGGATGATGATCTTTATGCCACCAGGCATTTAATGAGTGAAAAAAACAGATTACCACTACACAGAGATGGCATCTCTGCTGGGGAAAGGGAGAAACTGTGTACATTTATGCTGCTGTGTGACTGCACAGGCATGGTTGGTCCTGGGGATCAGGGGATCCTACAGACTTCCTCACCCCCTTCCCAAAAAAAATCCATGCTTACACATGCACAGAGCATCCCCTCAGCATTAGCTACAACTATGAAAGGAATTCGTTTGCAGTTCAGATCCCTCTAGAGAACATCCACCTTGCCTCACACAGCATTGCCATCCATTAGCAGCCCTCCATCCTCACACACTCAGAGCGGTGCAGCTCCAGCTTTTTAGACACCTTCCATTGCCAGACCCTGTTTGAAGCAGCTCAAACCTTGCCAAACTTCAAATACCCTGGCTGAAGCTCTCCACACCATGTGTCTGCCTGAGGCTAAGGATCCTTTTGTTTATGTGGAGGAGAGTCACTATCAGGAGCTCTCAAGGAAAAACCCAAACGAAAACAAAACCAACCAAAACAGAACAAAACAGAGCAGGAAATGAGAAGTAGCTTGCCTCTCTCCTTCCTATGAAATTTAAAATGAGAGCAGGAGAGAAAAGACTTTACTAAGTGATCTAAAGCATAGAGGTGCCACTGCCGAGGACACTAAGTTGTTCTGAGGTTCAGCAGACAATCCCAAATCACATCACAGGTGCAGCCAGCATTGCTTGCACACTGGGTAAATCTTCCTTAAAGTTTGCAAAACTTTCCAGGTATTTTTGTTTGGGGTGACCATATTCCAATCCAGAAGATCTCCATTTACCAGCTGAACAGGCATCACATTTTGGATACAGCAGTGGGAACTGAGTAGGACTCCTCTTGCAGAGGCTCCCTATTGCAAAGGAAGGCCCATAATTAGCATTCCACCTCCTTGCTGTCCACAGCAGGATTGTCATGTCTGCACTGGGAAGTACTGGGCAGATGGAAACCACAGAGATTCCCATTCCAAGTGTTCCTGTAGTATCTGGTAATTACTGGGGGCCCTATTGGAAAATATTGTAATTCCTTCACCACTAAAGACAGTCCATTTTGGAGAAGTGCACACTGCTGCCTCTCCAGCAATTATCACAGTGTGCAGGCAGCTACAAGATACACACATCACAGGCATCCCTGTCACAGGCATCCCCTAGGACTTTTTTTTGGTCCTATTCCTGCTTTTCTTGAAGGGGAAATTTAATCCCAACTTGGTATAACATATTTAATGTCAAAAATCTTGTTCTTGAGAATTAGGAAGCACCAAGATAAGATTCCCTCTACGTTTTTAGTCTATTTTGTCCTGTACATCTATTACATTACCTTCTGATAAGAATAACATGTTTTTCAGCAGGTTGTGTGCCCTCTCCTGCAGCTCACAACACACGGGGCACAAGAAACAAACTGGTTGCAAGTGAATGAAAATATTGTCAACAAGATGGAATTTTGTCAAGTGCTTGAGCACATGCCTGTCTTTATAATTGGGTGTCTTCCTCTCCCCACCCCATCCTGAGAGAAGCAGTGCCAGGATCACCACCTCCCTGTGAGCTAGCAAGATAGGGAATCACCACAAGAGAAGGAATATTTTGTGGGATTTGCCATTACATGCTGCCCTGGAGAACCAGGCCAGCTTCAGTCTGCTACAGAGCTGCCCTGACCAGCAGAGCAGCATGCAGCTTCCATCAGGGATAACCAGCTGTGCTTCTCGCTCCTGGGCTGCACTTCAGAGCACCTAAAGCTCACTTTGCAAAAGCACTGAGTGTTCACAACAATGAGGTCCATGTTCTAAATACAGAAAATGTTTAATTAAAAAAAAACCAACAAAAAAAAGTTGAGTACTATGGATTAAAATTAGTGTTTGGCAAAGACAGGGCATATAAAATCAGTGGTATCTTCAGACAATTTCAACTTTACAGTCTTTGGTGGCATTTCCCCTTGCAGCATCCACAAAAGGAGGAGGATACCACCTCATTTCACAGCAGTGCCATGCACTGACATTTGCAAAGCATTCAGTCCCTGCAGTGATCGGTGCTGCAGCATGAAGAGTTCAACAGTTCTTTATTCAGTACAGGGTATGGACGGAGTGTCGCAAATAGGGCACAGGGTGACACATTGTATGAGGAGGACAAGAATATTGAATAGCTGCTCATTCACTGCACAACATCCATCTTGTGCCCTGAATGAAGCACCAGCCCTGTGGAAAAAAATACAATGTAAACCATACAAGGCAGTCTTTAATTATATGGCAGGCAGGGGGCTCACCATGCAGCACACACAGACAGGGTGACTGTGGTCAGTCTTCATGCTGGTATTCCCCAGCTTTTTAAAGTGTGTTTTTCTTCTGTTTAATATACTTCCCCATAAAAACTTCCCATTTGCATATCTTATATTCATATTTGCACCATCATGAATATTTTGCTTAAAACCATTTTTACTTAAGCACTAATGCAGGGAAGATTCAGAATGGCCATTATTTTATATGTTGTAGTTTAATATAAATATCTAGGGTGGCAAGTGCATATATCTCTATTGGTATATTGATAGCCACAGCTCCTTTTCAAGATGGGAATAAGCTACAAGTACTTTTTACATAGGCAAGAGTTCAGCCTGAGAGAGTGAAAAAGCGAAGTACACAGAGGTTGGCAAAGCACTGAGAGGGGACCAGCCCAAGTACACTCTCTTATAGCGAGCCAGATTCATTCTCTAAAGTCTTTAAAAGAAAAAAAAAAAAAAAAGAAAAAGATAGAGGAAAACCCACATTACCGTCACCAGTAAGAAAGCACACACATAATAGAATTGTTTTATGACAAAGTGTAAAATCTTTTCCCCCATAACCACACACTTTCACTTTTAGAGCCAGGATTGTTCTCAAACAAAAAAACAACCCCCATGCAGTGAAAAATCACCTCCTATTCCCAGTAGTATCCCTCACACTATGCTGCCAACATAACAGTGATTGTAATCTTGAAGTTGTGACTTGTACAGTTCACTAAACAAAATCCAGTGAGATTACACCTGGTTGAGCATTTCACAAAAACAAAGTAAAAAAACTCTACTCTATGGCAAGTACAAAGTCATATTATCGTCCCAAAACAGAATAGATGCAAGATCTTTGCTCTACTGTGATTAAGAGAAGTTCCAGGGCTTGGGAATTTACCTTATACAACTGTGGTGATGAAAAAGGACTGAAAATTTATTAAAGAAACCTAAATCAATTAATGGCATAAAGCTGTCCACTGAGTAACTACACTGCACACCCCTGAACACACAGATAAAATTATTAACTTCTCCTTCCAAAAAAGCGAACTACAATGTGGGAAGATAAGTACCAGTTGTGCTGAAGAGCATAACCTGAGTGGTACTCTGAATAACAGACTTGTATGTTACACACACACTACAACACAAAAACACACAGCACAGTGACTTTGTGCACTCCCTGTGTCCTGTACAGCTGACCATAGGAAGGAACACTCCACATTCCCAGCACAGCCCTTGGAAGTGCATGAGCTACTGCAGCCATATGTTACAAATAGTTTAGCCTTAGGGACAGGGCAGACCTGAAGCAACAGAGCAGTTTTCATTTAAATCTGTTACTCTCAAAGAAAGAGCTGGCACCCCGGTGTCCTTCACTGTCCATGTCAGCAATGCACTCCTACACGTCAGCCTAAAAAGTTGGGAACACAAATGAGAAACTCTAAGTATCTACTGCAGCTTTTGCCATTGAGCTTCAGCCCAAGTGAGGAGACACTCCTGGCTCTGCACTTTTTCCCCACCCTAACTCCATTCCTTAGAGGAAGACTCAGCTGCAGCTTTAAATCTCAGCTGGATGTTCCTGCCCCCTCATTAAGCATCACTGTCCTGCTCTGTGTGTGCAATCCCTAAGCATCTGTGCAGTCTCAGCACAGACACACTCAGCTGTGGCAGCAATACCTGCTGATGCACATGAAAGATCACCAAATGTACCCCAAACTTCATACTCCAGCTTAGAGGCAGAAAATTCTCAAAGCAACAGTGAGAGCGGGATGCAGGGGAGAAGCAGCAAGGGAAGGAAGCTAACTAGAAAACTGACAGTCCCCATGCAAGGAGCAGGGAAATGGGTCTGTTAGGCATCCCAAGATTTCCAAGAGGGCCAAAAAGTGACTTCCTGCTATTCAAGTCCAGGCTGAAATATAATAAACGACTGCCAGCATAACACTGACTCATATCCATCAGATTTATAAATCAGTACTTCGACAAAGAAAGCTCTCTCTGTTGGCTTCACCATAGACAACTCCAAACCACTCAGATGTGTTGTTTAACCCACTCACTGTTCAATGTCATTGCAGCAAAACCCAGCTCTTTATTAAAAACCAGGCAACTGAAATATCGCCACAGAAGCCTGTATAAGATAGCTTTTATGACTTAAAGGCTTGCAGATTAACATCAAAACTAGCCCTGCTGTTGGATTTTTTTCTGAGTTATTTAATTTACAAAGAGAGAAAAGTTCTCACGGCTCCTCCTTCATACACTTATTCACGACAGAACAAACTGGAAATACATTAAAACCAAACACCAAATGATAACATCCCTACAGGTATTGTGTGCTTGGAAGGAATGCACGTTGGGTAGAGATGTGATTCCTGACCAACAGTCACAGCACACAAGCTTTATTCTTCCCACAAGTGTTGCTCAACCCCCTTCCCACGAGAAGGAGGGACACCTTTATGAACAGACTTGCATCAGTATAGCTGCAACCACATCAAAAGAAGCTCTGCTTCTGGAATAGAAACTTTTACCACCAAGATGCAGAAAACTAGGTCCAGTATTGTTTTCTAAAGCTCCTTACAATTCAACTCCTCTGTTACAAGCTGCATATACACACCAAAAAGATGAAAGCCAAATTTTGCTGTTTATGTCCTACGCAACCACGCACGCTCTGAGGGTGAGAAGCGCTTAAGATATTTGTGAACATTTGAAAATATTCTCTATTATTCCAAGATGTTCAGGGTAACCTGTATTCCACCTGCATTGCACTGGGGGAAGAAGGAGTAGAAACATTTCCAGCCTCCTTCGACTTACCTGAAGGCCAATACATGACTTTCTACATCTGTTTGGGTTGGGGTCGTGTACCACACAAGGTCAGACATCACACAATTGGATAAATAAATTGCCTTTCCATAAGGCACCCCTCGGGAAGGCACAGCCGGTGCTGTCACCGTGCAGGAGCATCCCCGCCCGTGAGCCCTGCGCAGCCCAGGGCAGGGACGAGCTGCCATGCAGGGAACAAGGGCTGGTGCACGGGGCAGCGCTGGATGGAACCGCGCAGCCCGAGAGGCTGCATCTCCCCGCTGTGCATTCGGGGAGGCGGAGCAGACAACGGCAAATCACTCCCGCACACAGAAAACTCGGGCTGGCTCCTTACGGGAGAGCCGCCCCCGCTCAGCCACCGCTGCTGCTGCCGCGGTCCCGCTGCGTGGCTCTGTGTGAGCAGCCAGCGTGGGGACAGGCGGCCGCGGCTCCGTTCTGGCGCCGAGCATCACCTTCACGGGGGTGCGGAGGCTGCTCCTTCCCTCGGGCCGGCCACCGGCTCCTACCGTACACAGCGGCACCTGCGGCCACGGACCCCCCCACAGCCCCGGTATCCCCGCAAATCCCGGCCGCGTTCCCCCCGCGCTGCCGCAGCCCCGCCGAGCCCCCGGCCCCGGAGCCCCCGCCCGGCGCCGCCGCCACGTGCGCGCCCGCCCCGCCCCGGAGCCCCCGCGGCCGCCGCCCCCTCCGCCCGCTCCGGCACCGGCAGCGGCCTCGGGCCCCGCACCTGCCGGGCAGGGCTGAACCGAACCGCGCCGGGCTGCGCCGCCCCGCTCACCCAGCAGCAGCAGTCGGTGCGTCTGCTTGTACTCGCGCTTCTCCGCCTTCAGCGTCTTGTCGATGCTCTTGCTCCGCTTCTTGTCCGCCCGCTCCTTGGCCACCAGGTCCTGCCGCAGCCGGTGCCGCACCTGCGGGTCCCCGTGCTCCGCCGGCGCGGGGGTGTCCGGCTCGCCGCGGCTGCCGTAGGGCGCGGAGGGGTGCGCGGCGGCCAGGCGGGAGCGCAGGCTGTAGCACAGCCCCATGGTGCCGGAGCCGCCCGCCCTACGGCGCCGCGGGCATCGCTCTCCGCCGGGGCGGGCAGGGCGAGGCGGCGGCGCCCGGCGGCCTCTTAAAGCGGCCCCGCTCGGCCGGGCGCGGAGCGCGGGTCCCGTCCCGTCCCGCCCTCCCGGCCGGTCCCGCGCCGCGGCCGGCGGGAGCGGCCGCACGTGATGCGGACATGTTTACCGTATTCTCTGGAAAGCGGCCCCCGCCGCAGCCGCCGGCCCTGCGGGGGAGCGGCCGCCGCGCCCCCCGCCTGCCCCCCCCGAGGAGCGGGGGTCGCGTCCCGCAGCGCCCGGGGCCGGCGGCGACCTGCGGGCTGTCTGCGGACCCCCTTCCCGCCCCGCGGGGAGAGCTGGGGGTCAGCGCTTCCCATTCCCCGCACCCCAAACCGCCGGAGCCAGCGCTGGCCTGACGTTTCACCCCGGCTTTTGCCAGGTCGGGACCTGAGCCGACATCCCATCGTGAGGATGCTGCGGCGGCGGGGAGAGCGCTGGTCCACAGAGAGCTGTGTCCAGCTTGGACACTGCGCCTGAGCTCTTCAACACAACACCTGAGCCTACTGGAAAGAAGGACATGGCACCAACACCTGTGCCATTTTCATGCCCCGTTTTTAATTCACTTCCTGCCACGCACATATTTGTCAGTGACTTCTTGTTATTTTCTACCAATGCCGTCATCCAGTGGAGAAGTTACTGATGAACTTCCTCTGGAGGCACCACATTTGCCTTCTGACAACAAACTTCACATTCACCTCCTCAGTCCTCTCAGTTTACCTGGCCTGGGGTGATGATGCCGGTTGGGGCCATGCCCCCTTCCCTGGCAGCACGGTCCATGCACAGCACTGCCAGCTTTGTCATGCTGTATTTTCTACTCATCTCCGGCCAGCTCTGAGCATTCACTTATGAGATGACTAATGGTCTCTGGGGCCTGGCCACACATCCTGCACTCTGGAGTTGAAGCTTTCCAACCAGCTCTCTGTGCTGTAGCCTGTCCTCTGCAAATAGCCCGTGTCGTTCTCACTGAAATCTCCATTTCTCCTCTCAGTGCTTGCTCACAAGTTAGGTGTCTTCTTGATGCAAATTTCTCTTTCAAAATCTCCTGGAATTGTTACAGCAATTGGTAAGTGTAAGAATGAAATCACTACACGGCAGGGAAGTTCAGTTTGCACATCACTGTTAGCCCAAGGTTCAGCAGCAGTTGCTGCCTGTTGCAGCAATTAATCCACCTCACATCAGGCTCGAGATGCCCACATGACTCATTCTGTCTCCACTGTTGTAATGCCTTTTCCTCTGGGACCCAGAGTTCGTTCTTTTGATGAACACACCCCTGAGATTGTAGTATAACAAGAAAATGTAAAGGTCAGCCTAGAACATTATTAATAGTTTTCTTTCTCTTCCTGTGCTTTT
Organism: Corvus moneduloides; assembly: GCF_009650955.1. Lineage (NCBI taxonomy): Eukaryota > Metazoa > Chordata > Aves > Passeriformes > Corvidae > Corvus > Corvus moneduloides. The sequence goes on from NC_045492.1 coordinate 11,705,744, forward strand.
TGGAGAGACACTGAGATGAGATGCATCTTATACTTGCAGACAGGACAGTTCTTTGAAACAGGCTGGTTTGTGGGGATCTCTCCATGTGCCACCTGCAAAAAGGAAAGGGAACTCTCCTGAGGACTGTGAATAAAACAAACAAACCCAAAAACTAAAATGACAAACTAGTAGGAACATTCAGCCTATAAGTTTGTTCTCCTGACTCTGGGGGTAGGCAGGTAGAGTTTTCCTGTTGGTGCAATTCACAGCAAGACAAGTTTAAGGTCAGCCTGTCTTGGTTTGGTTACTCTGAAAACTTTCAGTGCAGGTGACAAGTTCTGCAAAGCACACCAAGCCTTTCTTGGCTGTAATGTCCATCCTCTGAAATAGAAATCTGAAAATGAAGTAGGATTCCAAAGTGGAAGACAGGCTTTCCCTCATCCTATTATTCCAAACCCCTAGAATAACTCATAAAACTTACAAATTACTTGTTTCAGGAAATCAGAAATCTCATATCCTGCTGTAGCCCTGGCTATGGCGCTGCCCGTGGTTACAGCATAGACGTAGTTATTTGAATTCCAGCTATTAACAATGCCAGCCACAGTTCATCACTTCCCTGCTTACACCAGTTTCAGCTAGTGGCAAAAAGTGACAGCAAGGGTAAAGTCACATGTTTCACCTGGGTAAGACTGCATGACACAGACTGACAGCTTTTTGAAAGCAGCAGTTTCAAAGATAGAAGAGGAAATTACCTTCAAGATCTGCCTCTTCCTGACAGGAGGGAGGAAGGGAATAGACAGTTGTCCTTCCCTGAGCACTGGGCTGCAGATCTCTCTGCATATTTATTCTGCTGTTTCTACCATGAAACTGGGGTGGGAAAGGGGAGAGGTTAAAAAGCAGAGGGTCATTTGGGAATGCAGAAAATATTAAGGAAGAAAAGAAAAGAGGCAGCAACTGTGAGACTTCAACATTAAAAGAAGACACATGGACACAAGCAAAAATAGTTGGATCAACACTAGGAAATTTGACAACAAGAGAAATGTAGATGAGTAAAATTTGCATTTATTTGTACCTTGGGAAGGAAAATAATTGACTGAACTCAAACTCCCACCCCTTTTAGTGATCCATATGTACAAGCCTCATTTCTTGGTGCAAAGCAGCATGTGTCAGCCCTGCTGCTGGCACTGCCCTCCCACAGGCAGCCGCTCTCCAGGGCCTCAGTTTGCACTCAGCTTTTCCAGTGTAGGTGGCTGTAGCCTGGCACGGTGGTTAAAGACATCTGAGTAAAGGCTTAGCTCTTGAACCTGCTGTGCACTGTCTGGCTGGAGCAACAAAGGGTGCTGAGCACTCCTGAAAATAAATCCTGCCACCCAGTTACAAAACAAGGCTTTATGGGCATAAGGAGAGAAATCTACATTTGTGGGATTTGTTCAGTGTTTATATGACTAAACACCCACTGCAGACTGTGAGAGTTTTCCATTCATTTTAGCTGAAGCAGGTTCTATCTGGTCTTTGCTTTTGGTTCTTTCCTTCACTTAACTCCTATTTTGCTGTCATTTCTCTGTTTCCTACATTGTAGTTTGGATCTAAAATGGTGACTAAGTGCCTAATTTCAATCATGGATTCCTAAATCCTTGTTTAAGTATAAATCCAAACTGTTAATTTTTTGTCTTCTTTCTGAAGAAATCTGAAAATCAAGAGCTCCTGATACCTATAACACAAAGCCACTGTCACTGGCCTTGTCACATCTCTTAATCTAAAAGGTGGCTCATCTGTAAAGTAAACATTGTGATGCACAGATAAGGCACGATGGGTAGAATTAGCTCCATTTGAAATGTATTTCAGATATAAAATGACAAGAGGTATTGGTGCTTCTAGCCATGGCAAAGTGTCTGGAGACATGGTCAACAAACAGTGTTGCTGTTCCTGCACAGCAGCTTTCAGCTTCCACCTGGGCTCATGGGGCGTGGGCTGAGCAAAGCCACCTCCATCTAGGATATCCAAGTCCATTCCATGTATGAAAAAGGCAAAGTCTTTATTTGGAGAGACTGGAGCATGTAGATACAGCTGGGGGAGGGGACGATGTCCTGGTCTAAATGTCAGTTCTGACTGACACCCTTCCAGTCCATGTTGGTTCCCATCAGCCACAGGGATAAGTCCTGGACTCCAGGAGCAAAGCTCTGCACTTCACTGTGTGTGGTGTGTAGCTGAATAGATAAACATCTGACTTATTCATATCCTGATTAACTTTATGCAGAGGTGTGTTATCCCACGGTGATTTCCATGAGATCTTTCATCCCCATATCCAGCATTTGTCCTCTCTCTGGTCCTGACAATGCAGTGAGGGATAGAAGATCAGGCACAGAACCAGCCAGTATCACCATCCAAGCTCCAAAGTACAAACTTTTCAGTCTCAAATACAATAAAACTTGCTACCTTTCCCCTTGGCTATCGTAATGGTTGGTTTTCCCCTGATTATCTCGGTTTGTGGCTTCATGCCCAAGTTTTCTTTTAGGGATATCAAAATATTTTCACTTCCCCCTCCCCCCCCCCCCCCCAGACCATGTGTGAGGTTCTCTAGAGCGGCCTTCTCTGTCCTAGAGCTGCCACCTGAAAACGTATTTATGGCTTCAGGTGGAAAAGAGTAAATCCCATTGTCAAATCCCCTCCATTCAGACATTACTTAACCAGATGACTGAGCCAATTCCACTGATTTTGCTGGGCTTTACACACAAATCTGGCATTAACTTGGCATAGAAGAGGCGCCCTGAGCTGGGCTAGAAAGCCACTGGGATTGCACTTGCGAAAACAGCAAAGCAATATTTTGATAAAGCAGTTTATTCGCATTTCTTAACTGCTTTCCCTACAGCCTGCAGATACTTCCTGCTTCCCCTCTGTCCCTCTCCAGCAGATAAAGGGACACATTTGTTGTTGAGATCATTGTGGCACCCTCAGCAAGCCGAGGTTGTCATGGGACTCCCTGCACAAACAGAGCAGGTTTTCAAGGATAATACACAACATAAATGAGCAGTCTTGTTCTGTCAACAAAGTCCGTGTGTTTATAAGGACCCTCGAACGTGTTTTTAAAAATACTTGGGCGGGTATTTTTAGCTGTGAGAGCCTGTGCAGCCTCCCCTAACACACCGATACTGTTCTGGGCGCCGCTCTCCCCCTCGCCCAGGTATCCGCAGCCATCCGACGGCGGAACTCCCACCCGGGGATGTTTCTGCAGGAGCAGAGCCCTGAACAGAGCACAGCCCCGTGTTGTTCAGGCTGCACTGACATCTGTTGGCTCTTATCAACCCGGGTAGGAAAAAACAAGCCCGTGTGGTTTCACGCATTGAGATAGCGCCTGCGGCAGGAACGAGAGCCGGGGCGAGCGATGCTGCAATAACAGCGCTCGCATCGGGGCGATAAGGGACTCACAGACAGCCCCGGCCAGCAGCAAGGGCGAGCACTTAGAAAACTCGGTTGGCAATGACCGTGTTCCCTGTGAAACATGCAATTCCTTCAGCGATCGTCCTTCCAATGCCGCGGCTGTCCTCGTATCCTAAAGGAGCACGAGTCGCCTTTCTGAAGGAGAAGGTTGAAGCCAGCCTGTGTTGCTTCACAGCAAGCGCGTTCCTCAGTCCATGTGACTAATTAAAGCAGTAGGACACGAACACTCATCTCTGAATCAGTGTCTGAAGACATCACACAACCTTTTGGAAAAAGCAAGTAAGATCTGAGCAAAGCGTTTCAGCTGAAGTAGCAAACTCTTACTCAGATGTACAGTTTGGATAACATAACTGCATGTTTAGTGTAATAAGCAGAAAACAACTGTATGTCCTGGAGTTCAGCCAGCATCCTGCTTTGGTTAAAAGCTCCGTGCTGCAAACCCTGTATCGTATGTCAATGCTCTTAATTACGGAATTAACACAAGGCTGAACTGAAGTGGGTAACAGGGCTACATACTGCTCTGTCAGCCTTAGCGATGGAGCAATTACAGACCTCTGGTTTGAGTGACTAAAACCTGAAGTGTGGCAAGTCCCAGGCCTGACTCTGCAGCCCAAGGGGGTTTCTGAGAAACACTCTGCAAACAAGGACCCAGCTGATTTGGGCACTGATGGTCCCACAGCACTTTGTGAGCAAGAGAAAGGGCAAACAAGTAGCAGGGAGGTATTGTGGGCATGGAAGGATGTCATGTGGAAGAGGACTTTTAGAATAGCATGGTCTGGAGGCTTGAGAGAAATGGAGACTACCATCAATTTTCTCTTTGAGTGGAAACGATCCCAGAAATCCTTGTCCCTGCTATTCCTCACAAATACTTGTTATATGATTGGGTCAACAGCATTTAATTTTGGCTACAATGTATAATCTCATTTTTTAATGTCAAATTTGCCCTTTGATTTTAAAAGACAGCTTGTGCTGTTCAGGTTCTGAAATAATTTAAAACAGAATTAGCTGATTTTACAGCTTTATAAATCTGTCCTGGTTGGCTCCAGTGTAAGTAGGTTGTTAAATTCTACCAGTAGAGATTTCATAATTTCTCTGAGCGCTGCAGTTTAATATTTGCCATTGAAGCACTGGGTCAGGCTGACTTTGCCTGCTAGTCTTCACTGTTCTCATGCATCTTTAAAGGAGAAAATGTCAGAGAAACAAGGGATCTACTTTTCTTGGTGAAAAAAGCACAGAACACGAAAGCACCGCTGGCTGCACAGGACAGGGAACATGGGGAAGGCTGGTGTCCCCACTTCCAGCAAGCCCTGGAGCAGCCTGGCAGCTCTGCCACTGAACCTCTGTGCCAACACACTCCAGAGCCAAGGGAGAGTGGGAGCTGCCAGGACCACGGAGGCTGAGCAAACCCAGGCTCTCAGGAAGGTACTGCAGTGACGTTCCCACAAGAGCTGGGAAGCAGCAGCCCTGCAGAGCAGTTGGAGCTCTCACTTACACCTTCTCTGTGTATTTTTTCATGTTGCCTGACAGCTGCTTGTCATTAGGACTGCAGGAAATAGAGGCATCGATGCACTGTAGCTGCAGTTGTGGTCATAATTATGTGATCTGATTATTTGTGCACTGCTTCCAGGGCAAGATACCATCAAGTGACTGGGAAGGGAACAGGGGAAATGCTCCCAGAGCACAGCAGCTGCATCTGCTCTGTGTCACACACTGTCACTCGACCCCAGCTGTGGGGATGGTGTCAGAGCTTCCCCAGACACGGGCTCCTGATAAGTCAATCACAGCAGTGAAGTAGCAGGTTTTGGCCTATTCCCTGCTTGCAGTAGTGCAATTTACACCCTCAGTTAATGAACTCTGAAACTACAGTGGAGAGTTTCCTCAGGGGCAGTTACATGTGCACACGGAGAGATTTTTAATGTTGTCCTCTGCCACATCACTGTGAGATGAGCTCAGCTGGCAGCAGGAGATGCCCCACGGCCGGGAAGCCCATCCTTCCCCTGCACGAAGCTGTGGCTGGTGCCGAGAGCTGGAGTCCTCTAGATGTCACCAGTGCCACGGGCTGGCTGTGCCTGGTCCTGCGGTACCACGTCCCTCAAAGTGTCCACCAAGAGCAAAGGCAGAGCTGCTGCTTTGAGATGGCCAGCTTCAGTGCCGTCTGTAAGCTGCTAATGAGGCCCCAGTGTATTAACACCAGCCTCATTAAAATTTAAAAAAAGAACAAAACTGCTTCATTTCTTTCTCACCGTTTTGGCTGTTCTTTCGCTCCATGCTTTCTCACATCTTCTGTCTCATCAGTCCAGGGGTCTGCCTGTTCTTCCTCCTTGCTAATGCTGCAGTGCTCAGGTGCAAGCACAAAAGGGAGCGATCCGGAGTTTTTCACCTCTCCTCTTCTGGTGCAACAACAGAAAAAAACCATTGGAAAATACAATGTTCTCTCTCATCCTCCTCACGTGCTGTATTTTGCTGTTACTTCACTGTCGTATTTTTCAACTTCCCAGTGGTTTCTGTAGAATAAGGATTAACTCTTTGCCTGGACGGAGCGAAACACTCCAGGCTGGAGTGTCCAAGGAAAAGACTTGTGTTTTTTAGAACTGAGAGACAGCTGCCCTTCACCCAGGAGGGTCCTTCAGTGCCAAGCTGGAGACCTTCAGCCTCCACTGAACAAAATGGAAAGGTCCAAGTGAAAGAGAGAACAGCGGAAAAAACAGGAAAAAAAAACCTTGAAGCCTCTCATTTATAAAGCCCTCCTGGAAGTGCAAAGCATTAATGATTGCCCTTGCTGTTATTACTACTGAAAATATTACAAGAGAATGGAACAATGAAGGCAATGAAGTCTTTTCATGATAACAAACAGTTCCATGTGGCAAAAAAGACACCTTTGTTAACATGATACAAGATACTTTGGTTTCACTTCCATTTAAAAATGTGATTTTCTATATCTCAAGGAGCGTTTTTCACTGGGCAGCAAAGGAAGTTTTGATGAGCTTTTTTAATTTTTGCTGAGGACATCTGCACTCCCATTATGAAATAGTTCTTCCTACAGCCAGCACCAGCCAGTCTGCAGTCATTCCAACAAGATTTTAGGTGCAGAATGCAAATTTAACTATCACTCAGCCTTCCCATGGACTGAATTAAATTCCACTGAGAGCAGCAATAACCTGGGGTTGGAATAGAGGAACAGATGAGTGTGTGGAGCCTGCAGAGTGTCGCTCCGTAACTGCCTCGCTTGTGCTGGGGACTTGAGAAGGACTCGTTCCTCTGCAGCACTGACGCTCCACAGAGGGGAGCATCCACAGACAGAAACTCCCTTTGGAAAGGCTGTAATTAAGGCACAGTTCCTGGACTAATCCCTGTTCCTGTGTGGGAGCAGCAGGCAGCTGCCCAGGGCTGGGGGAAGCCCTGGGAATTGGTGTGATCCAGAGCACAGTCTGACCACCTGCATTGCTTCAACTGAACATTTCCATCCATGTGCTGAGGGGTGCAAACATGTTCCAGCATTCTGACTGAACTCTGGATGGGAGCTCTGCTTCACCCTGTGATGAATTCCCTTTAAAGCTAACAATAACATAAAAGGAGACTGCGCACAAGTACCAGCCTCCAAACAGCTTGTAATTGCTTTTTTGGCAAATAATCGTAAAGAGCTCTGTGTTTTCAGAGCTGCAAAGTTCATTCACAGATACATTTGGCATCAGAAATCACAGACCCACCATACACACTCTGCTGGATTATCTACTACAAAATCCTTAGCCAAAGATTAAAAGGAAAATTCACAGATGCGTTTCAGCTTTCACAGTTTAAGTAGCAAATGGCTTCAGTAAATAATTAATATGACAGAAAGAGGATTTGTTGAGTGAGGCAGCAGTACTAGTATCTCTAGATCAACTTAATTGTGTCTTGCCTTGCCAGTTAATCCTGTCCTGAGTATTACTGAGGATATAAACCAGAAGTCTTGTGCTGCTGTACCTCTACTGTCCCCAGTCTCCAGCCTAGTTTGCTCTGAGCTCGGTTGGTACTGGATGAATAGGTGGAAATTCAGAACATTTAGCACTGTAGCCATTCCTCATAAGCATTTGAGTTAATTTAGGTGGACAGTTCAGGCCTCTGTGATGCTTGGGTTGCTACTTAGAATGTTCTTTAAAGTCTCTTCATACGGCCTACTAAGCATTGAAGGATACATTGCATAGAGACTCTGTGCATTCATCTTAAACTCAAGAACTAGACTTTATAGCATTAATAAAAAAAAGATGGTTTTTTTTGTTTGTTTTCAATGTGAAGAACACTTCTGCTTTGACTAGTTACCTGTATCAGGAAAGAAACCAAGCAGAGAAACTCTAATTTAGAAAGAATGATCCTACAGCCACATTTCAAAGTACTTGTTCAGCAATAAAGAGTCTGGATTAAAGTGAAATATAAGGGATCAATAGTTCCCATTTCAGAGAAAATGAGGATTATTGGACAGAAAGCAAATCCCAGCCTCTGGTTTGATGATTGGAAATGTATACAGTAAATGTACCTGCAAAGCAATCGATGGACACAGTTTGTGCTTTCCATCTGAGAACTGAAGGGCAAGGAAACAGGAACAGCTCCCTGGGAGCTTGTTCCCCCTTTCTGAAGCAATGAGAACAATTGCTGTTGGCACAGGGACACTCCTTGCACCTCACCTTCACCAGCAGTTGGATTTCTTTTTTCATAAATGGTTTCTTTTTAGTCATAAAATATGCATGGTTTAAATTTTAGTCTATCATATAAAACTTCATTCATCCTGCTGAAACTGTAGCATTCTGACAGTTCTTGTACACGAGTGCAATTTAGCATGGAAAGCTCTCCTGGAAAAGAAGGATAATTTTTTCCATTGTTCCATTACAAAAAATTTTTTACTTTACTTACTTTAAATTCTATTAGCTGAGTTTTTAATAACTGATATGAACTTGTTTTCCTGTGTTTATTATTTTTGGAAACTTGTTTTGAAGAATAGTCTGTAAAATATACCCTTGGTTATTCTTTACCCTTAAAGAAAATACTCAGTAAAGTTGGTACATGAAACAATTGGACAACATGAATATATGACCTAATTTATGAGTGTTGCTTTTTTTGGCACAACTAACCCCTCATTGAAAGCAGCACCCTGTAACTGCATTATTAGCTTGGCAATACCCACTGCAATGAAGAGGTAGCTGAAGTCTGTGCTTCTCCATCCCATTAACAATCCCAACTTTGCAGCCCCACACCTTCAAGGAATAAATTGGCAATAAAAAATTGTTGACTTACAAAACATGCCAGTTCTTTTGTTTTATTTTAAACTGGCATTTGGTCAGTTTTGTGTCTGAGGAAACAAAATCAGTATTTCAGGGTTTTCCCATGTGCTATTGATTAATTTAAAATAGAGATCATCAAAGGTTGTTAACGGAATTCTACTTTCATTGGTTATGCAATAACCACTCTGATTTCAGGAAAAGATGTTTTACATTTGGGGCAGAAGAGAAATCAGGAAAATGTGCTTCTCTGTACTTTAAAAAACAACCAATCCCTCTCTCATTATCTAAAAGTTGAAGTTTACCCAAAGCTTCTTGTTAATAGATTTTATTTGCATTCATATCAACCTCATTCATATCCAAACCTTTCACCTCATATTATCAGAGCATTTCCCCTTCAAAATGCACCAGCAATCCACATTCCCAGTTTGCCTTCAAACTGCAGGGAAAGGGTCTAGGACATTCTGATTACAACAATTTTCATGAAGAGATAAAATGCTACAGTCAAAATCAAAACTAAGCAGTAGAGAAGTCAAGTTCCTGCTCAAGGCTGTCTCCCAGAGGCACAGCAGAGCTCGTGGAAAGATGGAGAGATGGCTTTGAATTAAAATACCGTTCCCAATATCAATAGTATTGCCAAACAAATGTGGGATTTCTTTCAATTCCATCATTGTTCTCAATTAAAGTCACCTCTTATTTCAGAGCTCCATCACCCCATACAATGCACTTTGTTTCCCATCTCATCTTCCTGCAGATTGTCCCACGGTTCCCCAGACTTGCAGCCGGCACAGCGAAAGGGGGACGGTGTCTGTCCAGCTCCTGCACAGCTTCTCCTGCCTTATGATCCAGCATTCCACATCTGCTGCCTCTTGGGAAGGGCATTTTTGTTCTTATCTAATAAAGTACAGTTGGGAAGATTGGGTTTGTAATGTTGGGATTGGATGGTGGGACGCCAAAGCATGGCTCTACTTCTGGAATGCAGTACAAATGTGGTGTATTAGATCCATTAAACCATATCCAGTATTGGCTATAACAAAATAAAACAAACCAAAAAAAGGTATCTAATTGCACCATCTATTAGGTTATCCTATCCTTTATCTTAGTTATAACACAAGGACTGGATAAATCTATCCTTGGAAGAGAGAATAAACGCTTTACTGGAGCAACTTCACTGCACATTTGGTTACTGTCATGCAGTTTGCTGTGGTTTATATCACAAGGGTGCTTCCTCCCCCCCCTTTTTTTTTATTACTGCAGTTACATTTCTGGGTGGTAGACATAAGAGAGATTTCAAGTTAATTATTCAACAGAATAGATGGAAAATTATGAAACTGTACATTTTCCAGCACTGCTTTCTGCTTGGCAAGCTCAGCAGAGTCAATGCTAGCAATATCTTCTGCCTACAGATCCCTGATCTTGGAATATTTTGAAGTAGTGTCACACTTAAAAGTATTTTTAAAAAACCAAACCAAAATGCAAACAAACCCCCAAACCTGTCAAAGGCCTAAATTCCCAAAATACTGTCTCATTTGGAAGACTAGGAACATAAGGAGGAAGAGAACAACAAGGAGGTATGTGTTGTATTCCATGACCCGAATTCAAACCCCAGCAGAGAGCAAAAATGGAATTGGGATAAAGTTTGTTCACAGCATGTACAAGAGATAAGGAACCAGTGCTAAAGAGAAGCTTTGCTTTGTCTAGTACATCGTGTGGCCTCACTGAGTTTTAGGGTGATGAAGAAGAGCATACGTGCTCACCTGGTCTGTTATGTCTGCCTAAACTGACTTTACAATACATTAACAGGATACTTTTTATAACATTTGCACATAATTTCAATGTGCACATAGTTTTCCAGTGTGACATCTGCTTTTCTATCGAAATGGGACTATAATGGCATTTGGAGCAGCAAATGAAAGGCACAGGGACTGAATATAGCAACTCCATGAGTGTGGTGGAGACCAAGACCAGAAGAGCCAAGAAACATGGCCAAAAGGGCACTGACCCCAGGCTCCCTAAAGGATTCTGTCCTACCTCATTCCTTACGGACAGGCCAAATCAGCCTTCAGGATGCCCACTTGTTTGGTGCAGACACACCACATTTTCGCTCTGGAGCTGATTAATCCCTAATTTTGCTTTGCAGAAGGGAATCAAAAAGGATAACGCAGAAAATCTATGCACTGATACAACGAATTTTGAAGCACATCAGAATTTAAATGGCAGAATTTCTTTCCCTGTTTCTGCTGCCTTGCAGGCCCAGGGCATCACAATTGCAGCTGAGCCACTTTTGTTCTGCTGGTTTGGTCCTGCATCATTTGATGGCTCGTGACCAGAGGCATTCATGCCTTGCGTAGTTCCCCATTCCTTCCTGCTTACGGGAACATCCTGCTTGTCCCAAGTTTCTTTGCAGGGCTAAATACCTCCCCAGAGGAATTCTTCCCTCGAATCACACAATCAGGTCTCATCAGCTTTGGCTTCAAACCACACTGACTGCCCAGCATGCTTCTTGGCACAAAGAGAGGAATTCCACGTTTTCTCAGTCCCTACTCAGGTAAGCCAGCCTCTCAGAGAAAAGTAAAACTAACTGTGTTTTCATTCTGATGCTGTATTATACTCTCCCTTAACCTGAAACATGTTAGGAATGATGTGAGGGACAAACCAGGATTACTTGGCAAAGGCACTCATGAAATCCCTGTGTTCATTTTCAGCCTCTGAGGGCAGGCCACATGCAAAGTCCAACTCTTGTTATTAAATCCTGGGACCTTGTTCCAGCCCTACCAGTTTATCACAGCCCAAGAATTTGGCTTTTTAGGAGAGCCTGGAGCAGTGAGTGGCCAGTGCTGGAGCCTGCACGGGAGAACACTGATGTTGGGAACACTTGTCATTCGGTTTGTCCGCGGCACTTCAACGCGGAATGTGGAGTCCAGAGGGGAGGGTGCTTTACAGCCACATGAAATTTTCCTCTTCCTATGCTGACTTAATTAACTGTTGGAGAAAAGAGCCATTTGCTGATACTGAAGAAAAGTGCAGCAATTAGACTTCACCTCCATTTTCTGATAATGCTCAGACCTCACAGTGTGCTGCGCAATGCCCACACAAAGCAACTCCTGCCGCCAAAGCCTTTGCGACCTGAACTCCCTAATTTACACCTATAAAAGCTATAGCCACTGGGACAGACATCCCCTCCAAACTATGCTGCCTTTTTGACTTGTGTAGTTTGTAAGGTTCTAAATCTCTCTCAATACCACACGAGGAAAGGTGTTGCTTGTGTACCTCTGCAAGTTCTGTGGGAAAAATAAGGTGCAAATGTGGTTTAATTGCAGCTCCTCTATGCATTCGCAGTCTGACTGTTGCTAAGGCAACTTGTGATTGAGAGACATAAGATAAACAAGAATCTCTCCAAAAAGTGACATGGAATGAGCACAGTAAAGAAACAACACAAGTTCCTCCTGGTGTGGTGCTCTGACCTTCTCTTTAGCAGCACAGATAAACATTGTGCTAAACTAAGGCTGGAACCCGTTACCAAAATGTCCTTAGGACAGTTTTACTAAATGCCAGTTGTGCAAACACAAGCACTTCGTTTGTGGACACAGGTACCCAGCTTGGCTGGGAAGCTCCACGTGTGCTCTTGCAAACCCCTTAGCCGTGCTTTGCTTGGTGCTGGAATGGGAACAGGCTTTTGGATATCACAAAACAGCACATGGAATAGAGATGGAAAGGGCTCATGCTCACAGGAGAGACCTTCCAGCCAATATGGGAGCAACACAGACTATTGGGAGGACCATACCTGGCTCCTGAAGCAGAAGTTTCTGCTGCCAAGAACATTCCTCTGTTTCTACCAGTTGTTCAGCTCTCACTGTTTCAAGTATTTGAGAAAAACAAACGATGCCATGGAAGGTAGAAGAAAACACATTACATGTGTTCAGGAGCAGCGACTGCTCTTCACCAATCTCTGCATTTTTGACCTCAGTTGCTAAGTGACAACGTTTAAGGCAAGATAAGGCACCTACTCTAGGGGTATTTGCAGCCACAGACAGGGATAATTATAGAAAAGGTGTCAAGTCAGTATGGGGAGAGCATCATGCCCAACAGATTTGTTTTCTTCTTATTACAGGAGGGGACAAACCACATAATCTTCTTTTGGAAATACTTGGCCTGCTGCTTAAGGGAACATTAGTTAAATACTGGAGATATTTCTGTGCTGCCACATTGTCAATTCTCAGCTTCAGTGGCAGCATGGTGGCATTTGGAATACATACACTGTGCTTTTCTGGTCCTGTGTGGCCCAGCATCAGGGAAGCAGGAAAACCAAACCCAGAGTGTCCATTAGCACAGATTTTCAGAGGGAGGAAAAACTGTCACTTCTCTATTGAATTTTGTTGGGGGAAAAAAAAAAGAAAGGTTTTGTGAGCTTCAGTTTCATTTACACCACTGTGGCAGCCTGAACTCCTGGTGATCCACAGGCTGGTGCCAAGGGCTGTTTGACCCTGCCTGGGGATAGGAGCCTTATTTTAATCACTGAGAGGTTGCTGGAGCAATGTCACAGGAGGGCCAAGCAGTACCAAGCTCTGCTGTATATCAGGCTGTGGTGTTTATCAGGAGAAGGAGAACCTTGCAGTGCGAGCAGAGTTTGCACTGAGTAGTTTTTGGGGGTTTTTTTGCACTGACTTTCATCCTTCTATTTCTGTTTGGCTTTCTCTATTAAAGAGAGCTGGAATGCATTTGCCAGTTGGCTAGAAATCATTTCAATGACTTCTGCTTCAGTCAGTGGGCTAAATAATCTATTGATCTGCATGGGATAAAGAGGTTGCAAAAGGCTCTTTAAAACAAAAATCCTGTTTAGATTTGTGACAGCCAGGGGAGAGGAGATGGATGAAGCAAATGGTGAGAGGACCCTCAGCAAGGGGATGCAAACAGCCCTGCAAGCCTCAGGTCACCCAGGCTATCCCAACACGAGGCACATTTTCATTCTCCAGTGAAGCCTTTCCCAGTGCCTCTCGAGGTGAACAAGGATTGATCAAACATTTTGTGTTATCAGCAGCAGAATCTCACAGATGTTTCCTCGCAGAAACCTTAAGCAGAACACCAAATGTTTCAACATCACATACAAAGCTGGTCTGGAGCCAACCCTTTACGGTGGTGCTTTGTGTTTGCCTATAGTGTTGCATGTGCCTGTCAAATCCGCTTCCTGTTTTGGATATCAGATCTGGGGATGGAGAGCTTCCAAATGCTGGCCTGGTCCAAAGTAAGCTGTGCTCCACAAAAATAAAAACAATAATATCAGAAGAAGTATTAATACTCGGATGAATAATTGTCTCTCTATTATTTCCTGACTTGCAAGTTTACATGTGTTCCTAGGAGGGGGGCAATTTTAAAAGGCATATGTTCAATTCCTGCTGGCCGAAGAGATTAAAGTCTGTTTCTCTCACAGCCTTTACATCTCACATGTCAAAGTGATATCCAACAAAATACACGTTTAAGAGCCATCCTCATCCCTTCTGATATTCATACAACAGGCTTCAGATTAGGTTTGTGGGCTTGCCCACTGCTAAGTCTGCTGAAGACAAAGGCAATGCTATTTTGCTATTGTGGAAGGATTTCAGACAGATGGGAAAAGTGGTGAAGTGCTGTGAAACTGCTTGTGAAGGATGGTTCAGGAAGAAGAACCTTGGTGGGATACCCAGTCTTAGGAGAAAGAATGTGACAGCCTGATGGAAAAGAAAGTTGTGAGTGTGGATGCCCATAACAAACAAAAGGCTGATGTGTGGATGCCCATAACAAACAAAAGGCTGGTGTTCTAAACACCAGGCCTACAGCCAGTGCCTCCTTGGCTTTAGTTTAATCTTACGTCTTCAGGAAAAATATTTCCCAATTTGCAATCTGGATTTATTCATCAGGGCTGATCTGACAGGAAATTTTAAAAAAACCAAAAAACAATAGAATAAAAGTATTTGACTAGTTGAAAAAAGTTTAGACTAAAAAAATGATCGTTTCTCATTTTTAAAATAATTTCTAAATCAAATCTGAGTTTTCTGGTGATTTCTATAACATTGAAGTTACAGGTTTATGTCACGAGGACAGTGTTTGTAAGACACTGAGTTCAGACAATGTGCACACCTAATTTAGAGCAGTCATCACCTTAACTTTGTTTTCAACAAGTTGGATGAAACTAATCAAAATAAGACAGAAAAAAAGTGAGAATTTGAAGCAAACCAAAAGCCCACTGGAGGAAGAGCAGCATCTCCAGGATGCAGGTGAAGCAGCAGCGTCACTCTGTGTCTCTGTCCCTGTTCTCTCCTTGGGCTGTGCAGAAAAATGATGGCAAAAGGAGCCGGTGGCAGCCCTGGCTCAGCTCGGGGCAGGGGGAAGCCGAGGAGCCATTACCAGTAGGAAAGATGACGTGGGAAAGTGGAAACAGCCCACCAGGATGGAGAAGTGTCTCCACAGGCAGACAGGACCTGCAGGAATAAATCTCTCTGCCCTCCAGGAGCTGCCCTTGCCCGAGGGGACTGAGTGTATTTTATCCAGACGTGTACATTTTCCACTCTGTCCCTCCCAAACGCTGCTGTTGCCCAGCACACTTCAATGTACATGGAAAATTATTTTCTTCCCAGATGTTCCTACTTAGAGCTCAGTAACTGCCTTCAACTGTATGAACATCACATAAAAAACACTAATAAATAGACTACAGACATGAACTTGTGTTCCATTATGCTATGGTCAACTGGTGCTAAAAATCTAAACATGCACTGAGATCAGCACACACAGGACTTACAGGCACAGTTTCCTCAGATTTTGTTTTTCTAAATCATCCACAAAACTCTGAACTCCACTGATTTTTAGATTGTTTTAGTGATTTGACCTGGTGGTTACCATCATTTTGAGGCTGAGCATGAAGTACAGGTACAATATGCATGTGATCAGTGCAAAAACCATCTAAAACAATTAATATAGTAACACTTAATAGTTTCTAGTATTTTTAAGGATTTGAATCATGTGTGGACTAAAAAGGTGGTGTCAGTTGTCCTGAATGAGCACTGCTGCCCTGGCAGAGGCTTGGTCCCAGTGGTGTGTGTGTGTGTCTGCCCTCAGAGAAACCCCCTGCCAGGGCTGTCCTCGTGTCATACTCAGGGACAGATGCTCATTTTCACACTGCACGTCATCTCTGTGGCCTTTTAGGGAAAATTAAACTTCTGACAAAGTAATCTGGCACCTGTTTGGTGCCCTGTGTGATGGGTAATGTAAACACACCCTGGTATTTCAGAGGGGTTACCAAGCAGGTACAGTTTAGATGATTTAACTCACATCATCCTCTCAGTGTCCATAAATCAGCCCGAGTATCCCAGACTGGGATTATCAGTGACCGAGTCAGCAAAAGCTTTTAGGAAAGGCTTGGTTAACACTCTGTTAACCACCTCACACCTGCAGTGGTTAGAAGTTCCATTATCCCATACCCTGGTCTGGTTTATTGATTCATCTGAGCTAAAAATGCTCTTTAGCAATCTCACCCCCTTGTTCCTAGAAAACAGAAATGATTCAGTTGAACTCTTCTTTTTTTTTCCTCCCACCCCCGTGGTTCAGAATATTTCATGACAATGAACTCGAGGAGCCAGAGAGGTTTTATCTGTCTGCCTTGTACTTTGCTTTGTGCTCTCCAAGCCAGAAAGACTTTCTATTTCGTGAGCATTCTGAATCACAGGAATTTCTGCTTCAGTTCTCGCTTTGGCTCTGCCCTTTATTCTTTTTTTGTATGTCATTTGATCTGTTCCAAGGCCAACAAAATCCTTCTGGATGACAGATTATTTATCCACAGGTACGTTTTTCTTACTACTGATGAAGTTTTTCTTAGTATTGAAGTGAGTAACCTTGCAAATGAGACATTTTTAAAGTACAATGAATGTCCTTCAGCCCAGTGTTAGAGTGGATTAGCAAGGATATAAGACTTGAAACGTTTTGTTCATGAACTATAGACAATTCATGGACTTGAAAATGAGAACTAAATTGAGTAAAAAGAAAAAAAATATTTATTCATCCTAAAGTTTCACTGGCTTTCAAAGCAAGATTTGCTTCCAGAGTTTCAATCCATTAAGAATCTGTTGGAACCATCCTCTATACTTAAAAAGTCTGTAGAGTCCTCTGAGAATCATTATAGCCTGAAATTCCAGCTAATTTGGATTCTTTGTCCCCCCAAGTAAGAGTAGCTGTCAAATATTTTCATTATTTGGATTTCTTCCCTGGACCACTAAATTACATTGTGCCTTCAATGCAGGAGAATCATTTGTTCTGCCAAATATTGTTGGGATTGAGGGTGGTTGGCTCAGTGCACTTTGATCTCATCCATTTGCTGCTTCATTACTGCACAGGTCAATCCTGAAGATAAATTTCCATTCATGCAGAGAGGAATGTTTTCCTCTCCAACTGTGATGCATGTTTGCAGTCAAATTAAGTGATGCTGAATCTGTTTGGTCTTAATTTTTGTTATAAATCCAAAACCTACTTTTTTGTTTGTTTGTTTGCTGTAAAGAATACGACCTCAGCATCCAACCTTTGATTTGAAGGTTTCTCTCAGCTTTGTAAAGGCTCAATCACACAGCTCAGGACCATTGTCCTGCTTCTCCTGCCACACCACACAGAGGCCAGAGTAAGAGAGACACTTCGTTGCCTTCAGCTGAGGGCTTTGCTCCACCACTGGAGACGTGAAGGGAATTCCCTCTGATCTACGGACATGGATCAGCTGGAGCAAGTCCAGAGGAGGCCATAAGGATGCTCAGAGGGCTGGAGCTTCTCTCCTGTGAAGACAGGCTGAAAGAGCTGCGGTTGTTCAGCCAGGAGAAGAAAAGGCTCCAGAGAGATCTTAGAGCCCCTTCCAGTGCTCAAAGGGGCTCCAAGAGAGCTGGAGAGGGGCTTTGGACAAGAGTGCATAGTGACAGGACAAAGGGCAATGGCTTCAAGCTGAAAAAGGGCAGATTTGATTAGATATTGGGAAGAAATTCTTCTCTATAAGGGGAACAACCTCACACCTGGAGTTGGTTTCCCAAAGAAGCTGTGGCTGCCCCATCCCTGGGAGTGTCCAAGGCCAGATTGGACAGGGCTGGGAGCAGCCTGGGACAGTGGAAGGTGTCCCTGCCCATGGCAGGAGGTTTGGAACTAGACAGTCTTTAAAGTCCCTTCCAACCCAAACCATTCCATGATTCCCCCTTCCTTCATGGAGGACTGGTCCAATCCTAAATAATTCCTCCACAAGTATTTCAGACTCATGGTCTCATTGCTGGCAGCCTCCCCTACACTAAATTCTCTCTGGTGCCTGGAACAGCTGCTTATTCCTCCAGCTTGGGCCTTTGAGATGTAAATAGTGTAATCCGACTTCAAGAGGCAAGGAAATATTAGCAGAATTTAATGTAAATATTGTATAAATCATCCCAAAATAGCACGGCCACGGGATCAGCCAAAGACACTAACTGAAAGTTAAACAGACTAAGTAAATATAGACTAAATATATTCCCCTCCTGGAATTGCCACTGGAATGGATCCAGACAGGAAATAGGTTAAAATGCAGTCTTGTGGCAGTGATATTAAAAAGCCATTGGCCCATTTGGTGACATTTATAATGAATTTTATGTACTCCATACATTTTTAAGGCATGCCGAGTTAAATATTATCAAATCTATAAAAAGATTGTGGAAAAAATGTCTGGTTTCATATGGGTGGACGCTGCCTGGAACTCTCTCTGTGGGTTTTGTGTAAGAGAAGCGTTTGAAAGAAAACATGAAAGGGAAAAAGACAAAATCCCTGCACAGCAGTTTTGGAAAACTATTGCTTTCCCACCCAGAGCCCAGAAGACATCACATACCAAGGCAACAGAATTTCCAAGACACAAATCACAATGGGGCCTGAGGAGTAAGACATACTAATTCCATCCCTTACACATGAAAATGGAGAAAAATCAATTTAATTTCCTCGTGTGCCTTTGTGCAGCTTCAGTGCAGTGTAAGTACAGAAGGAACCTTTGCCTGCATGGATGCTTTCCCAGCTGTAGGAAATGTGGTTAGTAGTAGCTTTGTGCACAGGTAACTAGAAAATAAAATGTGCTCTGACTCACCTGGAACAACCTTGGGATACAGGTGATTGTCTTCATGTCCCAAAGACTATTTTCCAAAAAATTACTTTGTCCAAGAGTTTGTCCACATTACAAACAGGCTGGGATGTCCGTGCCTCCCGCTCTCACACTGGTCCCAGGAAAGCAGGGGGTGTTGATCCCTCCACACTCAGCTCAAAACCAGAGGCTACAGGTAAGGTCCAACACACCCAAAGGGAACCCAGATCTTCACTGCACCTTCCCGGGGTCAGAACTGCCCAGCAGGAGTTAATCCCTAAGTATTTTTTTGCTCAAGTCCACCTTTCTGGAGCACCAGGTAAAACTCTGGTGATGTGTCTGCTGCCAGTTCCCAGTTCAGACAGCACTTGGCAGTACCAAAATGGGATAAAATACACTGCTGGCTTAATTTCCTCCTGGCAAAACACAACAAGGCCAGAAAAGACCTTTCCTGCAGTAAGGTTTACAAGTGGAACACATCACAGACAGGTTTTTCCCTGACTGAGCACCAGCTCCTCTTCACTTTAACAAGCAAACCAGCAGATCAGCCTTGTCCTCCCAAGTCTGCCACACAGTTCATAGCAAACTGCTGCCCACAGGATGTTGCTGTCACAAGATAAAGAGCAGGGATGGTCTGTACCATGGCAGAGACACTTCTTAACTCACCTGCTGCCTGTGTCAGCTTCCACTGCGCCATCCTGGTACAGCTCCAAGGAGGAAATAAGAAGGAGATCTCCTGAAGGGGTGCATTACCGTATGGTTGCCAACCTCCTCTTAGAAGTGCCAGACCCACAGCTGCAGGGATTTAAGCTCTAAGACCTACAAAACAACGCAGAGAGGCACTTCTCTGGCTCTGTGACCCTGCTCTGGCTCCTGTGTGTGCTCAGGAGGCAGCTGAGGAGGGGGACATCTGGGAACCTGGAGTTTGGGGGTCCCCAAGTTCAGTTCTTTGACACTCAGGTGACCTTCAGTGTCTTTGAAGGGTTGGTCCAGGGCTCCCCACAGTGAGGAGGACTCAGGGCCCAGTAGTTTTGCAAAGCTCTGCAGGTGCTCCCTGCCCTGTGTAGGACTGTGTTTAAAGTTGCTTAAGTGGGGCCAGAATACACTTCAAGTGCAGTCACCTAAACCCAGAGGTCGGGCTCTGGTGTCTGGAAGTGTTTCCTGTAAATAACTGCTACTCTGTCACACGGAAGGGCCTGGGGAGCTTTCTATGTCAGTGATGGTGGGACACATGGTCAGGGTGGCTTCTGGAACCTGCTCAGCCCAGGGATTAGCAGTGGTGGCAGCTGTAGAGACAAATTCCAGCTCTACTGCTGAACATGGGTTTATTTCTTACTTTGGTAACAACCCCACATATTAATTTCTATGCATTTGCTATTTATAAGGCAGTTTTGGGATCTCCCTTTTGCAGATTGCTTCCAGGTCTCACACCAGGATACCTCAGGGCAAAACCAGGAGTTAAAATTGCCCAGCACCCAGAAGCAGATGAGTAAACTAAAGAACTAAAATTCTACTCATTAGGGGTTAAGAAACATTGTGAGCTTAATGGGAATGATCCTAGTGTGAGCTCTGTGAAACACAGAGGAAAGACAATAATTTATTTGGCAAGTAGAGCTCACAAGTCACTGTCTTGTGTAGGTCCAAAGCTTGTGCTCTGGAGAACAGACCTTTTATCAAAACAGAAGGAAATAATAATGTACATGAGGAACAGAAAGACATTTTAATACAGATTTGAAAGAAAGAGCCTTGATTTTTATTTTGTATCTCTGATCCAGAGGAAGCATCAGACTTTTTTATTATTAGGTGTTGAATTAATTTATTTTACTGTCCTTTGGCAAACTTCATCTGGTTTTCAGTTTTTGATTTCCCAAACATCCCATTTGCTTTTCAGGTGCTTAATAGATTTCTTTAATATAAGGTACTTAAAAAAACGGCTTCTATTAAGTGCCTTCCAAATTAAATCCAGCAGAATGATATGCCCTGAGACACAGCAAAGTTGAAGAATATGATAATCAGCCATCAAAACCCAACTTCTCTGTTACCATTCAGTGAATAACATCAGAACTGAGCCTCGTGCCACAAAGCCACAGGCTACTTTTTATGTAAAAATCTGGCAAAACACTACATTTCAAAATTAGAATTTATTAATTTAAAGAATGCTTCTACAAGATGGAGATTGAAGATGATCTCAGAACACTGAAATTAGAACATGTTGCTATTTGCTTCAATGCTGAGTCTGTAATAAAAATAACTTCATCAACACATTTCCCATGGCAGTTTTTGGTACCAGATAGTGCTTTATACCAAGTGTTAAGAATGACCAAAGGCAGAACTCATTTAGATACAGATTTATTAAAACTCAAGTGGACTGGGGAGCCAGAACAGCAAGGGAGAAACAAATACAGGAAGTAATGAAGTTCTGCAGTTGGTTTTTTTTTGTTACTTTTTGTCTGTCAAATAGGGCCACCCAACCAGAATGAAGTATTTTTTCTCCCTCCTGCATTAAGCTTTCCATGCAGTCTTTAATCAAAAAGACTCTTGGTGTCCCTTGTTGTTGGAACTCCAGCTAAAACCAGCACCAGTTCTCCAGAGATCCCCTCAACAGAGAAAGGGACAATCCCTCACAGCTCAGCTTGACCTGATCTGCAAAGCAGCCACGGGGGTGCTGGGGGGTGCTGACGCTGCTGGAGCCCGGAAATGTTTCCAAAAGCTGATGCTGGAGCCCCAGGACAGGGACTTGGTCTTTCTGTTCCCCACCCTGCCACTGCCATGACATCAGCTGGGCCCAGTCACTTCCCGTGGGCGTCCCAGCCAAAGCAATGCCTGTAAGTTCCTTGTGGCTTGTACAGAAACCCACACTGAGCATCCCTGACTGCTGCTGAATCAAACAAATGAAGTGAATCAGAAGTTCTGCAGAACTGCCCCAAACCACTCAGTGCAAGCTGTTCCTCTCTCAGCTCTGAGTGCTGGGAAAAGGAATGTGAACAGAGTAATGATGTTGTACACAAAGTTTTGGAGCACTCAAGAGTTCTCTGAAATATAAATTACACCACAAACACCACATGGGATATGTAAGCTTCTTTAATAATAATAAATTTATAAAGTGGCAAGAAGCCACTCTGCTTTGTAAACCCATTTTACTCAATCACAGTCCCTCTATTGTTTTCCTCATTTAACATTAATACATTCTGTAATTTGTATGTGAAACAATTACATAGAGATATGTTCTGAACCCTTTTTGCTGATTTTACTGGTCAGAAGAACATTAAAACATGCGGAAACAGCACCTTATTAAAACTATAGGCCTTTTCTCGTTACATCTCCTTTGCTGCTAAGCCAAGTTGTCTCTGAATGAGCCAAGTCTGTCTAAAGAGCTTTTTTTCCTTGTCCTGTGTTCTGAGATGTAGTGGGGCCTGCAGAAATGTCTGATAAAACCTCACATATAATAAGTAATTCAGAAGGCTTTGTAAGCAATAACTGCAGTTGCTTCTTCAGACTAGAGAGAGCTTCTCATGCATGAATGCACTTAGTTAGGTTTTGTGAGGAGCTCAGAGGAGGACATGGCCTCTTCCTGATACAGTTAGTTGAGCCTGGACTCTGCACCACTGATATTGTTCAGCAACTGCGTGCACCAATAATTTAAAAAAAAAAAAACCTAACTAAACAATACATCAGGCTGTTTTTATCAGAAACAAGTAATAAATCTTATCATGATAGTAAAAAAAAAAAAAAAGGCAATTTCTGACGTGGGACATTTTCATTGCTTGAGAACAGATCAGTGCAAAGTGAGGTAACCCCACACCTGGCAGGGCTGGGGCTGCGTCAAACCAGGCGCCGTCTCTTGGAGTCCCTCTCCATCTCCTCAGGGGGAGAGTCTCCATTGCACCCAAGAGGAGACACGAGGTTCAGCAAAGGGTCTTCAGAGGCCCCTCCAAACAGGGACAGCAACAAAGCCACGCCATAGCCAGTAGCTCGTTCACCCTAGAACAAAACCAAAACCACACAATTCACACTTCAGATTGTAGGATTTGAATTAGTTTTCATGTGGCTACTCACTCTGTGGTGGTCAACAGCCACAGCCAATCCCTGGCAGGCATGCTCTGTGCTGTTGTATCCTCACTGCCACTGGAATCTGTCCCAGCTGGATTAAACCAACACATGAGAACAGAGCTCCCACTGACTTGTGGGTGGATAGAGGCCAGCATTGTTCAAGGCAGGGGATCTCCCACCCAGCCTGAGCACGGATTTGGAATAAGAGCTGAATAAACTGTGTTTAAAAAAAAAAGAGGCAGGTGGAGTGAATTGCCTTGGTTTTTAGGAAAAAAAAGAATATACACAGGTTCCACCAAAGGGAGGAAAGGAAATCCCCAAGAGGGAACATATTTTTGGAAGGGTGATCAACTCTGGTCAATCATCCTAAAACAACATGGCTGAGAATGGAAGGCTGGGATTATTGCCATGAACAGAGAGCAGGCAAGTTGTCAATGCTCACAATGATAAAGATGTCACTGATTAAAGTGACTGCTAGAATATTTTAAAACCAAAATGAAAAATACGAAGAGATGAAACTACCAAACCAAGAAACTCGCAACAGAGACGAGTCAGTGCTTTTCTAAAGGACTCCTCTCCACCTATTTCTGTCACCCTGAGCTGGATGGACACAATCCAGAGCCCCTGCAGCCATCAGCAGGTGTGTTTCCCCAGCCTGTGTGCCCAGAGAAGGGTCAGGAACACTCACAGCGTGCACGGGAGCAGCGATGTCTATGTGCACCCACACCCCAGGCCAGTCGAAGCCGATGTGAGAGGCAATGAAGAGCCCAGCACAGGAGCTGGGGGTATTGTCCCGGTCCTGTAGGAGCAATAAAAATAGAGTTGGTCTTGCAAGAAAAGATGTCAGTGGTTCATTCTGCCTACAGGAAAGACAGTTATGCAAATCTCAGTCAAAGCTTAAAGAATGGCCCTAAAACAGTCTTACAAACCAACTTTACTGTAAATCCTTGACTTAGTCCCTAGCAGTAGTGTGGCCCTGCTCGATTCCTCTTCTGCCCACACTCCTTCCTGCAGCGTTTTTGGACTCTCACTGCACACTGGAATTCTCAAATGCAGCAAAAGCAGCTGCACCAATTCCGAGGCCTCCGTCCTCATTTTCCTGGTTTCTGCACTCCCAGCCAATAGTCTCTGCTGGTGATGTATGATCTGAGGAATGCCCATCTTGATTCCCTAAAAGGTCTCCATCCAGGAATTCAGCATTCATGTAGGGCCATATTTAAAAGGCAAGCAGCCCAAAGATACCTTTGCAGCAGGTCACCCTGTTTAAAACTGACACTAAATACAGCCTGGAAAGCCCCAGGTGAAAGACCCTGAAGACCAAAACAATATGGGCCATTTCTAAAAGGTTACAGCCCCTATGAAGAGCTTTCAGCCAGCTATGAGCAGGACAGCTCACTGTCTAAAAACACACGTTTTTATGTAACAGAGAAAATTAAAAGAAAAAATAAATCTTACTGCTACAGAGTTCTTCATATCAGCTACAGCAGAGGTAAATTCACTGAAGTGGAGCTCAGGGCAGTACACCAGAGGATGGACCAA
Organism: Corvus moneduloides; assembly: GCF_009650955.1. Taxonomy (NCBI): domain Eukaryota; kingdom Metazoa; phylum Chordata; class Aves; order Passeriformes; family Corvidae; genus Corvus; species Corvus moneduloides. Next base: position 11,730,092 of record NC_045492.1, read on the forward strand.
GTCTCCACAGTTCCTGCCAGCTTTAACACAAGCCTTTTCCCACTCTTCATTATTGGTAAGGACAGCAGCATGGTATTTTCCTGTGGCAATTCCCTGGTGAGAAAAAGGACAAAATCAGGAAGAAGTCACCCTCCACTACTGCTCGTCAATAGAACCTTCTAAAAATCAGGAACAGATGCTAGAAAATAATGCTGTTAAATTTGCAGCCTTGTACCATTCTGTGTATGACTTACAATGGAAGCCATTTCATGAACAAGAAAATCCTGATGACTATTAACAAATCAGTTCTGGGAATTATAAATTGAATTGCAAACATGGAGTACCAGCCCACTTACATCAGCTGCTGATGTCATCAGAAGAACACCATTTTTAATTTAAGTATGCAAAAGCAAAAAGTTGCATAAAGAACAGAAAAGAAACTGAGTTATGAATGTAAGACTGTTGTACCTGAGCTCCAGTAAGAGTGGCCATATCCAGAATGATATCAGCTCCAAGGTCTTTGCAGGCGTAAGCAACTCCATCAGCCAGGATCAGGCGACCTTCTGCATCAGTGTTATTGATTTCCACAGTTCTGGGAGGGAGACAGGGCATTTCAGACTGGAGTGCTTAGGGCTGGAAGTCAGGATCACCCGTCTGGACTAGAACACTTTAGAGAGCAGCCTCAAACCTCCTGTGCTTTTCTTTTTTGACTCTGCAAGTCTGTAGGGCTGCTATTCCCCAGCTCCAACCATCCAGACAGAGGACACAAGGAAAAGGGAAATGACACTACTGCCCTCATGGCAGGGTCTGCTTGTTGAGCCTGTGTGATGCCTTGCTGGAATTCTAAAAACTACTGCCAAAGAGGTAACATCTGTCCTTAAAAGAGATTCTGATCCCCTGGTGGCCTGTCTTTGCTGCTGCCACACAATGCAGCAACAGATGGACACAGAAAACTGCCTGTACTACAAAACCCACCTAAATCTGAGTGCTTTAAGGGAAGTTCAGCTTCTGATATACATGTATTTTGATGTGTATTTACATACCCCACAGGAAACTCCAAGCACACTTAAAACTCACTACTATGGATGTATGAAATACTATTATCAATATTTACAGACAGCTTCACAATCTGCATGGCTCTCAGATGAACAGAAAATGATGTTTGCTCTGTTTATGGGAAGAGAATAGATACAATCTTACTTTCCAGAGTAAAGAACATGAATGTCATCAGGTCTCGTTGCACGTGGTCCCACTGCGTTCTCAGCCAGACAAAAAACAGCGTGAAGATTGTCCTTAAACCCCTGTAACAACCAGAGGGGAGAAATGGCTTTCAATTCACATCAAGCTCATTTATTGGGACTCAAATCAGTGAGGGATTAAGACTTCTTGACAGCAATGCTATGATTTTCATAGGAAAACTGGTAGGGTTTTTGGACAGGTGGGTGGGTGTTAGTTGGGTTTTTTTAAATTGTCATCCCTGCTAGGAGGCACACAGCATTTTTAACCTGTTGGGGTTTTTTTCTTTTATTTTTTTTTTCTCCTTAGCCTCCTCTCTTCTGGTTTATCTCATAATGTTTTATTTTGGTTTAAAGTCAAGTGCTTATGTGGTTATGGATGGTATTTTAAAATGGATGATGATTCTGTTATTTACACAGCAGTTGTATTGTGTGGAGGGATTCTAGGAACAGACAGGGAGACAGCAGCATTTAACAAATGAAAACATTGTTCCTCCTTAACTGGGATAGTTAACAACACCAAATTCTAGGGGAAAACCTGGGCCAGTTTTGCTCTTAATCTCTTGATTAAAGTCCATGGCTAAAGAAATCTGGGCTTGCTGAATCAGCTCATGTTCTGAAGTCTAAAGGGCAAAGGCATCAATCAAACCCTTTCAAAATAATGGGCAGCACTTAGAAGCCAGAAAGTCATTTCAGTTTCTAGCCCAGCTGGTGGGCAGACAGCATTGCAGGGGAGACAACCTTCCATCCATAACCCAACTATTCACAGTATCTCACTGCATCGGATTTTCTTCCTCCAAGAGAGACATGTTGTTAACCTACTGTCAAAAAGTGAAAATCTATTTCCAGTATCAGTTGCCTTTTCCCAACTCTCATTCTGCCTGTAGCTCCTCAAAAGCAGGATTTATTATGCTAACATGCAGGATCATGTTAACAAGAAAGAAATCAAAAATTTAAGTCAATGTTTTTCTCTTCTCCCTTGTGCTGGAAAGCTCACAATGGAGGAAATGCATCTTTCTAGGAAAAATCACTTGTTTAATTTTGCCATCCAAAGCCTTTAAAATCATGTTGTGTAACTGCTGAACAGCAGGCAGGCAGATATTTTATGAAGAAGGAAAATAACCTCTGCCCCTCTTCCCACTGAGCTTTCTATCCAACACACATTTCCCACTTCAGTCTCTATGACAAAGCATAGCTCAGTGAAACCTCTTCAACTTTTCTTTTATTCTTAAAAGCATTAAAAAAAGTCTTGAAACAGTAACAACAAATTCTTCCCACTGTCTCTCTGAACACATTTTCTGCAGGGATGTTATTTAAAGGTCTTCTCACACGAGACTGTAAAATTAAGCAGTGAGTTCATTCTTTTGTTTTTACATATAAAGGCATATAAAGATTTCTCCAGGCTCAGTTTGTCCAAACACATCACTGCCAGTTTATTCACTGTTGCAGTAATTGTGTATGAACTGACAGATCACTTGTGCTCACATCTACTGTGACTGTGAATGGAACTTCTCTCAGTGCAGATGACCACACACAGAACTACGCTGGAAACAAGGAGTGAACCACTGAAAGGATGTCGCCCATCCACAGCTATCCCAAAGTCTCCCAAAGCACCGTGTAAGTTCCAGCTCTTGCCCCTTGCAGACCTCTGATCTAACTTTCTGAAGGATTTAGTAATGCAAGGCAGTTGTTCTGCCCGAGATGCAGCTCACAAATCTGTTTTCCATTTTAATTCCCAGAAGGTAACTGTGAAGTTTACAATCTTTCCACATCAAACATGCTGTTAGGGCCAAGGCACAGAGCTAGACTACTGAGAAATGGGAATTTGGCACTGATCAGCCCCTGGACAAAGCATCCATCAGATCTATGCATTAATCTGCAGCAGTAAATATTTTTTGAACTTTGGATACTCCTTGGAGGCAACAGCTGCTCTGTCAGCAAGACTCAGTCACTGGATTTGTGGAGAGGGCAGAGTTTTATTGGCAGCAGCCACTTTCCCCCCGTTTGCATTATTAAAAGTGCAAGAGGAGTACTTTTAATTCTTCATATTTTGATACCTGGCTTCTTCTCAGCTTCCCCACTACTTTCTGACCACAGAGGCAAACCAACAAGCAGCTCCTGATGACACTAGAGCTGCTACTTCCCCACTAGGTTAATATTAGACCTGGCACAGGAATTGGAATCCAGAAAGACTTCATATCCCAGAGTCACTCGTCCCCTTCTTTGCTAAGGTGACAACAGCTGCCCCAAATCCCACAGCTTAAACAAAATCAGCACTGGATAACTCAAGTACAGAGCTGATTCAAGAGACTAGAAACCATTCAGTCCACAGAACAAACTCTGAAATTCAAGGAAGACCCTTAAAAAAAAATAGCACTCAGGGAATTTCTCACAATTCTCAAAATCTCAGTAAAGATGAAAATATTTTCCTGAAATAGCAGAAAGAGCAGAGTGGCTCAAGCTCACTAAAGAGCAGTGGCAGGTCAGAACTTCAGGATTAGACAGGCCTCTGTCTCTGGGAATTTATCCAAGCTCCTTGGCAGTGCTGGGATACACGATATCAATTAACACATTTTACTTACTTGCTTTACAGTGGCTTTGAAGGCACCCAAAATAGCAGCTGCTCCACCACAGTCTCGTTTCATTCCAGGCATAGTAGTCTGTTTAAACAGAACCACAGAATTTTTTTTGTCTTTGAAAGAGAATTTCACAGTACTGCCTGCTAGAACCAGGGTTTCTGGTGCTTCTGAGACTCTGGTTTTGACAGTGCTCAGCTGTCAACAACACAAACAAGGAACGTGTGCCTCTGCTTATTGGTGGATCTGGTCTTGGAACTGAAAAGTACTAAACTGGGGCTGCTAAACTGTTAGAAAAGTAAAAAGAAAAATGTTGTTTATAAGTTTCACACTGAGTCTAACTCCAACAGGTTTTCATTCTATCTTTGAAACCAGAAATTAAACATCTTTGTTCCTACTTTCTGCCTTTCAGCAGGCAATATTTAAAGGGTTGCTATTTGCTAATTGTTCTGTAGTGGTCTTTGAATCCCATTTGGTCTTCTCCCCTGATAGTTTGTGTCCACATGGATGACAACAAATCAAGCACTTAACTCAATAAAAAAGTACTTTTGTTTCCTACAGACATTATCTGAATTACTTTCAGCAGAAAACAACAGTGTAAGCAAAGGCAGCAGCAGCAGAAGTGCTTCTGTACCTTTCCCTTGATGCTGAGTCCTCCAGTGTCATACACAATACCTTTGCCCACCCAAGCAATGGTCTGTGTGGCACCATCTGGAGTGTGACTGAGAACTGCCAGGGCTGGAGGATGTAGAGCTGCCTTTCCAACTCCATAGATCCCTAGAAAACAGAGAATTAAACCACCTGTGGGGAAGAAAGACTGTGGGGAACCCCTGTGGGTATTTTCTGTAAAACATCTTGGAACACTATGGGCAATAAAACAGTTTCAAAAACGTGCAAATAAAACATTACAACGGAGATGGCAAAACATTCCAGTCATCTGCTAGGAAAAAAATGGAATACTCAACAAGATATACCTCCAAAGCCTCTCTCTTTCAGCTCCTCATCTCGGATAATGGTAGGAGTAATCCGAAGATCCTTGCCAACTTTTTTGATTTCCTTAATAATTATAAAAAAAAAAAAAAGGGACATTGTCAGTCAGTCATTAGGACACATTTGTGCCTTTCCACACAAATGGGTACCCAATTAAGGGGTTTTTGTGATTTTTTCATGTATACACATACAAACAGTCACAATTTTGGGAGTGGTGCTGCTTTTCCAATGGCCTAATTCCACCGACACATCCTTGACTTACTATGGCATGAAATATAAATTTGACCTTTAGGCCCTGCCAGTAAAAGAAATCTTCTGAGGTAAAGGACAACTGTTCACTCTGTTGGATCACGATGTAATAGGACAGGAATAATTTCATTCTTAATAGCCTTCCAGATCTCTACGATAAAGCTCATTTGGAAATATGTCAGCTGTCCCATAATTTCAGTAACTCTGGTCACCATCAGGTTTAAGACAAAAATCCAGTGCCATGACCAAATGAAGAACTCATGTTTTCAGCTTCCCAGTGCACTACTCCAAGCTGTGAACTCTGCCTCCTTCCAGCTTTGCACAGTTCTAGGAAATGTGAAAGGCCAAAGGAAGAGCCTGAGCACCCCTGGTTTGCTGTGCTGCCCACTGCTGACACACAGTTTTCACTGAGAGACAGCAGCACTCGGGTTTGATTACTGCAGTCCAGACTTCTAGCTAGCAACTCTTCCTCATCAGGGCATCACCAACCTCCAGGAAGGAATCAGTGTTCATCTCATTGCACGGGGTGTCCACGATGCGTGCAGCCAGCCGGACCCCTTCAGTGGCACTGGCCAGGCACTGCAAACACAAGAGAAGGGCCTGGGCTTTAGCAAAGTTTGCATTTATCCCTCTGCAGCCAACACCAGATGTGTGGTTCCTTTGGAGCATGTTAATGCTTAACTGCCACCACCTCAGGCACTGCACAGTTAAACAGTGTCAGCCAAGCTAACCATTACTTTTTCTATGGGGCCAACTTATTTTTCCACGTGCTCTAATTTCTAAGCAACTGTACTCCTTCACCCAGCAAACTGATATTGCAAAATTAGTATCCTTCCCCATTAACAAAAGGAGACCAAGAAGGCAATGTGAGGTGGAGGAAAGAAAGATAAGAGGCAGCTAATTCAGGAAGTCACAATGAGCTTATGGGCTGCTGGGGTTGGAAACCTGCAGAGATTGTGTAATCTGCAACATGGGAAACTGCACAGTTTGTACAGGACAGGCACAGTGGTGCAGGGCAATAAAGATTGCTGCCGTGAGACATTCTATATGGCAGGCCCACGGGGAAACTGCAATATTTCATGTTTATATAAAACATACACTGTTTCCTGATTTCTGTGGTAAAATGGACTGACCCTCACCTGGACTGAGCAAAAACTTATCTAAGCAAGAGTGGACAGAAGGAAAATGGTCAAGCAGCCAAGGCTGTTTCCTTAGAGAAGGATCCTCCTGGCAAAAAAAAAAGACCATGAAGACACCAGACACCAAGCTTCAACTTTTAGCTCCCATGAATTAACAACTTGAAGCTGTAAGACCTGGAGGAAGGAAACTTTGTGCAAGCTTTCCAGTACCCACACTACACTGAGGACCACACACAGCACATGGGTGAGTCAAGATGGGTTTCAAAGGAATCTGAGGTGTTGGACACTCACTCATGCTGAGGTATCTGAAGTTTGGCTTGGCCAGACCAGCCTAAGGACTCCATACATTTGTATCCCAGCACACTCCTAAACCCTGGCTTGCTTTGGACTGGTGCCCGACTCTCTGCAATTACTTCTGATTGCTTTACTGTCCCTAAAGGGATAAGGACCTCGGCAGCCAAGCCCTGTCTGGAGTGATTCCCTGTCAGGGCCATGCAGGTAAAAGGAGGTACTCTAACCCCAAGGCCAAGCCCCAGGGGATCAGCATGACTTCCAGAAATAAGCTGTGCCTGTATTTGTGTTTCCAGAGTGCTCCAGAGAACCTGGATAATGGCAGCCCTTAATAAGTGCCTTGTAAAACTCTGACAATCCCTGCTAGTCCTCACCGTAAAATACCCTGGACAATGCAGTAGGTGTGAAATACAACATGCCAAGGGAGAGGTTTAGATAAAAATGTCCTACCACATGCCTCTTCCATGCTCTGCATTAGCTGTCTGGTGCTGGTTGAATTTAAGGGGTGCAAACTCAGCTAGGAGGAAGCTAATAATATTTTTGGCATTGACATCAAGGGGAAAAACAGGAGGTAGAAATAATTGCAGCTTTGTTTTTAAGTTAAAAATAACCCAAGTGGTTTGGAATCTACCTATCTGAAGGAACTATTTTTGACACCAGCTATGCTTTTTCTGATTTGGGGCATGGAAAAATGGAGTGATCAAGAGTTGTACTCTCAGCACGTCTGTCTTTGCCACTTTGCTGAAAACTGGGCTGGCACCATTTTCTGGGGCCAGATCAGTTCACAGAGTAAGGACCAAAACATACTGAAAAAAACCCATACCCTAATGCTGCAATTCTGTGAATTTCAATTGCAGCAACACCATGTCCTTTGTCAAATCCACTGCCAAAACTTGTAAGGGATTTCTGTAACCTCACTGACTGATCAGCTAAGGGAGTATCCATCTGTACTGAAGCACAGAACTTGGAACACTGAACAGGGAGTTCCTTAACAGATTAACTGCAAACCTTGGAATACCTTTTAAATTTATGGATCTTGAAGAGGAATGACCTGGCATGCCAACAGTTACCTGATGTGGAGTTTCCTCTCTGTAACAGTCAAACAAGGGAAACAGTCTTTGATTTTCTGCCACCGAAAGATGACTTAAACATATTTCACTGTCATGTACAGCTCATCTCCAAGCTGTTTTGTTTCTTAGGGTCTCGTTTCTGGCCACAGTTCTGCCAGAAAAACTCAGCCAAAGAGGTGAAAGAAAGAAATAGCAGAGGCCATATGTGACCCCTGTTAAGCAACTTTTAGTGACTTCACTGTGATATTCACCTGCACAGTCACAGCTTTTGCCTGGGTAGAAAAAGTGAGAAGCCCACACACTAAAAGCAATGTAGTATTAAAGGCTGAGAATACACTATTTGCATCTGTGATACACATGAGAGAGGAGACATTTTCTTTGTGCTGTTTGTTTGGTGTTTTCCACCCCTGAAATCTAAATTCTGAATAACATCTTCAGCATCTGCTGCAGTAATACGTTCAGTATTTCTACTCAAGAGATGCTGTGAACTGATCAACTTCAAGGAACCTTGAGCTAAGATAATTATACAACACCTATTCCAGAGGCAGCTTCAGACAGACGCATTTGCACATGCAACAAACTGAACAAAAAGATGACAGAAAACCTCCAAAATCTTACTTTAAGCGTTGCCACTTCCATTGGTCCGTTGTTTTGGCCAACCAGGAAGAACTCCACTGTCACAGTTTTCTTCTCTGTGCGTCTGGAGGCGCTGGACCGATGTGTGAACAGGGGGAAGGCCCTGGCCAGGGCACACGCGGAGGCAAAGACTTCGGAGCGCTCACACACCATCTGAAACACCAGCCAGCAGCAAAACTCATCACACAGCACCAAGGTGTGGAAGGATACACTTAAAAGGATCTGTTACCTGGGGTATTACTGGGGAAGAGGGGGAAAAAGGAGGTGGGTGGGAAATAACCGAGCCCTGAGTCAAGACAAGCTCATTCATCATGTTTTGAATGGATGGAGAGGCAGAGTAAAAGTACCACAGTGAAATGGTCCAGTTCATTTCCTGCATGGAAAAGAATTACACTGCTGGAATTAGTTCATCCTTATAAGGGAGCTGGACTGCTTTAATTACACCAGTGCAATTAACACAGGTTAGACTACAGATCAGGACCAAAAAAAGCACAGGAATCACCAATACGTGCTCAAAACAAATGAAACAAAGACAGAAATTGTATGAGAAAGTGGTGGTAGAAGTTGTATGAGAATGTGGCTAATACTAACCCAAAAGTTTGTTAACAGGTAGATCCCTTTTCCGAAGTTCATTACAGAAATTACCAATGGAAAGCATTGTTTTAGTTTTAGTTTTAGTTAAACATTTTCAAAGGGTAAAAATTAAGTAGTTATTACTCTTGCAAATAAGTTTTCCAACTGAAGAGTGTTAATTTAATTTTGTCACTGACACTGACTGTATGAGTCTACTCTAACAACCCACAAATCTGGTATGATCTGGAGAAGCCATAGAAACAAATAAATTCATCAGGCTCATACAGAAGATGACGAAAGCAGTCCAAGAGCTTGTCCTGCAAAGGACTCACACTGGAGCATTAGTTTGCATCAAGACTTTTGAAACTCACTGAACAACACAAACAAGGCACCTCTCATGGGTTCTGTGACACAGACATAACACCCTTCACTAAGGCTACATCAATCTCCTGAAGCATGTGCTAACATCCCAAATCCCAGTTTGGAAAAAGCCACTAATAGTTCCTTTTTCTTGGGCATTCCTGGTTGAAGACGTTCCATACATATCCAACCTTAATTCCCTCCAGCTGCTTGAGCATGCACAAGCCATTACAGTCAGGTCTTGCCTACATGTCAGTGCAAAACCACTCATGTCAGTATAATTATATCAGTCAAACTTGTCCACCTCCAGTCTCCTTGGAGACACCTACAACCCGGAAAAGTCGAGAAAACACTCACTAGACATTTCACCAGAGCAATTCAAGAGCCACTTACAACAATGCATCTGTTGACCCCTCCTGGCAGGCAGTTCCTGACCAGGCGGGTGATGAACTGAGCTGCGGATGGGCTGTTGTGCCGGCTGACCCTGGATGGCAGTGCGGCCACCGTGGCATAGTTCAGGTACAGGGGACAGCTGTCCGTGGGGTTGGGATTCAGAGTGCCCAGAGCAGACTGCCAGATCTGGGGAGAAACGAAGGATTTAAAGACAAAGACCTGTGCCAGACTTTCCTTCCCACCTCACTCCTGCTGTATTTAGGCACTTTTTAATGACAAGGGTTTAGGTGCTGGAAACAAAGAAATTGTGTACAACAACCTCTGGAGTGAAAAGAACCAGGAAATTTGACAAACCTGTTCATTAACCAGAAAATATAAACGTACTTTCCATGACAAGCATCTCCTTTAAGCCGTATGAATTACAATTTAAAACCACACTGTTTAGTGCACAGGCTGGTTCAGAGCTTTCTTAACTTGAGACAGTTCTCCTAGTGATAAATAGGACGATTGATTTACTAGCTTCGAATTATTATTTCACATAGCAATTTAATTAAAAACAAATAAAACCAAGAAGGGTAAATATTGTCTTAAGAGACTGGGGAGTCCTGTATAAAATCCCCTGCCAAACATCCAGCGACCTAAAAGCCGCAATGCAAAACGTTTATCATTCTACCACAAGCCATCACCACCACTAAACAAACAGGTCCGCAGCTCCCACCGCAGTGGCTGCGGGCGGGGAGGGGGCTCTCAGCGCTCACTGCAGCCGTCCCCCGTCCCCTCAGCGGGTGCAAAGCGTCCTTCCCCCGCCGGGGTGGGCACAGGGGGCGCGGGAGCGGCTGCGGGGCGGCCCCGCCGCAGCAACAGGCTCGGCCCGGCCCGGCTGGGGGGTCCCCGGGGCACAGCGGCGGTCAGGGCCCGGCTCAGGGCCGGGGCGGCCGCCGCACCACGAGGCCGCTGGGCCGGGCGGACACGCGGCGCGGGGGCCCTGCGGGCGCTGCCGGGCTCTGAGGGGGCGCGGACCCGCGGCGCGGCCTCACCTCCTCGGTGACCCGCGGCTGCAGCTTCCCCCGCAGCTGCGCCCAGGGCAGGCGGTGCAGGTTGTGCAGCTGCCCCAGCACGAGCAGCGGGCGGCTCTGCGGGTCCGCCTCACCCGCGCTGGCCTGGAACTCCAGCTGCACGTTCGCCATCTTCCTGCCCGGCCCGGCCGCGCCGCCCCGCCCCGGGCCCGGCCCCGGCTCCGCGGGGCGGGGACGCGCCGGTGTCGCGGGAGCGCCGGGCACGGCCCCGGGCAGCGTCGGGCACGGCGAGAGCAGGCTGCGGGGCACACCGCTGAGCAAACAGTGCTTTCCAAGCGCCTGTTTTCACCGTACACTTGCATGGTGGGTTGGAATATAAGAAGGTGTTTATTCTAATATTTTTGTAGTTGCCAAGCGCAATTAATGTTTGGTCAGCGGACAGTTATCAGAATCTGCTGAGTAGGGAGGACCCCACAGAGATCGAGTCCAACTCCTGCCCTGCACAGACACCCCAACAATCCCACCCTGTCCCTGAGAGCGTTGTCCAAACGCTCCTGGAACTCAGACAGGTTTGGTGCTGTGACCATTCCCTGGGGAACCTGATGCTCATTGATCTGCAGCCAGGAGAGGCTGGCAGGTCTGTGCAATCTTCCACCTATGCGGGAAAAGTGAATGCTGATGCATATAATGGAAATACATCTAAAAGGAAAAAAAAAAAAACAACCAAAAAACAAACGAAAAACCAGGCTGAATTCCAGAAAAAAAACTTCCTTAGAGTAAGGTCTTTGAAGGGACATCACAGAAACTTTATTGAAAATGAAAGTTGTAGGAACATCTGTTGCAGAGGTCGGTCGTGCAGCCTCACAGACGGGACAGTAACTCAATACACAGGCTCCAACTTTAATGAGTCTCTTTACTGAGCCACAAAAAATACACTGCTATGGAGTCCACTGTCATCCCAATACATAAGATCAGCGTGGGAGTGAGACTCTGCAATTGCTTCAGGATTGAGACATTCCAAAGATTCCTCCAGGCAGTAAGCTCCCAATCACTGAGTTCAAAATCTGCTGTTCCTGCTGCTCTGAGAGTCCAAAACCAGCACATTCCCTGAATCCACAGCATCTGAAAAGCAAATAAAATAGTAGGAAACACTCACCTATTGCGATCCTGTTGCTGCAGTTAAGGGCAGCAGAGGAGGGTCCTCCTGAAGGGAATGGAGTGAGGAAATCAATTTTATCTACAGAAACTCCCTGTGAACATCCCACCAGCAACAGCTGCAAACGTTTCTATTTGTCTGAGCTTCAGCAGGAGCTGCAGCAAGGACCTGTCTTCCAATTATTGATCCTCTACAAATATTCACAGAATTAAGCCAGTAAAATATAATCTTACACAATCCATTGTAATCAATATGCAAAATTATAATGAATTCCCTGTTTTAATGAATTTTGTTTAAGAAGGCTGTTTGGTTTGGATTTTAATAGTAAACATATATTTTTTCCAACAAAATCAGTTTCACTGTCACCTATCCAAGAACTTAAAATTTGCAAGGCTGTACCCAAAGCAGTTTCCAAACACTTAAGCAAAAGAGTTAAGACTCCTTTGTGTTGTGGTTCATAAAAGCAGACCTTAAATCAACGCAATCTAGGCAGTAAACACTACATCAAGTATAGATACTCCAATTTTTAGCACATTCCAAAAATCACCAAGCAGGAAACCAATTCTTCCACATTACTTTTCAGTTTCTAGAGAAAACTTGCAGTAGAAATAAATTTGCCATTACAGTGCTTTTAAGACTGTCCTTTTGGCATATAATTAATTTCTGTTAACAAGTTGCAGCTCATTTTTTGCACGCTCACATGCATTTTAGTGGCGAAATTGTGTACAAGCCAACAGCTTTACAGGCCATTCCTACCAGGTGAGGAGACAGAGATGCTCTAAGCAATGCTGTTCTGTTCCTTTGTAAGGAATTTGAGTGTATTTCCATATAGGCTGAGAAGAATCCAGCAACCATGAAGAAGCCGCAGCCTGAGAGAGGGTCCCAGCTTTGTTTGCAGCAGGACTGGGCAGAAGCGCAGGCAGGAGGCTCAGGCAGCTCCTGGAATACCTGAGGAGGCAGCAGCTGCTGTGGCTTTTTGGGGCTTTCATTGCCCAAAGGCACAGGCAGCATCCCTTTTGTGGGGATACTCCCACAAAGCACAGCATCAGATCTGATTTAACTGCTGATGCTTATTCAGACTGACTCAGAATAAGCCACACACCTGCAATGATTTAGAAGCCTGTCCTGAGTTTTCTTCCTCAATATAATCAAGCTTCAATAAATTCCAGCTCAAGTTATGCAGGACACTTGACATCTGAGTTTAACCTCACTAAAAATGCATTTCCTTGTACAGAATTTGGGTAGAAAGTAGGTAGACAGTGGGCATAACTCATGGGAAATAACTTGACAATGCAGATGACATTGTGCTACAGAAGTTTTTTTTTTTAAAAAAGATACTTCACATCGCTGCCACTTTCATTTATTATGAAGAACAGAAATATGTTAACATCACAAAAGTATGCTTCAGTAATTTAAATAAAAAAAGAATAATTGCCCAATTAGGTTGGAAGTGTTTTATTACTTCTTTGAATCCATCTGCCATGATAAAATGTCAAAAGCACCGGTCAAGACAGAAATAAATAACACAATCTCCTGTTAGAGAGAAAGTTGCAAATACAGTATATTAAATTATAGCAATTTGCTGCTTCACAACAAGTGATGCAGACAGCACGAGGGAGACAGTAGTTTTACTCACGATCATTGAAAAATCTATCACCAGAACAGGGGAGCTGCACACCCAACACAAGCCTCATTCTTCCTTTCACCAATTTACACCATTAATTCAACGTAGAGTTTTAACTGGCAGTTTTGGTAGTTCAACATCCCCTTTCTCTAGAGGTAACAGGACTGATACAAAGCTTTTCATAAGCCCCACAAAAAGCCAAGGCTTTCACGTTTTTGCAGTCTTTGCTTTCAGGTCCATTCCTGAAAATGGTCAGTTTAAAGCCACGTCTCAGGTCCTCTTTAGCAAAGAGTAAAGAAACTCAGGGTAAGTAACAGATGCAACTTCAATATCATAGTGTTTTGAAACTGCACTTCTGGGGCTTGGAGCAGAGCATCTCTGCAGGTCTATGGGGAGCACTTGTGTAAGTCAAAAAATGAAGGAAGGTACAGTCCCTTTGGGAAAAAAAAAACCCCAAACATATAAAAAAGCAGTATTAAAAATATTAAGACAAGGCCTGAATTAAATTAAGAGTGTTCTATTACTTATATGCTGCCCTAATTTCTGTTGTACGGCCTGCAGCAAAGTTTTCCACTGAAAAAATAGTGAAAACCCCAAATTCTCCTCTGAAGGCCTTGTAACATGTCACTTGCATGACATCTCTCATGGTCAGTAAAAGACCATGAACACATCCTCTTCCAGGCAGACATTTGAAAGAGAATCTTCTGTCAGGGAAAATGGATGTAATATCTACTGTAGTGAAGCCACTTCTTATACAAAATACATAACCCATATGGACAAATGCACTGTAAAACAAACAACTTATACAGTAGCTACAGTTTGAAACATCCAGGATCCACTACAGCAGGCCAGAGAGATTCTCTTTTTGGGTTTCTATTCCATTTTTTCAGCTTAAGATCACCACTGCTTTAATGTAATGTCTGTACTTTAAACTAAAAAAATTATGCATGAAAAAAAATATATGATCATCCCAATGAAGGAAAATCATTCCCATGATTACTCAAGCTCAGAAAATTTTTTAATTAACTCAACATGTTAAATTATGGCAGTGATTACATCTTGTTATTTACAAGATCAAGTACCACTGATTCTTAGTAATGCTGCAGTATCTAAATTAAGATCACAGGGGTTGGATTACGTTCTGGTTGCTAAAAGCTTTCCTTTTTAGCTGTCTATCCAGTTCTTTGGAGTTTTTGAGTCTGGAAGAAAGGGCATTCAATCAAACAGTTTTGTGTCTCAACAAATTTTACATCTAGATCAATTTTTGATATCCAGTCCCATTGACTCGGTAACATTGTTTAAATTTGAAGCCTGTAACAATGATGACATAAGAATATAGAAGACAACACGTTTTTGTTCACAGTAACACACTAATTACTATAGTCACTGGTAAACTTCAATTTTTAATTATTCTTAAGTACTGTGTTTCCAAATACCTCTGCATAGGGCGCCAAATGTTTTTGTGTGGGAGCATCAAATTTCCTGACATTTTCCATATAATCCTTACAAACACCTCACAGGTCACCAAACTTGTACTTTGAAGAATTCTACAGAAACATTGCACAGATGTTGTACCACAAGGGCTCGTACGTTCAAAGGCAGCTTTCTGGAGTGCAGGTCCATCCATTCACATTGGGAAAAAAGTCCACAGAAACTCCAAAAATGAGAAAATGAAGCAAAACCTAGTGTGACTTTACACCAATAAGAACAACAATAAGGACAATTACTATAACAAACAAAATTAAAATAACGAGCATCTTCCGATTCTTCTTTTGATATTGCTCTGCCTATAAAACAGAGAAGAAAGAGTTAATAATTAGATTTCTGCAAGGCTGCAGTACAGACTCTTGTTTAGTGTAAGTGAAGTCCATGTGTTTCAAACTGTTCTTTGATAACCTGACATCTCATACAATGTATACTGCAGGCAATTCCCACACAGTAACGCTGCTCTGCACCGTAAGCTCCAGGGAAGGTAAATGTGCACTGAAATCACACCCACCCATGTTAAAGAGAAGACTCAGCTTGCTGAGATAAGATTCCTGAATCGTATTTGAAGGACATTAAAATTCACAACAAAACTTCCTTTTTTAATAGGCATATTTGTTGTACCTGGTCAGCTGTGCATTTTCATTTAATTAGAACTGAAAGCTTTACTTTTGAGTTGGTTCTCAAGTTTTCTGCTTCATTCCTTCTTTCTTCTAACCATATTTTCTGATCCTTCTCCTCCTTTTCCCAGGGGAATTAATAGGACACAACAGAGAGAAAACTCTCCAAAAGCCAAATGGAAGTCTACTAACAGAAGCTAAACAAAACAAAGCTTGTATTTTGTTTTTAATTAATGAAACTTCAAAATAAAACCAAAACAAAATGACCACAAAACTCTGATCTGCTGAGATCAATGCTTTTAAAACTTTTCAGGTGTTCATAGCAAAAGCTTCACATTAAAGTAAGAGGTTGGACCTGACATCTAAGTGTCAGATGGTAAGAGAAAACATTAATAATTATTCTTTCTGCTCACATGATTGAGATAATGTTTTCCAACTAAAATCTGCACTGAGGTACCCAATAACTATCCCTATTCCCAAGTGCCTGGCTCTCCAAACAGAGACGGAATTGCAGACAGGTGCCACCAGGTCAGCAATATAAATATCAAAGCACATTGGTTGGATGCCCAGAAAGTCATTTAAGAAATTAACTTGAGGCATCAAGCATGACATTAACAGAAATTATATGGAAAGCTCCTCCTACAGTACAGCTGGACATTTCATACTCTACAGAAGTAATTTCTAAAAGGGACAATGTACAAATGAAAACTGACTGAATAACTTAATAGCTATTTAATTATAAAAGATTATTAGATATGCAAAATGGCTTAAGTATTCCATCAGCTTACCTTATGCAGTTGTTTTAGACCGTCTTCAGTTTTCATACATGACTGTTCAATATTATAGTCAATTCTATCTAGAACTGTTCCCTAAGTAAAATGGAGAAAACAAGCACCAAATTGAACCTAAATGAACTTCATAAAGCAACTATTATCATAAGCAGCAGAGTCATTAACAACACCCACAGCAAACAGCTCATGAACTATGTAAACAATGAACTTTTACACAAGAACTGGTTGGGACTTCATTAAGCAACTTCCTTGCTCAGTTCCTAATGGCAGCTCTGTCACCATCTCACATCACATCCCTAAAAATCATCTTAATTCCAGACCATGTGCTTTTGGCTGACATATTTAATGTAAACTGAATCTCTGGGAGAAATAAGCAAGACAACTTTGGCTTCCTATGGCCTTTTTTTTTTTTTTTTTAAAGTCTAACACACATTACCAGTTGAATTATTATTCATTTATTTTCATTAACTCAACTTGTGGCATATTTCAAGCAGAGGAAACCCAAGCATGAAGAAGTAAGTTAGGAAAAGTGAGTCTGGAAGCCTTAACACTATATGGAATGTCCCACTTCTTACTAACACTGTGCTGTCAATGTACCTGTTCTACTATCATTGCTCCCAGGTCCCTAAATATTTCATTGAGATCGGAGATTGACTGCACAATCTGACGGATTTCTCGTTCCCTCTCTTCCACCATCAGTGTGTTTTGCTCCACCAATGCCAGCTGGTCATCTGTAAAACCCTGTTGAAATACAAGATTTACACGTTGAACTAATATTAACAGTATGAAAACATTAGAAAGAATTAAAAGGATTACAAGATTTCATAATTCTGACAGATATTTATAACCTGAGAAAATGCAATTCATATCAAATTTGTGTAATAACATCTTAACTTACTCTATCATAAAGTGTATCATCCTCCCCATCATCCATCAGTGGGACTGAGGTGTCAAAGAAGTGTTTGGACCTTTCTTCTCTATTCTTCATACCTGTAAAAGACAAACTATGTTTGAGCATGATATTTATGAACACTATAATCAGAGCTGAGATCTGAAGCACCAGACAGAAAAGCACAAATAAGAAAATCTGTCTAGTAAATTATGTAAATCACAATATTCAAATTTTAACTGTCAGGCTTACTATTTAACAAAAGCATAACAAATTCAACCAGACTTGCAATACTGATTAAATTAGTGATTTTTAAGTTGTTATGCTCCACAAAGTTAAAAAAATTAGTTAAGAGTCTTAGAGAGTGATCACTCCAGGCTATTTTGTAACAAATTATCTTAGGAACACCCCTTGTCTGAACTGTGATCTTCAGTTCCACCTGTGCCATTTATACCACAGGAGGAAGAAATGTCAATGCTAAATTTGAAAATCAAGTTTTTGTGGGTTTCTTTCAAGATTAAAATAATCTGACACATCTTAAAATAGAATCAAACAAAATTTTAGAGTCTTAAACAGAGGTTGTTCCACTTCCAATTTGTTCATGGATGCAGAATTCTAATTTATCACAGACTAGCTTATAAGCTTTATCTATCACAGCCTGCCATCTGCAGCAGGTGTCACGGCTGAAAACCAGTGGCTGCTTCACCACTGTAACAGAAGCAGCTTTGCAAACCACAACTGGAGAAGCAAAATGCATTAAAAATGTGGATGGATGAAATATTCTGTTTTGTTGATACACTTAACTATGGCATTTCTTCTTTAGCAACATGAAAAAGAAATAGATCAAAGCAGTTTGACCATGGGCTGTGAACCAGAAACTCTCAAATTCTAACCTCTCATTAGTCCTGTGTGTATCACTTAACCCTTCTGTGCTTCAGTTTTCCCAACCAAGAAAATAAGCACACCTCAGTGAGTGGTTTCCAGAGAAGGGGCCCATGCATTACTGTTACATCTCTTATGCTTACGTTTGAGATAGTCAGACTGTGCATGCCTAAAGTTGGTGGAGAGGTCCTGAAGGGACTGTGCTAAGGAAGACACTACATTCCTGAGAACACGTGCTTCTTGTTCTGTACAAGTACGTGACCTGCTCTGCAACACCTGGACTGCTCTCTGACATCTGTGGAATAACTGAGAAAACAATTCCATTAGTGGACAAACATACAGCAGCACACACCTTAAACATCACATTGCAAAAGTGCCACATTGAAGATTAATATTTTGGTTTCTCCATTTTTTAAAGGGATTTTTTAATTTGCTCTGTGCAATGTTTAAAAAATATGGAAATAGAACATAAATGAACAAATAACTTCAAGATAACAAGGCAGCAGAGTAACACAACTGTCTCTGACCAAAGACTTTGCTTCAGTACAATTAGCTAGACTGCAAGCCTTAGAATAGGTATCTGCATTTCTCTGAGGTATCTGTAAATCTGATTTATCTCCCATTCCTATTCCAAGTAGAAAAGCAAACACGTAAGGGAAAGAACAGGGAGGTTTAAGTGACTCGTTGGGAAGTTCAGAGCAGAGCCCAGGACTTCTGGCTCACTCCAATACTGATCATAAAATAAATCCT
Source organism: Corvus moneduloides (assembly GCF_009650955.1). Classification (NCBI taxonomy): domain Eukaryota; kingdom Metazoa; phylum Chordata; class Aves; order Passeriformes; family Corvidae; genus Corvus; species Corvus moneduloides. The sequence continues at coordinate 11,748,796 of NC_045492.1, forward strand.
TTGCTCAGAGCAAACCACTGCCTGATCCTAATGCATTAAAGATGTGCCAAACTGGAGGTTTAGGATGCAAAGCACTCTGTACCTGTGTGATCTCTTGGGTTGTTATTTCTATTACCCGTTCCTCTTCACTGCTGTCATCCAGCGTGGGTCTGTTTAGATGTTTATCATGAAGACTGGCTAATTCTTTCATCTTCTGTTTAACCCTGGCAATATCATACTGAATCTAAAAAAAAAGCCCAACAGGAAGAAAGGGAAGTAATTCATGCTTCAGGGGAAAAGGTTCTGACAAATGTTAGACTAAAATCACTGAGAGAAATCTGTAACATAAAAGGCAAACCAAATACCATTAAAAGCCACATAAAAAGCTAAGAAACTGAATACTCTCAATAGACTTTGAGTTTGCTACTAAACCTACTTCTTAATCTTAGCCAAGACTGCTGTTTTCAAATATGCTTCATTAAGATGGAATAATATTTTTATAATTATACAGTACCAAAGCAAGAAGATTTAGCCAACTTCCAAAAATATAAATGAAAATTCAGGTCACACCTTCAACTTCATCAAACATTGGATGGCCTCAACTCAACAGCAGAAGTTAAATACCATGCTTTCAACCAAGTAATTAAAGATCTGTAAGGATGATTATTATAGCAGTAAAAAGGAGCCTAAGCATCTTTCTGCACAATGGGTTCTGTCCACACAAACTGATAAGCCAACATGTGTTCTGAGAGTACATTTAAAAAGGATTTTCTGAAAGTCAAGAATAGCTTCACACTCCAAATACTAGAAAAAGTTTTTAATTGGATGCTTCCAGAATCATTCCTTTGCATTTGTCCAAATATTTCCAGAACTTGCATGGCATCCAGACTGCACAGGCAGGAAAATTCTCCTGCTAGAAAACACTAATATTTCCTGGTTTTGAACACAGAATGCTCATCTCCACCACTTTAGGGTTTATTCAGCTGGACTCCTCCTCACCCGGTTCAAACAAAAATTCCAACGAAAGCTCTTATTTAAATCTTTCTTGTGATACTATTTCTGTCACACAGCTGACAGAATGTGAGTGAGGACACTAATAAATCCCTCCATGGGAAGTCTAACCGTGTGCTGGATGTGCCAGAGCACAGCACTTACTTCGTCTGCGCCATCGACCCATTTGGGAGGCAACCGCTTCGTCACTCCGATGGCTGCCTCGGGATCTAAGCTTATCCCTGACACCAGGGCCATGCGATCGTCAGCCAGCTGCAGAGGGAAAAAAAGACGGCAAATTAGCTTTAGTCTAATTAGATCCAAATCCTTGAGCATCAGAAAACCTGCACGTTTGCCTTCTGATAGAAATTAACCTCAGAGATGTGTTTGCTCATGATCAAACATCACATCTTCTGGTGTGTCCCTCTGTGCTAATGACCTACACCCTCCCACTTCCTACAGGATCTGAAAGCTCAGAGTTGCTCTTAGAATAAATACTTAGCAGATTTTCCAGGAGGAAAGATGATATTGCAGTGAGAATTCAAGTAACTCTCATGCTGGTACAACAATTCACAGCCAATGTTGCAGCACAGTTCACATTGGGCCTGGCAAATTTGAAAACTGACTTTGGGAAAATCTCAGAAAAAAAGTTTTATTTTAAGTGCTTGTTCTCAAACAATGCTATTTTGAAGAACAAACACTCCTGCAAACTGACATGCAACTCAAGTGGTTAAATTACTTAGTTAATGGAAATTAAAATGTGCTAAACACAAATAGCCAAGGCAATACTGGAGATGATGATCAATGATACCATTTGCAAACATTAACTAATTACTTGGGAAAGGTTTCATACAAACAGCCCCTTCCTAGTTTCTCCCAAATTTCTAATTTTCCTTTATCAGGCCTGGAAAGTTTTGTGGTTCCCTACCCCATCTCTTTTTAAAAAACAATCCCCCTTCCTTCCCTAGCAACTCTTTCTTGAAAGCAATTTCTTTATCCCTGACCTTATTTCCTAATCAATAAAGTTTGCATAATTCATGCACAGCATGAAGAATAGCTAATGGCTTCACTGTGCAAAGTCACTCTACCCCATGTGTGCACAGTAACTCAGACTGGTTCATACATTTATCTGTTCACAATCTAACATATCACAAAATTCTTGATTTCTCTATGCAGCCTGTCCTTCTACTGTGCACAGACACTTCATCCTATATAATGAAATTCTATAAACTAGCAGAATAAAGAAAGAATATTTTAGCTCAGTGATGTAGGCTTGATGTACCATGGCAGAATAAAATGTGAAAAACAATACCTCATCCAGCTCCTGAAGTGATTTGTGGATCCCATCAGCCCCATCCAGTTAGAGACAGCGAAAGACAAAAGGGAAAAAAGAGACATAGGACAGATATAGGGCATGGTCAGTTGAGAAAATACTGATTTATTTTTAAAGCATGATGGTTTACCAAGAACAAACAAACTGGCTTTTAAGACATGGTTAATCAATAAATACATTCTGATATCGCATTTTAAATCAGCATTTTGCTTAATCCACCAAATTTTAAAAGAAATATTTCAGTTCCTTGGTAAACAGCAAGAACATAAGAGATCAAGTGCAGAGCTTGGTTTGTTCTACAAAGTAATTGCTCAGTGAAGTTTCTAAATACTGAAACGTCAGGTGGAAAACCTGCAATAGAATACAGTGAAGTATGACAGCAAGGGCAGTCTGACTGCAGCACTCAGCATCCACTGGGTTTGATTATGATTGGAGGGGGCACAGAGAAGCTTTTGTAGGACATTTATTGACAAACACCCCAGTTCTCACAGGATAAAACAGACTGCAAAGGACACAAAGCAAAAGCAAATGTTCAGTCACTTCTGTACACACTTGAGCTGTGCTTTACTTTTAGGGAATATAAACCCTGCAGGGATCCGAAAAAAAATACACAAGGCAACGTATCTGCACCTTCTCTGTTCATCAATCCTTGCACTGTGTAGGGGATGTGTGAGCAAAAGGATCTTTCACTCCAAGATTAACAAAGTCAGACCTAAAATTGGATGAAATACTTGTGGTTTAATAAAGCACCATCAACTGATGATTTCTTATGAGAATCCCCAGGCTTTTGGAACAGGACTCTACTGTTAAAGATGCTGCTTTGATTATCTGAGTTTAAGAATGCAATTCTTGACGGAGAGTTATCACAGCAAAGGATTTCTTGAGGAGAAAGGTGGAGATGAACTAAGGGAAGCTGAATACTGGGGGCTAGAATTTGCAACCCTGCCCTGCTGGCACACAGCAGCTCTGCTGTGGGGGTACCACCCAAAGGAAACCTGCAACTCTGACAGCGACAGGCACCTAAAACCATGAAAGACAAACAGCTCACACCAGCAACTTCACACTTCTTGCTAAAACAGTTCACTTGTAACAACTGTGGAACTCTGAAATGCTCACCAGGGCCAAAACTGAGCCCCTGACTCACTTCACCCATTGCACAGATGGACACTTTACGGTCACTGAGAGCCTCCATTGCATTCGAGTGAGCAGCCCAGCAAAAACCTTCAATTAATGTTAACAAACACTGCAAATAAATATTTGATGCAGGTGCTAAGTGTTATTGCACTGGCTGCTGAGTAAAGTGCAGTTTCACTGCTCAGGAGTAGTGAGTTAAAAATATCACTACTTTCTCTAGGTAATACTTCAAAAAAACCAAGGATCTACAGAAGTGACATTGATATGGCAAAAAAAGAAATTAACAAGGACTAAATGCAGAGCCAAAGTACACATGTATAATACAAATTACTATTGACATTTCCTGTTCTGCAAATGCAATTTAATACACAGCTTATTAGACACAGGTGTAATAAAGCTAGCAATGAACAAAGACCACTGACAGCAACAGGAAGCACTGCTTTTCCTAACAAAAATGCATTAATGTAAAGCTATTTAGAATGATGAGATTGCCAGCAGATATTTACTGGTGGCTATGACAAATGAATGATAAGTTTAAACAGAAAGTGTGAAAACCTGAGCAGAGCTGAGCTGCCAAGCAGCCCATCATAGCCTGACTAGCTCAAAACCTAGAAAAAACTACTGAAACTGCCTCTGAACCAATAACTTTTGGTAGTTTCTGTAAAGAGGAGTTACACTAGAATCTACTGACTCCTCTCTCACAGATGTGTTTGAGTATTGTTTGTATTTAGGGATAAATAAAAAGGGCAATGAACATCTGAGCAAGTTATGGAGAAATTTAAGCAATGGGAATAAACTACACCAGTGTATTTAACAGTGCCCACAGTGAGGTGAATAGAAGAGTTCTGCTTTGTGAATTTCTGTTTTTGCAGGTAAGGAGGCATCAAAAACCTCATGTTAATGCTAACATGAAGCTGTTAGAACAGTAACACATTTATTATGCACGAAGCGAATAGAGATGCGATCAGCACACACAGATCTCTTCTATTCGTTCGACGTGAACGAGTGGGAAAACAGGAATCAACAGGGTGGGGAGGGAAGGAGGGGCAGAGGGAGGAAGGTCGGGGGACGGAGGGGTTTTGAGGAGAGGGTTCAGAGGAAGGGGTAACCGGGGCGGGCGAGGGCCGGGGCAGGGCGGGGCACGGCACGGCCGCCTGGCAGCCCGGGGCGCGGCGAGTACAGAAGGATGAAGGGAGGAGACTCACCGCAGCAGCCATGCTACGTGAATTCAGAGGGCTGGAGGAGCCGAAACTACTCACTTGCTCGGCCAGCAGTTGCCGGCTCTGCACCGCGTTGTTCCGCAACAACAAGAACGCGTCCGTGAGACGCCGGGTGGCCATGGCCCCCCGCCCCGCCGGGCCCGCGGCCCGAGCCCAGCCCGGGGCCCGCGGCAGACGCGGCGGCCGCCCCTCGGAGGGTCGGGGCGGAGACCCCTCAGAGGGCCGTGACCGGGACCACTCAGAGGGCCGGGGCCGGGCCGCCCCTGGCCGGGACCGGGACCCCCCAGCCCGGGCCCCCGCGGCCGCCGGGCGCCGCCATCGCCCCGGCCCGCACCGGCACTTCCGCGTTGTGCAGCGCCCGCCGCCTTCCGGCCCGCCCGCGCCGCTCCGCTCCGCCCGGGACCGCGGCCGCGACAACAGAGTTCCGGCCCTCTGGCGGCCGGGCAGCGCCACGCGCGTCTGTGTCCATGTCCGTGTCCATCCCCATGTCCGTGTCCATCCCCTTGTCCATCCCCATGTCCATCCCCATGTCCATCCCCAGTCCATCTCCATCCCCACGTCCATCTCCAGTTCAGCTCCAGTCCAACCCTGCGTCCATCCTCACGTCTATGCCCACATCCCATTTGGTTTTTTTCTTCTGAATCTCTTCCACCCTTTCCTTGCCATTTCCTTTGCTTCCACTCAATTTTCTGTTTTCCAAACAACCACGTGGAGCTTTTTTTTTCTGCCCCAACCATTCAAAACCCAGGACGTTCCCTGAAAGTGAGCAAGCCATTTAAAACATCAATATGGGGTTTGACTTTTCAAGAGATACTTCAAAACGGTGACTAAAATTACTTTTCCCAGCTGCTCTGTCAGTCCCAGTGTGGGGCAGACATGACACGAGGTGGGTTTGGGCTCCCTCCAATGCATCCCATGCCTTTATTCCAAGGGACATCCGACAAATCCCCCATGGAAACAGCAGTCAGCAGTGGCCACTGCCTAGCACAGCCAGGGAAGCTGCTGCCCGCGGATCATCAGGAGACTCCCTCGCTTAAATCCTCAAAACACCCTCCCATACCAACCAGTATTTACACATATGGCAGGAACAGGGACTATAATCACAACCACATTTTCTGGAAATGTTATCTCGTTTTTATTTAACTGCCTGGGCAAACTTGTACCGTGAAAAATAGAAAAAAAAAATTCCCTCCGTTATTATAAGATATTTGGGGAGTTTTCTTGAGCAGCCCTTCTGTCTCAGTGGGAGAGACCTGAAACTTGGAATTTAGCAAGGAAATAAGCTCCAGCCATACAAGGCCTAATGCACGCATTTCATTTTTCGTGGTCTGGTGAAATCTGCTTTCACTTTGGCTGCCTGACAAGGCCTTTAAAAATATGTGTGTGTGCTTCATTTCTTCATGCTAATTTTTAATCTACTGTAACAATTTTTATACTATGAGAACAGCTAATGACCTTCCTGCCTTCTCTTGGCACTGCTGCCGTGGCTGGAGGTCAAGAGAAATTTCTCCTGGCATCGGTGGTCTCGCCATGATCTTTTAGGAAAAACCATTTGGAATATCTCATTTGGATGGAGATTGAACCCAGTAGGAAGCCCAGTGTGCTGGAAGTTGGTACACAGCAGCAATTAGCAAATTTTGCTTTCTGATTTTTGCCAGCTTAAAAAGTTTTGGATGTTGGGCAGGCTTGGAATTTAAGCAGGGGCTATAAAAAGTATTTGGGACTTGCACACAGAGGGATAAAACTCTGCAAGGAACGGGTCCAGACTTGGTGAATAACCACTTCAAAGTGGATATTAGGAATAAGCAAAGGGAGTAGAAGGAATGGAAAAAAGGATTAATCAAAACTACATCTTAGGAAGTGTAGGCATAAAGGGAAATGTGCCAGAAGTAAAGCTAAGGTAGATCTTGCAAAGGAAATTAAAACAAATAGCAAAATGTTCTTCGGGCATTCATAGGAGGAGGGGAAGGAGAGGAGGGGAAGAGGTGGTGAAAGGGAGAGAGGCAGGGCAGAAATGAGTGTATAATACGTAGTGGAAATGTACACAGAGGAAATGAATGCATGGAGACAGAAATTGCCTCATCCAAGTGGAACAAATCATCAAGATCATAACGCAACAATGATTTGGGCTAAATGATCATTATAGACACCTTTCAGCTGGAATATTCTAGTTTCTGACTCAGACATCCAAGAGCACTTTATATCTGGCTGGGTAACAGCGTCACTGCATGAGCAACACAACACAATTTGAGAACAGGAAAAATTCTTCCAGCTTTTAAAAAGAGAAAAAATGATTGAGGTCCGATCCAAGTAAAATACAAAACTTTGGGATAAATTTAGCAAGAAAGAATAATAGCAGACATGATGGCAGAGAGAAACAGGCTAAAATGCAACATGGATTTATTTACTGAAGGTGGACAGTGCTGGACTAACCTGATGACTTTGTAAGGTAGATGGTTTTCATAGAAGATAAGAGCTGGCAGTTCTATTCTGCCTGGTAATGAGTAAATGTAGGTTGGAAATCAGAAGAATATGTTCAACCATCAGAGGAATTGGGTCCTGGTATGTCCTCCCTACAGGCATGGCAAGGGCAAACAGCCACGTTAGAATGTAGCACTTGATCTGATCGTAGAAAACCCAGGTCATATTTTCCCCTCCCAAGACAGCACATACTCCTAAATACATCTTCCTAAGTGTGTACTGTTAATATTCAGGGCTGCTGCATGTCTGTGCCTAAGCCCACTGCCATAGGTTTGGAGCCTGTGCCTTCCTTTGCCCTTTTATCTGCTTTTTTATTGCCTGTTCTTTCCTGCTGCTCCCAGTGAGCCATGAGATAGCAATGCTGCCTGCACTGGCGCATTCCTGCACCCACCTCCTCCCACAGCCAGGGCCTGGTGGGGAACTTCCCAGTTACTACTGTGGCATTTGGATCTGGCTTCTGGTGGAAAAAACCACTCCATATGCAGAAGAACATTCTATTTTGAGGTGAATAGATAAGCATATATATATTTTTTTTAAAATGGCAACTTAATCAGAGATATATTTCAAACTCCAGCTTTTAAACTGCAAACTCCTTTGCTTGTGCTTAAAAACTCCTTTGTTGTGGTCCAGTCCTTGTATCACTGTTTGGGTACCCAGGCCACGTGAAGGGCAAGCAGACCTTATGCTCCAGTGATCAGATGAAAGTCAATCCCCACGATGTTTTATCTTGTGTAATTGAGTAGATACATGGAGGAGGTGAAATATTGCACTCTTTTGAAGCCTGAGCAATCAGCTTGTGCCAAATTCAGGATTAATGGACCGTGAAGTGCATTTTGCCCTGAAAATCCCACCATCCTTTTGCAGATGGAACACTTCTCTGCCAGAGAAGTTCTTCTGCAGGAAAGTTTTTAAAGAAAAAAACCCAGCAAAGTGTCTGGGTTACCTCTGCCATTGCTAGAGGTACATTTTCTGAGGGGGTTCTGGGAAAATGGATCATATTCTTGCCTTCACCTTGCTGCAGGAGGATTTCAGTTTTTAGGGCTGTCAAACTCGCAGTTTCCTGAGCAGGTTAAACACTGAGCCAGGGTTTGTTTGTCCAGGGAACTGGAGCTTCCCGAGGTTTGCAGTGGGTGTGATTTTGACAGCATCTCTGTAGATGGTGCTGCAAGGCAGGGAGATGGGAGCATGAACTGCCTGTGCTGCTTTTAAAATTCAGTTCCTTGGTTTCTCAACCAGCTCTTGGTATTCCAGCTTCCTTGCAAGAAAATGAGACATAGTTGCCCATAATGTCTTCATTTTGATGAGCTATAATCTGAATTATTGGAAACATAAATTATTGGAAACATAAACAGAGGAGAACTGTTATTTTCTCTGGGTTCAAACAGCTGACATTCTGTAAGTCTGCCTGGAAAACTGCTGTTGAACAAGATGGCTTTTCATATTGATCTAGCTGTACCAGCATTTCAACAGCAGATTGTGGAATCTAGTGAATTCCAGAAAAACATCTGAAAAAGAATAATAATTTGGTCATGCAGAGACACTAAATAATGGGTATTTAAATAATAAAGAGAAAGAAATTCACATCTCTAAGGGGCTCTGTCCTTTTTTGCTCAACCTCAAGTGTTGCCTTGCGTTTGGCTGGTCTGCACACTGAAAAGTGGTAGAATGGATCCTGCAAATGTGTCTGTACTCCTCCCCTGCTACTGAAATGCAATCAGTCCAGGTGGAATCAGGTCTTACTTTAAGCTGGCTAGGCAGTGAAGACTGATGTGTCTGCTTGGAGGGCTGTGAGGAATTTTTAAATCAAAATTCAGCTGCATGGATTTGGTGTTTACAGGCAGACATACTTCACATGCATAATTACACAGACAACCTTGTTCAAAGGCAGATGTGAGAGGCACAGGCTATGAGTTTTTACCCCAGTCTCATGAGAGACTAATAATGCCTGTGGTACTTAAACAATGGAACAACTCTGTCATCTAATATTGTGCAAAATTCCTTCCCTCAGCCGGGCACTATATTGAATCTTCTGTGTCCCCATGGTGTAAGTCACCTCTGCAGCAATGATAAAAGGTTGCTCATTGTAGACATTTATATCTCTGTTTACCCCAATTCTCTCTCCAGTAGTCACGTGAGGATATTCTGGTTTTAAATTGAGCTATCAAATATAAAAATTTGTTAGTGGTCGCTTCCTTGTAAGGTGTACATAAATTTAGATCCAGGTGGGACTGCTAGCACTCATGGATGTGGTTTTTAGCTGAGCAGAAGTTGTGGGGCTGGAGGTACTGCAGTAATTAGGTGTTGATGTGCAGAGATAGTGTGAATTCAAGATGTTCTGTCCCCTAAATATTTGCTACTGACCATAATGATGATGTTACCTTGCAATTTATCTACCACAGTGCACTCCGTGAGTGCTTCCCTCGTGCTTTAGTGCAAGTCAGTTCTGTTACTGACAGAGTAGCTTCCCCTGAGAGGTCAAACCAGCACAGATAACACAGCAGACATTCAAGGGTCAAACAGTACCATGCCTGCAGTAAGAGAGAAGAGGAATGTGTTGTTTGCATCCTGGGGCAGACTCCCACAGTACTTCAAGTACATCCAAACGTGAACAAAATGTAGTCAAAATAAGTAGACAAGGGAAGTATTATTATTCCCCTTTTAGAGATGAGGAGCCAAGGCATGAGGAGATTCAGTGAGCAGTTCTCCTGCAGATATGTGTAATGTAAGAGCTGGCAATAAAACACGGGATTCATCATTACTGCCATTTTACAAATGGAAAAACTAAGTCACAGAACAACAGCGGCTTGCTCAAGGTCGTACAGGGTATTTATAGCAAACCCAGAACCTGAATCTGGAGCTGCTGAATCCTGGTCAGCATTTTTCCTAAGGGAATCATGGATAAGGAGATTAATGTCAATAATTTCCCTCAAAGCAGCAGAATTTCAGTAAGAGAAGAAAGGCTGTTCCAGAAAAATATACCTCTTCTTGTGTTGGAAAAAGAAGCTTAGGTTCCAGTATCCCCAGCAACTCATACCTATGTTCTTGTTATCCTAATTAGTGGCAATGTTCCACTTCCAGAAGGTTTTATCTCTTCAAATTAGGTGGGTTTTTTTTCAACTAACAAAATTAGAGAGGGCAGTTCAGAAAGATGTATTACAGTAGATTGTAGTCTGACATTTATTCCAGCAATAACAACGGTTATCAAAGAAAGATCTTTTTCATAAATGTAGGAAACAAGTCAGGCTAATAAAGACATGAATAGGTTTTTGCACATTACAATGTAAAAATAATCAATGAAACAGTGAAAAAAATCTAGTCAGAAAGTCTGCCTAATGAGTGTTATCTTACACAGAAGTCTGATTCTGCTTTATAATGATAGCATTTAGCCATAAATCATTCTGAAACAAGAGAGAATTTCAATCCAGTTGGGAGCAGCAGAGGACATGTGAGAGTGGGGTCCTACTTAACAAATCTTCACCTTTTTTTGGCCTAGATCTTCCTGTAGGGTGAGGAACTGTAAATACTGATTTTCTTAATGAACTGATGCCCAGTTATTACCAAGTGGGTGTCCTGTGGTGAAGAAATCTTAGATTTCCAAGCTGGTTTTCTGTCACTTAGAACTGCTGCCTACAGCTGATGTGTTATGCCAAGATACTGCTGTACATGGTGTTTATTGCTATTCTCAGAGGTGCTTGGAAATAGGAAATGATAGAACCTGAGATAAGTACAGAGATGATGTAAGAGATGATGTACAAGGAAGGAAACTGGACCAAGCAAAAAAAAAGTTTATTAGACCAAGTGGAGCAAGGCAGGGAAAGGGGCAAGAGCAGCTGGTGAGAATGGCCATGGGGAGATGATGAAATCCCCTTTCTGCCATAAATGGCATCACAGTAGGGAAAAAACCCAAAAAACCCAGAGCAGACCATACATCTGAAATCAAAACGAAGGGATTGCAAGGAACATCAGAACAGCAGCTCCAAGAAATGAACTGCTTTCATTTCTTTCTCTTTTCTTCCTGTTGCCCAGATAAAAGAATTACAGTGTCTCCACCATCTGAGAACTTCCACTCCCCAGAGCCTCATGGGAACATATCCTATTGTCACCAGTTTGAAGAAACTGAGGGAAAGGATTGGGATGTTGATTTGACAATGTCCTGGTTTCAGCTGGAAGCAGGTTATTTTTTCTGCCTAGTAGCTGGTACAGTGCTGTGTTTTGGATTTGGGATGAGAATAATGTTGATGTTTTAGTTGTTGCTGAGCAGTGGCCAAGGACTTTTCATCCTCTCATGCTGCCCTGCCAACAAGGAGGCTGGGGGCACAAGAAACTGGGAGGGGACACAGCCAGGACAGCGGATCCCACAGACCAAAGGGATATTCCAGACCATGTGGCAGCATGCTGGACAAAAAAAATGGGGGAAGTTAACCAGGGGTTGGTGGGTGCTGTTTGGGGACTGACTGGGCATCGCTCAGTGAGTGGTGAGCAATTGCTTTGTGCGTCACTTGTTTTGTGTATTCTTTTATCATTATTATTATTTCCCCTTCATTTTCTCTCCTATTAAACTGTCTTTATCTCAACCCATGGTTTTACCTTTTCTCAGTTCTCTTCCCCATCCCACCATGGGGGATTGAGTGAGGGCTGGGAGGTGTTCTGCTCCCTGCTGGGTTTAAACACAACAATTGTTTTTTCTCCACGCTACCCTCGTTTCATCCCTCTGCAGTCATGGATGCCTGATCTTGGATGACTCACACAGCCCAGACTCCTCTAGTTCACCTCCCACTGATGTCCCCGTGCCTGGCTTTAGGCCAAGACCCCTCAGCTGTTGTCTGTGGGCTCCAGCTGCTCTGCAGTGACAGTGAATACCCCTTTCAATGACCCGTGCCCTGAACTCCCTCATCATCCTCCTGGCTGGGAGAGGATCAGGATGTGAATGATGTCAGGATGTGAATGATGTCAGCAGTGGGCAGAGGGTTATTTTGACCTCACACCTCCATGCTGCCATGTGTAGGCTGATCTGGGAGGCTCTTTGCTCTCCAGGGTGCATGGCCTCATCTCTGTGCTGTGCTGTGCTTGTTGTATCCCTGCTGGGAAAGGTAGTCCAGTAACTGTTGGCTGTGCTTTGCAGGAGTGGCCACATCTTCCCATGCCTGGAGCACATCTACCATTCACCACAGAGGACTCAGGGTTCTTGAAACCCTGAGCTGGAAAAAAACCAGAGACCCGTGGCTGAATTGTTGCACCCAAGGGAGGGCTGGATCCAGCCTGTGCCAGTTATTCTGACACAGCCACCTCATTTTCCTTGCATGGGAATGTTCACCCTGGCTTCTCTCCACTGTGTCCCTCTTAAAATCCATAGAAGAGGCTGTCAGAATCACTCAGCAGCAGGAAACACTGGGCACAAGGACCGTGGAATCTGGGATCTGCCTGATCCTGCTATTCTTGGTGCTTCAGTGTCCCAGCTCACAGCGGTGGCTTTCCCCACCTTTGAGAACAAGAGCATGTGAGAGCCCAGGAGCTGTTCCATAGCAGAGGCCAAGGAAAAGGTCCCAGTGCTGCCCTGCGTTCCCTGCAGCAGAGCTGTGGAAGGTGTTGGGCCGGGAGAAGTTAGCGAGACGTAATTTGGCTCCGCATGTTTTCTTGAGGTATTCTGTCTAAGTAGGCTCAGCAGCTTTGCCTATCCCCATCTCAGTTTCCTGACCAAAGATGAGGTGCGAGGAACTGAACCACATTCCCCGGGAAGAGCTGATAGAGCCTCCCCCGCTTCTCCCTCTCCTCTGGTGCGAACCAAAACAGCTGGAAACTTCTTGTGGCTGGAGATGTGCTGAGTGGCCTGGCTGGAGTTCAGGGAGAGGTAAAGCAATCCCACCCACCAGTAGCAAGGGCTCTGTGCCACCACCAGCCTTTGCGTGCCCTAAATCCTGGCTTCCTGGTAACTGCTATCTCCATAAATACCAGTCGTCCGGCAAGAGAAGGGACTTGCATCACTGGGCTGTGCTTTATCGTGTGAAATATGAGGTGTGACACAACACACTGGCATGAGGCGAAGCAGTTGTGTGCTGATGTGGTGACACACTTGAGGCAAAACTGGAAAATTTGATCCCTTCCTGCCCGTGGTCTCCCAGGCGCTGTGGTGAGGCCTGACTTGCTTTGCTCGGGACACCGAGGGAAAATGGGACCCGGGGCCAGCACCAGCTGCAGTTCACGAACTCAGATGTGTCAGGTTGGCAAGTGCCCGCCACGCCGATGGGTTTGCTGGGCTTGGGTCCTGACACAGCTGGATTATCCAGGCTGGGTACAGCCCAGCCAGGTTTGTCCCTGCTGGAGCTCAGGGGAGGTGAAGAATGCTGAGCTGGTTTTGGCACTGTTCTATCAGAGACGACTTTGGCCAATTGTTAGTCTGGCTCCAGATCCAGCTCAAAAGGTCTCCCTGCTGCACCAGCTACCCCATTCTCCTCCCTGCAGGACCAGGATTCATTCCTATTGAATTGAAAACAACAGAGCTGCTGAAGAACAACAGAACAACAGTTGAGTTTGATTCTCCTGAATGTGCAGTCTGAGAGTGACAGGGACCCGTGAACACGTTTCTGTGCTCCCTGCATTTGCTTCTTCACTTTCTCTCCCTCATTTCTCTTTCTGGATAACTTTTCTCCATTTTTAAGCATGATGGCAGCTGTGTTACAGAGATCAAACTCCTGGAGAAGGAGAATTTGCCCTCTTCTGCAGTACGGTTGACAGTTTCTTCCTGCTTTTATGGCCCAGGGCTAGAATGATGCTGTCCATTAATGACCACGAAACCCTATCACTGTGGTCAGTGCAGTTGTAGAGCCAGAACTGCATATCTCATCTTCATGTGGTCTGACAGCAGAGCAAACACAGGGGGGTGACAGCAGGCACAAAATGCTGGGGGGTGAGAGGAGGAATCTCCCTCCTGTTATGAACCACACCTTGGTGAGTTGCCTCCTGTAGCTCCAAGCAGTCCTGCAGATACCCACTCATCTCCCTCCAAGTGTGACTCCTGAGAGTGTTCCAGGCAATTATCTTAGGGTTCCCATGTGGATTTTGTAAAACCAATGTCAAAACCAGCCCAACAAAGCCACACAATGAATACTAATTTTTGTCAGTTCTAGCACAGCACTTGCACAGGGAAATGAGGACCAGCGACGCTCCCTTGGGTGAATGTGTACACACAGACACTCATCCAGAAGGGTTTCTGGCTTTTTATGTAATATAAGTGTCTTGAAACAGATCTGTTTTCTCTGAAGAGCAAAGGATTAATGAATAATGTGCAATTAAAGCCTGTACAGGAGGTAGCAAGTAGGAGCAGCTCCAGCTTTGCTCCCTTCCCAGGATTTGTTTCATGTGCATGTTGAGGAGTGCTTGTTTAAACTAATACCTCTCTTTCTGTTCTTTGGGGCAGGTTTCTGTTGTTGACTGCAGAGAGGAGCAAATCCCAGGAAGTTTGGAGCCTGTTTTTCCAGGTCAGGTCATTGCCCAAATGGTGAGCACGTGGACATGGACTTTGTTTCTGTTTTGCTGGTGGGAAAACCTGGGCACAGGTTTTCCATGCACAGAGCAACGGAGAGGCAAACCTTTGGCTGAGAGTGACACAAATAACACTCGAGTCTGAGCCCTCACCAGCAGATCAAGACCTCCATATCACTAGAAAAAAGTGATGAAGTATTCACTGCACATACTGTTCTCCCTCAAAGGAGCAGAAGTGTGCACATCATTAAAAGGAAATATTTTATGCTGATCATTCCCACATGCCTGCTCTGTATCTGTCTGGGTTCTTAAGCAGCACCCATTCTGCACATAATGTCATGCATTTACATCTCACAAAGAAGATCAGACCTCCTCAGGCTAAGGAATTGTGTTCTGGGTCCTGATAAAACCATTTTATGGAGATGAATAACTTGTGTGGTTTCATGCTTCCTTTCCCTGAAATGCCATTAGATGAACATCAAGTGTTTTTTGTATTTATTTGAGGGAATTTCCTTTTAGACTCTGCAGGCAGAGAAAAAAACGGGCATGGGAAGGGAGCTGGGACTGAATTATGCCTCTGACTGGCAGTGCCTCAGCGAGAGCCCAGGAGCTCGGCTTGCTGCCTCATTTATATCCATCAGAGGTGCCATGAGCTGCAGACTGGGATAAGTTACCTCTTCTGAAGGACTGAAATACCACATCAAAGCACCACGTGGATCAAAGGTGAAAGCAACAGGCATTCCCGTCTGGCTCATCTTTCAGACCTTTCTCTCTCTTTAGTTTCCACTTTGAATCTGATAATGCGGCCTGAACGCAGCCTTTCATGCTCCTTCATTCCTCAGGGCACAGGTGGGATGGAGCGTGTATTTCCTTGTCAGCAGGCTCCAGGGGGCTTGGGATTTCCAGGGATTAGCTCTCAGGCATCAGTGATGGAAAAGATCTCTCATTATGAACCAGGCAGAGCAAGACTGATGGAGTTGGTGCAGAAGAGCAGAGCTCTCCTGCTCCAGGTACACAATGGGATGCAGATCTACAGAGAGCAGCTCAACAGTGAAGCCCCAAAATTCATCTGCAGCACATGCCCTCCTAGGGAATCAAACCCATCATTCAAGACTTTATATGAAGAGACACTAAAGCATCCTTGAGCCGTGGAGAGGACACACTCAAGCACATGGGGTAAAACTGAGAAGGCTGCGTCCACTGACGCGCAGGTTCCTGTGGCACTTGGAAACACAATGAAAATTTTTATGCTAAATGAAGTAAATGTAGAAGTAAAGGGCTTCAGAAACTCAGAAAGAAGCCTTTCATGCCCTTTCACTGCTGTGTGATTTCTGTCACAGGAGGCAGATGAATCTGTGTTGCTCAGTCTCTGTGAAAATCTGGATGTTAGCTCTTCCGTACTGTAGGTTTATCCTGCAGTGTTTCTTGTCAGAGGGGATCAGAGTCATCACAGCATGAAGGAAAGGCCTCGTGACCTGAAAAAATCTTGATTCAGACATTTTCCATCATTCAGACCCTTTCACTTGTCACCAAACTTGCATTGAGTCCCTAGTGGCTCTCTCTGGGTAGAAGTCTCTCTTTGATAGATGTTCTCAGCTGTGGATTCCTGCTGCAGTTTGGTGTCAGAATCAATAGATGTACTTAAGTGGGATTTGTGGAGATGCCTCCTGGATTCAGAGCTTGGTGCTAGTGCATAGGGCCTTAGCAAGTAGCTTTTGAATTCTAGACCCTCCTGTATCTGTGGGTTCATGTAAAATGAAATATCACATTATGTTAAAGCTGAGCTGGATTCCTACATGTCAGGTTTGATCCCCAAGGTTTATAAAGCTGTTCAGACTGGCAGCAAGATGAACAAGGCAATTGTATGGTTCTTTCCCCTGCTCCAATCTGCAAAAGGAAAACATTGTGACTCACCAGCCAGAGAAGTTGTACTTTCTTCAGCAGGAAGCTTTGCAGATTCTCTGCTCCCAGATCTCGTTACACTCTTCCATCCCACCACTCTGGAAAAACTCCCATGGAAAGACAGGCAGATATTTTAATCAAGAAATGGCCCTTATTTCCATTAGCAACAGCTGTTTTCCTTTTAATTCAATTCTCCATTCTGCAGTCTGTTTATGAAAGCTGCCATTAATTACGTTTTTCATCAGTCAATGTTCAGAGATGGCTAATGGCCCAGCACACCTAATTAGTCCTTCATGTATGATAATGTTTCATCAAGTCTATAGTTAGTGTGCAGGGCAGATATCCGCTGCACAGTGGAGCAGGGAGTGGGGCTGCCCAGACTCTCCTGGGCTGGGGCAGATCCAGTTACAGCCGCGTTCCTGCTGCTGCCGGCGTGGGGAGCTGGGGCTGTGATAACAGCGACTGCCAGCAGTGGCTTCCGATGTCACTCGGAGCATGCCAGCATCAAGGTGAAGAATTCAAGCTGCCTTTGGAAGCTCTTTGAAGACAGGGAGTGCAGACACTGGAATTACAGCTACTTTTGGTTTTGTTTCTAATGATGCACTCGATAAGTGTTACTGATGGCTACATCCACTGTGTTAGAGTGCCTTCTTTCAGATTCTTCCATGCAGAAGTCTTCTGGTCATCCTTGCCTAGGTATTCCCAGCTGATCCATCTGTCTCTAGCCACAAAGCTGGCTGCTTGTGATGCAAAGAGTGTTTGTTGTCTTCTTTAATGTCACTGTGGAGACACTGGCATGACTTAACCTCACTTGCCCAGTGATGCATCTGGGTTTAGGCAGGTCTTTGGTTAGGTATAGCCAAAGGTTTGACATAGCTGTCCAGAAACTATGGGAGTGAAAACAACTCATCTTTGTTCAATGAGATGCAGGAGTAGGTTGAATGAATTCTTCACATACTTTAGCGCTGGAGCTGGAGTTTGAACATCACACTCAGCTGGAACTTTGCCTTCATTTTGAAGGTGTTTGCAGCCACAAAGAATAGCAGTAGTTATTGGCAGGTAGCCTCAGGTAAGAAACATTTCAAATCCTCCAGTACAGAGATAGCTTTGACAAATATCCCCACCTGTCACAATTGTGTATTGCAATCCCATCAGCGTGTGTGCAGAGCTGTCTCTGTTCCCTTGCCCAGGCTGTCACCTGCAGAGTTCAGGGCATTGTGGAAAATTGCATCAACTGAGTAGGGACATGTTTTGTTTATCTTGGTAGGAAACTGGCAAACGACCAGGGCAGGATTTGCAGTCGTGTATTGCATAAGGCAGTCACTCACCTTCAGCCTTTCCTGCGCCTGAGGCAGTCTGGACCCACGATCCCTCTTTGCTCACTTCATTTGCCTTTGCTATGAGCCCCACGGGAGGCTGCAGGAAAGTCAAACTGATGCAGCAGCATTTGCTGTATGTGATAAAAACAAGGTTCAGCAATGAAACCACCTCACTGTGTTTGAGTAATGAGAGATGCTCTGATATTCTACCTGATGCTGCAGGTACTTCTCTGTCCTGTAGAATCACATCAGGCTTATTCAGAGGTTCTCAGGTGAGCATTAAATTGGCCAATTTCTGACTGTGTGACCTCACTAAATTAAAGCCCTTTGACTGTTGGAGGAATGAATCTGCCATGCTGCTAAACAGACAGAAGCTTTTTCATGAGACATCTACTTCCAAAGCAAATGAAATCTGCTTTGATTTTCATGGCCTGTTGAGGGATGAGAGCAGCACTGCAAGGAATCATACAGGATTGGCTCAGAAACAGTTTAAAGGAGGATACAAGAGCAGCCAAGGTGCTGGCATTTGAGAAGAAAACGAGAAAATGCAAGTGACCTGTTAAAGAATATGTCCTGCTCCCAAAGCCTCCAGGTCTCATGCTGCAAAGGGGTATGGTTGCAGACAAAATAGGTTTAGACACAGAATAACTCTGCATTTAGTATTGCTCTGAGCTAACACGATTTTTTGGCAGGGGAAGGAGGGCGAGTGTCCTACTGCTGTTCATTGTTCGGTCACCTCTTTGCTGGCTGTTTGATCATCTCGACTTTGAGCTCTCCTCTGAAATGGCTCAGCTGGAAAGTGCTGGATTTATGGAGCTCTTGCAATGGTGATATAAGAAATATTCTAGCAGGGTGTTATGGTCCTGCTGTCAAGTCCTTCACTGGAATCCCAGAGTAATACCAGTGCAGCTGATGGGTTACTGTCATGTAAGTGAAAGCAGCATTCATCTCTTGGACATCACCTTTTGGCCTCTTCTGTTGGCAAATGAACCTGATGTAATATTGCAAAAACACATCCTTTGAGTGAAAGTGATAAGGAAGACAAATGTTTGACTTCAGCCAGGGAATTTAAAACTCAGAGTCCTTTGAAGATTGCCGAGTTCTGCGCTGTGTTAGTCGTCCATATCTATCTAAGAAAACACTCATTTCATCGCAACTGGTGACATAAATTCAGGCTTGTGAGCAAATGGCTAGGTTGAGTTAAATCACCTCTCTATCTGCTAATGGCATTTTTGCTTTTGCTTCATGATGAAGGTTATCTCCCTGTTTGGAAATTATAACCTACAACTGTTAGACAGCATTATCTGCAGACTTGGGTGAGATAATTTGTATGAAAAATCCAGGGAATCTGGAGCTTATTGGCTTCCATTCGCATGAAGCTGAAACTCTTCAGGACTCCGGCTGCCCTCACATATTCCTGCTGCTATACAGTGGGGAAGGAATAGCAGCTGGCAGATGATGGATAGCAATGCTGCAGCCCAAACTAAGGTTCGCAGTGACATCACTGATAGAAAGGGAAGCAGCTTGAGCTGTTTATAAAACTCCAGTTGGGAAGTTTGCCCCAGACTGCATTAGCCTCTGTTCGCTGCCTACCCTGCTTTTCCCCACTCGAATTCCAAGCTCCTTCAAGGGAAACAAACATCTGCAGAGACACAATGTTAATTGTTCTACTTAGGACTGCTGTTTACATTTTTGGTGCAAACAAGTCAAAGCATGTCAAGGCTATCCTGATGGCTAAAACAAGCCAGAAATCTTGTTCCGGCTGAAATAACATGGGGCTGGATCCACATCTCGCCTACCAAACCTTTTGGGATTGGCCATGGAAGGTGGAAATCAGAATCTGTAGAAATCAGAGGGTGCAAATAAAAGTAGCAGAGAGGCTGGTAAGAGGGGGAATGTGCTGGAGCCACCAGGGAAACATTACAAGGTTAATGCAGTTTTCCATTATCTGAAAACAGGGGGATTACTCTGCATTTGTAAGCTTAAAATTGCCAGCTTCCCCAGGTTCTGCTCCCATCACAGTCCAGCCTAATGGCTCCTTATCAGGAATGATGAATCACTCTTGAGCCTACACTTTGGTCCCTAATTTCTACTTCCCTTGCATCTGCTTAAAGTCCTTTTTAATTTTAACACATACAGCAGCCTCTGAGTCAAGCGTAGCCCTGGTGCTCACAGTCATTCTGGTAATTACCATGCTCACCAGGTCCCTTTAGGATGCAATTTCAATGGGGTGTGACTTTCACAATATTTTTTTTCTTGTTGTTGCTCAAGCCACTCCAGGAAGGAACTGTTAAACACGAGTCTCAGCAGGATCCATCATGACTGAGGACAGAACAGAATGTAATGAAACAGGGTGAATACGTGTCTCGCTGAGCAGGATATGTTCCCTTATTTATATGGTTGATAAAGCTTTGGCTGAGGTTCAAAAAGGTGTTCAGCTTTCATCTCTCTGTCTTCCTTCCTCCGCTCCCCTAAATATCAATGCTGCACTCATACCTCCCATATTCATGGCTACTTTAATTGTTTACAGGTTTTTTTAATAAAGGCTTTGACCTTTTGCCTGTGCAGTTACACAAGCCCTTCTCTGTCCTCACGCCCATGCTCCCTCCATCGCAGTTTGTCCTTGGCTTCCCTGTGGCCCGACTGGCTCAGTCCGAGGTGGTGCAAGGGAACAGGCACTGAATCAGTGCAGTCAGGAATCCTGGGGAGCAGTTTCCTTGCTGAGGACAAGGAGGGGCCACAGTGTCTCCGCTGGGGCTGTGACCCCGCTTGCACAGGGCCGTGTGTGGGCAGCAGTGTGTTGGTGTCTCCTGTGCCAGGGTGTTTGGCACCCTGGGCTTGTTTGAAATTATGCTTGCCCTGGTCTGCTCCTTTGGCCTTGGGGGAATGTGACAAGGCCGTGTGGGAAGCTGAGGTTGTGCAGAAAGTGTGTGGCAGTGCTGGGAACTGAAGTCACATCTCCTGAATCCCACCTGGTCCATTAACCGTAAGCCCATTTCCCTCAGTAATTGAGTACAACAGGAACAGTTTCTTTTACATTATTTACATGCTGGGAGAGCAGGGGCAGCTCTGTGAGAAAGTAATGTGGCAAAGAAAGGGCAGCAGGATTGTGAAGTGCCAGGTGAAAGAGGGTGGAAGGTTTTGTGGGGTCGAGGTGTGCCTGTTGAACCCCCAGCTTCTCAGTAAGCACCGTTTGACAGCTGGGTTCCCAGGTCAGGAGGAGATGACAGGGCATCCAGCGACTGCCTATCCACACGGATAGCCATGCCAGGAGGAGTGGAAGGATGGTATCTCCTGCAGTGGTGGCTGTTTCTTCCCGGCACCAATTGCTCCCTTCATGGGATCCCATGTCTCGAGACACATTTCACAAAAATTGCAGCAGCTGGGAGTAAATCAATCACACTGCTCTGCTTTGATCATGTGCTCTGCTGTTTCTATATCAGCCAACATACAGATCATGAAATTCTCCTTTATCACCTTTTTGGCTATGTTTACAGTGCAAAATTATGGTACTTGAATTAGGGCCTGTGTTTATGAAAAGAGACAAGAATGATTGATATTTATGTGAGCATGAATTAAAGCAGTATTTTTAATTCTATGGCAATTAATTAAATCAGGGCAGTGACAAATAAGAGCACAGACATCCAATTAGGTGCCATTGCATGGGCACATGAATGGAAAAAAAAAATAGAAAAAATAGAAAAGTTCATCTGACGCAATGTGATTTGGATCAGGCCCTTAAGAAGGACTAGACTTTCTGCTCCAAATAATTATTCCTTTGATTGCTATCAGAACAGGAATTTACTACAGTGTCTCTGGCCAGCCTGTCCTCTCCCTCTGAAGAGGCTTGGGTTCCTCTCCTCCCAGAAAAGACTGTGTATATACTACACAGTAGCAAAAAGCTGTGAATGAAAAGATGTTACAACATCATTAAGAGTTGGTAGCTGGGAAGCAGTGTGTAAGTGATGCAATATAATGTTTATTTTCCCTTAGAGTTAAGCACTTTTAGGGACATCCCCAATGGGCAGGGAGATGAGCTGGCTGATGAGCGGACCCTGCTTCTGCAAGGGACCAGGCAGCACAGAGAGTTTGTGAGCAGCCTCCTGGTCCCACATCTCAGCTCAGCAGGGATTATTTTGCTTTCCCTTAACCCATCTCGCACCACCCTCTGCGCCCCGGGGGCTGATACGTTCCAGAAGCTGCCCCAGAGGCAGGAGGGCAGGGATGCTCTTGGGGCTGGGGCAGATGTGGGTGAGCGGGGCCGGAGCTGGAGCGCAGGCACCGGGATCGGGGCTGGAGCGCTTTGGGAAGCGGGAGCGCAGGGGCCCCGCGGGGGGACGGAGCGGCGGCTGCCAGGGAGCCGCTGGCAGAGCCCCGGCAGCCGGGCAGAGCTCTGTGCTCCGCATCCCTGCCTGCCCGGATCAGCCCATGAGCACTGACTGTACCCACAAAGTATTCAGGAAAATAAAAGGAAACCATGCTTACGTTTGGGTTTTCATGGCTGGCTTTTTATGGCTGGCTTTTTACATGTCTCTTTCTTTTTCTTGGTCATGAAAGCAGTCAGGCTGCCCAGCAATCCAGATCTGAATTCCTTAGCCAGGGAGGCATTTTGTGCAGTCTAACGTCTACCAGCCTAAGACCAAGTCAAGCATCATGCACCATGTATCCTCACTTTCCAGGCTGGTAATTCTGGCTTTACTGGAATGAAGGATGGAGGCACTGGATAAGTAAAAGAAATAGGGGGGGGAAAAATCCATATGGAATGGACACATTGGTTGAAACATCCCATTTCCTGAAAAATTGATTTTGAGGTATCTGTCAAAGCAATCCCTGTATTTCTTATGATTATTATATCACATGGCCTTGGCGTGGATTTCGGGTATTTCTTGAGGACCACCCAGAAGTGGGCCAGGTTTGGTTATTGGATTTACTAAACAGAACAAGAAGCGCAGAGCTCCTGCCTGCTGTTCAAGAATAATATCGCAAGGGAAGCAAACCACAGGGAGACCACAGGGAGGTGAAGCCCATTTTCCACTTGCTGAGGGAACTGCCCTTGCTTGCTGCAGAATGCAGTCTCCATATGCTGGGAATGATTCCCAAAAGTACTCCATCCTTGCCGACTCTGCTTCCTTTCAGAAGCTGCATCCACTGGGATGTAGGGCAAGGAAGTGGCTCTGAACAGGATACTCTGGGGTGTTTTCTCTGTGCAGTGAGGTGGAGAGAACAGCCTGTAAGAGAAAACACCAAATGGTGGTGGAGTGGAACAGAGAAAGCCTGTTTCTCCCTGTCAGTGTTTCTCAGATTATGGATCCTGGACCACCCGATGGCCGGAGAGAGCTTTCTTGGCATAGCACACAGCAGAAAGGGCTGCTCCTGTGCCAGACATGCCTCAGGGCTCACTTTGCTCTTGGTGCCCTAATTCCCTTCCTGCCTCAGCCAGTGGGATGGGGAAGAGGAAGACGATGTGCCTATGGAGAGAAGGGAGAGAATTTGCCCCTCCCTAAGAATCCATTGAAATGGAACACAAAAAAAATAGGGAAGGGAAAGGATAGGTGACCTGCAGTGACTGGGAATTTAGGATAGCTGTGGAAACAAGGCTTCTCCTTGTGGTCTGCAGGAAGAAACATTATCAGAAGGATAAGCAGTGGTGAAGTAAATATGGCAGATATAGTGTCTAAACTGTGGCACACAGGTGGATGAGCTGTGTTGGTGGAACAAACCCCAAGGGATCTGGAGGAATCAGTGGGATGTGGAGGATCTGCTGACCATGTCGTATGTGTGCAAGGGTTCACCACACACTCATCTGTGTGGGTCATTACTTAAGGCACCAGCTGAATTAAATCATGCATGGACTGATAGAGGTGCACATTGTGGCTCAGGGGCAGGAGCCAAAACTGTGACCAACAGGCCAGAATATGCCAGAATCTGTGGGTACTGACCCCAGTGGTTCTTGCCTACATGAAGTCTCAACATGTTTTGCAATATCAGCATTGTTAGGTGCTGGTATGGATGGAAAGGAGAAAGGCAATGGAGATCTTCAGCTCTCTGTGCATCGACTAAGTGACTACTCTTTTCAGCTTCTCAGAAGTTAAAGGGTTAATGAGAAAAGCTCCCTCCCCTGACCTCTCTCCTTCAATGTGCTTGTTGATTTCTCATCCTCCTAGGCATGATTTTTGTTTGGGAATGAAATGTGCTTACTCACTCATATGCATTTATTACATGGACACAGTGTTTGAGTGCATCATCCATCAGCACAAATGTCACACTGTGTCCAGAGTGACAGCTGAGTTAGTGCCTGTGCTGTGGAGCAGCCCCCTTGCCAAGATTCCGCAGCTGGATGGTTTTAAACAGAACTCAGTTATGAAAAGATCCACCAGAAAAAGAATCTGTGGTCACATGTTGCTTTTGTGGAAGCTGCCAGCTCCTGTGGGCCACTGGCCTCCTCATGGGGACCCTGAGGTGGCCATGGAAGGGCCACAGGAGGGGTTGTGATCACAAGTGTTCTCAGCTGGTCAGTTTTTGACTTCTCCTGCAAAATGGCTCATCAGTCTCCTTTCTGCTGGATAGATTTGAAAGGTGCTGGTGCTAATTCTGCTGCCGAGCTCAGGGCTGAGGATTTAATTGCACAAAACCTCATCACTGTCACTTCTCTTGTTGGCTGGAGCCCAGTTTGGACGAGCAGCCTTTGGTGCACAGTGGTGATGGCACACTTGTTTAGGCAGATTCATTTCTGTGTGCTACTTGCTACTTCTGCCTTTATTCTGCTGCACAGGCATCTCTTTTTTTTTTACAATGATTTGGAGTTTTCATGGCAACAGCCGTGAAAGCCAATGGCACTCATACAAGTCAAACTTCAAGCAACACTCTGCAGAATACACAGCCATCTATTCTAGTGCACCACATCATTAATTAGGAGAGACAGACTGGGCAGGTTTGGAAAATATGATCTCTAGTGTTCAATTTTTAAATAGGATTTTGAAGTGGCCATTGAGATTCTCTGCAGTTTCTGCACATAGAGGAAAATTTAGCTAGAAAAATTAGGTCATATATTGATTAATCTCAGAACTGAAATAAATTATTTATATTATTACCAGCTGACTCTGTTTGTGATGGTTCTCCTGGCTATGGGCTTATTAACTTAATGTGGTAATAATAGGAGGAGAGAGAGGGATTGATGGTGTAGGAACCCTGATAATCTGAAGAGTTGCTAAATTTATCCCTGCAATTTTGTGCTTAGAGTAATCAGGAATTTCAATTTTCATCCATGTAATTTGTAAAATGCAGGTATTGTGCATGACAAGAATAATTTCCTTAACTCATGTGGTGAGACATTCACACTTGAGAGCCCCAGTGTGTCACCAGCCGGTGTCACCAATGGCGGAGCTACAGTTGTACAGGTGACAACATGATGGGCTCAGACGTTTAAAGGCTGATGTCTGTTTAAAACCTGTGCTTTTATAAATAAAAGGTAATCCTATAATTATTAATTTAGAAGCTTATTTTTCTCCAATCATGCTATTTTTTCTAATTTTTTTTTTCCAGGCTGCGTTCTTTTCCTTCTAAAATTTTTAAATGAACATTTTCTGCTTACATTTTTTTCACTTGAAATATTTGGTGGGAGATTTCTAAAGATAAGCAAGTGTCAACATTATCTCTGCTTCAAGTGAAAATGTAATCAATACAAAAATCTGCAGATTTCTAATATATTTTTTAATATTTAAAAAAATAGCATTTTCCAAAAATTGTATTGGATCCAACTCCCATTTTTTGCTTTGGAAGTGCTTTCAGTGAAAAGATTCTATCCAGCCTGATTTATTTTTAAAGCAGCAATGATCGTTGCAGTAGGGTGTAATTATCTTTAGTTCCAAGATCTTTGATCACAGTGTGTTCACATCTAAATCTGAATTGGGATCTAGATGTCTCTTTTTTATGCCTTAGGCTATAATTTGTGGGGCTTCTTTGGCAAAAGAATTTCTTTTATGAGATACACACACACCAGAGCAGCACCATGTTTGCCCTGGCTGTGTGGGAGTATCCAAACTCATAAAAAATGGATTGTGATGCCCTTTAGTGGGAAGGGAGAAGGGAGAAGTCTCATATTCCAGCCGTGGGATTTTGATATGTTGGAAGCAGCATCAGGTGAACATCACATATTTGAGGTTAATGACTGCCTTGCGGAAACCAGTGTGCTACAGGAGTCATTTGGTTCTTGCATAAAAGAATAATATAGACATAAAACTGGGAATTCAGAGAGAGCAGTGGTCTGAGAGCAGTGCTCAGGGCTGGCCAGGTGGGATGGATGCCTCATGCATGTGTTTAACCACACTGCAAAACAACGGAGGCTCTACAAGATATAATTGAAAAATACACAGAAAGAATTGCAGAAATAGTCCAGTTGTTCAGCCACTCTTTTGCAAGAAATTTCTGTGTCTGTAGGAGTATTCTCTCCTATTTAGCTTTAATTTGAGTCCCTAAAATAGACAGCTCATCTTTCCAGACTCCCACGGAGGGAGGCTGGGACTCCTCCACAGGCTGAGTCAGGAGGACAGAGCAGTCCCTGCCTGTTGGATCCACAGCATCCACAGCATGTTATGAACAACCTCCATCTCTTCTGTACAGCCCCTCAAAAATGGAAATAAACTTTTTCTCATTTCGACTGGAAAACCCATAAGATTCCCAGTGAAAACTGTTTATTTGAGTGCAATTGGGACTGGGATTGCTGGTCTCAATAAGAATCCCAAATTTCTCTGACTATCAGGTACATCTGTACTGCCACATGTCAGCTACAGACTGTAACATGAAAACCTTTATTCCCAAATTTGATTATTGGACTTCCATATTAAAACATACTTTTCCAAGTAAATAATTTAAGCATGGCTAATGTGTCCTTTCCTGATCACCATTATCATGATAACGGATGATGAAAGCACCTGTGTTCCTGAATTGCTAGATTTTGGGACAGAAAGGAAGCAAGTTTTAACTGTGTGGTGTATTTTCATGTTAAATCTGTATAATCAAGATCGCACAGCCTCAAAGCTTACCATCTTCTACCAGGCAAAATGATTTAATTTCTGCTGAAATCTTAAATCATTGTCTGTTTATAGAAAAATGCCAGATGACAGGAGCAGTGAGAGGTAAATGGGAGGATGCTGGATGCTATCAGTTTTGACTGAGAAGGCACAATAAATCTATTTCGAGCAAGAAGAGAACTGTGCTGCTGGTGAAATGCTATTATCCTGCCTCTTCCAATATGTTTTCACCTGATGGATCAGAGAAGAAAATGTAAGTATTAGCACACAACAGATTTCCCCTCTGAGTGAAAGTGACTTTCTATCAGAAACACATGCTAAAGATGTCTTTTGCATTCCTGCTAATTTCTCAGATCCAGCCTTGGGCATATGCTCCTTATCTAATCTTGACTGCTGCATTAAACCAATGTCTGCTGTTCTACTTTATCCTTTGTGTCACTTCAGACATGGTTTCTATTTTCTTTGCACTTCACCAAGGTAACATGTAACTGCTTGGAAAATGTTAACATCTGTGAAGGGAAAAAAAAATCAAAGGAAAGGAATTAATCAAAGCCTTGAGATTTATGGGCTAAATCCTTGGACTTTGGGCCAGGTAGTAGGTTTGTTTCTCTGCTGAGGCAGCAGAAAGCAGCCAAGGCACTGCCTGTAGTAGAGTGATAGAGGATTCTCCCACACAGGAGCGCCGATGTTGAGCAGAGCCCTCCTGGCTGGTGCTCGGCTGCCTGTCCCCATCCCTATTTTCACACAGGGGTGACAGCACGGAGGAGGGAGCCAGCTCTGCCAGCCCAGCAGCTGCAGCAGCCCCAATGACAGCCTGAAGCATTCTGGAATCCCCTCTGCTGGAATCCCCTCTGCTGGAAACTCTTCCAACCCAACCTTTCCTCAGCAGCAGGGGAACAGAAGCAGAGTTGACACGTGGCGCTGGCGCAGCTGAGCCAGGTTTTGTGATGGTGGCTGCTCTTCACCTGCAAGTTTTGATGAACTGAATGTGCCTCCCCCCAGCATGGGAGCGGTCAGTTAGCTTGGTAGGAACATCCTTTTGGTGCGAAAGAAATGGATAAACACAGATACCCAGAGCAGAATTACTGACCTGCTGAGGCCAACGTGACTTCAGCCATCCCCATGGCTGTGCTTGGAGAGGCTGGGATGTGGGTCTCATTCACCTTCAGGCAGCTCTGCAGCCAGGCTTTACCCCTGATATGACACCAGCAGACAGCTGTGGGCCTTGTCATCTGTCTTATCTAAGAAGATAATTAAAGCTGGACTCGTGGGTGACAGCACTGTGGTCCTGACATGCAGGGTGTTTGTTTCTCTAAACTGCTCCCCAGGCTTGCAGGGCTCCATGACAGAGCAGAGCTGTGGGAACCTCATGGGCAGCTGGGATGATTTCCAATTATACTAATTATATAAACAATTAGTAGAGAAAGGATAAAACTTTCTAATGGAGAATGAGGCCTTGGGAAAAGCCAGAATTTGAACAAATCTAAACTTGTGGTTGAGGTGTGAGAGGAGGAGGGGATGGGCCCATCTTCATTTGAACATTTTTTTCTAAATTTCAACATCTGCATGTTCAACATCTACCCCATATTTTCTCTTTTACATTTTCAGAGATTAGTCCAGCTGCAGGCAGACCAGGACTTATATGCTTATATGCAGATGCCTGAGCTTTTTCTGGTGAGGTAAAAAGGAGACTGATAAGCCTGATTTGAAACCCTGAAGGCAGGGATTTCTACCAAGGATGGGTCACTTGGGGGGAAGGCAGCAACCTGGTGGCACAGAAAGAAGTGGGAAAGACCTTCAAGAGCTGAAATCAAAATTGCCTTTTGATGGCATCCGTGGTTTAGTCATCAAATCTTTGGTATTTTTAGACAGAATCAGTTGCTGTACCACATACAGAAGTGTAGTTGGGCACTGCTGCACTACTGCAAGACACTTCACAGTTACTGTGCCATTGACCATTCCTGTTATTATCATTATGATTATTGTTGTTGTTATTATGTATTTTGGAGGAATAACAAGAAATAAAGATTTGGAATGGAAAAGTCAAAATTCCTGGAAATGTTTCACTATTCACAGATTACCTTCATAGTTGTGGTTTCACAAGTGCCACTGGTGCTTTGACAGTCATGCTGTTGAAGTCTGCTAGAGACATCCATTCAGACTGAATTCCCATTACTGGGAATGATAGTGGGTGTCTGGAATGGAAATTGTATGTTCTTTTGAAAGTTTCAGTTGTCACTATATGTTACTTGCAGCATTAATATTGCAAATTGCAATCCAATGTAGAAACATAAAGGGATTTACTTCTACAGAGCTGGATGTGTTATGTGATGTAGTGCTGTGATATTAGACTGTGTGACATTTCATGAATAAAACAAAAGATCTTACAGCACTCCTTATTAAGGGGAGAAAGTGCTTGAAGACAGTCACATTTACAGGGCAACTCTCTGAGGACTATTTCAAATGCTAGAAATTTAATGATGGCTCTTAAAAATCTAATTATATACTGATAGAAATTAATAAAATCTGCAGGAGCAAAGATAAGAATTAATGAAATAAGATCAGTGAAGCTATAATGCTGAACAACAGGATTTATGTTAACATCTAAAAATTGTAATGAAACACCATCTAAAGGCACAAAAAACCTGGTGAATGGAAGTTGAAAGAAAAATGTTGCCACAAACTAATAAAGATACTCCTCCTCCTAAGATTAAGCGTATTCTATCAGTCCAAACACCTGCTCAGCACAGTGCAGAGAGGGGAGGGAGAAGTAAATACCTACTCTTGACTTTTCAGGATGACTATTTGACCTATAGTGGACTGAGCACCCTCAGGGGTGGTGGCCAGAGGTGAAGCATGGACAGCAGAGCCTCTCTTGGCCACCCTTCTTCTTCCACGTGTCCCAGCCAAGCTGCCTGGATGGTGTTTGGGAATGGTGATGTACAACCCCTCATGTCAACCCTCCCTTCCTTGTGCTCCTGGAGGGCAGGACCTGGCCAGAGTGGCCACCATGATCCATCCTACAGATCTAGACAGAGGAGGTGGCTGTAGCCACCTCAAAATTTAACTGTCTGGTCTGGGATATCCCCTAAATCCCAGAATGGTGCTGATGATGCGGGCCCAGCACCCAGCAGAGAGGGCCCAGGGAAGCTGTGGAGCTGTGATGGAGCTGTGGGCCCCAGACCAAAGTGTCCCTCTGGAGCTGGAGGGTGGCTCCTCCCAGAGCTGACTCAGGGTGTGACCCAGCAATGCACCAGGTTAAAAAGCATGAGCTGCCACCACACTGATGTGTGGAATGCAAGGAGAAAAAGCAAGATGTGCTGCTAAGAAGGCATCAGAATGCACGTGGACAAGGGGGATGAACTAAAATTACAAAAAAAATTATTCTGGAATCTTCACACTTCAATTCTTCATGCTGCAATAAAATGTTTCTTAGAAAATGCTTGTGCTTGCTTTCAGATGCAGGTGAGCAGCAGAGCTGGCTTGGAGCCCAGCCTGGGGTTTGTTTTTCTGTAGGTGCACTGTCCTCATTTGCCACTTCCCATGCAGCCCTGGGCAAGTGCAAAGCATTATCCTCCCCATTATTTTATTACCAGAGAGCTGTGGTTCTCCATGGAGGGAACATTCTCATGGCTGAGCTCAGACTCAAGAGGATTTTGGCCTTTAAAACTTGCAGTACTGTTGACATAGAATAATTTTCCCCTTATTAATCTCTGGACTTTGTGATTCTGCATGTGGAAAACATTAGACAAGGCAGCCCACCTGTGCTCTCTATTATTTTTTTTTTTTGTTTAGGAAAGTACTTACCCACGTTTCTCTGAGGGCACCTGTTCAATTGTGGACACTGAGGTTGCACATTAAAATTTGTATGGGCTGTCCTGAGGCACAAAAACTTAAGCACACATGTTTTTGCATGACTAGTAGCTCATGGTTGATATTTGATGGATATTATTATTATTGCTATTATTATTACTAAGAAATTATTTATTAATAAGTAACATCATAAATATGACCAGTTTTCAGCACTATCAGCATTGAACGCTAAAAATACCATGACAATGCTATTCATCTTACAGCTTTCACTTATTTCAACATTTCTTTTCTAATTACCTGAAGACTTTCTACACTCAAAATATTTGGCATTACCACAGAGATCATGCCCAATGCAGGCTCTAGCCCCAAATCATGAGCTGTGCTGAGGAGGACACATGTACCAGACCAATTCTTATGCACACCAATTGCTTGTGCTCAACTGGTAGTTGACATAATTTCATTTTCAAAGACAAAACACATTGTGTTTTCACATCCCTACTTTTATGATCAGCTCATAATCCATGATACTTCAATTCACTGTGCTGTGGTTCTTTGAGAGCATTTGTTGGGACGTGCAGATACTCCTCATGCTTTCACTGCACACCTAAAAACCCACGGTAATGTGTGTTTTCCTTCCCAGTGTAAGTGCTGCGAGCACTGGCACTGAGAATATGATTAATGTGGCACATGTTTGCAAAACTGGGATTCCTCCAGTCCCCTCTGCTCTTAGTGAGTTTTGGGAATGGAATGTGTGGAGAGTGACTAAAGTAACGAGAGCAGAGCGGGAGAAGCCCTCAGGCTTTGGCATCAGGAAAACTCCGTATGGCCACGGGTTCCACTTTGGAAGCTTACAACACATTGAAACATAATTAATGGGACATCTACTCAGTCTTGATCTTGAAGTTCATTTTAACCATGTTCAGCGTTTAAGAGTTGAGACAATGAACACTTGATGTTGCAGAACGGTGCCAAGAATGTAGGTCTGGAGCATTCCTACTCCTGATTTGTTTTGACAGACATTTCATTTTCTGAAGCTGCAGCTAGAGCAATAAAAACAAAATTCACCACAGAAAAACAAACACCAGCTCCCCTTCCAGAAAAACTGATACATTTCTCAAATCCTGGAAAATTGTGCAGCTAGAGCCCATTGAGTTTCCACAGGAGGTAAAGCTCATTAGCAAACACATGAAAGACAACGAGCAGATTATTGTGAAAAAGATATTTGTACAGTTACTTCAGCAAGACTTTATTTAAAGTTTCTGGTTGCTGGCACTTTGACAATGTGTGTGACCTTGGTTAGGGAATGCTTATTGCTGAAAAACAGACACTCCAAGCACCCTTACAGACAGCAAGAGTCGGAATTCAGCGAAAAGGAGGTAAAGCTGACATTTCTCTTTTTATTCCACCAACAGATCATCTGTTCAAGGAGGTGTACGGAAGAGGAAAAGCATCCCTGGAGTGGGAAAAGGGGGGATTGAATGGGAAATGCCCAGGATTGTGTGCTGCTGAGGGAGGATCTCCGCTTTGCCCCCAATCAAAGGGGATTTGTGCTAAGCCGAAGGATGCCGGGCGCCGTGAGCCTCTGGAGCACAGAGGAGCTTTCTGTTAGAGCTTCCTGTGCTTTGTTCAACAAAATACATTAACGGGAGGAAGAGAGCTCTCACTACAACCCTGATTACTATTTCCTTTAATTCCTTCAAAATGACTTCTTCTCAGCACAGCCTCCCCAGCCAGATGCTCTCCCGGCCTGTGGAGGGTTCAGGACCTTCATCTGCGCTGCTGGAAATGTTTTGCAGATTTCAGCAGGACTCCTGGGCTGGATGTATGAAAGTAAAGCTTAAGCAGTGACAAATAGAAAGCA
This sequence comes from Corvus moneduloides, assembly GCF_009650955.1. NCBI lineage: Eukaryota > Metazoa > Chordata > Aves > Passeriformes > Corvidae > Corvus > Corvus moneduloides. The sequence continues at coordinate 11,781,336 of NC_045492.1, forward strand.
CATGCTTAGTAAAGCTGCATTGCACAGCCCCATCCCACTTCAATGTCATCCATCCCCAAAACAACAAACCTGTGGGGACTTGTGCCTCCGTGTGTGTCTTGGAAAAGGGAGGTAGGGCTGAGGTTATGGTGGCTTGTGAGGACAAGCTGGGGAAGAGATTTGGGTCCATACAGGATCACCATTAGCTCAAGGACCCTGGAGCCTTGATCACCACCTGATTAACAGACACGAGTAGTTCATACATGCCACACAGCACAGCCCCTGGCTTGTCTAAACACACTACAATGCCTTCCCATGAAAATTGAGGCAGAATTACACAATCAGAGAATCAATAAGCTTGGAAAATACCTCTAAGATCATTGAGTCCAACTGCTAACCCAGCAGCATCACCACTAAACCATAGTCTCAAGTGCCACATCCAACACTTCCAGGGATGGTGACTGCACCACTTCCCTGGGCAGTCTGTTCCAAATCCTGACCATCCTTTCAGTGAATAAATTTTTCCTAATAACTTGTCTAAACCTCCCCTGGCTCAGTCTGGGGCCACTTCCTCTGGTCTGGTCATCCAGGTCACTGGGCTGGGCTGGGCTGGCGGTGGGTGCCTGAGTGGTTCCTCATGCTGGAGCTCAGGAAGAGCTGGTTCAGATCTGCCACCCCAGCTCTGCTATCAGGTTCACCCTTAATGAGTATTTGCTTTCACAGTGAGCTGTATCCTGCTGGCTGGAGGATCATGCCAGGATCCACTTCCAGTACGGAGTGGACAGTAGAAATTAACCCCAGGGTAGAAGATCTTCCTCTGCTTTCATCCCAGACATCATCCTCCTTCCCCAAATTTCTCAGTGAATGCCAAGCAGTCCTTGAATCTTTTCATCCATCTGACTTTGTTTTACTCAGTCAGAGCAGCCTTCACAAGCCAAACTTGTAATCCTTCTGATTCGAGTCCCCATGTGCTCAGCAGCCCCAGCAGAGCACTGGTAGCATTTGACTCGGACCAATGTTCTCTATGAATTCAGAGTCTGTGTCTTATTTAATTTTGTCTTTTTCAATTAAGTTTTTCCTGTCCTTCCATTACTGTTTTGAGTCCTGTTTAGCTCTAATGTTTAATATACACACATTTCTAAGTGTTTTATTTATTACAGCTGCGTATCTCACACATTCTTTCAAAGACAAAAATAACATTTGGTTTTAGAGTTTTGAGTTTTTCTGTAACTTTTGTTGCTACAGAAATGTTGATGGTTTGGTTCAATTGTCACCATATCAGTATTTTCATATATTTGGAATGGGAAGGGAGTAGGACAGAAAAACAGGCAGTGAAGGCACTGAACACTGCTACATGTAAAGCTAACAGAAGGAAAGTGAAATAACATGGGATATTATCACAATTTTTTTCAAAAATGCTTTCTGAAGTTATCTGTGTATTTTAAGTTTCCCACAGTGATACACTTCAAGTTTTTAAAACAACACAAACATTTGCCTTGGCTAACAGCCTAGTGCAAAGAATAAAAATTATCAACACAACTAAACGGCTTAAAAAGACAAGGTATTGTCCCTGAGGAAAAGCAGAGAATGTAAAAGTAATCTGTACAGGACCAATGCTATTCTTGTGTGGCCAGCAAAAACAAATGGGCTGAGTCAGTTGTCTCTTTCAAATGAAGATATTTTCTTCTTTATCTGTCCATCATCTCTCTAGGATGCACATGTACCTTCTGACTGGACTGCTTTAAGTACAATTAATATTTGGTCTGTGCCTCATACATGCTTTTTTGGTAATGACATGACATTTATTTATTGCTCTTCATCAAGAGTTAATAAAGAAGCCAGAGGGGCTATAGATCTCATGATTCCCTGGCAGAGAGTTGTGAGCAGGTTGTCTGAACTCTACAACCCCCAAAAGGTCTTTTTTTTTTTTCATGATTTGGGCCTTACTGCTTTCACAAAGGTTATTGAAGTCCATTTTTTCCATCTTTGTTATTTGTTCTTCAGCTTTTTTTCTTGGTGAAAAACAGCAGTGAAGTTCAAACCTCTGCTGTACTGAATTCTTTGGCAGCTTTTTAAAGCTGCCCAGAAACCATTGTGAAAACTTCTGTAATCAGATAGTGACTGATACCCAGTGAGTGCCGATAGAAGTGTTTGAAAATAAAATGCAGGGTACTATAAAACAGCTTTACTAGATAGTAAATAACATTTCAAATATGCAAGGCAATCACATTCCAGCCCTGCTTCGTCTCTGCTGCCTTCTTTCCCTCCAGGATCTGTTCTAGCTGTGGGAAGTCCACTCCATATGAGATGTAATTTGGGTGTCCCTGTCGGCTGGCAGGTCTCCCTGCACGGCTTCCACAGGAGATGGGGAGAGATAGAGACCCTCCAAAGCCTGACTCAGGTTCCCATCACCCTCATCGGGGGCTGTCACTGAGGACTGAAAAACCCCCGAAGAGCAGCAGTGTCGTGGGTAGGACAGGGAGCATCCAGTCCCTCATGCCATGCTCTGGCCCAGTGCTTGCTGCTGTCCTCCTCTGTGCACTCACAGCCTAGAAAAGGGGAGAGAGAACCCGGTCTTGGCACAGGGTGCTGGGAGAACCTGGTGCGTGGTGCCCAGACCATGTGATCCTGCTGTACCTCTGCAGCTCTTGGCTTGATAAATACAAAGTGATTTGAGAGAGCTTAGTCCTAATGAAAGATGAGTGTGTGGACTTACTGTCAAAGGTCTTGAGAGAGGCTGCTTTGCTGCCAAAAGGGAAAAAACCCAAACCAATATAAGCAATACAAAAGCAATGTCTGACCAAAATGAAGCTGTGAGAGTGACCCTGCTAATGAAAAGAAATTGTTTGCATGGAGTTATAGATGAGTGAATGACCAGTCAGGGGAAAATATTATTTTCCTGGGAAAGCTTAACATTTGAATAAGGAAAAAAGACTCCTGCTTATCTGTGGCAGATTACTGTGCCCTATTGAAAACACTGCCCTGAATTTTTCTCTCCCTCTTTCTGAAGCTGGTTTTTTTCAGATCAGGCAAAAGGGAAACAAATGTGTAATTGTCTCATACATAATCTCTAATCTCAGTTTTGGCACAAATGTGTAGCAGTCCTTAACAGAGGAAGAGAAAAATGTGCTTGTTTGGAATGAATGTTTGGTCGTCTCTGAGCACAGACACCATGACATACTGTTCACATCTTGGGCAAAGGATCCTTGTGACTTTTTAACTTGTTCACAAAACTGACTTTAAATGGGTTTTAGCAAGAAATGAAAATGTATGGGGTCATCTTAGAGACTGGAGCATAATAAAAAGAGAAAAAATGCTGTGGGATTTTTTCCTGGAGATGCAGGGAACAATTGTTAAGTGCTGGTGTAGGTATGAGTTCATCAAGGTACAGGCACTCATTTCTGTCCATACCACATGGAAAAATCAATTTAATTTAATGACAATACTCTAAGCTTCAAAATGGAAACATGCTGAAGTACCTTCCAGGGGCATTAAACAGCTGCCCCAATGTTGTCTGTGTCACCAATGTCAAAGTCAGCCTATTTGATGAATTTTGCCCTCTTAGTGTGAAATCACATGTGGTTTGCAGCAGAATTTTGTGAGTGCCTTTGAATGCAAAATCCAGGCTGTAGATGTGTGGATGAAAGGCTCTGTATAAATGTCAGCCTTTATTATTGTTACAAATTTCCGGCTTCTGTTATTAAGACATTTTATATAGATCTTTGCGTGTCTCTGTCTGTGAGTTTGGATTAAATGCCTGCCACAAATCTCCCTGGCATCCTGTGGAGGGGATTGCTTTAACTTGGTGCTCTTCTAACCTTTCCTTCTGTTCAGGGAATAAACCTGCTTTAAAAAAATGACCTCATAAAAATGGAGTAAACTCTGAGCTCTTTGTTTTTCTCAGGTCTAACCTCCAGGAAGACTATAAATTCATTTATTCTATAAAACACAAAGAAGTAAATCTTCAGCATAATGTGTGGGGAATTAGCCACTTAACTCCCATTAACATTAATGGGAACTGAATATTTATTTGCCCCACACCACATAAATCTTTCCCTTGTAACTTCTACAGTTTCTAACTAAAATGTTTCCATTGTTCTAAGGATCATGGTTATCCTGCTGGAGTGTTTACTGGGTTGTCAGGCTATGGGAGATATATTGGATGTTTCAGTCCTTTTCCTTCAAGTAAGCTGTAAAATGCATTGGGGCTCTGTAACGTGAACTTTCTGAAACCTCTGTGTGATAAGCTCAGATGATTCAAACCTCCTCTGCTTGGTGCTGGTCCCGTGGTTCCTGCTGGGAGCTGAAATCATTTGACAGGAGTAAACTGCTGTGACTGATGGACTTTTGGTCTGTGCCTGGGGTGAAGGACGGATGGGGCTGAGGCTCTTGGTGCTCTGCCACGAATCTTCACCTCTTCCACAATCTGTATTTCTTCATTTCTTCCTGCAAGCCTGTGTTCTCACTGTAAGAGAGTTACACTCTCAGCTCTTTCTTCTCTACTTAAGATCAGGAGAATCAATCAAGCCCCAAATAACCCTGCTTTGAGGAGATCTCTTGTCTCTCCCCTGGAGGGACATGAGGGGGCCATAGCTCAGTGAGACCCATTGGAGGCTCCACAGTTATGTGTATTTACCTGGAAGACACTGCGTCTCTCTCAGGATGGATGAGCCAGTGGAGCCTTGCAAATGCATGAATATGAAATCTGCCACTCACTGGCTGAAATCCAGGCTCTGTTTTACTCCATGGCAAAACTTCTCATGACTTCAGCACACCAGGTTTAACTAGTGCATGAAACTACTTTTCCCTGAAGCATTCCATAGAAACCTATTGCTCTTCTGTGTGGTTTATCTGAATCACTCCAAGAAAGTTCATAAATCGTCCAAATTTCTGGTTAAAAGTAAATAAGTAACAATGGAAGCAGAAAAGCTCCATCTTACCTCCTATCGATTTATGAAGTATTTTACAAATAAAGCCTTCCTCTGCACCCAAGTGCATTGGACAAAAAGCAAGAGGCTTAAACTAAAGCTGGAGAGTTTTAGGCAAGACATCAGAAAAGGCTTCCCAGGGGTGAGGGTCGGGAAGTACAGCTGCAGACTGTGCAGGCTGCTGTCTCCAGGAGCAGGCTAGACAAATTGTGAGGAGGGACCTAGGTGGTCTCATTGAAGAGGAAAAGAAGGGTTGTTAATTTAGATACTCCCTTTCAGCCCTGTAGCTCTGCTGGAGCAAGAGGGGATCCATTGATTTTTAAGGTTGTTGGATTGAGTCTGTTTAGTTCTGTTAGACTTTTCAATGAACCAAGAATATCATTTTCTGGTCTCACTTGCCCCTGTTCTGTGTCCCTGTGATCCTGGGGAGTTGCAGGTAGTGGAGAACCTGCCTTCCTTCCCGGTTCTCCACCTTTTCCAGGGAGCTGAGCACACGTGATCCCTGCACACTCCAGCAGTGCAGGACACTCCTCTCATGGCAGTGAGACACTCAGACAGTCCTCAGCTGAGCTAAGTGTGCAGAAAGCCTTTTTTAGCAGTGCCTGAACCTCTGGCTTTATTATCCAGACCAGCTCTCTCTCTGCACCTGTCAGGTTCCTCTGGAGACTGAAACGAGAGCAGTCTCCATGTCTGTTTTCACAGCTCCAAAGCAGAGACAGGGATTTGTCAGGAAACCATTAAGCAATGCTACACCATTTGTTGTGGACCCATTTTCTTTCCTGAAGCCAAAGTATTTGTTTTCAAGGTTTAGGGAACAGGATTCTGGTGTGACTTAGGCCAATATAAATGCACAGGACCTCTCCAGGCAATGAGTAGGAAGGCTTTTGATTCACACACTTTGCTGCACTTGAGGCACAGGGATGAGAACCATGTCTGGCTCTGGAGCTCTCAAGCTGCAGAGACTGGCTGCAGGGGAAGGCTCAAGGATGGGACACCTATGACATATTAAAACATCAAGTTGTTGCTATTATTATGTTTTTAAAGCACCATAATCACAAACAATGGGCAAACAGGAAACCTCACCTGCAACACGCTACTGGAATGTTGAGCACATCCCTGGAGCTAGCTTTGATTTCAGGTTTAGTTCCTGTGCAAAATATTTAATCAGGAAATCTTTACTCAAACTTTATTAATTTTTTGTTTTCTCGAATGTGGCACTATTCATCAAAATCTTTGAAAATAGCAAATCGATTTTAGCTGTGAACACATAAGATTAATGTAAGCCTCACTGTAGCTCGCACTCAGGATACTCCTTCCTGAATGAGCCATTAGCAGACTCTGCACTGGGTATCAGTTACTGAATGTAAATATCTGAAACAAAAGCTGCCTAACAATGTTCAGAATCTCCTCTCAAGAAAGAAGGATAGGAAATGATCAAAGAGAGTGGAAAACTAGAGAGGAAATTGCAATTACACAATCTGAAGTTAAGTGTTTCCTACAGAAAAGAAGGTGGTGCCTTTAATCATGAAAAGATGAGATTCCCATTAACTGTTTTCTGTCACCCACATTACGGTGCCACAAAGACCCACCCAGCACAGCCATCACAGGAGACTCTTCCAGCTGCATTGATCAGGATCCATTGGCACCATCCACACCCTTGAAGAGACGCATCCTCCAGCTGGACTGGGCCACCAGAGCATCGCCCTGGAGCAGCCAGGCTCACATGGACACGCTGCCGTGGCCAGACCTGGCTTGTACAAGCTGTTTCTGTCCTGGCTGAGGGTGGCATGGCCACACCAGCTCTGTGGCACTGTAGGAACACAGATACAGTGTTGGGCAATGCCACGGACCAGTCAAGATGATTTATGCTCAACCGTGTTTGGAGAGACAAATGCACGTATCAGATAAAACCATATTTATCTCTTTTTTCCCCCTCTTTTTATTCTAAAGTGCTGGAGGGGTTTCCAGCAATAGATAAAATCATTTTCACAAAACTGAAATGCAGAATTTGTTCCAGAGCTTGTTAGGTCCTGAAATGTGTAGGTGGGGTTGGGAAAATGGCATTCCCAGCTCTTCGCCAACAACAAAGCTATTAGAGCCTTGATAAATGTTATCCAGTTCAGGGCTGCTGTTTGTGCCATATTCCCAACAGCAAATGCAAGCATCTTCAGGATCCAACAGGCTCCCAAGGATAAGCCCAGCAATTCAACTAAAAATAAATATAATTAACCCATAAAAAGAAAAATGTCTGTAAGATTATCATCCTTGCAGCTAGTTGGAATGTGCTTGGGAAATATTTTTGTAGCTAGTTGCAAATCAAATATGTTTTACATGGAGACAGTGTTGCCAAAATAACACAAAATAGATTTATTAAATCAAAGATGCAAACGGAAAAAAGAAAAAATACAAAAAAAAGGAAAAAACCATTTTCACATGTTTAGACAAGTTGCTCATAAATATTCTTTCCTTCTTTTAGCATCAACGAGTTGGTTTCTGGCCTAAGGTTGTGTTTTGTAACCTGTCAGACTGCAACCTGCAAGAGTGGATAGCAAACATCAGATGAGTGATCCAAAGGATTTACTAATTTTTAATGGCTAATCCTTTATTCTTATGATGTTTTAATCATTCATGACCTTTATCCTAATCCATCCCGTCCTAAAATTTCCATTGCTGGGAACTTGTTCAGATTGACTATCAGATATATTGAATAAACTGTCTAAATCATGTTGTCTTGTCTCTGTTATGTGTCTGGATAAGTGAGGCTTTCCAATCAGGACAGTAATGAGCATCAGGCAAAGAATATTGTATCACCTCCCCCAGCCTCTTAAACAGCTGATCTTGGACCATCAGTAGTAATGGGTTTACAGCACTTCTGAAAAGTGAAAAAGTTTTCATGAATAGATCATCTAACATTGTCTGAAGTGTGATAAACTAATAATTTCATGTAACACCCACAAATCACTTCGAAAGAAAATGAGTCAGTGCTCAAATTCTGAAGGATAGAACCTTGTGGCAGAGGCTCTAATCTTCTTAAAGATTCCTTTCTCAGACTGCCACGAGATGCTGCCTGGACACACTCTCACTGATGTGCCCAGCAGATCAGTTCCTGGCTCTTCAAAACTAATCAATTCTCTTGACTTTCAGCAAAGGGAATGGTGGCACTGAGCACCTCCTAGGAGCTATCAAACCCCTCACAGGTCTGGGCTCGTTAGCAAGACCTGTAATTAGTGCTCCCATTGATGCATTTGTTACACTATCACCTCAAAATCTTCCAGTGTTTACCTGTCAGATAAATTTCCCACTGTCCAGTATATTGAATTCTTCACTTGCTAAGAGTACAGGGATGTGGGGAGGTGAACACATCAGGCAAGGTTTGACTGAACAAAATTGCCAAAGAAAAAACAAACTATTGTCAAGTTTGCTGGGCAGCTGAATGGGAATCTGAGAGGGAATTCATTAAAAATCATGTCACATATGCCCAGTGCAGAGCCACGACTGGCAATTGGCTTTGCTGGAACTAAAAGGCTGAGCCCAAACTTTTCTGGAAAACTCCCTAAAGCCATTTCATTTACAAAAAGACCAAGCTTTTGAGAGCATATAATTATCCTTCATCCCTGCCATCTTATCCTGCATTAAATTTAATTGCTCACAAAACTTGGCTACATTCTCAAAACCATTTAAAGAAATTAAGTGGTTCTGTCATTTTTTAGTACTCTTGATATGAAAGTGTTTCAACTGTTACTCTGTGACAAGAACGTCTCCCTCCTCCCCTTCCCCCAAAATATACATTCTTCCTGAGAGCACTGAGCTCAGAGGGAACAGATGGGCTAAAAATAGTTGATTTTGGCCAAGACTATCAAAAGTCATCAGTGATTTTCAGTGCCTCTATTTTTAGAGGTGAGTGCTGACCACTTACTGGAAGTCACATTCCTTTAAGCTTGCAGATCTGGGCACCCCCATCTCGCTCTGTTATTTCCAAAGTAACAGGTCATGAGCATCAGGGCTTTGATGGAATCACCAGCCTGTGCCTTGTTCTGTTATCCCAGCCCAGGAGAAGCTCCCCAGTGCTGCTGTGCACAGGGCTGACCCACCGAGCCACTGACTCACCAGTGCTATTCAGTGTAAAAGCACCTGATGCCATTTGAATTTTCTCTCCACCCTTCACTGTCAGCTGGTGGAGTCAAACCTGTCACCTGCAAATGAGACTCCTAAAAATAGGAGCCAAAGGGTGTCCCCATGGCACTTTCCATCCTTCCCAGTCTTTGTTGCTGGCACCTGCACTAGTTCTTTCAATCTTACATGAAAAACTGTTCTGATATTTACCTGCCTGGTATATAAAGAAGCTTTTTTTTCACAGGTCATGAAGAGGACAAGGCATTTAAATACGTTTCAAAGATAAAAGATGAATGCTCCTTACTCCTTTCCATAGATGCAGTGTGCAAAAACAATGTCAGCACAATTAGAGATGGGATGGAAATTTTGAGTTCACTGAGTGAATATCTGTTAACATCGGCCTTTTATCTACAGCTCTCTTTTCAACTGTGAAATGCTGTTAATCCATCATGAAGTCCTGTCATGTGCTTGCTAATTATGTGTTTTGTTGCTCTTCAAATGAAAACAAATGAATTTGGGGTTTGGGGTGGTAGGGGAAATTCCCGATGATCAAGTAAAAATATACTAATGGCACATATGACAATTAAACCCCCTAATTAGGTTCATAAGAGGAGTATTTTCAAACATCCTGAGCACCTACAGCTCCTGTTGTCTGCAGTGTTATGTGCTGAACTCCACTGGACCCAGCACAGCACTACATTAAATAAATGTCACATTTTATGTACAGTGTGAAAGAGAATTATCTGTGAAGCAAAGGTCAATGAAGTCAGATTTTCTGCTGTGTTTATTGGTGATAAACATCTTGAGAGAGAGCATGTGAGCATCTCCAAACACAGGGTTATAATGTTAATATAGTCCCTTATCGCTTTATAAACGATCTGTATCCTGACACGGGAAGTGAGCTTCAGTCCCAGATGAATTACGAATGAGTGACTCCCTAATATAAATAAAAGCAGGAGGATGGACCCTGTAGAGCAGTCTGAGCACAAGAGCTGGAAATAGGAGCCAGAGACTTATCTCAGCTTTGGAGAGTGAGCTGCTTTGGAGTCTGGTCCAAAGCTCTGTTAATTAAGTGGGAGTCATTCCAGCCCTATCAGAGGACTTTATCACTCTTTATTAGGGCTACCATATGTCCACTTTTTTTCTTACATTTTTCTTTTTTTCCTGCCCCCGAAATCTTTTCCACTGGGTTTCTGGTAGGTGCAGCTCATACCCAGGTGTCCCCAAACCCTGCAGTGCACGTGTGTGTGTGTAGGTGTGGATTTGGTTTATCACAGTGGGCAGATGTTGGATGTCAGTGAATGAATGGCGAGATGATGGAGGGTCAGGGTATCACGGGCTGGCAGAGACCTGTGCTGGGAAGGCTGATGATGGGGGAAAAGGGGGATTTTGGAGTGAGGAAATGAGGAAGAAAAAAAGCAGTCAGGGAGGGATAAGTGAGAAAAGAAGATTTCTTTGGAATAGGAGGCTCTGGGATGCAAAAAGGAACATAGGGTGGGGGTCCTGGGGTCACTGCCTTGCCATTTAACCCTTAACTGGGACTTTGAGAGCAGATTCCCACTGACTTGTCCAAGCTGTCATGTCAACTGCTCTGCCCCTGTGTGCTGCCTGGGCTGGGGGAGAGGGTGGCTCTACTTGTGGCCTTCGAAATGTCACCAGCTTCCCTGCTTCAGTGCCCCTCCTGCATGGCAGGGTGAGTGCCATAGTCATCTTCCAGCCTGGGGAGCTGGGAGGTTCACATCCTGTCTGTGAAGGTTTAGGGAGGAAGCCGTGCTCCGTTATTAAACTGAACCTTTGGAACAACAGAATAAATGTCTGAAGCCTTAAATTTGAGGAAAAAGTTGTGGGAATAAAACAGCTTAATGAAATTATGTGTGGAAGTGAAGGTCTTTCTTTTCATAGCGGTGCAGGTGGCTGAGGCAGTGATGGTTCATGTCCAGCCCCTCCTGCTCCTCAGGATGTCTGGCTGGGGTGGAACGTGTCCACTACACAGTGGGAGATGTCCAGGTGAGCCTTAGGTGGCATCACCTGGTTCTGGATTGACCCCAGCTGACTGACAGCCACTCCTCCCACTCTCTGCCACCAGATGTGTCTCTCCTCTCCTACACTTTGAGTCTCAGACAAGACATCCTGTGACTTCATCCCTCCTCAAGGATTTCCACAGTGTCCTGGTTGCAGCTGAACTCCAAATGCGCACACGTCTGGAGCTGGGGCTATTCTTTCCTCTGACAAATATTTCAGACCTCACACTTCTACAGCTAAACAAATGTAATCCAAGCATCAGATCATAAAACTCTGGAAAAAAATGATTTGAACTGCTGGCATGGCTTCTAGCAGTGCACTGGGGGCAGCTCTCCTTTCACGTGTCCCCAGAGGCAAGTAAAGCATTTCACTCCTGGTAACTGAGCTATAACTGTAGGTCTCAAGCAGCCCATGTTCCATGTTACAATGTGAGAAACCTGAGGGCTTTTGCTTTTTGTGCAGGAGATTATCAAAGCACCTTTAAAGGGAGCCAGATTTCCTGCCTCACCTTTCCTCTCCCCTTGCTCCCACATCCACTCCTCGAGAAACAAAAAGGTGTCAAACTTTCTTCCACACGTCCAAACGAGCCACATTGCCCAGGCAAGTGGGGAGCAAAGACTTTGGCCTCTTGAAGGCTCTTTGCTGGCAGCTCACAGGCAGGTAGCAGCTCTCTGGTGCCAGGTACAGTAATACAGGGACAAAGACAGCTGATAACCACCTCCATACAGGTTTATTTCCCTAATCTGCTTACACTCCATCACTACCAAACCCAACATGCTGCAACAAACAAGTCCATTCGTGTTTTAGGGGAAAGAATGTGATTTTGCAACTCACTGTTCTCCTTTTTCTTCTGTGGTCCACGCTTGGCTTTGAAGGAGCAAAAGCTCAGGGAAGTCAGGATAACACATATAGGGCTGATCCTCGCTCCTCACCCAGGTCTCCCAATTACCTGAATTGTTATTAATTAACTATGAGAAACAGTTTATTAAAAGCAAACTTTTGGTTTGTCCTTGCAAATGACCTTGGGAGTTTCAGATGTGCCAGGACAGATGGAGAAGGGATGCTGGTGTCAGGGGGCTGGAGAAGCTGGTGGGTACAAATGTGGGTCACCGAAGGGTCACCACACCACTCAAATGCCAGAAATAACTGGCACATCAATAGTTATCTCTTGTGAAATGGGCAGGTGTCAACATTTGCTTTGTTTTGCAAAGGAATGAAATTGAAAACTTCTGGTGTTGGGGTTTTTTTTCCCCCCAGAAAAAATAAGGGAATTGTTTTATTCTGGATGAATGCCTGAGGCACCAGGTTACAGCATCCATCTCTCATGGTGCAGAAAGCAGTGCTTTCTCTGCTCCCTCACCAATTGGTTGGGGTACCAGGTGAAAGATTGTGCACCATTCCAAAAAAAAAGACTTGAAAATAACTTTCCACAGCGCAGGTGAGGGGCCTGGACACCAAATACTCTCCTGGAAGATGAGGGCAGGAGAGACAGAAATGGGCATGCTCCTGCTCTGCCTCCTTGCTCAGCAGTTTCACATGTTGTCTGGAGTTAAATTTAGCAGAACAAATACATTTGCACAGGAAACTTTTGTTCTAATTAACTGCCATTTTCCAACAACACAAACCCCAATTCACTGAAAACTTGCTGGTGACTTGGATAGAACTGCTGCTGGTTTGATGGTGCTCCTGACACAAGGCAGGATCAGCCTCAGCAGTGGAAGGATAAATAATCAATTTTCACATGCTGGAGGAGCAAAACTGAAAGCTTTTGATGTGAAAAAGCACCTGAACAATCAGATGCTGACATTCATAGCACTGGAAAATTCGACTCTGAGAGTGGGCACTGAGCTTGAAGGAGCAAAGAGAGGTCACACGTAGTTTTTGTGGGAAGACAGTGGCTGCACCTGCCAGCTCATCCCAAGAACTCTGCTGAGGTGGGAGGAAGGAGCTTAAGGATGTACCAGTTCTTTTCTGTGAGGTGGCTCTGTGCCCACTGCAATTATGGAAAGAGGAAAGCAGCAGTTTTGTGAATAAAGCTGGCAGCTGCCCAACACAGCCCGGAGAAACAACCGTACCTTGGAGAACCCTTCCTTTTTCTCTGAGCTGGGCCAAGCTCTTTAAAGGAGTTTAGCACTCATGTAGGCATCTTCATTTCGAGATGCTCATTACTGATAAAACCTGTCCTGGTCCCTGAGCAGTGTCCAGCCTGTGCTGGTATGAAATGCCTACGATGCTGGTGTGGGAGGTTTGCCTGCTTTAGACACTTCTTAATCTGTAACCAGTGAAAGTTGGTTTCAGCTCAGAAGCATTAGGTTTAAAAATACTTCTAGGGTTTAACAGTAACCAGTATAGCTCTGGACAAGTTTATTATCCTATATGGTTGCTGAACAAGCTTAATTCTCAACCACAAAGGCTTCCTCTGGTACTTTTAATTGGGTTTCACATGGGAAAAAACCATCCTTGGATCAGTTCTGACCACACTCCCTTTTGCTGTGGCTGGATGCAGGAGGACTTTTTTTCCCAATGTGAGACATCATGCACAGAGCTCCTCAGCTCTGTGGCTCATGTTGGTTTAAAAGCACTGGTTCTGAGCCTGCCTGTGTCCTTACAATCCTTCCCAAGCCTTCCCTGGATTGCAGAGCTGTGCTCAAGTCTCTTTGCAGCCATCCTTGGGGTTAAAATCTAAGCCCATACACTTTGAGCTCCTCTCCATCATGTATTTCAGCAAGTTATTCTGCAGAGTGATGAGGCCATTTCCCACATCCCACACATCTCCTTACACTGGGGAACTGAAGGAAAACACTGTAAAGGAGTAATAATCCCCCCACATGCTGAGGCTGGAGGGAGAGGAACAGCCCTGCAGTTATTGCTGAGTATTGGCAGCCTCCTGGTAACAGCAAAGCCTCCTCCAATGGCTGTATCAATAAATCAAATGTATGAGCATTAACACCATGTGGTTCTTTAAAGTGGATCTTTGTTCATATGGCAAGAAGCTGTATTACCAAAGTTTTACAAACAGAAAAGACACAAATTTAGTCTTCTGGAGTACGAACTTTGGCTCATACTGAGCAAAAGTCAACATTACTTTGCCGATCGGTCCTAGTGGTTTTATCTATTGAAAACCAAGAGGAAAAAAGATTAAAGAAGGTCAGAGGAGTCATCAAGAAGAGAGGATGAAATGAGAAATAATGCAGAAAGTTAGAAAGAGTCTGCTGGAAACAAAAGTTGCATAAAGGTTAAAGCAGAACTGCACTCAATGAAATGTGAGTTCTTGCAAACCCTTTTATGCAATTATGGCAGAAGGGCTAATGTGAAGGAGAACAATATGCAAAGAAAATAAATACCATAGAGAAAAAGGAAGGTGAATCCAGGTTAAGGCAACATAAATAGCTTTCTGATATACACACACTCTCCATGTCCTTCATTTCTTCCGAAGAAAGGTATTACATTTTAAAGTCAATAGATGTGTTTATCCAAGTCACTCCTAGCTCACTTCACAAGGAAGGCTTTGGGGTTTTTACTTTTTGGTTCCAGACAAAGTAATTTTTCTTTGTCCCTTTTTTTTTTCCTTTTAGAAAAATGCAATGCATTTTTCATATTAACAAAACAAGAGATTGAAAGATTACTTTTGGCACTTCCCTTCCATGACCCATTAGTTGCTTACGTGAGGGAAGAAAGGCAGGAGATGGTGCTTGCTGAGACTGCAGCCCCTGCAAATACCAGTTTTTTTCCTTTGGAATATCTTTCCCCATGTAATTTTTAAAGCAAACTGCATCACATTGATTACAGAACTCCTGATGTGGCCAGATGAGGGGAGCAGTTATCTCCTTTGCTTTGGAACCCCAGCCCTCACCATCCCCAGCCCTGGCTGACTGCTTTGCAGCTGCTGCTGCCAGCAGGACTGTTTCCCCTTTGGTTTCCTCATGAACATTTCCATCCAAAGTATATTTTGCATTTTTATTGGTCGTCCCCAGACATGTGGCCTTTCATCTCTTGACATTGAATCCATATGCTGATCTCAGCGGGGCGTGCAGGCTGCAGCAGCTTCCCATGCCACACCTTCCATGCATCGCTGCTGATGTTCCAGGTCACATCCCATCCTCATCCCATGTTTCACGAGCCTCAGCATCCTCTTCAGGCTCTGTCCTGCGCACCATGCAGCTGCCCTAGACCCTCCCTGCCACACTCCTGCTGCCACAGCACTGCAATGAGTCTCTCTGTGCTTTCCTTCCAGAAAACACCTCTCATTTACCTGGTGACCGCTCCCGCCCAGTAACCCAAAATGTGTGTGGCCCCACTGACACCCACAGCGGGGATGAAGCACCCTGGGGATGTTCAGTCACTGGGGGATGGTTCCAACCCCCACCAAAATCCACAGAGATTTTGTTAAACTGTGGGATTGGTGCTCTCCACCAACTTCTCCACTCGGCAGCTGTGGGAAAGGGATCACAAAGGCAATGCCCAACAGCCCCAATGTTTTCCATAGCGTGAATGAATTCTCCCAGGCTTTTTCAGTGGCCCTAAGCCAGCTCTGATGATCTATTCTTGCCATGATTTTGGTTAAACAGTCAAACGAAGTGAAGACTGCTGGAGAGATGGCAGAGGTGTGGGAAGATCTCAGCCTTGACGTGGTACCTCGGATGTACCTGAGGCATGACAGAGTCTGGAAACACATGGGCCTGGTCCTGTGTTAACATCTGCTCCTCCTGCCTGGCATGTGCAGCTCCAGCTGATGTTGACAGGAGTTCCATGTGTGTTTGGACAGAAGAGCTGAAGAGCCTGAAGCAGAGCCACGGTGCTCTCACTGTTTCACACCTGGTTCTTCCTCATGCACTACAAAGCAAAAAAAATCCCTCCTGCTTGTTCTGGTTTGATCTTTTTTGTAGATCCCAACACAGCAGGCAGCCTCAGAGCTGCCCCCAGAATGGGTTTCTGCTCAGTTTGGATCGCGAACAAGTTGTCAAAGAAAATTATGCTGTAATCCTGGGAGATCCAATAAAACTGTCCCACAGGTTAGGGCCTTGCCAGTTGGAGGCAGTTCTTAATGCAGATTTCACTCTGCATGTGTCACATTCGCTAATTTTCCATGAATGATTCCCGATTTTCAATCGACCTTGGTCTTTAGGTTCATAAAACTTTGTTCTGCATTGAAGTCTTTTGGCAATGTGAAGTTTTGCCTGAAATAAAGCATGAAAGAGACATCCTGAAATATAAATTCAGTAAGGTTTTGCACAGGGAGCAACATTACTGTCAAATGGTACATTTTGTGCTGCTTCTACTGAGTGAGGAGAAGTTCCCATAGAGAAGGTGATAGGATTTAGGGAATACGGATTCAGCTTGTATTTCTGAAAGACTTTATACTGAGTTTGTAAATGATTTGGGACTCAACTTTTCCCCTGTAAATACAGTCTCTGTTTTTCCTGTTGTGTTTCCTGTAGTCTCCAAAGAGACCCAGTGGAATTGCTGTACAAGTCCCATGGAATAATCCATCTGTTTCAGTTTCATTAAATGCCTCGCTGATGCCCTTTCCTGGGAGAGTAGATCATTCTTCCTGCTTTCCTACACACCAGCCTGGCCCTATTTACATGAGCTGACAGACTACCTGATGGAGCCATTATTCTCTTCTCACATATAGTCTAAACTATTTCCTCTTGCTGGGCACAGAGCAGTTTTAAATCAAGACGTCTTAGTTCATGGAGGTTAGGAACAGTCTTATAAAATGCCTTATTTCTTCCTTGCTTCTATGTAAATCTATTTTATTGGACAATTGGAAAACATAACACTTGGCTTGTGTGGATAACCCCCTATGTGCTTCCAAATACAATATACAGGGGTTTTTTTCGGAATAAGCTTCTAATGAAAGCCTGTTTTTCCCTGCATCCTGGCAGAGCTTTTGGAGAGCAACCTGCCCTCCTGGCTGAAATAACACCCAAGCCCAACCCTTGGCTGGGAACTCTGCACAAAAAGACATTTCAGGGCTGACATTCAGGTCACATCAAGGTGGTTTCTGTGTGATTTTAAGCCTGAAAATGCAGGTTGGAGCAGTGCTGGAATCAATGGAAAAACCTCCAAGGGGTTTTAATAATTCTCTATCACCTGCTCTGCCTGGTAAAAGGAGGTGCCCAAGAAGAAATTAACCCATGAGGCCCCTTTGCCCATTGCTGCCAGGCAGCCTCTCATCCCTGCCATCACTCCCAAATGTGTTCTGGCAGGCAGAGTTTGTTCTGGCCCGGAATTGGGTTTACAGAGATTAAAGAGCCGCTGTGTGGTGGGCAGCGAGCCTCGGCAAGCCGGCAGATAAAGGCGGCATTGGAGGCGGAATGGGCACGGCGTGGATGGGGGCTCTGGGGGAACGGGCCAGCCGGGGGGGGAGGTTCCACGTCCAGAATACACATGGATTACTGATAAATGCACCAATCTCCACACTTTGAGCAAGAAGTGCTGGCCTGCTGGAAGCCCCTGTCCCTCCTATCGCAGGGCCTGGCTCTCTCTCGGCTCTGGGGCGATACAGTGCAGCCGTTATGCTCTGCAGGACTCCTTGTCAGCTGCCCAGAGTTGTACAAACACGGCAGGAAAACACCACCTGAATATTTAAAATCATCAACAGGCTCCTTTAATGCCTCTGCTTGACATTTAATGCTCTGCATTGAGGAAGAAATAGTTAACTGAAACACCAACTCACTTTTGCAGTCAGGCAATATCTTGCGCTTATTGTCACCGTCAAAAAGTGTTTTCACTTAAACCATTCTACTGCAGCACAGGGCACAAAAAAAGGGAAAGGATTTACTGCTGAATGCTAAGTCATACTTCATTTTGCTATTTAAGGAGCTAATACAGTAATGGAATACAGCATAGGCCCAAATAAAAGTTCATATGTTACTGCCAACTCCAAGCAATTTAATTTTGTGACTCAGGCAGCATAATTGTGAAATTGGCTTAGAGCTCATTGTGTTGTTTTATTTTTATCTGTTTGTATGTTTAAATGCATGCTTGAGGTTCATTACGACCCAAAGGTTCATCTCAGTTACATATTGAGGATTTTCAGTGTAATTGTATGGGTTATGAGGCTGTTTTTTATGGCTGAGAGCAGAGATCCTCTCAATTGTCTGCAAGAGTTGGACTGTAAGTGAAATACTAAATGCACCAAAACACAATAAAACAAAGAGGACATGGGAAGCCATAGCACAGACACGCTGTGGTTCTGCTCCATCTGGCCACCCACCTACCCTGCACAGCCACAGGGTACAGGCATACAGGGAGAAAGGGATGAGCAAAATACCTTAAATGCATTTCCTGAAAGGGCACAGAGTACAGATTTGACTTGGTTTGTCTCCAAACCCAGAGATAAAAAAAATGTGAAATTCTAAAGCATTAATTATAAAGAGAGGGTGACAGCTTTGTTTCATGTCAGGGTGCTTTTCATATGGCAGTCTGAGGCTGTGTGCGGGTGCTGAGTGTTTTCAAATGTAAATCTGATGGCAGGCTGCAGCCCGTGGAGTAGATAAACAAGCTGTATTTTTAAACGCAGTGTGAAATGTGGGGGCTGACGTGACCATTATCAGAGCCTCACACATGACTTATGAGCCATCATAAAATACTTTCATATTGCAACAATGAAAGCTGGAGCTGCTCTGTGGTAGGCTTGTTTAATCTGATAGTTCACCCGGCTTCCCTCACCGGGGTCTAGGAGAAGGCAGAAATGTTTTCCAAGAGCTGAACTTCTGAATGCCAAGCTGAACTCTCACAGTTTTTTACAAAGAAAAAAAAATTCTTGTTGAATGACTGATGAGGAACTGACTATTAAGGCAATGCAGGTAACATTTTCAGGGACTTAGGGGCATTCCAACCTGCCCACGAATCAACTGAACTAATCAGCCAGATCAGGGTTGTGATATGAATGTAAAGAATTAGCTCATCTCCTTTTATTAAATAATTCATTAATGTATTTTATCTGAAAATGAGCATTCTTAAGGGTTCTTCAGGCTAGTGGTACACAGCTGGATGGACGTAACAAATGCAGTCACTTCATCTCTTTCTAAATAACCAGTCTCCAGACAACTTGGAGACTGATCTTGTAAATTCTTAATGCCACAAATTTCCTTTTCCTTTGATAGCCTCTTTCATCTTAATTTATTCTATTGCATTGATTATGTAAGTGATTATTCTTAGCCTTGTTTGTATATCCAGGTGATACTTTACAGAATACCTGCCAGCTGTATGTTGTTTCTGTGTTAGTGTTCGAGCTTAGCTGTAGAGGTCTCAGGTGCTGCATTTTATTCCTCCCAGTGATGTTGGTTTCCCGCGTGATCTTGAATGAATCATCTGATTTCGCTGTTTCGCCGCTGCTGCTGCAGTTCATCTGCAAATGCAGGAGACACGGCTGTCTCTGAATTTTGTGAAAATCCTCCTGTGAAGATGCTAGGCCGGGTCACTCCTCCCAGCAGATGTAAATGCTTCCTTTCATCAAGTGACAAGTGGGGACTGCCGCAGCTGCTGCGAGCGGCGGGGCCGAGGTGCCCTGGCAGCCCCGGGGGAAGGAGGGAGCGCGTCCCGCGCGTGTCCGGGGCGATTCCCGCTCCGGCCGGCCCCGGGCAGGCTTTGCCTTGCGGCCGTGGCTGGGATCCGGCTGGCGGGGGGCTGCAGCAGCGTCTGGCCGGCTCTGGAAGGGCCGCTGGGGCAGCCGTGCCCTCCCGAGCAGCGAGTCCAGCTCTGTGGTTTCTGGCTCTGCAGGAATGACTTCAATGGCACGAGCCCACGGGAAGAGCTGGACCTTGGGGAATATTGCAGGGAGCCTAATTTGTCTTCCTGTCATGGGCATGAGGCTCAATTACCTTTTCCCCCCTCGTTCTATTTATTGAAGAATATGATGAAAATGTATGTAAGCAGTCAAATATTCAAAACTGTTTCATTTTGGCAGAATACCTTTCTCTTCTTGTTTTCACACCGTTTTACTTTGGGGACATGCAGGCACACTGAATTCATGTCTATGGTGCTTTTACACTGAGCTGATTCCAGTCAGCCTAATCACAAAGCTGGGCAAAGGAAAAACTGAATTTTCAAACTGATGACACATTTATACCAGAATTGTAACTTTATAATATTAATGTATCATTTAACTTACATGTATACTTTGGAATGTTTATAACTACCGTAAATCACAGGCGAGAGGGGCCAAGAGAGTGCCACACAGCATTCCTAGTGCAACTCCTAAAATAAATACAACAATTGCAGGAGAGCAACATTCCCTGTTTCAAAAGGGAAAACGTAGCTGCTCTGCTGCACATGGGAAATGTGCTTAGTTAGATCTTCATCAGGAGCAAGCTGAGGCAGTGCTGTGCCTTTTCTCTGTGACTGTGCTGGCAATTCGGCAGGGATTTCTAAGGATGAAGTGCCCATTGAGCCAGCAGCAGCCAGGAGTTGTGTCCCTGGGAAAGGACACCAGGCAGCAGCTGCTGACATCATTGTTCTCTTCAGTATGCCAGCCCAGATTTTTGGATGTGATGTTGCCCCCTTTCCTGCATGGTGACTGCCCAAGAGCCATCCCCACTGAGTGTGAAGAGTGTGAAACTCTCTGACCTCCATCCACCTTGTCTTGCAGGGCACCTTGAAAAGAATAAAACCTGCTGTTCCCTGACCTGTAAAATTCTATGGCTGATTTTCTGACCTATTAACCTTCAGTTTTTCCTTTAAGATTTAACTGTACTTTTATGACTCAACCGGTGGACTGTAAAATACACATTTAAATGCATTCAACTCAGATAAGGATCTCATCGTTGGAACAACCTAACTTCTTTTTGTGAAGTTAATCACACCCAGATTCTTCTGGATTCATCAGCACCATTACCAATACCTGGTTTTTCTCCCTGAAGTTGGAAATACAACCGGACACAAAGGCCTTCAGTTCTGAAAAGACAGTAATAAATATGGCAAATCTTATTGAAAATCCCACCCAACTTTAGAGACAAATCTACAGAAAGCTCAAATTCCAGTCTGAATTCAGGACAGCTTTAAATATTAAAAATGAATTAGCTTCTGCGATTTAGGTGAAAGGATGACTTTTTTCCTAGCTTTATTATGCTGAAAGCACTGTTGAGCAGCAAGCACAATGTGGTAACATTGCACAGGCAGCAAAATACCAAAATAACACCAAGGACAGGAGACTGTTTTAATGTACTTTCTGGTAAGTTATTTAACATGCTTTTGTTGGCAGGGTGGATGGTTTGGGGCTTTGGATCAGGCCTGGATTACTTAGAACAGGCAGTAGGCAGTGCCTCTCACGTAATGGTTGTTCCCAAATACAGCTGAAAGCCGGTGTAATGGGACACTCAGTTCTGTTTCTCTTCCCTAACACTGACACCACAAGTATCCCAGCATGTCCTTAAGTTTGGAAGGAAAAAACCTCTCCATTTCACTGCGTCTGCAGATGCTGAGCTGGGGTCCTCATCTTACCAAGAAGTCCCGACTGCCCCTGCCCGGCAGGAAGGACAGGACCCAGAGCTCTGTCCTGGGCTGCACAAGCCAAGTGAGTTATGTGGAGAGCAAAGCTGATGTCAGAAATGGGTTGGCAGAGCCCAGGGCAGGTTTTTGGCACTGCTGTCTGCCAAGGGCAGGTGGAGAAGAAGAGCTGTGTACAGCAGAATCAGCCCCTCTGCCTGTTTGATGTTTCTTCACAGTAACTTCACCCTGGAAACATTCTGACAGGTTAACGACCCAAAAAATGTGTTTCCTTTTCTCCCCTATTGGATCAACAATTAAAAGTTTTATTTTAATACACTGCCTAATTTAGAATGGGTTCTGTCCATCATACACAGAAATGCCATTTTTTTGAGTCAAATATAACCGTGCCCGTGTTCATACACTTTCTCCATGCAATCCTTGGCCTCTGCA
The DNA here is from genome assembly GCF_009650955.1 of Corvus moneduloides. Lineage (NCBI taxonomy): Eukaryota > Metazoa > Chordata > Aves > Passeriformes > Corvidae > Corvus > Corvus moneduloides. Next base: position 11,803,265 of record NC_045492.1, read on the forward strand.
TTTCAGAAACGTGACCCTGTGAGGTGTTTATAGAAGGCTAAATATAGGTTTATCTGTTATAGTCTTTCCATGAAAGATCTTTTTCCTTCAACACATGGAGATTAAACACACGGAGCAATATTAGTTAACACTTAAGTAATGCCACGCTGTGAAAAACACCAGGAAATTCCATTTTGAAGTTGACGTTCCAGCCCAAACTTCTGTTGATTTTATATTTCTTTTCTCCCAGAGGCATGAACGGAGGATAGGGTGTTGCTGGAAGCTGAGTGACGCTGCTGCAGACGGGTGTTTGGAGACACACCTCGCATTAAGCTCTCTAGGTGCACTCTGAGGGTTCATTAGGGCCATGGTGGGAAGCAAGAGCAAAAATCCCACTGTTCTCCGCAGCCCAGAACCTATTGGAAGCAATATCTGCAAGTCCAGTGTGTTAACTCTGAGTTAAATAAAAGAAAATGAACAAAACTTGAGGGAATTTGTGTCAGGACAGCTGTTTGTGTGCATCTTCTGCTGGTCTTAACCCTCACACATTGGGCTTTCCTGTTAGCGTTTACAATAACATCATTGCATCACAGTCCTAGTGTTTAATATTCCTTCTTTCAAAATGCTAAGTTGCAGCTGACTCCTTGTATCCTTCTGGGATAAATGCAGAAAAAGCTTTCCTTAACAGCTGCTATATATTATTGTTATTAACTATTACATCATATCTTATTACAGCTCTATTACGAGTTTCCCTTAAAATCTAATCACATTCTGAAATTGTTTACAGCAAAGCTAGAAGCAGGCTCAAGACAGAAAGTTCACATCCCAGCATGGGCCTGAACTTTCCTGCAGTTCAGATTTGTTCAGACACAGCATTTAACTCTCTTGTTCCTGAAAGATGGGAGCAACTGCAGAGTTTGGATGAGCAGAACCACGGCCATGAATGTATGTTGGGACACCTGAGAGGTGTCTGGAGTGGTGGCAGCTGAGACAAGGTTTCACCTTCTGGTGTGTCAGGCTGAAAAGCAGAGAGACAAGGAGTGAAATTGTGCTTCCATATGTGTGAATAGCAAAACATGCACTGATTTCAGCAGAGCCAGAGTTTCACTCCAGCTGAAGAGATGGGTGACAGACAGACAGATATTAATTCGTTAACTCATTTGAGCTAAGCTAGGCTTATTTCTCTGCCAGTGAGCTCTGGCAGAAGTGAGCTGAGCTCCTTATGGCACATGTCTGGGAGCCCAGCATGGGGAAGGACAGAGGACTGGGAGTGGTTTGAGGCTCCCAAGCTGTAGAGAAAAGCTGTTCTGTGCTCAGATCTCCCTGATGAAAAGGATCCAGAGGCCACCTGAGCCTCCAGAGCCCTGGCCCAGCACCTCAGAAGCTTCACCATGATGCCCAAACCTATCTTGCCTCCAGCTCTCACCCTCCAGCCTCCTGCAGAGCAGGAAAGAGCCCCTTGGCAAGGCAGCAACGGTGCTGCTGCAGGGAAACACCTCAGGCTTCTCCTACGGGAGCAGCTCCTGCTACTGTGGGCAAAGCTTCCCAGGATGGTCCCTCAGAAGTGCAGGCTCATAACAGTGGAATAAAGCCAGGTCACCAGTCTCATCCACACTCTGACATTTCCATAGGCCTTTGCTTTACAGCTCTGATATTAAGTAGTTTGGCTAACTTTGTAGAAATGTTACTATTTTCTCGACAAAATGTCAAGTAAGTTTTCAGGTGGGAATACTTCATAACTGAAGTATGTTTTCCTAAGGGCAATAAACCACTAAGAAATGTACTTTTTTCCCACCCAGCCTTTGAGCCAAAAGTTTCACATCTTTTTCAAAGAAATAAAATTATAGGTGTTTTTCTGCAGTAAGGTGAAGTACCACCTGGGTGGCAGTGGTAGAAAGCTGGGCAAACTTTATAAATCTAGAAGGGGGAGATTGTTTTGGCATGACTTAGGGTTACAGCCTGGGTTTCCTATGCATAATTTTAAAAGGAATTGCTCAAAGCATCAGGAAACTATGCCCAGTGTACAATTCCTACCTCTTCAGACTCATGGAAGATTGCCATGGCCAGAGAGGACTTTTTCAGCAGAATGAACAGTGCAGTCAAGAGGCAGATGTTTATTTCTTTATCTGACAAGCAAACACCCCTGCACATGCTGGTTTAAGAATGTAGAGCCAGTTGAAAATAAAGAGTTGGTGAACAGGGTTTAATTTGGTTCCTGTTCCAGGGTCACAGTGGGTTCTCATTGTCTGCTGGCCATGAGGACAGCACTGAACTGGTGTCTGGGACATCTCCAGCCTAATCTCAGCCCCACGAGAGTGTGGGGGATTTTATAGTTACTGGTAAAGAGCTGAGGGGCCAGAGATGCACTTTAGGTTTGGTCATTTTAATCTCTGGCATCAGAGAGCTCAGAATGTGATGAATGTACCGAGAATGTACCTTTTCTGATCTGAATAATAGAAAAAATGAGCATCAGTTAATCCATTATCACTTTACATTAGATAGGGATGGTGAGGAAAGGTGAAGGACAAAGAAACTTTTGCTAAACTCTGACAGTGGTGCAAGAGCCCAAAGGGTTAAGAAGTGCCTTGCAGGGCTGTCGGGCACCCTGAGTAATTTTTGTGAAATCAGGCAATGTAAAATCCCTCTCCTGGAAATCAAACAGAAGGAAAAGTAAAGTAAAGCTACAAAGGAGCTCTCGTTCTCTGGCCTGCTCTGCGTGCTGGCTTCCTGAGTGCTGGGCTGAGGAAACTCTGAATCCTGTGGAAGAAATCCATGGAGAGGAAGCAACAGCCATCACACAGTATAAAAGATGTGGCTGGTTTTAATCAGGGCTGAGTCTTCACAAATAACAAATGGGAAGGAGAGGTTAAGATAGGGCATAAGGCTAAGCTGATAAAGCCTTTTCTGAGACAAAATAAGAAGGGTGTATTTCAATATGCCACTGAGGGGAGAGCTGAACAAAGTAATGTGTCCAGGACATACAAACCCCATCTGACTCCAGGCTCATGCTGCTGCCCAGCTCATGGCCAGCAGTAGGCTCCTAATTTAGGAGTTCTGAGTAACCCCCATTGGAAGGGGAGTCTTTTTGACTATGTAACCGGGCCAGACCTTAATTGAATTAGACATCTAAAATTAGACAGTGTGAACATCCACACTCCCCCATCCTCTCCCCAACCCCTCAACATGCACATGAATCACTTGCCTGGGAGTGTCCTGGCATTTTTCAAACTTTATTGAGGGAAAAAATACCCGTTTTGGAATGTCAAGTTAGTGAGAAATGTGTGAACAAGAGCAGTGTTTGGCTCTGCCTGCATCCGGGATGCAGAGAGCTTTCCTGCCCGGGTGGGACCTGGGATCTCCTGCTGGGGTGGAGTGGGGAAAGGGGTTACTGGTGCTGCTGGTGAACACACTGAACATTTCCAGTGAGATACGCATCCAGTGCAGTTTTGAATAGTTCTTCTGCAGCCCATATCTAACACCAACCCTTATATTGTCATGCTTCTTTTCCTGAAATTCTGGTGTGTTCAGAGACTGGATAACTCAGCTGGAATCAGGAGAATGCTGGTGGCAGAAAGCAACATTTCAGAAGATCTCGGTCTGGTGGCCACGTGGGGGGTTGGCACTAAATCATTTAGTGCTGCAGCAGTAAGGCTAAATAACAATTCCAGCCTCGGGTACCAGCTGATGTGCGGGCCAAGGGAAAAAACAGCTTTCTGGATTTCTGTAACAGATATTGGCAACACCTTGGAGCAGAATCTTCCAAGACCACAACAAAATTTTCAGTCCCTACTGGATTTTTTTCAGCATAGAGCTGTGGTTTGTGTGGGTTGCTCCTTAGTGTCTTTCAAGTAACCAGCCTGCTGCTATACAAACATTTGGGGTATGCAGTGGCCGGTGTGGATGCTGCCTTGATTTATAACAAACCTTGGGAAGAACTCCTACAGCACCTGAAAGCAATCTTTCAGCAGCTCAAGGAAGCAGAGTTGACTTTTAATTCCCCAGTGTTCAGTAGGAAAGCAGGAAACCATTTATATATATATATATATTTTCTATCTCGTACATATAAATAAATATATATATGATATATAGAAGGGAAGGGAAGTTATGAAACCAGAGGTACATAAAATGCAAGCTATTAAAATGCACCTATTACCGACTGCTAAATTGCCGGTGAGATCTTTTCTGGGTATTAAGGTATAGTATTGGAAATTTATTCCACATTTTGCAACACTGGCTGCTCAATCAACTGATCTCACTAGGAAAAAATCATCTCATAAAATAAATATGACCCCATGGCGTGTGCTAGCCTTTCAAGGACTGAAATCAGTTCCTAGAGATCAAATAGTTTTCATGAGCCTGGAATTTTTAGGTCAAATCTCAGTGTTAATTTTTAGGGCAAATCTCAGTGTTAATAATCTTAAACAAGGGTCAAAATTAGCACAAAATTTAAAAGGGGGATTAAAAAAAATCCACATTTGCTTGATAAATTATCTGAAAGAAGCTGAATTCCCGAGGTACGCAGAAATTTTAATGGAGTGGATCACAGCATTTCCCTGGAAGGAATTACATGCCACACGAAGGCATAGGTGATTAAAGAACAGGAAATTCATAAAGCCAAGCAGAAACTTAGCAATCACGTAACTTTATATGATCAGTTTGGTAACTTCCATTTGTGTTGGACCAAATCTACCAAAGAACATATTTTTCTCAGAGTGACTGAGAATAGAGGGATCAGTTTCTCATAATGCAATTGCTCTTTGCTGAGGTGATTTGGAACAGGTCTTCCCAAGTATAAATCTTTTATTGAAAAAAGAAATCATTAAAAAATGATCAAATACAAACTAGGATCCTTGAAGTAAGGCCATGTTGCCCATGATTCCCGGGACACCAGAGATCACCCTGGTCTCCTTCTCTCCAGTTTGCCTGGCTTGACTCAGAGAGCAACAAATGTGGAATGCAAACAACTATTCATGCAGAGAGCTCACTGGTGTAAGATCGTTTCCTTCAAAGAAAATAACTTTTCTGAGTCTGGGTTTCATGATTCTTCACTCCTGGAGCAAACAATATTCAGCAATAAAGAAGGGTCTGGAATATAATTTTCATTCCTAGGAGTGAAGGATGGTCTTGGCCAAAAGAAAAAAGACTAAATCTGTCCTGAAGGTGGGAGGAAAGTGTGCAAGTGACACAAGCCAGTGCCTCACCTGCTCTCTGGCAGTGTGTGTGCATGTGCTGTGGAGAGAGAAACTGCAGACACGCTGAGAGCCCACCCTGTGCACGGTGGGTTCCCTGAGCCCTCCAGGACACCTCTGAGCCTGTGCTTCAGTGCAGCTGAACCAAGCCATGTCCTCAGTCTGAGAAACTGCACTATATCCATTCCTCTCATTAATCTTTCTCTACATCTCGTGTCTTAAGTGGTTTCTGAGGAGGTTTGAGTTGTTTTCTTTTTCCCAAAGAATACAACTTTGCACAGCATGAAGGAAAACATCCATCCAGCAACACCAGTAATTGCAATAGTGGCTCATGCAACTCCAATCCTTCCAGCCCTGCTGCTACACAAAGGAAAGCGATATTTCCTTGGAGGCAGTGGCTCTCCACAGTGTTTGTTACAGGTGCTCCTCTTCACCTGGCTGAGAAACCTGCAGCACAGTCACTGAGACACGGGTATTAAATTAAGTCTTTGGTTTTCCATGAGCTCAGGTGTCCAGCTCACATCTGGGCCCAGGTTCTCTCCATGGAGAGCTGACTGGGGTCTGCAAGAGGGAGAGGAAGGAAATGGAAATGCAGGGGATTGACCCTTTGCTTAGCATTTCCCGTTTATTCACCAAGTCACGCTACCTGCAGCTCTGAGGACTTCCTGCATGACAGCAGTGGTTCAGATAAGGTGTTGTTGAAGAAGGGACACTATTTGCTTTTATTCTTTGGGTATTTGCACTTGAAGGATTTATTGGAAGCACCATGGAAAACAGCTAATCTCTATACCCCGAATAAAAAATCCTCACACTGCTTCCCACTGTGAAACACGATGTGCCCCGGTCATTTGGTTTTCCATCCAAAAACCCTGACCTCAAGTTCTATTTTCTTAGGCAGGCTTACATTTAATTAAAAGGAAACTATCAGGCGTAAAAGTCCCTCTTAGATATGCTGCATCCAGTCCCAGGTTAGGCCTGCTCATGACTTCTCCATGTACAATTTCCTCCAGGATTCTAACCCATCCCAGGACCCAGTGTGATGCAACAGCATTTTCAGCACAGCAGATAGGCTAATGCTGGCCTGACAAGCGAAATTAATTATTGCATTCCATTAATTTTGAGTCATGCACCCAGCCCATGGAAGCTGGGAGAACCTTGTGCAAAACAAACTCACTACATTGTGCTCTGATGTTATTCTTGGCCGGAGTTTGAGGCAGCCTGCTGGGGTCCTCCAGAGTGGCTGAGCATCCGTAGAGCAGCTGCTGTCTTCAGAGAGAGGAATAGAGGCTCATTCTTCATCTGGGACTACAATAGGGATAGCAAGGGCCTCCCTGGGATCTTTAAATGCAGGCATGACTTGGGAGGGTGGTGATGTTGGCTCCTGACACTTTTGAGTGTTGAGCTCCAATTACATATTTACTTGCAATTGCTAAGTGACTGCTTTGAGCTTTTCCTGTGCAAAGCTGAGCCCCTGGAGCATGCTGTAGGAATGGCTGTGGCAGGGAAGGGACTTTGATACTCCTGAGAACAATGTGACCTCCATAAAGGCCCCATGACAACTGCATGAAATTTCCTGCACCGCAGCTCTCGGCTGGGACCCTGCAGTAGCATCCTCCCAGCCGTAAAGAACGGCTCAGTGTGACTCAGAGCAGAAACACTGCCCATCCCAAATGTTGTTTGAAAATTCTGAGCGTGAGTCAGCCCAGTCTCCTCTGGGGAATACAGTTACTGTCAGCGAGTGTCTGCTAAGCAAGGCCCTGCTCAGGGATCATGTCCAGGGGTTTCTCCCATGGGAACCTGTGCTGGAGACACCCGGGTACGGCGCTGGGCTGGCACCGCTTCAGGCAGTCCGTGACTCATGGCAGTGTCTGCCTTGAAATACTGACTCCATCAAACCAGGAGTGCTGATGGGCAACTTCCACACTTCAGGAGAATGGGATAAAGCAGCACATCCCAGGCTCCTCCATAGGTTGACCTGGTCCCACGATAAAAAGACAGTTTGACCCCTTCTCCTTCAGTAAGGACAGTGGCTAAGGCCTGAGGAGACAAAACTGATGGACAAGCCTTCTGCACCATCACAGCAGGGAGCAGACACTGTGTCCATAGCCTGCAGGCCAGGGCAGCAGTCCCCACGCCAATCCCAGCTCTTTTCTCTTTTTTCTTGTCAGACTGAACTGGGCTGGGTCTCTGTATTAAATGACTTCACTCACTTTGGTAAACAAAACAAACCTTTTGCCCTGGCTGTATGATGGCTTGGGCTCAGCAGTGCTCCGGGTCACTTCTGTATGCGCTGCTGGGCTGAGGAGACACAGCCTTGCCCCCCTCAGAGAGCCTGGACCTGCCACCACAGCTTCCCCAAGGCCACCCAGGAGCCTCCACTCTCACTTCTTCCCTACCAACGTCAACAGAGTGCTTCCCACCCCACCTCTTTTCCTTATCACCCCTTTTCCATCTCTGTCTGACAGATAATGAAGTGTATAAGTGCTGTCTTGTCTCAGGTATCTGTCTGGGGCATCAAAAGATGTGCCCTGCAGTGAGCAGAGGTGTTGTGACCCAGTTCAGGTGGTGCTGTTTGCACGCACCGCTGCTCCTGATGAGCTGCTGCTGTCAGGCTACTCATTTGGTGTGGGAGGAGAAGCAAGGAGGTAAAATTACCTGTACAGGCAACCTGAAAAGCCTTTTGCTGAGCACAAGGACAAAGTGAGGGTGTATCAAGTGGAAGGCAGCAAGTCAGGAGAGACAGCAGAGTGACAGAGCATCTCCTTGTGCCCCAGAGCAGCCTCTTTGCATGTGCCCCTGATCCAGCTTTTTGGGATGAGAGGAAGGAATGAGGAGCTCCATCTCCCCAGCACAGCCTGGTCTTGCCACTGTTGTGCCTTTACTCTGGGGGCTCCTCAAGCCAAGAAAAGGAGGTGCTGACCCAGGATGTGGGAGCTTTGGAAGTGATCCTGTTGGCATCGGTTTTCAGTGGAGAGATTTTCAGTTAGTAGAATTATCTTAAGGAGAAAAATTCTCATCTCAACCGAGTCCCACCTTTTCGAGAGCTGAAATATCTTGGGTTGCGCTTCTTCATTTTTTAGTATGAAAATTCTCTGCAAGAATATTCCTTGGAAATCACTGGTTTTTGTGACTTTGTCTGCTTTCATCAGCTTGTCCTTGGAGGAAGAAGAAACAGAAGGACAACTACCAGAAAAACAGCTTCCCTCCAGGAGAGCACAGGAGGTTCTCTTTGCTTTCAGTGTCCCAGCAATTCTGTCTGTAGCAGATGCTGTGTTTTCATGGTGGCTCTGACCCTGCTGCTCAGGAACCACTGAAGAACCATGGTAAAGACAATTCAGTGCACTCAAACGTCAATGCCACAGCAGCAGGATGCAGAGCCAAGTGGACTCTACCTTTTGCAGACAAGCCTCTTGTTGTACCAGGGCAAATGTACCAAAGTCATCCTAATTTCTTGACTTTGCATCTGAGCATCTCAAAAGAAATTTCACTTGTGGATGAGTCAAATGGCACACATTGGCTCCCACTTCACAGCCAAGAATCTGAAGCTGAAGATGACGAACCCAAACCACATGGAAGACTAAAGCCTGGCTATTCCCATTCCTGTGCTTACCATGATAGGAAATTCAAAGTTACAGTAGCTTACTAACAGCAGGGAGCAACTTAGTCCTCCAGGTGTGAAAATATGGGTAATAAATATTAATAGAGCAAAGCTCTGAGAATAGCCAGGGAAAACAAGTCAGAAACACTTTGCAGAATATCACCGATTAAAGTGAAACTTCATTTAAAATCGTCAAAAGCGGCAGTCCTTCCTTTACCATTTCATTTTTGTCACATCCAAATGTTTCAGTTTGGTAAGAAAAAGCAGCTTTGTTTTAACAGTATCCGTTGGATTACTTCTGATTTATGTTGTACATCAATCTTAGAATAGGTGGTTTGTTGGGTTTGTTTTAGGAAGAACTGCAGTTTTCAATATGATGCAAAAAATGTCATTTTTGACCCAGGACTTTGCAAGCTCCTTCTTTGTCCAGGGAGGAGCCAGGACCACTCTGGTAATTACAGCCCCACGACCATCCTGGCTGGGGCTGGAGTGGGGTTTGCAGAAAGTGCTGATGGATTTGGGAGACATTTCCCCACATTCTGTGCAAACCACTGTGGAAAACAAACCCAGGGAGCACCTGTGATGGAGTGGCTGCCTGTCCTTTGAGGACTCCATATAAATCTCTGCAGCCCCTGTAACCACTGACCCAAACAGTGCCCAGCTCTAATTAAGGCCTTAGAAGATTTCTTGGGGTGTACAGCGGGATGTCCCTTAGTTGTTCCTGCAGCAAAACCCCAACTCTGTCTTGCCAGCCTCCCACACTCAGCTGCCCACTGGAGTCAGTAGGAATTTAGAACGCAGAGGTCTTTTAAGGTCAAGCCTTACATGGATTTTGATCCATCCTGGTCCAAATTTTCAGGATGGAGGAGTCGAGCATCCACATGAAGGCACTAATTCACTGTCTGGACTGTTGAGCACACAGGTACGAGACACCACTTTACCCCAAAACATTCCCAGAGGCACCCACAGTGATTTGCTGCTGACTCTTCTATGGAATATAATCATATTACTCTGCAGTGCAACTGCAACTGATGGCAATGAAACTTCATGTATTGGGAGGACAAACAATTTTGCAACAGCCCATGAAAAATCAGTTTTAGAATGACACAGATTTTACCAAAAGACTCGTTCTTGCTAAATAATGCAGAACTAAATGAATGGTTATAAAGGCCCTGAAATGGATGGTGTGTCCTGTTTGATTTTATAAAGGAAGAAAATAATAAACTACATTTTTAAACTTATCACTTCAACATCATCCTTGGTGCAAAACACCATGTTCAATTCATTAGCAGGTAGTTCCTGAGATCACTCACTCAGGGACTGGACATTTGATGCAGTTCTTTGACTGTAACAGACTGTCTCTCAGACTCCTTCCTTATGTATAGCAAGCTTGAAACAGAGCTAATGAAGGCCAGATGGCTGCAGGCTCCTTCTCACACCCATAATATTGATGGGAACATTCTGGAGGGAGTGGATTCTGCCCGAGTCTTTTCCTTGTGCCTGACATGATGATAACCACATTGCAGCCTCTGCACTGTTTGGTCCTAACTCGATTCAAATGTTTCCTGGATTTCCAGCAAATGAATGAAGTGCAGCTCAAAAGGAAATATATGCAGGCCTTATTAGAAAAGGTTGTACTCATCACGAATCAGCTAAATACCTTATTTCTGACAGCGGGGAAATCCTTTTATTGCTGAGTTTGTTTGGAAAGATTCTGAATAGTTCATTATAAAAATGCATTCATCTCTGCCAGAATATGTAGAAGCAGCCAAAGAACAAAATCTGGCCCCACTCAAGTCCATGGGATTTGGCATAAACTGGCAGAACTACTGGGAAGAATACTTTGTTCTGGATTAAAGTAGTACATCTTATGTGCTAATGGAACCCACTGAAGTGTGCTCGCCAACCTGAAAAGGCCTTGCAGTTAGGTTCTGTCTGACTACGCTAATTAAGAAGAATAATTAAAGCCCTACTATAATTCTCTGGAACACTGCAGATATCCCAGATATTTCACGGTTGCACAGGATATTGCACAGGATTAGATACTGTCTCTGTTGGTAAATTCCTCGTGGTTAGTAATCTCATCTTTTATATTTTGTTTTTAATAAGGAGCTGCCTTCATTCTGAAGCCAGCTCTGTTTAAAGCTGCAAGAAAAAAGTAATTAAATTTGACAGGACTCGCTTTCATGACATATATTGCAGGCTATCTCATGACACACAGACCTGGTCATATTTTTGTTATAAGGAGTTGATTTATTTTCACCAAGTATCTCTTTTAGAATCAGAGTTTTCCTGAATTCTGTATTTCTCTGGCTAAACAAGCCCTGCTGCCTGTCTGTGGCTCTGTGCTCTGCAGCAGTGCTGGCTGCACACCCTGGGTATGTTGACATGTAATGGTTTGAACATTTGACATTTATATGTGGCTGGCATTCATTTTGTTGCCTTGCAACCATCTGGTTCCAGAAGAAACTCATAAAGTGATCCTGAATCATGCAACCACCAGACAGCAAACAGATAGAGCTGTAGGACTCTGACAGCACATTTATCACCCTCCTGTGATAGCTGACACAAACTGCACTGCCCTGTCTTCTCCAGTCTCCATCACACAGACGGCCCAGGGCGGCACTTGAAAAAGAGGATTTGATTCTTCCCAGAAGTGGGAGTTTATGGTTCACCCTGCCTGTGGCCCATCCTGCGTGCAGGCTCTCTGTGTGCCCCCCAAATCTCTGCATGCACCAGCATGTGCCACGGGGTCCCTGCATCTGACATATGGGAACAAACCACCCCGAGCTGGAGAGAACGACTCCAAAGCTCAGATTTTGAGTTGAATTTTTCCAAACTTCAGAAATACTAGGGGGCAGATTTCAAGTCAGAGCCTTTCATGCTTGTGCATGAAAAGAAAATTACAAATGTACAGCCCATGCTGATCTTGATGGTGTTAGCACAGCTGAGGACAGGGGACTGGCAGTGAAGCGCTGTCCTTTTCTGGCTCCATCACACAGGCCAGCAGCAGCAGGGAAAAAGCCAGCCTGTTTTAACAGAGAGAATTTTGTCCCAAATAATCTTGCCACAAAAGCTATATTCTTTATTGTCAAGTGTTTTTCTCAGTAGATTAACTGATACAGGAATGAAAAGTTTCTAGGAACAAAGTGCATTCTTTAAAATAGAGCAAGGGGAGTGCAGTTGCATTTTTCTTGGCGGTGGTTTATTTAGGAGGACAGCAGCTCCCCTGTCATTTCACTTGATTGTCCTCTCCTTTTTATTTCCAGTTTCTAAATCTCTGACACTATTCTCATGTCCCTGAAGCAAAGAGATCACTTTTCTCAATAAATAGGAAAACTGAAAAATGCAGGAAGACCAGGTTATTAAACCCGAAGAACTCTCACTCACACATTATGTAATACCAATTTAACAAGAGTTTTGCTCTGTAATCATATCCACATAACTCATTCTATAACTGGAACCTTCTCTTTCCAAATTAAATAGGGCTTTTTAAAATAATTGGATAATGTGACAGTACTGCAGGAACTTTGGGTTAAGATTTCGTTATTGGAATGCATTTTTATTTTCAGCTTCCATAGATGTGTACCCAAACACATACTACACACTAATGCAAAATTCCTTTTTACATTACAAAATTCAGCAAATAATAGTAGCAGACACTGGAGGGCACCTGCCTCAAATTCTCACCTACTTAAATATGCCAGAAAGGAAAAGTAAGTACTTATGGTGACTGGAAGGACTTCCTTTTCAATTTCAATTCAAAGTGCCTGTAAAAATATTTTATTAGGTTCACACCGGTTTTCTGAATCTTTAAGATACATGTGTATATCAGATATGGAACCAGACAGGCAGTCTGAGTATGCAGCTGGGAAACCAGGTACAGAACTGACCAAGATCAGCCAGGTCAGCACCAGTGTTAGTATTTCCTCTGTTCATAATTCTTATCTTACAAAAAAAATACAAACATGGGCCACATCGAGGCTGTTCCTGTGCCAGGGATCCTTATATGTCTATGGACAAGACAGCAAAGGCAGGGAGGGAGGCACAGGCAGTTAGGGATGCAGAGCAGGAGCAGAGCTTTGTTATCAAGATTGGTCTGAACTCAACAGAGGCAGGAATTCCCAGTGCCCTTTAATGGTATTGGCTCTTCAGAGAGGGCTTAAAATCTTATTCTTGCAAACTGCATCTCTGTAAGGGGTAGATAAAAAGAGAGGCTTTGCAAAGAGCCAGAGATCTGCATCCATGTCCTTTGCACTATTTTTGACAGCCCACGGGAATGTCTCTGCACTCCTTCAGGGCATCAGCCTCCTGCTTGGACCAGCAGATGGAACAGATTTTGGTTTTACTCTTTTACATTCTGTATTAAAGCAGTGCAGGCCACAGCATCACTTAGTGATGTTCAGATTGCCAAGGTGTGGAATACTCATCTGTTTAAATTCTCAGTGGATGTTGGACATGGAAACTCTCCCAAGCCCAAATCTTGAAGAGTGACCCTGTTCTGCTGTCTGATAAACACTGTCTCTCCATAAACCTGAGTTCATTGCATCAAGCAACAATACACTTCAATAAACAGATAAAAGAGATCAAAAGGATTTTACAGAAAATATTTTTGCAGGAAAAGAAAGACTACTTCAACTCAATTCAAATTTAGTTGTTTGAATTTTATTTTAAACTATTGATTGATTATTCAAATTCTTCTAGGGCTGCAAAAAGTGCATTTTATTCTGTGCACATACATTGGAACAGAAACCTTATTAAAAAGCTAGTGGAGGTTTCCAATCAGAGGGGCCATTTGATAGACTAAGCTATCTTTAGGAAAAAACAGGTTTGCTGTGTTAAAAGTCCTAAATTAGTGTCTGGGGTATTGTGCAGGAGTTCTGCCTGAACTGAGGCTTCCCTGAGATTCACATAGGTTTAAGAAAGAAAAACACTGAGAAACAGATAGGGCAAGTAAATTAGGACAATATCTGACTGTCTGCTCCCATGTGTGGGTGTAGCTGCTGGTGTCTATATTGCAGCTACGCACACGAAAGCAACAGGAGATTGGAGCCTGGCTTTTCCCAACACCAAACCCAAGCCTGGATTCCTCTTGCACCACAGTTAGGTGCTCCTGTCTTTCTACCTTTTTCTTCTTCAGATGATGTTGTACAACTTGATTGTACAGCTTCAGTTTTTCCATGTAACACAGCACACAGCTGAACCCCCCCCCCCTCCACTGCCTCATGGGCCTCAGTTGTTTTCCCACTCGGGCTGCACTGAATATCCTGACACCAGGTGTATTGTATTTTTTTTTCCTGGCCTCTCAGTTTACTGAAAAGCATGAAGAAATGCAATGAAATTCCTCTCCACAGAGAAATTCTTCCTCTTTATAAAACAAACTGAAAGGAAGAAGCTTTGTGAAACTCTGAAGCTCTGGGAACTATTCATGCAGCTACAGCTGTCCTAGGGCTGGTGTGAAATATCTGTGAGTGACATGACAGGTAAGAGCAACCAGGATAGAGGAGAATTACCCTGGCCCATTTTCCTCTGATTGCTGAAACTCAGTTGCTCACTAGGAGGAAACCACAGAAATGGGCACGTTTTACAGTGTTGTGTCTTAGAAACCTGCATAAATGGGCACGTTGTGTAAGCTTTGCTCTGAGAGCCATTATTGTCACTGCCAATATGTCTTAGAAGCCGGGACAACCCTGGAATGATGGCAGATGATGATTCAAGGCATGACAGCGAGGGGCTCAGGAGGGAGCCTGCTTCTGAGAGCTGATGGCAGGAATAACTTCCAAAACACGCGGCAGGCTGCAATAACAGCGTGTCCCAAGGGCACACGGTGCAGGGAAAGAAAGGGAGAATGGCTGCGAGCTTCCTGCCTGGAGCAAGCCCCGGCACAGTGGCTCTGGCAGCGATGCCTATTGCTCAGTAACTCTTGGTCGCTGATGGATTTCAGCGGTCCCCCTGGGAACTGCCAAGAGGTTTTCCAGCAGAGGCTGGCACCGGGATCTTTCGGCGGCAGTGCAGTGTGGCTGGCATTTAGAAGCACAAATGGTCCAAGAAGATTCCTTGCTGTTCACCCCCCATGACATGGCGCAAGCCCCGAGGTTCTTTTCCAAACAGGATGGAGCATTTCCAAGCTATTTAAATCTAGTGGAAAACCTCTCTGCCCTGATTCTCCTGCTCAAATGCCTCTCTGAGGGTATGCAGGCAGCAAACCACAACCGGAGGGGAGCACTGGGGGTGAGGAGAGAAAAATGAAATGTTTTGCAGGCTGTGGTGCAGGGAGGCTCTGCCAAAACTGCCTTAGCTTGGGTACCTGTCTCCGCCCAGGACGGGGCACCTCCTGCAGGACCCGGCTCCAAGCTGGGCTCTGGGAGGAGCCGGGAGATGCGGGTGGCAGCCGGGGGGAATTTCCAAGCTCAGGCTGTGTGGTCTCGATGCTTGCCAAGGCAGGTGAGTGCGGAGGTGCTGAAGTACAGCGTGCCCATCAATCCACATCGGTCACACGATCCCCGAGTGCCTCGTTCAGCGGAGCATCCTGTCCCCAGAGGGTGCATCCTGTGATACCTGAGCAGCAGAGAAAGAACAGCCTGCCCCAGTTGCAGCCAATTCAAAAGAAAAGTGAGATACCAGCTGCCAACTGGAACATAACTCTTTTGTATGCATCTTTATATATGTCTCATCTCTTACCCTTCATGCAAGAAGCTTTAAAAATATTTATGGATAATACGTGCCGATCCTTCCAACACAGCTATGTTACTGCTGAGGCCTTGCTATGGCCACATATCTTTGGTATCAGCAGCATTTTGCTTTATTATTATCTCTGAGCAACTATGTCTTCTTATCCATTTTCCCTCCTGTGGTTTTGTTTCTTTTCCTAATTATTTCCTGGTTTTATACTGGAGGTGAAAAGCTGAATGTCTGTTCAATCTCCAGTACCAGAATAAAATACCTATCAATGCAAACAAAGGAGAAGTAAGTTCCAGGGTTTTTTTCACCATCCTTGCAAAAAGCAAGACTACAGTAATTTTTAGAAATTTTCTGCTGGATTTTGGAGAATTTTTTTTGTATTTGAACCAGCCAACACAAAAGCCATTCTTATGCAATACTTAAGGAGGTATTTCACTCAAGTTCTGAACACTGTTGGAATGTTTTCAAAGGAAAAAATGAAGGAAAGGCCACTATTAACAGGCAGTTAGAGAAATTTTCAGATTACTTTCAGTTTCTTACTTATCTTGGCACGCCATTAAAATAATTGCACTTGCTGTAGTACCAGAGAGATTGATTAGACTGAAAACTTTATTGTTAGCCTCTTTAACATTATATTTACCCCTTTTGGCAGCTTTTGATTCAGAGTGAGGCACTAAGAATAAAAAATGGAAAGTAATGTCTCTGAAGAAGCTTCCATTTTAGTAGCTTTAGTTTAATCACTATAAAGGGGAGCTCTGGTTTAGTCTCGTTTTCTTGGGATTAAAGACTTTTAATTATTGCTTGCAATCAAGCTTTCTAGCCTTGCGTGAAGCAACACATTAAAGCTGGGATTTTAAAAGAGCCTAAGGAAAACATTTATCATTAAAATTCAATGGCACTGGCAGCTTAGCTCCCTGCCTCCTTTGAACATCTCGGGGTTTCCTTTTAATAAAGTAACATCTGTGAAATTTAGAAAATAATATTAATTTTCACCCCCTCTGGATTTTTAATGGCTCTATTGACCCAATGCAAGCCCATCCTCCACTCCTGCAAGCCCTTCCTGCACATTTCCTGGGAGCAGTTTTTAATCCCAGCATTGTTTTTTATAGGAATACGATATTTCTCCAAAGTAGGGAACTTTCAGGGCCAGAGTGAGTGTATTCTCTAAGCATTCTCTAAGCATTCTCTATTCCTGAGGCAGAGAGATGAGCACCAGCTCTGGTCATGGACCAGCTGAGGGAGTGGCTGCAGAGCATCCCTGAAATGTCTGATCCAGAATGAGGCCAAGGTGGAGTCTGTGCATGTGTGTCTGAGAGTGAGTGAGTCTGGAGGGCCTGACCTGTGTTTGTGCTAAAGTCTTAACTGATAATGATAATTTTACAGTCTAGGAAATCACCCTGGTACTCTGGCAGAGACTCCCAAAAGCAAACCAGCACTGTCTGCTGCTGACCTGAGACCAGTCCCTAAGTCTGTGCCCTGCCAGCCCCACCAAATACCCTTAGACAAAGCTCCTGCACTAAAAGTGGCATTTATCTTTAATTCTTTCTCCTTCCCGAGTTTCCACTGTATTCCCATTACGGACAGAAAATTGGCAACTGCTCAGATTAAACACCAGAGTGAATTTGCTTGGCTCCAAGGAAGACATTTCTGTGTCGAAAGGTAAATTATGTTGCTGTTTTTCCACCTGTTAATGTGCAGATTATATAATAGAGATACTTTTCAATTTATTTTTTTCTTCTTCAGATTGCAATGACGTTGAAGATTTGACCTTCACAGCTTCTTCTTTGCTTCATAGAATAATGCCAATGCTTTTGTCAAAAAGGTCAAAAAGTAGTATTTGAAACCATAAGGATTTTGCTTGCTGCTTACAGAGATTATTTTAGTGGTAAATCTTACAGAAACTTTAGTCCAAAGCCATTTTTTAGGTTTAAATCTTTGGCAATACAAGAGCTCAATCCTAAAATTTAGATGGTTGTGGGTAATGCTGTTGGAAATGCAGATGTGTGGGTCCCAATTTGCGTGTGTTTTGGGATGTCTTGATTTCAGGGTAGCCAGGCTGTAACATCTTTTGAACTCCCAACTTCCTGGGATGGTGTAGTCAGGACATTCGAAGAGCAGTCCCAAGACATAATGAAAGGGCGAGTACAAGTGGTGAGAGCCCCAAATGAATGGCCTTAACTTGGAAGTTGAACAGAGGCTGAGCTCTAACCAGTGGTGATTTCCTGCAAAGGACTCCAGCTACACACACATCAGCAGCAGAGATGGCACACAGGAGCCCACTGAAGCAGCTGGGCTTTGTATTTTCTGATTGCTATTGAATATGCAATGGGAATTTCTCGTTACTTTTTAATCTTTCCTTAAACAAAGTCATAGTTCTTCCACAGTCACCTCGGAGACAGGGAGAGAAATATTTTCCTAACAATTACTGCAGTCAGCTTAGCTGGGCATTTGAAAGTACCAGACATTTTAAAACATACAATAACAGTAATCTTTAAAAATACTTTATTTTAAAAATATTATTTGGGAAAAAAAGTCCTTGCTCCCTTTATTCAGCAGGAAATGCCACACAATTATCTTTATTTTCTTACTGTTTGTGGGATGAATTGAAAATCAGTATTTTAGATAAATTTACCTAGCAGCAATTAACATTTAATTTCCTTTAAAAATATAGAAACAAGATTAAAATGCCCATTGGGGGTGATTTATCCTTGATTGAAGTTTAGAAGTGACTGAGAAAAGTTGATGTTCAGTGCATTAATCAAGAAATAAGAGAATGAAAACTTATGTTTGATATTCCAGAAGCAAACTTGGAAGTGGCTCGGAAACTGGCTAAGTTTATTTTTATTATCAGGGAAATAAGTGTCTTGCAGGCACACACAGGTGACCACAGCCCACTGAAGAAGAAGAGCAGATTTTCATTGAACCCAGTGATTTGGCAGGCTATGAAAGATGGGCTAATATTTGCACAGTCAGTATTTTCTATTTCCTTAGATGTTAAAGGAAAGAAGGAATTCAAATGTGATAACTTGTGACAACTTACAATGATCTGTATTAATTTATTATTTATTACTATGATTATCTCACTGGAGAGTGAGTGGATCTATGATTTAGACCTGCCCATCTCTGCAGAAACCCAGGGGTGTGCAACTGCTCTGCTTCTCCTTCGTAAGGACCTTGTCCAGCTCCATGCATGAAGGGCTGGGACCTCAGTGTACACAGCAATTATGGAGTGGACACGTAAAAATGGAGACAGAATCATGACATTTTTATGGCATTTTGACTCTTTGCAGAATGTCTGAATAATTTGGAATCTGGTCCATAAAAAATAATATTCCAGATTGTTCAAAATGCATATGCAGTTGAATGATCAGTTTATATGTCCAATTATTTGACTTGTGAGTAGATTGGGTAAAACTTGGCATATTTTTTCCACCATATGGTTGTACTAACTTTCTTGAAAGAAAAAATGACCTGAAATTCACATAAATAACTGTCCCACAGTTTTTCCTGTCTGCCTGATTTTGTCTATTTTCCCCACTAGCAACCAGAGATCCAATAAACTATTGAAGGCTAAAGGCTGATGCAAGTCCTTTTTTAGGGCTGTGATTTCAACAACAGTGTATGAAGAGCTTTTTTTAAAGGAGGGAAGAAGAGCAAACAGCTAGAAAAACAAAAAATGTAAAGTGCTTATGCAAAAATCTGTCATGGACATCTGGACCACCCTTGTCCAGCTCAGGAAATGTAACACCAGTCATGCTTCTAAGTGAAGAGAATCAATTGCACTTTCTGTTTGTAGAGGATCAAAGGTCCCCTGTCAGCTCTTCTTTCAGGCTGGGCAGTAACTCGAGGTCTGGGTGCAGGTCTCCATCTCCCCTCAGTCCTGCAGCACAGCCAGGGCATCACAAGGTGGTTCCAGCCATGGTGGAGCTTTGGCTCCTCAGCATCCCTGAAATCAGGCAGCTGTGCTCTGTGATGCTGCAGTGGTGGTGCAGAAAGAGGGAGAGTCTGGCCTGAAAGTCACAGAAATCACCTTTTTTTGTGAACACTTGACTCTTGAGCCCAACTGTATCACTGTTGCTGTAGCACACATACAACTCACTGAGTTACCAAGGTTTAAATCTTGCTTCTGTAAATGCAGAGTATCTCTGCTTTATCCCTAAGATTTTGGGACACAGGGGTACAGAGCATAGATTTATAACCATCTTATTTTTGGAATACCTAAACTGTTGCTGACGTGATAGACTGTATTTGCTCCAAAGGACTCGTATAACCAAACAGACACAGTTTGATTTAAGATTAGATACTTTTGTAAAAACAAAGCTTTACAAAATGTAAGATGAGGGAAAATTTGCCATATTTATAGTTCAAATACCAAAGAAATCTCTCTCCCCAACACTAATGGGTCTAGACATCTGTTTTTCATGCTTAAAATACAAATGCTGTAACAGCAAACCAGTTCACAACTGCAGGAATTGAAGCTGTCTAGAAATGAGAATAAAAATGACTGGTCCTCCACAGCAAGCAAGAAGCAGGGGGAAAAAGCCTCTTGCAATTAGTGGTGGAAAATAAAATTAGGTATTCAAAATTATTGCAGCCATATGTAAGATGGACTCCCTCACCACCGAAACCACAGGCAAAGCACAGTTTGGAGCACTCTTCATAGATGATCCCTAAATAGCTGGGAGCAATTGGGACTTTTTGGGTCCAAGCTATCCCATACAACCACATCAGAAAATACCAGAAAATATTTTCTCCACGTGTTCTCCCTCACCCCTCAATCCTCATTCCCACAGCAGAAGGTTGTACATCCAGTTAAAAAGCAGTCCCGATCCATCATCAGCTATCCAAGGTTACATCCATCTTCTCTCAGGTCTGTTCTTTTTATAATGAATTCTGCTCTCTGCTGTCTCAATCCTCATGAGAGCCATTGATTCACAGTTTCAAATGTAACATGGACAACATGAAAAGAATGATCTATAAAAAAATACAGATGGCCAAATTCACTGGGTAACCTGGACAATGTTCCTTTAAGTCTAAAGCCTCTATTGTGCTAAATACCCAGCTGTTAACAATCTCTTCTAGAGGCTATTGAATGCAGGAAAGACATGTTTTTAGCAATTAGAAAAATAATAGTACACTTACACATGGCAATATTTAGCAGAGTTTGTTTGGTTAATAGGTCAGCAGTTTGGGACAGTTGGTGGTTGTTATGGGGCAGCAAGGAGAGTTTGTGCAATGAGACATCCTGGCAAGAACGCTGAACCCCCAGGTACTCATGGGGCACCCTCAGATGAACATGTGCTATATAATCCAAAGCACTCAAAAGACATCCCTCATTCCATAGCTTCCTTGTATATGTAAAAAAAAGCTTTGAAAACATTTTTTGATAGGTTTGTACAGCATCAGGGAACATGCACATATATAAACCACAAAAAATTGCACATGGTGGAATAATATTTTGGGCATATAAGGATATTATACATGCAAGGCTTGAACCAAAGTTCATATTCGTAAATACTTTTTATGTAGAGCAAGAATTTAATAAGTGATTAAGTGCTTTCCTCGTGCCTTGCAGGAATATGCCATGCAAGGGGCTGGTCTGAGGCGTGAGCAGGTGCATGTTAACACTGCTGCCGGAGCAGACGTGTGTCTGCTGCAGAGATTTATGGTGCCTTCCTCATGGCAGCATGACTTTGGCTGGTGGCCTTTGTAATTTATCTCTGCTGATATCATTATGTGCCTAGAGAACATTTATCTTCCTCAAAGTAAAGAGTAAATGATTGTTTTAACGAGGAGAAAACAAGGCTTATTACAACAGCCCTGGACTAGGGAACACAGAAAGGCTTGGATTTTTAACACGCTCCAATCTGTTTTAACAGCTGCTTATGGTTACTACAGTCACTGAACAAAGATATGGTTATTTTACCTTTCCTCACTGATGGCCCAAGTTCCCTCTTATTTTCTCTGTCTTTGCAGAATGGCAGAGGCCATGCTTGGAGCTGCTGGAGTCAGACAGGTCTGTGCAGTTTTCTGCCTGCAGTGGTGCAACTGGCATGCTGAAATCTCACCCTGAAAATCGCATTACATAAAAGGATGTAAAAAAAGGGGCCATATCCAATCTAAATAATCCATCCATTGACCTTGATGGTGGTTTCCAGTATTTTTGGATTCATGGACCCCCACGGAGTCTCTGACAATAGACCTGCTTTTCCTGGTTATATATTTTGCAGAATCTTAAAATTAGTTCACAGTCACCACAAGGTCCATGGAAAACATACATAAAATCACACATCTAAGGTATTTATAAGACACTAGCACCTAAATTCCTACAATCCTAATGGGTGAGCATTAAAAAACCTTGAGGAGGTTTTATTACTTGCCCAACAATCAGACTAGATATACAATTATGCTTCCTTTTTGTTTCTAAGCCACATGCTGCCCTAAAAAACCAGTTTCAGTACAGACTATGTCTGTATCTATAGTAGATTCCCCTCTAGCCAAAGACAGAGCTGGTGGTGAATTTGCAATTCATCAGAATAAAAGCAATTTCTTTCCAGTTTTGTTATTCTTCTCCCTTCCTGGGTATGGGCAGAGACATAAAAGAACAGGACCTCCCACTAATCTGAAAAAAGTAGATGCTAGAGAGAAGTAAAATGAGATTTTCATATGGAATCAGGGCTTTGGAGGTGTCAAGTGTTGGAATATGACTGTCCCAGCCCTCATGCCACTAGAAGGGAAAATGGAAATTAATGCTGGACTGCTGGGGTTGTGAAGGAAGCAGCACAACCACAGAATCAGCACCAATTTTTTTGAACACAGGCCCAGTTTTTTCTTTGGAACAAGAACTTGAACTCACATGAATTGTGTGAGGGCCTGGCCTTGGATAATCAGTGGGTGCTCAGTATCTGGCAGGATCAAGTCCATGGTGAACAAGAATCTTGGCCCAGATTTGAAACACCGCTTCTTCTGCTTTCCAACCCCATGGTGTAACCACCAGACCGCAAACGTCTTTCCCACTTTTTTGCTGTTAAGAAGGAAGCATCAGTTTTCAGGCTTGGAGAAATGTGGTGGACTGAGGGCAGGAAAGATCTGTCATTCATAAGAAAATGTGGGTTAGAATTTCAAGATCTATTTAAATTTTAAATTTCCTTAATGCTGATAGAGTCAGGGGGCAGAAGAAGGTTCCTTTCCCGTGGCTCTCACTGCAGCATGCAGCGAGATCTCTCCTCTAGCTGCCTTCTAACGTGTCTGCAAACATTAATGACACATTTAATTCCTTCACACTTTGGAAAACAGTGGCACCTTGCACAAAACAGACATCTGGCTCATTTTTGATTCTTCCTTTTTCCCAAGGCCCCAAAAGGGACCTTGAATTAATGCGCATTCCTGATTAGCATGATGATATAAATCACAGCAAGCTTCTTTCATGTGGAGATGTGAAGCCAGGCTCCAGAGTGCCCTGCAGTGCACACACTTGCAGCAACATGTAGTGCAGTGACACCAAACAAAGCTGCTGCTGCTATCATGTGCTACACAAACTGCTGCACTTATCTCCAAGGATGTGGGAACTTTATCTGTTTCAACCCTTTGCTCTCAGACATTTTGAAGTTAATTATGAAATGTGCCAAGGGGGAGGCAAGGAGAAACCTTGTTAACCTTTTCTTTCCGCGGTTTTCCCCCCTCATTGCATTTACATTGGCCTTGAAGAGCTGGGACATTTTGCAGATGGTTTAGGGTCTATAAATTCTTATTTAAATCATCATGAGCCAAGTATAACAGGTAGCAGCCCAGACTTCTCTAGAAAGGACAAACTCCAGCTAAGCATGTAAATAATACTCCAGTGCTTTTTAGTATATAAATACATACACTGAGCCAGGTGCTCTGGAAGGTTTATTCACATTTTCCTATTGTTGCTCTGTGAAACGCACTGGGTATGCATCGCATGACTCTGCAATATTTTTTTAAAACACTATTTCTCAGTGAATAGTGCAAAGTAACAGGCTAAGGGAAGGTGATACTTCCTTCACTGCTCATCTCAGGTGGTTGGTAAAGACAACCAAAACTCTGTCTTTATCCACCAAGTCCCAAATGGCTGAGTCCAAACAGGCTGTTGGCAATCATGGAAAAGTGCAAGGAAATTACCTGCTCGAGATCAGGCCATAAGAAATGACGGGCAATCAAGGAGGACAATGTTATGTTTTCTTTACCGATGGTGAAGAGTGTGGCAATAACAGAGCATGGAAGTATTGTTCTGTGCTGAGTTCAGACAAACAGGGTACTCATTTCTACTCATTACTGCCCATTCCAGCTGGGAGTGTCCTGAGACAGGCCCTGATGGCACCTTTCACTTGTTTGAGGAAGACATATCCTCTGTGGCCCCAGTGCCCCTGTGGGGAAGATGCTGCTATCTTCCTCTGGATGTTTTGAGAGTGAATGAATAAAGACTCCGCACAATGTATTTCTGATGAAGAATCCTCTGCACATATTAACTGTTTTTAGTTACAAGTGAAGGAATAGCATTTCCACTTTATTTTTTTCCCCTGAGAAATTCAAGAATCTTTTCCAGGTTAGTTTCTTTTTATACCTTTTTTTATATCTTTTTTTCCAGTCCCTACCTTCCAACTGTGCATCATGGTCCATCTGTTGGTGAGCCTAGGAGTGTTAAATGTATATAGCTCCTTCCAGAGTTTCCCAGTGAGATTCAATGAAGTTCCATGAGGGACACCTAGCTCTTCTCCCACAAGTGCCCCAAAAGAGAGATATATTATTAAATTCCATCTATTCTTGTCTGACACCTGACATAAGAAGCTGTAGATTAGAAGTCATTCACAAGCATTGAGAAAGATGTTGCCTGTGCCTTTAAAGTCTATTCTGAAGCAGAATAACATTTTACAGGTGACCATCCATAGCAGCTGAAATCACCTGGATGAAAACAGAGTTTTTTCAAGAAAGATCTTCTTTAATAATGTACTTTCACTAATATTTTGTAGTAGTCTTGTGCCTAAACCTAAAGGCTGTCCTAGAAAGCTGCTAGGGCACACTAATTCCCACCCCCCTATAAAATACACCCCTGAAATTGAAATAGAATGCAAGCAGTTCTACAGGGTATATATTAGTTGTAAATGCACATACTCAGAACTTTCAGGTCACCCAGTACATCCCTTGGTATTCCCTCTTAGAGACAGGACTCCAGAAGCAGCACTGCTATGGTTTATGGGTATGGCTTTTTGGGGACCCAAGTATCTACTCAGAGGATCCCTTTTTTCAGACAAAACAGTATTCTCAGAGCTGTTGGCTGATCAATCTTTGGTTTCCTGGCCTGCTGCCTTCACATGTGGTGGCCTATCCTTGCTGTTCTGGCAAAGGGAAGAGAAAATATTTGGCCTGTGGGAACTGGACAACTCAATGCCCTGTATAGCTAACAAGAGTGCATGATCCTGAGTTCAAATATTCTGTACCTGTTTTGCACAGGAATGAATATTACACAAGGTGCCAGGCAAGTGAAGCATAGCTAATGTAAAAACACCTTGGTCTGGTTCCTAGTTACCCTGCAGCTGTGTTAGTATTTACAGCACTGAGAGTAAAGTACCCCTGAATCAGAATAGGAGCAGCTTTTATTCTCTTTGAATGCATAAATCAGGCCACATAGTTCTGCTGGAATTACCGGCTATTTGCACTCATTTGTCTCCCTCCACGTGCTTTGCCCAGCAGGTAGCCTGTAATTATTTGATAATAAAAATTATAGGCATTTTTACATTGCTGGTCCTCTGCAGGAGCCGAAGATTACCCAGCAATTTTTACACGAGCTGAGAATGTAAGCCTGATGTCCTGGCAGACTTCCAGGTTGGAAGACTCCATCGCCTGTCTAAATCCTCCTGGTATTTCTAACAGGCTGTGGCCCTCTTCTCATCCTCCCGGGGCGGTGCGCGGCCGAACAGCTGCATCGCCGCGCTCGGCCAGCTCTGCAGCACCAGGGTGGCGGGAGGAATTCTTCCTCCCCAAAAAATTGCTCATGGCTTGGTTACTTTGATAAGGTCCCTTGGGAGCTGCGGGGATGAAAGAGGCCATATGAATGAAATCTATCGTTATGCCCTGTGGGTCTGATATGTGATAAAAGCTCGCGATGGTTTACATATGATTATTAAAATTTTCAGACACCTGCGTGAAAACTACTCTGCTTCGGTTTTATTCTTTCCCTCAAACAAATGTTTTTCAAATACTCTGAAAAAAATGAAGGAGATTAGTGTTAGAGGCTGGGAGTGTCATATGAGAGGTGTGTAGCCAAAATAAAAGTTTGTTAGTGGTAGAAGATTACCTGTTCCATCATTTTTCTCATTTTAAGTTGGCTACACCTGAAAAGAGTGAGAGCTGCTTTGTAAAGAAAACTTCTTGCAAAATTATTTCTTTCTCTCTATTATCATTATAAAGGACAGCTTTTTTGCCTATGCATTTGATAATTTATGTATTTGTAAATATAATGAAACCACAGTGGTTTGGACATTTACCGAGAATGGCTGGTTTGGGGAATTTGAGAAACAAAAGGAGATAAAAACATCAGCTAGAAAAAGGAGTGCCTGCATTACAAACGGACTTTGTTATTTTTTATCTTGGCAAGTATCATTAAACTTTAATTCTTTATGCACCCATGACAGATACGTTTGTCCCACTTCGCATTAAAGATGCTATGCATTATTTTTGACAAAGTCATTAAACCCACTGCAATGAGACCTCACCCCAGCATGCTGAAGGTCCTGCTTAGCAAATAGGGGACTGTGGAATCGGGCCTCAGCTTCTCCCCACTGCAATCAGCAGGAATACTGCTGTGAACTTGGAGACGAGCTTCCTTTTTTCCCCTAAAGTTCCTTTTTATTTGGTGAAACAGCCAGTTTCACCAGGAAAAGTGAGTGCGCAGGGTCCCGGGGTTCTGCCGGGCGCATACATGTGTTTTGATTTCTTTGCCTCATTTGCAAAAACTGAACTTAGTTTTTTAGTCTGGAAAAATGCATTAAACCTCAGCCTTTAGTGCCAGCACCGTAAGTGTTGGCCTGGCAGAGCCATGGCAGCTCAGCCTCTTCCCTCACTGCTTCCAAAGGCAGCCGAGCCCTCACACTACGGGACACGCGTTGTTTTATGTGCTCAAAGAGAGTGAACAAGCTGGTTCATTGATGCTCACCAATACAAAGAAAAGTGTTGTTCTGTCTCAGACACATCTAAGTTCAGATTTGTGCCCTTGCTTCGTGCCAAGAGCTGATTTGGAGTCCTTTATCAATTGTGGCTCTGTCCCACAGGCCTGGTTTGGGGAATGGAGAGGGAAGGGCTGGCATGGGCGAGCACCGCCTGAGGTGGGCATTCTGACTTGCCCCCAAACGGTCCCGTGTTTTTTATGTGTAGAGTGTTGAGACGGTTTTTAAGGGATTTACCCCATTCTTTTGATGGCCGTGGCGGTAATGGAGGGTCTGAGGGTGCCAGGGACACAGTGGACAGGAGGACCAGGCTGTGGGGACGTGGGGACAATCCCCTCATGGCCTGGGGATGGAGGGACGACCCCCTCATGGCGTCCCACAGCACAGACCTGGCCCGAGCCCCCCAACGGCCTCCAAGACCTCGGGGGCCAGGGCAGCCCCACCGCCGCGGGTGCGGTGAGGTGGGGCCGGTCCCTAAGGAAAAAGGGCCGGTCCCGAGGCGGGTGCCGGCCTCGGTCTGCGGTGCCGGGCCGGGGCTGCCCTTCTCCTCCTCCTCCTCCTCCTCCTCCTCCTCCTTCTCCTCCTCCCCCGCGTGTGCGGTGCGCGGCCGCATGTGGGGCGCAGGCGGCGGAGTCTCCACCTCTTCTGGCAGCGGGAACCTGTGGCTGCCAAGCTCCATTAAAGCCATAAGCAGCCGGGAGGACGCGCTCCGCGGCGAAAGCGGGGTGGACTGTGGTGTTTTATTTTAAAATATATACTTTTGTTCTTTTCTCCCCCCTTTTTCCCTTCGCAAGGCTCGGGCTGAGCAGGACGCCTGAGGGCTGAAGCCGAGGTGCCGCGGGCACCGGAGCGCCGGAGGCGGCCCATGGCTGCACCGCCGGGCGCCGCGCCCCGCTGAGCTCCGCGGGCACCGGCGGCGATCGCGCCTCTGGCCGGGACACACAGCGGGCACCATGGTCCGGTGCTGGTGGCTCGCAGGGCTGCTCGTAGGTAGGTGCCACCGGCGGCCGGTGCCGTACCGCGGCGGGAGGGCGAGCGGGTGGCGGAGTCAGGGTCGTATCCTCATGGGGCTGCCCGTCACCTCCCTCACCCGTCCGGGCACAGTGAAGGGGCAGGAGCGGGCAGGAGGGTGCGAGGAGCTAGAGTGCAATGGGACTGACTGTAGGGAGAGTGCAAAGGGACAGAGAGGAGTGTGCGAGAAGTGTGCGAGGAGAGCGCAGCGGACTGGGAAGGAGGATGCAGGAAAATCTAAGGAGAGAGAGAAGAGGGTGCAAAGAAGCGGCGAGAAGGGGGCGAGAGGACCGGGAGGGCGCGAGGAAGTCGCACGGCGGGTCCCGGTGGGGCCGGCGCCGGGACGGGGATCCCGGGGTGCCCCCGCCCGGCAGGAGGCACCTGGCGCCCGGAGCTCCCCGCTCGCCGCTCCCTGCCCGGGTCATCCTCCGTGCCCGCCCGGCCCGGGCAGGGTTTCCCTCAGCCTCGGTGCCCGCCCGGCCCGGGCAGGGTTTCCCTCAGCCTCGGTGCCCGCCCGGCCCGGGCAGGGTTTCCCTCAGCCTCGGTGCCCGCCCGGCCCGGGCAGGGTTTCCCTCAGCCTCGGTGCCCGCCCGGCCCGGGCAGGGTTTCCCTCAGCCTCGGTGCCCGCCCGGCCCGGGCAGGGTTTCCCCGCTGTGCGCCCGCGGGGTGCCGGGAGCCCCGCAGCTCCAGCGCCCCTGGCCGGGACTGGGACGGGCGGGGAGCGCCCCGGAGGGACACCGGAGCCCCGCGATGCTGCCCCCGAGCTGTGGGGCCGGGAGCGGGGACAGAACCCCGAAGCCTTTTCCGAATGAGCGCCGTGCGGGGATGCCAGGAAGGGCTGGCGATCCGGTGCTGAGCTGCCCAGGGAGCTGCTGAGCTGAAGCTCATCCCCTGCCTCCCACCCGAGGCTCCCGGAATGGTTGGGGTCGCTGCCTCCTCCCCAGAGGCAGGCGGGCATCCCCTTTGGCACCGCAACCCGTTCCTGTCCCGAGCGTGGTGCACGGAGAGCACTGAGCAGAGTTTAGCTGCAGGAAGGGCTTAGAGGTGATTCTCACCGGAGTCGGGAATTCTCCCTGGGAGGATCCAGCACCTGCCCTGGCAAGGGACAACCTCACAAGTAGCCTCCTGCTCCAGGGACGTGACACTGAGCCCCACTGTGCAGACAGACTCTCGGAGCAGTGCAAGCTGCATCTTTGCGGCTCCCTTTCAGAAAGGCATCTTTCAACCCCATAGCTCTTGGAGCAGTTTCAGAAGAAAAGGTTCTGGCTTAAGGGACCATATGGGAGAACAAAGGCAACTGTGCTGTGAAAAAACCACAAAATTATTTCTGTTTATGACAGGGAGCAGAGTCTGAGGGAGACTCCTCCACCCTCAGACAGTATTTTCCTAGGAAAATGCAGAGGAGACCCTTGGTTGAGACTCGGCAGTCCTGAACAGAAGAGGCAGGTGAAAGGAAGGGTGGGAGGATGTCCCTGAGGGCCCAGTGCAGTCTGGACACTGAAAATCCAGGCACCAGGTTCCTACTGCTCTTTCTACCACTTAGTTCACTCATTTGAGGTTTTGGGCAGCAAAGCTCTGACACTGACTTGCCTCTCAGCTCAGGGCTTAGTGATCAAGGCAAAGGAACCGTGTAGTGACAGCTATTGGACGATACTTGCGTTAAGTGTGAAGGACCAGACTACAGAAAGAAATCTCTGAGCAGGGCACTTCTGTAGAGTTACTTTCCTGTTCTCCTTTTGTGGGATGTTTGTCATGTGTTTGCAAAATAAAGCTGAGAAATATGAATTCTCTATGTATCTTATTAGCTCAAGTTGCTCTGCTCAGGGATCTGTTATACTGCGTTATGCAAGTTTACTCACTGAAGTCTAATTAGAATAATTCTTTCTTAAATCCTCGTACAATTTCTCTTAGTCCAGTCTAACTTAAACTCTCTGCTTCTTGCATCTGATGTCAGTGAGAGAATTTTCATTGATTTCAGTAAGAATGGAAACTGAACCTCAAAATAACTGTTTAAATACCTAAGTCAGACCCAGAAATCATTAAAATCAGAGTAAGCTTTGCTCACTGTGAGCAAGACTGGCATTCTGCATTTTGCGTGAGGCTGAACATTAGCATGAGCATGACACCAGTGCATAATTAGTTGAAAAACTACTTTAGTTAGGTAACTGAATCTGACTTTGGAGTCTCCTCCAGAAAAGAATCACTCATTCCTGGAAATGTCCCCAGAGACTTGCTGAGTTTTACCTAAGCTTTCATTAAAGTCTTTACATTCCAGTAACACCACGGTGATATTTTTCATGTATATCTTCTCCTACATGATTTTAACATAAAAGATCTATT
This sequence comes from Corvus moneduloides, assembly GCF_009650955.1. Taxonomy (NCBI): domain Eukaryota; kingdom Metazoa; phylum Chordata; class Aves; order Passeriformes; family Corvidae; genus Corvus; species Corvus moneduloides. The sequence continues at coordinate 11,833,246 of NC_045492.1, forward strand.
CCTGCTTTCAATGTTTATTTTTAAGCTTGAAAATGACAGAGTTGAGGTAAGATAAGAACACCAGTTGCATTCAGTTATGAGATTAGCAAGAGAATCCCGTAAGTGATAAAACAACATTCAGCATAGAGATGTCTGTCTATTTACACACATATATCTGTTTTTACTATTAAACCGACATCGTCTTTGGTTCAAATATTTATTTGGGTAATGTTTACTTAGCTAATTTTTTTTTTTTTTTTTTTACCAAGCTGATGGTTTCTATTCTTCATTTTTCAAGCTGGCCAAAAAAAATCAACAACTAATGTGCTATGCTGGATCGTGTGATATGATTCTATTTGTTCTTTCAATAATTATAGGCTAGCCACGTTTCAAAGTATATGGATATAGATAAAAACAGGGCTGAGATGTAAAAAAAGCACAAGTGAAAAAAATATCGTGTGGTTTCTATATTTTCCCCCCAAGCACAAATTGTTGAGTAAGGAGATTTTCAAAAGACAGAAATTGCTGTGAAGAAAACCAAAGCTGGAATCCAATGCTAGGGAAGGCTGCATCTGGCAGAACAAAGTTTGGAAAGAGGTTTTGCTTTCAGTGGGATCCTGTGTTTCCCCACAACAGGGCATATGTCATCTCTAAAGACAACATTTTCATGGGTGAGATAAAATCACTGCTGAAATCAACTTCAAAATTAGGAAGCACCTATACAATGCTCTTACACAAGTGCTTTGGTGTTCTTACTCATTTGCTGGTGGAGATAAAGGTATGAAAGAAGAGAAACTTCCTGATTTTAAGATGGTGTATCTCAGATATAATAATCCCAAGAAACTGACAGTGAGAACGTGAGAATTTCAATGTGTAACCCTTCTTCTGTAGGCTAAGAGTGCTGCCAGAAACTGAAAATATGATTCATAGAACATCTCCTTCTCTTCCCATTTTAAATTGTGTAAGATCTGAGGGGTTAGTAATCTGCAATCTGTGGGGTTTTTTCTTTAAGGACTTAAAAGTTCTCATGGTTTAAAATGCAAAATTAGAAAAGTTCTATTTCTGCGTCTTAGAGAAGAAGCTCTGATGTTTATTTGAAATGGCAGAGCTTCAGAGTGTTAAGTGATAAGAGAGTTGAAATCCATCATTATTTTTGAGTTTTAGCAGGGTGATGGTGTGATAATTGTGGCTTTCATAGTGGTGTTTTCTCATTTTCAGTGAATAGCTTATTAAATCATCACGGTTTGAATTCAGCTGAAACTGAATGCTGCAAAGAAACTCAGCTCCTGTGGCACTGTTAGATAGATATTTGGATTGGTGCAACAGCAGTTCTCTGCTTACAGCTGGGGTGAGGGCACATAAATCAACAGGAGAAGTCTCACCACAGAGTGCTTGAAGAGATTTGCTTGAGATTTAGATTTTAAAATAATGCTTTAAACTTGAGTGTATAGCAGGCACTGAAAAAGCCCCTCATGGTTTCTCCTGGGTTAATAAGAAACACTGACAAATGTGTGACATTTTGGCCTTGTCTAACTCCAAGACTGTGGTCTTTGGAAGCAGCTTTCTCCTGGCACTCTGGGATCAATGTATACACCAAGCTCCCCACTGAGACAATTGGATTCACTTTGTTCACACTCTCACTAAATCCACAAGTGCTGGACACAGCAGGTTATGGCTTGGCTCTCCCCTGTTGATACAAAAACACAATGACATGTTATTTTTAAAGATTTTCAGAGGAAAAAAAAATCATTTTTCCCAGTTAGGCTGCCTGGAAAAGACAGATGAAAATATAAATGACAGCAAAGTTTTGCTGCAGAAAAGCCCCCAGAGTCTGTTAGTTTTGAGTAGCACAAGTCCCGTTATTAGATTATGCAGCGCGTAGGTTGAATGTCAGCTTTGATTTTAGCATCTGTCGGCAGAGTTTAGGAGAACTGGAACACATCAAAACTTGGCTAATGTGGACAGGCAAAACTGTATACTGAAATTTCAGGCTATCTAGAAACCACACCCAGACCCCAAAACACATGTTAGAAGTAACTATAATTCTGTGCTCCAGCTGAACAAGTAACCTTTTTCTGTGGTCACTTGTGACTCTTAAGTTAAATGTGTGTGTATTGCTGGTGTGGGCTCTGGATCAGTTTCCCACCTTTCTGCAGAGCTTTTTCCTCAGGATACCTTCTGCTATGACTGCTTTTGAATGCCCTTCTCATCCTTGGCTTCACAGGAGCCAAGTAGCCTCAGAATATTAGATCCTATTAGATCCTATTTTTATTACTATAAACAGTATCCTTGCAGCAGTGCCAAGAGTCCTGTTGTGTTAGGTGCTAAATAAGGAGAGAACAAAAGGATTGTTCTTGCTTTAGTGGGTTTATAACCTAATTTCCTGGACTTAGATTTTCAACAGTGAGTACTTGACATGGCAGGGACCTGCTGGGATTCCCAGCTGTGTCCCGCAGTTTAGTAGCTATTGCAGTTGCTTAGGTCTCTACGTCCCTAAATGCCTTTGTGCATCCAGCCCTTATTTCTAGTCCCATGGAGGCCAGGCAGGGATTCTGAAGAGCAATGAACAATGTGCTTACACAGGAGAGCAGCTGTCCCCTGTGGGAGCGGGGAGCTGGGACAGCTCCATGGCAGTGGGAGACTGAAAGGCCACTCAGATCATCCCGCCAACTCCCTGCCAAGAGCGGGTTGTTCCCTGCTGAACTAAAGCTTTGCTCAATCCCTCAAAATCCTGCCAAACAAGTGGACTTACGTTGCCTACTACATTGTGCCTCGAGAAGTTCACCCTGCCATACAAGCCACATGTTTTTCCTCCCTTCATTCACTCCCAACAGAATCTCTTTATTCACTGTAAGGAATTCCTTCCCTTCCTTGGTGTTTGTGCTTTGTGAATATTTATAGGCTGTTATCATATCCATCTTGCTCACCCAGGCTATATGTACTCTGCTCTTTTAATCTTGCTTCGTAACTCAATCCCTCCCACCCCCTCATCATTTTTTGTTGTTCTACTCTCAACTCCCGCCAGTTCCAGTTGCTCATTTTGCTTTGGGTAAACGTGGTATTTATGTTAATATTATGTGGTGGGTGGTCCTCTCTGCACTCTTGGTCCATGTGAGTGATTTAGATGTTTGAAATGAGGTTGACATTTTATAGCCAAGCCATGGCTGATTACTGGTTCCGCTCTTCAAAGCACTCCAGGAAAATATATGCTTAGCCATCACTATTAAAAATGGCCATGATAGTGTCTAATAAAGTGTCTGTGCAGGGGTTCAGGGGCATTGCCAAAACCTGCATGGATGCTCTACACATTCAAAATGACAGTGTGGCATTAATTTCACATCCATGTGCTGTTTTTTCTGTTGGGTTTCCAACTCATCTGAATTCAGGAAGATAGATGTAATCTTTGCCATTTGGTAAGAACGTGAATTCCAGTTAGAATTTAACTGAGTCACGATAGTACTGCCGGGGTATTGTTCAGCCTTGGACTGAATTGTCTTGCTTTTGTTTTGGAAAACAAATGCTTCCCCCCATGTGTTCTCCCCACCCTCTCACTGTTCAGGCACCCCAGGAGTTAGAGATCACCTCACTGCGGTCTCACCAATCTCACCAAACTGGAATTCAAACTTTCAGCAATTCTCAAGCAAAAAAAGCTCCAACATCACCTTTCTTTCCTTTGCTTTCTTTTGGGTTTTGGTTTTATATTTACCTGTGCCAAACTTACATGGCAATACTGATCAGAGTTTAACATAAGTCATGATATGTTAATGCTGTGAGCTCTCTGATTTTGGCTCACCGCAGGACCCTGTTCTCAGCCCTCTTGCCCATTCTCCTGTCCCTGACTGGGCTGCCCAGAGCAGGGCTGGCAGCAGGATGGGCTCTGAGCTAAGGGACAGTTACCCCTGAGCTGACCACAGTGGCTGGGCCAGCTGGGGCCATTGGGCTGTACGGAATTGCTGCTCTGTTCTCCAGTAAGTCTTTTCACACCGACCAGTTTAGCTGTGGAAAAGGCATAGACTGGTCTGAGTCTGTGCAGCATCTTCTGGGGGTAAGAGGGAGGAACATGAAGTGAAATGGCTCCTGTCTCTGTCAGGACAGCAAGGATGTTGTGAGTAGAGCTCTGCTGTGTAACCTAAGAGTGGTGCTTTGGTGAGCATGAACTGCGGGAGAGCTTTGGGAGGGTGGACTCACATCCACCTCTCGCACTTTCGTTTGTCATCACAAGTCCTCTGTGGCAGCTCTTACCTGTCCTGCTTAGTTCACCCCATTAGAGAATGTCATGAACTGTAAGGTCCCTTCCAAACCAAACCATTCTGTGATTCCCTCTATCCCATTTCTCCTTCTTTCCTCAAATGGAGTGTTTACTGTCAGTTTACGGGGATGGGCATCTTCTGAATAAGGCGCTGATGGGACCTTTCCTATTTACAGACTCCAAGTAAAACTGGGATCAAGCCCTTGAATCCCATTTACAGTCTTAGGCTTGGTTTGCTTTGGGGTAAACAGCCAGAGAGGCAGTTTTGAGAAGCCATTTTATTTAAATGTAGTTTATACTGAAGAAGATCTTTGAGGTACTTCTCCTTCCTTCCCTTCCCTACCACAAATCCCATCTGTCTTGTCATCTGTTGCTGGACATGACACTTAACAAGAAAAATACATGATTCCATGATTCCAAGAGCAAAATATTTACTTCTCTAGTGCCTTAAAAACCTCCAGGCAACTCACCACAAGCCCTTCACTATTTTAATTGTGGATATGAGACAGTCAGGCAGTGCTCACACAAAGCCAGGCTAAAACCGTAGAATGTGATGTCTGAACTCATTTGCCATTGTGCTAAAAGTATGTGGTGAAAGTATGTTTTGAAAACTTCTCTAAAATCCTGAGCTACTTGGGAATTTTGAGTTGGCCGAGTTTCCTCTTAGGATCTGCAGGATTTCATGTATGATTATGCTCAGATGTGCACAGGAAACTCAAGGTGATGGTCTGCAATGATAGTTCGTGGGTAATACAGTTACTGTGCCAGCCCTGAAGGCATAACTGAGAAACATTTAGTGAATTCAAAGCATTTTATGAATATCATGAACTGAGCACCAGACTGGTGAAACAGCTAAATGTGAATATACCCGTTTTACAGACAACTAAGAGAAGGGATGAATAATAGAAATACTTTTCCAGAAGCCAAACAGTGCTCCAGTGAAAGCACTGGCATCCTCCCTCAACCACTTGACCACATTCTGGCTTCAGTTCAGGGAGGCATTACTAATCAGGAAAAATGCTCATGCACTGGCTTAATTTCAAGCACATGCTTAAGTTTCACTGAAACCAATTAGACTTAAGCATGTGCTTAAGTCCTGTCCTGAACTGTGTTCAGATTGCAGATAGGCAAAATGCAAGGTTCTGCTGTGATACAGCTTTCCATCCCCAGTGGGTTATATTTAAATTTTATAACTTTTTAACATTATAATATAAAATTTATCTCTTCCCACAGAGCTGTTTCCTCGGGAATGCCTTTTTCTGATGAATTAAAAGCACCACTAACTTAATCTCCACACAAATACAGGAAAAATTGATTTGCTAAATACAACCATTTTTTTTGCTTTTAAAAGAATGCTTACTCCGTTAGTGGCTAGCCCAAAATCCATTCTGTGTGCTCTCAGGAGAGAAAAATGCTAAAGAAACACTGTTTTACTCTGTTAATGAAGACTGTGTGGAAAAGTATAATCCTCTTATGCAAAATATATTGATACATTTCTTATCATCCATTTCTTTCCAGTCTGAACATTCCTCAGAAAATATCAAAGGTTTTATGCCATCTCTAAATGAAGAAATGTGTAATGCTCCATGACCTCAGGCCCTGATCTTATCCCTGTGAGTGGGTGACTAACTGAAACATTAGAATTATAAATGGGAATGATAAATTCTGGCCATAGGAGGCAATAACATGTAACAGATTAAACAATCTAGCTCTGGAGAAGAGCTGACCCACAGTAACTAATTTGGTGCAAACTGTAATATATGAATTTTCTCCTCCATTTATGAAGAAACAGATGTGTGACTCAACTTCTCTTTTTTCCAGAGTCAATATGCTTGGGGGAGCACAAACACGATTTGTTTCCAAGGAGGAATATGACAGCATTTCTCTCTTGGTTGATGGTTTATTCCTTTAGAAGTGAGAAATGGCTCTGCATCTGGAACACACAGCACTTGTGTAGCACAAGGCTCTCATTTCCAGGCTTGGCTGTTGCCTTGGAATCTTTCACCTTAATTTTACCAACAATTTACTGTGTGGAGAATTTGAGAATTTCCAGTTCTGCCTTTCTTATCATTTGATGCCGTGGGCCTGATTTTCCTGAAAGTGGTTTATACAAATGAGGGATGAGTTGGTCAGCATTTGCTGCTGGTGCTGTTTGCTCAAGGCTTGATCCAGTTTGTGCTGATTGCAGTGATGAGCAGTTCCCAGCTCTGCCACTCCTGCCTGCCTGAGCGTGCATGCAACCCCTTTGCTCCGAGGCTTTCGGCCGGTCTTTGGGATGCTGCATGCACTGGAAAGCTGGAAAAAGCCCCTGTTTTGTCTAAGTGCTGTGCTGAGGAGCTCTCTGGAAAGGCTGGTGGTTAATCAATACAGACGGATGGCAGAGCGAGTGAGGGGAAGAGATCACAGTTAGGCATTTTTTAGATTTTCCTATGAATGAGGATTTTTGTCTTGAAGATGAATTGTGAATAATTCCTTCCTCCTGCCTAAGAACTCTACAGAGCAGTTAATTTGTGTCACTCTTAAGACAGAGGAGCTGCTCTGCTGTGCTTTATCAGGGGCTGAGTAACAGAGTGACATATGAGTGACAGCTGCTTTATGCTGCTCTTGGAATAGAGAAGTGCTCTAACTACAGATTTTAGGTCTGGGACTGAACTTTTCCAGCTTGAAAGGATGTTTGGATCTTGTGGGGTTGGAGTATTTGAGAGAGAAAAAAGCAGCCACAAAATCTGGACACAAGCCAATAGCTTTTGGTTTGAGGATGCATCCAGCTTGGAGACTTGTGTACAATTAAGTAAGAGAAAATCCCTAGGAATTCCCATCATGTGAAATATTTACATTCTGGAGGCTTTTTTTTTCTGCATGGAGTTTGATCCCAATTATAAAAATTCCCTTTTCTATTGAATGTGTCAAAATGCAGTGATTGCATTGCCAAAGTGCCTTTGCTCCCAAACAATGTAGACTATTAGTGTTTCTGCCAAGAGTAGCACGAAGGGTTCAGTGAGATATTGAAGCTTCTGCTGCAATAAACACACACAGAGCTCAGTTTGTGAGTTGACTGGGTTATATTATGTATATTTTATAGCTATATTCTATATATCTATAGACTGCACCGACACCTCTGGAGTCTTTCTGTGGTTATGGGCAAGAGCAAATCTGACCCTTATGTCTGTTATTACCTCTAATACATATACAGTTATTTTTTACTTTACTGTATTCTTTAGTATAATAACTTTGTGCTTGTTTGAAGTGTGGTTCAGTTTGGACTGCCCTTGTTCTGATGACTCTCCAGTATTTAGGCCTCTTAGGGCAGTCAAATGAATCTTGGCATATTCTGCGCGTGAATTTAAAAGAAGCCCTGGGAGTAGGGAGCACACAGGACCACGGAGCAAAGTCATGGCAGAGCTGGGATGAGGATACAGATCCCCAGCTCCTAATTGCTCTACTAAACAGGCACCCAAGGGGCAGCCTTACACATGCTGCAGCTGCCAAATTAGAGGTTGAACTAATAGCAGTGGGTTTTGTCATCCCATATTTTCCCATTTTCATATGAAGAATCACAGGAACTGCATTTCAGGAAGCACGAGTGCAAGCAATTGTGAAGGAGTTGGCTGTGCCTGCTCACCCCATCTAGCCCACAAGGCTGGTAAGAGCAGCAGAGTTGTGAGTCTGCTCCCAGAAGAGCCCTGAATTCTAATAATGTGTCTTTCCAGCTGTTTCATGCACTCCAGTACCAGAAAAGGCTGGCTTCCCTGGTGTTTGGGTACTGCTCTCCTGCTTCCCTGAGGGCTTCCCTTTCCACTTGTTTATTCCCTTCATGGTAGTTCAGGCTCTGTGTGCTTAAGTCTACACAAACACATTTCAAGTGACCTGTAAAACCATCACAAATGGCAGCGCCATAGTTAAGTGACTGAATTTGTCCGTCAGATAAAAGTCTGAAGTTATTGAGTCGGGATCCCTCTCCTTTGTCACATGTTCAGGAGCCTCTGACTTGCACAGCAGACGTTTAATCACAAAGTTCCCACTTGACTTGGTCTAGGGTTTGTATGTTGTGACTGTGTCTTCATCTCCTTGACTGAGGTGCAGGGTGTGCCAATTTTCACATCCTCATCCTGTGGGAAGGTGACACATAGATGTTGGATCTTTTGTTCCAGCTAATAGGCAGGCTGGAAAGCAACCTGTGTCCTAACATTGGTATGGAGCGAGCAAAAGTTGGCTTCAAGATGTCCAGCACACTCCTGGGTAAAATGCAAAGTACAGCTGGAGCAAACAAACGCCATTTGGGCTCGTAAAGCCCTGGCAGGGCTGAGCTCCGCCGGGACCAGGGTCAGTTGTACCACAGAGAATCAGTGGGGTTTCAGGAGGAGCTTCACCCAGAGCTCATTCCATGGTGCTGTGAAGAGGGAAATCCCAAGTTTCTTAGAGCAGCAAGCCTGCAGTGAGTGCCACAGAGTGCTTAAGTAAAGAGTGAATAATGTATAGGAATATATGTACATATGTGTGTGTGCATGCAAAGGTCTTCAGGATTTAGCTGAGTGTTCACACATTCCCTAAGCCAATAACATCCGTTGTTATGGGAAATGAGGTAAGTGACAGAATTACTGTCCTTATGGCGGGCGACAGGCGAGGCCAGCGTTCCCATGCTGTAATTCCCCATTCCAGTCACTGCCTCAACAATAGCATGAGAGGGGGAGAACACGAACAAAGAGTACTCGGCTTTATTTGAAGATCTCATCCAAAAACCGGTTGGATTCGGATGAAACTCAAGTCGGAAAACTTGAGCGAAATAAAAACCCCTGTGTCCTTAGCTAAGAGTTTGCCGCTGAGCGAGCCCGCCTGGGGTCCGCTCCTTGTGCGGGAGGCTCGGGAGGCTGCGCTGCCGGGGGCTGCCCTCCGCCGCCGCTGCCCCGCGCTGCTGACCCCGCTCCCCGCTCCCCCCGCAGCCTGCGCGGCCGCGGAGCCGCGGTGCCGCCAGCAGCTGCGCCACCTGCAGGACAGCGCCGGGATCGCCGCGCGGCTGCCGCCCCGCCTGGAGGGGCGCTGGGTCTCCACCGGGTAAGGCACCCCCAGATCCCGGGAATGCACATCCACCCCTGGAAAAGCGCCCCTAATATCCCGGGCAAGGAACCCCGTTCTCCTGGGAAGGGACCCCCCCACCCACAGGGAACTCGCCCCCAGACCCCTGGACACCTCCTGCCCCAGTCCCTCAGCGCGACTCCTGCCCACCCTCGGTGCTGTCAGGACACAGCAAACGGCAGAGTAACAAATGTGTTCCCTTCTCCCCCTCCGCAAGCCCCCATTCCCGGCTGGAGGAGGGCTGGGAGCCCCGGGTGTCCCTAGAGCCTCCTGCTTCTTTCCCATCGCGGTACAGCTCGAACGGGCAGAGCAGCCCTGATTCCCATTGCCCTCTGCACTCCTCCCTGTGGACGTGCATGAAGTTTAAGATCCTCTGTCCATCACTCTCACATTTTAGTAGCAGATGCCCAGACTATAAAATCACCCAAGGGTGGCCGCCACGTGTGGAAGGCTCTTGCCCGGGAAGTTGCTCCCATCCCTGCTCGCCCCTCTCCTCCCGCACCCCGGCTGCCCTGGGAGGGATTTCTCCCCGTTCCGCGGCGGCTCAGCACTGCCTTCCCCGCAGGTGTGAGGTGCGGCCGGGACCCGAGTTCCTGACCCGATCCTACCTCTTCTACGCCAACCGGCTCTTCAAGGCTCTCCAGTTCTACTACTGGGACCCCTCCTGCCGCGACCCCTCCTACTCGCTGGTCATCAAGGGCAAGCTCCGGCTGCGCCAGGCCTCCTGGATCACCCGCGGGGCCACCGAGGCCGACTACCACCTCCACAAAGTGGGCATCGTGTTCCACAGCCAGAAGGCCATGCGGGAGGTGGCCTCCTGGATCAACCAGACCTCTGGCGAGGGCTGCAGCGGGTTCCTGCCCCCGGGGCGCTCCTGGGCGCCCGGAGCCCTGTACGAGGTGCTGAGCGCCAAGACGGAGCGCGACTGCACCGCTGCCCTGGGCTTCGCCATGCACGAGCTGAGCCTGGTGCGCGTGGAGAGGCACTACCAGCCCCTGCTGCAGCCGCAGCAGAGCGGGAGCCAGCTGGTGGAGGAGCTGTACCTGGGCGACATCCACACGGACTGGGGGGAGAGGCTGCACTACCGCCCCACCGGCTACCAGCGCCCCATGCAGAGCGCCCTGGTAAGGATGAGGCCTTTGCACGGCCCCCTCACTGCATCAGGGCTTTGCCAGCACGTTCATTGCTGCTGAAGTGGCACCCGCAGCACTTGGCCCCCGCAGTCCTAAGGACACGCGAGTGAGGCCGTGCAGGGCTGCAGGGGTGGGACCCCAGGTGCTCCATGGCATGTGGGGTTCATCCTCTGCCCTCCTGAGAGAACAGGACCAAGGTGAAAGCTCAGCAAAACCAACATGGGAAACAAGCCTGCACTGACGGGCCTGGAGTTAACAGCTTTTGTTTGGCTGTGTTTTCCTAGGAGATGCAGTTTCCTTGTTTTGCACAACCAAAGTCAGTGAAGGCTTCAGGCTGCCCATTGTTAGAGCCTGTCTGCTCTGCCCTTCATCTGCTCTGTCCTTCATCTGCCTGCCCTCTCTCTGCTCTTTGGGGTGTGCTCCAGGCTGAGGGGAACAAGGGATCTCTTCAGTCCTTGGTGTAATGCCAGTAGCACAGGAACTTGCCCCCATACAATGATGTTATTACACAGAAATCAAACTTCCATTCTGACATACATAAAACTGAGCAGCAGACTTGGTTGCCTTTTATTCTGTTTTATTTTATGTCATATAGCAGCTTAGTTTATTCCCAGGAAAGCACCTTTCCCTCCAAACCAAAGCTGATCAAATCAGAAATGGTGGAGCAGTGAGATGGGGTGAAAAAACCTCTCTGAACTTTGCCAGATTGAAAGGAAATACATGAGAAAAAAATATTTTGGGGCAACATTTCCCCACACCTCGAACTACACCAACTGAACTCTGAAAAACACAGGGCAACACCCCTCTCTCCCTCTCGAAAGTAACATTCTCAAATTGGTTAAACTTGTGTTATCTTGGGCCAAAACCATATATATGAGCAAAACCAGATGGTAAACATAAACACTTTTAAAAGTTAATTTAAAACCAAACCTAAAGATACTGAAATTCACTCTCTGAATGCAGCCCTGTAATTAATCAGCCAACAGCTCTCCAATGGACCCACACATGATGTCACCACTTGGCGATAATTAGAAGCTGCCATACATTAGAAATAACTTCACACGACTGGTTTAAGCAAGTAAGAGTTTTGGCTCCATGTCCATAGTGATAATTTTATTGAGCACAGGATTTTTCTTTTTTTTTCTTCTTTTCTTTTTGGAAAAAAAAAAAAAAAAAATCTGTGAACTGACATCCATTTGCCTGTGCTGGTGAGTTACACAGCTATGTCAGGAATTCTTTTTTAACTCTCTTTATGAAAATATCACTCTTTTCCCCTTAAATTTATATCTGTTTTAAAGAAACCCATTCTTCCCAAATTACCTTTCATTATCAAAGAATTTCCTGCCTAAGGAGAGCATATATATTTGCCAACTTCTGGGATTATTTAGCCATAATGTACTGTGTACTGTCAGCACTCATTACTGTGACAGTAGCAGTAAAGCAAGCTGAAAATGACTAAATTACAGTAGACTCCAATCAACTTGCATGTAAATTACCCACCCTACAGTTAACTACTGAGTTATTTAACCTTCTTGCCTAAGACAGTTCAGTAAAGATTAGCTCGTGCTCTAGAAAATTATATAATGTTCCAACCCTGCTTATTTAAAAATAAATCAGTTGTGATATATGAAGTATAAGAAAAATTTCCAAGCTACACAAAACCCCTGCTGGCACCGGATCAGGGGCAGGACTGGTTTGACTCAGAGCTCTCCACCAGCAGGGAAGCCAAGGTCACGGCTTTCTTTCTGCAGAGGGTCCCTTTCTTCTCCCGTTCTGGCTGCTGGAAAAACCCCACGGCCCCCTCCCTCCCCTCCCGGCTCATCCCGGTGCTCCCCCGAATCCCTGGATTGTGGGAACAAGGGCGGGAACGGGGCGAGGGGGAGGCAGAGCACCTTGGGCTGTACTGGAGAGGCTGCAGCCCCAGGAGCTCCCCACGGCCAGGTGTCACAGCCTCCTTCCTTCCCAAAAACTGCGGCGTTGCACTGTTCTGACACCGCCCAGCACCCGCATCCTCACCCAGCTCGCCATGGAAAACTGATGGGGGAACAACCTGGATGTGCCGAGGGAGCGTTCCCTGCCCTGGCAGCGGCTCTGCCCTTGCCCCGGCCTCCTCGCTCGGCCTGTCCTCAGCAGCCCCAGCACGGGGCGGCCGCAGGGCACAGCCCAGTGTCCTTCAGCTACCAGAATAGCAAAGAGCAGGGCAGCGCTTTATCTCCCTTAATCTGCTCGGCTGCCTCTGCAAGCTCCCCGCAGTTCCGCACCCTGCTGTGGACGAGGGGAGTCGAAGCTTTTGAAATATTCTGGAAGGGTTTGTTTTTTTGGTTTTTTTTTTTTTGCTTCCCAGTTCGCAGAACTGTTATTTTCTGTCTCCTGCAGCACCACGTGCACCCTTGCCCGGCGTGCGGGATTATTTCCAGGGCTGATGAGCACCACCCCCCGATCCTGCCCGCCAGAGCCGCGCTGCCCATGCAGCTCAGCGGCAGCTGGGTCAGCACCCACTGCGAGGTCCGGCCGGCCGTGCTCTTCCTCACCAGGTACTTCACATTCCACGGCAACAACCACACCTGGGAAGGGCATTACTATCACTACTCCGACCCGCTCTGCAGGCAGCCCACGTTCACCATCTACGCCTCCGGGCACTACACGCAGGGCATCCCCTCCTCCAAGGTGCGGGGTGGCACCGAGCTGGCTTTTAAAGTCACCCAGGCTCGGGTGACGCCGATGGACCAGGTGACGGTGGTGATGCTCAACTCCTCGGAACCGGGAAGCTGTGGGCTGGCAGGCTCCTGGAGCGCCGGGGTGGAGCAGGATATAACACCCACGAATGGATGTTTGGCTCTGGGCATCAAGCTGCCCCACACCGAGTACGAACTGTTCAAAACGGAGCAGGACACGCAGGAGCGCAGCCTCCTCTACATCGGGGAGAGGCCCACGGACGGCTCCAGCCCCGACAGCCCCGACAAGCGACCCACGTCCTACCAGGCCCCTCTGATCCAGTGTGCTGCAGCCTCACGGGAATTCTCCAACTATATTAGTCTAAAATACGTGGGAAGAAAGGATGCTAACGGGAACGAAGCACTAAAACCTTTGCCTGTGGCCTTTTTATTGTTTATAGCACTTCTGTTTTTAAGATGGGACTAGTTATCTCTTCAGGTACAGTGCAGAATTCAGACAAATCTTGGTGCTAGCGTGATTTTTATACCCTTCAAATGAGCACATCTGGAATCAGTTTTACTCAGATTTGGAAACACTTTTTAAAAACGCCCAATAGTGAACGAAGCCAAGGAGATATGCCTGACTCCACACTGTTTGTCCTGTGGCTTTATTGCCTAATCTCCGCTCTTTGCGTGCAAATTTAATGTAGTGACACGGATGCGCTGCACATTGCAACAGATAATTTAGCAACATGAGGGGGGAAAAAAGTGACATCAATTAAAATTGCTGCTTTGAGCTTTTGACATTGCTAAGATTTAATCAAGAGCTTGATTCAGATGTAATTCAAACATCCGAAGTGTTGGCTGCTGAGTTTCTTTGAGGTTAAGTTCCCTCCCATCACACTCCTTTTTGCTGTTCATGCAAATTTAATCTGCAGAATCAGTTGGCAATAAACAGTCAGCAAGCAGTCTTGAGAAGGGCACAGTTCACATGCCTCTTGCAGTTTACAGATATTTTCTGCACTTTGCCTGTGTATGTCACACACAGGGACCCACAAACAGTCTTGCACTTGGAGATGCCCGGAACAGCCCTCACAGAGGGCTCGATTGTTCCACCTGACCCTGGGCATAGATTACAGTAGATGGAAAACACTTCTGGGCACAACAGCTCCAAGCCGCAGCATTCCCTGGCTGCAGCATTGCATCCCTGCTGTGTTATCCCAGCTCTCCAGTGCAGTGCTGGCATGGCTGTGGGACATCAGCAGTGTCCCTGTGTCACTGCTGCCGTGCCCGGCACAGGCACCGTCACCGCGCACAGTGTGAAGGGAAAGATCCCTCACCAGCCTTCTTAGGCCATGTATTTTCACTGCTTCCTTTTCAGTTACTGGCACAGCAGTTGTTAGTCCGGCTCTCCTCTCAAAGTGTCACTTCCAGGCTCATTCCTGTATAGATGTTTTATAAATCTGCCTCTGGTGAACAATGAGCTGAAGAGATGCTCAGATCAGACAGCACAGTCAGGTCAAACTGATTCCTACTGACAAGAAGGACAAACTAAGAAATTATATTCCCTGTCTGCTGCAGCTAAGCATCATCTAACTTCCTTGAGAAGCCCTTCTCCAGCAGCTAAATCCTCTCCAAATAAGCCTATATATCTTACCCACAAAGGATATTTTGTTAAAGCAGCTATGCAATAGCCACCTTCTTAATGCTGTATTTACGAACTTCCAGCTTGTACTTAGCTAAATTATGGGGGTTATAACATAAAAATACTTGGGGGGATCTGTACATTAATAATTCAAATGAGATGCTTATTAAATGCATTACAGTTGCGACATAAATGTTGTCAGCATGTTCCCATGTTCCAGGCATGACCCAATATTAGTCACGCACATGAACAGTTCTACTCCAAAGGTGATACACAAAGGGGCCAGGCTTGGCTGCCTTGCCTTGGTTCCCTTCCCAATCCATGGAGGAGACTTCAGCAGGCAAATCTGATTTCCAGTCGTGTTGGTTGTGCTTTGCTCCCTGCTGCTGCTGCACAGAGATCCATGGGCAACTGGAAGTGATCTCGGAGAAGATGGTGTCTCCTTGGGGTGTTCCCATTAGGATGCAAGTCCTGGGCAGCACAGCTGCACCTGCTGTCAGCCACACACTGGCAGAACTTTTCCTTTCCCATCACTGCGCTCGCGTGGCCCTGACTCCCCTCAGCACAGGTACCTGTTCTGCTGGACACACATGCCCGTGGCAGGAATAGGCAACAGCCTTGTGCTGCCTTTGGAGAGTGGGTGGAGGAGGAGGAAGGCAATTCCTGCCCTACATTTACCCCCATGAATCAGATTTGTGTGCAGATACTTTTTTTTCATTTACATGGCAAGGAAACGGATTAAACTTAACAAGTGTTCAGGTCCTGCACGGCGTAAAAGCTCTTACAAGGCCACAGATCCTTTCCAGGTGGGGGTGGGATTAACATGATGTGAGACACCATCACACACTTATGCAACGTTAGCAACAAGGCCTTGGGAAAGCTCTGCCCTGCAGCAGCTCAGGCACCACTGGCTCCAGCAGTACGAGAGCCCCACTGCTCTGCTGGCTGAACTTGCCTGTGAAACCTCATCAGGAGCCTCCTTGTCCTCTTCCTCCTCTAAGGATACCTCTGAGAGGAAAAAAAAGCCATGAAAGAGCTATTTGCATAAATATCATAACTTTTATTGTTCTGTTCACAGTTTTTGAAGACACATTCCTAAATTACACAGTTATTCTCTCTTAAGAATTTGTGCCTTTTTCCAATTTGAATTTGCCTGGCTTTGACTGCCAGTCGGTGATTCTTGTGCTGCTTTTTAAGATCAGAGAGCTGCAGTGTGCAGTATTTTCTGCCTGTGAAGGTACTTGTGCACTGTAATCAAGACAGTCTCAATTTTGGTAGAAATCTCAGCCAACTGAGTTTTCTCTCACCCTCTCTAAGGCATTTTCACACTCCACGAGTATTTTCTGAATCTTTTTTTTTTGCATCCATTCCAATTACTCAGCTTCTCTTGTAGAATGTAAATATCCAAACTGCATCCAAAATTCCCAACTCTCCCAGCTGAGACATACAGGAGGATAATCACTTACAGCTAACAGTAATTAAAAACAAGAACACATTCGTATTCATTAGGCTTTTACCCTGGGCCTGCACTGGGAATGTACATGGAGCTGTTACTCATTCTGGTCCTGGCTATGGATATTTTTGTTATGTTTTGTCAGTAGTGATTTTGTATCTGTTTTCCTCAGTGATCTGGAACCATTGAATCTGTCAGGTCCCTGCTGAACCCTTCTCTGGGCATCCCCATTTCATTGTGGTTCTCTTTGAACTTCAGCAGTGTGTGATTGCCAGGAAGATGGAGCTTTGCAGGGCCCTGACAGACCCAGCTCACTCTCAAAAGACAGAATGAAAGGACTTACACCAAGCTCCATCAGGAACATCCATCTCCTTTTCCATCCCCTTCTGGGGTGCCCCACTGTCCTGACCCACTGACCACCCCCAGCAGCAGCTCAGACACAGCCCCAGGCTCCTTCATTGCAAACACTGATCAAGGTTTCTGGGCCTACTGAATTAAAAACTGTTAATTTTAAATCCTGAGCATTGCTAAGGAATGACACACCTTTCCAGTTCTCTTACATCATCACTAGGTTTTACCTCCTGCATATATTTATTAACAGTTCTTATCCTCTGCAGATTCCCTCTTAACTTTGGCTCCTCACCACCCTCTCTGAGCACTCCAACCTGTTTTTCTTTGGCTTGTGCTTTCCTTATTTTCTAAACTTCCTAACTCCCATTTTGAATGGACTGCTGTCTGCTTCCCTTTTTCTTATTTGTTTTATATTACTTTCCATCTAATTTTCCCCTTCATTTCATCACAGAAGCAGGATGGGCAGTTAGCCAAAGTTGTCCCCCTTCTCAATTGCAAAATTATTAGTTTTCTGGCCCTTTAATACCTTTCACTTAGAAAACTGTCAGTTCTACTTCAGTTTTTCATCTAATTTCCTCTCCACTCCCAGATCTGATATGAAATTTGCTCAGCTACGCCCTTTTGAAGCACCAATTACGTTTATTAGCAGCTCACATGGCTGTATGCTGAGCTCCACTGCAATCAGGATCCCAACCTCAGTTCTGCTATTCATTTATCTTTATCTGACCTAAACAAGACAGACCCAAATAACTTCACCTTTCATGTCTAACACTGCATCTGAAAAACAGGTCTAGGACACAGACCAGGAGCTTTAATCCTGACTACTGGGTTGCTTTCTACTACAAAACAAATAAATGCCTTTTTACTGTCCCTGTGAAGAAAATCCAAGTCAACGTGTGCTGGAAGTTGATGGTAACAGGCACACGTGTCTTAGTAAACTCTGCCACATTCACTTCTCTTAGAATACTTTTTTAAAAGATTAATCATTTTTTAACAACTCCAAAAAGCAAAAATAAAATAATTTCTTAAGTCTCAAATAATTTTCTGGCTTTCTGCACTGAGTCTGATCCTTCAGTACCTTCTTTAATATCAGAAGCTCCTCAGACAAGCTGCCTTTCCAATTTTCTGCTTCTTAGCAGGTGCAGAAGTTTAAAGCGTGAGCCAAGTATGCCAGACAAACACATTCCTGGGTCTGACACAGGGCTCATATAACAGTAACTTATTTTTCCAATTAACCACCTTCATGCCTCCCTTTTAAAAATACCTTAGAATGCATTTATGCATTCTAGATTTCCCAAATAAAATGAAACAAAAAAAATCTGAAGCACTTTTGGTTACATTAACAGCATCGTGCTACTGCTTTGTTTAAGAAACAATCCCCCTGGAATATAAAAGCCTGTCCCACACTATAAATAAATCCACTGCACTGGAACAGCAGGAGGAAGCTGGAGACAGAAAGGAGATGGGTGACAAGACTTGTTGCTCCAAACTCTACAGAGTGAAGAGGAAGAAAAAACAATGAGGAAGCAGGTGAGTGGCTGTGTGGGATGGGAAAAGGCATCCAGCAGCAGTCAGATGTCCATGCCAAGGGAGAGCCCTGCCAGGCAGCCCGCAGCAGCCAGGACTCCCTGGGCCAAAGGCTGGGACAGGCAAGCAGGGAAGAGCAAGCCTGGAAGGGTGATGGGAAGAAAGAGACCCAGATGGAAAACAGGCAGCAGGGAAGAAAAGCCATTCAAAGCCGCTCGGCTGAACATGGGTTTGTTTGCCAAGGAGCAGCGAAGGAACAAGGATGACTTGGCCTGGACCAAAGCGCTGAGGGAGGGAACGGAGCGAGATTCGACAGCTCAGGCAGAACAGAGCAGGAGGGAGGTTGGGCAGCAGAGTCTGCAGCCCCCACAGGAACACTCCTTTGGGCTCAGCACTGAGGCAGAGATTCCTGGCTCCAGTCACACTTGTGTGTGGCCTCCCAGTGAAACGTGGAAACAGAAATTGCTGCTTCAGCTCCGAGTTCCTCCCCACCACGTTGGGAGCTCGGGTCAAGAACAGGGATCCATACATGGAACACAAAGAATTCCCCCCTGACACACACACACATGGGTTACACCCAACACCACGCTGCTGCATTTAAGTTCAACTTTTAAAAACCTATTTATACGTAATTTAAGAGAACTCAGGATTCTCCAAGTCCAGGCATACAAAGCCGGGCAGTTTTGGACAATCTCTGAGCAGCCTCAGCTCACTTTTTGATCACTGAAATGATCAGACACTGCAATGTACTCCCCAAACTCACAGTGCACAAACCTGGTTCTGCCATTTCCTAACTCCTGAGTGCTTGACTCTGTACAGCCTTAATAAAGGTCTTTTAAAAGTAGCTCTCTGTGGGTAATTGTGTGTGGGACATTTGCCAACCCAAACATGAGGGAGTTCAAGAGGCTTTTCTAATCTTGTGAGTTTATCCACTAAAGAAAAAGATTTGATTAAAAAAATGAAGTACGGCTAAACTGGGAACAATACTTTACTACGGGCTGTTCTTCATAGGCACTTCGAAATCCTGAAAAAAACCCCCACAAAATTAGGAACTTATTAAATCAGAATGAAATGTACCAATGCAGAAACATAAACAGAAATGCCAGATGTATAATGTCAACTTGTAATACACAGCTTCAATTAATTCTTCTTAATTCATTTGTTTTCTTAACTTCTTTTGTTTTGCTCTCCGGAGAAGGCCATTTTCTAATGACAGATCACAGGAGGAAAGATCCAAAGTTCAAGTTTACTCCAAGGAAAAGCAGCCTCGTTTCTGTGCTCACAGACCCCACGTCCCTTTTGCACTTTTCACTCTCGCAGAGGCTTCAGGACAAACTCAGGCCTGCACTGGGAGGCAAAGAAGTTTACTAAAGGTTTCAAAAAGTTTTACTCTTCAAGTACAAACGTGAAATTAGTTCTTTAACAGGAACTGAAGCCACAGGAAATGGCAGAGTGAATGACAGGCACACAGTCACTTTGCAAGTGTGCAGGTGTGTGCTCATTAGAGTATCACGTGCAAGATCCCTGGCTGGCTCTACTTGTGTTATTTAAAAATAATCATCATTTATCCAGTAAAAAAAAAAATCAACCCATTAAAGAAACAAACAAATTTTATAGTTAAGCAGATTTGAGCGGTGGAAATACAATTACTTTGTTCTCTGAAGCTCATCTTCTGTATTACTGTTTCACTTGCACTGAAATTCACTCACCACCTGTCACCTTTCAACTTGCTCACTCGAGGACTTGGGCCCTGGATGCTCCTCCATTCCCAGACCACGGCCCAGTGGCTCTCCAGGCCCTGTGCAGCACCAGTGTAGCTGTGACCCAGCCACAACAAACAGGAGCTTCAGAGTGTTGTTTTACTCGGGTTTTAATTTCAAACAGGGATTTCTGGCGGTGCTTTTTTCCTCACTTTATATAGAAAACAGAACTCAGGATGTGGAATTTGAGGACATCACATAGGGCAAGAGAAATATAGTTTCAAACTTAAGAGCACAGCAGTGAAGTCACTACTGCGCCTGAAAATCAAGGATATTCCACTGAAGAGACAGGAAGTGCCATTTTCTGAAGAAAAGGGATGACAGTTTTCTGCCACTGGGCAATGCAACATCAAGTATGTCAAGACATAAATGATCCATTCCTTGTGCACACCACGATGTAAAATTGCTGACAAGAATTGCAAGTTCACATGTGCAGCAGATACAAACCCTTCATAGTTTATTGATGAAAAGAAATTCTAGTGAATTGCAAAGTGAAGTTCCAACTTTATCCCACTAACAGCATTTCAGGAGGAAAAAGTAACACCACCATTGAGCTTTACAATCCTGTATTTTTAGAAAATGACATTATGGTACATCAATCCCCCTCAACATAACAACATGACATGATCTTGCTCTTCAGCCCCCAGGCTACTCCCCAGTAACCTGAGCTGGTCCTGGCTTGCACATGCAGCTGCTCCAGCTGTGCATTCCCAGCTGACAACTGCCAATGCACAGCAATAGTTATGTTCATTCATGCACGGACTATTTGCTTTAAGATGTGGAGAACTACACAAAAATAGAAGAAACCATTTTCCATTCATTTCCCAGCACTAGGCTTCAAGACATTTCAAATATCTGTTTATCCCAAATTCGCCCAAAGAGTGCACCAAGCAGCCTCTACTGGGTGTTACAAAAATCAACAATAAATGTGCAAGTGGTCATCTTAAAGTAACAGCAAGGACAATAATTAGATTAGTAATAACTTGATTTCTACTACCATGAATCAATCACAGGTTTCTAATATCTGATGTTGTGTGAGGACCCCAGACAATAATCTTATTTAGAAACTACACTTTGTGCACAACTTCCTAAGATGTACAATGTCCTTCAGAATAATTCACTTTCTGTGAATACTTTATGAGAACATTTGCTCTTGTGTTGCCATGGAAGGAACAACTTACAAGAACAGTCAGGTGGCTTAAGAATACCCATCCAATCTATATTTGCCCTCTAGCTATAAACTGGCCTTTTAGGAACCCTGGAAGAAAAAAAATCCTTAAGATTTCTCTCTACTGCCTATGAAAGAAGGGTTTGGTCAAACAGGGAGTGAGGATTCCCCTGATCAGTCGCTTTATTTTAAGCTCAGCAAAGCAAAGCATTACCCAGACAACTCAGGGCTACTGTGTTCAGGCTCTTGTCAAAAATGGTGAGGGAAGACCTCAGGATTTTGTTAAATTCCAAAATACAAGCAGTTCATTTATGAGTTTTGTTCAGGACTGGTGTGGGTCAGCTCAGCTGCAGGCTACAGATGTTACCAACACTGAAATCCTCTCCTGGTCTCCTTGATCACGTGTTTGAAGGGAATCTGGAAAAGCATGAGAGGGTTTTCTGAGACCTCTTTATGATCCTGGAGTGCAAACACCAGGAACAACTTTGCTCATGAACGATTTACAGTTCCAGGCTGGCACAGATCACCAAAAAGTGACTGCTGAGCACTGGGGGAGGAGAGAGTTGCTGCTGGCTTTGCCCTGGGCCAGCAAAGGCAGCTGTGGTAGCTTACACCGGGTGTAAAACCAGCCTGGAACATTACTCCAGACATACTCACGGAGACTAGCTTAAAGCTTCAATCCTCCCCCTTTATCCTGCAAAGACAGTGACTTTTTGTTGAAATCCAACCTTTTTTAGGCTGTTTTTAAGCAGAACAAAGGAGTCTCAAAAAGACTTTTTTTTATTTAAAGCAGATCAGGAATTCTGGTAAGAGAAGAAGATATTTACAGCCACTTAAAAAAAACCTACTTCTTATGTCAGTGTCCCTTCAGCAGAGGTTTTCTCAAATACAATCTTCAAAGCCATGAAAACTAATTTTGCAGTATCACTCACAACCTCGGCTTTCTGAAAAGAATGCTTCATTAGAAAGTTTTCTTCAGCTTCTACTGCCCAGGAAGTATCTTCTTGATCAATTCTGCCCAATTTGTCCCAAAAACTCCTGGCTTTGCCCTTTCCAGCTCATCTGCCACCTGCCCTGCCCTTTGCAGCCAGGCTGCAGTGGCTCTGTCCCTTCCCTCTGAGCAGACAAGGCACCAGCACTTTAAAATGCTAAAAAATACACCTCTCCTTTCTATTGAATCTCCTAGAAATACTTCCATATTCATGTTCATAAGCTGAACACACCAGTTATGGGTTTTTTTTCCTACCTATTTTCTTATTAAGCCTCAAATAAAATTTCACTTATTAGCACTTGCAAAGGAGGAAACCCTTGAGACACAAGTGGGACAAACATAAAGGTCAAGGAGTACAGCAGGCAGGCTGCAGCCCCAACAGCTTTCTCACAGAATCCCAGGATTATGGAAGGAATGAATGAAGTCATTTTTAAAAGACAGTTTCATCTTGTAATATGCTACAAAAAATTTTGTCACTGAAGGTTTCTGGGTCTAGCATTTAAGAACAGATGTGACTTTACCTGCTCAAAAATGGTTTCATCTACTGAATCCGTCATGTTAAAACACTCTGAGTTTATTTATACACCTTGTGGTAAAAGGAAGCCTGGACACAAAATTACCTTCACCTTACTCTGAAGGTGCTGTCAAGTGTCTGAACTCCTGAACTAACCTGGAAAATGGGATGTTACCTTATACCTCAGCAGCAACACGGTTACTCTGAACAACTTGTGTGTGTCAGGCTCATGATGGGGTGGCTTGGTCTGATTTTAAAATTAGTCTGGAAAAAAAAGAAATTCACCCTGAAATACAACTGCAAGTTTCCTTATGCCATGAACAAAGCTGACAAGAGAACACTCTTTCCTCCCCACCTCTAAAACTGTGAGAACAGGACAAAAGTAACAAAGGAAACATTAATTTGGGGGCTTTATTTAATTTTTCTTTTCTTTTTTTTTCTTTTTTTTTTAAGATGCTACATAGTCAAACAAGATTGGTCTTTTTACGGCATAGGACTAGTTTACTACTAATATTTTTGTTTCTCCCCTAGATAGACTTATTTACATACAAAAACAGTTTCCTGACCACTATTTCCCCAATGCTTAGATGATCAAAACTCCCAACAATTGTGTAGTGCCCAAAAACACCAGGAGGCAGAATAATCTTGCACCACTACAGCAGCAAATTTCTAGTTCTTTTCACTGGCTTTGAACAGGTGCCTTTTCATACCACAAAGTATTAGTCAATTTTGTGACAATAAGGAAACATGAGAGGAAATACATTAAATAAGTCAAATATGCATTAAACATCTCTGAATAACATTTTAATTCAGCTAAATGAACCAACAGCACTGTAGCTTGGTCCCTTGGTGAGAACAAGGCATTGACCTTTATTCCGAATGAGCCCCTCGGTGCTGCCCAGCTCCCTCAGTGTTGCCACAGACAAGTCTTTGCAGCTTCTCACTACTCATTTAAGTGCCAAGAAGTTGGTAACTTGCACAGAGTTGAAGACACTGACAGAAACTGTTAAATTTATGAGCAGAATGGTGGATTAACGTATTTTACAGAAGTTATCAACACCTCCTGCCTAACCCAGCTCCAAACATCCTTAGGGCCAGCTCCAGCAGTGGAGGAAGAGGTTTTTCTAGTTTTCCTTTTTTTTTTCTTTTTTTTTTTTAAAAAGAGGTAATCCAGCAACATGTACCAGGGTCTAAGAATGTTTAAAATGACATATACAATATTTCATTGTAGTGTTAAATCAGGATTTTCTCCCCCCCCTTCATCACTGAAGCATATTCTCTTTCATTCATTCCCTCACCATACATTTTGAACTTTCTAGATTATGTTACATAGTATTTGTGCAGGGGTAATTTAAAGGCAAGACCTGTGAGATGTCATACATTAATTTTTTTTTTAAACATTGTTATGAATAAATTTAATCCAATGATATGGCAGAACCATCAAACCAATTTACAATTTTCCAGCATGCTGCCTCTACAAGGCTATTTTTCCTATAATTACACCAAAGACAAAGAACAAAACCACCAAAGCAAGTAGTCTGGAGCTGAGCCCTTCGTCCTTGACAGCAGCTGCAGAAGGAGATACTGGGTTGTTTGTCTGGGGTACCTTCCTCATCCGCAGTCCATCTTCTTCCTAAAGGAAGAGATATTGATTATTTCTACAAAAAAGTGCTTTCAATATTCACCCTTATCGTATTTATTTAGGTGGGTGTTATAGAATAGGTGAAAGCGAATTTACAGCTAAGTTAGAGCTCTGTTTCCTGAATGATCCTGAGAAGGAAGGGTAGTGAGGCAGGAGAGGAATTCTGTGTCTACAGCAAAGCCACACTCCTGGAAATTTTCTCCTGCTAAGGGAGTGAGGAAGCAATGAGGAACCTGCAAGAACTCTTGTCTAAAGTCTAGAGACAGCTCCAGAACTTCAGAAAAGCAATGGAGAGAATGGCATGAAGGTGCTTTTCTTGCTCTGCAAGCAAGTAAGGTGCTGTTGGGGAAGATGTCTCTCAATACAACTAAGATGAAGTTGCACGTTTTTCACAACCCAAGGCAATTACACTCATCATTCCCCATGTCAGATGTCACAAGTAAATCTTCCCAGACCTTGAAGGGAAATCTGTTTCTCCCATCATATTAATGCTGACATTTTGACATGAACCTAATGGCAATAATTAAGATATTTTCTTGGTACGACTTTGGCAGCTCACCTGATTTAAAGATGAGACAATGGATAAAACAATGTAAGACCAGCAGATACTCTCATTTCAAGTGGGGTGAAGCTCCCCTCAGCTCTCCCTGAGCTGTTGTGCAGCACAGCTGTGTGTTAGCACACTCCAGTCACACACACACACTCAGAGCACTTCAGGACAGGGGCAAAGGAGTCTTTTGTGACTTAATTTGTGTCCAGCTGAAGCAACAGTGTTAGACTTTTTAGATACAGTATTATAGTGCAAAAGTATAAGGTACCAAAGCAAAAGGCTCCAGTCTATACTTAAAAAAAAAATTCAAGAAATAAAATTGTAATAAAAGTTACTGCAGCCTTGTCAGATAATTGTCAGATAAGTGAAGTTCAAGGGCTCAGGGTATGTCAGTGCTTCTCACTTTCGAATTTAAAGGGGCACCTACATGATCTGAAAGTGAACTTATTTTTTATTAACTAATTAATTAATTTACTCACTGAAAGCCTCAGGCTACCCAATACCTCACTGCTGCTCTAAGTCTAAATGGGGACAACTGACTTTTGTAAACAATAAAATGCTGTTTACATACAACAAGTTTTGTATAGAAACAACAAATTTTCATTTTAAATATTTTAACTTCCCTCTGACAGTGACTCTAGCCTGACATTGACAGCACCTGGTAGCAGGCAGTGATTTAGCATTGTTTTCTGATGTTTTACAGATGTTTTTAACACTCCACAAAGGGAACAAAGAGCTCACTGATCAAGGACATTACTGTAAGACATCAGCTCAATTCTAGATAGCTCCTACAGAGTGTTTATTCAAGACTGATTTGCAAAACAATTAAATTTAATTAAATTTAGAGTATTGAGTATTTAGAGTATTGAGTTGCTGGCAAAATAAGAACACAAGGAGAAGTTAGGGTCATGTCTGTTATGTACACGTATTATTTCTGTGCAAAACAACTCTGTTTTCAAGAATTCCTCCATGCATCAGCCAGTCAAGCAGCATCAGAGCTGAGAGAACAGAGCTCCTTTCACTGGGCTGCAAGAGTCACAACATCCACACTTTCCTTGGTGCTGATATCTATGGAAGTAGATACAACAAATCAAACTACTGTAAAAAGGAATTTTTCAGCAGTGATAAAAGTTTCTCAAGTACTGGATTTCCCAGCCATGTGCTGGATATGACAGGAAGCACATTTCCCATTCATGTGTCTTAATTTGGCCATTTCAGCAGCACATTACAGGTGCAATTACTGAAACACTCAGTATTTGCACAACGCTGCCCTCAAGCTCCCACCAGTTTGGGGAGAACAGGGCCAAGTCCAACACTGAATGCTTAATTCAGACTGAGAAATTAGGTGGGAAAAGAAAAAAAGAGAGGGAATTCACTCCTCTGGGTTGCTACCCAATCACCTTCTGTGACTGCATGACTTGTGCCTCCTTTCAAAGGGACCATTGATTTCAGCACCTTCTCAGAGTTTACAGAGAGAAACCTGAATTATCTTTTACTTTATAGACAATATTAAAATATTGTGCTAAAGTCAGGTAACCAAACCTTTAAGATGGAAGCTTCTTTTTCAGGAAAGGGGTAAATCTGAAAAGAAAACAACAGCGATCTTTACCTTAAACTGTTTATTCTCCTCCCGTAACCTCTGAACTTCTACTTGAAGCCTCTTATAGTCTTCCATTACTTTCTTAACTTCAGTGTCATCCAAAGAAGAACTTATTGATTTAGACATTACAGAGGAATCTGTCTTTGTTGCAGTTGTGGATACAATTTTATTTATTTCTATGTCATGCTGTTAAAAAAGGATAGAGTGATTTTTGGTTAGTTATTAACACCACACCACACACCTGATATATAGGAGGAGAATCAGGTAAAATTGTCTGTGCACACCTGACACATGCCTGTATAAAAAGAAATAAACAACATTTTGCTTTCTGTAATTTTACTGCTTTCCCAGACAACACCAGATCAGCAGCAATAAGTGAAGACAGAATGACCCTGACTTTTCAGACCCTGAATATACAGAAAAGGAGATGTCTCTAAACCAGGTCCCACAATCAGTGGCCTCCTCACTCTTCCCTCCCCAGGCACAACACAAGCAGCTACTGCAGGAGCCAGGACAGTGCTGCAGCTCCCTCTCCCTTCACTCCCCACTCCTGGCTGTCCCCTCTCCCTCCTTCTGTGTTTCTGTAGGGATGGAGGAACTTGCAGCCCAAGCTGGGAAACAAAGGTTCAGACCTCCAAAGCCTGCACCCTCTCCTGCCTTTGGATCCTTTCCATGCTCTGCACTTTAGAAACGGTCTCTTATGGAAACAAACCTCTCCCCACCCAATCAACTACATAATCCTAATTACACTGTTCAGTGCAAAGTAGAACAACTGTGCCTTTAGTACCTGCACATTAGGAAGCATTTTTCATTTTATTCAATCCATTATCAGTTCTACATTGCACACTACATACTTCCATTAGAAATTAATATGTTCATTACCCTAAAAAAGGATCCTACAATATTAGGATTGCAATATAATTCCTAACTGCTTTTGTGCCTTCCTCACCAGCTTTCTACCAATTTACTTGCCAAAATAAGTGTTGTACCAAGGAAGCAAAGGGGAGTGTTGGACAGGCAAATTTACATTGCCGATGGTTATAACTGCTTCAGTATAAACTCTGAGCTTCACAACCAGCAATCAGCATCTTTAATCTTTTTTTAAGTATTCTTTATCCTGTGACTGTTCACTAAATGAAAACAGATCAACTCAAAAATTGCTTTGTGCTACTGCTGCACTTATGTTCAAACTGGCTGCTAGTTACACCAAGGATTACCAATATTTTAAATAGTTTATATTGTGTTTATGAAGGGTAATGCCATCCAGGCAGTGAAACAGAGGCTTCTGTCTTGTGCTTATATAGCTTTCTGAATAAACATGCCATTTCACAGGATTTACTGTGGTATTAAGTTAAATCACTCAATATGCATCTGAAAATACTCACAGGCTTATCATTTTCTGCTGGTAGCTCAAACACACACCTAAGTTTCGAATCCATGAGTTCTTCCGGTTTTGCTTCTTTCCACTGGAATAAGTTAATATTAATTTAATATTAAACATATTAGTATAGTCAGGCAGGTTGGAAATGCAGTGCATTATGTAAACAAATCACACCATTTCACTCAGAAAAAACCCACAGGTGTTTATCACATTGCCATTATCCACATACAGAATGAAAAATGAGATCAAATACATAACTGAGTGGTATCATAAAGACAGACCAGATACTATGAAGTAAATCATTCTAAATAGTCTGAAACTTCCACAGGTAATTTATGAGAGAACTGGGAGCTGTGTCAGGTAATTAGCAGAGACAGGGGGAGTTATGGGCCTGCTTAAAAAAAAGAAAAAAAAAAGAAAAAGGAGGTGCGAATTCAAGGGAAGGGAAAGATAACAAGCCCCCAAATCAATCACAGTGTGAGTTCTCAACTCTTTGCCCAGTGGAGTTTCTATTCAAAATTTTAAAATTTCACATGAGCTTTTCTTCTGGAATGAACTACAGGACTGTTCTTCCCCCTCCTTGTTTTCCACATCCTTACTTTTCAGCATCAATGTCTGAACAGCACCAGATGTGCTACCTACAGAGGGATAACTTGCCCTCACACCTTCTCTCCCCTTCAGCTGGGGAGTCTGCCATAAACAAGATTCCTTGCAATCTTTTTGATAGGGATCAGCAGTGATAAATCTCTGCTCAGTGTCAGCTGTAACCCTGAAGTGAAAAGATTTATTCTCAGTGGTAATAAACAGCAAGAAGTGTCCACACTGATATCCTGGAGTTCTCACGTGCTCCTCTTCACTTTGACCATCCTCCTGGTAGCTTGGTATTCCTCAGTATATCTCAAGTAGGTGACAAATTATGGCTAAGCCCGTGCAATCTGGAGTAATATTTAACCCATCCTAAACAGCTGAATCGTAGCTCAGCTTTGCTGGGGCTGAAGTCAGAGTTCTATTTTGAGCTCCTTGGCTGCCTGTGAAGTGTTGAAAGCTTTATAGTTACTCCCATAACTGGTCTCACCTGTTCATCCAGAATAGGAAGAGATCTGGAGAGTGGTAACAAAACTGAGAACTGATCAAAGTGTTACAGGAAAAGGAATCATATTGGTCTGGAGAGCTCTGGAAAACTGAAAGGCCCATATAGGTACTAAAAAACATTCTTTGCCAGCAGAATAACACTTGTCATGGTATAAAGTAACTCATAAAAATTAAAGAGCTCGAAAGAAAGGCAGACTGGCTTATCTTTCTAGTGATGCAGACATTTTATTACTATTGCTGTTTCTCCCACTGGATCTTATTTTGAGCCCATTAAATAAATATAGTTCCATAAATCAGTTTCAGAAGGGAAATTATTAACCTGCAGAGCGCCCCAGCTTTAAGAAGATGTTCAGAAGAAGACACATATTGTAAGGACTACTGTAGAGTTCTTCTGGGTTGGCTTTTTTGTTTTTAAGTAGCACACACAAGCCACACACTTTTAGAGTAATGGTTTTTTTCCTTTTTTATATTGTGTCCTCAATAGCCACTGAGTGTTCTCTCAAGCTAACAAAAGCCAGGCTAGAGAAAGCTTCCTTGTGCCTTCTTCTGGGGGCAAATCTTGCTGGTAAAGGAAAGCCACCAGTTGACATGAGGGTTTACTGCTTTCCAGGCTGTCTTACTGTAGCCTGATGGTCTTTCTATGTCTTTTGTCCTTCTCTGCTCCAGCACCTACATATTTCTACTACTTTCATTTGTAATTCACAGGACAGAATCTATGAGGGCCTTTCATTTACAAAGCCACAGCAGACACAGGTAGGGATAAAGGAAAATACAATACTTGTAAATCATCCTCTTGCATCTTGCAAAAAGAGCTGCTCAAGAGAAGACTCAAGACTGAGAGTAGATGCATAAAATATATAAGATGATACAGATTTTGAATATATTCTGTATATCCTTAGAATATATGGTTCAAGCTGGCCTTTCTAAAGGATATACTGCAAAAAACTACAACGACTTGTTTCATGACTTGTCATCCCATTACTGACAGCAGCTTCCTAGAGAAGCAACCACAGACACCAACTTTCAGTACAAGGTTCCTGGGGCTCAAAATAACAGAACATTCCCTGCCATGCAGAGTTGGAAATCTGGAAAAGCTTTCAAGGACCATTCCAGCATGGTTTGACAACAGTCCTTAAAGAACGCAGTAAAAGGACTTAAAAGTTATACAATTAGAAAGAAATCCATTTAAAATTATTTCAATACTTACTACTGCTTCCATATCTGAAGTATCAGCTGGAGCAAACATAGACTGAACCATAAACTTGTGTTTACTTTTCTCATTAGGGTCATAGTCAAAAGGCTGTAGCATCACTGAAAGAAAAAAACCCCAGAACACATGGCATTAACATTGCTCTGGTGCAGAGTCATGCACTGATGACACAGTTACCAGATTTCAGAAAAACAAACATTAAAATGGTTTCAAGTTGTCTGTTGTTACGACCAAAGCAGCAGTTGAGATCAGGAACCTCACTTTAAACCAGAATTCTGAAAGGACGCAAGAAAACCAGATTTTCTCAGTCTGTCTAGACTTTTGTCTGAGAATTCTGGAAATGCTGATCACTCTACAATATTCTGTACACAGCTATGGCAAGATAACAATAGTAATTTATAGGAAATAGGATAATTTATGTATCTTCTGGGACAGAGGGAGAAATTTTCCAAGGCAGCATCTTTTTGTCTTGCTCCATCCTTGGGGCAGAAGTAACAAGCATTTTGATGAGCTGTACACACAATATTGCTGATGGTGACCAAGAAAAGCTACAGAGGCGAAGTCAAACATTGTAAACCCTGAAGTTCAAGTCTCGAGATGGAAATTTCCTCTACAAAGTTTAAGAGTCTCATGGTATTTGCTTTATCAAGTGCAAGTATTTCTCTTCCACAAATAAGTTACTGAAGGTTTGTTACCAATTTATAGCTGGAAGTTTATAGTTAAATGTGATGCAAACTTTGCCTACGAAAGGTATGCAAGGAATGTATTTATCTTCATTCAAAAAATCAAAAGCATTCCAAAATTTACTTATGAAGAGAACGACTGTGTTCAGGGTACAGAGAGGAAGGAACAGCAGGTTTAGAGTGTGTGTGCTTTTATTTAATTTGGGAATTTCCATGTCTTTGCTGTTGGGTTAAAGCAAGCCAAAGAGGGGCAGCTGGGTATTCCATTTACATGGAATATTCTTTAATCACAACGGTCACTTGGAACCCCCACAATTGTGAGTGACACCTGGATATTCAGCTGTCAGGACATTAATAAACAGGAGTTTGGCTTCAAAGTGAGACAGAACATGTGAAAATAAGCAACACAAACATGTTATTAGAAACTGCAAAAAGCCACCACCCCCTCAAACTGCAAATGAAGCTTACAAATACTGCTATTACTGCTAACAGAAAAAAATGGTGTAAGGTTTAAAAATTCACATTTTATGACCGGTCTTAGTTCAGCCCCTCAATTCAATCACTACGAAGAGAAGCAGTTCAAGAATTAGGACCATTTTCAAGTACTGGTGCTACTAACATTATGTGCCCAAATTCATACACACTAATTGCAGGGGTTTGTCATATAAAAGCAATATCCAAAGACCCCATTTGTTGCAAATGAAGGCAAGACAAACCAATCTGCCTCCCTTAATGAGCAGGGTATGTTATGGCTGTATCATCTCTAATGTGCACACAGTCTGTGGCCATCAAAAACCACATGCCTTTTAAAGCCCAAAGAGAAGGAAGGCAATAAATTCTCTCAGATGAGGTGCTTTAAAAATTATATATACATTTTAAATTCACCTTGCAGTACTCGGTATATTATTCCAAACTAAGTATTTTCCAAACAGGAGTGACTGCACTGTGAAAGCACAACTATTTCAACACTGTCTGACACATCACTGAAAAGCAGCAGCATCGCTTTTTCTCCTCTGTAGTAGTGAGTCAAGATTATGAAGAGTTAAACTTTAGCTAGGAGTTAGAAGCAATTTGTTAGAGAGATTTTGTCCGCGAATACCAGTTTTTTTTAACGATTCAGTAGACACTTAAATAATTTTAAATCTACATAATGTGTAAGATCCAACTGGATAGTCAGAACTATCCAGCATTTATGGAACTTCTACAGATTGTGGTTTTTTCAGCTTGCTTTGCTGAGTGCAACTATCAGCTCATTTGAAAATCCTCACTTCCCAAGGGACAGTGCTGAATCCATCCTGGAATGCCAAACGAGCTTTCCAAGCTCCATTCACTGAACCACAAGAGCCAGAGAGGGCTTGACAGCACAGACGTTGGTAGCACTTGTATTTTTAGATCAATACATGAAAGCCACGTTGACACAATTATTCAGCAAATGTCTTGTAAGCCAGATGGGAAGCTCAAAAATATGTTGTTTTTTCAAGAGGAAACCAAGCCATTTTAGTATTTATCCACATACTAGTGGGGTTTCTGTGAAAGATCAGTTTCATAAAACTGCCCTAATTGCTGGAGAAATTGCTACTGGGGATGTGGCTCCTTTGTTCTGAATGGAAAACACAAACCTTATGCAAAACTTATGTGAAAAGAGTGTTCCTACAAAATGCCTTATCACATCAGTTGTCCCATCTGGTCAGAAGTTTCAGCTTTCATCAGAAGTCAGATATGTTGCAAGAATATTTTTTAAGAAAAAAAAATATATTAATATGATCTTCAAGTTTACTGGCAGCAGCATCCATCAGGCAGAGATACCTCAACCACTTCCCAAGCTGCTCACCCTACAGCTCAAGCACCAGCACTGTTTTACCACAAGCAAAAACTGCAGAGTCACTGAGAGATCAATGGACATCAGTTTTCTCACACATTCCTGCAATATCCCCAGCATTTTGCGCTCTGCAGAGAGCCAAGGAGAGGCACTGACCACTCAACATGCTCCTTCTTTTCCATGGAACAGTATACTGGCAAAGTTAGTCACAATGACAGAAGCATTAAACTCCTCTGGTTTTCCTAGAATAAACCAGCTTTCTCAAGGAACAGAGGAAATCTGAAGCAGGGAACACCTTTAACACCTGCTAGGATCTAGCTGTCCTTTCCAAGAGCAGAAGGAACAGAAAAGTCTCCCAGCTCAGATAGTCAGCAACCTTCCTCTAGTTTCCATCTGAATTTATTAATGACCTGTTTACTTGGTCCTGGACCAACACTGCCCTTATGCTGAAATACCAGAGAACGGGAAGAGTCATTTACTTCTGGCACCCTCTGAGACATCAATCATGGCAACTCTTGGCCTTCTGGTAAACTTAAGCCAGACTTGGTGGGTCCTCTCTGGGTCAGGCTCCCCATTCATCCTCTGCACCTCTTTTGGTTTGAGCTCCTCTAATTATACGTGCAGGAAACTTTACTAACGTCCTGAATCACAGTATTTATGCCCTCTCACCTCTTTCCTTATCCAGATACATGATGCTACATTTGCTTTACTCACAGCCACATTATGTCAGCATCTTGCTCACCCCCATCAGGCCCCTTCATTTAACAAGCTTGCAATTATAGCAGGAGTATTTTATACTCCAAATATGTGATTTTGCAGTTTTTCTGATGAAACTCATCCCATTTCTCTTACTGTAGCCTTCAAGGACACCTAATTCTGCTGCATATCTTCAATCTCCCAACTTTACAACATCATCAGGGTTTTTAGTGTACTCTTTTTTTCCAGAATTGCTTGTAAAAGCATTAAACAAGATTAGAACCAAGAATCACTTTTAAGAAACATAACTAGTAGCTCCCTGCTATCACATTTCCATCCATATCACTGTTCATTCTTAAGCAGCTCCTTCAATACACTATCAATCTATTTTTTTCTTTTCTAGCTTTATCAATCAATTTCCCAAATGGCAATGTACAGAATTCATGGTCTGGATGGATCAAATCTACCACACTTATGTCACATAAAATATCCCAACCAGAAACAGGGGTGAGCCTCAAGATCCTTGTGGAATTCCATCAGCTCTGACAGAGGTGAGCAAAAGACACATCTACAGAAACAAGCAAGAATCCACTGCACCATTCCCTCTTTGTCCATATTTACATAAATAAACATAAAATTTCTGTAAATATTTCAATAATACTAATAAGTTTTGAATCTGTGAGGACCAAGATAAAATTTTAAAGCAGGCAGGCAAGAACAACCCCAAAACTGGTAGTTTCTGCAGAGTCCTGGGAGCTCCTTGGGAACAGGGCACAGGAGTGACACTGCCAAGGAAAGTCTGGGAACGCAGCAGTGGATGGGACACAATCGGTGCCTGAGGGAATGGGGCAGACCCACTGCGACTGCAGAGCACAGGGCTGCAGCTCCATCCCTGCTCAAGGCAATGCCTTTTCAAAGCCAGGCAAGCTCACAAAAGACTAAAAATCCCTCCCTGGATATTTGACAGCAACCCAAGGCTAATGTCAGCTCCTCCCCATTTTTAGGAGGCATGTTCAGACTGCTCTCTTCAGTGGGACACTGTGCACAGACAGTACCATCTGCAATTCCTCTCTCCCCCTTATACACCTATTGCAGACTCACCAGCATCTGCTGGCATTCCTTCACTTTTCCTTTGTAATCCATTCATGCTTTTTATTTAGACTTCAAAGCCACAAAATCAGCTATCTTTGCTGAAATCAGACATGCTTAACAGCAGTGGAATGTGTGCAAATACTCTTTTTCCCAAGTATTGCAGCCCCAATGCAATGGAATCAGATGACAGTGCACACATACGCTTCCCGACAGTTACATAAACTCAGCTGTTAAAATTACATGCCATTATATAACAGGTGAAAACACGGGCTCCAAACCTGCCATCCCAGCAGGCTGCACATGCTGACAGGGCCTCAAATGCTGGTATTTAGCAAAAGCTGTGATATGGCATAAGAAGGCAGCATTTGAGACTCTACTAGATTAAAGTGAGCTTTATTTTTCTAGATTTTGTACGTGTTTAAATGAGCCATCATATTAGTGTGAAATAAAATGGAACTGCTGCCTCTTAGAGCAGAATATCTTCTCATTTACTTGCAGCAAAATAGTATAGACACAGTTTCACAGGAGTATAAGAAAGGCATCTGGTTACTACAGTGCAAGAAGGAAGAGGCTGTCCCAAATTCAGCTTCAAGCAGTAATATTCTCTGAGACTAACAAATGCTTAGGCACTGATTTTTTGGAGACCAAGTGCAGCACCAATGCACTGCTATCAGTGGCTGTGGTAAAGCCTGTCAGCAACTGCAAAGGGGACAGATTGCATATAGCAAATACAGCCCAATTAGCTTAAGTGTCCAGAAATTACTGAATTAACTATAGTTTAATAATTTCTCATCGGTAGTATTTTCACTAGGTTTGGAGGAATTCAAGTCTTATTTATTCAAGTCCTGGTTTTATGCCTTGTGCAAGACTTGAATTAAATGACTGAAAAGGTAACTGATACAGAAGCAAAGAACCAAATTCTATTTATTTTTCACTTCATTAACTCCAAAATCAGTCCTCTGTTCTCAAGCAACATTACTCCAAAGCAAAGGTTAAACACATCTTTCCCCCTTTCTGTGAATCTGAAAACAATTATATTCTGCAAGTTAATGGCAGTCCCCTCTCTGATCCCTCCTATCCAAAGGATCCCACCTGCTGATCAGAACCAAAGACAGTGCCATCTTCAAGTCCAATATTAGGTCCCATGCATGGTTTAAAGGAGCTTAATATATACCTAGGGAACAACAAAAGTGTGCTACTTGCATTTTAAAATATAATGTTAATGTAAGGACTGGCAATTTAGAATCATTATTTATTACCACTGCTATTATCAGCACGGAAATACTAGAACACGGATGAGCTTGTGATTTAATATACCACAACCATTTTCCACACTAACCAAACCAAAAATCACTGCAAATAAGGTTATCAGAAAAGGGAAATCTTAAAGCTATGTAGGCAAAAGCAAAGCACAGCTCAGGGTTAGCACAGCAGTCTCATAAGGGGATACTTTAAACCCTGGACTAGAACCACACTCTACCTGGTGTGCCACTGGGAAGGGTCAGGCTGGAAAAGCAAGCTGCTGGGAGCATAACAAGAGATGGTTCCTACAACACTTGTCTGCACTGTATTTGCTCAAGGTGGAGCTAAGGGGCACTTGTAAGCAGAACTTTAATACACCACTCAACACTGAGATCAAGACAACATTTCAAAAAGCCTGGTAAGAGCCTGCAAAGGAAGCAGGCTTTTAATTTTCAAAGTTCATCTGCAAGATGAAAAGCATCCACATTTTTATAGCATGAAGATAATTTGTAGCTAGAAACCATGCTAATTTTCATTATCATTTCATTGATTTCAATGCATTTGATATGCTTGCCTGCAGCTAGTATAGATGACAGACAGCTTTACTTGGGAATTGTCCCGACTTTTAAAAATCTCCATTTCTCTCCAGAGAGCTTTTTCATTTACATATTAGTCATTTCAGAGCTCATTGGGTATGTGCTGGCCCTCTCCTGAAGCAGAAACACTTTGCCTGCCCCACCTGGAGCTCCCACACTTCCCTGGTTACTTCCTCACTGTGACATTCCCCTGGGATTAACTGCAAGGGAGGCACAATCCTGTAGCCCTTTGCACACTCAATTTGACAGCACAGAAATCCCAGAGACAACAGATCAATGAGTGTGCAAATATGGGCATGTGTAAGAAGATTTACAGGATTAGAGTTGCTTAATTTTACAGTGCAAAGTGGGTTTGGAATCAATTTGTATTTTGTTGGAGCAATTTCTCTCCAAGGGGGAGGTGTTTAAATATTTTACATTTTATTAAGTAAGAAATTGAACTCTTGATTTCTACATGTTGATTTTTTTCAAGTAAAAAGCAGTGGTTTTAGCTTCCCAGATTTTTTATTCCAGGCTAAAAGAGGTTGGTAGGAGCAAAGTGTATAACCATCAATAATATTTCTTATCATACCAGTATTTTTTTTTTATTTTTAGAAATAGCAAAGCAAATCTGCATGTTTAGAGAAATAATGTTCTTAACTAAAGTCTGACCTCATTCATCCAATATGCCACAACTAAATGCTTTGATAGAATTCTTTATTAAGAACATGGATCAGAGATGTCATTGAGAAAATATACCATCAGAAAGTTAATAATACACAGACATTCTGTTTGGGAGAATACTCAGCTCTTTATGCTCTCAAAGTAAGCCACTCCTTTGCTTTTCCATTACCAAACTTAGGCAAGTCAAGAGCTACTGACTCATTAGAGAAAATCATTAACTTTTCCTATGCAACAGCAAAGATTTAGTCACTTGACATTTTTAACACCAAAGGATACTGAATCTTCAAGGCACACAAAACAAGCACGGTTTGAAAGTAAATGTTTTCATTGTTGGTTAAATCAAAGGCAGTTTGGCATCAGCCCACACCAGTCTAAACCAGGGGATACAGTCCACCCAGTTTTATTCTTCCCTCAATGTGCTCATCCAAGCACTTGTCTGACCCCGTGGTGAGCTGGTTCAGGAACTTAAGCTGGCAAAAAACTAACTGTACAAAAATAATCCCACAGGGAGGGCAGGGCTGCAGCAGGACTGGTTTGGATACGTTGGCTGAGGCTGTTAACGAACCATATCAATCATTTATGTATTTCCGCCTTTTTCCTCTCCAAAACAAGATGTAAGACCCAACCTATTACTGCTAGACCAGGAGTAAGGGAGGTAAGGATATATGAAATGGTTGCTTCTCCAGGAAAACACAGCTTCTTGGATTCACCAAAATACTTTCAGGCTGCGAGGCATTCCAAGAAATAACTGATTATAAGAAGCAATTTTCAGTCACCAAAGAACTGCTTGAATGGCTTACCAGAAACATTAATTGATGTTCCTGCATCGATAATTCCACTGTTGGGCCTTACACAGTATCTACGTGGTGCTGTGGTCTTAACTTTGAAGCACACATTTCTGTCCGTGGGGTTGCCGAGCTTCAGGTTTGTAGTGACCACATCTGTGAAAGGACCTGAGGAGGAGAGCAAAAGCAGACTTGAAATCACACAGAAAACACTTTTCAAGCAGAGCCTAAGCAGGCTCTAAATCTCTGTTCACAAATCTTATAAAGTAATTAGATGTTCAATTTCCATCTGCAGCACGTACAGATAATCATGCACGCAAAGCTGAGGCTGCCGCCAGGCCCCAGCCCAAGAGCTCATCATTAACAGCAAAACAAAAGGGGGAAATCATTCACACATTGTGCCAACACCACAACATGGCATTCAAAGGATGCCAAATTCCCTGCTGTGTCACAGTTGCTCCATTCTAGTCACTGAAACCCAGGCTAGCAGAGATACCAACAAATACCCATGCTGTAGATGGTAAGTAGTGAGTACAGTACAGTTTGTTAACCAGGCACAGAATGGGAATCAAGGACTACCACAGACCCATCTGCACATGAAGCTGGACCTCCACAGAACCAGGATTCCACCATGTATTCAGGAATGTCATACCAAAACCAGCAAGACAAGCATTTAGGGTACATCTCCTTTCACCTACCAAGTTTTTTTTGTGATTTTTTGTGGTTTTTTTGTTTTGTTTTTTTTTTAATAAACTCTCTTGGCAGCTAGAAATTATAAACCAGAATAAATAAAATAGCCTATCTCACCCAGGACAGGAAATAACCATGTGGAAATAGGAAAATTTTTAGACACTGAGAGCACTGGCAAAGATTTCCATATTAGCAAAGCCAAAATCAAACCATTGTCAAGATCTGCAACACCAAGTGCAGGCAAATCCATTTCTCTCAGGCTCACTACCTAATTGAAACTCCCAAATCCCTTAGGGAGAAGAAAGTCTGATTTCTTACATGACACTGATAAATCAGACAGGTAGCACACAACTACAGTGCTTTACAGGCGGTAAAGAAGTAAAATTAAAAGAAATATAACCACACTTTGATCAACTGTTTTCTCCACAGAAGTGATTAATTTGATGCCTGAATAAAATACCTTCATCTGCCCTCAGGAGTAAAAACAAATTGGTCAGAAAAAAGCATCAAACTTTTCCTTGCAGAAATGGCAGCCCTAAAATTGAAAAAGGGAAAATGACAATGATAAAAATATTGGCAGGCAGCATTCCGCCACCCTCCTCTCACAGCATGGATGGCTTGATGTAATTCAAGTTTGCTTCTTACTCTATACAAATTTGTCTCCTAAGACAATGTTTAATCCAGCTCTTACAGTACTACAGTCCTGCAACCTCTATCCTTGATCCAATTAGTTTAAAGTAATTAGAAGGGAAAAAGCCTCAAAACAATCACACATATAACAACCCCAACCAGACAACAAGGCAGCACCATTTCTGTCTGCACTCTGAGCAAACCAGCTTTGCAATCCAACACGGGAGCAAACAAAAATTGAAGCAATAAAATTTTCAGATCCCATGGCAAAGGTTTCACTACAATTGTGCCTGGTGAAACATTGAGATGTGAAAGAGAATGAAACACAACTGTCAAGTTTTCTCTGTGTTCTGCATGCAGGGAGAGACTTTAAGTTAATGGAAAATAACTGGCCAGAAGCAGCCATGAGGTGTTAAAGAAGTTAAACAAGCCAAACAATCAGAAAAATCCAGCAAACATTAGGTGTGTAAGGACAGTAGCAGATCTTCAAAACAGCTCCAACTGGGAGAAATCTAACATTTCAGAAGAAATTATAGGATGCCTAAGCAATAAGGATGTGTCTTTACTAAAAAATTACAGCTTGAGCTGTTCCAGCACAGAGGTAGGGTTGGCTGTACAAAGCCCTACATATGCAGCTGCATCCTCAGTAGTGCTTTACTGGTCTGCATGCTGGGATAGATTTCCTGGGGGAAATACCATGTTTTTACTTGGCTGATCCATGAATGTGTGCGGGATTTGTGTGCCCCAGCACAGAGCTGCTGTTTGAAATAGTAATACGACAACAATTCTGTCTGGAAAATAATTTCCACATGGAGTTACTTATTGCTAACATAGATCATACCAAAATATTTGGCAGCAAAACCTTTCGGCAGACGGAACTCATTTCTTCTTGTCTGCTTGGTGTTTCCTCTTCTGTTTTGTCCACTAAACCATAAACAGTTTCTTTAGCTACATTTCCCCCAAATTACAGGTTTTACAGCCACCACAACTATACTAGAAGGTTGACATCTGCTTCCAGCAAACCTGTGTGCAGGCACACTCCTTATGGCACTGCTGTTCAAAGCAAAGCAAAACACAGCGGACAAATGCAGCATTAACGTGCCATTAAGGTGTCCTGACGTGTGTAAAAAAATAAACAGACCACAAGGTATTACTCAGGGGTAATTGGGGCATGGC
Source organism: Corvus moneduloides (assembly GCF_009650955.1). Lineage (NCBI taxonomy): Eukaryota > Metazoa > Chordata > Aves > Passeriformes > Corvidae > Corvus > Corvus moneduloides. The sequence goes on from NC_045492.1 coordinate 11,873,290, forward strand.
AGTGAAATATTACCACTTGGCTGGCCTGCCTTTTAAGAGCAAGGCCCACGGACTGCCAACTCAGGCTGAAATGAAACCTTGGTCGCCTGTTGTTGGATTACTGTAGCCAAAATTACAGGTTTTTTGGAGAGGTTGGGCTATGTGGGAGAACTTATCTCAGGATAGACATAAGCTAATTCTGCACTAGAGATACACCTTTGCTTTCCAGCATCTGGATTTGAGCATTGTAGATAAGGCTGGTGTGGGTATCAACAACCATGCGAGATGCACATTGACTCTGGAGCTTCATTTTCCAATGCAAGGCATTGGGACTTCTGCACTCACACTCACATACAGTAAGAGAAAACACTCTTCACTTTTTTCCGGTAACTTTGTCCTCATTACAAGTGGATGAACTATTTATACAAGTTTATGCAACACCTGGACAATGGTTGTACTTCCAAGGTGGGCTGAGAGCACAGTTAAGCCAGACTGGTGCATCTGGATGGTACTTGGGTAAAAGCCACAAGTGAAGACTGACTCTTAAAACCCACAACCCGTACTTAATCACGTTATTTTGTTTTGAATGTTTTTTCGATTGCTCATAATATTTCTAGATAAGTTGAACTCATAGTAAGGCAGGGTGCTTTCCAAATGACAATTTGCACTTTAAAATCATCCCAAATGTTTTTCTCACGTGTTTTTCAAAGATCATGAGAAAAATGCCACTGGTGTCATCCCAAGGACAAAGTTATGGGAAACAGGGTCTGTACATGCATCATCCAACATGGGGTTGTCACGGGAGCAAGCTGTCTAGAAGGAAGAATGTAGTAAATTGAATTTGGTGCAGAAAGTCTGAAATATTCCACAAGGGCTTGGTGACTTTCTCCTGCCAAAATAAAGTCAACTTGTGTTAATGCAAAGTGGGCATCTAGTGATACACAAACAACCAGTATTACCGGAAGGAAAGGAAACATTACCTCCTATACTCATGGAACAACAAGCAGTAAGAGGTATGCTGGTTTTTCATAGGACGACTTTTCATCAGGCTTATTTCTGAACTGTGGCTTTTCACCCAGGCACCACACATCCAACCCTTCACGTTTGAAGATCACAGTGTTATCTCAGAATTTTCTACACTCCATTTCCTATTCAAACACCAGTGCTGTATCAATCTTTCCTAAGAGAGCCATTCTGCAGCATATGGCATTGTAATATCCCACACCATTTTAGTAATAATACAAAAGTCTGGGAATTAGGTCAAAGGAACATGATGTCAACTCTATTTAAATTTTAAGTAACTCTCACTGCAATAGAAATTGCCCATAATTGTACCAGCAAATCCAGGCTGATAACTTTTTGATGAGCACAGTACTCACTGTGAGTTCCTTGCCACACGCTCCTCAAAGAAACCACATTACACAGCCACATCATTTGTACTACATCTTAATACAACCATCCCCACTTTAACCAAAATTCCATGCTTTGGCATGGCAAATAATCAGTCCTCATGCTGTTTGGCACATGAAAGAATTTAGCATAAGTACCAGCAGAGGGAAAGCTTTGATGGCCCAGGCTTGGGCAGGAACATTCAAACCCAGCAGGGACAGTCCTCTGCAGATCTGTACCTGCAATTATCACTACATCTTTATAATTAACTACACACATCAGGTGGGCCACAGGGTTGCTTAATTCCTGCATGAGTCCATCTCACTGCTGAAAGGGGAGGTGGTCTGGCATCTCGTCTCCACCAGCTGCCTGTGCAAGTTGCACTGTGTTCCTCTGCATGGGCCAAGAGCAGAGCCAGGGAGCTGCTGGGGCTGGAAATTAATCCACTTACCAGGCAGGGAGAGAGGGAGGGGGCAGTGGGGAAGAGAAAAAGGAGAATCAGTTTTCAGCCAGAACACGCAGCACTCAGATCTGGCATCAGGGAAACTGCATCTTCCTGCACAGCATTCTGCCAATTTAAGGTCTCACAGTTGTAGGTTAAAGCTTGCAAGCACATCTGGGCATACGTGCTGCAGTCACACTTGCAGTGTTGGCATAGCTGCTGAAAGTAATTAAGGCACATGCATCATTTTTTTGGTACTTTTATTTAATGCAAATTCTCATCTGCTAAAAGCTAGACATCTCTAAAAAATGTAGTGAACTTTTCCAAGAAAAGCACTGCAGGAATACTTGATACAATCATAGTCATGTTCAACTGGCAGCCATTGATCCACAAGACTAAGAATAAATTCTCATCAAACTGCCCATGTTATTCCCAGAGTGTTTTAGATGCACTTTCAGCATCTTCCCCTAAACAACTTTTGCAACTCCAGCTCACCACAGACATGCATCCAACAGCAAGGTAATTGGAAACAGGCAGAAATACAGGCAGAGCTTCTCGTGAGAGAACCTCTCTTGTACTTCCTTTGTGGAAAGCAGTGGAATGCAATAATAGGAGGGGAAGGACGTATTTCACCATGGTTTAATCCCACTGATGTGTCAGATGAAAGTCATTAATCACCTGACACATTAATCAGCCATAGAAAGGTAACTGAAGAATCTTTAATAAGGGAGATGGTGGAAAGCAGTAGAGGGGAAACCAAAATTGCTTTGTGACTATTCCCAAGAGCCCAAATCCTACATGTGATGGGTAGATGTCCACATGGAGCAGTAACTAATCCAGTGAAAGAGCCACACTGACCCTGTGTGAGTGGAGAGGATGGGGGCTGAATGTGATACTTATCCCTTCCCCATTCCACACCCCACGCTGGCCCCTCTCCCAGGGCATTAAATGCCTCCCCCTAGCTCTACCAGCCCTTCAAACTGGGGATGCCCCTTGCCCTGCTCTAGAGAGAGATGTCAGCACCATCAAAAAGCCACCACACCCATCTCTCCATCTGATTAGTTCAGTCTTTCTACCTGCAACTCTTCCCATCTTCACATCTGAGTGGTTTCTCAGTTCCTTTACTGCCTCTGACGGCACCAAGTGATTTTGTTTTATTTCCATGGGCTCTCCCATTTTATTTTTGTGGATGTCTATCAGCATTACAGACAGGCAAAATAAAACAAGTAGTGATGTGCAAGAAGGCTCAATAACAGGTGAAGAACTTGACTTACTGCATGCTCCTTTTTAAAGTCATATATAAAGCTGATGACCTTTGAAGATAAACACTAAAATGAAAAGAGCTGAAATGTCAAGCAAGACATCTTGAGCTATCAGCCAGGTGCCTGAGAATCAAGAACACCCAAGATACACTCAAACTCTCCCACCACCTTACTTGTCTTCAGACAAATCACTTAAGGGCTTGATCTTCTGCTATTAAAAGCCTTAAGAGTTGACATCAACTCCAAAACAGAAGCAGGTTTGGACCCTTATAGTTTCACTCTCCGTCAAGTAAGGAGAATACTTACCTAATTACACAGAATCTTGTGAAGATTAGTGTTTTTAAAAGTACCGTGTGCCAAGGTTTAATCATCATCATCATCTGGCTCTGGAGACTTTCATAATTAAGCGAGCATCCGCAATTTTTGAAATCAAAGAAGTCAAAAAATCAGAAACAAGAAGAGCCTGTGTTGCATAAATATCTGATTTCACAACTAACTCACTGAGAGAACCCAAATCCCCCAAATTTGCTAATTATTTTAAAAAACAAATCCTTGTGTAAACCACTTGCCAAGCTTTTGACCTCAGCTCAGATTTTAAAAGGAATTAGCTACAAAGCTCCACCCTGTGGAATCAGTATCTTTACTCCCAGCACCCACCTCCTCACCCAAAAGAGCCCTTGAAGCAAAGTGACAGGAGGGGAGTGGTCTCTTCCACTTCTGCTCTGTCAAGCAGTGGATGCCTGGATGAAAAAATATTACAAAAATAGAAGCAACATCCACATCACTCCCTATGCAATAGCTGATGCAGTGGAGCAATTTTTTTAAGAAGTATGCATCAATAAAGTGACCTAAGAGAATAAAAAAAAAAAAAGGTGAAGAAATCCAACAAAATTACATGATCCAGATGCCAAAGTTGGAGCAAGGTTGGCAGTAAGTTATTCCATTTAGATGGATTAATCAGTGTCCTTCCCTGGCCTATTCTGGCATAAACTCGTTTTCTCAGAGCATGCCTCATGCTTAGTTGGGAAAAATACCCAAACCCCAAACAAATACGAGACTGAAGACTATTTTCAGGGTATATATTAGTATGTAATTTTTGTCACCTTTTATCCCTCAGAGGATCATTAACAGTCTGCCTTCAGAGTTGTAAGAACTGAGAGGCCACACATAAGCTTGCCAAGAGAAATAGAAGAATATGTTCTTCGTATAATTTTGGTATCAGTGTCATTTGTTTTTTTCCCAACCGATCTCTTCAGAGTTTTCTTACACCCAAAAACGTTACCTACAGCAAACTTCAGCAACAAAATCACACAACATGAACTATTTTCTCTGCATCATAAAGTTAAAACAGATTTCTGCACACACTTGCATAAACAAGAGACTGAGAGCAGCCTTGGTGAGCTTTCAGAGGTGTATCTCTGTTTCAGCTGTGCTTTCAGATCCTTTTAGAACCAAGTGCCAAACATATTGTATTACTTTGCTTGTTCTGCACACAAATATCACATGAACCAACTCTGTCCAGGTATGGAAACAGCTCAGGAAACAGTGGCACAGCAGCTGCATCTCCTTCAATAACTATGATGTAGCCAGATCCACTTAGAGTATGGCACCTCCTTAGACACAGCCTGGAGCTCCATCCATGGGGCATAGAAAGGACACAAACAAAGCCCAGGCTCCCAGGAGAAGTGGGGATGCAGCAAAAGAGCAATGAAGCCCTGATGTGCAAACCTCCCCGACAAAAACACTGCTAAAGACTGAAGTCAGTGCAAAATGTTTCCCTGGAAGAACCACTCTGATTTCAATCATCAATCCAAGCTACACTTTTTCTCCTAAAGTGATTTTTTTCCTGGTCTAATTTCATCACTCATCTCCATTTCAAATGCACATTAAAATGTTCGGGAAGGAGCAACTTAACTACTCCAATTTTATGCTCACGTATACTCCTCAAATAGAGAAATTTGATGTGCAACTTAAATAGCAAATATTTTAAGTGCAAAACTGTGCATAAATTGAAAATACCAGAAGAAACAAACAAAATTAGATATTCTGGGGATGCACAAAGAATAGCTGCTTTTCTAATAAGTTAAAAAAAAAACCAAGCCACATAAAATAGACAGTGGGATACTATTTATGGCTACAAATAAGGAAGGAATCCTGAGTTTAGCAAGATATATTTCAGGGGAGTCACTTGAAAACCAGCCTATTAATTGTACTTTCAGGACCAAAGGGAAAAAGAAAGCAAAACAAAATCAGAAATTAGGCAGCAGCAGTGAGAAAACTCGACTGAAAAAAAAAAATCTGACAGTTTATATGTGTGGCATAGAACAAGAAACAAATGTCAAGTCGTGTTCTTCAAGCCTAAACTTCTGTCTTTTCCAATCTAAACAATTCCATGATTCTATGATCATCTGCACCGCTGTATGACATCAGTAAGCACAGTGTAATACCAGCTATACAAAAATTAAGGGGAAAAAAAAATGTTACTACCCTTAGATTTTTGCTCCTAGTCTGGTAAAAATATAGGAAGGCCAGAAGAAGAGACATCACAAACCAGAGGAAATGAAAATATTTTGAGAAAACATAAAATAAATTGTTAATTCACATATCACAAGAAACACTAATTGCAAATATCAACAGGCAACAAACATAAAATTGCACAAGAGAGAGGGTGAACTGCTGGGAGAAACATCAGAAGCATCAGTGAGGATGAAGTAACTGGTGTGATGAAAAAAGGAGCAGTCTTGGGAAAAACACGAAAGTGCAATTTTTTTTCTTGAAAGAATTACATAGTCATTTGACATGCCTTCTACAAGCACAACTAATTTGTCTTTTAAATTGCTTGCAGAAACATAAGATTTGGCTCCATAGTGATCCCCACACCTACATGATTTTATAATCTGCATCCTAAGTAACTGGATCACCAGGCAAACCTCCCCCTTCTCTATTTTTCCACCTCTCATGGAAACCAACCAAGAAAACAGGATTAAATTTAGAATGATAAAATCTTTAATCCATGCACCATGGTATAAGGGACTTCGTTTACAGCTCAGAGAACCAGACACTAAAGTAGTTTAGTAAAGAGATTATTTTCATAAAGTATTTATAATAACGTGGGGTAAGTACTGCAGGCAGCAGCAGTACCCAATCTGTACAAATGTTTTTGAGGCCAGGAGAATTACAGTTGAATTGAGCAATTTTCAGAACAGCTCTAATAGAGAAAGGACAGACTCAGCCCTCAGTCTGGGTTGTGTTGCTGGTGTGAACAGGCGATCACTTCGATCCGTGTGCACCTCTACCCTGCCCTGAATTAAACAGGGCAATGGTGATTTGCTTTGCATACATTTCCAATGACAGCAAGACCGTGACAGCTGTTCCAGATCCACGGCACAAATCCCTCTTTACAAAAGGTTGCCTAGCAGGCCAAATTTTAAACTCAACAACATCCCAGGCATCTCAGAAAATATCCTATATGGCTCTACAGACATTTTGGTCTACAAAGCATTGAAAGGGTTTATATATTGAAAAAATTCTGGGTCAAATGACAGAGGAAGAGATTTAGCATGAATCTAACCCCTAGCTTGGACAAACTGGTACTTAAATATTCATATATGTATGTAAAATAGGCTTCCTTTCTGCCTCTGGTCATCACATAGGAAGACAAAGGACCTTCAGTGTTACTTGTGGTAGGAACTGTCACACCAGTGCCAGTCCCTCATCCAGAGGGGAGAGGGCTCCAACTGGGAAGAGTTCCTGGTCTAATCAGTGAGGATTTACTTGCAGAAAAAACGCCAACAAACCAACAATTGCAGCAGCAAGATGATAATGTTAAAGATCACGTTTCTTACAAATACAAAGATGAAATTTAAGTCTGAAACAACAGCTGTCACCACCACAAACAGAACTGTTGCAAACACCATCAATAAGGCTTTCAAAGCCAAGCAGCCACACTGACAGGGAAAGTGAAGAGGCTGTTATGGTACCAACTATGAAATGCATTCAGTAGTTATTAGCTGTTCCCAGCAGGCAGCAAATATAAGACCAATATGGTAACAAGATAGTAGAAAATGAGTGTGACTGCAAGATGTGGGCAGAATTAGCAAGGGTCATTTGATTCCTGCACCACCTCAGCTGGGCAGAAAGCAGAGGCACTCAGAAACAAGACAAACCCTCACTCCCCCAGTTTCCTACAAAAATTGCATTATAACATATGTAGAAGTTGTTCATTTGATCCAAAACTCATTTGATGCAATCAATACCTTCCAGAGCTGGCTGCATAGAACAAATTAAGCTGCTTTTTAAATTGGGTATTTGTTCATAGATGTAAGCTGACCTGAGCTCATGAAGTTGGATCATTTGCTATGGTGATGATGCCTTTTTTCCAGTTGAGTTTCAAAACAGATCTGACAATCTATTTAAAGGTTTGTACTTGAATTTTTACAATCCTAATTCTGAATTAGAGAGCAACTAAACAGAATTCATTCTTCTATTTAATGGTAGCTAACCTATTTTAGAAGAAATAAAGCATTACACGACTACTGGTAAATTTTTAATTTATAAAACCCATGCAATGAGGAAAAATAGGTAATAATTTATTTTCCAATGAGAAGGCACTATCAGGAACTGCTGTATAAATTTTTACTCCGTATTCCTTTCACGGGTGACAGGACACTGCACATGGCATGCAGGGCAGCAGCTGGTAAATACAATTTACTGCTAAGTACCAGTGTGAACCTGCATCCACTCTGACACATTAACTGTGTCTTTATTTTGCCATGATAGCCATGCTCCTAGGACTTGAGAGAGCCACCCCTTCCATCTGTATTTTCAATATAATCTGTTATCAGATATATCTTCTGAAGTGATGAATAGAGGTCACATCGCAGCAACCAAATCAGACTGGCAGGCTGCCATCCCAATGAGCTTTAAATAACAAACTTGAAAAACTTTTTCACGTATCATTGCAATAGCTCCATAGCTCAAAGTGAGCTGAAAATCCATGGACAAACATGGGATTCCCAAGGAACTGGAAGTTGTGAATGTATGTGTCCCATTCTGTACAGTAAAGGCAAGGAGTTGATCACATTTAAAACATAAAATCCCACAAAACTAAGAGAAGCAATGGCCAAGTAACAAATTTTATCACTGCATTAGGTCTTTCCCTGAAATAGTAATACTTTGATCCTATTAATGCTCGTAACTTCAACTGGAATTCTTAAAATCTGTGCAGTACAAAATTATTCAAAAGTCCTTAACCCATAAATCACATTGACCAAAGCCTTCAAGGAGATTGTGGTATTTTTGGAAATAGTCTTGGGAGACCTAAATACATTAATTAAATTTAACAGAAGATGCAGTTAAACCTCCTTGACTGCTTCACGCATCTCAATTGTTCTTTGGTGTTCCCACCATCCTATTCAGAGTTTCAAATTTCTGTTAGTCCCACATGTACAATCCCTCTCTTCTTTCCCAGTGGAGCTGTTAGTGTTGTGTCTCTGGTGTACAGGACACCAGCAGATTAAGGAAGCTCAAGAGAACCACAATCTTCAATTTATCCACCTTTCAAAAAAATGAGATGTGTTTGAAGACACTCACAGTGCATCGCTACCCTCTTTTACCTCCAGTTTTTTCCCTCCTAACACCTCTCTTTTAAAGTGAAGAGACTATGCAAAGTCATGAATTAATTATAAAACCAATGGAGCACGTGAAATCAGAATAATTCAGTGAGATGTAGCAGGTCTGTACAACTAAACAAACACTTAATAGAATAAGTTATTGATTTTAGCTAAGCTGCAAGAAAAGTGAGTGTAACATGAATTGCATCAGAAAAGGACTGATTTTGTTTGATAATTGGGATATATTTTAGGATAAATCTGTTTAGATTTAGGAAGCCTGCCTGTTATTTAAATACTACGTCCTCTTTTGAAGACTAATTTGGTAATTAAATTCAAATACGTAGAGAAATGTACAGGTTTACTCCTATTTAATGCAGTAACAATGACTTGACTTGGAATCAGGCCAGACAAAGGGAAGCAAGGGCTGGTACATTTTTCAGCAGAAAAGCAGACAGCCATTGGCACAGCAGCCTTCAAAGAGCAAAGAAATCCTAGTACTGACTGCCATTCTGCTGTGAATACCAGGAGGGCTCTAAGAGTTTAATGAAAAGAGCACATAAATGCTTAGCTTAAAAGATGCATATTAATTATCCTAAACAGCCAAATTCTCACAATGCTGTCACTATTTTATATGCCCTGTGACTAGAAATTCCTATTTATCCAATACAGAAGAGAATGAGCACAAAGTCAAATTCCTCTCAATACCTTCAGTGCAGGAGTGATTCAACCATTACCATGGATCAGGACAGGGACACAGATGTAAGTGAACAGTCCACATGCCCTTAACCTCTCTTCTGAGGCTTGGCAGCTGCAGCTTCAGCAAACTCTAATCTCACATCCCAAATGTTACTGGACTGCTGGACTGAAGAGCCTTAGCCTGGTATCTGGTAGGAACGGGATATTCCTGTCAGACACAGGAGGCTTTGCACACCCTCGCTGCAATGAACAGATCTGGCTGGAGTTTCCTTAGGCTGACCTGGGGAGCTCAAAGTGTCTCAGCAGGGAGTGGCAGCCACCCAACAACAGAAGCACAGGTCACACAAACTGCACAGGATTGTGGCTAAACACTAAATACTGAACATTTCCAGTGCTGTAGATGCAGTGTTGGACTGAGCACATGGATACGGGCCACACCTTTGGGCTGCAGCTCTGATGTACCCAGGGCTTGCACCTGAGCTGACAGCCCCAGGCCAGGGCTGAATCCGCTCTGTTAGGACTGGAGAGGATCGGCTGTTCTGGTTTATTGTTGTGCCTTTTGCACAAGGCAAAGCCACACAGTGACATATTGCACAGGTACAGAATCACATACTGGGGACAGGAACCTGCATTTCCAACTGGCACGACTTGCAGAGTTTAGCAAGGCACTAATCCCTGTTTGGCAGTACTGCCGGGAGCCACTTGGGGAGCACGGACAGAGTGCTGAGTCATAAGTCCAGCCTAACCTGGAGCAAACCTCCAGAAACACTACCAAAATGTCCCTCAGCCTCTGCCACCTCCCATCCGTGCCACCCCTCCTGAGCAGCACTGCCCCAGCACCCTACATCTGCAAATATGCAGCAACATCTCCAACACTACAAACCCAGGGGAGTTCTATAATATGCTGTATTTTAACAAAATTTTACTTGCTGACATTAAACAGCCGATCTCTACTCCTGGTGGGCACATATGGTGAAAAGACAGATCAGCCTTGGTGGGCAGCAATCCTGCCAGGTGCAGGAGGCATCCTGCAGCACAATTCCACATCCTTGTCCAGGTTTAAATCTAGCAATTCTTAAAGTCAGAGCCCTGAATGTTGTAATAAATTCTCGGCAGATTGATGTCATCTCAGACAGAAAAAAAGAAGAAAGGGAAACATAAATGTAAATGTCACATATACCAACAACAATGTTCTTTTTCACCATTTGTTACCAGTAAAGGCTGAGCCGTAAACCTTTAGCTGGATAATTTTTTTGCAAACCTACAGCAACCAAAAAGTGGAAGAAGTCACTGGCAAGACAGAGAAGCTCCTATTTCACATGGCATCAAAGACCAGGGCAAGGAAATGGGCACCTTCAGCCACCTAATGGTGTCCAGCCTCCCACGACTCACAGCTGCATTTCAGCACAGCACACGCTGATGCTATTTTGGAGTATGTGTGCTCTGCTGTAGGAGATGCGAGGCGGGAGGAAAGACAACCCCTGCTCATGTTCACATGCTGTGAAAAAAAATTCCAGCATGAAAAACTCCTTTGATATTTTTTTCAAACGAGACGCAAGCACAGTATTTTGAAACAAGAGCACCAAACGAATTTATGAGATTCACTGCAAAACCAAGGGGCTGCAAAAGCTTCTTTAAAATGGTCTTCAGCCCTTCAGAAATGAAAGTGCAGGCCATGGTTGCAACACCAAAGTGAATGGGACACATCATACAAGAAATCCTCATTTGCTGTATTATTCCCAAGATCCTACCTTCCTCTAAATTTTATACTGAAGAGCTACACAGAGCCTTTAAAAAGCATCAGGCGAACAATTTCCTGCTTTTTCTACCTGTCTGCATTTGGATTCAGCCCTTCACCATTTCCAGTGTTTGGTTTATGGTCCAATCTCATTTTCCTACATTAAGCACCAGGTCTTTCAGCACACACCATGAGGCGCCTGTACCAGCCAGCAGCTCCATGACCTCTGTCAGTCTGGATCTACTAGGACGGGGCCAAGGAATGATCTGGAAACAAATGCAACTATTTACAAAGGTGAGAATATCATTTCAGCCATATCACCAGGCAGGTATGTCATCACAAGATCAGTAGGGCAAGAAATGCTTAGAGCAGAATTTACTTCATGAATACTTCAACCTGGTGTTTCCTGAATGAAGGGCAGCGGTCAGCACTGCTTGCTAGAAAGGACTGTAAGGCAGAGGTACTGCCAAAGCATATGAATGCTGCCGGCAGCATTAAGTCTGTTTGAACATTAATATTTAAGTGTACTTTGAAACTAAGCCATTTAATAGCTGCAGTTAGTCAAGTAGCATTTTGTGTTATAAGGAGTATGCATTGCTGGCTAAAGATCTGGCAACCAAAAGTGCTATGGCTAGTTGATTTAACTTCAATGGCTGCTGGTTATTTAGCCCAGAACCCCATCTGAAAGAAAGACAGCCTGACAAATTATCATTACTTCAAGAAAAAACAGAGTCTGGCAAGGTTTGTATCTACCTGTGATGAAATGAAGAAAGAAAAACAAACCCTGAACCACAATTATGTCTCATTAGCAAGTCAGTGCCAATTAAGGCCCCACTTTTTGCCCACCTGAGCTTGGATTTGCTTGTTTGCTGAAAGCAATTTTATTCAGAACAAGAGCTGATCTTCATCTAATCATACTTAACACAAAGAATGTCAAAACAACAATAGTTTCCTTCTTAAGCATGTTTGATACTGCTGCCATAACAACTTCAGCTTACAACAAAGATATATTCATTCCCCCCAGTGTTTATTAACAGGCTGTTTGATAAAACCCACTTCATATTATTAGTTCAAATATACTTACTAACAAAAACCGGTAAAGACCTCCCCTATATTTAAAAATGTACATGAAAGCTTTTTTTAAAGGAGTATTATTTTTACCAGAGGCCAATAAATGAATCTCTATTTTTTAAAAAAGCATATTTGCCAGAAAATCAAGCAAAGCTATAAAACACCTCTGACTTTGGTCGCATAAATAAACTTTCTGATTGCTTATTTGTAATCCCAGAATATTGTATTACAGCTGTGCTGTCAGGCTGCAAGATAGGAGTTTCAGTGCCAGTGGAAGCCCAAACCCATTCAAGACTTTTATTTAAAGGATGGATTTTCACACAGGCAGACTATTCGTGACTTATTTAGCCAAACGGCTCGCTAAATTATAATGATAATAATAAGCAGGAAAAGCCAGGAAGTGCTGCCCAGCACCTGGCCAGGGGCCTCGTGTTTTTGGCCAGAGACATGATTACAACCCCACAGTGCCTGGGACACGTTACAGAAGAAACCCTTATTTCTTATCTTATTCCCAACATCCTTCCTCCCTCTAGATTTTATACCGAAGAGCCACGCAAAGCACTTAAACAGCATCACAGCTAGCAATTTCCTGGTTTTGTCGTTTGATTAAGCCCTTTATCCATTCCTAGGGTTTGTGACACCTGGGTTCCCAGTCCTACCTCACGGACATCGCTGTCCTACATTACAGCACCAGATCTTTCGGCCGGGGCCGCGCACACACCCCCGGCGGCGCCTGGGGGAACGCACCCCTGCTCCCGCCGCTGCCCCGCGGGGTCCCCCCCTCTCCCGGGCCGCCGCCCCCGGGAAGGTCAGCCGGGCAGAGCCCGGTGTTCCCGCGGCCGGCCGGGGAAGGCGGCGGCCGGGACACCCCCGCGCCGGCCCCGCGAGCCGCCCCCACCCGCGCCGCGGCTGCGGCAGCGCTGAGGGCGGCCGGGGGGACCCCCGCGGGCTGGGGGCGGCTCCGCGGCGGCCGGGGGGGGGCCCAGCGGGGCGGCGGGCGCGGCGCTGAAGGACATTTTATCTGCCGGCGGTGCCCGGCCCCCGGAAAATGGCTGCCGGGGAGCGGGGCCCGAACGCGGCCGCGCCGCCCGCCCGGCGCGGGGAGCGGCGGTGAGCGATGGCGGCGGCCGCCTCGTACCTTTGAATTTGAGCTCGTGCTGCGGTTCGAGGCTAAGGACCTGCTCCGCTTTCGCCATGTTCCTCCTCCTCCTCCTCGGCGGTGGCGGCACCAGGCGGAGAGAGGAAGGGACGGGGAGGGAGGGGAAGGAAGAGGGGAGGGAGGGAGGAAGGGAGGGAGGAGGGAAGGCGGGCGGGGGGCGCGCCCGGTAGCGGGTTCACCCTTCTCCCGGGTGCCGGTTCACCCTGTCTCGGCTGGTCGTTCGCTCGTCGCTCGGGTGCTGTTTCCCCCTCGCCCGGGTGCTTGTTCACACTCTCCCGGCGGCCCCGGAGCGGGGACAGGCGCGGCCGGCGGTCGGGCGGCGGCTGGCGGCGCACACGCTGCCGGGCAGGGCGGGCGGGAGGCGGGATGATGCAGCACGGAGGGGCCCGCGGAGAGGCTGCGGCGCCGCCTGACGTGAGCCCGGCTCCGCCGTGAGGGGCCGTGGGGGGAGGCTCCGTACCGCTGCTCCTCGGGCGCTTCTGTGGCCGGAGGTGCCCCCCCGGAGCCTTACGGAAAGAAAGAGGGCTAATAAATAACGTTTAATCGTCACTGGAAAGCGTGATTTGTAATAAACGCCTTGTTATCCTCAAGCAGCGTGTTATTTCAGGCCTCTACTCCGTGTGGCCTCAGGACTGCAGAGGAAGCCCTCGGGCCCCTCGCCGCCCTTCCGCGGCTTCCAGCGCCGCCGGGATCTCCGGCCAGGCACGGGGACGGGCAGGGAAGCGCTCCCGGGAAAAGGAGGAGCTGCCGTGTCCGCAGGGCTCGGGGCGCAGCGCTACAGCGCCAGGGCAACCCTGGGAACGGGCATCGAGCTGCAGGAAATACTCGCTTTTTAATGAATTAAAACCAGAACTTCAGGTCACCTCAGATTTTAAGACATCCCCCCCTCCCCTTTCTTAACAGTAACCAAAGTTTTGAGTTGCTCGTTAGGGTTTTTGTGTTTGTTTGTTTTGGAATGGTTTGTGGTGGTTGTGTTTTGGGGATTTTTTTGTTTGTGTTTAGTTTTGGTTGGTTGGGTTTTACTCCAAAGGTTTAAAGCATTTTTAAAATGCACAGCATGATTTAATATAAAGTGCTGCTTTATTGATAGCCCTAGGCTAGTGTAATTACAGCAACACTACGCTTTTTGCTCCCCTCTCTCCTCAGGTTGTTTTAAAAATTTGAAAAGTTCCTAAGAATTTATAAAGCATCGCTGTAACCTCTCAAAGGCAGGAGTTTGGGATGCCCCTGTTAGAAACATGCTGGTCTTAAAAACTGATAATTTACGTACATTACTGGACTTTATACATACTGGACTTTATACATGCAGGACTTCAGGAGGAGATGCCATTTGCAGAAATAAAAAGCTTCCGAAGAACAGCAACTCAAAGCACATGGTTACGTTTGGTCCCAGGCAGGGCTGATGAGCAAACAGGTGAGAGGTGAATAAAAATGTTAAAATGTTGCGAAAATTCATTTTCTCACACCAATACAATCTACGTGATGCAGTGCACCTCCCCCTCACACAAATTCTTTGTATCATGTTGTTTGACTCAATAAATGCCAAAAATGCATAAGGTACTTAAAAAGAACTAGACTTATAACAAGAGTGTTGCTCTCCTTTCCGGCAGTAAGAGCAATGTCAGATGAGGGATGTATATGTTAAAATGAACACCCCTAAGGAGGACAGTGGCATTCACTGCTCTGAGCACATCTGCAGTGTTTATACCACACCTTCAGCTGCTTCTGTCCACCACAATCCCTGTTTGTCTGCTCACGTGCTTTACTACCTCCAATCCCATTTCATCCTTTTTGTTGTGAGACATCTTTCATTCCATGCCAAAACAAACCAAACCCATAGTTGTATTTAGTACAAAACTCTTAGTTTTGCATAATACAAGTGAAACCTGACAGCTCTTTCCAGCCAGGACAGTGGGACTGATTTTTTTAAGCATCAGCACTGCAGGGCAATACACTCAAATACTGCTTTTCTTCCTTAAATTCTTTCTCTTTTGGAGAAAGAATGGTCATATTTCATACAGGGGTGCACTTTCTTTTTTTGCTCCGAGGAGTGTGGGGGGGTAATTTTTAGCCTAAACTACAGGTTATGTCATAACATTTTAGATCTCAAGGCAGGAGAGAATTGAGTTCGCTCATACTTTGCAGCTTTCTTGGCTGGTACTGTGGGAAGGTTACCTTCTTTTACTTAATCTCTGAGGTTTTATTTTATAAACAGATTCCCTCTGTAAGCCAGGCATTCTTGGACCAGTAATTAGTAGAAAAGACAAGCTTTATACATAGCTGTAAATTAATTGCAAACTAATGGCAAGGAGTAAGAGAGAAAACTTTACACAGCATATAGTCATGCACAATAAAAAACTCTAAAGTAAACAACTATTAAGTGTTGCTGCCCCGACCTTTCTGAGTTTTACTTTTCCTGAAAGAAGTACAAAGAACCCCCTGAAGCATTTGATGATCCTTCTCTTAAAGGATTTGCCAAGATGTATCACCTTGCCCTAATTGGCAGCTCTGAACTTACCTGTTTGTATTTGAAGGACTCGCCCACGTTTTCATCCAGGCTGAAGGTTTTATAAAGCACAGCCTTGTTTAAGTTGAAAGTTTATGAAGTCTAATGAATGTAGGTTGTCAGGGTTTTGTTGCATGTAAATAATGTGTGTACATTTAATGCTGTGTAGGTCAGATTCACTGAAATCGGTGTGCGTGGAGGTCACCTGCAATACCACATCCCTGTTCCACAGACAGCCCTCTTTGGCAACAATTCGGCCACAAGACTAAAACGCAATTTGTTGCCCACGTGGGTTTTTGATTAACAGGAGAAAATTGGGATGAACACTACAGGGAAACGCTTGAGAGCACCAAAAAACTTTGTACTGAAACAATTTTAAAGAACAAGTTCATCTGTTGCCAAAATTTCTACCTTAGAAGCTATGAAAGACTTGATCCAAGTGAAACATTCTCATTGTGTATGTGCAAATCAGGTAGTTTGCATTTAGTTCCCCAGATTCCCTATGCAAACATATGCAAATATCTTTTTCTCTCTATTCCAGCATATTCCTTGTGTCTACCCTTCTTATCCTCTCCCCAATGCACGTTCATGCCATCTTAGACAAACCCATCTGACACTCTTCAAAAGCAGTTTGCTCACATCTAATAGGATAACTTCAAAATAGCAGGTAATGATAACTTTAACTTACTCCAGCTCTCTGGTAAACAAAAGATGACACAGTATGTGTTTCCTGCATAGGAACTGCACCCCCTTGCTTAGTAAAAGCTTGTATCCAACCTCTTCAGGTGAAACAGCGGTTCAGAAGCAGGAATTTTTTGTTTATTTAGCTTTTGAAGGCTGCTATTAAGTCAACATGTTAGATGTGTACCCCAGATTGAAACAGCAAAGCCACATCTTTTAAACATCATATAAGACAAGTGAGTTAACTGCAGCCAACTCCATATTTTTGGGTACTACATAAGCAGCAGAGCAGTGGTTTAAAAAAAGCAAGTTACCAACCAGCTGGCTGTACTAACAAACAAGAGAAGATCCCTTCCCAGCACAATAGGCCCCACAACACTATGCAGATATTAAAAGCACTTGATAGTTTTGATTGACAGAAGCCTGGCCTAAGCAGTTGAGAACTGTGCATTTCATGCAGTCTAAGGTAAAAGCAATGTATTAAATAACTTGGCCCTGCTAGAATTTGTCAGGCCTTGCCCTGCTTGGCAAGACTGTGTGTGGCCTGCAGTTTCTCAGACATGGTGCTGCAGAGAAAGGAAGTGTTACACAAAAGCTGCATTCTCTCTGCTGTTTCCCCCCATCCCTTCTTTGCACAAGATCTTCTGCCTTTGTCTGTGTGTACATAAACCAGGGAAAAGCTCCAGTTTTTGAACACCAGTAGTCAGGACTTCTGGAAAACAGCTATTCCAGTCATTTGTACATGTAAGCTATTACTTACATTCCTCTTCTATAATTAAATTGCTATAGAGACTGTTTTTTAAGATGTGGAGAATTTTGGAAGCATTTATAAACAAGCCAGCATATTTATAAACAAAGCTTTTTATTAATAAAATGTTTACACCTTTTTTTTTTTTTTTTTGCACAATACATCAGACTGGTAGTGATTTAGCATGTTATTACACTATAAAAGTTTATTATGGATGCTGAGGCTGAAAAGGCTGTTTACATTATGTCAAATCAACATTTCTTTATTTGCATTCTATGCACTATATGGGAGTGTAACAATTCAAACAAAAAGGAGAGAACAAAAGCCTGGTTTTCCTCATTAGCATCTACAAACCAACAATACAGACAAACCTGTACACGCTCTCAGGACCAGCCCAAGAGAAGACTAAAAAAAAGTCTCAAAACATTCATAAGCTTGGGAATTCATCACTACAATATCTCATCACTAGTAATCTGACTACACTTCATGCAGTGAAGCAATGGTTGGAAATTTGTGCAGTTTACAGTGCTGCAAATGCTCTGTAACTTTGAGCGGCTTACGTTTGTTTTAGTAAGAGATAATACAGTAAGAAGGCACAGACCTTTCAACCCTTGTAACAGGTTAACCCCATCCTAGGATGAAAAGGCAGAATGTTGTTATGAGTGACAAGAATTGCTGATACAAAGGTTAACCTTCACATCTAATTTTACAGGCAAACATTTACTACACTGCAAGAGCTCTATGCATATCAGGTTATTTTTGTGTCCTGAACACACAAATGCAGTTTCTCGTTAAGAAAAAACCCTTTTTTTTTCTTGATTGTCCTCAGTGTGGGGGGGTACAAGTGGGAAAATTGCCAGGAAGTCTTAAGTGTCTCAGCTACAGAATGCAATCCATTTCTGTGCCTTAATTAATTCACTGTCACAGTGTCAGTGTTGGATACACATAATTCAGAAAGAGGAAGTACAAGAAAGAAAGTTAAAATGCAGAGGAGTTGACTAGAGGTTTACAATAACTTCTTGCTCCTCCAGGTGAATGTGCTTTTAGCCTTCATTATGTGGTAAAATACAGTCATGGCACAGGTCTCAGCTGCTGTAACAGTTTCATAAGGCTGTGCTAATGAATTACCATTTTGCTTACAAATATTTGCTGCTATGACAGATACTTCTAGAACTTTGTGGCAAAAGAGACACTCACCACCTATTGTTGTCTAAATCCCATAAGGAAACAAAGAACAAATTGCCAAGAAAACATAATGGATTTAATAGGAAATACATACTGTAACACAAGTAAAAGTGAGGCAAGATAGTAGCGGTGAATCTATCAAGGTGTCAGAGTTACAGAATATTCAAGTGCAACAACTGGATGGAATATCACACTCCCAGTGATGAAGAGCATGACAGAAGAGTGGTCTGTGTCCTTCAACATTTGAAAAAGGAGTAGCAGTTGGTTTGCTCAATAATATGTATGTGAAAACATCAACAGAAACCAAGCAAAGCCCAACCTTCTTAAAAGAAGGTGACCTTTACAAAGGCAATTAGCTCCTTAAATAAAATTTATAGTTAGTGTTTAAGCAAAAATTTAAGAACATCAATTTGCAGGTTGCTGTAAACAGGAACAGCAAAATTGATTCTTCTACGAAGTCTTTATTCTTAGACTGAGAAAAGTCATCCTACTGCCTTGGTTCCCCATGTAAAACAGTGAGCACCAAGTCATTCTCAGCCACTAGAACTTTTCTAAGTATTTCTGAATTGCTCTTTGTAGCATGTACACTCTGACAACACTATGTTAAAAATTCAGGGTTGGGTGGGGTGGAAGGAAATGGAGGGGGGGAAGGAGGAAAAAGCTGACCCTAGGAACATTTTGACATGTCAGAGGCTAAGCTCATCAGTATTCTTGGATTTCAGGATAGTCTTATATCCCTTGAAAGATTTGTTATCTGTGACACTTTAGGGATAATATCTGGTAATGATTGTTTGATTTTTTCCAAGTCATGAATTTTTGACTGTAGCTGAGCAAGAAGTGGTTTGCATTCAGACTTTTGAGACCTCCAGAATATCAGAAGGGATTTTTCAGAAACATTGGTATAAGAAGGCCTAAATAATTTTAGGGAATTATGTTTTGGCACTTGAATGCTTGCATGATATACAAATATGTATTTTCAAGCATATTCCTTTTGACAAGCTGGAGCCATATGACTCAAAGGAAAACTAACTTTTTTTTTAATACTAGAACCTATATTTCCATCTCACATTATTAATTTACACCATCATCACATTTCTGTAAATCTTCTGTCACCTACCATCACTAGGCTGTGATCTACTATTAGAGATGGGATCTGAACATAAAACATCAACAGTTTTCTTTAGGGAATTTTTTGCAGATTTTTAGAGGCTTAATTCCAAGTACACAATTCTCCTGCTTTGAATAACTGACTTGTGATGTACAAACCATCTCAGGTGGCTGTAAAATGACTTCCTGATGGAAAAGTTAAGAAAGTTTCTCCTTCTCTCTCAACTATGAGCCAAACAGCCTTTTTTAGAGGCTGCAAGTACTCAGGAGAGATACGTGAAGCCTTTTTACAAAATGAGCAGGCAGTGTAGAAGTTGAAGCCAGTGAATTATGCAGGTTCTCCTCATGTTGGAGATGATTTTACCCTGCTTGTCTGTAGCTATTGCTGCTGAGTGAGATTCACTCCAGGGTGAGCAGCTCCACTCTTCTGACAGCTTCTGTCCTGTAAATCATCTATTCCCAAGATAGTCTTTGCAGATTGCTGACACAGCATACCACAAATAGTCTACATCATCCTTAACACACACTAAAGACTGTTTCACAAGCAAGTCATTCAAACATCACTGCTAAAGCTTCCTTTTCCAACTAATAATGCATTATACTGGAATTTAACACTAATGTTAAGGAAGAATTTCAGCTTAACCGTGTAACAAAATCTTGCTGAGGCTAACTTTTAAACCAGTCAAGATTTTCACCATGAATTACTTTTTGATAATTAAAATGAAGCTTTAACCAAGAATGTAGTTCTCCCTCAACCAGGTTAAAGGATTAGACTTCCAAATCAATAAGTAGGTCCTGTCTCCTCTCCTCTTAACTCTCTTCCCAAGCAAGTGAATAATCCTTCTTGAGCAGGCTGGTAGCATTAAATGTAAAGCAACACATCAAAGACTCCAGTCTGCATAAAACCTCCCTCTAAACCATTAACTGTCTGATCCTGCAGCACTTAAAGGAAGGGTGTCTCTGATGTCAGCAGGGATCTGAAGTGCAGTGATTTGCTGGACCTAATAACAAAGTCTTTACCTTCACAGCAACAGCAAAGGTTTCAGAATTGTCTTAGAACTTTTCAAAGCACCTATAGCAATTTTCAGTAGTATGATTACTAGATGCTCCTGCTATTAAATGCAAGCTTCCAAATTTCACCTACTTGGGCACTTAATATGCCAGTTTTCTGCATGTACATAAAATATCCTACAAAACTACCTACAGCACAGATTAGGAGCCTGGCAAGTCACCTAAGTGACTGTTGCAACAGAGGATCAGATGAAGACACCTTCCAAAACCTGGAGAGCACATTCAAGTTGCTCCAAAGCTTAAGAATGAAATATTTATCAAATTATATTTTTGTTCAATTCTATAACTTTCATGAGAAAGAACTGGCG
Organism: Corvus moneduloides; assembly: GCF_009650955.1. NCBI lineage: Eukaryota > Metazoa > Chordata > Aves > Passeriformes > Corvidae > Corvus > Corvus moneduloides. Next base: position 11,894,244 of record NC_045492.1, read on the forward strand.
GTGTTTAGAAGTTGCAATAGTCATATTTTTTTCAGCTAAAAAATGTTCTGGATCAATGATATAACAACACCTCGTTACATTTTTACATACATGACACTTTGCCCTTTCAAACTTGTTCTGCAGAAATTAATCTGTGCAATGTGCTCTGGGGTGACCCCGCTTGAGCAGGGAGGTTGAACCAGATGACCCACTGTGGTTCCTTCCAACCTGAACCATTCTGAGATTGTGTAATTCCCTTTGACAGTATCTGAAAGTCTAGTCTCTCTGATGAGCTCCACTCATTAGACAGAAAGACACGGTGCAATAAAACTTTAATCCTGAGCTTTTTTAACAACTTCTTACCAGGAAAAGTTATTAAAAATTTAGCTGGAATGGTTGATAATCAGCACTCCAAACACTCCAATACCAATGTATCTCCAAATAGAGAAGCTATGTTAGGATAAAATATAATCAATTCCAGCAAGCCTAGTGCAAGATGAAAGCAGCTGACCTACCAAATTATTAATACAAAAGAAACCATTTTTCTCCACCAAAAATGAAACAATGAGCATGTGCATCTCATGCAGAGAGGATTGCATTCCAGCTTTCAGCAGGGCCAGTGATCAATAAACACTTATCTTGACTCAGGAGAACTTACATCAACCGTCTGACTTTTTAAATAGGCAAGCATTAAAAAGCAGCCTCACTCCAGGGTTGGTAGTTTGGACAAGCTGAAACACTGGTTGTTTCCATGTGTTCATTACCTGCAGTAATTCAAGATCAGAACTGCAGAAAGAATAGGATGTATGCCCATGAAGGATTGCATGAGTTGGATTTCTTGGGCTCTCTAGAAGCATGGAGCCTGTAGGACTGTGCAAAGAAGGCGGAATTGGCAATGCAGGCAGGGTAAGGAAAAGGCATGACAAAAATGTAGTCACCAAATATCATTAAACTCACTGACCTGTCCAAAAACCTCATTGTACCAGTTTGCCTGTTTTGCTCCAGCTCTCCAAGAATTTTCACTAACACAAATGAAAAGTCCTTTTCATTTCTTACAAATTTTCATGCATTTCCTTCAGAAAAAATACTTGAGATGACAGAAAACCAGATTAAAAAAAGAATAAGCATCATCAGGACCTCAGTTTGATACTAAAGCTAAACAGCATATTTTAGTATATACTCAAGTCTATTAAGCTCTTTTTCTTCAAAAAGTATAGAAGTTTCTCACTAGTGCTGGTAAGAAACAAAAAGTAAAAATAAATAAAATAGCACAAACAGGTATGGTCAATCTATAGTTTAATTGAAAGCCTACTAAACCCAATACAGAATAAGCTAAACACTAATTTGCTAAAAACCCTCACAGATGAAAAACCCCAGGAACCAAGAGGTAACGATCTACATTACCACATGTCTTAAGGTTACTTCCTACGTGTATTTTTGTGCCCAAAATAGGAAGGACTGGGTGCACCCCAGATGAAAGCTTGTTCAACAGACAGGCCTCATGCTGCCCCAACAGGATTCTCTATTGGCCCTTTCAAATGTCATTGAAAGAGAAAGAATTTCATCTGCCTCTGGATGAACTCACAGTGACAATACCTAAAATGCAGGAAAAAAACCCTGATGGAGATTCCCTAAGAGTTTATCCCTAGGTGTGGAATGGAAGGAGTGTAGAAGATTGTAGTTTTTTTTACTGTTTTTACATAATTTATAACACTTTAAACACCGGTCTCATAAATATAATATGAACACTTTACACATGCCAAGCAATTAAAAGCTTTCCCCAAAAACTTGTAGGTCTTCTCAGAACCACTGGCAGCATCTGTTTACAGCATCTCTTTTTAGTCAGTAACCACTTAATTTAGTCAGATCTACAAGTAATTTTCTTCAAACAACATCTTAATATTAAAAAAACTTGTAACAACAAAAAGATGCCTATAAGCATATCAGTTTGCCTTAAAGTGATTACAGTCAGCATGAAAAAGAAGATTGTCTGTGTTTTAAGATCTGTTGCTTGTGTCCCCACCCCCAGTGCAGATCATCTTTAAATAAAAAGTGCAAATGGGATTTGGGGACTGGATGGACTGATTTGCCTACTGTTTGTCTTCAGTTGCTTATTCTGTAGCCATCTCACATCAACTGTCCTGTCATACTTTGGATTAGCTACACCAAAATTTAAAATAAGGCTCACTGAAGAAAAGGAAGAAATGACATCTAACTTCCAGACTCCTCCTAACACAATCTCCCACAAAAGTGCTCATTTCCCTTTTTACCAAAAAAACCTCCCAAAACCTTGATTACAAAACTACAAAAACATTTCAGTTCTACCATCCATGTAGTCACTTTCCAATCAAGCAAGGCCAAAAAAAGTGATGATGGATTCCCTTTGAATGCAAGAGACACTGCACGCTGTGGAAGCCAGCAGGCTGCCCTGATGACTGCAGTCTTTTCTGCATGCGTACGGGTGTCAGATGAGCCAGTCCCTTTTTTGGGGACCTCGGGTGTATGAACACCAGCAGATAAAGATCTAAGACTGATAATATAAACCCAACATGAACTATTAACTTCCAAGACCACCTACTGTATAAACAAGTTTGATTTTCTAAGGGGTCAGTCAACAGCAGCTGCGCTTTGTCACCGATGGCTGTCGTCGAAGTTTGAAGCCCTTCCCACTGGACGGGGGGTTGGTGTCAGTGGATGGAATTCTGCGACCTACAAGGAGGCAGGAAAAAGAAATTTATAGGAAATGTTATACTTGAAACTAATTCTAAGCATCCGGTGTATGCTCTTCTGTATGTATACAAAAATGTGTCTTCAATTAGCTGTAGGTCACTAGGGATGACATTCCTGCCCAGCATGATGGCAGCAACAGTCTGTGTTATGTCTGTAAGAGGGACGGCTGCACAAAAAGACAGCAGAGGCAGTTTGAAGTCAATTTAGCAACAGTTACACTTCAGGCTCATCTAGATCTGGACAGCTGAGCTGTAAAAGCACTTGGAGAATACTTTGCAGGATGCAATACCATCTGGAATAGCTTGAGAACAACCATCTTGACCTGTATTTCCACAGATCACCTGCATCAGGCTTAGCAAAGGAGTGCTTGTAGAGAGAGCTGCTTTAGTCATCTCATCAGTCTTTAAAATGGACTGTTCCTGGTTGAGCATTCTCTTCTGAGGAGGATTTATGATTTCCTCCCCTCCCCCATAGTTTATTCAAGATCAATTTTAGAGAGCAACTATTAAGTCAGTAAATAAGGAAGCTAACCTACAGCACATTTTTTACAACAGCTTCAATACATTCAACTGATTCTATAAGACCCAATTTTTTTTCTTGATGTTTCTGTAGTTAGACCCCTTTTCACTAACAGGATGACATACCTGCACATTGGTGCTGCTACCAAATAATATTGCATAGAATTCACTTTGGAATACTGTCTGCTTTTTATTAACGCACATAAAAAGTATCATTGTTGTCCTCACCACAAATGGGACAGAAAAGATTTGCAATTTAATATGAAAAACCCCAAGGTACCACAAACATACTTGTGGAAAATCTACATGCAGTAGTTGCTATTCCCCGTGCAGTAATCTGGCATTTATGAATTCTTGTATTTTTAAAAACACACTTTTTTAGCCTAAGTACAAGCACTAAGAGTGAGAACTTAACTTCTTTTCTCAGATGTATAAAGTCTGGGTCTTCCTTATGCCATTTCCTTTCCCTTCCATAACTTTGGAAGTACTAATTGAAACATTCAATAACAGACATGGTATGATGACACTGACTTCTGACATGAGTACCCTATTTGCTATTTACCCAGCAGCATCACAGTAGGCTGAGAATCTCTAGAAGGAATATTTAGAGGTCATTAGATGACCAGAAAATCATTCAGCTCATTTTGCAGTTTGTAGTCATGTCAGATTAACAAATTTAAGTCAGTATATTCTCACCCAAATAGCACAAAAGGTAACACAGAAATCAAATTTCTACTTGAACTTCTTGCAGAAGAAAGTACATTAACTGTTTAAATACTTACTAATTTCTATAAAGAGTTCATTAATGTTTATTGCATTTTTCGCACTTGTCTCAACAAATATTGCATGAATGGAATCTGCATAGTCTTTAGCATCTTTTTCCATGACTTCTCTGGAAAAAAAAAGCAAAGAAAAATTCATGAATGCAGAAGAATCCCATTACTCAAAACCTTAAGGGACAGATTAAGTTTTTAAGTGTCTCCTATAATGACTATTTTACCTGCTTGGCATCACAGCGCTCCCTCATGCTGAAGCTGCTGCTCATTCTTTACTCTGTGCTGTCTCCCTGCCTTGAGGTTCGAGCATAGTCATGAACTACCCAAGGCCTTAATCCATCTGACGACATTACAGTGGTTTTGTCTTGAGTGCTCTAAGCTTAGTTCTACAATCAATCCTTCTGAGGTGTGTTATTCACCCCCCCAGCTTTAGATGTCCTGAGAAGATCCTAAAGCATTATTTCCAATGATCCTGTGCATTTCTTATGACTGTTAACAAAACCAAAGCATCTTCCAACACTGCACAAATCATCAGCACAGCATTTACTTTGCGTGAAGATGTAGCTATAAAAAAGGAATAATTTTATACTGAGCATACAGAAGTGTAAAAGTTATTCTGCACCCCAAAGAAGGCAAGTTGATGATTTTGTATCTTTCCTTAAAAAAAATGAAATATACAAACCCTAGCAGCTGTAGGGAGATCTGGACTTTATGTTGTATCGCTTTACATACAATTTCTACAATACACAGGCTACTTTCAGTAATGAGGGACTTTAGAATATCAAGAGCATGGACTTTGATCAGCGACTCAAATATTGCCTCTGACTAAAGTACAAGGAATCTTCCTCATTAGCTTGAATAGAAATGTTTACACTTATGATGCCAGCTGAGCATGTGAGACTGAATTCTGGTCTAAGTAATTTTACACTGTATTTCCTTCAAAAGACATGCTACTTCTAACAAAAGTTATTAGACCTCACTAGGTAACTTCTAGGTATTAACAATTTGTAAAACCATACTCAGAACCACCTTTGCCGTGGTTCTTTAAACATGTAACCAGCTGCCTCCTTTGAGACACCAGCTGTGGTGCCTTTTGCAGTGAAACCTAAACCCAAGAAGTTTACACACACCTTCTTTCTGGATTTTGGCTTATTTAACCAGAGCATCAATAAAAAAGGCCTTCTTTTGTTTTTAGTACATGCCTTCCTGAAAGTTTGGCTGTTCATAAAGTTTCTCAAGAGCTTTTCCCGCTCCCTGCAACTATTTTGGCCACAGCCAATTCCACCCCAATATTTAAGCAGGGAAGGAAGGCACCTGAACAAGCAAGTCAGAAAAACCTACACAATGCTTTCCAACAGGCTTGGTGTTTTTCCTAGCAAAATGAGGTGCTACAGACTGACAGGGGCACTTCTTGTAAAGTGAGGTAAACAGCTTCTATTACACTATAGTTTCACAGGCAGTTTAGGTTTGTGTAACTTGGCACTGCCACCAGAAAAGGTAATCCTGTCTCCCCGTAAACTGCTCATTCCTAACCCTGCTATCCCCACACCATTATGCCAGCAAGTGTTCATGGTGTGAGAAAGATAAGTATACTTGGATCAGTTGTTTTTTTGTTTTTTTGTTTTTTTTTTAAAGGGTTAGTTTTAATTTGGATCCATTTTACAGCCCAGTTTACTGCCCAATCACATGTATACTCACATCAGCACAGGGGAGGAAGTGGATGAGACCATCCAAGGGCAGACTAACCACATCTTTGAACAGCAGAAACAGCACAAACCCCATGTCCTCTGACAGCCCAAACCCCTTATGAAACTACAACACTAGAGCAGAACAGCTTAGATTGTTCTATACCTTTCAGCTGCTCTAAAATCTTGAAATATTTAACACTAGGGCTTCAGGAAAACCCTCAAAACTGACAAGAGTTATTTACCTGACATCATTAAGATCACACTTATTTCCTGCAATAGCTACAACAATGTTGGGAGGTCCATGCTGGCGAAGCTCTTTAACCCAGTTCTTTAATGTTGAGAAAGTTTCCTAATATGGAAAAAAAAAAAAAAAAGAAAGAAGACGGAAGGAATTAAGAGTCAGAACTGGCCCATGACACAAACAGAAAACCCCAGAAATCGTAATGCTGGGCCAAGATCAAGTTTCTTACCTCTTTTGTGATGTCATACACTATAATGGCTGCTGCTGACCCTCGGTAATACATCGGGGCTAAAGCACGAAACTGGAAGAAAGACACCAGACAACATAAACCTGATCTTCCACCAAACTCCAGAATCTCACTGTCATTACTGTTACTATTGAAAAAAGTGAAAACCAAGATCACAGCAGTGGAAAACTTTCCTTTACAGTCACAACTGGTCTGTGCAGTAGAGCACACAATCTCCCAGGAAGGCATTGTTCTCCAAAGGCCGGGCAGTAAATCGTGCGGGGCTCAGCAGCTCACCTACTGCAAACAGCACAAAGGCAAGCCTGATCTTATTTTGCCTAGATTAGAACCTCTCACTTAACAGACTGTCTACACAAACATGCATGTGCTCAACTTTAAACACCAAACAAGGGCAAAAATGCAGGAAGAAGCAAGGTCAACTTTGACCAAGACAAAAATGTCAAGAAAACTACCATATATTAATGTTGATCTGAAATGTTCAGAAGCTGCTGTCAACCTCTAGCCCCATGGATCAGTCATCAGTCTTAAATGCTAGAAATGCTGATTTCTTCATGATTTAACTTATGGCTTTAAGGATTTTGCTTCAATTTTCCCCTCAAATTTAGAAGCATGTTTAAAATTAAAAAATGCAAAAGCCCATAACTATGTGCCCTGTTGCAAGCAGAGCTTTAAGGAATACACTAGATAAAAGGCTGCAGTAATTTTCTTGTGATTTTCAGAATTAAATCTACTGCAGGTCTGTTTGCTTGGTAGGGCCTGTACCTTTGTGTGGACAGAGCCTTATGAATCCAGGTCTAAAAAAAAGTGATAAAGTCCATGATCAAGTTACATCAAAAATATCAATGTAGCATTCTTAAGAACAGTGGGATATTCTGCCAATTTAAAAAAAGCCAAGACACCTAATCTTGCAACCAGAATTCTCCATCAAAGTGCAGAGTGAACTGCATGTATTGGTTCCATGTAAGCATATATGATTTAGAGCTTTTGTGCATCTTATTACTCAGGGTAAAAATAATGAATTGGATACAGTTTTTCATAAAGGCTTATTCATTTCTAATAAAATACCAATTTCCTTTTGCTTAGTACTGTTCAACTGAGAGCAATATAATAAATCATAAAAATCTTGCTATAAAGCAGAATTCCAGACGATTTACATTTGGCTCTCAAATTCTATTTTGAAAATAGGATTTTGAACACAAAGTTCAGAATATAAAAATATTTAATAGTGGGAAAGGGAAACATGGGCAGGCACTCAGTTCACATTGGGATATAATCCCTCTCTTCCTTCTAAGTACTAATATAAAGGGAAATATATTTGGTAAACCACCACTTGGACTGGTTGCAACCTGGCCTTTTGATTATTTCACTATTTACATTGGGAATAAACCAACTTTCACTTGCTGATTTTGTATTACTCTCATTTCCTGTCTACTAACACTTAGATACTTTTTTCCACCTAAGAGCAGTCAGCAGATAAAATATATTAATGAAACAGATGTTACCAGAAACACTGGATTTTCCTTTTCCAATTTTTCCAAAGACTTCAGCTTGTCCCCCAGCCTCCAATTTGTGTTTTGACAGAATTATTAAGACAACATATTGTAATTATGCAAGGAAACTCAAAACTGTTAGGTAAGAAGGCAAAAATCCTCATTACTGTAAGTGACCTCCTATGAATTTAACTCGGTGGAGAAGAAATGAGAGAAGAAATAAGGTGTGTGTGTGTAAATGAGGTGTGTGAAGCGACTTGGTGCACATTTCCACCTCTGGAACAAGGCTATCCAGCCACCCTGAAGCCATGGAGAGCAAGGGGGTACCCAGAGCAGTGCAGCACTATTTGCAGCTGGGCTTTTGAAATGGGAATCAGCAAACTCTCCTCAAGAAGCCAAGACTATGAATTCCGTGCATTCCACATCATAACTCAGCAAAGACATTTCAGTTCCAAGAACGGTGTGGACATTTTTGGTGTTCCAGATGTATTCCATGGAGGGAATTCCTTCCATAATTCATTGTCAGATACGTTGCATGACCAGAAAACTGTGCTACAGATTTCAGGGCCAGGCAGGTATACAACCCATTAGTGACAGCAGTGATAGTGCTGTCCTGCTCTGGAAAAAAAAAATCCTTGCTCACACTTCACTGATTTCCTCGGTTATACTGGGGTCTCAAGTGACTTCTCTCAGACATGGAATATAAATTTCACAGGTATCACAGCTCCTGGGTCAGAGTCCTGGAAAGACATCTTTATTGAAATCAAAAAAGGAAAGGTATCATGCAACTTATATGGAAGAAAATTAAAGAGGTATCACTGAGAGTCTAAAAATAGACCAGGAACATGCTGGTCATGTACAGAGATGCTTCCTCAGATTAGATGTGCTGAATCCAAATTACAGGGTCCTCCCATTGCTTACACAGTTAAAGTGAACAGGATGGAATGCTAAAATGTAATGGATGTTTCCTGCCAGATAGTGGCAGGCATGTTTATAAAGCTTTCCATTTAAGAGTACCAACCTCTAAAAATTCATACTCTACCTCTCAGAATATCACTTTGCAGCATTAACATTCCAGAATGGGCTATGATGTTCACTTAAGACAAACTATTTACAGCAAATGCTGACTGGCTGCTAGGAATGGAAGGGCTCAGGATATTTTTGATAACACAGATACTATTGGACATATTCCTGGGAAACATCCCTGACAATTTCAGTTTGCTTTACATAGTGCTGTTGGAAGGAAATAAATTGTCATTCAAAATCTACAGCACTAAATCAAAATACAAATATACTTGAGTTACTTCTAGACATCAAAGCTATTACCAAGCCAAAAATCTGGCAACTCAGTTCCACCAGGAATCCTAAAGGTCAAGGGCCTGTGGATAGGGAGGACTGAGGTTTTACAAGGTGTTTGTTTTGTTGGTTTGTTTTTTTATTTGGGCTGTTTCTCAAGCCAATCCTGAAAAGTAGTACAGCTGTATTTGCCAGTTGTTATCCTAAAGTAATAACCCAACCTTTGTCACGGTTACCTCACATCCTAAATAAACTCATCATGAGTAACTGGCAGTTGCCAGTAGTTCACTTGCAGTCAAGAAACAGCAAGAGTAAGCACTGTTAATACGGCTACTGTAATTTCTACCACTGTTAGTAGTAATATATAAGCAAACTAATTCTCTAGCAAAGTCTTCCTTTTAAATTCCAAGTAAAAATCATGCAAATTAATTAGCTGAGATCTCATCTGACTAGTCATTTTCTTCAAAGCTTTTGTTGCCTCCCCTCAGAACGATGCATGCTGCAGAGATCAAAACCCCAAACTAACCAAATTAAAATTTAAATTTCAAAGTAGATTCCTTGACATAGCTTCTAACACCATCAGATTTGATTAGTAAAACTTTACAAAAGAATACAAAAGCAGCTATCACCTGTAACACTGCTTGAAACTCTGCTTTGGAAAGCTTAAATCTACATCCTACTCACATTTATAACCCTAACAGTGAAGCTAACAGAATGTGTTAGCAGTTGTATATTTTTCCAGAATCAAGGCCTTACTTGTACTATGAAACATGGTAATTCATTTCACTTTGATTCTTGTGGTGCTGCACTGGCTGCAAATATTGCAATTGAACGTTTAAAACTCAACTAGAAATGGTACTAGAGAGAGCTGCTGGCTTCCCCCCACACCAGCCTTGTTTTCTTCGGAAAGACCACTCCCTTTCAGCGAATCTAAACCCAGTCTATTGTTTCATCAACTCCTAAGTATAGGAGTTGATGAAACAATAGATAAGGCAATCTTACAGATAAGGTAATCTTCCTTACCTTTCTACTTCAACCATGAGAACAATGAAAAATAAAAACATATCTACAGCACCCACATCCAAAAGGAACCTGCATAGAAACAAGTGTTCTAACACGTTTGTAAAACCAGATCACTTTGTGACTTTCAGGGGCAGAGTTAAAAAGCAACCCAAGCTCTGGCCCAAACTTTCCCCACAGATAATGACTTTACTTACCCGCTCCTGTCCAGCTGTATCCCAAATCAGGAATTTATGCAGCTCATTTTGATACTGTACAGTCTTGGTCATAAAGGAGGCTCTGAAAAAAAATGCACAGTTCATGCTTTTTGAGAATATAAATACCTGCTTAGAACATTCATTATCACCTTGTAAAAAGGTTCACATTCCAATAAAAGTGCTTTCCCCATATATAAACACATGAACTGATGAAGAGTTTCAGATATAAAGGCTGAAATGGAGAGGATGACACTTCCTTTCAGACACTGAAATTCAACTAACAAAACACATCATAAATGATAAGTTTTAATTGTTTATAAGCTTTAGATAAAAAATATAGGATGTATGACCAAAAAACCCAGAAAGGTCAGCCTTTTAGCAACATCCTTCCTCACAACAATCACTTCAATGCACACTGGAAACTTCTGGGGGGAAAGAGGTCAAATCCTTCCCTTTGTATCAGCTTTTTCTATCTCTGTATTAACATTCAGGTAAGTGCTGGTAAATCCATACTTGGGAATAAAACAGGAGATGGATATCACTATTGGTAGGTGTTAACAGGACAAAGAAATCAATAGAGTAACTTGCTTGTTGTCTGCACTCTGTACAGCTTCCAGATCCTGTCTGGCATTACATATTTTAGTTTGCAGAGGCTCTTGGACTTCCAGAGGACAGAAAAAAAAAAAAAGAAAGAAAAAAAATCTCTCCTATGCTTCTCCCATTGCCCAAATTCTAGATGTTTTATAGTTAAATATTGCAAAGTACTTTTGTGGTTTATTTGATGTGCTTTAGCTGAATGAATGTATTTCCCACAAGAACATGAATTCAGTGACCTACTCTTTTACAAGAGGGAGTTCTTTGCTGTATCTCTTACCTGCAGGAATATTTTTCACTAGAAAAACCACACACTGAATTCAAATCCTTGTACAGCTGGAACTATAGGTGACATAATTGTTTTAAGCACATGAGATCCTACACTGTGAACTTGAATACCTTTTGTGTGATTAAGTCCTGTCACTTGAAAATATTGCAGAGCTTCAAGTTTGTTCTTCTGTCAGTTTTGACAGGATTCTGAAGGCACCGGATCTTCTTATGGTACCCCAAACTTGCTGTACAGTCAGACTCAGACAGCAAGAGTCTTTCAGCATGATCAACAACATTAAATACCTGAGCCCAGGACGCTGAACTTCAGTTTATCTTGGGGCTTAAGAACCACTTAATGATGTCCCTGACACTTTTGTAGCGAACGTAACTGCAGTCTTCGGACATGTTTCAATGCTATAAGAGGACAATTAGCTAGCTACATTAAAGAAAGGGAAAGGGAGAGGCTACACAATATTTCAACTGTTAAGAAGTAACCTTCTCGCCATTCCTTAAGCCCAGATCATTTGCCAGATAGTGTGCCAAACTCCAAACTTAATTAGTGTTTTAAGAAGCCAGATATAAAGTTGCAACACCCCTAAAAAGGAAGAGCCTAGATGCAATGCATTTCAACATCATTTACTAGCTGATGTACTTCTGCAACAAGTAAGGAAAAACAAAGTGATAGGAGTATCTCTTGTAAAGCACAGCAGAGACTTTCACTTCCTTAAGACTGCTGCATCAAATCTGAATTCTCCTGCCAGTATGGAAACTGTTTCCTAAATCATAGATTCTCACTGAATTTATCTTACGTGGTTCTATAAACCAGAACATCCCTACACAGTCAATTTGAACGGAACAGTTGTGTTTCTGTAATTCACATCACAACTAAACCACCCCAAGTAGTACCTAGCAAGAGCTTAAATGTTTCTTGAAATTCTTTGACAATTGAGTCAACAAAACCTTTCAAACTGGAGTTATCCTTGATGACTTTTAGTAGGAATAATGTCTTTATTACTAGGAGTAATGTTTTGTTACTAAATTTCCCAGCTGCTTCTCCCAGCCAAGTAGGCACTATAACTACATGAACAAGATGCACCTGAAAGCAGTTTGATATTCCTTTTTGATGCTATAAGGAAAGACTAGATATTCTGCAGTACCTAGAGGTATATGCTGGTTAAATGTGCCCTCACCATCCTGAGAGGAGAAAAACTGCACAATTCTGACAGGACTTCTGCAGCTGCCCATATCAGAACCTGAGCAATGAACACTGAGAACAACAAAGTGTGATTGCTCAGCTAATTCTAAGAGGAATGAAAACAGGACAGGAAGCAAGATCATATCTCATGAACTCAAAGACCCAGGAATAAAGTTTAAACATTCTCAGCTTTAGTTGTGCAAGATGCTCAAAGCTCTTCTAATTTTTACTTTGTTCTTTCCACCTACTAGTCTAAATGAGGAAATAAATGCAAGGTATAAAAAAAAGTCAAAATTAATTTGCTTAAAATTTTGGGACTGCGTATCTTATTGGCCCTTCACACAACCCCTGCATTTGGGCAAGTCTTGATTCATTTATACCACTACAGCAAACTACCAAAATACCAAGTCCCCAGACCAGTGAATGATTTTGTTAAGACTGTTAAGAGATAGATTTTTAGTCTGTCACTTCAAGCAACTATAATGATCTCAGTACTGTCAATAAACCTCTGTTACCAGGGAAATCTAAACAAAAACACACTTCTTACAGAATGTCTTGCGGTTCAATGTCAGTATTTATACCCAAAAAAAGAGGGGGGTGTAAGGGAAAAGAGAGAGATCATGGGGACCCCAATTTTTCAGAAGGACAGGATGAGACACAGCTGATCTTTATCAGGAGGACCTTTTTTGGCTAAAGCTGTAGCAGAGCCCGTGTGACACCTGAGACAGGAAATTGTACTGACACCCCCACACACCTCTTGGCATCAAGCAAAGTCTGTCCTCCCATAAGCCAAAAATTGCTTCTGATCAAAGCAGCCCAAAAGACACTTGCTAAGCAAAAAAAAAAAAGACAGAAAAAGAAATAAAAAGATCCAACCACTCTAATTCCTGATGCTTGCCTTTCCCTCTATCCATTCAAAGATTTGAGATCAATAATGTTGCTGCTCTGAGGCTCAACTTTCAAATACTCCCCTTACCTATGAGACCAACTGCAAAAACAGCTTCATCAGTTAGATTTGTGTGCATTGCATACAGATGTGTAACACTTTAACTAACTAATAGCGAGACCTACCTGAATTAGTATGTTAACCACCCTCAAGAACCTAGGAGACTTATTGTACTTGAGCCTTAAAAAAATAAAATTAGAAACCGTGGAGTTGCATAATAGCTGGATGTTGAAATTTAAAGGTTGTGCTTGAGAAAAGCATGCTGTCTCTTTAGCAGATGCATCCGTAGTATTCACTGTTAGCTTAGCTTAACAATACAAAATGGGTCCAGACCTTACAAATGAAAATGGAAGCTACAGGAGTGCCAGGAACACTCCTACGTGTCCTGAGGTAGCTCATGAGCTTAATTAAGGCAGCAGTCATGTTTATTACCACACTTAGCTGCCACACATGAAGAATTCTCAAGTGATCTATTCAGGTAATTTCATTTTATTCTTGCATAAATCACATTTACTTCATTTATTTTCTTACCCTATTGTTGGGTTGATGTTGGGATCAAAGCTATCTTCAACAAATCTCCATACGATACTTGATTTGCCCACACCAGTGTCCTAAAAAAGACCAGAAGCAGTTGAAAGTGGTATTAGTACCTATAAATAGATGATTCTTTTTGTCTCCAAACCCTGCAGTACACTGTAGTGAATAACACATTCCTGCAGAGAATCTCAGAGAAGTTGTGAAATACTTCAGGTACTATACTAATTTAGCAGAAAAATGAAAGGTCTGTGACAAGTTACAGTTTTCTAAACAAAATTGTTAAGGTTTTTTTTGAAGCACCACAAAAATCTGCATTCACACTTACTATAGCTCAAACTTTGGGGTTTTTTACAAAGCTATGCATACCTTGCTATGGAACAGCAATGGGAAAAGACCACTTTTGGTAAAATATACAACAATGGAGCATGGCTTGCCAGGATGGAGGACCAGAGCAGCACATGAAATTATACAAGTGTGACACACACATTCAACCTCTGACTAATGCTGTCCCACCCTGCTTAATGAAAGACTTGAAATTTCTTCTGTGACGCACCTGAAACGTGTTACTAATGCAACTCTATAGTGCTAAAAATTGTGAAAGAGGAAACAGAACATGAAAATACTGGATTGTGTATATTTTTGCACCACCGACTCCATGGTTAAGACGAAAAAGATATATAGAAGTCACATTTAGAAGCGAAACAAACTCTTAGCAGTAAAACACTTCTCAGTAGAAGCTGGACATTTGAAATGGTATTTAAGACGTGCAAAGACAAACTTTTTTGCTTTACATTTCCTGAGACATTAAAACTTTAAGGAATAAACCCCTGAGGAATTGCTTCACTGAAAATGAAGTTTTACATCATACATGCTTTTTTTTTTTTTTTTTTTAAATCTCCTGAATATGGCAGTAATTTGGGTACATATATGACTGTTTGTCCTGCCAAGCTGCTTTCCTCTCGAGGAAAAGCACATTATCATAGCTCTGTATTTTATACTGTTTGCAGTCTCATTAATCAGAGGAAATCTCAAAAAGAGAAACACAGATGTGGTTCCTGGCTCAAAGAGTTCGAGGACAAGTTTTCCTGGGTGCTTATTCTCCTTTTCTTCCACAACAAAAGGTTTCTCAGGCCAGGTGAACACAAACAGTAGTTACCCCAAATACCTTTATAACACGAAGGGCACACAAGCAGATAATCTTCCCCTCTGAAGGGCAATGGGGCCATTTAGAAGCAGAAAACAACTCTGAACAACAGAGGGTTTCGATGAAGGTGGTGACACCTTGACCTGTTCAATGCGGGGCTCTCAGATCAAACCAAGCCAACACGCAGCTTCATACCCTTCAATTTTTAAACTTCTGCTTCACTTTGCTCCATGTGTCCTCCTTCCACCGCCTGCAAGACTTTCAAGCCTACATATGTTCTTACAATACAAGTTCAGGCCCCTCCCTCTCTCCCACCAGTTTGATTTCAGGTGCTTCTATTTATTTTGTGAACTCCAAGCCCGAAACAGCCTAGGAGGAAGAGGGAGTACACATTTGGCATTCCTGCTTCCTCTCTTATTCTTTTTTAAAAGGAGAACAGGGCAAAAAAGGAGCGATATTGACCCCTGGCAGACGCCTCCCCCGCGGAGGGGAAGGCGCGTCCGACCGGTCCCCAAGAGGGACGGGGCGAGGGCCACCCCGCGCTCGGGGAGAGCTCGCCACGCTCGGCGCCTCTCCGGGCTCCGACAGAGGCTCTCCAGGCTCTGCTAGAAGCTTTACGCCATCACCACAGCTCTGACAGAGGCTCTCCGCCATCACCACAGAGGCTTCCCGGAGCTCTGACAAGAAGCTCCCCGCCACCACAGAGCCTGTCCAGCCGGCCCCTCATTCCTCTCCCACTCTCCCTCCCGTTGCCCACTACTTACCCCCAGAAGGCAAACTTTCAGTTCCCTCAGAGCCATGGCCGGGCGAGCAGCGCCTTCAGCGAGTGCCTGAGACGCGGCCCAGCACGATCATCGCCGTCCCCGCGGCAGCCGCCCCCCGCCCGCCCCGGTTACCCGCACACCGCGCTCCTCCTCAGGCTACGCGGACGCGCCGCCATCTTGGGCGGCCGCCGGAATCCCCACCCGCGCCCCCCGCTCGCTGTTGTCCCCCTCGGGTGCTGAGGGACCGCTCGACCCCGGCAGCCACTGCTCCTTCACCCGGTGGCGTTTCGGGGCTGACCCGGCGGCAGGAAGCACCCGCGGCTCCTCCCTGTGCCCTCCCGCTCCTCCTCCTCGCCCATGTCCATTCCAAGATGGCCGGTAAGTGGGGCCGGCGGGCGGGCGGCTCAGCTGGGGCTGCCGCCGTCCCTCTGAAACCAACCCCCTGGTGTCTTTTTTCTGTTTTTTGTTTGTAGGGATCCCATTGTATTTTGTGGATTTGCAGGATGACTTAGATGATTGTGAGTAACTGTTTTTTATTTTTCCGCTCCCTGTTCAGGCCCTCGCTCCTACCCCGGGGTCGTCCTGTTGCCCTCTTTCCCTCTCCGCATTTTCACCCCGGTGAGGACGAGGGGAGGATTTTGAGGCAGTTCTGGAAGGTGAAGGTTCCCAGTGTGTAGGGACCATCCCCGCTGGTTCCAGTGACCACTGGGCTCGGTGTAAACAGCAGCTCCAGCAGCGCCCCTGCCTAGGAAAGGTGCACGGGAGGACAAGGGGATCAGCCCCGCTCCTCTTCCCTTGTCGGTGGGAATTAGGATAATTAGCCCAGGGATTGCTCAGTCGCGGTGAGACTTTCCAAAGCTCTAGAGGATGTGAGGACGTGTTCCGCTGCTCCTGTATCCTGGGGATATGCTGCGAGTGCGCTTCGGGATAAAGGGAAATTCGCCGTGTGTGCTCCGGTTGGATTGCACAAACTGGTGGGTTTGGGTTGAGTACCTTGCCCTGGGTCCCAGAGCAGGGACAGAGTTCCATCACATGCCGCTGTAGTCCAGGGCTGTGTTCCGGAAGATCTGGACACCTGTCAGACCTGAACCAGCCTGGTAAGCTCTCTGACTTCAGGAGATAAAGCTTTGAGTGACAGCGATACAAACTTCTTATGGTCTTAGAAAGCAGCTCTCTCTCTGTGGGGTGGTTTCATTAGCACGTTGGATGCTGGCTTGACCTTTCTATTAAAAAAGAAAACTGATACTTTCATTCGTTTCTTGTGAGAAAAAAAATAAAGTTTCTCGCAAGACCTTTATTGTTTAATACTGCTGGGAAATGTGAAACAGGTGGACCCATCCTACTCACCTTCCCAGCTGAGCATGAGACAGCTGATTTAGGAGAAAGGTGGCCTTCAGGAAAACCAGAGGAAATGTTGGAATACAAGTGGGATCTAAAGTTGGGAAGATGTGCGGGGACATTGCCTCTGTGGGAGGAGCTGGTTCTGTGGAATTCTATTAGTTGTTGCTCTCAGACTTTGAGGTTTCTGCTTTTCCCTAGTAGGTAGCAGCATGTAAAGTGTGAGAAGCAGAAATAAATGCAAATTTTGTAGTAGTTTTCTTACGAGTTTTGGCCTTGACCAAGGATTGACCATCCCTGGAAGTGTTTGTTTTCCATTAGTGTTCATGCCTTGGCTGTTCTATTTAGACTGTAACAGATTGTTGCTAAGTTGATTAAGAAGTTTGATGCTTGTAAGACAAAACTCTAGTAAGTAAAAACGTCCAGATAAAGACAGTTTTGCCATAAGTGGTAGTTCATAAAAGAAATTATCAGTTTCAGGATGAGCATGTAAATAAATGTACCTTTTAGAGCTTTATTAAAATCTAATTCTGTGATTTAAAAATATTGATTATGGTCATTAATTTGACTATACCTTTAGAATTATGGTATCAAAAGCTCTCTGTTGTAGCAGAGTTCAGGTGTCCTATGACTGAGATACTGTTGTGCTAATCCAGTTACTAGGCTAGCAAGGAGTTCAGGATGTATTTTAGGAAAGCCTCAGTGAAATAAATCACTGGGACTGGATTCTTTCTTGGTGAATTAAATTGGTGAAATAGTGTCATGCACTGAAGATCAATTGTGTTGAAACAGGGAGTTTAGGGGCTTATTCTGAATGTGGGAAAAAAGCTGTCATAAAGTCTATCTAAATTCAAGTGAAGCTTAAAACTTGTTTTTCATAAGATGAGAAAATGGGCCATCTGGAAGAAATAATTAGCTTATTTATGCCCTTTGTGTAATTAATAAGAAAGTATCTAAAGAATTTGTTTTTCATTGTCAAACACCAGGAGGAAAAATGACCTCCTTGAGCTCGTTAAATCGTTGTGCTTGGTGCTGGTATTTACTGGTCTGTGCTGTGAAATGTGGATGGTGACACTGGGTGATGACATTGAATTGCTCTGCTAGGTCCTGTGACCTTGAGTTTTTTACACCTCTGAGCAGCTTTTGAGTGCAGTGAACTCGAGTTCAGCTGTGAATACTGTCACATTTATTTCTGATTGTAGGTGAACAGATTTCCAAGCTTACTAGTTTGATCTAGTTAGAGGGTAAAATACTGAATATTAGATGTACCTGTGAAAGAACATTAAATAAGAAATACTAGTTCAATATTTGGGATTTACTTCATAGTACTTGGTGTATTCTGAAACTTGTGAGTACCGATTGTGTCTTATTTTATGAAAAAAGAAAACTAAAATTTTTGAGAGAAGACAAAATGGATTCTGCCATGATTATTCCTTACTTATGTGTAGTGAGAGTGTGTGGAAAAAATTTCAGGTATTTAACTCTCAATCCTGAGCATAAGTAGTAGTGCTCTGTTTTCTCTCTGCTGTTGGAAGCACTGGTGTGTGCTTAAGTACTTTAAATGAATAATAGAGCTACTCCATGTTGTAAAATTAAACATGTACATCATGTTTACAAAATTAGTCCCAGGTGTGGTATTGTAGTCAAAGTTAGAACTGGGATTTATTTTGTTGTCATTTGAATTGGTAGCAATTCTGGAATATTTGAAGCTAACTAAGAGCTTTAATGGTTAGAGTGTTTCTAATTGGGGACAGGTGGGAACTAGGTAAAGTTAATGACAAGTATATTGATTCTAATCAGTCTTTCTTCGTGTAACAGGTGACTAGCCTCAAAAATCAGCTAGTGAGTGTCTGGTCTGTGTGGAATTTCAAATATATATGCTATAATTGCATAGATAGAAGGATGGCCAGAGTTTGGATATGGAGAGTTTGTTGCAGCCTCAGAAGGGAAATCTGCAATCCCACAGACACTGTGTAACTTCCCCTGAGCTATCAGGGATACAGCAAGTTTCTTCTGAAGCAGCAAATCTGGGTGTTTTCAGATGCTTTGACTGGGGCTAAGTCCTGGAGCAGATTGATCCCAGACAGACCTGCGCACTGTAAATTGTTTACATTTGTGCAGATAAATGTTTCGAACCCAACAGACCCTTCTGTAAGGAGCAGCCATGAGAAATAATAATGACCAGTGGACTGGAAATAAGGGTGTCAGTGCAATTTGTCATCATTCAAAAAAGCCAGGAATAATTAGCATCTGTTTCCTATTGTGTAGCTGTGGGTTCACTTTTAGTATCTGTGTACATTTGATATGTCAACATTTAATCTAATCCCACAGTTCTATTTTGTTTGAAATCTACTGAGCTTGTTGAGCACGTTGTCTGCCAGAACAGCAGAATTTGGAATTGCTGCAGTATTTTAACTCACCTGGGTCTCCTGGAGACCTTAAACCAATATGCTTTTTTTTCCCCCCCTGAAGACCCAGGTATAGCATTTTTCTTCAAGTATGTTCAGATGATTTCTTCTTTTACTGAGCTGTATTTCTGAGAGTGTTTTGACTTGTGCTGAATAATTGGAAAGCAGAGTTTTACATAGAAAATGTTGGGAAAAACCTAGGGCTGGGTACCTCTCAGTAACAGAGGGGTTTTTTAACATATGAAGTGATTTATAACAGGTATTAATGGAGTTTAGGCCAAAGAAGTGGCTTGTTGTCTTCAGTGATTGTCACTGTCAGTGCATGTGCTGGTTTGTGAGATACATCTTGCATGTGAGAAGCTGTGTTGGCAGAATTTGCCTTTACTTGAGTATGATCCCAGTTGCTCTGTTTGTGTGAAAGAAGTGTGCCTGGCTCTAGGAGTGCTTGGGACAGTTGTAAACCCAGAGCAGCAATATTAACTACTCCAGTGCAACTACTTCTGTGGAGTTCCTATGTTCAGTGCTTAAATAAGAGTGTTTATGTGAAAGATTTATGTGTTGCAGGCACGTTATTTCACTTGGTTGTAAGAATAAAGGATTAAAATAAGCTGGCAACAAAGTGATCCCATTCCTTTTCCTTTTCACAGTCGTACCTCCTGCCTGTGGTCTGTAATGGTGACTGTTAGACTTGGTGAGGCAAATTGTAACAGTTGGTGTGGTAATATTTGGGTAAAAATCTGGAGCTGTAAATACAAAAAAGATTCATAGAAGAGTAGGTTCGCACAGAAAAGTCCAGAGTTGATAGGTGTGCAGTGGGGAGCTCCCAGCATGTTCACAAGTACGGTGAAGTTGAAGTTTTTCCCGAAGTTACCTGTTTAAGTATGTGGGACCCAGTAACTACAGTGAGAAAAATGTACCTTGGGAACTTTGAAACAGACATAAGAATTTGCTGTTGTAAAGCAATACAGTTTGAAATTTGCTATGGTTTTTAAAATTCCTGTTTCTTCTAATGGGACTTACTTTCCTTTTGAATGTGTGGGTCGGTTTGTGATGTGGAGTTGTGTCAGCTGAGCCCTCTTAACTCAGTGCATGTGGATCCTCCACTGAAAGGGCAAAGTAAAGTGTGTTTAAAGCCAAGGATTTTGACAGTTGAGTTAAATTTTAAAGCTTGAATTTACAAGTCTGTATGAAGTGTTGTACTCAACTTCATTAGATACAATTTAAGATGATTTTGTAAGCTGTTTTCAGTGAAGTGCAATTACGTTTCTTTTAAAGAAATAGTTACTGCTTTCTTGTATTTTACATTGTAACATCTCTTGCTGACTCTTGGATATTTTTTTTTTTTTTTTTCTTTGTTACTTTTCATATCTTTCAAGTTGGCATTGAAGATTATGGACAAGACTGTGGTAGCATGAGGATAACAGCATTCTTGGATATTCCTGGACAGGATAACTTAACTCCACTGGCTCGTCTAGAGAAATATGCCTTCAGTGATAATGTATATAACAGGTAAGGGCACAACTGGCACACTTGGTGGTACCTGAGTCTGAGTGCACTGTGGATGTTAAGATGTCACTGTGTCTGTCATTATTCTCCCAAAGACATGCCTGATGTTATTTCTATTTGAATAACTTGTAAAACACTTCCATGAAAAGATTTGCATTCTTGTTTATCTAAATAAGATCTCTGGGTTCCATCTTTGTTCTGTTGGTATGTAGAATGTTCAGAGAAGAGCTTGATCTCTTCTATGGTGCCATATACATTTGATAAGTTCCCCATGCATCCCATCTCTGTGTCATTGGCTGGATATTAAAGCAATTATGTGTTCACAGGCAAATTATTGCCAGGGGTCTTCTGGATGTCTTTCGAGATTTCAGTAACAATGAAGAAGGCTTTCTGACTGTAATGGAAATAGTGGTCAGGCTCTCTGAAGATGCAGGTTTGAAAGTTTGCTTTTGTTTGTTTTTTAATTTGTGTAAGTTATTTTATATGAATTGCAACATAGGAAGTACTGACTTCCGATTTTGAGAAGACAATGAGTGAACCAAGGAAGTTGAATCATAGCAGGAAGATCTGTCAATGAAAACAGATTCATTTTTGTCTCTGTTTTTGAAGCATTTTGTATGGTAAATGTTAAATGAAAGGTCCTTTCTTGGTATAGGGCCTGAAGCAATATTTTTCAAGAAATTTGTTAAATTTGATTTTTTATATCTGGTGTAAGTGGCACAGAGCAGTTGTGTGTTTTAATAGTTCTCATGCATACATTCATGGTGACTGAATTTTCAAGCTTGTGATCTCATTTTATAGGATTGATTTGGGAACTGATCCCAAGTCTCTGAACTGCAATGATGTATGTAAGGCTATTCTGTTTTATTCAGCTTTCCTTTAAGAACAGGCAATCTCAGTGATGCTATTTTTATGTTTTGATTATTTAAATTTTCCTCTGTTGTGAAAACATTTAAGAAAAATGTTGTTTTTTTTCTTAAGGTACCTGATCTTCATTTCATGTTTACTAATGCAGTTTTGACTTTTATTTCCAGAGCCGACTGTTCGTACAGAGCTGATGGAACAGATACCTCCTATTGCCATTTTTCTACAAGAAAGTCGACCGAAATTCCCAACAGCATTTTTTGAATACCTTATGCCCATAGTTGTGAGGTACCTCACAGATGTTAATAATCAGGTAGGAAAAACAGACAACAGGAGTTGAATCCTTGGAAAATTCTGTGTGGTCCAGTGAATTTAAGGCATGAGAAAGAAATAAGAGGAAATTCCATGTTGGTTGATATCTGGCTTGTACACAGTGCTCTGTGTTTATTGGTTTCAGCACACTGTACTAGGGAGGCCTGATTTTTTTTTTAATACTTCCCTTCACAAAAACTGGGAAACTTCAGCATTTGCCTACTAGCACATGGAGAGAGTCTGTTACAGGAGTCATGACTTGCAGATCCTGTCTTTGTCTTTTGTCTTATTCTCAGAATGTGATGAAATGTCATCTAATGATTATGTTAAACTTTAGTGTTTGTTACTTGTTCCTTATGATAATAAAACTAAGACTTTTTCTGGCTTTGTGTTTTTTTTAGCTTGTACCTGTGTGCCCATTCAAAGAATAGGGGTTTTTTTTTGTGGTTCTTGTATCTGTAAATGTTGTTTTTATAGTGACAAACTGGTTTTGTGTTTGTTTATAGGTTAGAAAGGCAAGTCAGGAAGCACTGCTGATACTGCTGGAACAAGACCTTGTGGCTCAGAGTGACATTGAAAATAAGGTGTGTCCAATTCTGCTGGACCTCTCTGCCCCTGACAGTGATGATGAGTACAAGGTGGAAGCTGTGAATGTAAGTTGATAACACTAATTTATAGTGGTGATTAAGATGAGGTCCAGGAATAGTGCTGACATTAAATAAAGTAAGCAATCAAACTTTTTGTGTTTATTCATTAAGATACTTGGATTTTTAACAAAACAAGTCTTTGATTTTTAGTCTGAATTTTTGAAAATATCAGATTTAAGAAGAGACCATCTTTATACTTCAGGATGCTAAATGATGTCAAAATAGTAGCTGAATAGCTTTAAAATACAATTGGTCCTGGGCAGCCTTTTTTAAAATTCTTGTTAGGATTGTTACATTCCCCGGAGTGTTCTTACCAGGTTTCACAGTAATGTTATAGAAATATGACCTGATCTCAGTTCTGAAGTGTTTTGAAAAAAACATTGCCTGGTGACTTTCAAGAAATCAGTTGACTCCACAGAAAAGTGCTGGTGTGTAATTACATTTCAGCATGGATATCTGACACTTGACCTGTAAAATATTTTACCAGCTAGATTTTCCTCTTCCTTGTTTGAGAGTTGGGAATTGCTTAGGCAATTTTCCAGGATGACATCTGAGCACCAGATGCCTTTTAGGAGTTGGAAAATTTGTAGGAAAGTCCTTGAATGGTCTCTTCCTTAGTTCTTAAGCATTCTATTACAAAGACAAGCATTTATTCCTAGAAGGGAATAAAGCTTATTTTTTGTGAAGGTAGAAAGCGCCAATATTTTTTGAAAAATAAAACCAGAAAGATGAGGACTGTTAATCAGATGATGTTTGTGTAGGCATTAAACCCCTGGTGCTGCAGGCAGAGCAGTTGAGGAGAAAGGTGCATAAGAGCCCCTTGCTTCTTACTCTTGCAAATACAAGAATTACAGCAACTTCTCCCAGAAAGTGGGAGTTGAAAGGAAGCACACAACCCAAAGCACATGATTTTCACAGCAGAAACATGGTTTGTGTTGGTAGTGGAAATTGATGGTTCCCCAGAGAAAGCTGAATTAATGAGCACGTTACTAACTTCCTTTAATTATACACTGTTAAATCCTAAAATTCCAGGGCATCATTCCTGTAAAGTGTACATTGGCTCACATAAATGATTAGTTTTTCTTGCACTCCCTTTTTTTGTCTCTTGTTGTATGGCAAACCTTTAGTTTATTGTGGTATCTGAGCCTTCAAGGAGCTGGGACTGTGCGCGTTTTTAAGTATCTGAACTGTTAAAGCCCAATTACTTGTGTGCTGAAGCTTGGGATATTTCTAATATGCTTAAAGAGTGTGATTTTTATAAGGTGCTTAGGGCAATGGAGCTTTTGTCTTCCCATACAAAATACCAGTGTTTGCCACATTGCAAACACCTTGAAAACAAATCTGTTAAGAAAATTCTGTTTAACCAAACGGAAAAGGAATTAAATGCAGAAATGTTATGTTCTGGTATAGAATGATTTCAAGTAAAGCTATATTTGTGCTTCACATAAAACAGGTGTACGAAAATACAAATAATGTGTAGCAGTTAAATCTATTTGGTTGTAATCACTATCTTGCTCTCTGAGGTAATTTTTAGGAGGAATATTTGGCTGTGCTTACAAGCTTTATCATTTTCTTCTCCTTACACATATTCATTTCCTGAATTTCAGATAATCTGTAAAATGGCTTCTATGTTGAGCAGAACAACAGTTGAGCACATGCTGCTTCCTCGTTTCTGTGAACTGTGCAGTGATGGGAAATTGTTTCAAGTCCGAAAGGTTGGTGTGTGTCCAACTCTAACCCACCTAAAAATGAATTTGTACATTGCTGTTCAAATGCCTTCCTGCATAATTTAGTCATAACTTTAGCTGATGAACTTTCAAAGCATCTGGAAGAGAAGTT
Organism: Corvus moneduloides; assembly: GCF_009650955.1. NCBI lineage: Eukaryota > Metazoa > Chordata > Aves > Passeriformes > Corvidae > Corvus > Corvus moneduloides. The sequence continues at coordinate 11,918,790 of NC_045492.1, forward strand.
TTGATTTATTGACATGGTTCTAGTTTCTGTGGTTCAGTAAAGAAACAGATAATAGACCTTGGCTAGTGGGTTGGGTCCAGTAGTTAAACTGGTCTTGCGCATTTAATAGTTTTGCACAACTTTTTTTTTAAGGTGCTGTGCTTGGTTATGTGATGGAATCAACTTGCGTAATTTCAAGCATCTGATTTCAAAATTCAAAAGTAATAGACATTTGAGACATCCTTTCTTTAAAAAAAATCTGTTATTATTGAAAGGAGAAATCCCTGAAGTGTAAGACTTACTTTAATTCATGTTTGAGTACAAAAGGAAACTTGTAGCATAAGAAGTATTAAAATATTTGAGTAGACTTAAGGGTCATGCAGAGCTTCAGCTTGGTCTGCAACGTAAGCTGCACTTGCTGGAAATTGAGCTGCTTTATTGCCTTCTAAATAAGCACAGAGAGTGACTAGAACGTGTATTAACACAGTTCTATCTTGAATGATTTCAGATTTTGCCAACATCTTTTTCCAGCATGAGGGGATGTCCCTTTTGCCTTAATTAGAGCTTCTGTAACAGTCTGTAAATGGCATGAACTTGAGACCTTGATTAAACTTCGCTTCAGCAAAGCACTTAAGCCACCTTGAGCCAGGGTAGTGCTGTCAGTACACCTAAGTCCTGACCCTGGTATCATGTTCTGGCCTGCTTTGGGTTTGGCAGCTGCTGCTCAAAGTGATTTAAATTTTCATGTGGGCTTACTGTCCCTTCTGGTGGTTACTGGAGCAGATGATGCTCCTCATGCAGAAACCTTTATTACTATTGATTCCAGAGGCATGTGGTGTATGGGCACTTGCTCCAATGGGTCTTTGTTTGGATGAGTTACTATTACATGAGTAATAGTAACAGGGCTGAAATTGGAAGAGTCAAAACATGTGCAGTTGTTTCATGGGATAAATAATGCATGGTGGAGTTGATAATCAAACTAATGCCCTTGAAAGAGACACAATGTTATTAATGCTTTTTTATTTCTTAGATTTGTGCAGCGAATTTTGGTGACATTTGTAATGCAGTTGGGCAAGAAGCCACAGAAAGACTGCTGGTATGTAAAAACCCAATCAATTTGCAAGGCTTGTATTTCTCAGTTCAGAAAGTTTAATAATGAGTTCCTTTATTGTCCTCTCTATAAATTAATCAGTGTGTATGCATTTTTTAATTGATTTGGCTAAGGCCTTGGTTGCAATTACACAGCAAAACTGGAAATTAAGAGAAATGCAAAGTTCTTGTTTTGCAAAACACGTTTAAAAATGTAATTGACAGCAGATATATATATGCACATATATTTATACTTATACACACACACACTTTAGAATTACCACTTTTATTTTTCCCTGAACTAGATCATGATTCAATGATCATCAATTCAATTATGATTTCGTAGGCCATTAGTAATTCTTTTTATTCTTTCTTATTGCATATAGTTATACACACATTCCTAATGGAGTAAGCGAGAGAGATGTTTTTTTTTTCAATTCCTTTAATTAGTGTATGCATTTAACCTGCCCCTGTTTCTTCTGTTCTTCACTTATTTTATTCTCTCTTGAGTTGTCATTGTCTCCAGTTTTCAAACAAATACTTTGATATTGCTGCAGTCTTTGTTTAGTCTTTAATTAGTTTTGGATTGGCTTATTTTTGGCAGATTCCCAAGTTCTTTGAGCTCTGTTCTGATAGTGTGTGGGGAATGAGGAAGGCTTGTGCTGAATGTTTTATGGCAGTGTCTTACACCACGTCCCCAGAAGTTCGCAGGAGCAAACTGTCTCCACTGTTCATCAGCCTGATCAGTGACACCTGCAGATGGGTGAGTAACTCACTCTGGAATTGATGCATCCTCCCAGGCAGATCCTGAACAAATAATGGGCAAGTTTAGTAATGCTCTGAAGTACATTTGCTGAGATCAGAGCCCAATGTGCTAAAAAACTAATCTCCTCTAATAAAGTAGTGTCTTATTTTTCCTCCCTCTCATCAGTTAATAAGTTTAAATACTCTTCTGAGAAAAAAGTTGCTTGTGTTAAATAGATGAGTTGAAGTAGATAGAGATGTCCTTTGAATTTATAACTTCCAAAAGATTTCTGTACAATGGTTGTAGATACATGCTTAGGTGTATCACCCTCTGCTTAAGTGGCACTTACTTGGTAATTGGTTATATTTGGTATTAAATGAAGCTGTTATGGTAAGAACTAATTGGTTCTTACTAAAAAATGGCACCAAATTTTTATTTTTCAACTCTGTGAGAGTTTCACGAAGCCTGATTGTTGCTCTTACTCCTCCACAGGTTCGTCAGGCTGCTTTTCAGTCTCTTGGCCCATTTATTTCTACATTTGCAAACCCTTCGAGTGCTGGTCTTTACATTCGAGAAGATGGGACACTGAGTATCCGACCACCAGCACAAGATGGGAATTCCAATTCCTGTCAGCCAAGCAACAATATCACTTTGATGTCTTCCAGTGCAAATGCTGCATTGTCCAGGTAAATCCTGGGAAAGGTGTGGTGTAGTGGAAAGGGTTGAAAAAAAGGTAATTGGTTTTTGTTGCTTGTCAAGGCTAAAAATCCCAGCTTGAGAATGCAGTTCTAGAAAAGGTCTGAAGAGTGAGATCACACATTTGAGTGTAACCACATTATTGAAAAATTCATTTTGGCTTCACAGGGAGGGCAAAGGGAAAACTGGTGAAGTAAAGCACAGTGGTAACACAAGTTCTGTTTTTCTGGAGAGAAAAGCTTCTCTTGTTGCTGCTGTCTTTTATGAATTATTTCACTGAAAACCTCTTCTTACAGAGTACTTAAAGTTTACTTTCAATATATTTGTCTGTTTCCAGCTCAGAACAACCAATGGAAATCAAACCGGAATCATCGACTGAGGAGACTTCAGCAGAAGTTCATCCAAAGCTCTCTGAGGACCTCAATAAAGATCTACGGGAAGAAAGTTCAGATTGTTGTGCCAGCCCTGGAGAAGAAGTGTCTCACTTGTGTCAGGGTGGCAAAGCTGCTGCTGGTGCCACTGAAGCTACAAAGGAGAGCAGTTTTCCGGGGATGAGCTCGAGGCTGCCGTCTGCCGAGGACGTGTTTAACACATTCCTGTACTGGCGCCCTCCTCTGCCTGACATAAGTCAGGACCTGGAGTTGCTGCAGTTCAAGGCTGAGAAGCACAATGATGCCTGCTCTGTGCCATGCAATAACTGTGTTGCTAGCAGTGAAATAAAGAAGGTTCTTGAAAGCTTACAGGAGCACATAGATGATCCAGATGTTCAAGGTGAGGCTCTGTGACAGTAAAATTGTGTTTTCTCTGAGCTGGTTTTCTGGCCTTTACAAAACACTTGACTGCATTTTAATTGGTTTAGTATTCATAGGGTGATGAGCCTACCTTGGGGAGTAAATTATAGTAGAAGGTTATGCGACAGCTTTTTTTATAAGACCTGAGTTATTTCTAGAGCAGCTGGGGAAGTGTTCCTGGCTTCTGTTTGCATGAAAAATAAATTCATCTAACTACAAAAGACAAAACAGCTTGTTAAAGACAGTTTTAACAGGTTTCGAGTATTGTAGGTACTAGGGGTTTAATGACAATTCTACATGTTACCAGCTGAATTAATCTAATATTTGGCTGAGTGAGAATGGCCCTAATTTCAAGTTCTCTCTCCTTAGCCACCTGAAACAGGCCCTTTGTTGAAAGTATTGGAAGGATATTGGCCTGATGGTGGGATCTGTATTTCATGGACTAAATCCCTCTTGTCATCCATAGTCAGCTCAGTTTCTTGTTTCACCAAGTCTCTTGAGTGCTTGGGGATAAAAGGTCTTTTCTTTCCAAGAGCAAGGGTTTGCTAATACACCATTTCTGTGCAGCTCACACTGGGCTACCTTCTATCTTTTCAGATGAGTTAATTGCAAGTTTAATGCTTTTAAATGCAGTAGGGAGACTAAATAACCATCTTTTGCTTTATACAGCTCAGGTCCAAGTGTTGTCTGCTGCTCTCAGAGCTGCTCAGTTTGATTCTGTTGGTGACTGTGAGACCAAAAAAATGGAAGAAAGTGGTGACAATCTTCAGAACAAAATGATTTTGGATGAAACGGGTGTTTCAGATGCTGCCTGCAACCAGGTGCAGGGGGACACTCTTTCATCCCCTGCCTCCCAGGATGACATCAGTGACCAGTCAGCCACCAGTGTGCTGAAAAGCACAGTAAGTACAGGTTGTGCTCCATGTCTGAACTGTGTGGGGTTGTGTAGTTCCTGGCATAACTGACCCACTTTTGATCCAAAGCCTTTGAACATTACTAGACCACAGCTGTGATACTCTACTTAGTCTAATCAAAAAAAGAAAAGCCTTTAAGAGGTTATCATTTATGTTTGCACCCAAATGACCCAGGAGTTAAAGTTTTGCAGTAGTCTTGTAGGTTTTTTTTCCTGATGAAATTCTATTGAATAATTTGATTTCAAGAATAAAAACTATTTAAAAGTAACCATCCAAAATGTGTATGAATGTTGGGTTTGTGGTGGTAAATTAGGTTGCTTTCTTTAGAAGTAAATCTTAACTACTGCTGCCTTTGTTGCTGCTACAGTCTCTGTTGTTTGCCTCAGTGTACAACTGTTGACTTTTTGTACTTGCATAAACACACTGAACAAGGCTCTGCCTGTGCAGGGCTGTTCTGAATCTGAGCTCTATTGTTCTGCACTGTGATGCTTTGAAATATCCCAAACAGCACCAAGTCTCACTCATTTCACTACCTGGTACCTCCTTTTACAGGACTCAGAAGAACAACACAGAGGAACCAGTGTATTTTTGAGGAAAGAGCAAGAAAGTAATCCACCATTTGAAGATGACAAGTCAAAATTACAGGTGATTAGAATGGCATCAAATGGATTTAGTGGAGTACTGGCTACAGTTCATCTTACCCTTAATGCAGTGGTATCTTCTGCAATGGATCAGTTGTGGAATGTGAAGGGAATGCTCCAGAATTCAAGGAGAACCCTATTTTAAATGAGAAAATTAGAAACATTGTGTTGCCTTTTTGGTGCCTTAGAGGCAACCTGTGCAACCAAGGTAGGCAGTGACTGTACTGTTCTGTCACTGATTTGCTATTTGGCATCAGCAAAGAAGGAATTTTCAGCTTGATTGATGGAAGGTGTTGATAAAGCCATAATGACTGTTCATTGCTGACTACTCTGTCCTAATGAGAGGACAAATAACCATTGGGGTCATGTACCCTTGGTGAGGGTAACACACACAAGGGGTGTGTTTGGGTGCTGGCTGGTTGGTAGAACTGTAGCACAGCAAGTGTATTTTCTTTCTGATTTTAAATTGAAGTGTGTGTCTGTCTGTAGGACATCATCCCTCAGCCTTTACTGGACCAGTACCTGTCCATGACTGACCCTGCTCGGGCCCAGACTGTTGACACTGAGATTGCCAAGCACTGTGCTTACAGCCTGCCTGGCGTGGCCCTGACTCTGGGCAGGCAGAACTGGCACTGCCTCAAGGACACCTATGAGACACTGGCTTCAGATGTACAGGTAAGGAAAAAAAAGGGTTTGTAACCATAAATCAGAATTGTGAGGATTGTTTGCTCAGTTTGTTGCACTGAAGTTATAAGATCATGTAATTTCTTACAAGGGAAAAAATATGCACTAAAAACATAAAATTACAGATTTAAATCAGACTTACAGTTAATATGATTAACACTTTCTACTAGCCCTGTTTGTCCTGTTGTCTCAATCCTCACACAGGGGTTGTTCAAAAGCTTGCTTGTTTTAGTTGTGGTGCCTCATGCAGTTCCCTTGTTGGCCTGTTTGCAGTGGAAGGTGCGGCGCACTCTGGCTTTCTCCATCCACGAGCTGGCTGTGATCCTGGGGGATCAGTTAACAGCTGCTGATCTGGTGCCAATTTTCAATGGGTTCTTGAAAGACCTGGATGAAGTGCGTATCGGTGTCCTCAAACATCTGTATGACTTTCTGAAGGTAGGGAAGTGTAATGAAATTCTCAGCATAAAATGTTTTCTGACGCCATTGTATGAAGAGTTTTTGAACAAGCTGTGCATGTATCAGCATCTAATTAATGTTTAGTTTTCTGCAATGCTGCTGTTTCATGTGTGTGCCTCTATGCCTTCTTTTAATGTGCCTCACCTCTCTTTTCTCTCATATCCCAACAAAATACCAAAGTTGAAACCCTTTGTTAATGTGGTTGTAAATGCTGCTAGCTGTTGTAAACTGAGAAAGCTGGCCCATTTGCAATTTGTGTTTGGGGCTGGGAGAGAAGAGGGCAGATCCTGGTGGGCTGCTGTGGAATCCACACAGATCTGTAGCTTTTGGTTACTCACTCTTATGCCCAGAGATGGTGCTTTGGGTGTTGCTAAAGGGATGACTTCTTGTCCTTTGGATGTCACCTGTGTGTGTGCAGGCACTCAGGTGATTGTGCACGGTTTTAAGGAAGCACCTTGTCAATGGTCACTTGCTTTCAAGTACGAAAATGCATGGAGTGTGAATAGAGTAACACACCAGAGAACTGCAAGTTTGAAGTTTTATCAGTTTTGTACCATTAATGTTTTTCCTTTAGCTACTTCATGCAGACAAAAGGCGAGAGTATCTTTACCAGCTGCAAGAATTTGTGGTGACTGATAACAGCAGGAACTGGAGGTTTCGTTATGAGCTGGCAGAGTATGTAATTTTGTTAACTTCTGATTTTTAACCTGTACAACTAACTTGGAAATAAGTAATTACATTCAGAAGTTAGCACATGTCGATTAGGAGCTAAAAGTTTACAACCGTCCTTTAGGAAGGAAAAAGCCTCTGGCTGTTAGCGTTGTTTGGGGGGAGTTGAGGGTATTTGGGTTTTTTGGGTTTTTTATTTTTCACAAGTTGCATTGTAATGTGTGACTGAAACTTAAGTGTCTGTGATTTTACTAAAATGGAGGTCTGGTTCAGTTGCAGCTAATGAAACATGACAATCTGATAGATACTATTCAGTGAGAATTTATTAGTTCAAGACTCCCTTGCAAAAATTAGTGAAACACATGTGAAAAGTAATTTTTTTAATGTGTAGGAAAGAAAAACCAGCTCTTAAAAAATAAGTTTATTCTTTTGGTACTTCTATAAGACTGGCTATATAACAAAGGTAGATTAACATCCCACAGTTCCTTTTCTGCAAGCCCTGTTGATATTTGAAGCACCTTTGGTGGCATAGTTTGCAGCTCATGTCTGACCTTTGTGTTTATTGTGTTGCTGTGTTTGGGCTGTTGAGGGCTTGCTCTGCTTTTGTCGTTTGGCACAACAAACTCACAGTGGTACAGAAGTTACACAGCAGCTCCCCTGAGCCCTGGTGGGAAGCTGCCACTGGCTGGGTTCTGTGTGGCTGCTGGTTCTGTGGCTGGAGTGAGTTCTGTGTGGTTCTGAGATAGGAATTATTTTCTGAAATGTAGATTTCTACACCAAGGTAAATATTCAGTTTTTGCTTTGCAAGAATGTACAGGGTATTGTTTTGAAGTTGATAAAAGCTTCTCATGCTTCTCTTTGTAGCCTTTGGTTATTCTTTTGGGTAATGTTGATACACTGGTACATGTAGTTTGGATCATGTGTAGTTTCTCTTGGCCTCCCTGATGGATTAAAGCTGTACCTCTAACAAGTGAAGAGCAAAGTGCCCAAGGGCTCTGTAGTAACCCTGGTGCTTTGGTGCTCCTTCCTTACCTGTAAGAGCTGGTGAATGGCAGCAGGCTGATGCTGCACTTGGTACAGTTAATGATTTCCTTTGTGTTCCAGGCAGCTGATCCTGATCCTGGAGCTCTACAATCCCAATGATGTCTATGACTACTTAAGGCACATTGCACTAACTCTGTGCTCCGATAAAGTTTCAGAAGTTCGGTGGATCTCCTTCAAACTGGTAGGGGATTTAGTTCACTTCCTGGCAGGAGAGCAGGAAAATGGTCCTGGAGAGGGTACCTGAAATCACTGTTTTTTTCACACAAGTAGGGTGAATAGGGATGTTTTGATAAACACTGGAATCAATATGGAAAAAAGTCAAATGGAAAGTTTATAAAATATTTTGAGTTGTCAGACTGTTACAGATATTGAAATCTTTCTCTGTGGTTGTATGTGAATGTGGTTGAAGTGAGTGAAAGCCAGTATATGTGATTTGGAAAACCTTCCCCTAGTTCTGGGGGGAAAAACCCCACAGCAAAACACAGAACAACCAACTACTGATCTTTCCTCAAAGCTGATTTAATTTGTTATGAAGCCTACAAGCACAGCTGACTACACTGAATACAGTGTCCCTTGTAGAATTCAGATGAAATTATGTCTTTTTTAAGTCTAAGGGCTACAGCTGAAATTTCATTTCTTCTTTTTGTTCCCCTCCTTTTCCCATTCCTTTGGCTCACAGGTTGTAGCAATACTACAGAAGTTCTATGCAAACAGTGCAAATGCCCTGGGATTAAATTTCATCAATGAGCTCGTAGTGCGGTTTCGCCACTGCTCCAAGTGGGTTGGGAGACAAGCCTTTGCCTTCATTTGTCAGGTTGGAATATTCTCTGTTTGTATGTGTATAAAGTTTGGGGCTTTGCAGGAATGTGGGCAAAACTGAAATTTGAACTCTCAGTTTGTTTGGTCTTTTTTGGTTTGGTCAGTCAGTGTGGTCTCAGTGCTGGCATCCAGCTGTCCCGCTCCAGGCTGTATCTCTGTCTGGGTCTGTGCTTTCAGCTGCCATAGCTGATCCTTGGACTTTCTGGTATCCCAGTGGCAAAGCCAAGAATTAAGTCCCGAATGGAGATGCATTTGTTTAATCCTTGGCTGTGCTAGGATAAAGGATCACAAGAGCTCTTCAAACCACCAATGGGTGCTGAATGCCAGGAACTATTTCCCTCTTTATTGCCGTCACTCACCCCCTCCAAACCAAAAATGCTTACTTGGGTAGCAGTGAGGAGCAAGGGTTGAACGTTAAAAGGGGAAAGGGTGATGGCAGGGAAGAGAGCAGCTAAAACATTCTTGAAAGAAATTCATCTGCTCTTTCTGGCGCATCTTTGGCTGAACTTCAGAACAGTGAGACACGGGGGGGGGGGATGTTCTTGTTCAGAGCTATTTTAACAGGCCAAATTAAGTATAAGGTGGAAAGAAATGAAAGAAATGGCAATGAGTATATTTTTAACATAAATTTTGCCTTCTCCTGTTGTGTGTTTGTCTCATAGGCTGTAGTAGAAGAGGAGTGCATGCCTGTGGACCAGTTTGTTGAACACTTACTCCCCAGCCTTCTAAGCCTTGCATCAGATCCTGTGCCGAACGTCAGGGTCCTGCTCGCCAAGGCTCTCAGGCAGACGTTGCTGGAGAAAGGTGTGGCCCTTCAATTGCTGGGAAAGATCCAACATCTCAGGAGCACTGGCTCTCCTTTGCCAGCACAGCTCTTATAGCTCAGTCGGTGCAAGGCTGTGAAACAGAATCATACGCTGTAACTTAGGATTTAAATTCAGATTTGAGAGTACTCAGTGGCTTTGCAGCCTTGGAACATGGGATGCTCATCCCGAAAGGGCTGGAGCTGCCTTGGCCGGTCCTGCAGGTGCCGAGTGGCCCCACTTGGGGGCAGTGCGGCCCCGCGAACCGCGCCCGAGGCGGCTCCGCGTTTGCGATCCAGCCGTGGGTTATTTGGGTGTATCTCAAATGTAATTTGTGTGCTGCTCTCTGATTATTCAGAGGAATAAGGACAGAAATCGCCTATCTTTTTTTCAGAATGAAGTCTGGAGAAGGTTTTGGAATGCATTGTACAGTGGCAGCTTCCTGTTGCTCGTTGATACATCTCTATTTAGGGCTCAGCAAAAAGTTTATCTTAGAAGTATTTCAGTACCTAGCAAGATGGATCAGAAGCAGCACATTTCTCTCTCTGTCAGCTTCCTTAGTTTCCTGTAGTTTCTGTAAGGAGACTGTAAGCTGGATAAGCTGCCCCAGATGGTTTTGGCGTTCTCTGTATTTCTGCACTACTTATGCCCTAGGGTTTATTCTTTTGTATTTGATTAAAATTGTCCTTTTTCTCCTCTTATTCCAGCTTATTTTAAAAGTGTTGGCAATCCTCATCTAGAAGCTGCAGAAGAGACCATTCTAGCCCTGCAATCTGACAGAGATCAAGATGTGTCTTTCTTTGCCACCGTTAAACTGAAACAGGGTAACATGGACAGTATCACCATTGAGAAACAAAACTAAGGGGTGGTTCTGCAGTGAAAGCTGAACAGCTGGATGGTTTTTCACCTTGTGTTTCTGTTAGTGTGAATAACAAGGACAGATAAGGTGGGTTTTGTTACCTATTTGAGCAGGAAAGGGAGTATTGAGAAATGTTATGGTCTTCGTTTCACAACCTTGTTTCATCTACCGGTGTGTTTGAGTCCTGTGAGTAATTCCTTCCTTTTGGTTTTCCCTTTGTAAATGGGATGATAACTCTGACCTCACCTGCACTTCAGTAGTGTCTCTAAAGTCTTACACTACACTCAGTGTTTCAGCATAATTGGAATTTGTATTTCATTTTTTTTAACAAAACATCTCCGTTAGTACAAGTCTGCTATAAGCTTAAAAAGGTTGTTAAATCTTAAAACCCGATTATAGCAAACTTCCCTGAAGCTATTCTTTCCTCACTTTTATTATAATCTTTGTACTGTTTCAGCTATTGCATTTATTTGAAAAAAAGAAAGTGTATATATGTGAATAGTTTAGAATTGTAACAAAATATTATGAAGAACTTAATTCTGTATCAGTGGGAAAAGCTCAAAAAGCATTTCATTTTTTTAAAGTAGTTACACTGCTAGAATTAAGCATGGGCCATTTTTATGTGTGATATTTTTCAAAGCACAGAGAGCTCAAGATTCTTTGTATATTGTGAGGTTTCTAGTAATTTGTTACTTCTGAGCTACACCCTTACAGGTGTTCACAGGTCAGTTTTTGTTACTGCTGCCTCTCCCAGGACCAGGTAGAGTGGAGATTTCCGAAGCGGAAAATTCCTCATTCTGCCCCAGCAAAGGTCACTTGAGTTGAGAGACTCAGTTCTGCAACAGGAGCTGTGGCTGTACAAGGGTATTACAGAGAGTTACAGGCTTAAGTCTTTGTTTGTTTTACATGCACACCTCATTTAACAAACACCTTTTAACCTGCCCAGTGTTTAAACCCCAAACAGCTTTTCCTAAGAAACAAAGGACCTCTAAATTCTGCAAAACCCCAATTCAGAAGTGTTCTGGGGAAAGGTGGTGCCACAGTTTGCTCTGCAACCTCTGTGGGTTGTAGGGCACGGTCTGGGGCAAACATCAGATGAGACATGTAAGGTGAAGTGGGATTTCTCCTGTCTATTGGAACAGGGGCTTGGAAGAAAGAGCAGAATTGTGTTAGTCAAATTGAGTAGCCTCAGAAAAATTATAAAGCTTATACTTCTCCTGGACCCTGTCTTCTCTTGGAACCCAAATCTGCAATAATGTGGGTCCTGGGAAAAAAAAGTTGGTGTTTTTTTTTTTTTTAATTGTGGATTGAAACTTTGTCCTGCTCAAAAACTAATGCTCAAATACTAAAGAAATGGTTTAATGTGATAACAGTTACTTTCTTTCTGAGAGCAGAGTCCTTTCTCCTGAGCAAACCTGTGTCAATACTTGCCCTTATTTCATGTTCCATAGTAAGTAGTTCACATGGGGAAAGGTTTTCATAGAAATAACTGTTTCAGTTTTGTTTGGATGTGGCTTGTCTGCAATAGTGAGTAGGTTCCTCAGCTGGGTTCTGTATTTTGGGAGGGCTCACTTTTGTATAAGTTAACCAGTCATGTATTATAATATGTACAGTATTTGTAACAAATTGTTTTCTTGTAAGATCACAAAACACTCTTTGGAAGTTGCAGGCAGAACCACTGCTATTGCAGCACACAGTGTAAACTCTGCAACATTCTACATTTAATTTTTTACAGTTTTTTTTATAATTTAAAACAAATGCTTCTTCAGTACAGGATTTTTATGATTACAATTTCTTAACAAAAAGACCCCTCAAGTTAATTTTTTCTAGTTCTAATATCTTTTTCTAATGCTGGCATTATACTGATATTTTCTAACAGTTCAGATTTTCTAAGGCCTTTCTGACAAGGTTTCACTTCTGTTTTTTATTATCAGTTCATTAAATTTCTCAGCACTGAACAGATTTTTTTAAGTGTGTGTATATGTAAGTATGTTTGAAATATACTGTATATAAATTAAATACCTTGAATGTTAACCCAACCCAGGTTGCTGTTTGTCAGATCACCTTAGATAGTTACCTTGACTTGCAATAATCCACTGGAAAACACAGGCTTCCGTAGGTTTTAGCATGTTTGGTTGGTGTTCAGTAGGGGTTTTTAACTAGGATGTGTGTAAAGGGTAAGCCACCAGCTATAAAGTTCACTAAAAGGCTGAACAAAGCTCTTTGTTTTTAACAATATTTTGGTACCTCTCTGGCTCCCAAATTCAGGTCAGTTTTGAATGAGGCAATTTCAGTCGAGCATTTAAAACCTCCTGTTACAACTCCACAGTTGCATGTCCTAATGGGGGTCAGCATAGTTCTGGGGTGGGTGTTTTGTAGACAATGTGCAGGTCTGTTATACAGATTTACCCTCTGCAAGTTTGTCTTTTTGGTTTAGTTTTAAACTAGAAATGATTTCAGCATGACTAAAGGCCGCACTTTACGTCTTGTCCTAGACAAATGTATGCAATGAGTGTGTTCACGTGCAGTTCTCTGGGTTGTTTAAATTATGCAAAAATATGTATTTAAAAAGCCAGGTGGAGCAAAGTTAGGTAGCCCATCCACTTTCACAGCAGCAGTAAGAATATCACTTTTCAGCATTTCTAGCTAAGGAACATGACAAGAACAGTCGTTGGTGCAATATTGCTGGGGTGCTGTAGGGAATGATCCAGCACTTGTAATCCAAAGCATGTTGGTCATGTTGCTTAGGTTTGAACCTCGCTGGTGTCCCTGGTGGGATGAGCTCGTGGCAGCAGTCAGGTGCTGCCCCAGGGGCAGCTGTGTCTGTACACGGTGGTGTTTAGAGCCCAGTTAAGTGGGGACACTCTGGAAGTGTCATTCATTTGTCAGAATAAAGAATCTATGTAACTTTCTATTTGTATTTATCTCAATAAATCCTGTGACTGTTTTATAAACCAACTTGTGGTAACTGATTTTTGTCATGGGTGAGATGTGAGTGTATTCCTTGGTTAATGAAACATGTTCCAGGTATAAACACTGTTGGCTGTCAGACCAGGGCTGAATGTGGACTTCTTCACGATGTGTAGTAAAAGAGCCTTTAAAATGTGCCATCTATTGCTGGAACTTCCCCTGCCTGTGGGGATATGGGTCCTTTCAGGCTCAGGCAGCACCTGAGCAGAGTTTTGTGCTTGTGGCAGCCTCACACCACTGTTGGTCTTGTCGTACCTGTGAAATCCAGTCTGCTGCACATCTCCCTATGGAAGCTGAGTGTTGGAACTTGGGAGCAGAGACCTGTCCTTGCTTTGGCATTGCATAAACAACTTGTTAGCTCAGGGAATTTTTAAGGAGAAAGAAAGGAGCTGTTGTTACACCTGTTTCATTATTTTTCAATAGACACCAGAGGCTCACTGTGGCAATTGTTACATTCCCTTCTTAAAGTGAACCAAATGAACAGAAATTGTTAAATGCCAGAGCATAATACAGCTTATAAAGCCCAACAGACGTCAGGAAACTGGTGCTGATTGGGCTCTTACATGTTTTCCTCTTGCTTAGGAAAGAGAATTGTAGTCAGCTTGCAATCTCCCTGATATTGTTCTTGAGGGAAGCAGACAAAAAGTACCAATGAAACAGAAGGGCTGCAATTTAGTTAATTTATGCAAAACACAATCAGCATTCAAACTGGGAGTTACTGAGCAGAAATGTATTGATAGAAAAGCCAAAATACTCTGTGCATAAATTGTGAAATATTTAAACAGGATTTCAAAGAGACTCCTGGAATTCACATAACTCTAGGCCAGAGAAGATTCAGGAGGGAATTTTGTCACTGTCAAATTCGTGAGGAGGGCAGAGGAGCTGTGATTTAGTCCCCTGCACTCAGGCCATGCCTCCATGTGCTACAAGCCAGTGCAGCTCTGCTGTGGCACAAGAGCTTGGAGCAGTAAGGAAAAACAGAAACAGCTTTTTCAGAAGAGTGATTAGGAGGGAGGGTGATTGCTTATGACGGATGGCTGCAAAGGATCCATGGTAGGGAGAGGATGGAGAGGGAAGAGCCATGAGGAGTTGAGGACTGAGAGAAATGGAACTGCAGATGAGCTGGGGCACACAATTCCAAAGGTAGTCTGTCTGTAGCAGAAACCACATCCACACACTTTCTCTGCCTTCGTTTTTTGAATTTGCAGTGTTGTTGGGTTGTAACCACCAACTGCGTTCAAAGGCAAGCAGAAGCCAGCAGTGAGCTGTGCCTGAGGATCTGCTGACCAGTAATGTTTAGGGAGGGTGGTGGTTTGCAGAGAGGAGCCAAAGCTATTAACTTCCTACTCTGCTTCCAGCAGCCCGTTTAGGTTGGTGTGATGCCTAAGCCAGGCTGCAATTGAGGTTTGTGCTTTGGTTTCCCTTTAAGTTTCAGTTCCCTGTACACTGTTCTGTTTGCAGCATTTGCTTGACATGACTGTCTGGTGTGGGTTGCTGGTGTTTTTCTGGAATTCCTGTGTGTACAGGAGCTAATAAAGGAACTGTCAGCTCAGAAAGCCCATAAATATGGTTCTCGTGGCTTGGGATAAGAAATGCAGAGATCCCTTGCCCAAGCCTCTTCCGTGGAATTTCTGACGCTGTTTCAATTCATTTGGTTTCCAGTAGCCAAACAACCACTGGGGTCAAGCAAAAGTCAAGGTATAAAAATTGATGGCTGTGAGCCTCCTTACCTATGAGCTGCCATATGTTAGAGGAATGATCTAGACCATAGCAATTGTCTTCTCTCCCCTGATGAGTGTTTGTATGCATAATTCAAACGTGGGCATGTGTTTGAATTCCAGCTTTTATTGATTGAATTGGGCTCTGATAATAAACAGTATAAATAAATCAGAAGGGAGTTAAAGCACTGATGTGCTGGGGGGGTTGGAATTAAAATGAGTGCAGTGACCTCAAGCAGAATGTAATTTCAAAAGTGCCTGAAATATGCTGATGACATAAAATAAGGCTGAGAAAGTTAGAGGGGCAGAGGAACAAAACAAATTCATTCAAAATGATTTGGATTTATCAGGATTACAGGCAGGTAGGTGGCTTATGCAGTTTATTGTAGGGAAGTGTGAGGTAATGAGGCCAGGGACCAAAAGTAATCAGAGTGCAGTCGGAGTGAGAGTGGTGTGGAATGTGGATCAGAGCTTGTGGGAGGGCAGGTGCAGCACTTGTCTTTGGTATCAAACACACAGGAATCCTCTCACGCTGCTTTGGTAAAGCACAAACCTTTCAGAGGCTGAGATGTGTTTGGTAGTTGTACATGCAGAGAGGGGAATCCAGCTTTTGATGTTGCAGGAAACATGATCTGTAACTGAGCTGCCTAATAGTTCATCACAGTGATTTCAGACTAGAAAAATAAAAAGTGCATTGTTTTGGACTCATGAGTGCCCTGGCAGCCACAGGAAAGCAAAGAGAAATTGGTGAATCCTTCCAGTTGGCTAATCTAGAGGTAGATTCTGTGGTTTTGAAAGTACTTGTTTTCTTCTGGTTTTCTTTCCTTCTTTTTAGTCCTAATGTCTATTTTCATTTTTATAAATGTTTCATTTATCCCCTAAATTGTAAGCTTTGGATTTTTCTCAGTTGTGGCCAAGCAGTTTTTGAAACCAAATCAAAGGCAAAAACAATTAAAGGAGAGCTCTCTGTGTTGAATTCTGTTGATGTCCTTGCAGCTTTTATTGTTCTGATAGAATCCATATTAATTGTCACTGTTTAAAAGGGCTTTCTCTAACTTGACCCATATCTCTAAATGTCATTTTTACACTTATTTTTCACAGAAGAAATTAGATATTTGAAAAGATAATCTTCTAGTCTTACCTTTTAGTCGCCCAGTTTTATATATGTCCTGAAAGATTCCCAATAGTTAATAATTTGCAGTATCTTAATACCTAGGGCATATCAATAACACAAAGACTTCTCTTTTCCTTTGAGCCCTCCCTGCTTGGTGCTGCAGCCCATGAAATCCTTTATTGTCTGGAAGACACAGCTTCAGTTTGCCACAGCTGAGTAAGACTGAGGAGCTACAGGGAAAACTGAACTAGGAAGGACAGAAGCTAAGGCAAGTCACAAATAATAACTTAATCTCCTACCCTAATCCTTGTGTCATATCAGAATTAAATCAGGAGCTGTGAAAGAATCCTCAGGGAAGTAAGAGATGCACTTGGGATTTTTTCTTTTTGGAGTATCTTCAGGGGTTTGTGGCTTCTGATTGACGTGGTGTCCCTGCCTGGGATACTGGGAACGTGCTGGATGCCCTTTGAAATGAGCTCTCCTCCCGCCCAGATGTGGATCTTGCTGTGATTTTTATGTTGTTACAGTAATAAGGACAGAAGGATGCCCTCCATGTTCTGGTATCCATTGGTCCTCCGCAGCAAAGGATCGGTGTTGGCTACAATCGGCAGCCTCGGAGTTCTGTTGTCAGCTTGGGCTGTTGTCACACACTCAGCTAATACCCTCCAGTAATTCTATTTCTTATTCACATGCACACTTAATGTCCTTAGTCATTAGACTGAAAAATGTTAACCTTGTCATAGTTAGTGACTGGAAGCAGAAAAGTCCATTTAATTCTCAGGGGAATGAATTCTAATTTTCTGCTTGTCAGAAAGTGACATTTTACATATTTTTCTCTTTTTTTTTGCCCACCAGTTTAGTGCTAAATTTAAATTTGTGTGTCATAGGAATAGACCTTTAGTGCTAAACACCCCAAAAGCTTTGGCAGGGGTCCAGCATATGAGAGTCTTGACCAAGAGCTGCTGCTAAAGCTCATTCCAGGCACTGCAGAGAATGGGGCGGGGTGAGAATGAAAAGTTAAGAGATAAGAGGTCAGCACAAAGGGCACATTAACATTGCATGTCAGGATGCATTTTTTTCCCCCAGCAAATATGGATGGATGAAAAGCAGCTCAGCTGGAATAAAACGTCCATGAAGAAATGAATTATGTTAATCAAGCAGACTAATACTAATATTTGTCATTAAGATGTGACATCTTCTAGCTAATGTCACAAACTACTGGGAGCCTTTAAAAACCATACTGGTGGGAAGGGAAGTTGTCTGCAAATACTGAGTTCCCTGTTCTATGAAAGGGAAGAGCTTGTCTTCAAAATTAGATGGCATTTATGGCAAAGAGAAATAATCCTCCCACAGATTACAGCTGTTCATTGCACTGTTGTGCTGGTGGTCTTATCTCATCGGTGGATGTTTTATATGGTTCTTTTTTTTTTTTTGTGATACATTTCCATAAGGCTGTTCTGAGGAGGACATTGTACTGGGAGCTGGATGTATTTTGAGAGAGACACCACTACAAAGAACTCTGAGTCTAAATTGCAAAGATGGGTGAAGTAAAAATGAGGGATGGTTATTTTGCTTTTTACAGACAGGAGCTGGAGCAGGAGAGGTGACTGTTGTGGCCAAAGTCACCCTGGGAGTCCGTGGAACTGCATCCTGATCTTTGAAGTGCAGTTCCAGTATTTTACCATATATTGTTTCTCTGTTCCCTTGTTGCTGAATGTGGATTTGATATGCACATGTGTAATGAGCCAAGCATGTTCTGCATATGTTTAGCCAAATTGTGACCTCAGGGACACGAGGGGAGTGCTCCCTGGTCTAATCAGGAGAGCTTCCATGGCTGGGCTCATCCAAGGACTGCAAAGCAGTGTTGGCATTTACTCTACGAAATTTAAGCCCCTCTGCTGCCTGTTTGATGTTTTAGCATCTGTGAGTTCTGGCGGGGCAGTGGGTGATGCTCTGCATGGCTGATTGTGCGACCCCTTGTACTGTCTGAGCACCAGATGCTGATTAATGATTAGTGCATAACAAATTAATAAATTGATACCACAGACAGATAAACATCCATTATGGGAGCCTTTCAAGTCTCTCTCCTCTGGGGGAGAAGGGAGACCTGCAGGCATTACATTCTTCACTGGACATAAATGCCTCTGGACTCTGTGCTGTCCTGACACCTTGCAGAGGGAATGTACATATGAGATTAATTATATTCCATAGGTGGTTCAATGTGTGCTGGAAAAAAAGCGCTGACTTTTTGGCTTAGTTTTGTTGTATGCAGATGTTCTTGCAGGGAAGGGTGAGTGGTCAGCACAGTCAAAGTGGGCTCAGGACGAACAAATCCCATGTGCTGCCTTCCTGCAAGGCCCTGGCATCTTGCCCTGGAGGGATTTATCCACAGGGACTGATTTCAGACAATACCTTTGAAGGCTAAAGATAAGATCTCCTTGCCCAAGCTTCCTCTGTAGCTTTGTGGAGAACAAGGATTCTGTGATGTATCTTTTAAAGGTCTGAATTTGGACTGAAGTCTGGAATCATGACCAGAGTTTAAAAGTAATCCATGTGGCACCACTGACCCGAGCTTCACTGTGCCAAAATTAGGCAACAAATTGAGTTACTGTGTTGTCATCATTAGGCTGCCAGCAGCATAAAAGCTTCTGTGCATCTGACCTTGCTTTTCAGAAATAAAAACCATTTAAAGGTGTTGTGATACATTATAGAATGCAGGTAATTAATGCCCTTGTAACAACCCAAGAGAGAATTCAGACAGAATTCAGATGTGGTTTCTGAATCTGTACAAACACCTACAAATCCAGAATGGGACAGGGGACTAAGTATATCCATGACTGGCTTGACTGATTTTTTCCATTCTTCTTGCATAGGAAGTGTGTGTGTACTTCTGTGCCATGCTTGGGGCATGATTTATGTATTGCAATAAATAACAAATACATGTGTGCATAATTAGAAGGGACAATAAAGAAAAGCAGTTGATGAAATTGAATTATGCATAATAAAGCTGTAATTTTTCAGGGGAGGCTGTAGTCATCAGGCGAGAAAGTGAAGCTTGTTTGTTTTGTTAGTGTTGTGAGAGACCTGAGCTGGAACCATAGTCTTGTGAGACTTAGTATTTTTATGTTTCATTATATTACCCCACAGGGTTTGGGCAAGACCAGGTGAACAAAACAACCTTTTAGAACCAGAGGTATAGGATAAACTCTGCATTCTGGCTGTCACCTGCCCTTATGGGGACTGTTCACAAGGATTACAAGGTAATACTGTGTATTTATCTACTTTTCCACGGTAAAAATGTATAAATCATCATTATAGAGCCCTTCTTCAAAAGAGAAAGAGATTTGGCTCACTAGGTTTGAAGAACCATTCTCATATTTGGATGCTTTCACACATCCATGACCACTCTCTGCATGTGCTTTATTCAACTCCAAAAACAACTCTAGCAACACTGCCAAACACACACATGAAATGAATGTAAAATACATTCCAAATAATTGCAGTGTTTCTGTAATTTGGTGTTTTCTGTGTTCCAGAAACCCTCAACAGCTGGTTAACCCCAGCAGGACCAGTGAGCTGAGAGGGGCACACAGAGTACCGGGGTCTGGCTGCCCAGCAGAACCAGCCTGGTCCTGCCTGTCACTGCTGACAGGTAAGGATAGATTAGCAGTGACTCCAACGGTGCAAATGAAAGGAAAATGGGAAGCAGATTTAGGCAATCCTTTCTCCTTCTTGAGTCCTTTAAGTGTAGAATGCTGCATACATGCATGCAGGACATTTTAATTGAGATTTGTTGAGTATGAAGAAGGTTGTTCCCTCTCAAGTTAAACAGCTCTGGCCCAAGGTGAAGGAGTAAGGCTCGAGCTGTCCATTGCTTGTGGTTATCTCAGTAAAATACTGATATGCTCAGCACTCCTACAAAAAAACCAAGAACTAAAAGGCAAACAAACATGGTGAAAAACCTGCTTTGGTCAAATCTATGGTGAGAGCTGGTGAAACTTTCCTCATCTTCACATAAGTAACTCAAATTATTGTGGACACAGCTTCTGGGAGAGCAAAAGCATCCGCAGTGCTCTCTGGGAACCATGTTATTGTCCAGTTTGCACTGCAGTGTTCCCTTTACCTGCCAGAGCTGGCTCAAGACTCCCAAAAATTGTAGGTTAAAGTGAATTTTCCTACCTTAAGTATTCAGGGCCCATCTCCTGGAGCAGAGTTCTCTGATCCAGGAGCACCACTGCCCCTACACCCTGTTGATCTGTGCAGAAGCAGCACAGCCAGCCTGACTTCTCAGGCCTTGGTTTAACCAGGAAGGGCTGTTTTGTTGCCACAGAGAGCTCCCAACTTTGCTTGTGACTACAGCCAAGAAGGAAATGAGATGGGGGACAAGATCTCCATGTCCAAGTCATCAACCTTGTCCCTCCATGCTTTCTTGCCAGCCTGTCAGTTGGATCTCGGCTTCTCCTGAGAGACTGTAAATATGTGGGGTTTGCTCATTAACCAGTGTAGTGCCGAGATGGAAGCTGTAATGCACGTGATGGGAGCAGAGAAATCACACAGCTTTCACTGAAACAAAGGACATCCATGGGCTCTGGCAATAACAGCATAATGGCTGTTTAATTTTTCCAGACAGGGACTGGAGCTCACTGGGGGTTTTTTGGGCTCTTGCTTTGTTTTTGTTTTGCTCCAGCTTTTAAGGATGAGAATGTTGTGTCTGACGCATGTCAGCGAGCAGAGGAGATTCACGAGCAGAGCCGGGCTCGTCTTGCTCCCCAGTGAGGAATAAAAGCATTGCCCGTCTCTCACTTCGGGAGGAGAAAGGGGGGGCTGCTGGGCGGCTGCGGGAAGTGAGAAGGCATTGTCAGGTTCGGGTCAGGCTGGAGCAGCACGGATTAGCCGGGTTGTCACTCGGCAGCCTGGAGGCATCGCTGGGAAAGCCGGAGACAGAAATGTGCGTGCAGGGGTGGGGGCCGAGGGCTGCCACGGCTTGTTTAGGCGCAAGGCTGCTGTCCTCAATTACGATCTTTTGGGAAAGCAGACGGGAAAATGGACTGAATAAAGAGCCTTTATCAAGGAAGCAGAGAAAATGGCACCTTCTACACGCCCTGTATTGGAACTCTAAATAGTGTTATTAGAGCTGTTAAAAACTTTGCTTAACAAGAGCTGTGTCCACATTTAATCCCAGTCTGGTACCTGCAAGGCTGATCTTGCACCCAGGGAAGCTGCTGGGTCAGTGGAGCCACCAAACTGAAAGCGTGGTTCTGCTGGGGAGTGAAGACTCTTTGTTCTGCTTATTTCTTCATTGTTGTATCTGTTTTTGTGCTTTGAAGTCCACAGGTATATTTCAATATTTAGTGAATTTTTAGTTTATTCGCTTCTGTAGTAAAGCAGGGAGGGGGAAAGGACCAAATTCAAAGTTGAGTCACTTGGGCCACATACACAACTTGTGACCACAAAGTGTAAAGGTGTAATTTCCATTAATTAAAGCAAATTGTACTGATCAATCACTTTCAAATTTCAGCCAGATCTCACATGTAACTGCACAGTGCAGCTCACCTAAAACAGGACACATGAGGTTAACAGAATTGTTATGTTTTAAATTTTTTTTCTCAATAGCATTAGTCTTTTCCGTGTATGACTGAAGAATGATGTTTTGTTCACTTCCAACCCAATCAGTTTCACAGCACAACAGTATCAATTTCCAGTACAGTTAAATTTATCCCAGTATGGTCCTGTGAAATGGTCTGACATGCTTTCAGCTAAACGACAATTTGATGGGATGTGAAAACCACAGGAGTCAGGAAGAAGGTAATAGTCTGTGAGCAGGCCTTATCTGTCTTGCTACAAGGGCAGGGTTTCAAGGGGAACAAAGCAAAACACATTGAGGAACCTAAAGCAAGGAGGGCCTGGGCTGGGCTTCACAGGGGAGCAGAGGTTTCTGGTCTGGTTGCCAGATTAACGTTTGTCACTTTGCTACTTCGTACAATGTGGAACGAACCAAAAAGAATCCTTCACTAAAGGAGGAAATTATGTCTCTGAATGGGAAGTGTCTGAAAATTATAACAATAAAATCTACATCCTCTGTTTTGTAAGGAAACAATCTCAGGACTAAAGTTACCTCAGGCTGACAGAGCAGCCAGTAGGAGGAACTGGAAACAGGAGTTTGTGCTCAGGCTTAGGACTGCAGTGGGTGTCATTGGGATGTCACATCATGTCACTGCAGAGATGTCTCATGCACACCACTGAGTAGGTTTATTCTCCAAGCACCCTTCTGGGCACTGTATCACTTGTCTGTGTACAGGCTGTAGTTGCTTTTCACTTTAGTTCTTCCCAAATGTACAGCAACACTTGTATGGTGATTGCAACCTTAGTGCTACTTACTCAGAATCACCAGCAACTATGATCTAATAAAAAATCTTTATTCTCTGTGAAATGCATTTTAAATAAATAGCAATTTTTTGACTCTGAGCTCCTGGTAAAGTATCTTATATTAATGGAATTATAAATAGCAAGTGCCAGTTCTGTGCTAGTTCTAGCAGCACAGAAAAGAACACACTGTGAAGCAAAACAACAGGTTTTTGTCCCTCAATTTTGTTGTTTGTAAAGTAAGTGCTTGTGAAAAAGATAATTCTGATTTCATAGTTCTTCAATGCAAATACAGCTGCCGTTTAAGCCTCTGCTGTTATTTCATCACACGCCCAGGAGAGCACCTGCAGGAATACATCCTTGGTGGCTGATGTGGGGCTGACTTGTTTCCACCTCTGGCTCTGGTGACTGGGTATCAGATCCAGTAACATTTCTGTGTGTGCAGTTCTGAAAGACCATCCATAGCTCTTCTGTAAAATGAGTCTGTTAGCAAAGTTTACCTGAAAACAAAGGCAAGATGGCTTCAGCTTTCTGAAAAATTTTAGTCAACCAAGGAGTTGCTCTGCAGCCCCCTGTGCTCACCAGAAGCTTTGCAAAAGAACAAATGAAATTTTGGTTGAAGCATCGAAGATGTCTAAATACACTTACATCTTGTTCTCATATTTTGGTTCTGCTCTGACTTGCACAGAAACACAGGTCTAACACTTTTATGCAGAATTAAAATTGCTTAGACTTTTGCTGCATTTTTGAAGTGATTTAATTTTGTTTTGAAGCATTTTCTGGTGTGTGCAGAGTTTACTAACACTATCCTGACCTTGGAGATGTGGGATATTTTACAGTGTGCAGTGGCATTTATGTACCCCACCTGGTTCCAATAAATAGGTTAATTTCCACAAATTAAAGGCCAGGTTTCAAACATTCCAAGGTGATACAATAATTCTGTATCAACCTTTAGGATTCACAACTGGGGCAGATGACTGGGCAGTCCTTTGTCAGCTGCAAATCCACAACTTCTACACAATTTTTTTCATGTAAAATGGTAGAAGTGTTTGGAAAAGAAAGTCAGGTTTCTAGTTTCACAAAACACCAAAACCCTGAATACATGGGACAAATAATGACTGACAGATTTATGATAAAGAAATTACTTAAAATTTTAGACTGTACTCCTTGCACATCCCAAATTAGTGTCTTATCAAAGTATCTCCTGGAGCAAGGGTACCTTAAATGACAGAATGTACAATACAAACCCCTTACTGTTAGTACAGAGTTAATAGTCAGACATTGGAATAGGATTCAGGAATATCCAACTGTAGATGCTAGACAAAGAATTTATTTTGGTTTTCAAAATCAAATCATGGCTCATCTGGATTTGGATTTCACTTCATACAAACGTCCACTAGGTATTTGGTGCCAGCTTTGGTTCTTCAATATAACTCTTTAAAAGCCAGTGGTCTTGAAGTTCCCCTTTCATTTGGCCTGAATGAATGTAATTTAATTGCTACTAAATTACATATTAATCATTATTTTACCTGTTTATATAAATCAGACAAGAATAAGATCTTATGGCCTTAAAATAAACTGAAGAACCACACACCACGTGATTAAAATAAGCAAGAGATACAAACCTGGCAATGACAAGAAAGCACACTGATTTAAAATATTGTTCTAACAATTACCTTGGTTGTTCAAAGAACAGTGTGCACAGGTTATGGTTAGTAGCTAAACTGCAATTTAACTTAAGTTTCCAGAGGCTGATTCCAAATTATTCTTTATTCTGGTTTTTAAGTGAAGTGTCTGAAGTTACTTCTGCTATGTGTTCTCATTCTTGGGTAATCTTTCCAAAGGATATGACTCACTTCTCCATTATTTGTAAAGAATATGGAAAAAAGTAAAATATTATTATTTTGTGGGCATTTGGAAATGGATGTAAAAAAAAAAAAGGTGGGATGTTGATCATTGTGAGTCATTTCTTGGGAAGAAGGGAAGAACAAACACTAGCTGCTGTCTTACTGCTGTGAAAGCCAAGGACTTAGTGCTGACTCAAGCAGTAGATATTGATGGCTGCAGAGCACAAAGGAGATCTTGCAGCAGGATTAAAGAGGGAAACTTTTCCTCTTTATGTGATAAGGAGTTAGAGGGAGCGCCCTGTGTTGATTTCTTGGAAGGTCTTTTTTGTTTAAACAACCTTCTGGTTTAAACACCTTGGCCAGTTAGAATTATATCGTGCAAACAGTTGCTGAGTCTCCTTCTGAATTTCCAGAAATCCTGGCAAATCTTCAGATACATAATGAAGTGCAAGACTGAATTCCATGGCACTGAGGGAGCTACCCCAGTAACTCACGGTGCAATCCTCTGCTGGCTCTGAGCATCTCTTCCTGGTTGGTGCACATATTGGTATACACAAAACTCAAGTGATCCTTTATAACCCATTTGCATACTGATCAACTAATAGAAAAAACCCTCTTTTGATACCAAAACTGATTTTTCAAAGTGATTTTGTGTCACTGTGGCCTTTGTGTACTTTATTTCTTTACTGGGAAGTACTCACTTACTTATGTGTGTAACTACACAAAACACCTACAAAGCACACCCAACACAAAACCAGTGTATTTTATAATCATGGGGATTTTATGAGTAGAGGTTCTCATGAAGAAACAATTATAATTTGCATTGTCATTCCAACTTCCAATGAATATTTCTAAATTATAGTTTTATTAGTGCTAATAAAAATAGTACCTGCTTTGTGATCTTTATCTGAGTTTATTCATTGTTATTTCTAAGTTACAAGCAGAAGCTCTGAAGCAGAGTTAACAGCTTGGATGCCATAGATTCAATTAAGTAAAATTAAAATGTTCACACTTTACCAAAATGATTTTGGATTTGTACATAAATAGCACAAATGATCAACAGTCCAACAGTCCACTACAGGATGTTTCCTTAGGAATGCAGATGCATCTATGTGCCTAACTCTTTATTTCATAATGTCACTCAGAAGGCTCACATGGTCACTTCATATTACAGACAGTTCCTTTGCAGCTTTGGATTTGATAATCATGTTCAAGTGCCAGCCCTGGAACACCTGATCTCCAGCCAATAAATCCCTGGGTAGTTTTAGGTACTGGAGGAGATGGAAGCACCTAAAATCAAAGTAACATGTAAAATTGAATTATGAAGAGGTTTTTGATTGCAGTTTCTGTCATGCAACATTGTCTTGTGTGCTATAGTGTTCTAAAACCAAAAATCAAATCATTGTTTAGTAGTGTATGGTGGAATTCTTTTTTTTTTTCTTTTTTTTTTTTTAAGTTTGGTTCAATACTAAGGGCTCTAATTGCTTTATGTTATTAGGAGAAGAATTTTATCATTATTATGTATGGAAAAAGACTAAAGCTGAAGATAATCATCATAATCATCTTTAAAACTAATTAACTGCTGTAAACAGGAGAAATAGTGCTTTCTCCTTGCTGTAATATATTTGGTAGCAATGCAGCTATGGAATAATAATTTTAAGTTCAAATGCCAAAGATACTACCAACCAAGTTGGCTTTTGCATCAAGAATTACTTATTCTTTCTACCTTCTCTCTACTTTAAAAGATGGGTGAGTTAATCTGCAACTAATTTAGCTAAAAAGGAAACAAAACAAAAGCCAACAGACTCTGTTCAGTGACTGCTGTGCTTACTTTGGCTGAATCATCTCAATTGGGCACGTTCTATCATTTCAGCATCTGGGGACTTAGCAGAGAAATACACAGCAAGAGAACAATGTTTCAGTTCTCTTGCCAGAGTTGCTTCACTTTGTTCCTTGGCCAAGATTAGAAAATGTTTATGATATTTAGGTGGAGCAGTTCCTTAGAAAAGATAATTTTTATGGCCAAAAGTGCCACCCACTGAGCGGGATAATGAAGGAAATCATGTCCCACTTTCAGTCTGGGGGAGGGGACGATGCAGAAGCTTTTATTAGTCTAACCTAGAGAGAACAGATTTGACTGTTACCACAGGGTAAATGTGCAGAAAGACACACAGTTCTGAAAAGGATGCATGAAACTTCACTCTGAATATGTAAAGGGTGACCTAAGTCACAGCTAACCCTTCTCTTCCTCCGAGTTCTGAGGTGAAATGGAAACTGTTCCAATGTGCACCAGGCTCTGCACACTTGAGGAGCAGCTGGTAACTGCAGGGTTTGTTAATGCACCAACACCCTCACGGGGCTGAGACTCGACTGAAACCGCAACTTGACTGAGATTGGAGGTTTTGGACAAAACTGAAGAACAAGTAGCACTAATGACAGAAATTATGCCATTTCATTTCTTTGCCACACTGAGCACTAGCTCTTAATTTTAATTTAATCTCAGTAAAAGCTTTTACTACTTCCTCACGTTATCTCTTCACCCTTGGAATCCTTTGAAAGAAAGCTAGTTCAGCAAGTAAGATTTCCAATCTCTCTTATCTTCCTAATCTTCTCTAAGTGAACTAACCTTCCTTTTCGTTAGCATATTCTGCTTCCCCTTTTGTGAGTACGTTCCTCTCCCAGTGTCACTGCTTTAGCTGCATGTGGAGTTACCCTGTTCATTGGTGATCCTGACACACCATGTTTATAAATTAAACCATCAGTCACATTCTACTCTCCAGCTGTTTGACAGCTTTAAGACTCTGAATGTACATATAAATCAAATAAAACAAAATAATTATGACTTGGCGTATTAGAACTGGCTTCTTATTAATTTGTGCTACTGAAGAGGACAGTGGCATTATCTCTGCCAAAAAGCACACTCTTAAATAAAGGTAGAAAAATTACGACCATATCCTAAGGGCAATTCCTTGTCTTAAACAAATGCTTTTAAAGCATAGCTTGGGTTGCAAACTCTTTGACCATTAGTTAAAGATCCCCTTCTGTAAGAAAACTGGGGT
This sequence comes from Corvus moneduloides, assembly GCF_009650955.1. Classification (NCBI taxonomy): domain Eukaryota; kingdom Metazoa; phylum Chordata; class Aves; order Passeriformes; family Corvidae; genus Corvus; species Corvus moneduloides. Next base: position 11,946,050 of record NC_045492.1, read on the forward strand.
TTAGGGCTTGTGTGGTTTCTTAAGACAGATGTTGCTGTATTGCAATTTTAAAATGATTTTCTAACCTTAATGTATTTTTCCACAGGTGTCACAGGTCGAACCTGCAGGTGATCTGGAAGCTGTATCTTGGGCTTTGCATCTTCTTTCTTTTCATCTCCAATCAACTAAAACCCAAACATAATTAAAAACTGGACTCTTCATCTTTTGAAATATACTGTAATATGAGATAGCCACATGATTCCCCTCATTGTTGCATCTGAATTTCCCGTTCTTTCCACATCAAGCAGGGCTACTTATTTCAGTGCTTTGGAAATTACTGGATTTTTTTGTTTCGGAGGACATGCAAACTACACTTATAACTATGTAGGGCTGCATCAGTCCTGTTCTTCAGCAATGAAATACTGTGATTCCAAATGTAACATCATTTGCTACTGTATTCTAATATCTAAACATCACTGAGAAGAGACATCACTCCAAATATTTTTGTTGGTTGTAGATTCCCTCACTGACAATTTAATTAGCTGGAACCTTTTCCCCTAAATTTTTAAAATACCATATGGAGAGACAAAGGGGAAATATTTTCCTGTCAGTATGCATCTAGTACTTGTTAGCACTATTAGGAGTCATGCTTCTCAAGAGAAATATTTCAGAATATGCACAGCATATAAATTACCACTTGATGTATTTTAGTCAGAAGAAAACTGAATATTTGAACCATCTCAAAAGTAGTGCAGTTGCCACCTCGGATGCCAGCTTAGTAAAGCATACTCACTACATTTCTAGTCTTCTGTGCTCTCATAACTTTGTGTCCAGATAAAGCTGTGCACAAGCAGATTTCATGTTGCTTATACGCCATTCAATTTTACCTCCTCAAGAGGTGTTTTCAAAAATCCCCATTTGTCAGCCCATCTTTTTGCAGCGTCTCCTTCACTTTCAACACGTTTTTTCCTGAAACAAACAGACAAATACTTAAGATTACTTTGAAAACTTTAGTTAAAAAACCCCCCAACACACCAACCCAACTATTGATGTCACAAAGCACAGCACTTTAGCAGGAATCTTTAAATTTCCACCTCAAAACAGCAAGTTTATGTACAAATTATCATTGTCTGACTCAGAACTAATGGGAAAATACCTCCCAAAGGTTTGAAACAGCGCGTATGAACGCACTGCCTTTAAATTATGTTTGTTAAGAAGCGGAGGAGGTTGAAAAGTAAGCACCAATGTGCTTTCAACATACTTCCATTTACTGTGTTGACTGACGAGATGCCCCGTCCCCACACCGGGTGGGGAAGGAGGGGAGCGCTGGAGCCAGCTCTAAAAGCCCTGACTTTTTCACCAAGGCACGCTTTACCCAGCGCACTTTAAACACACGAGAACTTTCAGCGCGGAGCTGCGGGGCAGCCCAGGGCGGGAGGGGAAGGTGGAGGGGAGCAGCAGCAGAGCAGCAGCGGCTGCCGGAGCCGGACGGGGCTGTTACCAGTTGTCGTCCTGCGCTATGAAGTTGCAGGCCTCCATCAGGCCGAAGCCGCGGCGCCTCAGCTCCGGGGGGAGCAGGAATTCGCCGCGACCGCCCGGGCGTTGCGGGGCAACGGCGGCGGGAGGGGCGGGAGCCCGTGTGGGAGCGGCGGGAGCCCGTGTGGGAGGGACGGGAGCCCGTGTGGGAGGGACGGGAGCCCGTGTGGGAGGAGCCGGAGCCCGTGTGGGAGGGACGGGAGCCCGTGTGGGAGGAGCCGGAGCCCGTGTGGGAGGGACGGGAGCCCGTGTGGGAGCGGCGGGAGCCCGTGTGGGAGGGACGGGAGCCCGTGTGGGAGCGGCGGGAGCCCGTGCGGGAGGGGCGGGAGCCCGTGTGGGAGCGGCGGGAGCCCGTGTGGGAGGGGCCGGAGCCCGTGCGGGAGCGGCGGGAGCCCGTGCGGGAGGGGCGGGAGCCCGTGTGGGAGCGGCGGGAGCCCGTGCGGGAGGGGCGGGAGCCCGTGCGGGAGGGGCGGGAGCCCGTGCGGGAGCGGCGGGAGCCCGTGCGGGAGGGACGGGAGCCCGTGCGGGAGCGGCGGGAGCCCGTGCGGGAGGGACGGGAGCCCGTGCGGGAGGAGCGGGAGCCCGTGCGGGAGGGACGGGAGCCCGTGTGGGAGGAGCCGGAGCCCGTGTGGGAGGGACGGGAGCCCGTGCGGGAGGGACGGGAGCCCGTGCGGGAGGGACGGGAGCCCGTGTGGGAGGGGCGGGAGCCCGTGTGGGAGCGGCGGGAGCCCGTGTGGGAGGGACGGGAGCCCGTGTGGGAGGGGCGGGAGCCCGTGTGGGAGGAGCCGGAGCCCGTGTGGGAGGGACGGGAGCCCGTGTGGGAGGAGCGGGAGCCCGTGTGGGAGCGGCGGGAGCCCGTGTGGGAGGGGCGGGAGCCCGTGTGGGAGGAGCCGGAGCCCGTGTGGGAGGGGCGGGAGCCCGTGTGGGAGGAGCCGGAGCCCGTGTGGGAGGGACGGGAGCCCGTGCGGGAGGGACGGGAGCCCGTGTGGGCGGGACGGGAACTCGTGTGGGCGGGCACAGGAGGTGGGAGGGGCTGGAGCCCTTGAATGAAAGGTCGGGAAGTGCTCGCACGTTTTTTGGATATCCTGTTGGGTTGTCCTTTGGAAGTTCTGTGGTGGTACCGCAGCTGCATTTCTGGGAATAAAGCAGCAAACTCTCATTCCGTGCTTTCTTTAGGCCCCTCAGGAAGCCGGGGAAGTGCTTGGTAATTTTTTTTTTGGGTGTCTTTAAATGTAGGAAAACACGTTTGGGTTAAGGTGCTGGAAAGCTGCTTTTTAACCTGCTGTCCTGTGCCTGGTTCCTCTTGTTTCACACCAAAATTGTCTTTTGATAATTTCATTGGGAAACAACCCCAGTCCTGTGATACAGTGTCTGCCTGATCTCTTTTTCTGATGAATGTTCTTTACAAGCTACATGCCTATGACAGAAGTTCTGAGAAAGACCTCAACGTGCTTTTTGGCTTCTTTGTAGAACCCAGAATATATTTACAGCTTGTAAAGGGTTCTTTGTGTTCCAATATATTAATATTTTTGGCTCTACATGAATTTTTTGGTAATTTTATTTTCTTGCACTTGCTGGATAAAATGCTTCAACAATGAGTGGAGCCAGCTGGCTCTTTGCCCTCTTGGGTTTAAATGGTTCCCTGACCTCTTTGGATTTGTCTGGAAATGGACTTGTGTAAACACCCTGGAAATAGTTAATGGGACTCTCACACCACTGGGCACTTATTATCCTTATTAGAAAATAAACACAGAAAGGTTTTGACTTCAGCTGAAGGGTTTATAGGCTGTGTGTTTGAATGTTTAATTGCTAGACTTTTTTAAAGAAAAATCCAAAGGATCTAGAGCCCTTAAATATTTGAGTATGAGAAGACTATATACATTTATTAGTCATTTTAGAAGTACTAAGAACCTCTGTTTGAGTAAGAGGAGAATGAAAACTCCTCCTGTAGTTCTAAAATAGCAATTAATACTGCTCTTCTGGGTCTCTGAAAATCATTAAAGTATCAACAAATGGAATATTTCACTTACATGCCATTTCTTGATTCTCTAATTGATAATTAGGGTAGCAATTAAATCAGCTGGGTCTCCTATCACACCCATAAATGCTTACTCATTGTCCTACTTAATTAACTCCTGCTGCTTAGTCACATTTATCTCAGGAACCTTCTTACTGCTTTGATGCTTTCCGTGAAAAAGATAATTTGTTAATGAAACAAATCTGTAGATTACTGTGTCAGGGTTTAAACTGCACTAGCATTTGTCAAGAGAGATGAAACTTATACTGACACTGTGAAAATAGAACTTTATAATGTTCAAGTCTTTTGTACTTACTTCTCAGATGAGGGAATGTAGTAAATGAGTAGTTAGTCTTAGGTCTTATTAGGCTCTTATGAGCACAGGGCAATATTAGAATTGTACAGTGAGAAAAAGTGAAATAGGATTTTAATGAGCTAATAATGATACTGACTGACAGGAATACAGGTCTATTGAGATTCCAGAGTCTTTTGTGGAAAGTCTGGATCTTGTAGCTACATACAACAGCATTTGTCATCATGTGACAAATGTTGAAGTAGATCCTACATCACTCAATGTATCATCTTTAAATAGAATCAAGTCTCAATACTTGGTGCCTTTTAAGATGGGTAAATTCTATCTGGATGTGGCCATAAATGCTGGAATTCCAATTCTTCCTGTCATCTTCTAATTAGGAATTATTGAGCTGTTCAGTAGTGCCGCTGTTGAACAAGAACTCACAACTGTTCTTCAAGAATTTACAACCTGTCCATAACTTGAGAGTTGCAGATTAATATCTGGAGTTTGGGGTACCTTTCACCTGTGTCAGGCATCGCCCTGCCCCTGGGGAAGCAGTTTGGGTTTCTTACAGCCCCTATACTCCCTTTTCTCGGCCAAAGCAGTGCTTATGGTGCTGTGTCCTAATGTAGGCTGGGTGCTGATAGGGATTAAAACTAACCAAGGGGAAAATGAGATGCGTTAATGCAAATACAGTTTTCTGTGTAGCTGTACAAATGCTTCCACCAGCACATGATGGGGCAATGCAGGAGGGCAGTGCTGGATGCTAGGTCCAGGTCTTTGCAAAGTTTTAGGATGCTGTGTTGACACAAACACAGGTGGTATTGCTCTGTGAAATAAGTCAGGGAACCAAATAAGCTTAAATAGGCTCTACAGAAAATCAGCTCACTGTTTTAATCTCTTCCACAGAATGGATCCACAAGCACTTGTGCTTCTGCATGGCATCAGACAGAACAGAGACAGGAAAAGATGATGTGAGCTGAAAAGAGCAACACAGGGTAGGTGGATATCTTAATCTTCTACTGCTGCTGAAGACTCTGTATAATGCAATTTTGGCTGTGTTAATGTTTGCATTCTTCAAAATTCAAGTTAATTTTTGGTTTTCTGGAAATCTTGTGTGTGTACCCTGATAAAAGAATATTAAGGCTTTGTATATTGCTTGTTTATGGAGAAAGTATCCAGATGAGTACACAAAAGCTTTCTGTGTCCTAGTCTGAAATGACTTGAAGGAAACAAACCTGTTCTCTTTTGAGTTCTATCTAAGGATTTGTGAGTGTTGTTTATGGACATCTCCACTCCCGCAGAATGTGCTGAGATTTGAGTCTGCATGATACTTGGATTCAAGTGCTAAAGAATTGTTGCTAAATCACGCTTTGAATTGTGTACCTGTTTTGTGAACACTTGCGACACAAACTAGCAAAGGTCTGGTTTAATGGAAACTGGTTTTCTTGTGGAGATCATGGTTACACAGAGTAATTCTTTCTTCATGGGAGCAGCTCTGGCACAGGGGGCTGATGGATGTTTATATAGCCATTTGTGTATTTATGCTTAGGCTTTTGCATTGAAAATGTTTACCAAAAAATATTAGTTAGTACTGGCGGTTTTGTGTTTGCTGCTCCACAGTTTGCAATATGAGGTGTGGAAGTCTAAAAGAGGACTATTTGACCATAACTTCAGTGTCTTTTTGTAATGTTTTTGCATAATATTTCAGATGTAGGCAGCCTGAGACTGCCTTGTTATGATTACTGTGATTTAAGTAATGAAGTCCCATTGACACAGACTCTGGTTTCATTTAAAAAAAACCCTGCTAAAGTCTATCACATCAAGAATATGTTAATTGGAGTTCCTGAATTTCCATTCATGAACGTAACCTAGCAGCCTGGTTAGAACCATTATATGTTGTGGCAAAATTTAGAACTCTCGTCTTATTGTGGCTGTAATTATCCAGTGGCTTTCGAAACAGTGAGGGCATGTTTGTTTTCCCAATGATAATACGTTCCTTTTTTATCCATAAAATGGCACTTACAGCTACAGCTTTATGCAGATTTCTGTGCTTGAAAAATTCAGTAATTCCTGGAGTTTTATTTGGTTTTGAGCAGATTCATTCCTTTTTGTTCAAACTAAAGATTTAAGTGAGAGACTGCTTTATACTAAACCCGATGGATGCACTTACATTTGTCGCACTTGATGGAAGAAGTATAGGTGCCCTCCAAACAAAATTATTTGTTCTGTGGATATGGAGATCTCTGTCACTTTCAAATTAGAGAAGGTGTTTGCATTAAACTCCTTGAGTACCAGGCATTGTCTCAGAGCACAGCTCCCCAGTTGAGCAGAGAGCTTGCAGAATGCTGCCATGATGCACTTTCAAAGAATATGGCCACCACTTGTAGCCACTGGAAAAATTTCTTGTAAATGCCAATGTGCAACACTTAACAGAACTCTCCTGCTGATAGGAGAAGTACCTAGGCACCATATGAATTAAAGATGGAAAAGAAACAATTTAAAATTTTGTTGCATTGTATAAACTGGAATCAAACTCTTCATGGTCTTTGAAAGTATTTTGTGTTTCAATACAGTGCATGTTTCAAATCAGAAAGCATCTCCTTTTTTCCTTTTTCCTGAAAGGCAGGGGGTCTGGGACATTTTAATCGCTTTCATATCCTACTCTGCAAATATAGTATTTCTGCACAATAGTTTCTTTGCATGAGAATTGCTTAAATGATTCAAAAAGGATTGAAAAATATATTTCAAGTTTTAATTTTATGCACAAAACATTAATGAGCAGTGCCCCTTAGAGACTTGCTGTCAGTTTAACATATTCACAATAATCTCAACACAGATGTTATCCCATCTAAATCCTTTTAGAGGGAAGAAACCAGTAATTTTTCCTTAGAGAATGTCAGAAAATATGTTATTGTTGAAAATTACATTTTGATCCCAGAATGCTATGTAAAAAATCATTGCTAGGAAGAATAAATAGCACATTGTTTCTGAGGTAAAATGCATGTGAAACTTTCTTGAGCCTCCTGTAAGTTTCAGAACAAGTGAATGTTCCGTTAGTCCCATGTAATTTCCCTTGAGGGTGACTGCAGGCAGTGATGGGATATCGGCATCTAATTGTGTTCTAATTTAAAAGGATATTTGTTTTAAGTTCAGGTTTCTCTATTTGTAGCCATCACATGATGAACTTATTGTCTCTTTTGGATACATTTTCCTCTGCATTCTCTGAGCATATAAATTAAAATACTTGCTAGAAAGTACATACTTGAAATGACAGTTTTTGTTGGAAAATACTTTAAGTACTCTTTCTGTTCTGTGTTCTGTGATATGCCTGTGTTTTCTTCTTTTTCTTGGGTGTACTCATGTTGTATTCTGCTGGCTTGGTCTTGCCTGAGAACAGTTCTGACAGTGGATTTATAAAAATGATAAGATTGTAAATACTACGTTGCTCAGTATTGAGGAAATATTTTCTGTTCCACTTAATCTTTACTGGGGTTGATCTCCAGTGGAGAAGCTGTAGCCAGTTCCCTGGATAGACCCCAGCCATATGGGAGTGGTGCGTAGGTAATGTGAAAGAGGACATTTGGGAAAGTGTTGGATGACTCAAAGAAATGGTTCTGCAATTTTCCCAGGTTCTAGGAACGCTTCTAGGACTGCATAAATAAAAGAATCATAGTTGGGAGTGAGTGGAGTGCACAGTGCACCATCAATTCTGTGCAGAGATAGCTGGTTGGAATAAGTTCCATCAGGTTTTTCAGAAGCTGTTTGGAAGAGGAGGAGGGTGAAACATGAGGCTGCAGTTCACCCATGACCAAAAGCAGGAGAATTGCCAGTTCCAGTCAAAGAAATGTTTCAACCGCTTCTTGGGAGAGAAACAGCTCCTACAGCCACTTTATGGGTACTTTGACAGAAGTAAAGGTTGCAGTTACGTAACACACAAAGTGGGATCTTGGTTTCAAGTCTATTTTATGAGCACTGATGCACAGAACGGCAGGGATGATGACTTGGTGAAACTTGAGGATACTGCAGTGGAATATCCTTTATGAAAATGTATTTATTTTGCAAAAGCAGATATCTTGATCTCAAACAGCTTTTAATTTCTCTACTTTGCCATTAAGAACAGCACAGAGAAAATCTCTGTTTAGATGATGATAGAAAATAGCTGCAAAACTGTAAGCAAACACAAAAAAGACAATTTCCAAACATTTGCTTTAAATAGGATATATTTTACTTGAAGTAACAAGCCTGGAAAATGAAATTCTGTTCTGTTGTAGAATACAAAGAGAAAGAAATGCATTCAGCAGCAATTTGTTGTTTTAATAGCAGCTATGGGATGTCTTGGGATTTAAATTATTCACACTGTCATACTTGTGTCTAGGTTCATCCTATTTTATACTTAGTTGCACTCAAAATGCTCAGTTTTTAGATGTATGCACTATAGGTAATGCTGCCATAGTGAAAAATGGGTGTACAGTGCTGTAGTAGGAAAAAGACAACATAAATCTCTTTTCCCAATATCAGTAGTATTGATATTGGGAAAATATAGCATGTTGGTATTAAATTTAGGTTAGGATTTTGTTGCTTTTGTTTATCCTGAAAGTATAAAATATTTTTTGTTCATTAGGGGATTTGGAAAAAAAGATTTATTGTTATTAATTACTTTATGCAAGGTTTGGTAGCTTTCTTTGATCAGATTTTCTGCTCCTTATGTAAACTGCACCTTTAAAATTAACATGAACAGGTTCATTCCTGTAAGGAAAATCAGTTTTTAAATAGGTGGTGGAATATGATATATGCAATAAAAAGGCAAATGATGAAGCACCTTAATGTATCTATAGACTTTGGTTTAATAGTTCTTTGACTAACCTGGATTATGACATATAATTTGACACGTAAGCATCCCAATTAAATCAAAACTTCTTTTAGTAGCATCTTAAATAGTACCCACTCATGCAGACTTTCACATTAAAGTAATTATGGGGGAGGGGAGAGTTGTAAGAACAGAAAGAAAGTTTACTCTTCCTCTTTATAGTGAAAACAAATGTGTTTTTCTCCAGAATCTGCCAAGCCTGTGTTTTAATGATTTAACAGATGGAGTTGGCACATGTGAACCTGGAAGATGCATCTGTCTGATTTTTCCAGTCTGAGGATTTTTTAACTGCATTAATGGCACAGACAATGGTAAAATATCACCTCCCCAGGCTGCTTTGCTCTCCTAACACATAATGTCTTTTAAGGAAAAAAAAGTGATAGGAGACTGGGGTGAGAAAAAGGCCAGAGAAATGAGGATTTGAAAAGTTTAATATTTTCTGTCTTCATTGCATTAAGCTTTTAAGCCTTTCGCTTTGAATTTCATGTGTATATGGTGTGGAAACAGAAATTCTACCCAGGCAACATTATGTGTGATCTCAGGGTTCTGTTAATTAATGGCTTTAAATAAACACCATGTAAATAAGGAGACCAATAACCACCAGTGCTTTGTCCTTTGTAATTGAAATTGAATGTTGCTTTTCCAATTTGATAATTTTAATTTTTTAGGGGTTAGTTCTTGCAAAGGTTCTGCTTCATATATAACATTTTATTTAACAATCTCATTAAGTCACTTGTACTGTTCATTCAAGCAGGCAAAGCAGATGCTTAACTGTTTGGAAAGAGGGCCTTAATTTCAATTTCTTTTGGACTGGAATCCTTAACACTCTTACCTGGATTTTCTGCTGAAACCAATGGAATACCTTTCTGTGCTAAAATCCTGAAGTTTCTTGGTTAAATTGCAATGGTTATTTGCACTGAGCTCTGGGATGACACTGCTTAAGCAGGACCAGATGACCCAGTGTGGTCCTTTCCAACGTGACCCGTTCTGTGAGTCTGAAGTGCCTCAGCAGTTCACAGGAGAGGACTAAATTCCAGGCTTTGTACTTCTGCAGGTGTCTCTGTAAGGGAGTCCTACTCCTGAGGAAAGCATTGTCCAAGGGCCAGATCAGTACTCCTGTGAACTGCCCAGCTGGTTGCACTAACACTACAGATAAGTGCTCTTGCTTGTGGCAGGGTTGTTCAGTCTGTTTGTCAACAAAAGTGTTGTGATAAAATGAAAATAACCTGCTCTGGGCTGTGAACTGTCCAGTACTTGCTTGAACAGCACCGTTCTTTGTGGTTCACTTCAGTTTTACTTTACTACTGCTGAGAAAAAAGATTTCAAGAGGAACATATTTCATTGTTAATTAAATTAGCACAGCTTCTCTGTCTGACATTGAAAAAAATTAAAATGACAATGAAAAGGGCAGAAAAACTATTGCAAATACTCCAGAGTTTCGGTTTTATTTTTTGCTGAAGGAAAAGGTCTAGTGATAGAGCTGGACATCGGAAATGACTGCAGCGATATGCTTCACTTATATCTGTCTTTGATTCCACACATAACCCACTAGCATTTACTAACCGGTCTAATGAGAGATGGTACCTCTGTCTATAAAATTTGCCGGGCCAAAGTTATTAGATTATGAGTTTTCAGAAAAATCTATTCAGTCTACCCAGATGCCCCACCTGTACTTCCCAGTAAAATGGAGAAGGAGGTGGAGCTTGTAGTTCTGCAGCGGTGTTGTCTTCTTCCTTCCATCTCCTTACATCTCTATACTACTCCAGTCTTGATGTCATGGACCTCTTCGAGACATCTAAATTATTGAAACACATTAGGTAAACTTATTAATTG